>NC_083229.1:89697888-91076221 GCF_032191835.1 Heteronotia binoei | reverse complement strand
TCAGACATATATATATATATATATATGAATGTTAAAATGTATACAAATCTGGATATAACTAGACAAAATATAGGTAGGAACACCTGCTGTCTTTAGGCTTTTCTTGAAGCAGCAGTGTCTGGAAGCTGGCCAATCTCAGAGTCAGACCAGAATCAATTCAGCATATATCTAAAGGAAGAGATGTAGAAATTATTTGACAGATTACAAAATACAATAGTACCCTTTTTGTCACTTCTTGTACATGTATGTTATTGTGAGCCTTTTCATTTTGTCCATTTTTGTTGCCCTTGTTCCCAACTTTTATGCCATTTTTAAGCTATTTTCTTCCATTTCAATTCCATTATTATAGTGTTTTTACATCATTTGTGCATTTGTGTTCTGTTAACACACAACTTGCACACAATAATGTTAAAATTTAATAAAATTTGGCACAGAAAAGGGCATCCAAATAAAGACTTAAGGGAAGTGACATCAAAAAGTGGTTTTGAATTAATATTAGTGTTTATGAAATTCAGTAACATTTCTAAAATTAAAGATAGTTTCTTTTTTCCATTTGCTATATGCTTAATTATTGCTACAATGGTCTAAACCTGTTCACTTATTTTTTTAGAAACCTGCATGGGTTTGAGTTTGGTGGACAGTTTCTTGAGACTGGGGTGGGACGGCGGGAGGACACAGTGCCATGCTAAAGGATAATGACATCATAGGATTGGTTACAGGCCATTTCACACATTATTTGCTATTGTGTGTACTCAGCAGGGAGTCTATGGCTGCAATCCCTAAAACATTTTCAGGAAGTAAGCCCTACTGAATAAAATTGAACTTTCTTCCAAGTACACCTGCTTAGGATTGTTTTTGTTCATCTCCCTTATGAATGACCTGTAAGAGACATGGGTTTGCAAAGGTAATTGCGCAGCTTTCATACTTTTAAAGAACTACCCCCCTCCCAAGTAGACTTATTTATGATTGCTCTCAAAATCATTATAAGAGAATGGGGAGAGGGAAACTACAGTACCATCATAGTACCCATAATCTGTACAATAAAGGCCAAGATTCCCATCCACCAACCCCTTGACAAAATGTATATTGCCAGCTTTTCTGCTGGTGAAAAAGGAAGGAACCCTTCCAAATAAAACAATTTTGTTTTGTTTAATATATTCCATAATAAAAAGTTATCTGTGAGGTTGTCTAAAGCAAAATCTAGTGATATTGGTTTTTTGTCAGATGACGCATTAATTCAATTGTTCAAAATTGATATGTCAATCAAAATGCAACACTTTTCAAAAAGCTGCTGATTCAGTTAAAGTTGACTTTTTAAAAACTTGTTTGTTCAAAAGCAGTTATTCAATGAACTCATTACAAAACATTCAAGTAATCAATGCATTAATTTTATTACCTCTGCTTTTCAGTTAAAATAATTGAGGGGCAGTGGAAGTTGTATCCCTTAGAGCACAGAGTAATGTTATTGTTATATGAAAGCCTGATAAGAACTTTGGATGGGTTACTGAAGATGTACACAACAAATTTAAATTATAGTCATACCCACTTACATAATACTGCTCCAGTTGTTTAACTTTTTAGCTTGGCTAAACTCTTCTTGCTTTACAGGCATACCTGCTTAAGATAGGATCATTTCCTATGGCTGATAAGGTTAATATGTGAGGGGAAAGTCAAAGCCCTGAAAAATCTAGTTAGTGAAGATTGAGTTAAAAAGCTGTCTTCAATCCCATTCATTATCTTGTTGAAGCTGACAAAGAAACTGAGAGGGGAGATATCTGCAGGAATTTATCAACCCAGAATTGAGATCCATTAATTAAGCTTGTTGAATCCGATGTACTTGCTTTATGGAAATATATTATTGTTAAAACAGATTAGTTTAATTAATTAATTAGATTAATTGAAATATTAGTTTTCTTTCCCAAACCCCAATAATAGAGGCTGTTGTTCATTCACTCCCTATTTGCTATATCTTGAGCTATGAGATTCGGGCAGCCCAATCTGGACATACATGGCAGCTGGCCGCTCGGGAGTGGGCAGATCTACAGTGCCGCTGATTGGCTTCCAAAGGGGTTTGAGGCGCCGGAGTGTGGCGCACCCAAGCTGAGGCCACCGCCTGTAGATATGTAAAATACTCTGGAGCTCCCAGAGCAGTGTAAGGGTGGGGACAGAAAGGGGTGCTTCCACAGGGACGCCAGGGATTGGCTGGTGGCGGCCGGGGAGCCGGCCCATGTGACACTCGGCGGTGGAGAGAGTGCTCCCTGGTGATAGGCTGCCTGCAAGCCCCACCCCCTCATGCACACACCCAGCCCCATGGTGTGACTGTGCAATCCTTGGGGAAGCATCTGGTCAGCACTTACCGCTAGCTTCATGGAGCAGCCTACCCGCCAAAGGGGTGAAACCGAGCCCCTATCAGTGTCCCTCCTGTGGGCTGCATGGCCGGATGGGGTCCCAGATGCCACGGGGGCCCCCTGCCAGGACACAGTAAGCCACCCGCTGCAGGCACCTATGCACCAAAGGTGCCGGCGACAGTCACTACGGTGACTTGTGCTCGTGCCTGCCCGCAGAGAATTGGACACTCATGAGGGGCTTGAGGCGATTTTGAAGTGACCGTGTGCAGGACTTGCCTCCCCCCCACCCCCAGATCCCCCTTGAATAAGGACTCAACACAATGTGCAGGGATAAGATTTATTAAACCACCAGGCTGCAGAGGGGCTGCTGCCTGGCCTCCTCGCAGGAAGCCGCCTCGAGCCAAGGTGGGCAGAGGCGGCTGCCCAAGGGGGCAGAGCAGGGGGGCGGCTGGTCCCAGATGGTGCCCACATGCAGCGCCTCCCTGCCCGCCTCACTGGAGGTGCCGCCTCAGGAGAGGCAGGAGCAGCCCCTCCGTCGGCCACCAGGCGAGCAGCCACTCCACTCTCGCGCCCCACTCCTGCAACTGCCTCGCCATGGCCAGGAGACTGGACAGGTGGCCAATGGCCATGAACACGGTCCCCTCCATCCCCACCATCCAGCATTGGCCTGCAGCTGTGACCTCCCAACATTCCCAGTGCCTCTCCAGTCAGTTCTGCTCTATTACTGCCCACATGGAGGATAGGGTGGTGGGGATTCTTTGAGCTGGCCATGGTCCCTGAGCCCTGGGTCCCAGTTCCCCGCCACCTACACAGACTTCTGCATCGCAGTTTGCCCCACCGGTTCTTGTGGCAGCGAAGGCCACCGTGGCGTTCTCAGCCACCAAGCCAAAGAGGAGCACCTTCTCTGCCTCAGATCAGTTTGGTTGGCGGTGACTCTTGGTCGATACCTATCTGTCTGCCACCATTCTTCCCATGGACAGTGGAATGCGGGGGCTGCTGACCACAGCTGGCTGATAGTGGTCACTCTCACGCCGCCCCACCCAACTTTCCCATGGGACAGCAGCAGGGCATCTGTTTGCCTTGACGGCCCCATGCCACCACTTGTGCAGGGCCTCTCACAGGTCCAGCAGTGTCTGGAAGCTGTGTTGGAGTGCCTCGGGGTGGCAGCATGGCCACTGCAGCCTGTGCCACAGCATGCAAACCATGGGGGCCTGTGGCAGGTGGTGCCCTCTCGTCCTGCAGTCAGAGCCCCCTCGGGAGCAGCTGTTGCACATTCTCCCTGCTCTCTATGTGTGGGTTGCGGGGTGGCGGCAGAGACGCCGTTGGGCATGCAGATACCGGGAGCACCTGAGCACTTTGTGTCTTGAGGATGCCATCTGTCTGGACCGCTTTCACCTGGACTTTGCTGCCATCCAGGATCTGTATGAGCAGCCAGGTGACCAGCCCCTGCCCCATTCCCGTCCTGCAGTGGGTCCTCATCCCCCTGTGCTTCCTGGTGACTGGCTCCTTCCAGGGTGTGGTGGCCAAGGTCCTGGAGGTCTTCCAGTCATCAGCCAGCCACTGCCTCCTTCCTAGATGCCATGCTTCAGCACCTCCAGCAGCATGTGCGGTTGCCAACAGGCAAGAAGGAGCTGCAGACCATCAGAGCTGGCTTTGTGGTGGTTGCAGGGTTCCTCAATGTCGTGGGGGCTGTGGACTGCACACATGTTGCCCTGGTGACCCTGTGGGGGTATCCCATGGTGTACCGGAACAGGCACCACTTCTACAGCCTCAGCATACAGGCATCCTGCGACCACCAGGGACTCTTCACAGATCTGGTGGCGAAGTTCCCAGGGAGTGTACACGACGCCCAGATCTTCATGTCCTCAGGCCTCAATCGCCTCCTGGCAACCTGGCTGGATGGGCAGGGGTAGTTGCTAGATAAGGCCACCAGATGGTGGCATGGGGCTCTCCTCCCATCCCCAGTCTTCACCTTCCTGTCCTCCACAGGTGACTGAGGGTACCCGTTGCTGCCCTACCTGTTGATGCCGTACCAGGAGGACATGTCCAAGGACCAAGCAGCATACAACTGGGTGCACAGGGCCACTTGCATGGTCATTGAGCGTGCCTTCAGGCAGCTGAAGAGGAGGTTCCGCTGCCTGCACCACACAGGTGGCCAATGCAGCATGCAGCCCCTGCCTGTGGCTAAGCTGGTCACTGTGTGTGTCATGCTACACAACATCACCACCCGTCAATGCCTGCCGGCCCCCCACGACCTTCCCCTCCCAGACCCCGAGTCGCTGATGAGGAGGCGGGGGCATGGGCCACCTCTCAGCAGGACTTTGGGAGGCACTTGCATCAGGAGCATGTGCGAGCTCACATATGGGCCAATCAGCGCACGGGCAGGGCACCCAGGGACGAGAGTATGCCATGAGTGTGGCCACTCACATGCCCAGGGCCACCAGGGGGACACTGCACACTCCTATGCATACTGATGCCTCTTGGGCACTTCATTCTATTATTAAACCAGAATTGTTGGGGCCACTCTCAGGATCCCTTCATGCAGTTGTTGGAAAAGCCATGGAGAAGACGACGAAATGGCAGGTAGAGCTGAAGTCCTGGGGGGAGAAACAAAAAAGAAAGACAAGGTAGAAAAACATGGAGAGGGGACCCGGAGACCCCTGTGCAATGCCAAGGGCACCACGGCAGGCATTTTGTGAGGTGTGAGTGACCACAGACTCAACTCCCAGCTAAAGCCGTCCCTCGGCAAACAGCAGCCAACAGGGACGATAGCCGCCACTCACACCTCCCCACATCCTCCCTGGGCTGAGCAGGCACACCTTCAAGTCCACAGGTTTATCTCATTTGCATATCCAGAAGCCCCCGTGGCAGCCCTCGCCACCCCCTGCTTGTGGCCCCTGCGTGACCCCACCGAGCTCGCTCAGAAGGGGGCCGGGAGGAGCCGATCACGCCGACACTCTCAGCCAGGACCACGTAATTGCACTAAGTGGGTGCCCCGAGAGCCCCCCAGTCACAGAGCCATGCCCTTGGGACAGCCACAAGCAGAGTGCACGGGGGATACAGGGGGCTGGGGCAAGGTGAGAAAAGTGAAAGACACAGAAGACGAGATGGGCATGCTGGGCTAAGTTTATTGATCTGCAAACAGGGAGAGCAAGCTCGCACGTGGAGGTTCCTGGCTCCCGCAGTCCGAAATGCGGTTGCCAGAGGATGCACCAACAGCTGCGGGGCTGATGGAACTGGCTGGCTGTGCTCCGGTGGCCGCAGAGGCTGGAGTGCAGTGCACACACCTAAAAGAGAGACAGGGGGGAGCCTTGCCGGCTGCAGGCATAGGACTCCACCCCTGAGCGAACCTGCGGGGAGCAGGGCGAATGTCCCGGCTGCCTCTGGTGGAGCCATTCCACACAATTCCAGCTTTCCTGCATAATGGGCCAGCTGAATCGCATGCGAGCCTGCAATCACAGCAGCCCCGGTGGGGGCTGGCATGAGCAGCAGGGCCTGCCCTAGATGGCGAGTTGCTGGCTGGGCTGAGGAAAGCCAGGACATGTGTCGTACCCCCTTTGCCCCGGCACAGGGATGCCTGAGACACGGAGTGGGGGGACTGCCAGTGGGATGGACGGCCACATGTGCGGTAGCCGGCACCTCGGCTGAAGCCGCAACCACGCTGGATTGTCTTGGGGGCTGGGGGCCACGGGGACTCCTAGCCAGACTTACCCGTCCATATGGGGGGTTCTGGAAGCGAAACCTGTTAGGAATGGGAAGCACAAGTGGTTAAACAGGCAGCCCAAACTTAGCTCACCTCCCCCCAAGTCCAGCTTCTCTAACTTAACTAACATCCTTCTCTGTTCCATTCCCTCCACCAAGTGCATCCCTCCTCGTGCTATGTCCGCACGGCATGGCCCTCCAGAGAAGAGTGCCGTGCCGTACGCCCTTCCCTCCCTGGGGAGTTGTGCATGGCAGGAGTGGAAACCTTTGTAGGGAGGGGGGCACTGATTGGGTGCAGGAGGGGGGCCATGCCCAGCCCAGAGTGGGAGGGGATTGGTGGGGCAATAACATGGCTCCCAAATGGGTTTGTGTGCTGCCATGCCGGCACCACCGGTGTATGCTTTCTGCTTCCACTAGTGCCTATGGGGTATGCCAGCATTTTGCGTGGTGCAAGTTTGCGCCTGGCGGGGGGGGGGGGGTTGTTCCCACACCAAAAGTTCTCTGGGAGTCAACCAGCAGCGACCACACCCCTAGGTCGGCCCCCTCCTACGCCAAAGTGCCTCCCTGAGCCTCTGCTGTGCTGCAAGTGCGGCACGGCGCCATCAGCCCGCAGCAGCAGCATGCTGCAGCAGCTGGAGAGTGGCACATGCCCCATTTCCGCCAGCACAGAGGAGGATCCGCCAGCATAGGTCTCCATACCGCCAGCATAGCAGTAAGTACCGCTTCCACAGTGCTTTCAGCTCCCCCCCACCCTCGATTGTGCTGTAAAACTTTTGAAGTTTTACTCATGGACTCATTTGAAAATGGCTTTGCAGCTAAGACAGATTTCCTCTGAGAACTTTCAGAATAATTGGAATGATCACATGGCTCATTCTTGGTTTTAGAAGCTGCAAATGAAAGCAGGAGAAACAGAAGAATGTAATTCAATCAAGGGATCTAATTGATTCGCTCTTCTAATTCCTTTGTTGGTAAACAATTTTTTAAAAAAGAAAAATTGCCTTCTAGTTCTCCCCATCCCCTTTCTCTTCTCCTGCTGGTTATTGACAATATATGGACATTATTGAGTAAGAATTTAATACAGGGCACATTCCAGTGTTGACCCATGCCTCTCTTCATTCATGATGGACAAGAAAGCAGCTTTGTTGAGTCCAGTGACACCTTCAAGACCAACAGGAAAGCTTATACCCAGAATTAAACATTGCTGGTCTTAAAGGTGCCACTGGACTCAAACTTTAGTTGCTTCAGACCAACATGGTTATCCACCTGAATCTAAGAAAGCAGCATGTTATGTTGACATACTATCCACCTTCAAGTGCAGTGTGTCAGTGCAAGTGAAAACTTTCTGCTTTGAGAAACCTTGAATTGAAGTACTATTTGAACATGATCCCCTGTTTCTTCTGTCTGAATCAGAGTTCCAAAACCAAGATTAAATCATTAGAATCCTGGTTTGTGAGAAACCATCACATTCGTTCAGGTCACAACAGAAACAATCACATTCATTCAGGTGCCCTGCACTCAGGTATCTCAGCAAATTGGTGTTTTATTCACAACTTGCTAGTCTAGGAAGCTTTTAACTGTGCTTTTAATTCAGAGGAAGGAGAGAGGGGAGCACACAAGCATAATAACAAGTTACATTTGTGCCCATCACAAACAGGAGGTTATCATGACATTTGCACATATTTATTTGGGCTTTGCATAAAATTTTAAAGGGTGGTTTTCTGTCTTTAAAACAGAAAATTGTACATGTATCTCTCACTTTTTAAAATCAATAATTAGCTAGGCTGGTCTTAAGAGCAATAGGACTGCAGCTCTAAGGATACTGGGATTTCTCCCTGGGCCAGTTCAAGTAGAGCAAGGCAAAATTTGCAATGGATTAGGCATCTCCAAGAATGTGGAGAGCATCTCCATAATTTTAAATAAAATAGAAATGTAGTTCAGCAGCACTATTTTTTGTTTATTATAGTCATCTATTTCTCTTGTCTCCTAGTGATAGAGGAGGAACTAAAGGCTAAAGCCAATACTAAAGACAAAAAGGGAGATCCCACGTGAGAACAATGTGCAGAAAACTGATTTATATTAAAATGCCACATTGTGCTGGAGCACTCAATTTGATATGTCTGTATGAACATCTAATGGCTTAGAAGAGTGGCCCTTCAGGCTTTCCTAATCTCAGATCCAGGGCCAGGGCCAGGCTTTTTGGTGCCCTAGTGGAGGCTACCTACTCTCCCCCCCCCAACCAATTTTAAAAAACAGGGTCAGGCACAGGATTCTTGGTCAGTTTCATCTCCTCCTCTCCCTCCCTCATGTTGTTCTTGTGGTCAGTTTCACCTTTCAGGTCAGTTTCTCCTCTGGCCTCTTTTCACAACCTGCAGATGGCCTCTCCAGCCCCTCTCCCCCATGCCACTCAGACCTCAGCCTCTGCCGGCCTTCAGTGGGTGGAAACTTTGTGTCCCCCTGAAGAAATATTGTCTGGAGAGGGGGGATGTGATGGTGAGTTGAAAGAGCATCACCCTGAATCCTAAATCATCCTTTTTATGAGTTAGTAGCTTCCCCCTGTTTTCTGGCCACAGACACGTGTCAGCTTCATCACTTCAGGGCACTGGATCTGCCAGCTTAATGGGGTATCAAAACACCAGCTCTTTTTGGGAATGGGTGTGTTGTGGGGGTGCCTCTTCCAGACACCCAGCTCAGCACCAGCAACACCCCCACCCTCCTCAACTGGAGAAGCACAGGTTATCAACAAGCAGCTCCTGTCTCTGTCCTTCTCGGCCAACTTCTCACCATCATGCTGGCCAGCTGCTTCCAGTGTGCTCTCGCCTTGCTCATCTCAGTCACCCTCACCATGAGCACCATGGATTCTGCCTCCTCTGACTCGAGACTCCGGCACTTCCTTCAGAAGTCACTGGCTACAGCGATGGGGGAAAAGGTACAGTGGTGGCAGGGGGACCCAGAAGTTCTGGAGGGAGGGCTAGGAGAAGAGCACAAATGTGGGGAAGAACCTAATGTTGCGTGGCGGGGGGGAAATCCTAGAGCATCCCTGTGGCCAGATGACACTCTATGCAATGGCCTACCTTGCTGACTCCCTAACGCCAGCCCTGCTCAGAGCCACTGAGTTTAATTTGGAATCATGTGACTTCCTACCACTGTTTTAAAGCTCAGTGGACCAGAAGTCTGGGAAAGCTGAAGACGACTGGTTTAGAATCATGGGACAATGACTGGAATTCTGCTCACAGAATATGCTTTCCCATGTTTTCCTTTTATTTGCCTTATATATTTCTTAAAATATGTACAGCCCATTTTTTAAAAAGCTGTCCCCTTCCCACTAAAGCCTTCTGAACCTTTCAAATAGCCAACCCTAAGTGTTTAAAAGGGCATGAAATCTGTTGCAGGAAGTTGAGCTGTGGAGGAAGATGAATGAAAATCAGAGATCCTGCCTTGCATGAATGCAAATGCATTCTGCTAGCTCACTTTAGAATCCAAACAGATATCTGGTGTGCGGAATTTTCTTGATTCTATCAAAATAAAAATCATTCAAGTGTGAGCTTTAATTAAATGCAATGGATTTGTTATTTGTTAACTAAAAATTATGCAACACAAGGAAGTAGGCTTGTTTTGTTGTGGTAATTGTTATATACACTGCAATACAAATTGAAACATATATAAAAGATCACATCCTCCCAAGCCTAGAAACATAATACATCAGTTAGAGTGTTTATTGGATAGCTCTTATCAAGTACAGTGGCAATACCCAAATCCCCTTGATATAATGAAGAATTTTGAAAAGCTCAAATTTAGACAATATGGTACAAAAATTAATCCAATAATATGCCATCCATTTTGCAATCTTTTTCTTTTCTGCCTTTTTCTTCTTATTACCTTCTTCCTTCTTCAAGGAAAATTTGGAATGAACTGAAACATCAGATCCTGAATATAGAATATAATATCAGAAAGGGGGATAGGAAATAGAAGAGGTAGAAGAAACTGGACCAAATCTTTGCACAGCATCCTCACAACCTTTAATGTAGTTCTATCTGAATGATTGTTCTAATTTATGCTACAGATGAATTTTAAATGCAAGTACCACAGAGGTATAGAAAGCAGGTAAATTGAATCATTAATGGATTATGTCTTAGACAGGAGGAAAGGTAGAACCAATTGTGCAGTCTATATATCAAATTGCGGCATCTGGGTGGTATTTTCAAAAGAAGCCAAGTAATTTAGAAGCACAGCTCACAGGATCTTTTGACGAATTGCCATTAGGGACCAGGTGGCTCTCTAGAAAAGGCCAACTTAAAATCCTAGCTTTGCCAGTAAGAAATAATGAAAGAGAAATCAAAGTTCTTAATTATAAAACATACGGAAATATTAGAATGAGAATTCTGGGATGAGTAAAATTATTATACAAACATCAGAATTTAGGAAGAGCCCCACTAGGTCAGAGCAAGGAAGAGGAAACAGGTTGATACCTTGGGGAAGCTCACAAGAGGGACAGGGAGGCAGTAGGCTGCCCCCATAGTTCCTTACCTTAACCCAAATTCCAGGTTTAGAAAGTAACATAGGGTTCCCAGGTGCCGCCTGGCTAAGGGTGGGGAATGGGAAAGTAGGGCTGCCAAATTCATGTTGGGACCCTCCTGGAGATTTGCAGATGGAGTGTAGGAAGGACAGAAATCTCAGTGAGGTATAATGCCAGAGTCCACCATCCAATGTATCCATTTTATCCAGAAGAACTGATCTCTGTAGTATGGAGATAAGCTGCAATTCCAAGGGATACCCAGGTCCCACCTGGAGGCTGGCACCCCTGTATATCAGGCACACAACACCTGACAGACTTTTAGAGGACAAACACAGTCAAAACTACTTATTTTCTCCTTTTCATAGGAAAAAAATCTTTTAAAATCTGCCTTTAGGTGGTAAAGTGTTCTCTTTTTTTCTTGGTAACTAAGAAATATATTTTGAAACCAGAAAACAGGTTAAATTTCTTTCCATTCTACTCTGATATTGCAGCCCTACATTCACCCTAAAATTGTGTGAAATATCAAAGCGGAGTTACAGGGAATTGGTATGAAACATGCTCAAAGGGATGGCGCTTCACAGGCTTGTTGGCAGAATATTATGCTAACGCCTGGAGTTCCTTCTTGTTTTACCAATATTTGGGGCAGTTAAACATTTTAATAAAATAATGGCAACCAACCTAAAACACAAAAAGGACAGAAAATCTATGCTGTGATTTTACTATTTTTTCTCTTGTTCATGCATCATTACTTGAGTCTGTGATGTGCTCCATTGCATCCTACAAAAGATGGTCCAAGGTATTATTATTTCTAAGCGTAACGGAGTGCAGTAAAGAATATATAGAAGTTCCTGGTTTCTCTAATATTGTTTCAAATGACAACAGATTATTATGTTGCAAAGAGAATGAAACATGTTTGGTACTCTAGTACTACACTATGAATTACTGCATCCACTTAGCATTTTTAACTGACTGATTAATTAAACTGCCATTTGTTTTTTGCAGAATATCTATGAATTTCAAGAATCCATATTTTGTCAATTATGTTAAATTTTAACTTACATCTAATAGCAATATCTGATCAAAAGCAGCAGAACAAGGAGAGGGAGATCTTTATTGTATATCTGTTCAGGAAAATAAGACTTCAGAAAACAATGGATTGGAAGCAGGTTTGCCCCCATAGACGGAAGGAAGAGACTGACACAAAGGTTTGGGTAACTAAGGGCCACTTTCTTTATTATTAAATTAATAACAAGGGCTATAAACATAACAGGCAGCACAGCAGGGCCAGGGGACGAAATACCCCTCCCCTGCCACATGACGGGCAAGCCACCCTGCCCCTAGGTATAGCCAAAATGCATGGCTCGTACCCAGCCGGCCTAGCCCTGGAGTTCCAGCCCCCATCCGATGGCTGAAGGGCGGATCAATCCATGCAAACCCAAGGCAGTCCGCTTCATCACTCAACTAGTCCACATGGGCCAAGAATGATTTAGCTAGACCCCGTGCCCCAAAACTGGGGTGCTATTGGTGCTCACCAAGCTGCATAATGGAAGTTAGGCAAAAAAACCCCAGCCAACCTGAAAGTGACCAGCCTACTTAAACCAGCCACACCCTAGCCAATTCCACAATCCCTTCTACAAGCAGTGTGAGGTAGGTGAAAAACACCACTTCCAACAGCCAAACAGGAAGAGGTGAAAAAATTCCTACCCGGTCCCCTATAAATTAAGAGCAACCAGCTATTGCCCACACTGCCTCAAGGGCGGGAGGGTGGGCCGAGCATGAGGCAAAGATTGGGAGGCAGAAGTGGAGACAGCCGTTAAGGCGTGCTTGCTCTGCCCTCACCTCCCATAATGCCCTGCCCACTCCTCCTCCTTATGAAGGGGCAAAACGGCCCCCGGAGACAAGGCTGTGCAGCCTGCCTCCAGTTGGGAGCCGCATTTGTTTAAGTCTAGATGCAGACTAACATAATAAAAGCACATAATCTCTGTCCAACAAAACAACCAATTTAGAAGCACAATGTTGAAATAAAGTAAATAACTCGTTTTGGTTTAACATGTACAGCACAGTCCCTGATCCAGAATCTGATCTTGACTGCACAGGAAGATTTTAGAAAAGGAAAGCTTCAAGAAGCAGGTTAATACACAGGCCAAAATACCAGATCCCTAGGCCAACATTTGTGGCCCTAAAGTTATAGAATGGACTCAGCACTGAGCTTGCATTTGAGCCATCCCATTGACTCTTGAATTGGAAGTTTATTGGCTAAATAACAGACTCCAGGACAAGACCCATATTTCTGACAGCAGTAAAGCAATTGTCTTAGGTATTGGTTTCTCTTGTTTAGAAGAACATTAATGAGTGCCCCAGAGAATAGGTCTAAATGCTCACAAAATAGCTCCATAACAGCAGCAATCTTCTTAACCTTATTAGCATTTTTGATAACTGATGGGTTTTGTCTATATGGTCTATCGGCCCCCAGAAGAATTACATTTGAATCAACAATTTCTTCCCATTTCTTTTCCAGCACCAGGAGAAAAAACTCAAAATGGGGCAGTTTAGAAATATTGTCCTTTTTTCCTGGGTAAATCACCAGCATGATGAAGTAGTACTCCTCTACATAGCAAAGGTTGTTCTGGACTGTGGAGGTGGGATTACCTTTAAAGGTATCATATTGAATCAATGTGCCTAATATATGTAATGTGTGCACAGTGCTGATCCTTGTGCTAATTGATCCAAAACCTAAAGAGCAAGCAGAATCAACATAGCATAAATGATTTTCATGCTAACCCCCTACTGCAGGGGTGGCCAAGGGTAGCTCTCCAGATGTTTTTTTGCATACAACTCCCATCAGCCCAGCCATTGGCCATGTTGGCTGGGGTTGATGCGAGTTGTAGGCAAAAAACATCTGGAGAGCTACCCTTGGCCACCCCTGCCCTACTGCATGCCAAAACTACAATTGTGTATTTCACACAAGTAGTTGTTTGATCTGAACGAAAGTTTCAAGAAGCACCTAGTTATCTGTGCACATGACTCAGGACTGGTGGGAGAAGTAAATAAGAAGGGTTGCCCTGCTAGACCATTACTGTTTCACATACAGGCCAACTGGCTGTCCTGAAAGTAAGAACGGTAAGGAGAAGGGAACATTTGTGTGGGTCAAAGAAGAGTTTCTACCATCATGAATGAATTAGTGTTGTGATATGTTACTGCAGATCTCTGCTGTAGCAATCCCTTTTGTGTCTTTTTTGTTTGCTTGCTTTTGTTCTATCTGCACAGCTAATAGCAGCTTGGAAAGGTGATGCCGACTGGGAAAAGTGTGTGAGTAAACTGATTGAAAGGGATGGGGAAAAGAATGGAGATAAGGGTATACCAAAATGAAATGTGGAAGTAACTAAGGGCAAATTGCAGAACTGATGAGAAAAATGGCACTACCTGTTCCCTCCATACTATTTCACCCAAGCAACTCATTTTTTGACAAAAACATTGTTTATGTGTTTGTGACTTGCAGGAACACAGTTCCAGCTGACTTGGTGTCAGGGGTGTGTGGCCTAATATGAAAATGAGTTCCTGCTGGACTTTTTCTACAAAAAAAGCCCTGTGTGAAATAATGGTGATGTCAGTGATGTGACCTAATATGCAAATGAGTTCCTGCTGGGCTTTTTCTACCAAAAAAGCCCTGCCCCACACACACTCATATGCTTTCCACCCAGATAAATTCTGATAATTCCAGTGTTCACCATAATATATTCTTTTATTTCCCCTCTAAACCTCCTCATCAGTATCCTTCACCATTAGTCCTATTTCATGTTGCATGAAATCAGTAAGATTTCCTCGAAAGAAATTATTTGTGATAGTTGGTGATTATTACAGAATGATTGCATCCTATTCTTCAGTAGACAAGTCACAGAATCACCCCATGCTATCTCCTTCTCTAGGAAGTCTAGAAAAATGTTTTAAATGTTTTTATTGTATTTTATTGTTTTATCATATGTTGTACTCTGCCCTGAGCCCTATGGGGAATGGGCGAAATAGAAATAAACTAAAATAAAAAGCAAATAACATAAAAATCAAGCTTAAGAACATAAGAACATAAGAGAAGCCATGTTAGATCAGGCCAATGGCCCATCCAGTCCAACACTCTGTGTCACACAGTGGCAATATATATATATATATATATATATATATATATATATATATATATATATATATATATATATATATATATATATATATATATATATATATATATAAACACACACACACACACACACACAGCGGCTAATAGCCACTGATGGACCTCTGCTCCATATTTTTATCTAAACCCCTCTTGAAGGTGGCTATGCTTGTGGCTGCCACCACCTCATGTGGCAGTGAATTCCACATGTTAATCACCCTTTGGGTGAAGAAGTACTTCCTTTTATCTATTTTAACCTGTCTGCTCAGCAATTTCATCGAATCCCCATGAGTTCTTGTATTGTGAGAAAGGGAGAAAAGTACTTCTTTCTCTACTTTCTCCATCCCATGCATTATCTTGTAAACCTCTATCATGTCACCTCGCAGTCGACGTTTCTCCAAGCTAAAGAGTCCCAAGCGTTTCAACCTTTCTTCATAGGGAAAGTGCTCCAGCCCTTTAATCATTCTAGTTGCCCTTTTCTGGACTTTCTCCAATGCTATAATATCCTTTTTGAGGTGCGGCGACCAGAACTGCACACAGTACTCCAAATGAGACCGCACCATCGATTTATACAGGGGCATTATGATACTGGCTGATTTGTTTTCAATTCCCTTCCTAATAATTCCCAGCATGGTGTTGGCCTTTTTTATTGCAAACGCACACTGCCTTGACATTTTCAGTGAGTTATCTACGACCCCAAGATCTCTCTCTTGGTCAGTCTCTACCAGTTCACACCCCATCAACTTGTATTTGTAGCTGGGATTCTTGGCCCCAATGTGCATTACTTTGCACTTGGCCACATTGAACCTCATCTGCCACGTTGACGCCCACTCACCCAGCCTCAACAGATCCCTTTGGAGTTCCTCAGAATCCTCTCTGGTTCTCACCACCCTGAACAATTTAGTGTCATCCGCAAACTTGGCCACTTCACTGCTCACTCCCAACTCTAAATCATTTATGAACAAGTTAAAGAGCATGGGACCCAGTACCGAGCCCTGCGGCACCCCACTGCTTACCATCCTCCACTGCGAAGACTGCTCATTTATACTCACTCTCTGCTTCCTATTACTCAGCCAGTTTTTGATCCACAAGAGGACCTGTCCTTTTACTCCATGACTTTCAAGCTTTCTAAGGAGCCTTTGAGGAGGAATTTTATCAAAAGCTTTCTGGAAGTCAAGGTAAACAACATCTATCGGGTCTCCTTTGTCCACATGTTTGTTCACCCCCTCAAAGAAATGTAACAGGTTAGTAAGGCAAGATCTTCCCTTACAGAACCCATGCTGAGTGTTCCTCAATAACCCGTGTTCATCAATGTGCCTACTCATTCTGTCCTTGATAATGGTTTCTACCAACTTTCCCGGTATTAAAGTCAGACTGACTGGCCTGTAATTTCCCGGATCTCCTCTGGAACCCTTTGTAAAGATGGGGGTGACATTTGCTACCTTCCAGTCCTCAGGAACGGAGGCAGATTTCAATGAAAGATTATAGATTTTTGTTAGAAGATCCACAAGTTCAACTTTGGGTTCTTTCAGAACTCTCGAATGTATGCCATTCGGACCTGGTGACTTATTAGTTTTTAATTTGTCTATCAGTTGTAGGACCTCCTCTTTTGTCACCTCAATCTGACTCAGGTCTTTCAACACCCCTTCCAAAATTAGTGGTTCTGGGGTGGGCAAAAAGTTCTCATCTTCCACAGTGAAGACGGAGGCAAAAAATTCATTCAACTTCTCAGCCATTTCCCTATCCTCCTTCAGTAATCCTTTTACCCCATGGTCATCCAAGGGCCCCACTGCCTCCCTGGCTGGTTTCCTACTTCTAATATATCTGAAGAAATTTTTATTGTTGGTCTTTATGTTTTTTGCAATATGCTCCTCCTAGTCCCTTTTTGCCTGCCTGATCACAGTCTTGCATTTGATTTGCCACAGCCTGTGTTCCCTTTTACTAATCTCACTTGGACTGGTTTTCCACCGCTTAATGGAGTCCTTCTTACCTTAGAGTCACACCAAGGGTTGCCAGCCCCTCAAGTGGAGTCAGGGGTCCCTTGGTGCCATGCCATGCCCCCACTGCCAATCAGCTGGCCATCAGGAAGACTTACCAGGAGAAAAAGGAAAGCCCAGATGATGCCACCAGGGACATGGTGATGTTACTTCATGGTGATGTTACTTCAGGTAGCGATGTCATCATGCCTGCAATGTTTCAGCAACAGTCTGGTATTTGGGCAAAAACTCTGTGGCAGAAGCCATTTTTACCATAGAGTGTTTGCACAAATACCGTGACACCATGATGATATCACTTCCAGTGCCTGCCAAAAGTGATGTAGACATATCACTGATGTCATCACCTGGCTACTGATCACTTGATTTTTTTTTTTCATTGAAAAGGGTTAGGTCTAGCCAGCTTTTTCACCCAATTGCCCAATTGCCCCCAATTTCAAAGGGGAACGCCTCCTCTCTTTATACCAGTGAAAAACCAGGCTAGGTTCAGGGCTGTAGCCAGGATTTCATGTTTGGTGGGGCCCACAATAGGATTTGTTGTTGGGGAGGGCAGGGAGCCACCCGGTTTGGCAGCCAAGGGCTCTTGGCACTGTAAGCTGCCTTGAGACCCACAAGCTAAACCCCCCTTTGCCTAGGCAGTCACAGCAGCTCTGCTCCCTCCCACCCCTTTCTTATGTGCCCATCTCTCAGAGAGACAGAGATCTCTTGACTTCCCTCCCCCCTTTGCTCTGCAAGGTGTGTTAGGGAAAGGGAAAGAAAAAAAAACCAGCAGCAATGCTACTACTTGTTCAGAGTGGCAGGGAGCAAAGGAGACAGACTGGGGGCCCTCCAATGGAGGGGCCAAATAGTTGGAAGGGGGGGGGGGTTGAAAGTATGGGCCTGGCCCTTCCCAGGTCCCAGTGAGCTACAGGCCTGGCTAAGTTCAACCCAAGAGAATTTAGAGTCAAACAATAGTTATATAAACACAAAGGTGCCATAAAAAACAGCATACTTTTCTAGAATGTTGTATGTGTTTTCCAAATCAATAATATGAAAGGGGAGACATGGAAGAGCCCAATTTAATGACATCACAATATGGATAAACGTGCCTAATTGTTACAGGAAATAATAATACAAAATCCAGGGATGAATGGAGGAGTATCCAGTCACGTGTCCCTAATAAAGTATGCTTTTTAAAAACCAAATAATGTGAGCTCCCACAAGCAATCAGCTACATCAGTTTCAGTTCAAATATGCATGACTGTGCACTAGATAATATCCTATTGTCTTTATCTTTATATGCAACGTATGGCATTACATATGAAATATTTTATTAGAGAATCAACCGTAGTAAAGAATTTCTACTTCTATTGTGCACAATATTTTAAAAGCCCTTCTGCATTTACCTTCATTGGCTTCTGTTATCTCTTTTCTTTGATATGTTCCTGGAATAAAAGCTTTAGTAGTCAGCAAAACTACAAAGTGGGGAAAAAATGACAAAGTTATATTCCTTAATGCACTCCTAGAAAACAGATGCCTTTGAAGCAGCCATGATTTTTGACAAGCCTTTAAGGTGTCAAAGGACTGTAAATTCACAGGGGTGTTTAAAATGTGCATTGCTTCTCTTTCAACACACTGGGATTTTCATTAGGGATGAAATTGATTACTTAGCAATCCCTTTCAATTCTTTTTTAAAATTAACTTTAATACCACAGCAAGCTAATAACAATGCTAGAAGCACTCCTGTAGATCAAGTTCAAGAGTTCAGGGAACTCCTTGAAACTTTCTGACTCTTGCCAAAGGTTTGTAGGAAATGACATCATTCCTTTTTTCTTGCTTGTTGTCTTTATTATATAACAATCAAAGCCTTTTTCTTACTCAGTCTTTATTTGTTTCTGTGCACATACCTAAGCACAAACTACACCCTTTGCCCCACAGATTTCAAAGTTATCTGTACATATTTTTGCTCATCTTCATTGAAGGTATCTAGGAGCAAGGTACAAGAGTACATTTGCCAAACTGACAAATAAGCATATTGCATGAGTACAAAATGGGAAACATCTTAACCCATACACTAATTAAATGGATGGAACATCTTAATATACTATATCACCTGTGAACTGAGTCTATATAATATCAGAAGAGTAAAATGCATTATAATGGTTATGAAATTTTCAATCATTGACAGTATCAAAATATTCAAAAACTAGAATACACAAAAATACAGAGACAATAATGCTAGCAAACCCCCCCCCCCCCCATCAAATACAGAATCTTATCTAACTCAGTTATGAATGCCTCTTTTTAGTTATATGCATATGCCTGCGACTATCAAATTTGGGTCATCCCTTAGAATAATAATATCTTAGAAGTCAAGTAGTATCTAAAACCCATTTATATCATATTCTTATTCAAGGTCAAGGGAGACTAGAGATTTTGCTGCTTCAAAATAGGGTTCATACCCTTACTAGAGCAGGTAGAAAGTGAAAAACATCATTCTTCCTCCATTGGTTAATTCAGAGTCTTTTCATTCCACTGTAGAACCCATATCCCTGTTCTCTCTAAACCATCATCCCACAGGGAACTATTTTGCCTCCAAAATGCTGTTCCTAACCAATGCAACATCTCTCCCCTTTCTAACCAGGAGTCATAAAATGCTGGTTGCACAACATTGTATCATTGTAATCCATCCTTAAAAAGTCTACAGGTGCTGATTTTTAACAAATCCTATAAATAATAGGTGTGCTAGCTTCAATCCACCAAACAGCCCCAGAGGTGTTCACAGGTAGACATATGTTGGAAATTGGATTTCAGTCCAACCTTGGTATTCATTACTCTCAATTTCATTGTGTAAAAAAACCCCAACTTGATGCTGGGAAGAAAAAGCTTTGACAAACCCACAAAAAGTCTAAATAAGAAGTTCCCTTACAAAAGACTACCTGCTAAAATAGAATATAGGGAATCAATTGTTGTTCAGAGTGTTATTTTTCTGTGCTTCATCCTTCTAGTGTGACAATAAGCTACAGCAGATGAAGTTTCTGACCCTTGGGTACCAAGTTAACTTACATATATTGTACACATTTTAGTCCTAATTTAGCCAGATGTAAGTATATGGCCAATGACTTGACAGAATAATAATGCCATGGTGTTCCATAAAAAAAAGTGAATAACTGTGCTTTGCTGCTATGTTTTTTTTTCTGATAACAAAAAGTAAGGACATAAATACATATAAACATATTAAACTGTCCTGGTGCCGGCCACGCCCCCCCCCAACCACTGTGAGACCCCTGGGCCGGTGACCGACCCCCCAGACCCCAGACCCATTCTGCAACACCAACACAGGGTAGAGGCTGCCCTGCCACTCCCCCCCCCACCGCCAGTCCGCTTATTAGGCCACCTCTGTTTTGATCTGGTACATGCCGTGAAGGCGTGAGGGCCTGCACAAATCGGGCACTCATGTCTATATTTACAGGCCTTCCTGAGCAGGAACCTTGGGAGGTGAACTCCCAGCAAAGCAGCCGTGGCTGAACCGACTGCCCCGCGGTTGCGCGGGCCCCAGAAAAGGTTGTTCCTGTTGACTTTTGCACCAAATGACCGCTGTCGGATCGCTCCCCAACATTTGGTTTTGCGGGCGCCATGAGCTGCAGCCAAAGCTGCTGGTTAATTTGATTCCACTGAAGGAAAGGATTAACCGCCGCCCGCATGCGGAACTGCTCATCATATTGAAGCCACGCCCCACCAGCAAAGTCATTATATGCCCGATATATAATATCACAGTACTGGAACAATGGGGCGGCTCTCCACGGCTGGGCCCTAGCAATAACGCCCGCATAAATAAGAAAACCGGGCAACCAATTCGCCCACGTTCTATCAACTTTACGGCGCTTGAGCTTCTCTTTGTCCTTCTCGTCAAGCTCATCCTTTGATTTTTTCTCAAGTTCTCTATATAACAGGCTGAATATGTTTACATATTCACCTTTCAAGATTTTTTCTCTGGTCGCAGCAGTGAGATGGTCACCCAGAGGCATGGCAGGGTCCCCAAAGGGGACAGCATGGAAGTCCAAAGAACCGTAGAAAATGGGTGGGTGAGGAGGGAACCCCCAGAATGTGCCATGTTGCCCGGACCACAGTAAAGACGTGGAGGGGGCTTGCTGCCATCCCCATGGTGGCACACACGCTGCCGGCCCCTGCCCGCCAGACCCGAGACTGCCAACGTAACCGTCGCTCCCAGGCACTGTACCCCACGAAATACCAGGACTATCTGGCATGGGGGCAGCAGTAGAAGTACTTGCCTGTGGTAGTAAACTGGGACCCGCCGGCCGGCCCACCGGTGGCCCCACCCCCAAGCAATTGGCCCCTACACCTTGGACTCCTACAATTGGCCTAGCCACAGAAGTTACAGAGGGCCCCCATGGGCCCCATGGCCATACCATTCCCTGTTGTGGCAAAGGAAACTTACCTTCCCCCACAGGCGGCGCCACCACCACAGCATCGGGCTCCCCACTCTGCTCCTCTTTTTGCGGCACTCCATCCTTGGATGCACCACCACTTCTTTCCGCTCCCTGCAACACAGAAAGGCGGGCCAGCACCTCCTTTTGGAAGGAGATGGTGGCCGCTCTACCTGAACCCAAAAGACCAGTGGCCCTCGTAGAAGGGCCCGCCAAACCCCTCGCCTCCTCCAAGGCTGCCAGTTGAGCCATAATGGCCTGCCATGTCTGAGCTTCATCCCCCTCCTCCTCAGGGGGAGCTTCTGGGGCAGGTCTCTTGGGAGGTGGCTTGGCTGGCTGTTTACCTTTTTTGTTCCCCTGTCCCTTCTTAGGACCCATTTTTAGTTTTTATTTATTTATTTATTTATTTTTATTACACACCGCACCAGCCCACCTGACTAAATAGCACAGGGGTGTCAGAAAAAAGGGGGGGTAGGCCTGCACCACAGCCAACCTACAAGCTACTACCAAGGGCACCCTAAGGCAGGCCCCAAGTCCTGGCCTACTTGCTCAAAAGCACTGGACACAACCCCCCGGCCCACCACCGGCTCAACCCCTAACAGGCCTGCTAAAGGCCTAACAACGAAGTTGGTGGGGGGGGGTGGATGGGATGTGAATCACCACCCCTTAGGACGCCGCGCCGCCACTCTGGCGCTACCGTGCCTCCTAAATGCGCTCCAAGCACTCCCCAGATGGCCCGGCAGCCCCTGCTAAAACAGGCCCGTCGGCCCTACTCAACGAGGAGGGTGGGGGGGAGGGCTTTATTAACGCGCCGACTCCCGACGCTAAACCGCGCCGCAAAATACCCCTGGCTGGCCCCCTAAGCAAGCCTGAACAGGCCGCTAGTAAAGGGAGGTAGGAGGAAACAGCAGAGAATGGCCCCCGTCAGGGGCATGCGCCCGGCCGAGGCTACCGCCGCCGCTAGCTGCCGCGTAGGTCTGCTCCGCCCGGCCGCCGACCAGCTGTTTGCCCGGACGGAAGGCAACGCCGCTATGCACAGGCATGGGAAGCACGCCGCCGACGCCTCGCTCCAGACGGCCCGCAGTCAACCGGTAGGTGACTGACCCGTCCGAGAGCGATTTTCAACTGCGTGCTAGGGGGCTCCCTCCCTCCAGGGATATCCCATTGCCTCTCATCCGCGCGGGGAGGCAATGGGCGGCCCCCAGCCTCAGCAGTCAATGGACTGCTTGGCTGGGAAGGGGCCGAACTATTTGTTTAGAAATCCCAAAGTCTCTCCTTTAGATTAATCAAAATTCTTCTCCATCTCATCCATGTAGGTAATATCAGGGATGTAGTTTGTTTGAAGGGTAGAACAGATAGATGTTGAAGTTGTATATGCCATCAAAGGAAGATTCGGTAATAAAAAGTCCTCAATTTTGATTTGCTTAAGAGTTTGTACCAGTAAAACTTCCTCTATGGCCCATTCTGCTTTTGTGTTTACTAAGGCTCTCGTCTCCCACCTCCGTTGCTTCAAAAACTTACTTCCATATTCACTTGCACACTCAATCCACCCTCCCATCAGATTTTGAAATTCCTTCCACATCCTTTTTTCAGCATTCTGCTGTCACTCTGCTATATCTCCATAGTTTCTAAGAGTGGTTTTTCAGAGGAATATTCCCCCCTCCTCTTCTTAATTCATTTCCAAGTCTTTAAAAGTAGATTTCAGCCACTCTGGACATAAGATAAAGTCTCTGGGTAGAAACATTTATGAGATCTGGAAGAATCTGAAATTGAAATAATTTTGAATAAAAATGATAAACTTCTAGGCCATATCTATAAACTCCTGCTACAATTTGATACAGAAACACAAGTTAAGACAAGATGGTGAAACGGTCACAAACCTTTGAGAAAGAGATCTTATTCCAGCAATGGGAAAAGCTATGGACAAAAAATATACAATTTACAGTTGGTCAGGAATTTAGAGAAAACTGGTATTAAATGTTTTATCGCTGGTATATCACCCCAAAAGTCATTGAGAAGATGGATAGAAACGATCCAGATCTGTGTTGGAAGTGTAAAGTGATAGACAGTACCTTTTAACTTATATGGTAGTCTTGTAAAAAAAAAAAAAAACCACTAGCAAATATTAGAAGGATATTTTGAATTTGCCGTGATACCAGAGATAAATGTTATTAGGCATTTTACCATTGAATTTTGAAAGAACAATGCATGAATTCCTTAGATACAGGTTAACTGCAGCAAGAGTAGTATTTGCAGCTAACTGGAAAGCCAAGGGTTGCCCAACTCCTGAGAACTGGATAGATGATGGAAGAATATGCAATTATGGCAAAATTGACAAACTACATCAATCAAAGACAGAAAGAGGCATTTTAAAATAATAGGCAGATTTTTTATGATTATAAATCATTGTAGCTACACATTTGAATAGTTTAATATTATATGATAATATTGCACTGAAATGGTTTTATGTGTATTTTAAATTTGTTTTAACTGTTGGAACTGTTGTGACCCTCCCAGAGCCTTGTGGGAGGGTGGGATAGAAATTTAAATAAATAAATATTACACAACAATTTTGATAAGAAATAATGAGGCTATTGTGTCTTTGTGAATATTATCATAATGATTGTGTGAAATTTTTATAAAAAATATTATGAGGTAGTACATGCTATTTCATGGGATAGATAGGATAGATAAGATAGATAAAATATGAGAAAACTTTAGAATATTTGACTAAGTTGTTATATTTATTAAACTATTGTGTTTTATATTATCATAGATAATAATTCCGTAATGGGGGTGGCCAGATGGAGTGGTCCCATTGGCTGACGGGTGCACTCAACAAACCATTAACCCATCATGCGTCAGTCACTTCTGAGTTCCTTCTGGGTTCCCATTGGCTGACTCCCTTGTCCCCTATTTAATACCTATTTAATAACATTAATACACTAGAAGGTAATAACACCCTTCAAGTTATGCTGAAGTTATATGATATTTGATAAGTGTAGCTGAAAAACTGAGAAGTCAAAGAAACCATGTAGAAGGAGAGACTGGGAGGCTGCATGGTCACACTACTGGTCTATATGCAGGGGATAAGTTCTCAAGAAGAGGTTTGCTAATAATGGCAAAAACTGGTCAGAAGTTCATTTTTGGGTTCTCTCTATATGTACCATCTGAAAATTTGAGGAACTTCCTACGAATTGACTGATCAGTAAGTCCTTGCTGGCTAAGCAACTTGCATAGGATAGGAATGAAAATATGCTAGAAAGGCAAACTGGAGCAAATTAGAATTGCTAAATTTGGCTTAAGCTATGCTTACCTGTCCACATGCAAAAGATACTGTCCAGAGCAGATGTGGACTCTTTCAAACAGATAGTGTGACCAAAGCTGATCTTTGACATTCTCTCAAAAGTAATAAGGACCTTCAGAATATGGACCATTCATATCCTGAAAGTTCAAGAATTTAGATATGGGAGAAACTCACAAATAGAAAGCACTCAGAAGAGATCAGATGCCTTTCATGATTCTATGCTCTCTAATGCAGGAGGAGCAAAACTAGACATGACCATGAGTAATGGCCTTCCTTTTTGTTCTCTCTGAGAAGATCTTACTTCCTTCTTTGCCACTAAAGACCTTGCTATTAATTAGAATCCTTCAGCAGACTTTGCATAGTCAGAGGTAAATAAACCAACCAACTAAATACTGTATGGACTACCATAACTATGCAATTACTTGAATTATTACTTTGATGCTGAGTAAACCAGTTCACTAAACCAATCCAGTGGTGTGTATGGCTCATCCTGTTCCTACTGGAATCCTAAAAAGAACATAATGTATTCTGACGTATTCATGGGAATGTAGCTCAGCTCAACACAGGGACAGTCAGCCTTTGAATTGTGGTGTATCACTAGAGGTTCCATATCCAAAGTCCATTCAATTTTACATTTGAGTGTATACGATTTTACTCCCCAAAAACATTAAAAATCAGCAGCAACAGAAAATCCAATGTCTCTTGAATTTCACACAATGAACAGTTTTCTGTTCAATAAAATGCATTGCTGTTTCTACTTTATTGATAAGGACACAGACCTGTTCTCTTGAATAATCACTTCTGTTGTAGGGATATTGTGCTGCTGATAACCAAACACACCAAGCTCAGCCTGGGTTGGCTATTGATCACAAGAACAGCTTTTGGGGAAAATTGTAATTGAGTACAAATAGCAAATGTGCTTTGTATAGATTTCACAGCATCAATGGGAGCTCACATGACTGTTGCCTGATTGATCCCATTCTATTCATGTTGTGACCATTCTGGAGATGAGACCTGCTTGCCTCCATTCCAAATAAAGAAGCCTCTGGTGAGTATAGAACAAAGGGGGGGGGAGGGTAACAGACAATAGGACAATACTGGATAACTTAACAGGAATCTCAGGGAGTTACTTGAAAAATATATCATACCTAGTGAGTGACATTCAGTTCGTGAATAAAGGACCCTCTAGTAATTAATCATGACTAGCATTTCCATTACCTAGGGTAGTGTAGGATGTCTAGCATTTCCATTATCTAAACACAGGGTTGATAGTCATATTTGGATTTTTATTTTTATTTATCAAAATTATATTCTGCTCCCTCTCCCCCAAAAGGGACCTGGGATGGCTAACAGCATATAAAATAAACCAATTCAAACAATACAAAGATACATTAAATATTATTTAAAATATAAAATGATTATAAATAGTGGCAGCTCTTGGACACCAGCCCAAGGTCAGAGCCCCAGGCAAGGCACCACTGCCATCCCAACACCAGCACCAGGAAGGGTGAGCACAGCTGCAGCAAGGTTCCCACTGTCAGCGTGCACACTGCCACTGCTCACCATTGCTTTGCCTCTTGCATTTGTAACATGAGAGGCAAAGCGATGGTGGGCAGTGGCAGCACGCACACCGAGACCAGGAGCCTTTCTGTTGCTGAAAGCAAACTATTTCAGTCCACTTAGAAGCATGGAGGGAGGGGATGGCCCAAACCAGCACCCTCTCCCCAGCTCGACACTCCTGACAGCAGCCTACTGCAGCTCAATGGACGTGCTGGCCCTGGTTAAAAATCAATCCACTATCAAGCAGGGTAGGATGTATTGATGGCGAAGACACAGCTGAATTATACCAGCTGCCTGGTGGATCACAATCGCCCAAAGTCCTCTTGAAAAAGAGCAGCCTTGCATGCCCTGAGGAACCTAGGGAGGTTCTGCTAGGCACTCACCTCTTCAAGAAGCTGATTCGCAGAACAGGGGCCACTACTAAGAAGGTTCTCATCTTAGTTCTCACATGGCGGACAGTTCATGGACCAAGGACCTTCAATAATTTCTGAGATGAAATTCAGAGTAGATGGGGAGGTTCATACTGGGAAAGGTGGTCCCAAAGATATGAGGGCCCCAGGCCATTTACACTTTGAATTGGCACTGGAAACTAATTGGGAGCCAGTACAGCTGCCATAGGATAGGTGTTATATGCACCTACCAGGATACTCCTGTCAGCAATCTGGCAGTTGCATTCTGGACCATGTGTAGCTTCTGAAGCATCTTCAAAGGTAGCCCTGCCTCAAGCATTTCGTGGTACATTCAATCCTCACTTTGTAGAGATTTGAATGGTAAATACCAGGAGGACAGGTAATAACAACTGAATATTTAATAAAAATAAGATACCAAATTAATCCTATATAGTTGAAGGTACAGGGTAAATGAGAAAAAAAATATGTTTGGTGGTGGCAGTGGACTGGAAGGAGTTGGGGGGACCCTCTCCATCAGGGAGCTACAGCTGTAATGTAATGTGCAGGGCTTTTTTTGTTCAGGAGCCTACAGGAGTGGAGCTCCACAGTGTGATGCAGTGGCTAAAAAGGCAAATGCAATTTTGGGCTGTATCGACAGAAGTACAGTGTCCAGATCATGTGATGGTATCTCTTTACCTCTGCTCTGATAAGACCTCACCTGGAGTATTGTGTTCAGTTTTGGGCACCATATTTTAAAAAGGCTATAGACAAGCTGGAACGGGTTCAGAGGAGGGCGATGAAGATGGTGAGGGGTCTGGAGACCAAGTCCTATGAGGAAAGGTTGAAGGAGCTGGGGATGTTTAGCCTGGAGAGGAGGCGGCTGAGAGGTCATATGATCACCATCTTCAAGTACTTAAGGGCAGTCATATAGAGGATTGTGTTGAATTGTTTTCCATGGCCTTGGAAGGTAGGACCAGAACCAGTGAAATTAAATCAAAAGAGTTTCCGGCTCAACATTAGGAAGAACTTTCTGACCGTTAGAGCAATTCCTTAGTGGAACAGGCTTCCTCGGGGGGGGGGGGGGCTCTCCTTCCTTGTAAGTTTTTAAACAGAGGCTAGGTGGCCATCTGACAGCAATGAAGATCCTGTGAATTTAGGGGGAGGTATTTGTGAGTTTCCTGCATTGTGCAGGGGTTGGACTAGATGACCCTAGAGGTTCCTTCCAACTCTATGATTCTATGGGCTGGCCAGGGGTCTGGCTGGCCCAACCCACCATGAAGCAGCCATGTGCTCCCAGGCCTGGCAGTGTGGCCTAATATGCAAATGAGCTCCTGCTGGGCTTTTTCTACAAAAAAAGCACTGGTAATGTGAATATGATGACAACATACACAAGGAGAACTGTAACTTAAAAAGTGGTGTGTAGAACAAACTGGCTCACCTTGGCAGGTTGTGATTAGTCATAAAAGGAGAAAATATTGTATGAAGTGTGACGCTTTCAAAGCTGGTTAGCAGAGCAGTCTTGGGGATTCAAGGTTACTGTTGTTACTTCGAAAATGTTATCATAGGAAGTATGGAATTGTCTCCATGCCTTCTTTCTTTTCAGACTGAAAAAAAAAATTGTTTTAAAATAAAAGCCTCAAGGAATTTTTAAAAAATGAAGACAATCCTCTGTGTAATTACTTGAAAGTAAGGCATGTCATAAAGCCAGATTGGATTTATGTGTTTTATAGATGAGTGTTGTGTGTTCATGTGCATGTAAAGCATGTTTCTCTTTGTTGTGCTACTATCCCAAATTAAGAACCCACCCACCCCATTTTACCAGTGGCTTGCAAAGGCTGCCTCTTAGCAAGTACAAGTGGCAGAATTTACCAGTTAATCCAGTTTTCCCCTGTGCATGCACTTCTAAGTCTGAGCGAGTGATCTAAGGAGCACAGGGAGAAATTGAATCACAATATGTTATTTAAATTGGAAAATATTTTATTGCTCTAGATTACACTAGAGTACAAGGCAGGGAAAATGCTACCATGCTGATGGTTACAGCTCTAATGAAAAAAGCCAGAAAAAATATAACACTAAGCTAAACTTAGCAATAAGAACATTTACCTCTGATTTCCTCCCAGATGTTTGTGGACCAAATGCATGTCCTGACCCACCACCTGTTCCATGCAGGAAGAATTCAGCCTCTAGCATTTGAACAAAGATCCATGGATGCTGTCCATCTTTTTAATCCTTCTCACCATCCATTGTGGGAAGCCTCTTCCAGTTCAGTTTTAGGAAACTCTCCCCATGCACCCCAATCTCCTAATCAACCTAGAGTCCAAGTCTCACATATCTCAATACCCAGGTCATGTTTTACAACAGCCATCCATCTTGTCCTCACTGGCAGGTAGGCAAATGTTTATCTCTCTGCAGAAATCCATCTCTGTACTTTTACCTCTTGGTGCATTTTATGGCTCTCTACCATGGGAAACTAAATGGCTGTCAGGATCCCAGTAACTCCCTGATGCTCTTCAAAGCATCTTATGCCTCAAAATCATAACAGCACACTAATCTCTGTGAAATTTACTTCTGAGTAAACATTCATAGGATCTTAGGTTGCAATGCTAGCATGTTTATTTGATAATATATCTCAGTGAACTCAGTGGGAGTTTTGTCTCAGAATAAAAATGAATAGGATCATCTGCAATTCTTCTTTCAGTATATCAAATATTTCTAAATAATCCAGATACTGTTCATTGGCACAGTTAGAAAACCTCATTCACTACTCAGTTCGGTCATATAAAGTTCCTACAAAAGACTGTGAGAATTCTGATGTGAGATGTTCCAACTATAAACTAGAAAAGATGAAAAGGCTGAAAGCCAGGAATCACATAGTCCATTTGTATACCCTGTCTGATGAAATTCACACAAAGGAAAAGAACATTCTCATTTAAAAGATTCGATAAGGGATGGCCCTGTGGCAATATGATGTGAAAAGATTAGCTGGAATTTATTTCGTGATGGAAGTTTGTCTAATGAGCAAATTATTGAATAGTTTACTGTGGCAGAAGCATTTAGTGCTGAAAATGGATTTAGATTCAAAATTGTTTAGATAAGAGGGAGACTCACTGCCTTCGTACAAAAATCCTGCTGTATTCTGATAATGGTTGATCCAATGAATTTATGCAACTGTCTGATATTACAGAAAATAAGAACAAGAAACGAATACAGTGTGAATTACCAATACAAGTTCCTGTTATGTCTTCAACTTTTTCAGACTTTGGGCTTACTTTTAAGCTCTGTGTGCAATGTGGATATCACAGTTATATTTGTATAGCATACATTCATCTTTTTTTTAACCCTGCACTCATTTAATCATTTCTTTTGCTAGGGATGGTAACACCAAGAACTTTTCTCCTATATCACTCCTGCCAAGTTCCATATCTTGGCTCTTAGGAGTAGGAAGGGATGCATCTCCTTCAGGATCACCTAAGCAGGCTTTGACTGCAGAGGTTCTCTGCAGCCTATCTTAGGGACTGATGGCAGTATCAGGAGTAAGAAGATGCACTGTCTTTCATGGTTCCTGTGATGGAACAGCCCTGGTTTGCCTACCAGACCCCGTTCCCCTTTTTGGAGGGAGCTATTTCTCTTCCGGCCACTTGGGCTCGCTGCCACCACCTGCTCAGCCTAGGGGTTTGGATTGAGAGGAACAGGACTCCCAATCCCCCGCTCCAGCTCTGAGGCCAGGCCTCAAGGTCCTCTGCCACCCTGTACTTGGGTATCACAGAGACCACAGCACTTCTTCGGGAAACCCCTGGAGGATTGGCACCTAACTACATGCCTTCCCCCTTTCCCCAGGGCCCCCTTCATAAAGCAGCATGGTCTAAAGCAGTTGAGGATCTATGTGGTACAAAGTTTGACTGCCAGCATTCAAAACAGTAAAAATATTTAATTAGAAGAGAAAAAGAAAAGAAAAAAACAAAAGCAGTTGCATGTAACAGTTTAGCACAGCACCCGAACAGCAACCAGAAGGACAAATAAAAGGTGGATTTAAATGCATCCTCCCATCCCTTGTCTAAACTTGCCCTGCCTTGTGGATGACTTCCTCGGTCTGACTGCTTGGAGTCCACTCTGCCTCTCCCTCTTGAGAAGGCCTCTCCCACAGTCAGGAGCCCACAGACTGACAACCTCTCTCCTTTAGGGCCAGCCGAGAACTGACCTTTTCCCGCCTCACTCCCATAAAACAAAAGAACTTCCTGCCCCTCTAGGAGGCTTTCCCCCTAGAGTTGATGGTTTAACTCGGGAAGGGAGGAGGGAGTGAAGGGAAGGCTAGGCCACAAGGTTCGGCCCCTTCCCAGCCGAGCCTGCTTGCAGGCCATAGGCTGGGGGCCGTCTTTGCTCCTCCGGAAGGAGGGAGGGGCAGAGGCATCACCCGACATACGGGTGTTTCGCTGGGCGCGGAGTCAGGGCTATATAAGCCCCGGCTCCCGCCCAGCACGCAGTTGGATTTGGCTCTCTGTGGGAGAGCCTCGTTGTGGGTGCTGCTGCAGGGCTAGGCCTGGGCAGCGTTGGGGGACCTCACGCGCTTGCGGCGGTTGGCGTTAGCGGCGCGGCGAGCTTCTCATCGGATCAGCTGTTCGTCGGGTGGCGTAGCGCGCTTGCGGCGGTGATCGGAGCGGAGCGGAGCGGAGCCTCGTGAACAGCTGTTCGGCGGGGAGGCGTTGCCGGCGAGACGCGCTTGCGGCGGCTGAGTAGCGCGCGAGCGGCCCGCATTTCTCCTCTTTGGGGGGAGGCGAAGGTCGGGGGTGGCCAGGAAGGCGGCGGGAAGCGGCTCCTTTTTTAGGCGGTCTTTTTTCCCGGGGTTTTTTCCTCTGGGGGTGGGCCTGCTTGCCTGTGGTTATAAACCCCTTCCCCCCCCCCCCTTTCCCCTGGTCTCCCTTCAACCGAGGACACAAGGCCCGGGGTTTGCGCCTTATGAGCCTTCCCCTTTTGATATCTTTTCATTGCCTGTTGGGGGTTGTAAGGCTTGAAGGGCAGTGAAATAGGCTCTGCCTTGTGTGCGGTGGACCTCTGGTCATTCCTGCCATTGCATTCTAGGTTTAGTGCCTGTCTGGTGCTGGTGGGGGTAGTTGGGCCACCCCATTTTGTAGAGGCTGCATTTCCTTCCACTGGGGAGGGGTTGGTGTGGAAGGGGCCTCTGATTGGCCGGTTTGCTTCAACCTTGTTACATTGCTGGTCACTGGTTGTGCTATGGCTCCCAAAAAGGGACAGGGTAAGTCCAAGGGCAAGCAGCCCGCTCGCCCACCCCGGGGGCGGGGTCAGCAAGGAGCCCCAGTTGAAGATCAGGGCCAGAGCGAGCGGGTTCGCCTTGCCATCATTAATCAATTGGAGGCCCTTGAACAGGACCGTGTCGCCAGGGGCGCACCCATCTGGGAAGGTCGTCGCCGTGCCACCGGCAGGTCGGCGCGGCTGACTTTTGAAACTGAATTACTTGCACGGCTGTCTGCCTTACAGGGTGGGCAGTCTGAGCCCGAAGCGCCGCTGGAACCTGACCTTGAGGAAGACCCAGGTGAAGGCCCATCAGGCGTGCCATCGGGTGACGGGGCATCTGGAAGTGGCGTGCAGCTGCCTCCTGGAGGCTCGGGTGTTTTCCTTGGTGATGGTGGTAAGCCCATTACTCTGCCTGTTCCGGGTTGGCCTTGGGGCCCCGCCCAGCCGACCCCTCATTTGCCGGGTCCGAGTGGGTTGGGTTGGGGGCCTGGGTGGTTAGGTGCCAGTGAGCAGGCGGGCTCCGTTCAGCCATGGGCTTGGGGTTTTCATGCCCCTGGTTTGCTGTCCAACGTAGTTCCTGCCCCTATTGGTCAACAGGGGGGTGCTGGGGTGCCGCCTGCGGCCCCCCCCTCGCTGCCCACACCTGGCTTTTTGCCTTGGGGTGGCCAGCAGGGGGCACAGTTGTTGGGGACATGGCCCGCGACTCAAGGGGGAGGGTGGTTCTACCCCCCGAACCCCTATGCCAGCATCCCCTTTCACGCTTTTCCTTATGGCGACTCCTCCTTGCCGTTGGGGGATCATCTGACGTCGACCACGCGGGAGAGAATCCTCCGTGGGGAGTATGTGGACGTTTTTGGTCTCCTGTTTAGAGAGCTCGAAAAGAAAAGTAAGGACGAGCTCGACGACAGGGACAAGGAAAAGCTAAAGCGCAGGAAGATTGACAGATCCTGGGCAAATTGGTTGCCCGGCTTTCTGATTTATGCCGGGGTTATTGCAAGAGCGCAGCCGGCTAGGGCGGCCGCCCTCTTTCAGTATGTAGACATAATTTACAGGGCTTATACGGACTTCGTCGGTGCAGCCTGGCTGCAGTACGACGAAGCCTTCCGGATGCGGGCTGCCGTCAATCCGGGAATGCCGTGGGACCAAATAAACCAACAGCTGTGGTTGCAGCTGATGGCCCCGGCAAGACCAAACGCCGGGGATAGGTCTGACAGCGGCCACCTGGTTCAGAGATCTCAGCAACAGCAGTCCACCCCAGCAGCCCGCGTTCCAGCGGGCCAGCCGGTTCAAACCCGGCTGTTGTGCTGGGAGTTCGCTTCCAAGGGGGCCTGTCCCAGGAAGCCTTGTAAATTCCGTCACGAATGTCCCCTGTGCAGTGGGCCCCATGCAATGTCGGCCTGCAGTAGATCTAAGCCGGGAACGGGCGGTAAGCGTCCCGGAGGCGGCGGCGGCGGTTCACAGCCACCTGGAAAAGGGGCCCAGCCCCATCCGCCTGCCGGCCCTCAATAGGCTTCTGGCCGCATACCCATGCAGGGCGGATGCTAGCTATCTGCAAGATGGTTTTACGTTTGGGTTTCGGATTCCGTACAGGGGGCGTAGGGCCCCCTTTGTAGCTCCCAACCTTAAATCGGTGGTTGGTCTCGAACATGTTGTTCGGGAAAAAATAGTTAAAGAATGCCAGGAAGGCAGGGTCCTTGGACCCTTTGATGTACCGCCGGTGCCAACATTGAGGGTGTCCCCGCTGGGGGTGGTACCCAAGAAGGCAGCGGGCGAGTATAGGATTATACATCACTTGTCTTATCCCAGGGGAGCTTCGGTGAACGATGCTATCCCAGAGGAACTTTGCTCCGTGCGTTATACTTCCTTTGACCAGGCGGTCAAAGTAGTTCGCGGATGCGGGGCGGGGGCGGAGTTGGCGAAATGCGACATTAAGTCTGCATTTCGACTCTTGCCTGTCCACCCTGATGACTTTGAGTTGTTGGGTTTTTCCTTTGAGGGGAAATTCTATATGGACCGGGCTTTGCCAATGGGATGCTCCATTTCGTGTTCAGCGTTCGAGCGATTCAGTTCCTTTTTGGAATGGGCGCTCAGGGTCAGAACGGGGATTAACGACACTGCGCATTACCTTGATGACTACCTTTTTGTAGGCCCAGCAGGATCTGGTCAATGCGGCAGGTTGTTACGCTCCTTTCAGGAGTTAGCCCTCGAGCTTGGCGTGCCACTAGCACACGAAAAGACCGAGGGCCCCAGCACGGTCCTTATTTTTCTAGGCATTGAGTTGGATACTATTCAGCAGACATCCCGTTTACCGGAGAATAAGGTCCTTGACCTTAGGAGACGGTTGGCCGCCTTGAAGGGGCAGCGTAAGGTTTCCCTTTTAGAATTACAGCAGGTGGTGGGCCACCTTAACTTTGCCTGCAAAGTGGTGGCCCCAGGCAGGGCCTTTTTGCGACGCTTTTGCGACGCCATGGGCCGGATGCGCCTCCCCCACCACAGGGTCCGCGTTAATGCTGGAATGAGAGCGGACCTGGAGGTGTGGGAGGAGTTTCTTGAGTCCTTCAACGGAGTTTCCTTTTGGAGGGAGGACCTGAAGATTGAGGCGGAGCTTCAGATTTCCTCGGATGCTTCAGGCGCTAGCGGTTTTGGGGTATATTTTAGGGGCCATTGGTGTGCCGAGCAATGGCCGGCGGACTGGTTGGACAGCGGGCTCTGTAGAGATCTCACGTTTCTGGAATTTTTCCCCATCTTAGTGGCTGTTTGCCTGTGGGGGGAGCAGCTTGCCAACCATTCAGTCCTGTTTTGGTGCGATAACATGGCCGTAGTACATGTTATCAATTCCTTAACTTCAAAATCGGCGGTGGTCATGAATCTGGTTAGGTTTTTTACCCTGCGTTGCCTCCGGTTGAATGTTTTATTCCTGGCCAGGCACGTACCGGGGGTATGCAATGGTGTGGCGGATGCTCTGTCTCGCCAACAGATGGAGCGTTTCCGGCAGTTGGCCCCAGAGGCAGATTCATGTCCGGCGGAAATGCCCGCGGAACTCTGGAGGCTTGGGAGCAGGAAGCCGGTAGGGCCATTCAGTTGGCGCTAGCACCTAGTACAAGGAGGGCATATGCCAGAGCGACCGCTCAGTTTGGTGAGTTTAGGGGGGCCGTTGCTCTCCCGGATTCCTGGCCGATCCCTGTGGAGCACATCATGCAATTTTGCGTGCGCCAGAGGGAAAGAGGCCTGGGGCTAAAAACTATAAGGGGTCAACTGGAAGCGTTGGCCTTTGAAAGCAAGGCCCGCGGCCTCACGGAGCCCACCGGAGACTTTAGGGTTAGGAAGATGCTAGAGGGCTGGGCCCGTGAGCGGGTACGGCAGGTGGATGACAGACAGCCCATATCCCCGTCTGTCCTCCGGGGTTTGTTTGGTGGTTGGGCTAGGGTTTGCTCTTCCCCTTTCGAGGCGGCGTTATTCCACGCGGCCTCGCTGTTGGCCTTCTTTGGGGCCCTGCGCGTAAGCGAGCTAGTTGTGCAGTCAAAGGCCGACACTTCTGGGAGGGCGCTCCAATCCGGAGATGTAAAAATTGCCAAGAGTCAGCTGGTTCTGACGATTCGCAGGTCCAAGACTGATCAGAGGCAGAGGGGAACCGTCATCAAGATCGGCATGTGTGCTTCGCAGGAATTGTGTCCGGTCAGGGCCGTTCGCCGTTACGCCCAGCTCAGGGGCGAGGCCCATGGTCCTTTTCTTAGGCATATCGACGGTTCTCCTCTTACCAAATATCAGTTTTGGTCGGTCACAAGTAAGGCCCTGGTTCGACTGGGTCTTACTGGCGTCAAATTTGGGACGCATTCCTTTCGGATTGGGGCGGCTTCCACAGCTGCTGCTATGGGCTATACGCCTTCTGCCATTCAGCATATCGGCCGATGGCGCTCGGCGGCTTATAAGTCTTATGTACGCCCCCTGGTCACCTAGCCGGTAGGTGGGGGGGGGTTGGTTAATTGTTGGGCATGTTGTTGACTGTTGTTTGTTTTTTCAGGTGCTGTGGCTCGGGGTGAGAGACGGCGGGTTCTCATCTGCGGGCACAGCATGGTTTTTTGGGCTGCCCATTTCTCCAGGCGATCTCCTGTGGGCACCCAGCTGGGTCTCAGTGAATGGGCCACGGTCGAATGGCTGGGTCGTCGGGGTCTGCGCTGGCCCGGCATCATGCCACTCTTGTTTAGGGAACGGCAGGCATTACCTCCACACATTCTGGTCGTTCACTTGGGGGGGATCGACTTGGGGTTGCTGCGGGGGAAGGCTCTTTCCCAGCAGGCGTTGGCTGACCTGCGCGAAATTCGTCGCAGGTGGCCTGGGGTTATTTTGGTATGGTCGGCAATTTTGCCGCGCAGGGTGTGGAGGTACGCCATTTCGCCGGGTGGAATCGAGCGGGCCAGACGCAAGGCCAATAGGGCCATTCAGAAGGCCATGGAGGGGGGACTGGGAATATACCTCCCTCATCCGGCCATACAGGTCGATCAAGTTGACCTGTATCGGCCAGACGGTGTTCATTTATCTGATTTGGGCAACCGGGCCTTTTTAGACGAAATTCGGCAGGGGGTGCGGTTGGCTCTGGGCCACCCGGTGGGGCGCTAATGCCTAAGCAGAGGCTTGGCATTGGCGGTGGCTGGATTAGGTTTGGCCACAGGGTTTTTCCAGGGGAGCACCTATGGCCTAGCACCTTTGGTGCGGTGCTCTGCAGGAACCGTAGATGGGCTAAACGGCTCAGTACGGTGATGCAGAACACAGGGAGCCTCACCTGGGTGGATCTTTCCATGGGGATCGTTCCAGCCCGGTTGGTGAGGGCTGGAGGCCTGGCCGCTCAGTTACAACCCGATTACGGCGGGTTTGTGCTGGGGGCAGGGTGGCTCGCCCTTTGGACAAGGCGGGGTCCAGGTGTTGACCCCAGGGCTTGTCTGGTTTGTTTTCTCTCCCCCTGCCAGGTATATTTGTTAACTTTAATAAAGCGGCCCGGTTTAAAACCCAACAACTGTGTCTGCCTCTTCTTTCCGACTGGGGGGGCAAGGTTCGGCCCCTTCCCAGCCGAGCCTGCTTGCAGGCCATAGGCTGGGGGCCGTCTTTGCTCCTCCGGAAGGAGGGAGGGGCAGAGGCATCACCCGACATACGGGTGTTTCGCTGGGCGCGGAGTCAGGGCTATATAAGCCCCGGCTCCCGCCCAGCACGCAGTTGGATTTGGCTCTCTGCCCGCCCACCCTTCCCATCGGCAGTACAGGTGTACACCGGTCGCCTTTTGGGGCCAGGTAGGAATTTTTTCACTCCCGCACAATTGGCTCATGCTGGGGGTGTTTTTCGCCTACCTTGTACTGCCTAGTAGGTTAGTTTTTGTTGAGTTTTAGTTTGGTCGCTGGCTGGATTAGGTTTGGCCACAGGGTTTTTCCAGGGGAGCACCTATGGCCTAGCACCTTTGGTGCGGTGCTCTGCAGGAACCGTAGATGGGCTAAACGGCTCAGTACGGTGATGCAGAACACAGGGAGCCTCACCTGGGTGGATCTTTCCATGGGGATCGTTCCAGCCCGGTTGGTGAGGGCTGGAGGCCTGGCCGCTCAGTTACAACCCGATTACGGCGGGTTTGTGCTGGGGGCAGGGTGGCTCGCCCTTTGGACAAGGCGGGGTCCAGGTGTTGACCCCAGGGCTTGTCTGGTTTGTTTTCTCTCCCCCTGCCAGGTATATTTGTTAACTTTAATAAAGCGGCCCGGTTTAAAACCCAACAACTGTGTCTGCCTCTTCTTTCCGACTGGGGGGGCAAAGCCTGCCTTAGCAGTTTCATGTTCCCTCCCAACCAAGCACCACCATTAACTAAGATGGCGTTTCTCCACAGTTTCAGTTCCAGCTCTGGGAAGGGCTGCAGAGGTGCTCTACAGACTGTCAGGGGGAACATATCTGTTCCTATGTCCCCTTGCAGACTCTGCCTTGAAGCATACATGGAAAACAGGAAAGGAGTCCCCTACTACTCAGGAAGGGCCCGTGCTTCACTTTTAGGTTGCCCTGGATCTTCTTTGATTGTAGAAAGTCCTAGCTTTAATTCCCAGCATCTTCAGTTAAAAGGAGCAGGTTGTATGTGATGTGAATGATCTCTAAGTGAGACCCTGAAGGACTACTGACAGAATAGAAAATTGTGACCTTGATGAACCAATAGTATAATTCAATATTTTTACCAGGTTTCACAACAGGCTGTAGAGCATTTCTTTCTCCAATCTCTTCTCCACTCTCAAGTGTTAAATATATAGATTTGATTAAGGCTTTAAAGAACTTCAGATTAATGAATGTATCCTATATATTACTTTTTGCAATCTATGCACAAATGAATTCCCACGTGTGTGAGATCTAATTGGATTCAGGAGACGCTTCTATAAACCTTAAGGCACACAAAATATTCAAAATGAATATTCCTCTTGAGTCCACAGGGAAGTCTTTTGAAAGACACAAATACATTAAAGTCTTAACTTTATTCCAATGCATACCTGGCAGCTATTGCTGGCCTAAGATTCACATATGGATGCTACTCATTAGTAGTCCATATTATTCTCCTCCAATAGTATTAGACCATAAAAAACATATCGGAAATGTGGGATCCTGTGGGAAGAACCACATTTGTTTCTGTGAAGCTGCCATAAGAACATAAGAAGAGCCTGCTGAATCAGACCAGTGATCTATCAAGTCTACCATCCTTTTTCACACAGCAGGTAACCAGTTGCCCTGGATGGCAAACGGGGCATAGAAATGGAGACCCTCCCTTGCTGCTGCACCCTTGCACTAGTATTCAGAGGTTTGCTGCCTGTGGATATGGAAGCTCCATTCAATCATCATGGCTAGCAACCATTGATGGATTTCTTCTTCATGAATCTAATACCCTTTTAAAGTTGTCTATGCTCATGGCCATCACCACTTCCCCTGGAAATAAACTTTACAGTTTAATTACCTGTTGAGAAAATAAGCATTTACCACTCTGAACCTATTTCCCAAAAATGTTATTGGGTATGTTAAGGAGAGGCGCTGCCTGATAAAATGGAGTACTCCAGTGCAAATAAAGAGAGATGGTCTCCTGTTAAACAAAATGGAGTCCAACCAAAGACAGGTCAAGACAATACTCCATCTAAAACAGGTGGAGTGGACCCCGTAGAGAGCTTGTTTTGGTTGGTGCCTGCAGTCTGTCTCTCAACATAATATCACCCATTCCCCCTCTAGCACCTCCGCCCAAACGGGATGCATAATAACATGGGAACTGAGGGTAAGTATTACTCTCACTCTGATCTTCTGCTACTTGCCAATTGTCTCTTCCTCCAGTCTATCACCTCTACCTTGCTAAATTTAATCAAATGCACAACTTGATTGATCCTACCCTTAAAGGTCTTTTGATTCCTTTTCTGAGTGTCAGACAAAGCCCGGTAAAAAATTATGCAGTCCCTCCAAGCTTATCCTCCTAGCGAAATGTGCGAAGTTTCCCAACATAGTGATTCAAGATAGCCATCAATGGAACATCAAAGCCCTTTTGATAGCTACCTACCCACATCCGTCGTACCCCTATATAGTATGGGTCAAAAAACCCACCTCGGTGTGTATTCTGTAGGGCACCATTTGCAGTCTGTACCACCCGTTACTCCTATAATTGGATCTATAGGACGTGTTACACGTTCGCGTTCCTCTCCGTGTATTTTTTTTCCATTAGACAGACATCTCCTCTTCTAGATCTGGTGAATATTACCCACTTCAACAACCCTTGAACTCTTCTATCGATAACCTCTATTTTCTTAGGCTCTTGTTTGCTTGTACAAAGATATGTGTGTGTGTAAATCCTCTTGCCACATATTCTAAGTAAACACTATAAAAGATACAATTGCTTGGACTATTCTTGGCTGAAAACCCAAACTCTGTATCATTGAAAGAAAAGATCTTCACTCCTAATTCGCTCTACCAAGTCTTTTAGCTAATTTCCCTAATAAAATAAGAGACTTAAAAGCACTGCCTGTAACAGGTGCAGCTGAGTTCTAATATTATGGGAGTAAGAAAATTTCCCTTTATCCCCTTTGGCCACCTCATGCCTAACTTTATAAAGCTTTACCATTTAGTCATCTTTTTTTCTAGACTGAAAAGTCCCACACCTAGGAAACATGTTCCCCATAATATCTTGCTTGTCCCCCTTTGTGCATTTTCCAACTTTGCTATATATTTGTTCAGATATGGTGACCAGAACTGCATGCAGTATTCCAAATGAGACCACACAATACTTTCATACAAGGGCATTACAATATTAGTCATTTTACTTTCAAAATAACACCCTTCAAGTAGTCACATGTCATGCCTTTTTCACCACAGAAACCTGGAAATCTAACAGACATGTTCTGAATCTTGTTGGTTTCCTGTGAATGTATTGTAAACATTGGGTTCCAGTGATAAATAAGCCTCCAAACGGAAGAAAGATGAATGAAACATCTTGATATCTAGAATAGACATCTTTGGATGGGCTTCTTTTAGTTCCATGAACTAAATACTGAAATATTGTTACTCCTTGGAAAGACTGTTTTTGAACTATCTTCTGTGAATGTCTATTTGCTACATGCTCTTGTCTATTTGAAGAGCCCCATGGCACAGAGTGGTAAAGCTGCAGTACTGCAGTCTGAGCTCCCTGCTCATGACCTGAGTTAGATCCTGGCGGAAGCTGGGTTCAGGTAGCCAGCTCCAGGTTAACTCAGCCTTCCAGCCTTCTGAGGTTGGTAAAATGAGTACCCAGCTTTCTGGGGGGGAAGTGTAGATGACTGGGGAAGGCAATGGCAAACCATCCCATAAAACGTCTGCCGTGAAAATGTTGTGAAAACAACGTCACCGCAGAGTTGGAAATGACTGGTGCTTGTATTGTTTGTATTTTGCATTATTATTTTTTTAATTTTTTAATTTAAAAAAAAAATTATAATAACAATATATTGCAAATAAAATTGTTTTAAACTGGGAAATGACTGGTGCTTGCACAGGGGACTACCTTTTTGACTTCTACTTGTCTATTTGAAGTTCTACGTGCAAGCTTTGTCAGAATACCACTGACCTCTACATTACAGTGTTTTGTTTAATATTTATGGTGTCTCTTAGCATTTTTTAAATTTACATAGCTGTACTCTATGATCCTATAGTATTGCTGCTTTTTCACCACAGCAACACACTGGGTCAACATTTTCATTGAGCTTTCCACTACAATTCCAAGATCTCCTTGAATGTCTGTCTATGCCAGTTCAAACCTCTTCAGCATAAGCTACTCTAAGCATAGCAAAAATTGCTTGAGAACCACTAAACTAAAAAATATAGAAAACTTAAACATTTGGTTTTCATAAAAAGCTTACATATAAAAAGTAGGGGAGAACTTCTAGATTGAGTCCCCTCCATAAATATATTTAGTTTTAAGAACTGACAAATAATTTGTGAAGATTAATTTGAAGAACTAAACATAACATCTGGAGATTTGCAGATGGAGCCTGGGGAAGACAGAAATCTCAGTGAGGTTAAATGCCATTCAGTCCACTCTCCAAAGCAGCCATTTTTTTCTAGAGGACCTTATCTCTGTAGTCTGGATATGAGCTGTAATTCTGGGAGATCCCCAGGCAGGGCTGGCATGTCCATTAGACAAACTAGACATTTGCCTAGGGCACCGGCTGGGTGGGGGATACCAAATCCAGCTCTCTCCCCCTCCCTGTGCCCTAGGCAAATCCCTCGCTTGCCTAAGAGCTGTGCTCCCCTGTCTCCTCCCCCTGCCTTCCCCATGCCATTTCAATGCCCAGGAAGGGGTGGTGGACCACTGTGAATTCCTGGGTGATTTAAAGCCCCCCAATCAGCTGATTGGCAGGCAAAATAACCCTGGAGGCTTGTGGCTTCTATGCGATCAGTATCAGTGTGGGGCGAGGGCCGGCCGAGGCAGCAGCAGCAAGAAGGAGTGCCCCCCTCAAATCCTTTTAAGTGTCTTATCATAGAAGCAAAATCACACACTTAAAGTAGCTACATGTAAACGAAGCTCTTGGTTTGTTTTCAATTTGTTTTAAGAAAATGTGTTTGTGAGGTTGACTATAATGGTTTTAAGATGTGATTTTATAAGGTGTATTTTAAATTGCTAGGCCTTGTTTAAACTTGTAAGGGCAGAAAGACAAGATATACATTTTGTTAAATAAACATCCTGGAATGAAATGGTAGAATACTTAAACAGTAGAATGGGCTATATCTATTTAGACTACAGATGGGGGTAATCACTTTTTAATTCTGTCTGATGGGGAAGAAGAAGATATTGGATTATACCCCACCCTTTACTACTCGAAGGAGTCTCAGAGTGGCTTACAATCTCCTTTCCAGGTGTCATTTTGTAGAAAAATAGGTGGTGAAGCTAATCCAGGGATCATTACGCAGCTGCACCTACTATGCAATGGGAAAGGTGGGAAGGAGGAGGGGGAACCCTCAGAAAGGTGCAGGAGCTGTGCTCCTGTGAGCTCCTGCTGAATCCAAGGCCTGCTCCTTTCTCTTCCCCTCCCCACAACAGACAAGATCTTGGGGTTGTAGTGGATAGCTCAACGGCTGAATCCTGGTTGAATCTTGGCTTGTGCTCTGGTGACACATTCTGGAGCAACAGAGGGAAGGCAATGAAGCCAGTATTTGTTGAGAAAAACCAAGATTAGAGTGGATTGTCTTTGAGCAAAATCCTGATTTCACAAACTTACCAATGCTAAAATAAATTTATTTTGCCTTATGTTTTAACTTGATTAACTGAAAGTTATGCACAAAATAATAAGTAGAAGAAGAAGAAGAAGATATTGGATTTATATCCCGCCCTCCACTCCGAAGAGTCTCAGAGCGGCTCACAATCTCCTTTACCTTCCCCCCCCCCACAACAGACACCCTGTGAGGTGGGTGGGGCTGGAGAGGGCTCTCACATCAGCTGCCCTTTCAAGGACAACCTTTGCCAGAGCTATGGCTGACCCAAGGCCATGCTAGCAGGTGCAAGTGGAGGAGTGGGGAATCAAACCCGGTTCTCCCAGATAAGAGTCCGCACACTTAACCACTACACCAAACTGGCTGAACCTTAACCTTACACAAACTTGTGAACCTTAACAATCAAGGCAAACCTTTAATTTCTTCTAGTCCTACCAGCTACGTTTATTTTGTCTTAAATTAAATTAAATTAAATTAAATTAAATTTAGCTCTAATCTGGAGAACTGGGTTTAATTCCCCACTCCTCTACATGCAGCCAGCTGGATGACCTTGAGTTAGTCACAGTTCTCTCAGAGCTCTCAGTCCCACCTACATCACAGGGTGACTGTTGTGAGGAAATGAAGGGAAGGTTATTGTAAACCACCCGAGAAGGGCAGGGTATAAAACCAACTTCTTCTCCTCTTCTCTTTAAAACTAATGGGGGAATTGTTTTGATTTTATATTGAGCAGAATCTCCAGGCATCACACTAGTACAACTCCAGGCATCACACTAGTACAATGTAAATTTTAATTTTGCATCCTCTTTTGCTGCTTAATAATACCCTGATATAGTCAAGCAGCAGAAAAAAGTGGCCAGTGTCAGTTCCCATGTTTGTCTGTTTTTGGAGGACTTTCAGACTTCTCAACAGTCACAGCCTACCTTACATTTGACAGCTTTATTTCTATATCTTCTAAATTGATGTAAACTGGGGAACAGGAATGCAACATGACCATAGAGCAAACTTACATAGTCTGTTTCAGTCTGGAAGATGGAGAACAGCATAGGCCCAAGAATAGATCTCCAGCAGTCTGATTTTTATCAAAGGGAAACTATACAACCAATAACATGGTGGATGTAACTCAAGCTACTGAGAACAAGGAGGGGAGTTGTCTCTTGGATTGTCCTGCCCTTGTCCAATAAAGGCTTTGGTGTTCAAAAAACCCTTATGATGTACCTGGAGCAGCCATTGTAGATCATGACATATTATTGCAATCTTAGAAGGATTTTTAACAAGCAAGCTTTCATTTAAAATAGTCTATAGCCATAACCTGGGAATGAGACCACCAAAATTTTAAACATATTTTAAACAGATAAAAAGATGTAAGGGTTAATATAAGAAAATATGCTAAATATTCTCTAGTTTTCTTTTTTTACATTAAGTATCAAATTTATAGTGCAATCCTGATAACATTTTCCTGGGAATAAACCCCATTTAATAGATGTGACCAGAATAGACCTGCTTAGGATTTGTCTTAGTGGAGTACAGCTTTTTCTGGAAAACTCATTTTGTGAATGTTCATCTTTTTTTAAATGAGTACCATAATTTCCCTTGATTATCACTTCAGAACCACTGTCTTCTGGTTCTTAAGACATAGATGATTTTGCCAAAGACAACAACATCTCCCAGCTAAAGGGAGGAAATTGTATAATTCCAGTCTTGTTTGGAAGTACCTGCATGATAGTTTATGGATTTTTCTGTAAGAAAATACAACAGAAGAAAAACGAATCAGAGAACAAAAGTAATTCTTTACATTTAGTTTAAAAGTAAGGAACAGACTTTGAGGAAAGCCCCATAAAAAATTCATATGGTACATCTCATGGTCCATGATTCATCAACTGATCGCTGTTGTCAAAGACAGATGGCTAGTCTAATACAATAACAATAAATTTAATCAGAAAATGAATCTCGACAACTGCTTTCTAAGACTTTGCTATATGCCTTATACTTCACTATTAAAGGCACTTATCTGGAAGTAATTCCAGCTGACCTTAGTGGAATTTTTGTCCAAATAAGTAGCACACAACCCAATCTGATGATTTTTTTTTTTCAGGAGAAAGCTAGTGATTTGAGTGGATTTTATTCCCAAATAAGCATGCATGCGATTACAGGTTTAGGATCTCCTACTTTTTAGTGAGGATGTCTTGTTATATTTTGACTTTAAAAAAAAGTTGCTAACATTTATCCCTTTATTTGAAATGAATTTTTTTTTAGATCTTGTAGGTCAAATAATTAAAAATGATATTGTTTTGTTTGATTCACAAGCTTCACAAGGTCTTTCCTGCCTTTACAACATACGCGAAATAAACTACCTTGCCATACTTCACACACAGTTGTGTGCAGTGCACATTAAATAAAAACTTCACAGTCCAATCCTATGCATGTCCATTGATTGAGAGTACATCTAGATTAGAGGAGTTTACTTCCAATAAATGTGCACAGAGTTGCTTCTGTAGAAACTGGTACATGAAACTGCAATTTAAAGTAAAAAAGTGTATGATTAAGTGTCTGGAACATGGTTTTCCCTCTGACAATCATTATTACATTTTTCAGTGTAATAACATCATTATTACATTTTTAGTGTGATAACAGCATGACAAGAAAAGGTTAAATAGCTTCTCTCTCTCTACACAATTGTTCTCCCTCCCATAATCTGTTTCTATACAAAAGTCAAGAAAAATAATCACTAGCCAAGTCAATTTTTGAAGATGTAGTGTTTCAAGAATAGCAGACATCATGGATTCATTTATGTATGTTCTGAAGTTTGTAACATAAAAGCCTGAAACATATGAAGTTCCCTGCATGCCAGGCAAAGAGTTATTTTTTTAAAAAAATGTATTATTTCACTTGTTTACTGAAGAGAAAAACGCCAACATTAGTATGTAATTATAACTGTGTATTATCTGTAAAACAAAAATAATGAACTAATTGGTCTCTAGAGGATAAGTGCTTGCAGTTCATAATGGTATAGTTTATCAAAGAATACCACTCAGCACATTCCAAAGATGTCTAGCCTGGCTATTGAACATTGAGGGCTATTTAGATTTTTTTGTAAATGAAAATGCAAAAGTTTAAAATCTAGGAGTGTATATGTTACTTCTAAGGTCTAGTACATGCATGCTTACTTACACATTCATAATTCAAACATTGGTTGGATGTGGTGAAAAGAGGAAGAGAGGGTCTCTTTTGACTACTGCAAATGCTATGCTAGGAATCATGGGACCTGCATGGACAATATCTATGTGGGTTGGAGGCTGTAGTAAAGGGAGACATACATGAGATTCAGTGAACAAATTTTCTTGATCCAACCTGTTACTTCCCACATGTGGAAGTATTTGTATGTTCACATAGGAAAACACTGTACAGTAAATAACATTTAGATGTGTGTGCTCCAGAATTCCTAAGCAAAAAAAAAAAAATACATGGAAATAACTTTCAGGACATTACTGCAGTTTTCTGGAATAATTCATAAGTCCAGAATTCTTTGGCATTATGAAAAACAGGCTCTGAAAAATCCATGTGGTTTCTTTGTGTTTGGGTGCTTCCTCTCACCAGTTGCAGGCATCTTGTTTTTCCTTTGATTCTCTGACTGTGGCCCAGGGAAGACAGCTTCCACTAGCAAAAACCAGGTGCAGGGCCCAGCGAAGCTGGTTTGTTTGTTCTGTCTTCTTTCCCTACTTTGAGGGGGTGTAGCTCTTTGTTTCACTCCAAGTAGAATGCCTGAACGCATCTTATTCAGAGGTCCCAAAGGGTCCAATTCACTTGAAACTTTCTTTAGCGGACAGACAGCACCAGCTCCCTGGCATTTGTAATGTCGTTTGATTGAAAAACAGGCACTCTAGCCCCCCTGAAGAAAGTCCTCTATTATAAATTGGGCTCAGTCAGCTCTTATCAACAAGAATGCATTTATTCAGAAGAAACAGTCACAAACAAACAGGCAGTAACTATACAGTCGGACCAAGGAAAACCTTGTCCTGCAGGCAGGCATTCACTAATCCTTTTTTGCCCTCCAGGATCCTTCTTTTGCATTTTCTTCTGAAATGCCTCATGTCCTGGTTGGTCAAGTCTAGGAGAATGGTCAATCAAAATGTAGGCATCAAGATCCTGGACTCCAATGGAAAATTGCTTCAAGCTCAGTCATGAAGCTTCTATACATAGCATCCTTCACACTTAATAATAGCAGACATGCCATTCTAGCTTGCTCCTTCTTCCTCACTTTGAGAAAGGAAACAAATAACAGATCATAATAACAAAGGATGGCAAACACAGAGTTTTCAACATAAAGGTAAATTTGTTTTATTATTAGTCAGTGTCAGAGTAGAAAAATTATGTGAATGCAGACAGGTTTTGTTCTTTTTAGTGCCAGTGACAGGCTCCATTTTCCTCTGACAGAAATCAGTAGAGAGAAGTGCTCCTGCACTAAGAAGCCCCTGCTTTGGAGGTGTATAAAACTTAATCCCTTTGTTCAATTAGCTTGAAACTTCAAGGTAGGTAGGGCTATATTCTGTGCAAATTTGGTATATATATATATATATATATAGGACTCAGATCTCCAAATCAGTTCTCCATTAATGGTCCTGAAACTCCAAATGACATAAATTGAATCTCAAAGCAGTGATGTCCTACCCCAAACCCAGCCATCATGGTAAAAAATCCCCCCCACCTTAGCCTTGCCAGTCCTCAGTTGGGGAAAGGGGATCCCCCACTTTTTTTTCTCTTCCATATTTGGCCTCCCAAAGTCCTCTGAGGGTGTGGTCACACTTACCATTAAATCCATCTTGAACGCGTCTTTAACACATCTCTCTTATAATCCATTGCATCAATTTTCCGATCAGATAGCAGTCGGGTTCCCATGCTATCCCAAGTTGATCCCATTGCTGGTCGATCAGAGCACTCTACTGGACCTCTTTTCAATAGACGGCAATCCGCATTAGCGCAGGTGCAGTGATGTGCGCTATCGCTGTTTGGTTTTGGTAAGAGGAAGTTGATTCAGCATTGCAGCACATGCGCATTTGCACTGGCGCGTTTTCCATGCAATTCAAACCTTTTTTGCTCCACGGCTCGGGTAGGGTCATCGATTCATAAATTCTTTGAATCGATTCTTCGCTGGCTCATCGGAATGAACCCCAAAATGGAAGTTGATATCCTTGCCACAGTAGCATGCACGCTATGAGAAGCCGTGGGCATCATTGCCATGCTACTTTCTTTTATGCTTGCTGAGAGACGACGAGTGACCATGCTCCGGCGAAGGCATGCTGTTCTGAGGTGATGTTATATCGCCATTCACAGATCTCGCTGCCGCTACTGCCTTTCTCGGTGCTCCTTCTCTTCTTCCGGCATAATTCGAATAGCGAAGGAGGTGCCTGGCCGCCGATGGTGGGTTTTCCCAAGGTCTTCGCAGTGGTGGAGGGCCTTTGTGAACTTCATGAGATATCTTTCAAATGCAAGTTATTAGATCTATATTGACTTTCTAGGATTTCAATTCTTTGTTCTGCTTTGTCAAACTAACAGTCCTGCCTTTCTAAATATTATCATTATCTTTTTGCTTCTGTTTAATTCTTACAATTTCTTGTGTTTAGTTTTAAATTAATTTCTGATAATCCAGCTGATACTTTTTGACACGTTTTTTAGATGTTCTTCTGGGTTCTTTCCTCAGATTCTTGAATGTTTCTCTGAATACTTTAAATATTCTTTAGGGTTCATTTCTCAGTTTCTTGTATGCTCTTCTAAGTTCTTTCCTCAAACTGTTGCATTTGATGCGCTAGTGTTCACAATAATCTTTCCACCACTTCACCAATTCTCTAGTCTTCATCTATTTTGTCTATTCTCCATTTATCTTTTTGATGTGTTCCAGTTGCCATTTTTCTTTTTGCTCTTCTCTTTTTAAAATATTACACAAACATTGCATATACTATTTCCATATACTGTTTTCTATGCAAATGTACAAGAATACAACTGTCAAAATTTGTATTATTAAAATAGCCAAGCTAGAGTATCTATCTGTTATAGAAATGGGAGATATTATCTTCAGTTCTTATTTAAAAGCTATATGTAGCAGGTAGTGAACAGTCTAAATAAGAATAATAAAAACAGGAAAATTAATTTATATTCTAATCATCATTTCACAATCATCACTACATCAACAATAGAGGGTTTTTGTTTAATCTTCTATTGGAATCTGAGTTTAATAAGACAGGGAGGGAAGACGTGATAAAACAGAGGGAAGGAAGAAAAGGAGAAAAAAGGACGAAAGACTGGAACAAAAAAGGAGATAAAAAGTAAGGTAGAGGAGAAGGAATCTTAGTGGAAATAAAAATTAAAATTAAATAGGGAAAAATTGAAACAAGTTTTTTTAAAAAAATAGAAAAATAAAAAGGATATTTATATTGAATAATATTTAAAAAATTATATTGAAGAGGGAAAAAGAAGAAAAAACATATATTAGCTCTTAAAAGTCTACATTAGTCTGTTATAATTCACCCAAAGGAAAGTATTATTTTGTTCCCTGCCTCAAAAACTCAGTTATTTCACCTTAGTTTATTTAGAGAACTTCCATAATGGAACTCAAAAGTCCTTGGTGGTTCAGGGCAATTAACCAAAGAGTTTTCCTCCATTTTTTCCTCAAGTATTTTAATGCTTTTGAGTGATTTTTTTAAAAAAGTCTTGAGTTCCAAGATATGTTTCAAAATAGTTACTTATAATTTTAAAATTATTCATTGAACTACAACTGATTCATCAGAATGAAAACCATAAACTAAATATTTATTTTAAATATTCAACTTTCTGTATCTTCAGACAGCCACCCATAAGCCATTCAACCTGGAAATGCCCACCTGAGATCTCTAACGTGCACACTAAGAGCACAAAGTATTGCACTTTAATGGCATGGAGATATTGTTACCTTTGCAGTCTTCTTGTGACCTTCTACATTCAAATAATTGGTTGTAAGGCCCTTGCAACATTTGTTTAAGAGTTTGCAAATTTTGTTGCTGAAACTCTGGTGATAAAGACAGCTAAGACTTTGGCTATGACTTCTCTGCTCTGGGATTTCCTTGATAGTATAATTTTTTTTAATCCATTATGTCTGAAAAGAGACATGTAAGACAGGGGTCATGCACTTCCAGGCCACAATGGTTAATGTAAACTGTCAGCCCACAGCTGTTAACGTGAACACTGCTTTTGTCAGAACAGATCTTCAGCTGTTGTATGGCATATTGGAAGCAGCAAAGTTTTGTTTAGAGGACACATTGCAAAGAATATTGTCCATGTGAACTATGATAAAAAGTATTTTTGACTTAGACAGTGTCAGTGAAGTAGTAGAAACATAAAGAAGCTAAGACTGTTATAATTCACCCAAAGGAAAGTATGATATTGTTCCCTGCTGCAACAAATCAGTTATTTCAGTTTGGTATAGTGGTAAAGCATGCAGACTCTTATCTGGGAGAACCCGGTTTGATTCCACTTGCAGTTGCTGGAATGGCCTTGAGTCAGCCATAGCTGTCGCGGGAGTTGTCCTTGAAAGGGCAGCTGCTGTTAAGAGCTCTCTCAGCCCCACCCACCTCACAGAGTGTTGTGGGGGGGAGGTGTGAAAAGGAGACTGTGACAGCTCTGAGACTCTGAGATTCAGAGTATGGGGTGGGATATAAATCTTCTTCTTCTTCTTCTTCTAAATTAATAATCACAATGAGAGAGAGAGGTGAGGACCTGCTTCAAAATCCAGAGTAAATAGGTACCAAATGCTGAAATACTTTGGATGTGCATGCTCATTGTTATATCTCTTGTCTATTTTAATAAATTTTAAAAAAACATCTGCATGTAATAAAGATCTGCAATGCAGGATTATAGCTTTAAAACTGAATTATCAGGAAGAATCTTATCAGGAGGAATTATCAGAAGTCCTCTAATTTATTCAGAGGACTGAAAAGTCATTCTTCACTGAGAGAAAATTCAAACTCAGAAAGGAGGACCTCATGATTATATACTTCTTAGCAATAATACATGCCTGAGATGTATTTTGTAATATAGGTAGCTTCATAAATATTGTATATATATATTGGCTGGATAGGGAGAATATGTGCGGGTGAGGAAGCTAATGCTATAAAAGATATTCCCACTTCATTGACTTGGCAGGTGTTATGCTACAATCAGCACATAACTCATGACTCCATTGTCCAACTGTTAAAGATATGCCTTTGCTTCAGTATATAGAGAAAAAAGTTCAAATATTTTTTTAAAAAATCCCCCTTGACAAAATGAAAAAGACAGGCTATAAATGAATTAAATGAATATGTACCTACCTCAGAGAAATTTTAGCTGCACTGGGGATGTGTACAATTAATGAAGACTGCAAATGAGTTGAAAGGAATTAGGCCACCTAAGGAGAATCCAAAATGCCTTTAGAGGTCACTTGTTGTTTATATATCTGAGGTTGTGATCACACACATTAAATAATGCACTTTTAATCCACTTTCAATGCACTTTCCAACTGGATTTTGCTGTTTGATATGTCAAAATCCCGTTGGAAAGTGGATTGAAAGTGCATTATTTAGTGTGTGTGATCACAGCCTGAGAGTGCAGCAAAGGGGACAAATCAGGGAGAATTAAGGATAATGCTGGGAAATGCTTGAGGTTCAGGTCCTCTGAAACAACATTTGCTTCTTTGGCCATATGCTGCCTATTTGATGGAGAACTTTTGACTCATGTCTGACATAGGGGTCTTTGACTCTCAAAAAAGCTTATACCCTGAAAATCTTGTTGGTCTCTAAGGTGCTACTGAACTTGAATCTAACTGTTCACTAATACTCACTGATCATATCCAAAATTATATCCATCAAATATATGCGCCCCCTTGCCCAGATTGCCCAGAGGTTTGGACTTGGGTGCCATCAATATGCTGATGACACCCAACTCTACCTGCTAATGGATGGCCGGCCTGGCTCCGTCCCAGAAAGCCTGGACCTAGCATTGCAAGCCGTGGCAGGCTGGCTCAGACTGAGTGGGCTGAAGTTGAATCCAACGAAGACAGAGGTCCTGTGCTTGGGTCGCGGTGCCCGGGGAGGGGAAATCCCCTTGCCAGTCCTTGACGGTGTGCAGCTTAAAGCGGCACACAAGGTCAAGAGCCTTCATTATCAATGGAGGCACAGATAGCGGCCGCTGCCAAGTCCGCGTTCTTTCATCTTCGTCGGGCGAAGCAGTTGGCCCCCTTCCTAGAGCGCCGCGACCTAGCAACAGTGATCCATGCTACAGTCACCTCGAGACTGGACTACTGCAACGCCCTCTACATGGGGCTGCCCTTGTGCCGAATTCGGCGGCTGCAGCTGGTGCAGAACGCGGCGGCTAGGCTGTTGTTGGGGCTCCCAAGGTGGGAGCACATACAGCCGGGGCTGCGCGGACTGCACTGGTTGCCAGTGGCATACCGAGTTCGCTACAAGGTGCTGGTTATTACCTTTAAAGCCCTATATGGCCGAGGACCTACCTACCTAAGGGACCGTCTCTCCCCATATGAGCCCCAGAGGGCACTGAGGTCATCTGGGAAAAACCAGTTGAATATCCCTGGGCCAAGGGAGGCCAGACTGAAAGCCACCCGGGACCGAGCCTTCTCTATTACTGCTCCATTACTGTGGAACCAACTCCCTGAGGAGGTGAGGGCCCTACGATGTTTAGAGGGATTCCGTAGGGCCTGTAAGACCCACCTTTTCAAGATGGCCTTCAACTAGCGAAAAACTGTGACAAATCTAGATATGCTGCTAGAAATGCTTTTATTCCTGAAATGTTTTTACTTCTGAAATTTATTGAAACCTGTTTTAACGCCATACTGTTATGTTAATTTTAATACTCTGTAATTGTTTTAACTATTTTATAAGTATAATTGATGTAATGTGTGTTTTATGTTGTGAGCCGCCCTGAGCCTGCCCCGGCGGGGAGGGCGGGATAGAAATAAAAAATTATTATTATTATTATTATTATAAAAGATTCCTGATTGGTCCATTTTGTAAGTTTTCAAGCTATTTGTTTCCATACCTAAAATATTAAATTTTCCATTTTGCAAAAACATAGAACATGGTGTCCATTTTGATTCATTATCTATCAGTAGATAGAATTGTCGCTTTTCTTTTGTTCAAGTGTATGGATGGGCATGAACTGGCTAACAAACTAAAGTTCGCTGCAATTTTTGGTCAATTCATGGTTTGCAAAGTGACGTATGCAAACTGAAGAACCACCACAAACTTCCACAAATTTTGGTACCGTTCATGAAGAGCAGAAAAAAACCTGCTTTCTTCTCTTTATGAAAAAGCTGTTTGGATTAAATGGCTTGGAGCCATTTAAACCATACAGCTGCTTTCTGCTCCCTGTGACTTTTCTGAGCCTTTCTGAGTAGCCTATTGGCTACTCAAAGTGAGAATTTTAATAGGGCTAATTTTTCACAGCATGGGGTACTATTTGAGGAGGTCATCTTCCTTAAGAAAAATTGCCTTTTGCTGCAGCATTGATCTTTTCTTTGCTGTTTGTAAAGCAGATTTGCCATTCTAAAGGAGGCAATCCACGGTTGCTATACACAGAAAGCGAGGAAGGAGTATTGTATGATACATATTGCTGCTGCGAATCTGTTACATTCAATTTAAAGAGAGCAATCCACAGTATTGTGGGCAGTGTGAGATTCCATCTTTCTTAGCAAGGAACATGCTATTTCAAAAGAATGAAATAGTTTCACAAAAAGGGGAACCCATTTGACTTCAGACCTCTAAACCTGCTATTGCATAGTTTTGGATTAGATATGGATGAGCCTAGTTCTCAATGGGTGTGTTCACACTACACTAAATAATGTGTTTTGCAAATGAATTTTTGCTATTCTTACACAGTAAAATGACAATTGCAAAATGCATTATTTAGTATAGTGTGAACGCACCCAAAAGCAGGTTGACTTACTTTTTCTCTACCATTTCTTCCTTGTTCTTCAAGACTTTCCTACTGCTGGACTTGGATTGCATTGCAGACAGCCATCTGCCTCTTCTATATTGCAATCTAATTGCAGACAACAGATTTTTACTTCTAATGACGATGCAAGAATGACTTCGTTCTTAGTCCACTTGAAAATCCTTTCTTTCCTTTCACATATGATATCAGTTTCTGGAGTTGGAGCTAGAGAACTCACTGTCTTTTTGTCTGTGGGGATTGGTAACAGTTTATAGGAGAAATTTCTCTTGTAGAAAATGGAAATGCATAAAAGGTTAAACTTGTCTACCAGTTTAACCTTTTATGCTAATTTAATATTTTTAATTTAATATTTTTAAAAATCCTCTTTTAAAAATCCTCTTTTCTGTAGTGCATCAGTCTCCAGCATTTTTCAGCCTGTGGACACCACTGGAAGTTTGAGCCAGGGAGGTGGTTCCAACCATAGGATGGTTGCCATAGGACAAGAGTTGCTGGGTCCAACTCAGGAAATACCTGCGGACTTTTGGGTGGAGCCAGGAGACTTTGGGGGTGGAACCAGAACCAAGATTGTGACAAGCATGATTGAACTCTGAAGGGACTTCTGGCCATCACATTTAAAGGGGCTTAACTCATTTTAAATGCCTTCCCTTCATTGGAAATAATGGAGGATAGGGGGCACCATATAATTGGATCCCCTGGTCCAATATTTTTGAAACTTGGGGCTGAAATTTTGGTGCCTCTACCTTAAACCCTCCCAGCCCTAAAAACCCACAGATCAATTATCCATTATACCCTATGAAGACTGGAGTGCCCAGCCCCTTTCTGATAACAACAACCCCTTTCTGACAACCCTGAAGTGGGCGGAAGACCTCTAAACCAGGGGATCCCCTGCCCCCAACTAGGGATTTGTCAAAAACAACAGAGTTCAGGTAGCACAAACATACACTGTATATTCATTTGCTCATTAAATTGCTCATTCCATATACACAATCCATACAGTATTTTTCCATATACACAATCCAGGATTTTTCCAACCCAGAGCTGGCAACCCTAAATTCAGAAAACATCCTGAAATATCTGTAGATAGGGGTTGCTCATTAAAGTGCTCATTCCATATACACAATCCATACAAACATATTCTTAAAGTCTCAGTCCACAACAGTCCACTATATTCCAAAATGTTTTAAGATGCAATCTTTAATTTCTTATAAGAAGTGTTGGAGAAGAAAATAGAGACTGGCCATGCCTATCTCAATCATTACTCACAACGCAAATTGCTGTGTCCACCATCTCCAATTTTTTTGAATGATCATTCGCTAAGTGGGATCCAGTCCTGCTACGTTAATGGGCACTGCTTCACACAAATTCTATGACTGGGACGCAACTGAATATACGGTGTATGTTTGTGCTACCTGAACTCTTTTGTTTTTGACATATCTATATCAGGTATCCTCTATTCTTCCCAACTAGGAATTGGCAACTCTACATAGGATGTGGAGCCAACCACACAATGTTAGGAGTAAGATAATGTGTAACTCTAATAGTAACGCATCAGCATTTCAGGCAGAAGCTCTGCTTACGAGGATACCTTTTGAAAATGAATGTATTTTCATTTTCTTCCTAATACATAGCTTACTGTCAGCTATACAGTGTGGAAATCTTTTTACTGTGGTGGCAACTGCTGCTAAAGAGATTTTTTGTTGTTGTTGCTTGTTTTAGTTGGCATCATCAATCAGTTCTTCAGTGGTCCATCTGAAGTTCTGCTGGGCAAAAGCCCTACCTGGCTCACCTGCTTCCTAAAAACATTTGACAAGGGTCAAAGAAATGTATCTGTGAGTGTTATGGTCCCCATAGATGCCATGTTGGAAACCTAGAGTTGCCAAGCTCCAGGTGGTACCTGGAGATCTCCTGCTATTATAATTGCACTAAAGACAACCAAGATCTGTTCTTCCAGAAAAGATGTCTTCTTTGGAGTGTGCAGACTATGGGCATTATACACTGAGAAGGTTCTTCCCCTTCCCAAACCCTACCCTCTCTAGACTCTACCCCTATATATCCAGGATTTTTCCAACCCAGAACTGGCAACTCTAAATTCAGAAAATATCCTGAAATATCTGTAGACAGGGGTAGCTAACCAAATCAGACTCTGATGACAGATCAGTCCAAGTGCCTGGAGAGGGAGCTCTCAGTGTTGTACATCATAATTTGAACCTGCACATTGTATAGTGTTAAGGAATGACTTTGCAGGACAGCCTCTTTCAAGAAGAAGGAGGAGGAGGAGATTGGATATATACCCCTTCACCAGCCAAAAAATTCTCAGAGCAGCTTACAATCTCCTTTCCCTTCCCCTCCCCACAACAGACACCCTGTGAGGTAGGTGGGGCTGAGAGAGCTCTCCCAGAATTGCTCTTGAGCAGAACAGCTATTAGAGAACTTGTAGCTGACCCAAGGTCATATCAGCAGGTGCATATGGACAAGTGGGGAATCAAACCCAGTTCTCCCAGTTAAGAGTCTGTTTATTTAACCACTCCACCAAACTGGCTCTCTTCAGTATGCCAGCAAGGTATTACCTTCCCAAACGTTGAGGCGGGATGTTTGTACCCCACAGCTTTCTACCCTACCTTTAGAAAACCCACATCAATAAGAGTTAATGGCTTAATAAATCGTTGTTCAGCTTTTAAAATATAATAAAGTTTAATTCAACCCAGTTTCTTCTCTGCTATCTTCATTTGAAGAGCATGTGAGTAGCTTTCCAATTTTTAAATTGTGTGATTTGATCAACTAATACTGTTAGAGCTGTTCTTTAAAAGCAGCAGGGGCATCCATAAAGGTTCAGATCCCTGATGAACAGTTTCTATAATTTTATGTGGTTTCTTTGGACCTTTTAAGAAACCTGTTGAGAATACTAGCTGAGGAATTTAATGTATTTCTTTATTTGATGGCTCCTGAATAGTGTATGAGTCCGTTGGGGGGGGGGGTAGGTCTGAGACTGTGGTGTACTGTTTGAGTGTGGAGAAGTCAGCCTACTAAACAGGCTTGAGCTCTTCTCAAATAGCCAAGCTGCCCAATGAATACTCAGTTTCATGCTTGCAACTGGCAAGTTGAACATGAACCAAACTGGTAGGTGGTCAGAAACATACAACACCCATTCGACTGGAGGCAATGATGGAACAAAACACGTCAGTGTACATATTATTGAATAAAGACATCTCTTCTTCATTTTAAACTTCATTGTTATACTTCAGTTCTTTTCAATGTGGTAGGCTTATGTCTTGGACAGAATATAGCATTTCCATTTATAAAGATTAAAAATAAATCCTAGAAATAAACTATATTAAGGCTGTTAGAACAGACAAAATATTTCCTCCCACACATTTCTCATAACAAAAGTTACCTTTCAGTGTGAAACTTGTAATATCATCAGTGTAGTCTCGTGTATATTATTATAACCATTAATTGATAACATATGACTTTAAGTCTCTAGACTGGCTTTACAAAACCTGAACAATTTGAATCTAATTATTAGTATCCACTGCCTCTTCATTTCTTGATAATAGCAAAAATGTAGAATTAAATGTTCCTTTCTGATACATTATTGGTTTTTAAAAAAAAATACCCTGGACCCTCTCTCAACTACTGATAATTTTAGAGTATCTGAAAAAGTTTGGTAGAATTATATTATCAAAGACTTGGATTATGAATTTAAGTACATGTAATTGAAAATAAATTCCATTATACTGAAAGGAACCTGCATTGTCATAGCCCTTATGACTACTTAGCTTTTATGGGCTAACAGACTGCAGAAGTTAGCAATGAAACTTCAAAGTTGGCATATAACTCTGTTGAGGACCACTTTGAAGAAGACAAGGATAGTGACTGGAAGGCAATCACTACAATTCCACAAATACAATTCCACAGATACTGATCCATCCATGCACATCTCTTGGACCGGCAGGCAGCAATACGAAGGGGGAGGAACAAACCATCCCCAGTTGCATTAATAATAGTATTTTCAGACACTATAGTATTTATTTGTAGTCACAACAAAGTGGCTTTGAAGAGAGTGAACTTTCTACTCAACTGAAAATCATTAAAGATAATGGGAATTAACTGTATGCTAAATATAGAAAGTAGTTGCACTGTCGGTACCAGATTAGTACTTCCTATTTTCATTTTACATGTGGACTAGCTATCTCAAGCAGCAAGGCACGCAAGCTTTATAATAAATTCTAAATTTGCAGTATGGCATACTATCAGCTGTCATGGGGAAAATGATTTTACTTCCTGACAGAATGATTCCTCAGTGGAACAGGTTTTCTTGGGAGGTGGTGGGCTCTCCTTCCTTGGAGGTTTCTAAACAGATGGCCATCTGAAAGCAATGCTGACCCTGTGAACTTAGGGGGAGGTATTTGTGAATTTCCTTCATTGTACAAGGGGTTGGACTAGATCAGGGGTCCTCAACCTACGGCCCGCGGGCCAGATGCGGCCCGCTGAGGACGTTTATGCGGCCCGCCGGGTTATGGCAAAATCAGACCGGAAGTGACGTTCGACCTAAACTTGCGTTAGCAACGCACACTTCCAGCACTGGGCTGAGGCGGCGGAGACAGAGTGTGAGGTGATACCGAGGTGAGGTGAGTTCCCAGGCCAGGGTGTGTGGTGTGGGGAAGGGAGAGAGATGCAGAAGACGGAGAACTGACGGCCCGCGGCCTTGTACAGTAACGGCAGTCCGGCCCTCCAACAGTCTGAGGGACAGTGAACTGGCCCCCTATTTAAAAAGGTTGAGGACCCCTGGACTAGATGATCTGGGGGGTCTCTATGATTTGCTTATGATCACTGTATAAATCCTTTCCTGATTTAATTAGTGTATCTGCATTCTTCTCTCAAGACATATTGAAGGACAATAGACTGTGAGGTAAGATTCAAAATTGTGTTGGGAAAGCTTGGGATGGCTGGAGGAGACAGCAATTAATGGAAGGTTTCTGAACTACACTTGTCTACAAACCACTCCCTACACTCTGGAATTTATCCCCTAATACCAGATAGATAGGGGGTTTTTTCCCCTTGTCATGAGAGATGAATGAATTTGGGACTGCCAGAATATAATGCCGCTTTGACGCTTTGGCCTTTAGTATGTTTTGAAAGGTTCTGGAATTTAAACCTGCCTGGATAGTGGGGGGAAGGGAAGGCTAAACATGGGAATTCGATGGTGGTTATTAAATGGTGAATAAAAGGTATTCTCTGCACATACTCATTCATGTATACAACAAAGTTCTAGCAATGTTATATATAAAGGTAAAGGTAATACCCTGTGCAAGCACCAGTCATTTCCAACTCTGGGGTGACATTGCTTTCGCAACGTTTTTATGGCATACTTTTACAGGGTGGTTTGCCATTGCCTTCCCCAGACAGCTACACTTTACCCCCAAGCAAGCTGGGTACTCATTTTACTGACCTCAGAAGGATGGAAGGCTGAGTCAACCATGAGCTGACTTCCTGAACCCAGGTTCGAATTTAGGGTGTGAGCAGAGCTTGGACTGCAGTACCGCAGCTTACCATTCTATGCCACAGGGCTCTTAATGTTATATATACAGTACTTTGTAGTTAATGATTAAAACTAGATTCCAAGCTGAGTGAAACTGGCATTCATTTTTATGTTCTTCCTAGGGTTGCCAACTGCCTGGAGAAAAAAATAACCTGTCCTTTTAATAGAGGCTTAATAGGATGAAATTTACCAGGTTATAATATTTATTTCCATACCATGGAAAGCTTCAGTTGTCTGATTAAGTCTCCATTAAAGGCTCAGTCAGTATATTTTCCTCCAGGCCTGCTGACATTCCTAGAGGCATATGTCCCACTGTAAACACAGCAGAAAACATTTAAACAATATACATCTTCTGCCCAATATTCTCATGTATCACTATGGGCATTAAGGAGAACATAAACAAACAAGAATGATACATGTCCATGCATACATACACACAAAAAAGTGATGAGATGGAACAGAAGAGAACTATTTGGTCAAGAAAGAGTTAACTGACTCAGCTCCAACCACCTTCCAGTTGCCCTGTCCCCATTTCTCTTCAATCAGACCAGACAAAAACTGCTTGCACAATTCTCTTATACCTCTTGAAAAAGAGCATTAAAAATTGAAGTTGGGGATTTAGAAGTAGGGCATGATGTATTTGGGTGGTACTGCCCTAAAATACCCCATGTAGCTATGAGCCTGCTTCTAAAGCAGAATATGAGATTTCCAAGTAGGGTTGAGGTTTCACATGTATTGTTTTATATGTGCAGCAGTGTGCTCGTGGGCTTAGGATCAAGAGGTCAGTGATTATGAATGTAGGATGAAGTAGTGGTAGTAGTCCATGACCAATGACTCAGGAGAGGGCATTTTCTAGAAGTCATACATATTTCTAACACTCATATTTTTTGTATCAGGAAAAGACCTTGTTCTATGAACTGCATCTTCCTAATAAGCCATTTCCCCCTTAATTTCCCCGTTATATGTCCCTTAATTTCCCCGTTATATGTTCATCTTCACAATAATTTCTCAGATACTAAGAACCAGAAAGAATCAGATGTTTGATCATTCCAAAATATCCCTCCCCCATGTCAGCACATACAATAAAACCGCAGTCTACATCAATGTATGGATAGAAGCTGAATGCTTCAGAGAGGGCAGTAGAATAAACATAGTAATCACAGCTACCAGTAGTAAAAAAAAAGTCTCACCTAAGAGGACCATAAATATGGTACAAATAGCCACTTTATATGTTCATCTTACATTATGGAGAGTATTCTAGATGAATCAATTCCATTTGGATCAATCAGAAGTGGTTCTTACATTTTTGTAACAGCCCATATGGTTTCCCACAGGTTTTATTGTTTAGTTATTGGCTTTTTCTACAGCTATGGTCTGTTCCATTTCCTTTCTCAGCATTTGTCTATGTTTATAACCCTTTCCTCAATTCACATGCTTGTCATTCTCTCCCTATGAAATGTATACAGGTTTGTACCACCTTAAGGCAGTGACTAGCAGTTTGTCCACATTTCAGCAGAAAATACAACAGCCAAATAATGGACAAACCATATTGCATCCATCCCAAAGAGACTACCCTGAGAGAAATGTAGAACTCTATAGGCATTTGGGTCACAAAAAAGTGTTTGCATGAATACCATTACCATGGGAAAATGAGCAAATTCACAGTGCAGTAAGGTGAACATGTAAAGTTAGTGAGGTTTTTCAGTCCCAGTTGTTCAACATAAAATGGTTTTGTGAAACTCATGAATTGAACAGAGGGAACATATCTGAGACTTCCTATTCTGTATCAGTAAAACAGGTTGCTAAATACTGCAAATGGGTGTTCCAATATAATTATTTCTAACAGAGTTAACTTATACTTTGGAACTGCCCAAATGAAGTTACCCACTGGTTGACTAGCACATCCTGCCCTTACTAACCTTGAAAATAACCTCAGGGTGATTTAGATGTACTTTTTGGGGAGCAGAATGAAGAGAAAAGCGGCTCTCAAAACTTTCACTCTTAGGCATTTGTAAAACAGAAACAATTAGATCAAAAATTCAGAGAAGTCTCCAAGACATTATCTATTGATTGGTCACCAAAGAGAAAAACATTCTGTCATTTTTAGTCATTTAAAAACAGTAGTTATTTTTAAAAAGATATAATTAGAATATAATGTTGGGCAGGAACATAATTAGAATCTGATATGTTAAATATGTCTAAGACTGTTTCTATTTATATATTGATTAAATTGTTCTATTATTCATAAATGCTTTTATCATTATGTTCTTCACTGCCCTTAGCAGTGTGTACGCGGGTAGGGTGGTTAATAAATTTGAATTATAAATGGGAAAAAAATGAATAAAAGAACTAAGCTATTTCACAACAAATGGCTTTCAACTTATTCATTTGTTCTCTTGTTTTAAAAACTCATCAATACATTTAAGTGTTGTTTGATTAAATGCTATTCCTTAACATGGTTTTAAAAATCTTATATCTATTATCCTGTTTAGTTATCAGACAATAAAGTGTTGCTTCAGTGCTGCTTCTTAGTCTGGTTTTTAGTTTTCTCATGTAGTTGAGAAGGAGGTTTCTCAGTTAGGTAGACTCATTTTGAATGAAGTTGTCTTAAGCATCTGGATTCAGCTGGCTTTTTTCATATCACCTTATTTTCCTTCTTACTAGAGACCTCATCTCATGGGGCTTTTGTCCTTGCAGATCCTATGAATCACAACATATTTTTTTGCAGGGCTTTTTGGTAGAAAAAACCCAGCAGGAACTCATTTGCATAATGGGCCACACCCCAACATCACCATTGTTTCACATAGGGCTTTTTTGCAGGAAAAAAATCCAGCAGCAACTCATTTGCATATTAGGCCACATACCCTGATGCCAAGACAGCCGGAACTGCATTCCTGTGCGTTCCTGCTAAAAAAAAAAAAAAAGCCCTGTTTTTTTGGGATGGTCAGAGGGATCCCCCTCAGCTGTTTTTTTTTTAACCAGCAGAAAAGCTGGTTGGATCCAACCCACACTCTGGAAACTAGGGTTGTCAGCTTTCAGGCAGTGCCTGGAGAGCCCTCAGAATTAAAACTGATTTCCAGACAACAGAGATTCATTTCTCTAGAGAAAATAGCCACTTTGGAGTGTGGACTTTATGGTATTATACTCCATTGAAGATCTGCCCTGAATTATTGTATCAAAATCTGGAGACGATGTCTATGCTGTAGCAATCTTGAGAATGCTGTTCAGAATTGCTTTTGGGCCTGATAGAAGCCTTCTGGGGGCCCAATCCAGCCTCTGGGCCCCATGTTTGACACTCCTGCTTTAAAAGGATGTGGTGTTTATGTCCTGAATTTAAAAAAAAAAATTGAGTACTTTTCCCTTTCTTAGAGACACAACTGAGGCTGAACAATGTCTATATGTGTCTTATTGTGAAAATTACCAAGATATTATATATTGGTTTTCATGATGGTCTCTAGGAAGACTGTGTGTGAAATATGTTTGGATCTTTTAAAATGAAATTCAATTTTGGCATGTTTAATGATATTAAACTGATTTATTACATCAGACAAATTTTGATGTTTTTATTGGTGGTGTTATAGGATGGATAAGTTGTCCTACTTTGTCAATTTTATTGAACACACCATGAGTGATGTATAGTAATAAATTCTTTTGAATATAGCACGAAAATCTAGATAATTGTTATAGATCTGCTTCTTGTTTTCTGCTCATGTTGTGGGTGGGATCTATATTATAGGGTGTTTGCACTGGTTCGACTTTAAAAAAGTATTTTTAGAACATGTTTTGTATTTATTATGTATCAGTTGCCCTATAAAGAATGCAAAGACTTTCCTAGAAAAGGAGCATTACTATTTTTTAAAAAAAAAATAAAGCAGTGGAGACTAACATTTCCCATTGGCTCATTGTGCTTCAATCCACATCTCCCTTACCTGCCTTTTCTTCATTCAGAGTGGATATTTCAAGATCACTGTCACCCTTAACATGCTAAGTAATTCTTGGGTAGAAAATCCCCTTTAGTTTTTGCCACCAAGTTTTCATTTTGTTGGCCTTTTTTTTCCTCTCTTCACCTTTATGCTGTGATCAAATCTTGTTTCAAACTAGCTATAATATACTGGGCCAGAAGAGAAGATCTAAGCTAGGGTTATGCATATGGCTCGGCTGAGTTGGGATGGAGGGAAAGTCTGTATAATGCTATACAACATTATTCAGGCTCCTCAGAAGCCAAGTCAGATTCCTTGATCTGATTTGGCTTCCCGAAAAGATAGCCCCACATAGAAGCCAAATGCCAAATACATCTTCCCCAGTCAGTCAGCAGGCTGGCTGGGGAAGCAAAGAGGAGGGAGAGTGGGTCAGTTTCACTTCTTCCAAGCAGAGGAGACTGAAATTCACCCACTCTACCTTCCACTTTCCACTTTCCCCTCTTGCTCGATTGAGCAGGAAGGGAAAGAGGCAAAACTTGCAGGCCCAGTCTCCCTGCTTTCACAGCCAGTGGGCTGCAAGAAGCAGGGAGACCTGCTGCCTCTCCCCTCCTGCTTGATTGAGCAGGAGGGGGAGGAAAGACTCGTGGTTGGCTCGAAGGCCCTGAGTCGGAGAGCCTCTTTTATAAGTCAGGGCAGGGCCCCCAGAGACTCCTCCATAGCTATGGGCCTGGTGGGACAAACTGAAAGGCAAGTGCAGTTTGTCTGTGTAATCCTTGTGAATTTATCTACTTTATAACTGCAGAAGGTATTATTATCCCACTTTGTGAACCCCATCAGCACATATGAAATTTCCAATGGGTGCATAGTGACCGCCTAGCACTTTTTCTGGGAAAGGCTTAAGCCCTCTCTCCTTCATATGCTGTAAGCCAAATTGCCCTCAATAAGAGGTTGGGGAATTTAAAAATTGGGCAACTATGGTTCAACGGGATACAGAATCTGTGTATACAGGAAACGACCTCCAGAAACTCTTACTAAATCGATAAAGAGACTAGTTAAATAAAATAATTTTATTTTTTTTAGAAAAATATAACACACATATATGGCAGCAAATCACTCAGCATTCTTACAGACCTAGGAAAACAGATATGAAATTGATAGGGATAACATCAGGGTAGACACAGACAAGGAAATACTGTACCTCTCGAAGTCTTCTCTTAAAGCTCCAATAGCGACAAAAAAAAAAAAAAGGAATGGTGAAGCAAGATATACCCTGTGTGGCAAGCTATTGGGGACCCTGAATTTATCAGGTTTAGGGAGTGGATTCAAACAGCAGGGTAGGGTAACTGTATGAAGCACACCTGAGAAAAGGTGTGTTAGACCTTTTAAGGACTACCTGATGCCCCTAGGGAGAGCAGGTCAGATGACCTGTGACATAGGGTCAGGTGGACAGTGATGCAGGGTCACATGGGATGTGACACATGGTCACAGGGATATAACATATGGAAAGTGGGATGCTCCAGGATGATGTTGGGAGAGGGATTAAGGGTGAAGGGATTAACATTCCTTGATAGGGTTTATCTAAAGGGTCAATATAGAGCCAAATTTGATCTAGAGTGACACCCAACAAACACAAAGATGATGGTCTCCTCTTCTGGAACATCTATTGTCTTTAACACATCTGGTATTACACAGGGTTTTTTTTAACGTCTGGCTTAGGATGTCTGGCAGGATAAAGTTTACAGCAAACTTGATGAGTTTATGCAAAGTCCAAGGTACACCCTGTGTATGTGAGTCTCCCGCTTCGCTCTTATGGCTTCCCAAGGGACAGGAGGGTGACACCTGCTGTTGTTAGCCTGAGTGATGGCTTCCCTTGCATCAGGAGGCTGGAACAGAGAGGCCAGAACAGCTGTGCTGAAACCGTGAAGCTGGACAGCTCAGGATGCTGTTTATACCACAGCTGGGACTGGAATGTGATGTCATCTGGGAATCAGGATGGTATCCAAGCTGTGTGCTGGCTGCTTAGATTATAGAAACCCCAGAAACAGTTGATATAGGCCAAGCAAGGCCTATGCCTGATGCAGATGTTTGAGAGTTCTGCATGCTTAAAGCAACCTGCCCACTAAGCCAGAAATCACAATGCTCATTTTTAGTCTTGGAGGGGGTCTTTGCTCACAATGCCATGGTTCCAATTCAGATTAGATCACAACATGACTGGGAATTAAGTTCCCAATGGATAATTTGTAGCATACATATGATAGAAAGTTATCATGGTGGACACAAACATGACATTTTTGTTGTTCAATCTCACAGTTGAGTCCAACTCTTTGCAACACCATAAACAAAGTCACACCAGACCCTTCTGTCTTCTACCATCCTCTGAAGTCTGCTCAAATTCGTGCTTGTTACATCAGTAACACTGCCCAGCCATCTCATCTTTTGTCATCCCCTTCTTCTTTTGCCTTCTGTCTTTCCCAGCATCAGGATCTTCTCCAGTGACTGTTCCCCTCTCATTTGGTGGCCAAAGTATTTGCACTCCTGTAACGTACTCAAGCAGGAGACGCGAGTCGGGCAACATTCTTTATTGAGAGCACGTTGCAAGAGAGAGAACACGCGGGCCGGGCCCCGCTTATATACAAAACCCCGGTTCAGCCTACTGGACAGGTCAGGCCAATAGTGGCCTGTTGAACTTCCTGCCGCTGCTGGTGATGGGCGGGGCTCGTCGTGCCTTGCGCTGGGCGTCCAGCCACCTGGTCGCCGTCGCACAAGGCCTGACGCGCTGCTGATACACTACACCCCTCCCCTCCTAGTGAATGCACATAGTCTTGAAGATAAGCTGGAGGTCGCCGTTCCCTGGTGGACCGGCGTAGGGTTTCCGGGGGGGCCCTGGCTGTCGGTGGTTCCGTTGGCGGTGGTGTCGGCCGCGGCTGCTGGTCCGGTTCTGCCGGTCTATCGGTCGCTGCCGGCCCGGCCGCTTCCTGTGTCGGGATATTTGGTGGGGGGGATGCGTCCTCCGGTTGAGCCCTGGGCGGCTCCTCCCTGGGTTTCCCTTCTTCCAACCCCACTGGTTCCTCCGGTATTGTGCGGCGACGTATTTGGTCAATGTGCCGCCTTACTACCTGGCCCCCCTCTGTGGATATGTCGTAGTGGCGGGAACCCGTGACCCTCAGTATTCGTCCCGCCACCCACTCGGGGCCCCTGGCGTAATTTCGTTTGTACACCGGATCGCCCGCAAAGAACCCCCGGGCTGCATCCCTGACCTCGGGGTCCCCGCGAATGTCTGAAGCCCTGTCTGGGTGTAGCCTGTCGAGTCGTGTAATGAGCTTGCGCCCCATTAGGACTTCTGCGGGACTCACCCCGGTGACGGGGTTGGGGATCACCCGGTTGTCGAATAGGAAGGCCGCTAGCCGGTGTTCCCAATCTCCCTGTACTATCCGGCTTAAGGCCTCCTTTGTAGTGCACACCATGCGCTCGGCTTGGCCGTTGGTGGCCGGATGGAACGGGGCGGACCGTATGTGTTTGATGAGGTACCTCTGGAGGAACGCCTGGAATTCCCCCGAGGTAAACGCCGCCCCGTTATCCGAGACGATGGTGTCCGGGATGCCATGGGTGCATAATGCCCTGCGTAGGGCCCGGATGGCGGAGGCTGAGGATGTGGATGTTACGGGAAAAACCTCCAGCCATTTAGTGTAGGCGTCCACGATAATCAGGAAAATTTGCCCCTGAAAGGGCCCGGCGAAATCGAGGTGAAGCCTCGACCACGGCTTCCTGGAGGGTTCCCAACGTGTGGCGGGCACGCTAGGCGGATCGGGCCTCGACTCTTGGCAGGCCTGGCACCCCCGCACCCAGCTCTCGATTTCCCCGTCCATCCCCGGCCACCATACGTAGCTTCTGGCTAGGGCCTTCATGCGGACTATGCCGGGGTGGGTCTCATGTAAGGACTCTAGTACCCGCTTTTGTAACGGGGGCGACACCACCACCCTGCTTCCCCATAAGAGGCACCCTTTGTGGGCTGTCAGTTCCTCCCTCCTGGTCTTGTAGGGTTTGAATTCCTCCCCCATGTTCCCCTCCGGCCACCCCCTCACCACCCAGTTGAGCACCCGTGCCAGTATCTTGTGTTTCTGAGTGGCCTTGGCGACCTCCGCCGCGTGTAGGGGTTGCTCCGGGAGGCTTTCCACTAGCATGATATGGTGCGCGGGGGCGGGGTCTGGACCCTCCTCGGGTAGTGGCAACCTACTGAGGGCGTCTGCGTGGCCCATGGATTTGCCCGCCCGGTGGACCAGAGTGTACATGTAGGAGTTCAGGAACTGGTTCCACCTCAGTACCCTCTGGGACAGAATTTGGGGGGTCTGGCGGTCTGGCGCTAGAAGACCCAAGAGCGGTTTGTGGTCGGTGGCGATCGTAAACCTACGCCCATAAAGATAATCATTGAACTCGTGGACCCCCGCTACTATGGCCAGCGCCTCCTTATCGATCTGCGCGTAATTTCGCTCGGCCTGCGTGAGGGTGCGAGAGTAATATGCTACTGGCACCTCCCTCCCGTCCGGGAGTTGGTGCCCGAGGACGGCGCCCACCCCGTATGGCGATGCGTCGCAAGCCAGTATGACCGGAAGGTTCTCGTCAAAGTGGTGGAGCACCGCATTGGAGACCAGCGTGTCCTTCACCGCCTGAAACGCGGCGGCTTGGCGTTTGCCCCATACCCAAGGGGCATTTTTGTCTAGCAGCCTGTGTAGGGGTTCCGCCAGGGCTGCCTTGTGTGGGAGGAACGTGTGGTAAAAATTTAATAGGCCCAAGAAGCTTTGGAGTTCGGCCTTGCATTTTGGGGCCGGGGCTTGAACAATGGCTCGTGTTTTCTCCTCCGTTGGGTGGATCCCTGCTGCGTCTACAGCGAACCCCAGGAACTCCACTCGCGGGACGCCCAGTAAGCACTTTTCCCGCTTGACCTTGAGCCCCGCTGACTGGAGCCGGCGGAGTACTTCTCGGAGGCGGTTGTTGAATTCCTCTGGGTCCGGGGCGGTGATTAGAACATCGTCAAAAAACGGTTGGACTCCGGGGATTCCTTTAAGGAGAGCATCCATTATGCTTTGGAAAATCCCCGGAGCCACGCTCACCCCAAACTGCAGCCTCCGCACCCTGAAAGCCCCCCTGTGCGTAACTATGGTTTGGGCCTCTGCCGTTTTTTCGTCTACCGGGAGCTGTTGATAGGCCTGTGCCAGGTCCAGCTTCCCGAAGATTTTAGACCCGGCTAGGGCCGCCAGGACGTGGCTTACTACCGGGACTGGGTACGGATTGTCTTGAAGTGCCCTGTTTATGGTGCATTTGTGGTCGGCGCATATGCGCACCTCCCCTTTGGGCTTAACCGGTGTGACTATTGGGGTCTCCCACGTGGCGTAATCTACTGGCTCCAGTACCCCCTGGGCCGTTAATCGGTCCAGTTCTGCCTCAATCTTAGGCTTGAGCGCGAACGGCACCCGCCTGGCCTTGAGCCTAATAGGTCGGACTGTGGGGTCCAGCGGTAGGGAGATGGCCGGCCCCTTGTAACTGCCCAGGGACCCATCGAACACATCGGGGAACTCTCGGCATACGTCCCCGACCCCGCTGGTGGATAGGATTTGCCCCACCCCCTCCAACCGTATTCCCAGGGGTTTAAACCATGCCAGCCCCAGCAGGGTGGTTAGCTGGCGCTTGACCACCAAAATGTCCAACCACCCCTTGAAGGACCCCCGCTCTACATTAACCCGGGCCCACCCCGCGGTCTGGACCGGGTTCTTCTGGAAGTCTCTTAGAACAAAGTCCGCTGGTCTTGTCTGAAACCACCTCCCGGGGCACAGGTCTCTCAGGGTCTCCTCCGATATAATCGAAATGGAGGAACCCGAGTCCACCTCCATTTTGCATGGAGCGCCCTCGATGCGGAACAGTCTGAGTTGATTTTCCTTAGGGCTGACTGATCTGTTCTTCTTGCAGTCCAAGGGACTCTCAAGAATCTTCTCCACCACCACATCTCAAAAACATCTATTCTTCTGCACTCGACCTTCCTTATGGTCCAGTTCTCACAGCCATACATTACTAATGGGAATACCATAACTTTGACTATACGGACTTTTGTTGCCAGGGTGATGTTTCTACTTTTTATTATACTGCCTAGGTTCACCATAGCTGTCCTCCCAAGAAGCAAATATCTTTTAATTTCATGCCTACAGTCACCATCTGCAGTGATCTTGGATCCCAGAAATGTGAAGTCTGTCACTACTTCCATGTATTCCCCTTCTATTTGCCAAGGTGTGATGGGGCCGGATGCCATGATCTTAATTTTTTTGATGTTGAGTTTCAAGCCTACTTTTGTGCTCTTTCACCCTCAACAAGAGGTTCTTTAGGTCCTCCTCACTTTCTGCCATTAGAGTGGTATCATCTGCATATCAGAAGTTGTTGATGTTTTTTCCCGGCAATCTTAATTCTGGCTTGTGCTTCATCCAGGCCAGCATTCCGCATGATGTACTCTGCATATAAATTAAATAAACAGGGTGACAATATACATCCTTATCGAACTCCTTTTCCTATTCTAAACCAATCGATTGTTCCATATCCCATTCTGACAGTGGCTTCTTGACCCTCAGGAGACATGTGAGGTGGTCCGGTACTCCCATCCCTTTAAGGACTTGCCACAGTTTGTTGTGATCCACACAATCAAAGGCTTTAGCGTAGTCAATGAAACAGAAATAGACATTTTGCTGATACTCCTGTCCTTTCTCCATAATCCAGCAAACATGACATAAGAACTGTTTAATGTGCAGTTAGGCCCTCAGTATGAAGGGAGCAAGAATAAATTCAACACATTTATTCTGGGTCATGGGGTTTCCTCTTTCTTCATTCCTTGGCTAACTGAAAACACACACGGCTAGCTGCAACTATATATACAAAACTTTCGCCCAAAACACACCTCCAGCAATAAACAAACCAATAGAAAAACAGGCACTCCCCTCACTTGCATAGGCTTCATTCAAATGGATATTACCTGATTGGCTGCTCAGCAAGGGCAGTCAATCTGAATGCAGCTGCAAGGAGCCTCTCCATTGAAGGGTCTTCATTTGAAGCTTCCAGTACACTACACTGGGAATCATGGGATCTGCCGGAAAAAAAGGCATGTGCAGCTGGGGCTCTAGTACATAGGGGAAATTAGGTGAGTTTGCATGAAAAACCTGGCTGGATCCAACTTTCTGTGTGTTCTAGATTTAGCAAAAATAATGTAAGGGGTTGTCATGAGAGATGGGCATATGGAATTTTTGTTGAATACGCCTGCAATCATAAGTAATTTGAAGTTTCACCATCTGGATTCCCCAAGCATGAAATCAATTCCTGATACAGGGTCAAGAAAGCTAGATCTTCAGCAATTTTAAAATAAAAATAAAATGTCATAACTGATACAGCTTTTACTTTTATAAAGACCATAAATTATCTCACAAGAGCACATGAAGGGAGCAAGAATAAATTCAACACATTTATTCTGGGTCATGGGGTTTCCTCTTTCTTCATTCCTTGGCTAATCTTTCACTCAAACAAACATGAGATAATGAAGCTGACTTCACTGCATACATGAGGAGACTAGGAATATTAGGAACCTGATGTTCATCCTAACATAATGAGAACAATATAATGTAGTTTACAGTTTGCTATGCTGAAAGTTATCAGTTGCTGCTTATTTTTTTCCAGTGTTAAAAGGAGGTGAAACATTTGTTTAAAGAATAATGTGTGGGGAAAGATTTGCAAGTCTTATGATACAATTAAATGGGTTTTGAGCTGCCTTTCATGGCATTAAAAACATTTTAGAAATCATGAGTAAAGCAAAACATTAAAACATCAGTATAAAACATCAGTATTAATCTACAGTAACTGTGCAGTGCCAGAAAAGCAATGGTGGAAGTGTGAAGACCCTTTTGTTTATTTGCCACTAATGTGCTATCAGAAGTGGAGCCATGGAAAAGAGCTAAAGATAGTTATCACAGGTGGGCAGACTTTTATAGAAGGATGTGATTCTTTAGATGCCCTAGTCCAAGGATATTTAAAGTTTTAAATGTCAAAAGCTGCAGTGTGAAGAAATGTGCAGAAATGAAATGGAAGGCTATATCTCAACATATGAGATATATAGATTAACACTGAAATAATATCACCCATGCCTACCACCTCCCCCCCTCTCTCTCTCAGGTTCAGGGTCACAAGTAGGCCTTAAAGGCGCTACTGGACTCCAACTTTGTTTTATTGCTTCAGACCAACATGGCTGCCCACCTGGATCTATGCACTTCACAAAGTTATTGCGGTTGGGGCTAAAATTCTGTTCCATTCACATGCTGTCACCATTTAGTCATATATCCTAAAAAAAATCCTAAAACATTTTTTGAGCAGGAACACACAGGAGTGCAGTTCCGGCTGGCTTGGTGTCTGGCGTGTATAGCTTAATACGCAAATGAATTTCTCCTGGGCTTTTTCTACAAACAAGCCCTGTGTGAAACAATGGTGATATCAGGGGTATGGCCTAATATGCAAATGAGTTCCTCCTGGACTTTTTCCTGCAAAAAAGGCCCTGTATAGACTGAGACAGTCACTGATGGGTGGGTGGGTTTCTTTGCCTGAGACATACATCCCATAGGGTTAAGCAAACAAGGAGCGAACTTTTATTTATGGTTTGAACATAACACTGAAGAAAGTAAGATAGAGGTAACAACGTTTCTTTTCCCTGGAACTTCTGAACTGTTTCCCTTTTCCAGTATTTGGGATCTTTAGCTACAAATTGACTTTCTTTCCATTTAGCTTTAAACTGCTCTTTGCCTCAGCTCTCAGATGACATACTCTTTCTCAGCTCCCTGGCTGCCAGCTCTCAGCTACTGTTTTCCACTATCTCTCCCTAACATTCTCCAAAGGAAAGGTGGAAATTTACCAGTTCATCACAATAGGGCTCATGTGAACACAGCAATGAAGAGAAAGAATGTACTTCCTGGACACATCCCCATCAACAAGACATGTGAAAACCTAAGTGTGAATTTATGGATTTATGCATTAGACTGTAACTTTTTTGTACATTGAATAATATTGTGGGGACAACAGAATTTGACTTGACTCTCATATTCTAAAAGTCAGCTGGCACTTCTGGGAATTATGTTTCCCAGTTGTACAGGGAGTTGATAAAGATCTGGACTGTGGTGAGGGGAAAGAAGGGAATTTACCCTGTGTTATTTATTGGAATCTTTGGTTAACAGAGCAGAGGTTGCCCATACATAGAAGCATGAAATCTTCCAAGAAGTATATTGTAAAAAAAGTAAATATTTTTATTCAAGTAGATCCAGTTCACATTCAGGTTGCAGTCAAAAGGAGAGAGAAGTTTGTCTAAAGAGTACTTTCCCTATCACAAATGGCCAGCTTGTCTAGCATCATTTGTGTGGGAATATGAGGGCATTGTATCTACAAGAGAGACCTGCAGAGGCATGTGTCTCCATGGGAGGCCATGTGAAGAAAGAGTGAGAGGACAATGAAAATGAGACCAAGAAACACGGTGCAGCAGAGAAGGCTGAAGCCCATTTCCCTCCCACATTATGATCTCAGTCTGAAATGGGTCACTGCAGTGCTTGGGAACTTTGTTCCCAGTAGCTGCTTTCTGATTACAAGAATATGAGAGTCCAGCAGGGGAACCCAGACCAGACTCATGAAAAAAAAATGTCTTGTCTAGTTTGGCCCTGACTTTAGTCCATGGATGTTCATTTAATGAATATGTTATTTTTATAAATGCTGCAGGTGTCTTAATAATATGTCTCAGTGTACATCACAGTTTTTTTGTTTAAAACAATTTTATTCCAGTAACATATGGTAACAATCAATTCTTGCATTAGTAATTACTTCTTTTTATCTATCCCATATATTACTTTTCTAACCCCTCTTCCCCCGTTACTTGACCCCTGCCAATGTTGTATACTTACAATACTAATATTTAAAGGTACCCTTAACTAATAAAACAAAAATTTCTATTTTTCTTTCTTTTAAGACTTAATCATTATCAGAAGTTGTCCAATGTCCTTTTATTTTCCACTCTTTTTTCTTTATAACTTCTAAACTTCTTCCACTTCAACTTAAAAGTTTCTAGATCATAGTCTCTTAAAATTCTTGTCAATTTGTCCATTTCACTCCATGTTATAACTTTTATAATCCAATCCCATTTCTCTGGTATTCTTTCTTGCTTCCACAACTGCGCATACAATGTCTTAGTAGCTGAGAGCAAGTACCAAATTATAGTTCTATATTCTTTTGGAAATTTTTTCCATATATAATCCAAACAGAAAAGTCTCTGCAACTTTCTTGATTTCATATCCCAAGATCCTAGATATTTCTTGTTGAATCATCTGTCAATACTTTTTTGCTCTTTCACAAGTCTACCACATATGGTAAAAAGAACCTTCGTGTTTTTTACACTTCCAACATCTATCTGCCATCTTATTGTTCATCTTTGCCAACTTTTTAGGAGTTATTCGGCCCCCACCCAGCCGAGCGGCCGATTGGCCGCTTTAGGCTGGGGGCCATCCATTGCCTCCCCGGAGAGGTGGCCGCCCCAATCCATATGTCGCATGAGGTCATCTATGAGGGCGACCAGAACCATCTCCATCCCGTGACCTGGTCAAAAGCCAGACTGGAGTGGATCCAGTGCGGAAGTGTCATCTAGGAATCCCTGTAGCTGAGTTGCCACCGCCCGCTCTATAACCTTACCCAGAAAGGGAAGGTTTGAGTTCTTTGAGTTCAGCCTTTGCCATGGTGTACTTAATAAAAGAACTTTGCTTGAATTACTGCTTCCTCATCTTCTCCATGCTTTGAACCCACTATATTATAATCCCCTAATATACATGTCCTCTGGCACAATTGTTAAAAACCAGATACTGGTACTACAACTAAATATATTTCTTTTTATTTCCTATTCATTTCAGTGGAAGTTATGAAAAAAATGGTTCCCAAGTTCTAATTGCTGAGGTTGTGATAGCTGGTTTCATGTGGCTAATCATTTATTTCCAGACAGGGACAAAATCACATTAAAGATTTGTGTCTGAGTGAAAATTTTAAAACTTTTCAATATGTAATTACAAATCTTTGATGTACCTTGGCCACTTGCAGGAAATTAGTTATTTAGACTGAAACTATCTTTTCACTTCCAGAAATTGGAATCACTGAAAAATTCCATAAATTGCACTGCATCATTGCTTTGAAATACAGATGTACACTATTTATATGGATTCTATACAACTGGATTAATTAAGTTTACTGATTTACAAAGGTTCAAACCAATGGAGCTGGTGAGTCTTTCAGAAGCCTCTTCCATTGGTTGAACAAAGCACAGAGGAGGACTGTCAAAGTAGTAATGACTTATGATATGTTGAAAAATTATAAACTTTTAAAATTATAAATAAAATAAATTATAAAATAAAATTATAAAGTTTGGACCTTTATTTTTCATCTTGGATGAGTTGGGTCTCCACCCACTTCAGTCATTTATCCTTCCCAGAAACAACAATTAATACATCATTTTTGGAAGAAAGGTTTTTACTTTTGGACATGTTTGTCTGTAGAACTGATCTCTACTTTGTTACTATGACCTTGGTCATCAGTTAATTAGAGGTAGTTTACCATCCCAGACAAAATCTCCTTATTTCAGATAATTAGTTGAAACACCTGGAAAACAGACCTGTTAAGAAAAAGGGACATGATAAACTTTGAAAAAAATGCAACAGTATCTGAACCTAAATTGCTCAGTGTCCATTTTGAATGCATCATGATTGTCTCAATGATTTGCTTACAATTAAAAAAACAAACATTTCAAGTACTTTTGTGTTCATCCAGTGCCAGTATTCAGCATGGCAGCTAGCCAGCTGCTGCTGACACATGCACACAATTTATTGGCTTGCTTGGATAATGTATGCTCCAAAGCAGTCATACACCATTTAAAACCAGCTATGTAGGATGTATGTGCTGCTTTTGTGCCTGTAAAGTTGGCAGTATTTATCTTATTAGCATAACTGACTGGAATGAATTACAGTTCCCAGGCAGCAGTGCAAGAATGATAGATCCAATTAATACAAATGAACACAAACTTGTTCTCCTTTGGGATCTGGGTGCAAAGAAAAAATGGGCAATGGTAGAATTCTTAAGAAACATCCCATACAGCTTGCCACACCACCCTAGCAGGTTAAAAGGAACCAAGAGAACTAACTCTTATTTCAGTGGGGCTTTTTTTTTTTTTTTTGGTAGGGTGTGATGGATGAATAGAAGGGACATGGCAGAAGACAGATATTGCAGCAAGTATCTTTGCCCTGCATGCAATGAACACTGAATTAGCCAGGCTAAGTGGACACAGTTACACTAGAAAGACAAGCCACAGAGCAAGTGTCCCACCACCCAATCAATGGCACTAAAACATGTTTTATTACTTTTTTAGCATAGGTAAAGAAATTATTTTATTTTTTAATATTTTAATGTAGTTAAAATGATTGCCTGAAATATCATATAGACCTCAGATTACTAATTTAAAATAAATGGAGAAAGTAGTGTGAGGACACATTTACAAAGAATATATTGAAGTTTTGAACATTCAGAATTGGAACTGCTGAAAAACATCTGAATTCAAGGGACCTGTTTGCAATCAGTAAACAAAACATGCTTCTAACACAGGGATGATCCCGTCATCTAAGGGGCATCTTCCATGATTTTTTCCCCCTGAGACCAGGTCAAATATATGTGTATGGTATATGTGTATCTATAGAAAACATTTGCATTGTTTCATCTAGAAATAAGAAAATTATTTTATTTCTTAATATTTAATGTATTTAAAATGATTGCCTTTCTTACCATATAAGTCTTGAATTACTTATACTATTTTTTAAAAAGTGGCAAGCTGCCCTTTAATAGGTGGCAGCATATATACAATAGTATTGATGCTGCTCAGCTGTAAAGGCAGTGTCATATTTATTCTTAACCCTTTGCTTCCAGATATGTTATGAGAATATTTGACCCTTTCCTTAATGCAAGACATGTTGATTGCCTGCAAATAGATATGAGGTGAGAGAGGGGACAATATCTATCTATCTATCTATCTATCTATCTATCTATCTATCTATCTATCTATCTATCTATCTATCTATCTATCTATCTATCTATCTATCTATCTATCCCTGTAAGGTTAGTAAGCTCCCATAGCAGGATGGGGATTCCTCTCTGGATCCTAGTCTGAAACTCTACCCACTACACCACACCATCTCCCCACCTAATGGGTAATAATGCCTTTGACAGGTTCCCTAATGCAAGGAAAAACAGTATATTTGCAATGCAGTTCCTAGGGAGAGGCACCTTGGGGAGGGGCACCTCACATAAAAATGCTCTAAACTGTTCCCTGCTGAAAAATCTCCTTTTCCCCTCAGCTGCATTAAGTACTACTGGTGTCGAAGGTAATAGTCATATATCTTTTTCTCTACTGGAAGGGGCTAAAGTTCTCCAGCGGGACATCTTTAGTCAGTACTATGGTTCTGATTCATCTCTTTCCCCAACTTCACCTGCAGTTGCTTTGTAGGCCCCAATAATATGTTCATCTTCACTTCTAACGTCTAACTTCCCTAATTGGAACTTTGTTAGAAGTTCCATTTGGGGAAATGTTCAAGATATAGTTTGGGCAAATCAATAACAGAATTAATAAAATTAATTAATATAAGGCAATGCCATCCCCAACTTACATCTAGAAGGCAGAATAGATGTGAATCTCTGTAGGGATTTGAGGTAAACAGGGATGGATATTTTTCTAAATGGAAAAGGCCAACAAAAACATTTATGGAGTCAAAGCAATGTGAAAGTTTAGAATCAAGCTCCTGTAAATACTTTAGCACCTCCAGCTATCTGCTTAACACTCCCAACCCAATTTCTGTGTTTTGTTAAATCAAAAGCCTTTTTGCACTCTATAAAAGCATGCACTTATAACTGCCTTTTTTAGAACTTGATGTGCTTTCTGTAGATGACCCATGATTGATAAATTACTTATGAATCTTCTTGTTATCATGACTTATTGATGTCCAGAAGTCTTGTTAGTCTGTTCACCAGTACTTTTTTGTGAAGGTCTTGATGTGGAATGCTAAAGAGATGCAGCCGTTCATGTGCTCCTTGATGTTTACTCTCTTGCAAATTAATACCCTGAAGTGCAAACGTCTACAGAGCAATGTACAAATTAGCAATTGGCCTAATCACAATCCAGGAAAGCTGAAGTATCTGATTTAAACCCCTGTAATCTCATTGATTTCAATGTGAAAAGTCTGGCATACATCTAAGTAACCAGTGAGTTCAAATGCATATGAAACCATTCTTCTCAAGTAAATAGATGCTTAAACAACAAATGCAGGTAATAACTATTTTTCACATATTAAGAGGATATAAATTTATGCAGAATATATACTAGCCGTCATGATAAAGGACCAGTACTGCAGTACTTAATCAAATAAAATGACCTTTGACTTCAGTGACAGTTTTGCTAATTTAAGGAGTACAAAATCTGTCTCTGGGTTATTTCAAAGCAAGACTGGTAATTAAACTGCATAATGAATAAGAATAATAAACCTTGTGAATGTAGAGTTTTGCATCAACTCTTGGAGGTAATAAGATCCTGGTACTATTAATAAAATATGAAAAAGAGCATAACTAACCCATTTAAAACTGTGATCCATAACCCAGTTGCTGAAGAGCTTTGATTTGAGTGATGAATATTGAATGTTGATGAATGTTACAAATCCTGCCCTTTCTGACTCCCTTTCCATTTAATCTTCCAAATTGCTCAGAAAGGGTATGGAGTACATTTCTCCCTATAAAGTTCTTTTTTTGAGACCAGCAGTCTGTGAATAAAGTTTGGCAACAATTGAGTGTTAAAACAATTTTATTTGGTAACATATGGTAACAAATTATATTTCTTGCATCATTAATAACTTGGCAAACACGGCATTGGCAACTGCAATGACAACGGGCGCCTCCTACTAGAATTCTGCATGGAGCACCAGCTCACCATCACCAACACTATCTTCCAGCAGAAGAACAGTCTGAAGACAACCTGGATGCACCCACGGTCCAAGCATTGGCACCTTATCGACTACATTCTGGTGCGCCAGAGAGACCTTCGAGATGTCTTACACACCCGAGTAATGCCCAGCGCAGAATGTCATACGGATCATCGTCTTGTACGCTGCAATCTCCGTCTTCACTTTAAACCCACACCCAGGAGAGGAGGTATCCCTCGGAGGAAGTTTCAGGTTGGCAGCCTCCAGTCAGCTGAAGTTAAAGCTGCCTTCCAGGCAAAACTCCAGTCAAGAATTGAGGACCCCAGTTGCCCCACAGACCCTTCTCCAGAAGCACTCTGGGAACACCTAAAAACTACCGTCCTGCAGATCTCTGAAGAAGTCCTCGGGTTCTCCACAAGGAAGAACAAGGACTGGTTTGATGAGAACAATCAAGAGATCCAAGAATTACTGGCAAAAAAGAGATCTGCCTACCAAGCACATCTTGCTCAGCCCTCCTGTCCTGGGAAAAAAGCAACCTTTCGCGCTGCACGTAGCAACCTCCAGCGCAAGCTTCGAGACATTCAGAACGAGTGGTGGACCAAGCTTGCAGAGAGAACCCAGCTGTGTGCAGACACTGGTGATTTAAGAGGGTTCTACGAAGCCCTGAAGGCAGTATATGGTCCATCATATCAGGCTCAGAGTCCCTTGCATAGTGCAGACGGCCAAGTGCTCCTCACAGACAAGGCATCCATACTGAACCGGTGGTCGGAGTATTTTCAGGTTCTCTTCAGTGCCAACCATGTAGTTCAAGATTCAGCAATCCACCTCACCCCACTTCAACCGGTGAAAACAGAGTTGGATGAGATCCCCACCCTAGAAGAGACTGTTAAAGCCATCAAGCAACTGAAAAGTGGCAAGGCAGTGGGAGTTGATGGAATTCCACCAGAGATCTGGAAGCATGGGGGCACAGTACTACATAGCTCACTTCACAAAGTACTTGTCACCTGCTGGGAACAAGGCAAATTACCACAGGACTTTCGCGATGCAATCATCATCACCCTATACAAGAACAAAGGGGAAAAGTCAGACTGCTCCAACTACCGGGGGATAACCCTGCTCTCCATCGCAGGCAAAATCCTTGCCAGAATACTCCTGAACAGACTGGTGCCCGCCATTGCAGAAGAACTCCTCCCAGAGAGCCAGTGCGGCTTCAGAGCTAACAGGAGCACCACCGACATGGTATTTGTTCTCAGGCAGCTCCAAGAGAAATGCAGGGAACAGAACAAGGCTCTGTATGTGACTTTTGTCGACCTTACCAAAGCTTTCGATACCGTTAGCAGGAAAGGCCTGTGGCAAATCTTGGAACGTTTAGGATGTCCCCCAAGGTTCCTCAGCATGATCATCCAGCTACACGAAGACCAGCGAGGCCAAGTCAGACACTGCAACGACCTCTCAGAGCGCTTCCCAATAGGCACAGGTGTAAAGCAAGGCTGCGTTCTCGCGCCAACTCTCTTTACGATCTTCTTTAGCATGATGCTTCAAAGAGCCGCAGTAGATCTAGATGATGACGACGGTGTATACATCCGCTATCGCACCGATGGCAGCCTGTTCAACCTGAGGCGACTAAAGGCACACTCCAAGACAATGGAAAAACTCATCCGAGAGCTACTGTTTGCTGATGATGCTGCACTCGTCTCCCACTCAGTATCAGCTCTGCAGCATATGACGTCCTGCTTTGCAGAGGCTGCCAAGCTATTCGGCCTAGAAGTTAGTCTGAAGAAGACAGAAGTTCTCCACCAGCCTGCACCCCAGGAAGATTATCACCCCCCCTGCATCACTGTGGGTGAATCAGTTCTGAAGACAGTCCAGCAGTTCAGCTACCTGGGGTGCATCATCTCCTCAGATGCCAAGATCGACAAGGAGATTGACAACAGGCTGGCAAAGGCAAACCGTGCATTTGGCCGACTGCACAAAAGAGTGTGGAGCAACAAGCATCTGAAAAAAGGCACAAAGATCAATGTTTACAAAGCGGTTGTGATGACAACCCTCATCTACGGCTCCGAATCGTGGGTTTTATACCGTCATCACCTGCGACTCCTTGAGCGCTTTCATCAGCGCTGCCTTCGCACCATCCTCAACATCCACTGGAGTGACTTTGTGACCAACACTGAAGTCCTCAAGCGGGCGGAGGTTACCAGCATTGAGGCACTGCTGTTGAAGACGCAGCTGCGCTGGGCAGGGCATATTTCTAGGATGGAAAACCACCGCCTTCCCAAGATTGCCTTGTATGGCGAACTCTCCACCGGCCATCGAAATAGAGGGGCACCGAAGAAGAGGTACAAGGACTCCTTGAAGAAATCCCTTAGCACCTGTCACATCAACCATCACCAGTGGTCTGACCTAGCCTCAGATCGCAAAGCATGGAGGCACACCATCCACCAGGCTGTCTCTTCCTTTGAGAACGCACGCATAGCTGGTCTTGAGGACAAAAGGAGATTGAGGAAGAATCGCACTGCTACAGGACCAACCCTAAATCAGACTTTTCCCTGCAGCCGCTGTGGCCGGACCTGCCTGTCCCACATTGGTCTTGTCAGCCACCAGCGAGCCTGCAGCAAACGTGGACTATTGCACCCTTCTTAAATCTTCGTTCGCGAAGCCAAGCCGAGAGAGAATAACTTCTTTTATCTATCCCATATATTACTTTCTACCCACCCCTCCCCCCGTTACTTGACCCCTGCCGGAGTTATTTACTTAAAGTACTAATGTTTAAAGGTACCCTTAACTAATAAAAACAAAAATTAATATTCTTTTTTCTAAGACTTAATTTTTATCAAAAATTGTCCAATGTCCTTTTATTTTCCACTCTTTTTCTACATATCTTCTGAACTTTTTCCACTCCATCTTAAAAACCTCTAAATCATAGTCTCTTAAAATTCTTGTTAATTTGTCCATTTCACTCCATATCATAACTTTTACAATCCAATCCTATTTCTCTGGTATTTTTTCTTGCTTCCAAACTGCACATATAATGTCCTAGCAGCTGAAAGCAAGTACCAAATTATAGTTCTATCTTCTTTTGGAAATTTTTCTATTTGTAATCCTAACAGAAATGTCTCTGTAACTTTCTTAAATTCATATCCCAAGATCCTAGAAATTTCTTGTTGAATCATCTGCCAATACTTTTTTGCTCTTTCACAAGTCCACCACATATGGTAGAAAGAACCTTCATGTTTTTTACATTTCCAACATCGGTCTGGCATCTTATTATTCATCTTTGCCAATTTCTTAGGAGTCATATGCCATCTATACATCATTTTAAAACAGTTTTCTTTAATACTATGACACATCGAAAGCTTCATAGAGTTCTTCTTATTTACATTAATTTCCCACTTAATCATTTGAGATTTCACTACTTCATCTTCCGTAGACCATTTTAAAACTAATTTATATAATTTTGAAATTAATTTTTCATTGTCTCCAAGCAGAACTTTTTCCATTTCTGTTTGCTCTTTTCTTATTCCTCAGTTTTAATGCCATTCTCCACCAAGCTCTTTATTTGTTGCATTTGAAACCAATCATATTTATTATTCAGCTCTTCAGCAGTTTTCAATTCTATTTTTCCACTTTGTATTTTTAATAGTTGATTATATGACAACCACTTATCTTCACCTGTCTCAGCTGTTATTTTTATCACTTCGGCTGGCACTATCCATAATGGTTTTCTCTCATCTCCATATTTCTTATATTTCATCCATGTATTTAGCAAGCTGTTTCTTATATAATGGTGAGAGAAAAAGCCGTCTATTTTTTTCCGCCATAATACATATAAGCGGGCCAGCCAAATTTATTTCCATGACCTTCCAACGCTAAGAGTTTTTTGTTTAACTACATTATCCCATTTTAATTCTTGGTTTCTTCCCAGGCCAAACATACTCTGAAATTTTTCTTTGCCATCTATTAAATTGTTTACTGTCTTTCACAATCGGAATAGTTTGAAACAAATACATTATTCTTGGTAGAATATTCATTTTAATTGCAGCTATTCTACCCAACAGTGACAAATTAAGTTTATTCCACTTTAACATATCTTCATCTATTTTACGCCATAGCTTCTCATAATTATTTTTGAACAAATCAATATTCTTTGTTGTTATCTCCACACCCAAATATTTTACCTTGGAGGTAACTTCACAGCCCGTTAGTCTCTGCAATTCTTGTTACTTATTTATTTAGAGTTCCTCACAATCCTCTCTGGTTCTCACCACCCTGAACAATTTAGTGTCATCCACAAACTTGGCCACTTCACTGCTTACTCTCAACTCCAAATCATTTATGAACAAGTTAAAGAGCATGGAACCAAGTACAGAGCCCTGCGGCACTCCACAGCTTACCGTCCTCCACTGCGAAGACTGCCCATTTACACTCACTCTCTGCTTCCTATTAATTAGCCAGTTTTTGATCAACAAGAGGACCTGTCTTTTTACTCCATGACTCTCGAGCATACTAAGGAGCCTTTGATGAGGAACTTTATCAAAAGCTTTCTGGAAGTCAAAGTAAACAACATCTATCGGGTTTCCTTTGTCCACATGTTTGTTCACCCCCTCAAAGAACAGGTTAGTGAGGCAAGATCTTCCCTTACAGAACCCATGCTGAGTCTTCCTCAATAACCCGTGTTCATCAATGTGCCTACTCATTCTGTCCTTGATAATGGTTTCTACCAACTTTCCCAGTATTGAAGTCAGACTGACTGGCCTGTAATTTCCCGGATCTCCTCTGGAACCCTTTTTAAAGATGGGGGTGACATTTGCTGCCTTCCAGTCCTCAGGAACGGAGGCAGATTTCAATGAAAGATTACAGATTTTTGTTAGAAGATCCACAAATTCAACTTTGAGTTCTTTCAGAACTCTCGGATGTATGCCATCCGGACCCAGTGACTTATTAGTTTTTAATTCGTCCATCAGTTGTAGGACCTCCTCTTTTGTCACCTCAATCTGACTCAGCTCTTTCAACACCGCTTCCAAAATTATTGGTTCTGGGGCGGGCAAACATTTTTCATCTTCCACAGTGAAGACGGAGGCAAAAAATGCATTCAGTTTCTCAGCCATTTCCCTATCCTCCTTCAGTAATCCTTTTACAACATGGTCATCCAAGGGCCCCACCGCCTCCCTGGCTGGTTTCCTTCTTCTAATATATTTGAAGAAATTTTTATTGTTGGTCTTTATGTTTTTTGCAATATGCTCCTCATAGTCCCTATTTGCCTGCCTGATCACAGTCTTGCATTTGATTTGCCGCAGCCTGTGTTCCCTTTTACTAATCTCACTTGGACTGGTTTTCCACCGCTTAAAGGAGTCCTTCTTACCTTTTACAGCTTCCATTACTTTGTTTGTTAACCATGCAGGCCTTTTCTTATGCGTGTTTGTGCCTTTCCTAACTTGTGGTATGTATTTTATCTGAGCTTCTAGGATTATAGTTTTAAATAGTCTCCAAGCCTCCCCAAGCTTTTTGACCGTATTTACCTTTCCTTTCAGTTTTCCTCTCACATGCCTCCTCATCTCAGTGAATTTACCCCTTTTAAAGTTAAACGTGGTTGCGGCGGTCTTTTTGGGCAACTCCCTATTTATACAAACGGTGAAATCAATAACATTATGGTCACTGCTCCCAAGTGGCACAATCACTTTTACATCTCTCACCAAGTCTTGTGCATTACTTAGAACCAAATCCAGGATTGCCACACCCCTGCTAAGTTCTGTGACCATCTGCTCCATAGCACAGTCATGGAGAGCATCAAGAAACTCAATCTCTTTCTCTCGACCAGAAAACATATTGACCCAATCAATCTGCGGGTAGTTAAAATCACCTATTATGACACAGTTTTTACGTTTAGCTGCTATCACAACTCAGAATTTTAGGCAGCCCCACAAACCTCAGAATGAAGTCCTTCAAAACTCAGAAATTCTCAGCAACTTCTCTAGCTGTCTCAGCTATCAGAGCTGCTCTGCTCTGCTCTGCTCCTCTCAGACCTCTGTGAGATGTGCTCAGCCTTTGGCAAGGCACAGCTTAAAAAATAATGAATGACATCCTGCAAACCCACTTTCTCCAGCACAGCCCATTCAAAAAATGTGCTGAAACGCTCGAAAGCCGAACATGACACAGAGCATCCCATTGGCAATGCTCTATCCATGTAAAATTGATCCTCAAAAGAAAACCCTAGAAGTTCAAGTCATTGGGATGGACAGGTAAAAGGCGAAACACAGACTTAATGTTGCATTTTGCCAATTCTGCCCTTACCCTGCAATGCCTCACCATGGCAATAGCCTGGTCAAAGCTGGTGTACCTAACAGAGCATAAGTGCTCCGGGATCCCATCATTCACGGACTTCCCCTTAGGAAAAGACAAATGATGAATCAAACAAAATTCACCAGGCCCCTTTTTAGGCACCACACCCAAAGGTGAGACTCTAAGAGTACTCACTGGAGGATGTGAAAAAGGACCCAGTGTCCTTCCCTCAGCCAGCTGTTTTGCAATCTTGTCCCTAACAACCTGCTCCAAGCCCTGAACTGACTTAAGGTTTCCTGACATAAACGGAACTCGAGGACCCTGAAAAGGGATCCTAAACCCAACTTTAAAACTTTCTAACAAATACAAACTTTCAACCCTTCGAGTGTACCTCGATAGCCACTGCTCAAGAGGTCCCACTCTCATTGGGCTGGGCCCCTTTCTTAGCTGGAAAGGCACCTCCGCTCCTGCCAGGCTTCTTCGTATTTTTACTAACACGGGCTCTAGGGCAGTTATCAAATGAGTGGGAACCACCACACATGGGGCACTCGTGCTTGAACTGGCATGCCTTCCTATTACATACCCCAAGGAATCCAAATTCCCAGCAGAACATGCGGGGTTGAACCGCCTGCCCTGCTGCACCATAGGGAGAGCCTGATGAACCAGCAGCGGATGTGGATGACCTACTCACCAAGTGACAACTATCAGAGTGATCACCCAGATTAGGCCTAGCCGGGGACATCACCTGCAGCCAAAGCTGCTGATGGATCCGATCCCACTGAAGGAATGGATACAGGACAGCCCTCATCCTAAATTCCTGGTCATATCGTAACCAGGCTTGTCCACTAAAGGCCGTATAGCCTTTATAAATTATGTCCAAATACTGGAACAGGGATGCTGCACCCTCGCAATCACCCCGGCATAAATACAGAACCCAGGAAGCCAATTAGCCCAGGTCCTGTCCACCTTCTGTTTTTTCTTTCTCTTTCTTATCCAATTCTTCCTTGTCTTTTTTCTCAACCTCCCGAAAGAGAAGAGAAAAAATATCCACGTACTCCCCTTTCAATATTTTTTCCCTAGTAACGGGAAGCAAGTGGTCCCCCAGTGGCAAGGCAACCTCCCTAAACAGCAAAGCAGCAAAAGGCACCATCCCATATGTTGAGTGTGCCCCCATAAAGGAACCAGCCATGGCAGGATGCCCTGCACCCGGGTACACACTGGTAATGCCTTGCTCACATGGCCAAGCCCAATTCTGTTTTTTTTTTGTAAAAAATTTAACATTTATTGAGGTTCAAGAAAAAACAATACAAACAAAAAACCAAAAACACCAACAAAAATACAAGAAAGGGAAAAAGAAAGACATATATCCCATACCCACCCATCTTCCACCACCACCTGTGAAAGGAGCTTTAGGAGCATATAAGGATATTAAATCTACTGTCTCATATCATATCCCATACTTTTCGCCCATATATACACTGGTTCCCAAGTTTTTATACATTCTTGCCAGTTTCCATCTCTCAACCTTATAGTTAAAACATCCATTTCGGCAGACTCCAGTAATTTAAACAAAAATTCTTCCTTACACGGGATTTGGGGGGATTTCCAATATTTTGCAAAGAGGATTCTGGCTGTTGTGATCATATATATTACCAGTTTTTTCTCACCCTGTGTTAAGTTTTCTCTACATACACTCAACAAATACAGTTCGGGTGAGTGTTTCAACCTTTTCTTTAATATCTTTTGGATCCATATACTTATTTGTATCCAAAATTTTCTAGCAATCTCACAGTTCCACCAAATGTGGTAAAGTGTCCCTCTAGCTTTTTTACATTTCCAACATTTGTCGTTATAGGTTGGGTTCATTTTGGCTAATCTTGCTGGAGTCAGGTACCACCTATACATCATTTTATATAGGTTTTCTTTGAAAACTACCGATTTAGTCAATTTAATATTATCTTTCCAAATCTTTTCCCATTCTTCCAATTCAATCGAATAGCCAAAGTCCTGTAACCACTTTATCCAGCTCTCTTTAACCGTTTCCGACTGCATTTCCATCTCCAATAACCAACTATAGATTTTTGAAATAAGATTTTTGGGTTCATGTATCATTGTGTCAAATTCATTTACTTTGGCATCTTTAGGAAAGCCCACGCTTTTGTCAGATTGGTATATTGACTTAATTTGGCATCTGACCCACCAATCCGGGATTATGTTTGCTTCCAGATTTAAATTATTTTTCGTATCTAACAGGATTGAATAGTTTTGAGGATTTTCCCAGTCATATAAATTAGGGTGGGTAGTTGCTTCCACTGGTGAGACCCACAATGGAGTATATGTATAAATTTTCTTTTTAATCTCAAACCAAGTCTTGTAAATTGCTTTTCGAACTTCATGTGTCTGGAAGTTGGTGTTTTTTTGGGAGGTCTGATACCAAATGTATGCATGCCAGCCTTTAGTTAGTCCTGCCCCCTCTAAAACTAGTAACCTTTTGTTTTCTAGCAGACACCAATCTCTGACCCAGGCTAAACAAGAGGCTTTATAATATAAATACCAGTTTGGTAAGGCCATACCCCCTCTTAATTTGCTCTCTTGGAGAATTTTTAACTTAATCCTTGGCTTCTTGTTTTGCCATATAAAAGTCAAGATCATTTTATTGAGTTTTTGAAAGAACGAGTTGGGTAGCTGGACAGGGATCATCTGGAATAGGAATAGGATTCTGGGCAGAATGTTCATTTTTATTGTGGCTACTCTTCCCAAAAGGGAAATTTGCAAGTCTCGCCATTTCTCCAGATCTGTTTCAATTTCCTTTAAAATCTTTTCGTAATTGTCACAATAGAGAGATTTCACATCATTTGTTAAATAAATTCCCAAATATCTAATTTTCTTCTCTTTTTTAAAGCCCGATTTATCTTCTAATTGTTTAATTTGTTCTTTAGTCATATTTTTAGTTAGAAATTTGGTTTTCTGTATATTCACTTTGAATCCAGAAACTTCTCCAAAGTGTTGCAAATTCATTTTTAGTTTATCAATCGAAGAGATAGGATCCTCCAGAAAAAACAGCAGATCGTCTGCAAATGCTTGAATCTTAAATTCTTCGTTCTTTACCTTCAGGCCTCTAATTTCAGTATCCTCTCTTATTTTTTGAATCAAAAATTCTATTGTAGTTACAAAAAGGAGAGGGGAGAGAGGACACCCTTGTCTGGTCCCCTGTTCTATTTCCACAAATCCAGAATTGTTTCCGTTTATGTTAATTCTTGCATTTTGCTTAGTGTATATAGCCTCGATCAGCTTCTTAAAGTTTTTGCCACAACCAACAGCTTCCAATACTTTGCTCATGAAATTCCAGTTCACATTATCGAACGCTTTTTCAGCATCCAATGAAATTCCTTCAAATTGTTTGTCCGGATGATCTTTATAGTATTCTAAGATGTTCAAAAAATATCTTAAGTTCTGTCGCATCATTCTTCCCGGTATGAAACCCGTTTGATCTTCTTGCACTATATTGGTTACTGCTTTCTTGAATCTATTTGTCAATATCGTTGCGAAAATTTTGTAGTCTGCATTTAGGAGAGAAATTGGCCTATAATTCTTGATTTCCTTAGACTCTGTTCCTTCTTTATGAATTAATGTAATCAACGCCTCTCTCCAGGATGTTGGAATTATTGCTGACTCCTGAATTTTCTCCAGCAATTTTTTGTAGGGAATTAAGAGTATATCTTCAAAGGTTTTGTATACTTCCACCGGAAGACATAAGAACATAAGAACATAAGAGAAGCCATGTTAGATCAGGCCAATGGCCCATCCAGTCCAACATTCTGTGTCACACAGCGGCCAAATATATATATATATATATATATATATATATATACACACACACACACACACACACATACACACTGTGGCTAATAGCCACTGATGGACCTCTGCTCCATATTTCTATCTAACCCCCTCTTGAAGGTGGCCATGCTTGTGGCCGCCACCACCTCCTGTGGCAGTGAATTCCACATGTTAATCACCCTTTGGGTGAAGAAGTACTTCCTTTTATCCGTTTTAACCTGTCTGCTCAGCAATTTCATCGAATGCCCACGAGTTCTCGTATTGTGAGAAAGGGAGAAAAGTACTTCTTTCTCTACTTTCTCCATCCCATGCATTATCTTGTAAACCTCTATCATGTCACCCCTCAGTCGACGTTTCTCCAAGCTAAAGAGCCCTAAGCGTTTCAACCTTTCTTCATAGGGAAGGTGTTCCAGCCCTTTAATCATTCTAGTTGCCCTTTTCTGAACTTTCTCCAATGCTATAATATCCTTTTTGAGGTGCGGCGACCAGAACTGCACACAGTACTCCAAATGAGACCGCACCATCGATTTATACAGGGGCATTATGATACTGGCTGATTTGTTTTCAATTCCCTTCCTAATAATTCCCAGCATGGCGTTGGCCTTTTTTATTGCAAACGCACACTGCCTTGACATTTTCAGTGAATTATCTACCATGACCCCAAGATCTCTCTCTTGGTCAGTCTCTGCCAGTTCACACCCCATCAACTTGTATTTGTAGCTGGGATTCTTGGCCCCAATGTGCATTACTTTGCACTTGGCCACATTGAACCGCATCTGCCACGTTGACGCCCACTCACCCAGCCTCAACAGATCCCTTTGGAGTTCCTCACAATCCTCTCTGGTTCTCACCACCCTGAACAATTTAGTGTCATCCGCAAATTTGGCCACTTCACTGCTCACTCCCAACTCTAAATCATTTATGAACAAGTTAAAGAGCATGGGACCCAGTACCGAGCCCTGCGGCACCCCACTGCTTACCGTCCTCCACTGCGAAGACTGCCCATTTATACTCACTCTCTGCTTCCTATTACTCAGCCAGTTTTTGATCCACAAGAGGACCTGTCCTTTTACTCCATGACTCTCAAGCTTTCTAAGGAGCCTTTGATGAGGAACTTTATCAAAAGCTTTCTGGAAGTCAAGGTAAACAACATCTATCGGGTCTCCTTTGTCCACAAGTTTGTTTACCCCCTCAAAGAAATGTAACAGGTTAGTGAGGCAAGATCTTCCCTTACAGAACCCATGCTGAGTCTTCCTCAATAACCCGTGTTCATCAATGTGCCTACTCATTCTGTCCTTGATAATGGTTTCTACCAACTTTCCCGGTATTGAAGTCAGACTGACTGGCCTGTAATTTCCGGGATCTCCTCTGGAACCCTTTTTAAAGATGGGGGTGACATTTGCTACCTTCCAGTCCTCAGGAACAGAGGCAGATTTCAATGAAAGATTACAGATTTTTGTTAGAAGATCCACAAGTTCAACTTTGAGTTCTTTCAGAACTCTCGGATGTATGCCATCCGGACCCGGTGACTTATTAGTTTTTAATTTGTCTATCAGTTGTAGGACCTCCTCTTTTGTCACCTCAATCTGACTCAGGTCTTTCAACACCCCATCCAATATTAGTGGTTCTGGGGCGGGCAAACACTTCTCATCTTCCACGGTGAAGACGGAGGCAAAAAATGCATTCAGCTTCTCAGCCATTTCCCCATCCTCCTTCAGTAATCCTTTTACCCCATGGTCATCCAAGGGCCCCACTGCTTCCCTGGCTGGTTTCCTACTTCTAATATATTTGAAGAAATTTTTATTGTTGGTCTTTATGTTTTTTGCAATATGCACCTCATAGTACCTTTTTGCCTGCCTGATCACAGTCTTGCATTTGATTTGCCACTGCCTGTGTTCCCTTTTATTAATCTCACTTGGACTGGTTTTCCACCGCTTAAAGGAGTCCTTCTTACCTTTTACAGCTTCCATTACTTTGTTTGTTAACCATGCTGGCCTCTTCTTATACCTGTTTGTGCCTTTCCTAACTTGTGGTATGTATTTTATCTGAGCTTCTAGGATTATAGTTTTAAATAGTCTCCAAGCTTCCCCAAGGGTTTTGACCGTATTTACCTTTCCTTTCAGTTTCCTCCTCACATGCCTCCTCATCTCAGAGAATTTACCCCTTTTAAAGTTAAATGTGGTTGTGGCGGTCTTTTTGGGCAACTCCCTATTTATACAAACGGTGAAATCAATAACATTATGGTCACTGTTCCCAAGCGGCGCAATCACTTTTACGTCTCTCACTAAGTCTTGGGCATTACTTAGGACCAGATCCAGGATTGCCCCACCTCTGGTAGGTTCTGAGACCATCTGCTCCATCTGCTCCATAGCACAGTCATTGAGAGCATCAAGAAACTCAATCTCTTTCTCTCGACCAGAACACATATTGACCCAATCAATCTGCGGGTAGTTAAAATCACCTATTACGACACAGTTTTTACGTTTAGCCGCTATCTTTAATCCTTCCATCATATTATAATCGTCCTCTCTCTTTTGATTTGGTGGGCGATAACAAACTCCCATAGTTAAATTTCCTTTTGGGCCCTCTATTTCAACCCAAAGCATTTCTAAAAGGGAATCTAATTCTCTGACCTCAGTCTTACTGGACCGTATATCCTCTCTGACATACAGAGCCACCCCACCTCCAACCCTTCCCTCCCTATCCTTCCGATATAACTTATATCCAGGAATCACCGTGTCCCACTGATTCTCCTCATTCCACCAAGTTTCTGAAATTCCCACAATGTCTATGTTTTCTCCCAACACTAAACATTCCAATTCACCAATTTTACTTCGGACACTTCTAGCATTTGCATACAAACATTTATAATTTCCCAGGCAAGCTAGGCCACCTCTGTCCTGCCGCCTCGAGACTCTGGCAGACAGTCCATACTGTTTGTCACCATCACAGTGGACAACTCTGATCCGTTACTCGGTAGAAAAATAGAAGCCAACCCTTCATCTCTTTGAGACGAGTCCTCCCGAACCAGAGACATTCCATCTCCTGTCGGCTTTCCCCCAAGATTTAGTTTAAAAACTGCTCTGCCACCTTTTTGATTTTAAGCGCCAGCAGCCTGGTTCCATCCGGAGACAAGTGGAGACCATCTCTTTTGTACAGCTCCCGCTTGTTCCAGAAAGCATCCCAGTGCCTAACAAACTTAAACCCTTCCTCCTTACACCATCGTCTCATCCACACATTGAGACTTCTAATTTGCGCCTGTCTCTCCTGCCCTGCACGTGGAACAGGTAGCACTTCCGAGAAGGCCACCTTGGAGGTACTGGCCTTAAGTCTCCCACCTAGCAGCCTAAATTTCTCCTCCAGGACCTCACGACTGCATTTCCCCACATCGTTGGTGCCAACATGGACCACGACCACAGGCTCCTCCCCAGCACTGTCTATCAGCCTATCTACTACACGTGTAATGTCCGCTACCTTCGCACCAGGCAGGCAAGTCACCATACGGTCAATACGCGGTTTTGCCACCCAGCTGTCTACTTGCCTAAGGATCGAATCACCAACTACCAAGACCCCCCTTCTCCCCCTGCCCAGGGATGGTTCCTTGGCGCGAAAGGATACCCGCTCACCAACCGAAGAAGAGGTCCCTTCTGAGGGCGCATTCCCCTTGTCCTCAGCAAGGTGCCCTGTTCCCTCTCGACCCTCACACTCTCTGGCAGCAACGGGGCTGCCACGTTCAGAGTGGGGCTCATCTAATACGCCCCCGAGAGTCTTCCCCAATTGCCTAACTGACTGTCTCTGCTTCTCCAGGGCAGTCACCTCGGCCTCAAGGGCACGAACCCGTTCCCTGAGGACCAGGAGCTCCTTGCATCGAGCACACACCCAAGACTTCTGTCCTGTGGGCAGATAGTCATACATGTGACACTCAGTGCAAAACACTGGAAAGCCCCCACCCCCCTGCTGGCATTCTACCTTCATGATATATATATATATTAAATATACAGTCCTCTTTAAATGCTGTTGTTTACGTGGCTCCCCTTCTGGAAGGTCAACTTACCTTATTGGGAGAACAAGGAAATCAGGGATCTGGGTTCCCGGTCCTTAGGAAGCCCCCAGGCAAAGAGCCCTTTAGCTCTCGCCCTTCAGCTCGCGCCAAAGGCTCGCGCCTTTGGCAAGGCACAGCTTAAAATGCAAAGAGGGTGGAGTAGACCACTCCTAAGCAATCATCAACAATTACTCTCAATCAATCAATCAATCACTTTCACCTTTAGCCCACTCACCCAAACATACAGCAGTTCCCCAGCTATCACAACTCAGCCTTTTCAGCAGTCACCCAAGCCTCAGAATGAAGTCTTTCAAAACACAGAAATTCTTAGCAACTTCTCCAGCTGTCTCAGCCTTTCAGAGCCGCTCTGCTCTTTTCTGCTCCTCTCAGGCCTCTCTGAGATGTCCATCCATCCAGACCGGGCGTTTTGTTGGATTTCTGCTGCTTAATTGCTTCAATTATCTCGTGGATTGTGATAGAACTATCCAATGCATTCTGTTGTTCTTTCGTAATTTGTTTCACATTGATACTTTGAATATATTCATCTTGCCGTTGTTCTTCAATTTCCTGTTTTTTGTATAGATTTTGGTAAAAACTTTTGACTATTTGTTCCATTTGATCTTCCTTTGTAGTTTCTTCACCTTCTTGATTTATAAGTGATCTTATGATTTTTTTTTCCTTTTCCTTTTTGAGTTTGTATGCTAACCATCTGCTTGTTTTATTTGCATTTTCAAAAAGGTTTTGCTTGGTCCATTTCATTTTCCTTTCCAGTTCTTCTGTTAGCCATAAATTAATTCTGTGTTGCGTAGCTTGTATTTTTGCTTTTATCTCTTTCGTATTCTTAATTTTCTGTTGTCTCTCTTGCTCTTTTAGGTCTTTCACTAATTCATTGAATAATTTCATCCGTTCCCGATTTCTTTTTGCCGTGAAGCTAATAGCCATCCCCCTAAAAAAGGCCTTGAAAGTATCCCAAATATTTTGGATGCTGGTATCTTCTTCCACATTACGCTGAAAAAATTCTTTTATTTCTTTTTTCGCCTCTTCCAAAAAAGTTGTCTCTTTTAAAATTTGGGTGTTCAAAGTCCAGCGACTATTCCTTGATGGGCAATGTATCATCACTTGCAATGGATTATGGTCGGCAAATGTTTTCGGGAGAATGTTGGCTTGCGTAACTTGCGGAATCAGGCCTATCATCATCCAACACATGTCGATTCTGGACCAGCACCTGTGAGCTTGTGAAAAGTGTGTAAAATCTTCTGTTTGTGGGTTCTTAACCCTCCAGATATCAATAAGACTTAACTCCTCAACCATCTTGAGAAAAGCCTTTGGCAAGACACTACGTGATGGATTTTTCTTTAACTTTTCGAATTTTTTATCTTTATGAGCATCAAATACAGCATTAAAATCTCCTATAATGCAACAGGCTTCCGTTTGTAATTCCACTAATTTCTCATGTACATTTTTATAGAAATTTTCTTGCTTGTCGTTCGGTGCATATATGTTTACAAGCAATATCTTTTTTTTGTTAATTGTTGTTTCTATTATCAGGATCCTTCCCATTTCATCTTTATAAATCAGTTTGGAATCTATATTTTGATGAACATATATGGCTACTCCTCTCCTCTTTCCTTCATCACACGAATAATATAACTGTCCCAATCTTTTATTTTGTAGAAACTTCTTATCACTTTCCTTTATATGCGTTTCCTGAAGGCAAATTATTTGGGCTTTAGTTTTCTGAAGTTGTAAAAAGGTTTTCCTTCTCTTCTTTGGTTCATTTAAACCGTTCACATTTACCGATACGATCTGTAGTCCCATCTTTTTATTCATCCTAATATCGTTTTACTTCCTTCTGTTGCTCTTTGGTCTCTTTTAGTAAATTGTCTTGTTCTGACTCCTTCTCTTCTAAACTTGCAGTTTTCCTCTACTTCCTTTCCACACAGGTCTGTTTCTTCTTCTTGATCTTCCCCTATATCAGAACTCTGGTTACTTGAAGCTACAAAACTGCTCCAGAAGTCTTCAATTTTCTCCAGGGTAGTAATGTTATGCCTCTTGGCCTGGTACGTAAAAAAGATTCCTTCTGGCACCAGCCATCTAAATTGAATTGCCTGCTTCAATAGCCAGCTGGTCAACTTCTTATATCCTTGTCTTCTTTGGCGAATTGTCCAGGGAACATCTTTCAAAACTTTGATATTAATATTTTGCCAGGATAAGCCTTCGTCTCTTGCCTTTTTTTGAATCTTTTCACAGGTCGCTCTTCGAACAAACCTTACTAAAACTTCTCTTGGTAAGTTATGTCTTCTGGAATAGGAGGAAGATATTCTCCTTACCCAGTCAATCTCACTCTTTCCTCCCTCCAATAATTTCTCTTCCTCTGTATTTAGTATCTCCAGAATTTTATCCTCCAAGTTCTCTCCCCTAGCTTCTGGGATATTCTGGAACCTTAGTACATATGCCGCCTTTTCCATTTCTAATTTCGCTACTTTATCTTCCAACTCTACTAATTCATTTTGATTCTCTCGCACCGTCACTGTAGTGGCTTTATTTTGATCTTCCAGTCTTTCCACTTTAGCAACCAAACTATGCACTTGCTGTGTGTTAGCTAATAGTTGTTTTTGAAAATCATCCATTTTGTCATTTGTTTTTTTGATCTCCCCCATCAGATCCATTTTCATCGCTTCCAGGGCTTCTTGGCTTTGCTTAAAGCTTGCCACCATTATTGCTTGCAGTTTCTCTATAGCTTCCTGATTATCTGTTGATGGTAAAGTTCTTTGACCTCCTGGTGAGGTACCCTGGCCCACTTTTTTGATTTTGGCCTCCATCTGTCTTTCTTTTTTCTCTTTATCTCCCATATCCTTAGTCTTTCTGGTCTTTCTGGTCACTTAAACAACGTAGAGTAACTTTCTCCTGGCTTTATATTGCTTCTGTTTCAATTATTATTATTCACAGCACAAAGCACAAATCTTCTGTTGCAATTATTGCTCAGATATTAACATATATTGGCCATTCAGAAATTATGTGCCACTTTAACTGCTACTAATACTTACTTAAATCAAACCCCCACCATTTCATTTTGTTGTGTCTCCCCCAAAATCAATAAATCAATTTCATTGGTAAATCAATTCCACCCTTCATCAATACCTAAACAAATAATAAATTGTAAATCAGTATCTCTTCCCCCAGCCTTTCTTCACTTTAACAATTCATTATTTGGCATTAATATAATATTCAAAATTCATCAAACACAACTCACAATTCAGTATGATCATTACAGCTAAGATCTACTGTTAATTTAAGGTTTAGTCTTATTAGTTTTACTTTATTTTCTTTCTTCTTTCTTCTTATTGTCTTCTTATCTTCTTCTTCCTTTCTTCTGTCTTCTTTCTCCCCTTTTATTCAACCGCTTACAGTCTACTTCAGGAGAGTTGTTATATATAGTCTTAGTCTCTGTCTCAGTTTCTCCGGTTCTTATATCCTTTTATTTCTCACCCTTTCTTCAAGGGAGGGACAGCCGCAGAGTTCCCTGCTAAAAACTGCCTCTCCCTCACTTGATTAAGCCTTGGTTCTATCTCTCCTTCTCTTTCTCTCTTTCTCTCCTTCTCTTTCTCTTTCGGTCTTATTGGCCGTTCTTCACTTTCCAGACACCTTCTAAATTCTCGTCACTAGTCTTTAACTCTTAGCCCGCTCTCAGCCACCGCTCTCTCTTTCACTCACCACTCTGCGCCATCTTCCACTATGCCGCCTCGCTCCAAACCATACACCAGGCTGTTACTCCCCGACTCTCCGTTCACCACATCTGTTCAACAAACCCGTTGCTGTTCCTCCGCTTCACCGCTTCATCGCTTCGCCGCCCGCTTTCGTATCGCCTCCCGTCAACTCGCCCCGACGCCCCGGCACCTTCTCCAAACTCTGCTCCGCCGTCTCCGCCTGAATCAGGCCGCCGATGCCTCGGACTCTAGTAATTGTCTGGTCCGCTCAACCAGAGCTATTCAGCCGCCACCGCCACCGCCGCTCTCGCCCGGTCAGACCTCTTGTACGGCCCCTTCCGCCTCTCCGTTGCCGCGCCGCGCCGCCAGCCGCTTCCGATCCGTCTTTCGCTCCCCCGCTTCTCCGCCGGACGGTACTTTTTATATTCTTCAGTAGACTCTCTTTTGATATTTCGTTTGTGTTAACAATTAGCAATTTTCAAATTTAGTCTTAGCTTAGGGCAGTTCGTCTGAGTTCGGTTGCCCCCTCCGCTCCTATTCCGGAGGCCTGGTTGTTGCGCAACGCGTTAGAGAGCTCCAGGCGAGGGACAGGCTGGGGTAAAAGGGACGCCTCCGCGTTCCTCCTAAGCCCCCAACCAGCTCCCCCAAGCTTCGATGCGTCTTTCAGACGCTTCTTAAGAGACCCCCTGCGAAGAGGGACCTCTCTGGAGCGCTCTAAATCACAGTGCACGCCGGAGCTCAGCGATGCGCTGTGTCTCACCACGCCATCTTTCCGGAAGCCAAGCCCAATTCTGAAACGTGCCCAGCGCAGAGGAGGCAGGCGCCCCCACGCTTGACATGGAAGCAGCCTGCCCAGCCACTGAAGCAGGCCCCCATGCTCCCCATGGCCAAACCTGCCCAGGCCCCGCCTGTAAATTATCACCTGACCTACCTCTAAATCCAGCAGGAACCAATGGAAAACCGACCCCCAATGCTCCAGCCGCCATCAAACCCAGATCTGCACCACAAAGGCCAGCGTCCCTGCCAGGCATGACTCCACCAGACCTGCCCTCAAGAATAGACAGCCTGGTGAGAATACTCGCCTGCTTACCCTTCTTAGATTGCCTCACACCATCCTCCCCACCTGGAGAAAGGATGCCCACTGCCTGTTCCAGTGCTCTTAATCTACAAGCAATATTTGAATCAACCACCATATCACCCTCCTCATCAGAAGAGGATAACGGCGGTGATGGCCTTTTCATAGGAGCCTCAGGCGCTGGCTTTTTTCCTTTAGGCTTGCCCGACCCTTTTCCACCAGCCATCTAAATAGCAAGCACAATACCACAAAATGGCCTCCTGCAGCTCCACTCTAAAATGGCTTTCCCCTGGAAGAAGAAAGGAAACTCAAAATGGCCGCAAAAGCCTCTGCTGCATACCAATGTCTCCAGTAGGAGAAAAATGGGGGGGAGGCTCTCCAAAATGGTCATGTGCCAACCTCAAGGGCAATAATAAAAAAACCAGGTTGCCCCACAGGCCCACACCCTCAAAATTAAAAGGGGAAAGACCAACCCCTGGGCTCCACAACCCCTGCCCCAGCAGACCCCAAACCCTAGGCAGACTCAGCCAACAAGGAGGACAACGCCACGTCCTCCACCACCTCCGATGCCGCCGCCAGCCCGCAGCACTGCAGCCGACGCTCCAGCCGACGCCGACGCTCCAGCCAACGCTTCACCCGCCGCTGCCCAGTCGACTGCCCCAACAAACCCTGACATCCAACCAAAACCAAAAGAAAAGCCTCAGCCGATCGTCTGCCAAGATGAAGGAGCCAACGAGGAGTGCAGATCTGACAATTAGACTGTCTCTTCCCATCCCCTGACTCTTCCCATCCCCTGACATCCCCTGACTCTTCCCATCCAGGGAAGCAAACTCTGCTCATGCAGCCTAGCAGCTACGCTGCAGTCTGCAAGCATAAGATTTCTTTTAAAGGTTATCTCAATTAAAATGCACTTCTCTCTATTCATTTGTTTTCAAAACATTGCAGGCAGAATAGAGGCAGAGGTTCGGTTAGCTCTGTGAAGAGCACTCACTGTTTCATAGAGATATTGGATGTAGTCCCAAAACTATGGAATCTGAAGCACTCAGATTCAAAGTGCTGAAATACATGTTGTCATGCTTTATTGAGTTTAGCCACGATTAAAAATCAGTGTTACTAGTCCTTTGATTCATCATTTATGTTCTTGATTAAAAAGAGGCCGTATGAGTTTTCATGGAACTTACTTTCAGGTTAATGTGTATCTAAATATTGCTTAAGAAAAAGGGAAGTGGGGAGGAGGGGTCATAATGTCATGGGTGCTGGGGACCCTGCAGAGGAAGTTGAGTCTGACGAGGAAACTGTGCCCCTGCCACCTGCACCAGTGCCCCTGCCTCCTGCTGGAGAAGATCCCAGCCCCCCTGCCTCGCCCTCTCGGGTGGCTCGTGTGCGTGACCGCCTCCGGCAGGACCTCAGGGATCGGAGGAGGGCGGCACGCTCACAAGCGAGACGCTCCCTGAGCCCTGAGTTCTGAGAGGATTCTGGCCCTCCTAAGAGCAAGGATGCTTGAGTTATGACAGGATCCTGGCTGCCTCCCTGAGCCAGCAATTAGCCCAAACGGGCAACAGCCAGCAGAGGGCTATATAGCTGTGGGCTTTGGGAGGAGGCTTTGTGGAAGCAACTAGTCATCTCCCTGACATCCTAGCATCCACTCCGGCTTGACTTTGGTTCCTGACTCCCTGACTTTGGCTTTTGACTTCTGGACTCCCTGACCTCGGCTTCTGGACCTCGGACCTGCGATACTTGTACACTGATTCGGATTTGGCGCCTCAGACCCTCCTGCTTACTGGCTACAGACCTCGGACTGCCTCTGGACTTTGCCTGACCCGGCCCCAGCCGTGACAGATTGCTTCCACCTGACAAACACCCACTCCACAGGATGGATGCTGAAGCAAGTGAAACCACAGAACTACTGGCTGCGCTCCAAGCCCAGGTACAGCAGCTAACACAGGCAGTAGTGCACTTGCAGCAACAACCTGCGGCCAGTGCTCCAGCCAAGTTCCCAGTTCCCCCACCTGTCAGATTTGGGGGTGCCGTGGAAGAATTTCCTGCCTTCCTAGCACAGTGTCGGCTGTACTTTGAACTGAGAGCACGGGACTTCCTCAATGACAAGACAAACGTGTGTTTCATCATCAGTCTGTTAAAGGGGCAGGCGGCCAAATGGGCCACACCCTTGCTGGTCACATCCTCTCCCCTACTAACTAATTACCAAGGGTTTGAGGCCCACCTGTCTGCTGCTTTCTCTAGCCCAGTCCAAGCAGCCACAGCCAACCGGAAGATCAGGGCACTGAAACAAGGCAAATCCTCGGTGGCTCAGTATGCCACCGAATTCAAGCTCCTGGCCCAAGACTTGGCGTGGAATGAGGCTGCCCAGCTGGACCAGTTTACTGAGGGGTTGGCAGAGGAGGTCCTGGATGAACTGGCCAGGGTGGAGCCACCACCCACGCTTCAACAACTTATCACCCTCTGCCTCCGCATCGATGGCCGCCTGGAAAGTCGCCGCCAAGCCAAGACCAGAGGGCACCAGCTCCCTGCGCCGTACCACTTGGCTCCTCGCCCATCCTCAGCTCATACCAGCGCCGAGGACGAGCCTATGCGGCGTGGAGCTGCTCGACCCCGCCTGACCCCAGAGGAAAAGGCCAGACGCCGCACGCAGAATCTGTGCCTCTACTGCGGCACAGCAGGCCACTATGCCTCTGGCTGCCCTGCTAAGCATCAGATACCCGGGCCTTCACCGCCACCACCGCCAAAAGGGCAGCCCCAGGCGTAAGTGGACCCCCCAGCCTGGGGCGACTAGCTGGGTCCTCCGAACAGCGGGCTGATACCCCGGGCCCGTTCCTGCTACCAGTCAAACTCCATCTGCCTGACGAACACTGGCTGTTCGTGTATGCCATGCTGGACTCGGGAGCAGCCCACTGTTTTATAGATGCCGCCTTTGTAAAACAGCACCAGATCCCGGTGCAGACAAAAGAGACTCCGTCGCTGGTGGAGGCTATTGACGGGTGCCTTATCCGTTCTGGGCCCGTCACCCAGGAGACCTGTCCCATCACCTTCCACGTCCAGCAGCACCAAGAACAGCTGCAGTTTAATGTCGCCCGCATGCCTCGCTTCCCACTGATTCTGGGCCTTTCCTGGCTGAAGCTGCACAACCCCATCGTGGACTGGGCCCAGCAGGAACTACGTTTCCAAGACCCATGCCCCCACCTGACTCCTCCCACCACTCTGGCAGCTGGCATCCCGAGTGGTGGTCCTCAGCTCCCTCAGAAGTATGCGGATTTCGCCGATGTCTTCGAAGAGATGGGAGCGGATCAGCTTCCCCCTCACCGGCCCTATGACTGTGCCATTGACTTGGTACCTGGGGCACCACTCCCGGTGGGGCGTCTGTACCCAATGTCGGAGCCTGAGTTGGCCGCTCTGCGAGACTTCCTAGATAAGAACCTGAAACGCGGCTTCATCCGACCCTCAACCTCTCCCCTGTCGGCTCCAGTCCTCTTCGTGAAGAAGAAAAGTGGGGAGCTCCGGCTGTGCAATGATTACCGGGCCCTGAACAAGATCACCATCCGCGACCGGTACCCTCTACCACTGATCCCTGAACTCTTGGATCGCTTAAAGGGGGCCCAAATCTATACCAAGCTGGACCTCCGTGGAGCGTACAATTTGGTGCGCATACGGCCCGGAGACGAATGGAAGACTGCATTTGGGACCCGGTACGGGCAGTACGAGCACCTGGTGATGCCCTTCGGATTGACCAACGCCCCCGCTGTCTTCCAGAGGTTCATGAACGACATATTCCGGGACCTGCTCGACCGCTTCGCAATCATATATCTAGATGACATCCTAATTTACTCCCGCAATCCTGCCCAGCACGCCGAGCACGTCCGCCAGGTCCTGCAGCGCCTACGAACCCATGGCCTCTACGCCAAGCTGGAGAAGTGCGACTTCAACCTGCGCTCTGTCGAGTTCCTCGGTCACATTGTGTCCCCGCAAGGGATCCTCATGGACCCGAAAAAAGTAGAAGCAGTCCTGACCTGGCAGACTCCTCAGAATCGCAAAGACCTGCAGCGATTCCTTGGTTTTGCCAACTACTATCGGCAATTCATCCCGGCCTATGCCTCCCTGACAACACCCCTGACTCAACTACTCCGCCCCAAAGAACCCTTCTGCTGGTCCCCAGAGGCCGATAACGCCTTCTCCACCCTGAAGACCCGTTTTGCCACCGGGCCACTCCTGAGATACCCTGACCCCCAGCTTCCCTTTACGGTGGAAGCTGATGCCTCCAACGTGGCCCTGGGAGCAGTGCTGTCCCAGCGCGAGGAGCCGTCTCAGCCACTCCAGCCCTGCGCCTATTACTCGCGCCAGCTCACGGCTGCGGAAAGGAACTATACCATCTGGGAGAGGGAGTTGCTCGCAATCAAGGCGGCTTTTGAGGTTTGGAGGCACTACCTCGAAGGGGCTCGCCACCCTGTTCAAGTGGTCACTGACCACCAGAACCTAGAGCACCTCCAGACCACCCGCCGTCTCAACCAGCGCCAGATCCGGTGGTCCCTATTCTTCTCTCGCTTTGACTTCCGGATCTCCTACATCCCCCATACCCAGAACCGGAAAGCAGATGCGCTGTCCCGGAAACCGGAATATGCCCCTGCTTCAACTGAGGCCGCGCCCGCTGCTCCCATCCTGCCGCCCTCAGTATTTGCAGCCACCTCCACTTCACCCACACTCGTGGAGGACATTCGTGCTAGCCAGGCCAACGATCCCTGGGTCCAGCAACACCTCCAGGCACTCCAAGACGACTCAGCAGGCGAGTTCACGACTCGAGGCGGTCTCTTGCTATACCGCGAACGCCTCTATGTGCCGCCCGGGCCCTTGCGGGCAGAAGTGCTACGCCTGACCCATGACTCGTTACCCGCCGGGCACTTTGGACAGCATAAGACCACCCACTTGCTGACGTGAGAATTCTGGTGGCCACGAGTGCGCTCCGATGTTGCCCGCTATGTCAGCTCCTGTGACGTCTGTCGGCGGGCCAAAGACGTCCCGGCCAAACCCTCGGGGTTGTTACAGCCCTTGCCCGCACCCTCAGGACCCTGGGACACCATCTCGATGGACTTCATTACAGAACTCCCACGATCCAAAGGTCAGACTTGCATCTTGGTGGTCGTCGACCTATTTACCAAGATGGCCCACTTCATTCCATGTCCGAAACTTCCCACAGCTCAGGAGACAGCCGAGCTCTACCTGCAACACATCTTTCGTCTGCACGGACTCCCAGCCCACCTGATCTCAGACCGGGGCCCCCAGTTCTCCTCTCGATTCTGGCAAGCCCTCCATTCCAGCCTGGGTACTCGAGTGCACCTGTCCTCAGCCTACCACCCACAGACTGATGGTCAGACAGAGCGCACCAATGCCACGCTAGAGCAATATCTCCGCTGTTACACCTGCTACCAGCAGGACGACTGGACCAGTCTGTTGCCTCTAGTGGAGTTTGCATACAACAACGCGGTCCACTCGTCCACCCAAATGACCCCGTTTGCTGCAACCTACGGGTACCACCCTCGGTTCTTCCCGGCGATCCTGCCACCCACGAATGTCCCCGCCATCGAGGCCTACCTGCAAGAACTCCGCGCCAGCCAAGACTTGCTCCGGGAGCAGCTACAGCGGGCCAAGGAAGCCTATAAACTGGCTGCGGACCGGAAGAGGCAGGAAGGCCCCCCAATCCAGCCAGGGGATCAGGTGTGGCTCTCAACTCGCTACCTGCGCCGGCCTGGTCGGTCTCACAAGCTGGATGCGCGGTTCATTGGACCCTACCCCGTCACGGACCAAATAAACCCCGTCGCCTTCAGGCTCCAGTTGCCACCCCATCTCCGCATTCACCCTGTGTTCCATCGCTCCCTCCTTGTTCCAGCTGCACCCCCTGACCCAGCTCGGCCTCCTTGCCCACCGCCGCCACCGGTGTTGGTGGATGACGAGGAAGAATATGAGGTGCGCCAGATCCTGGACTCCCGGTACCATCGTGGAGGCCTCCAATACCTGGTGGACTGGGAGGGATATGGCCCAGAAGACCGGTCTTGGGAGCCCGAGGACAATCTTCATGCCCCAGACTTGGTGCACCGGTTCCACAACGACCACCCCGACCTTCCAGGTCCCGCGACGGAGGGGGGCCCTGGGGGGGGGGATAGTGTCATGGGTGCTGGGGACCCTGCAGAGGAAGTTGAGTCTGACGAGGAAACTGTGCCCCTGCCACCCGCACCAGTGCCCCTGCCTCCTGCTGGAGAAGATCCCAGCCCCCCTGCCTCGCCCTCTCGGGTGGCTCGTGTGCGTGACCGCCTCCGGCAGGACCTCAGGGATCGGAGGAGGGCGGCACGCTCACAAGCGAGACGCTCCCTGAGCCCTGAGTTCTGAGAGGATTCTGGCCCTCCTAAGAGCAAGGATGCTTGAGTTATGACAGGATCCTGGCTGCCTCCCTGAGCCAGCAATTAGCCCAAACGGGCAACAGCCAGCAGAGGGCTATATAGCTGTGGGCTTTGGGAGGAGGCTTTGTGGAAGCAATTAGTCATCTCCCTGACATCCTAGCATCCACTCCAGCTTGACTTTGGTTCCTGACTCCCTGACTTTGGCTTTTGACTTCTGGACTCCCTGACCTCGGCTTCTGGACCTCGGACCTGCGATACTTGTACACTGATTCGGATTTGGCGCCTCAGACCCTCCTGCTTACTGGCTACAGACCTCGGACTGCCTCTGGACTTTGCCTGACCCGGCCCCAGCCGTGACACATAAGCACAAAGCATAACCTCATTTGTACAGGATTTACATCTTCTACCTCAGAGTCTCAAAGTTTACATCGCGATTTACCTGATTCAGGCAGCAATCCTATGCACCGTCATTGGGAAATGAGCACCCCTGATCTCTACACAGAATAGAGTATCAGAAATTCTCTGAATAGCAGAATTTCCCCTTCCTCTTCTGTTCTCCCTACACCGGTCTTCATTTGCAGCTTCTCCAACTGCTCTTTGATAGCTCTACTCAAGCTTGAGAACCTGAACTGTTCCTGCTATCCCTAGTTGTGGCTTAACTACTCACAAAGATAATGCCTAATCATAATCCACCCAAACTCTTTAAATACCATGGAACAAGATTTGCTTTTCTTAAAGCCAAATGGAAGGGACCCCCTTCCCCCCAAAAAAATCACATTATTTGCAAGGGCAGGTTAACAAGTCAGCTCTGTGGTAAATGTCCTCCTGGAAGAGATGAGCTTAGTACCCATTATGAAAGCTTTCTTGTTACTGGCTGGGCTGTATGAGACTTGCAGTGTAATCCTAACCAAAGTTAAACCCTTCATATCCATTCAAATCAGTGACTCTAGGACTGCAAGGCTAAACAAAGCCTGGCCAAATGCAGATCTTGTATTTTTGGGACAAGCACATCAGTCTCCATAGCATATAATGGAGTGGCCTGCGGACATTTCCTCCCCACCACACACACTTTCTGATGACCCTGAAGCATGGGGGAGCCTCCAAATCAGAGGATCCCCTGCCCCCACCTGAGGATTGGCAACCCTAGAGGTCCATCAGTGGCTATTAGCCACAACATATAGACAGAACACTATGTATGGAGCAGTGATGCTCTTTATTCTTGGTGCTTGGGGGACAACAGCAGGAGGGTTTCTGAGTTCTGGTCCCACTGGTGGACTTCCCAATGGAACCTGGGCTTTGGTCACAGTGTGACACAGTGTTGGACTGAATGGGCCACTGGCTTGATTCAATGTGGCTTTTCTTATGTAATAGCTAGTAAGACTTCTGTTAGTGTTAAAATATTCAGGACATTGTCTCATCAGCCACATATCAGAAACAGCAGGTTGATTTTAATTAACACAAATATGATCACACAACATATACATTTTTGTATGTCAGAATGCCAGTTGCAAGGAGGCTAGGTTGGAGAAACAGATATACATACAGGGGGTCCTCAATTACAACTGACTATCCAAATTACATGGATATAATTTTAATCATGATTCATCATGTATACTCAAAAGAAACCATTATGGTATACAGATTGTGACGTTCCCCCCCAGTATTAAAAAAAAAAAAAAGTGGTCTTCTGACACACAATTTGCCCTAAACAGATTTTATGAAGGTGTTTTAATAAACATAAAAGGCATCTCAAACACACTTGTGGTTCAGACCAGGCTTTCCTCTTCAGAAAGAAACTGTTAGGACTGGTTTTAGATTCAGTTCTGTGTTCAGCAAAATACCAGATGGCTTAGTTAATAACCAGAAGAGAACTACATACTGCACATATGCCGGCTGCCAAAAATTTGTCTTCCTGCAGGTTGAGGAATGACCCTCTTTATCAGAAATGAATTTTGAGGCTTACAGGGACAAATTCTTTTATTTTATAGTGTCTGGAGCACTTGTACAAGACAATATAATAGAATTCAATTCCATGAGATGCTGATCTCCAGCAGGTCCTATAAGAAAACTTAAAACTTTGTATTACCAAGTGCTTAAAACAAGCACTTGGTAATTCATAATTAAACTTATAACAACTTTCAATGTATAGTAAAGAACACAGATTTGGGAGCAAAGACTGAAGAAGGGAACTCCATCCTCCCACTGCAGCCTTCTCATCCACCCCAATCTTGCCTTTAGAGAGCTGGGTTTGCTATGAATATCAATGGGGAAAACAGGGGGGGGGGGGTTGCCATGGGAAAAGGAATCCATGAAACTTGCTTTATCTTCTTCCTTTAGTAGAAGTTATTTCCATCAATAGCCGCTGTTTCCAGATGCTTCATTTGCAGCTTCACTGAGGGATTCCCAAAAGGGATGAAACTCAACTTTGAAAAATGTCTTGATGAACTGCAATGGCCCTGTTCTGACTGCATCTCTTCCATTTTTAACAACAGTTTTGTTTTCTCATGTTGAATTTTTCCCAATAAAATGAATGTATTTTGCAATATTATTTTTCATGTTTTAACAATTTATTGATAACATATGGTTACAAAACTTAATTATAAAATTTTCTGTACTAACCCATATGATATTTCAATCCCCCCTCCCTCCAATGTTGACTTCCCCGAAGTTATAGATTTAAGTTCAATACTAAAGGTACTACTAACAGATCAAAGTTCAATATTTTTTTTTTCATTAATACTAAAAAATTGTCCAATGTCTTTTTACATTCCACTCTTTCTCCATATATCCTTTAAATTTCTTCCACTCCTTTTTAAATATGTCTAACCCATAGTCTCTTAAAGTTCTAGTTAGTTTGCCCATCTCACTCCACAATAAAACTTTCATAATCTCTGGTATTTTTTCTTGTTTCCACAGCTGCGCATACAATGTCCTAGCAGCTGAGAGCAAGTACCAAATTAGAGTCCTGTCTTCCTTTGGAAATTTTTCTAATTGTAATCCAAGTAAAAAAGTCTCTGCAGCTTTCTTGAAGTCCTAACCCAAAATTTTGGAGATTTCTTGTTGTATCATCTTCCAGTACTCTTTCGCTTTTTCGCATGTCCACCACATATGAAAGAAAGAACCTTCATGTTTTTTACATTTCCAACATCTATCCGACATCTTTTTACTCATCTTAGCCAGCTTTTTCGGAGTCATATACCACCTATACATCATCTTAAAACAGTTCTCTTTGATACTCTGACAAGTTGAGATCTTCATCGAGTTCTTCCAAAAGTGCTCCCACGTATCCATTTGTATTTCTCTATTCACATTGATTGCCCATTTGAACATTTGAGACTTGACTACTTCTTCTGTAGACCATTTCAATAATAATTTGTGTACTTTTGATATCAATTTTTCATTATCTCCAAGCAGGACCCTTTCCAGTTCTGTTTGCTCATGTCTAATTCCCTCCTGTTTAATATCGTTTTCCATCAAGCTTTTAATTTGTTTCATTTGAAACCAATCGTACTTATTATTTAACTCTTCTGAGGATTTTAATTCAATTTTATCTCCTTGAATCTTGAGCAGTTGATTATATGACATCTCTCTTTCTTCATCGGATTCAGCTGTTATTTTTATTACTTCTGCTGGCACTATCCACAGCGGTTTTCTCTCATCTCCATATTTCTTATATTTTATCCAAGTATTTAGTAAACTGTTTCTGATATAATGGTGAGAGAAAAAAACGTCCATTTTATTCTTCCCATAATACAAATACGCGTGCCAGCCGAATTTATTCCCGTGAGCTTCTAACCATAAAGGTTTTTTATCTAACAGCATTATCCAATCTTTGATCCATGTCAAACAAACCGCATCATGATACAATCTTAAATCCGGGAGCTGAAAACCACCTCTCTCTTTGGCATCTATTAAAATCTTCATCTTAATCCTTGGTTTCTTTCCGGCCCATATAAAGTCAGAAGTCTTCCTTTGCCATTTGTTAAATTGTTTGGCATCTTTTACAATCGGAATAGTTTGGAACAAATACATTATACTTGGCAAAATATTCATCTTAATTGCAGCTATCCTGCCCAGTAAGGACAAGTTAAGCCTATTCCATTTCATCAAATCCTTGTCCATCTTACACCACAGTTTTTCATAATTATTTTTAAATAAATCAATATTCTTCATGGTTATCTCTATTCCAAGGTATTTGACTTTAGTAGTAACCTCACAGCCCGTCACCTTTTGCAATTCTTTTATTTTATTTGGTTGCATATTTTTACATAAAAAATTTGATTTCTCTTTATTTATATATAGTCCTGCTAATTCTCCATATTCTTTTATCTTGGCTAACAGCAATGGTGACACTTGAATCGGATTCTCTGTTATGAACACAATATCATCTGCAAAAGCTTTATAAGAGAATCCTCTGATTTTTAGTCCTTCTTTTTCTTTATCCTTTTGTATTTGTTGTAGTAAAATTTCAAGAGTCATTATAAACAACAGTGGTGATAACGGACATCCTTGTCTTGTTCCTTTGCTTACTTTCAGTTCTTTGGTAAGATCTGCATTTATACACAATTTTGCTTGTTGATCCATATATACTGCTCTCGTCATTTTTATAAAATGTTCCCCTAAGTTTATTTTTTCCATTACCGCAAACATAAAGTCCTAATTCAAATTGTCAAAGGCTTTTTCTGCATCTACAAAGAATAAGGCCACTTCCTTTTCTGGATGCTTCTCATAGTATTCCACAACATTAATAACAGCTCTTACATTGTCTCTTATTTGTCTTTTAGGAAGAAATCCGACTTGGTCTTTATTTATAAAGTTAATCAGATATTGCTTCAATCGTTTTGCCAAAATTCTTGTATAAATCTTATAGTCATTATTCAACAATGAAATTGGTCTATAATTCTTTACATTTGTGGCATCTTTATCTTCTTTAGGAATCAAAGAAATTACAGCTTCCCTCCAAGTATTTGGAATTTTCCCTTCTTCTCTTATCGTATTTAACAATTTCATCAGTTTGGGTGTTATCTCATCCTTGAGAGTTTTGTAAAATTTAGATGTAAATCCATCTGGCCCAGGGGCTTTACCTTCTTTCATTGCTTTTATTGCTGTTTCTATTTCAATTTTCTCTATTGGGTCATTTAAGATCTTTTTCATATACTCAGTCAAAGGTGCCACTTGGATATTCCGAAGATACTCTTCCACTTTTTCTTTCCTAATGGTCACACCTTTAAATAAATTTGCATAATATTTAAAAATTCTCTTTTGATTGCTTTTTGATCTACTATTACTTTTCCATTTACCATAATTTTATTAATAGTTTTATTTTCTTTCTTTTTCTTCAATTGCCAGGCCAAATATTTTTCAAGTTTATTTGCACTTTCAAACGATTTCTGTTTCAGATTTTTTAAATTCCATTCTAATTCTTTTTTCAGCAAATGTTTAACTTGGGATTGTAATATCATAATTTCTTTTATTAATTTCTTTTTTCCTGGCATTTTTTCAAATTCCTTTCTTTTTTAGTTATTTCATTTTGTAATGCTGATAGCTTTTCTTCTTTGGCTCTCTTATCTTTATTGTTCAGTGTAATTAATAGCCCTCTCATTACTGCTTTGTAAGTGTCCCATACTGTTTGAAATTCCATATCATCAGTTTCATTTATTTGGAAAAAAGCTGCAGTCTCCTTTTCTAAAAATGTCACAATGTCTTTATCTTGTAGCAAGTCTTCATTAATTCTCCATCTTCTTGTTTTCTTTTGTAATTTTGTAGACCAGCATATTGGATTATGGTCCGCCCAAACCTTTGGTAGAATCTCTAATTTTTTTTTTTTTTTTAATGAGGCCCAAACTCTTGGAACCCCATATCATGTCTATTCTAGAGAAAGAATTATGTCTCGCTGAGAGGAAGGTATAGTCTCTTACTTCAGGGTTAAATTTTCTCCAGATATCTTCCAAATTTTCTTGTTTGATCAACTCAAAGAAAGAATTTGGTAATTTCCCTTCTTTGTCATTCTTCTTTTGGCTTGATCTGTCAATATTGTTTTGCAATATTATTTTTGAATCAGTTATGTAAAAAAAGCCCTGCATATAAATAGTGCATAACTTAACAAGGATATATAAAATGGTACAAATGGAAAGCAGACCATTCTTTGACTTAACAGCTGATCAGTGCAACATCGAGCATTGGAACTATGTATTTGGTGGCAAATTCCTGGAGATTTTGTGGCAGAGTTTGAGAAGGGCAAGGTTTGGTGAGGGGAGAGGCTTCAGCTGAATATAATGCTATAGAGTCCACCCTCCAAAGCAGTTATTTTTTTGTTAAAAGTTTGCTTCCGTCTTGGAGCAAGGGATGTTCAGCCAATCCTAGACTGTTTTTTGCTGTGCTCAGATTCCCTCCACCCTAGTATGCTCAGATTCCCTGCCAGTTTTGTGTAGTGGTTAAGTGTGCGGACTCTTATCTTGGAGAACTGGGTTTGATTCCCCACTCCTCCACTTGCACCTGCTAGCATGGCCTTGGGTCAGCCATAGCTCTGGCAGAGGTTGTCCTTGAAAGGGCAGCTGCTGTGGGAGCCCTCTCCAGCCCCACCCACCTCACAGGGTGTCTGTTGTGGGAGAGGAAGGTAAAAGAGATTGTGAGCCGCTCTGAGACTCTTTGGAGTAGAGGGCGGGATATAAATCCATTATCATCATCATCACCCCTAGTGGCTACAAACAAAAATCCATTTAAAAATAAAAGAAAAGGCATTCAGCTGGACACAGCATGACACCAGCCTTCCTCAAGCTGTTCCCAGGGTGGATTACACCCCCTGCCCCCTACCCTTGGTACACCATTGCTATATACATTATATTTATATATATTAAACAGTTTATACTGCTGAGATATTGTTAGATTGTTGTTGACCCTTAGCTATCCTACACTTATATGTTTAAATATATACAATTGTAGTAATACAATATACTACTCTAGGAACAAAATGTCTTTGCATATTTTATATCTTATTTAATGAATACCTTTGTTCATCAAGGTCTTGTAAATCTGACGTGCCTGAATATGATCAAAAGGGTTTGGGATTGATTTGGGTTGATTTGGGGTTTTTTTGGTTTTGTTTTGCTTTGCTTTGTTCCTAGCTCCAGCCAGGGCTTTTTTGATATTAAAAATCCAGCAGGAACTCATTTGCATATTAGGCCACAACCCTGATGCCAAGCCTGCCGGAACTGCATTCCTGTGTGTTCTTGTTCAAAAAAAAGCCCTGACTTTAGCTAACAGGCCTTCTGTTTCGTCCATTTATCTCTGGTATATTAAAACTTGAAAATCCAAAGGAAAAAAAATCTTGAGTTTGTCCTATTGAGAACCTCCATCATCAAATGTAAAATGCCAAGTGCTGTCACTCTCAGATGCTAAAAGCCTCCTGCAGATGGTAGTGAAGGATGGCATATCTTCAAACACCAACAAAAAGAAAACAAACCTAGTATAAATGCTTAGTGTAAACTCTTCTGGAGTGGATATGAAAAGGTTCTAACATCACTAGAAGTTCATCGTGTATCCATGTTTTCCAGTTTTGATTTAGCAAGACACTTAGGCCTTCCTGAACTTAAAACCCCACCTTTCTACAAATATATATTGAAAAACATTTATGGTTTCTTCACTGAATTGTGTGGCTCACTGGGACAATATTTGCTTTGTGTGCAGAAGAACACAGTTTCCATTCACAGCATATTTCTCTATAAGGCTCAAGTAGTAGTACTGACCTTGATGGGTGATTCCCCACTAGGACCTAAGGCCAGTTTTTTTCAGAGTTTGATTTGAGGCCATTTACCTTCCATTTATCCCTGATAATTTGTCCCTGATTTTTTTTATACCATCATTTGTCTGAGTTCAAATTGCCTGCCTTTTGTGGGTTATTAATTCTACATTTGAGCTCCTAGTCATCAACAGAGGGGAAGGTGAAAGGGAGAGAAACAGCTCTCCCTTTAAGGGATCTGGAGAATGAGCAAGGGGAGGAGCTTCTCAGTTTGCTAGAGGGGCCTCCAGAGTACCAAAGGGCAGCCAGACATGAGACCCAGTACCCCAAAACCCTGGGATCAACACAGGAGAAAGTGAGGCAGGAGAGCTTCATGGGGGAAGGCATCCTCTCAACAGGAGAAAAAAAAATATCCTGTCAGTTTGATATATGCTATCCACTCAGTTTTCTTCTCCACAATCAAGAAGGGAGAGCACCTGTGCCACATTTGAGTCCCCCAAATCCCTCAGATGTGGATGGGGGTGAAGCCAGCCTCCCCCCCCCCCCACAAACTCAAATTCTAATGGAGACACCACCCAAACACAAAAGAAGCTGGCTTGTTGGTGGCAGCTGTGCAGTGTGCAACCCAGAATGAACAACAAAGAAAAGAAGGGGGAAACATATAATAGAACCCTCCTAGTGAAACTTAGTTTACATGCACTGACAGATGGTGGATTGGTGAAATTGCAGGTGGAGGGGTAAAGGGGTTGAAAGGTTCCAAGCTGAGTTAAATCTTCTACACAGGTCTGTAGTCAGAAAATTTTAAGTGGGGGGGCCCACGGAAAAAATTTTGGGTGGAGGGGCCCCCCACTCTGGAGGCCCCCAATTTCTCTGCTGCCTCTGCTCTGGCAGCCCCTGATCTCCCTGCCCATCCATGGTGCCTCCCCCCCCTCCCTCCCTTCCTTCCACTCATACACCTGGTGAAGTGGTGAAGCACCAGCTCCTGGGGCTTTTTCAAGGGCAGCACTGAATGTGCTGATCATGCCAAAAAGCCTGTGTAGGAACCGCTGGCCTCGGCACGGCTTTTCCCCATTGATCAGCTGATCGGCAGGGGGTGCCTTGAAAGAGCCCCAGGAGCCAGCTCTTCACTGGGTGGGTGGGAGAGAGGGGGAGTAGCCACGGAGGGGGCCACCAGAGAAGGAGAAGAATTGCAGATTTATACCCTGTCCTTCTCTCTGAATCAGAGACTCAGAGCAGCTTACAATCTCCTGAATCTTCTCCCCCCACAACAGACACCCTGTGAGGTGAGTGTAGCTGAGAGGGCTCTCACAGCAGCTGCCCTTTCAAGGACAACCTCTGTGAGGGCTATGACTGACTCAAGGCAATTCCAGCAGGAGCAAGTGGAGGAGTGGAGAATCAAACCCGATTCTCCCAGATAAGAGTCCACACACTTAACCACTACACCAAACTGGCTCTTAGAGCTGCAGGGAGATTGGGGGGCACCAAAGTGGTGGGAAAAGGAGGGGCCATAAAGGTCAAAGGGGGGTTGGGTGGGGAGGCCAGCCCCCCCAGGCCCCTCTGGTTATGGGCCTGCTTTTACACTAATCTGCCCTGGGATAACCACAGAATGTGCAAGAAAACCCTGGAGCAATCAGCACTGTGATAACCCAGGCAATAGTGGGGCAATCCTGGGTGACCTCTCTTGTGTGTAGAAATGAAAAATAACCCAAGATAAAACCAGAGGTGGACCCAAGTTCAGTGTAGAATGACCATTCAAGGACAGGGTTGAATCAGGATTAAATATCTAGTGTAGAATCACCCTATAATGCAGCTTCATGGGTTCAGGTAATGGAAAATAAAAAACTATTCAGATATGAAGCAACGGTCTGGATCTGACTGCTTCCTTGGACAGAGGTTTATGAGCATTACTGTGAAATACTACAGGAAAATCTTTGGTATATTTTATATTGGAATGCATGCTGACATCACGTGTTCAAGACACTTTCTACAACAGCTTATATATGCTTTTTATCATGCAGATCTGAGACATTGTGCATCATATGCTAGAATCCACAACTGGCTTAATTGCGCTATCAAGGGAAATCAAAGGAAAAACTGTGGTAGGATCAACTACAGTCAAGATGCAGTTTCAGATGGAACATCATCCATTATATGAGATTTTTTATTGTAAATGATGGAATTCTCTGCTCTCTCCATTAACGATAATAAATCATGGAATTTGCTTTGCTAAATTCAAGTAAATGTAGATTATGAAACAACTTACAAGAATAATTGTTTGGCTAGCAAGCCATATGTCCTTTCCCACTCTTTCAAGTTACTTGTACCTGGAGGAAGGTTAATCCAGTGAATTCAGATGTCACCCCCTCCTCACTTTATTAAAAAGGTATTGAACTATAGCGTCCTTTACAAATCTCTGAAAGAGATGTCTCCTGAATAGCAATAATATGCACTTAAAATTGCTAGCGGAATAAGAAGCAATGTAAGGACTAGATCTGTGCTCTGATGATAGAGTGCTATTTCAGCCATTTACAAAATGAAGCACTTTACAAAATGTGTTAAATCTTTCTAAGCCGAGCATGCTGTGAAAGCACTGAAATATTTTGTATTATAAAAAAAAATCTCCATTTGAAAACTTACGAAATGCACATCTATAAATGATAGTAATCTGCTACTTGAATTCCAGGCTTTAAAACACTCAGTTTTCAGATTCTCTGGATGCATTTAATTCTGAAAAAAGACAAAAAGAATGTGCAAGAGGAGCACAAACAACATAAAAAAAATAACCTACCAACCCAGCACAGTAAATATGATTTTACTCAGTGCACAGATCATATGAAATCCTACCTTTTCCACTTTTAGAGTTAAAGCATTGTAAAATATACTTAATCTAGGCTTCTATTTTGCTAACACATTTTTAGGAGTGATGCTAAAATGCCTTTTAATCTCTCAATAATGTGGGACACAAAGCAAAAGGGAGTCATTTTAAAGAAGAGTGCACTCTCCTAGCCATGTAGGTTGTACTGTGACCATGAAAAGTACAAAATTCAACTTAACATCCACCTGTCAAAAATGCTCATCATTTATTGCATAAACCAGACTCACTCATTACTTTAGCCCCACCATAACCTTCACTAGTGCTGACTGTTGAGCTGGCCCAGAATATAGGCCATCTACCCCTCACTATAAAATGAGTAGCACAACACATGTGCATTCATACATATGAAAGGAAAACTTGCTGTGTATACTGGGTAAAGGGAGGAGATGAAGGCTTTCAAGAAGAACAGTTTACAACTGAAGGCTGGCTTACCACAATGGTATGAAGGATGACGTGGGGACCATGGCCTTGGGTCTAATATTTTTTAAAAGTCCAAACATTTTAAGCTGGTTGATCAATTAATGACTGTGACAGACCTAATATTAACTAAAAACAGAACATTGTGATAGAAATTCTTAGGAAGATCAATATAAGTAACTTGCATAAGCAAAGCATTTAGCACTGCTAATTGGAAATTGGTAATAATAAAGTAGCAATAAACAGTTAAAATGGGAGAAAACAGGGCTTTTTTAGCAGGAACACAGATCCAGCTGGCATTGTGTCAGGTCTAATATGCAAATAAGTTGTTTCTTTAAAGAAGCTCTTTGTGAAACAATGTGTGGGTGTGACCTAACATGCAAATGAGTTCCTGCTGGGCCTTTTCTATTAAAAAAGCCCTGAAGAAAACTATCAGAAGGCAAAATCATATCCAGTTTCCAAAAAATCAGGAATGGGGTCAGGGGGGGACTCCTGGGACAGAAATTCCTAGTCTCCCAGACCCTACTCTGAAACTCTAACACCATACTGGCTTTAGTGAGTAGGCTGCTGCCAAATAGCTGGGCCTGAGTTAGATCTGCATGTCAGGCTATAACAAGTAGCTCAATAGTTGCTGTTGGACCTGGCTGTGAAGACCTTTCTCAAAGGTCAAAATCCCATTCTTCTGCCTTTTCTTGAAATCAAACCTTGAAGGCTGGCAATTCAGTTGTGGCTGCCTAGCAACCCCAGAATGGTCATTACAGAGATCCATTTATTAGATGTACAGGAACTGCTTCTATTACTTTGGGTGGCATTTTTTCTTATCAGATTTTTCTGCAAACCTGGGCTTTTTCAGGTTTTTAGAAAGATCTGTCTTGTCTGTTTATGGCTCCAGTCTCTGGATTTAAGTATCTACAATTTAACCATTTTGAGAATTAGATATATTAATCGTTCTACATGGGATTTCAGTAAAATTGTCACAGTATTATCTGTTATAGTCTTCTCATATATTCTTCTCATGGAACAATGGTTAGTAAGTTCCTAAAGCTAATTTGTAATGAAGAGTGAATTTCCCCAATTTTTTACTGTTTTGATTAGTGCATTTAATTATTGGCTAGAAATGATGATGGACAAGGAATGACTGGCAACCAGTCAAAGCTTTTTTTATGACAAGAATGTGTCAGACAAACTGAAAGTTTCAGTAGCATTTGGACAACTAAGCCATTCTGTTCTGCTACTAAAACAAATGCTGTCAAATTCTGAATAGTATTTTGACAACAGTGTTATTTTCTGCCATCATCTGAGATCACTTCACTGGGTAGATACATTTTTAACACTTAGTAGTAAAATGTGGACTGTAATCTACAAAAAGTATTTCCCAGCTTCAAATTGCCCTGGAAATATTTTCTTTTGGTGAAAACGAATCTAGTCAAATGCCTTACAAGTTTTGACAGACAACCAATATTGCAAAAACATTTTCCCCAATACTAGCTACTTTCATTTTCTCTGTCTTTAAGATTCTACTTTTAGAGCAATGTATATGACAAGTAAATGCAAATATTTTTGATCAGGATCCAAAGAGCTATTTTTGTAAACCCAAGACTGCTTTAGTTTTCTGTTTTGCAGTGAGTAGTCCCCCCTGCTGCCACATAGTAAAGACTTTTTTAAACTGGGAAGGAGGATTTTAAATGTTCACAATAAAATCTGGGAGTTGGGAAGTCTGCTGCAGAAAGATAACAAATGGCAAAGATTCCACCAAGTGTGTTTAAGATGGCTGGTTGGATTTATACGTCGATAAATTGCCAGAAAATGTAAACTATCAACGATAGCATCAATGTACTAGGATTGTTTTTGTTTGAATGAATTGGAAATATTTAAAAGTTGTATGTATTACTTTTTCATGAGATTTTCCTGCATCATCATTTAATCTCAGTACATTCAAGCATGGACACATGATACTATGAGCTGATAAATTCTGGTAGGATTAGAGATATAGCAAGCCTAATAAACTTTCCCATAACATTGGTAATATCTGTCCAAACTGATACCTTTGTAATATACCCCTTGCATTGCATATGGTATGTCATTCTTTGGACAATTTTGTAATATATCACTTGCATTGTTTATGGTATGTCATTTTTTAGACAATTTTTGTCTATGCTGTCTGACGGATTTTTTTTTTTTGGGGGGGGTAACACCCCTTGAGTCTCAGAGTCTCATAAGATAAGATATGAAATATATGTCAAGGTTGTGGGTTCCCCCAATCAGACTGATTTTTCACATCTGACTGGGATGCACCTTTGAAATAGTTGGGGAAGCCAAATCAGCTGTAGGGCAAGTGCAGGATCCAGACAAAGATCCAATTAGCCAACTATCCCCAGCCTTCCCCCCATGCCACCCACAAATGAGCCAGATGAGGAGAGTGGGATGATAGACACTGAGCCATTCTCCCAAGGTTGGAAGGAAATCTTTCTGAGAGTGAGTGGTGTGACTAGAACTCTCAAAGGGACACTCTGCTCAAATTTGTAGGAGACAATTGCCTCCTCACCAGTGTAACTATAGTGGCTGTTTTCAAGAACTAAATTGTACTGATGATAAGCTTGATGGGCTCAGGTGTGACTTTGATGCCTTTAAAACAAGATATCAAATCCTCCTTCCCTCCTAATTGTACAAGGGAGAGAAGCTTCACTTGCTCCTATGATAAATTCTAAATGTTCCTGCTTAAGAACAAAGTAGACTGTAAATGTTTATGTAGGAGGGAGAGACAGCTAGAAAGATGAAATGATGAATTCCATACAATGGCTGTAAAATAATCATATTGTTTAGGGTTGCCAAGTCCAATTCAAGAAATATCTGAGGACTTTGGGGGTGCAGCCAGAAGACATTGGGGGTGGAGCCAGGAGCAAGGGTGTGACAAGCATAATTGAACTCCAAGGGAGTTCTGGCCAAGGGACAGCACACCTTTTTAAATGCCTTCCTTCCATAGGAAATGATGAAGGATAGGGGCACCTTCTTTTGGGGCTCATAGAATTTGACCCCCTGGTCCAATTGTTTTGAAACTTGGGGGGTATTTTGGGGAGAAGCACTAGATGCTATACTGAAAATTTGGTGCCTCTATAGAAAAAAAAAACAGCTGCCCCAGAAACCCCAATACCTCCAGATCAATTCCCCATTATACCCTATGAGAATCGATCTCCTCATAGGGAATAATGAAGTGCCCAGAAGACATTTCCCTCCCCCCCACCACCTGTTTCTGATGACTCTGAAGTGAGGGATTGGCGTCTCTACTCATGAGTTGCTGCCAACTTCTTTAAAGTAACACAGACACACCATCTCAAGAGGAAGCCTTTCAATTGAAGACTGAAGCCTCCGGAGGTGGAAAGTCACATGGTGGCTGTGGGGATGGGATTTTCCCCCACCGGCCAGCTGACTGGGGGCGGGAAGGAGCCTGGGAAAGCAGAAGAACCCCCACTTGGACCTGGGGATCAGCAAGCCTAATATTGTGCTACATATAACACACAACCAGGGCTGCTGCATAAATAAAAGAGCCACTCTGCATTCTCTGAGCAAACACTATGTTTTGAAATGTGCTACATTGACCTTGAGGAAGTTGAAAGGCTGCCAAACACAAGGTTTGGGCTGAGAGTCCTCCTAATTTTTGGCCACCCAACAGTCTCCAACATTCTACTGAAAATGAAAAAGTTTCTTTCCTCTGAAATTTTTGCAACTAGAATCTTCACTGACAAAACCATCCAATCATTAATTTCAGGGAGTTTGGGTGAAATGCCTCCTTTCCCTGGTCTTGAACTTGAAGTACCTGCTGACGCAATAGGTGACGTTTTGACTTTATTTCATGAAGCTGACTGCTTGAATTGAAAAGTTCTCTGAGCATGCCAGAGGCATCAGATAAGACTGTGCAGTTGCAACATATTAATCCTTTGGGAATTACCCCTTTGAGAGAACAAACTAATAGTGCCTCAACACTGGAGAACCTGAAGAGCTCACTGCAGACTCTTTGTTCAACAGCCGAGCCACTTATTTCTCTCTGTGGGGTGAATGCAGAGGACTGGCTGAATATGCGCCCATAAAGGCATCATAGACAGTAAGCACACTGTTGTGTTCTGCACCAGCTGCATTCCAAATCAGGCACAAGGGTAAGCCCACATAGAGCTAGTTATAATTAATTTGGAAGTGACCATTGCATGGATCACTGTAGCCAAGTTTTGGAAAGAGAGGTAGGGAACTTGCTTTCGAACCTAACAAAGGTGGAAAAAGGCAGATCTGGTAGCCATTGTGACCTGGTTCTCCATAGATAAAGAGACATCCAGCATCACACCTAGACTCTGAACCCTGGATACAGGCACTAATGATTCCCAATACAGAGTAGGAAGTTGGGTATACCTGGCAACCAGTATCTACCTTGTGGAAACTGGAGGTGGGGACTCAGACTCAGGAGAGTCTGGGTCATCTCCTAATAAGTGGGACTATAAAATGATACACTACAGATTTGCTTCCCACTGAAGCCATTTTCCCTTCTTACCTTTGAGGGATTGTCAATACAGAAAGAGCTAGAAATCTTCTGCATTCAAAGTTCTCAATTTTCTTTCTGATATATTTTTAGATCTTTAGTTGAAAGGCATTACTGAGGAGTTCTTCCATTCTATTTTGTTGATGTTCATTCTTAACTCCATGGTTCAGCCCTCTTTCCAGTGATTTCCCCCACAATTCCCTTGAATGGCTACCTTTCAAAATAACATTTTGATTTTAACTGATTCTCATACATTAGATGGTGTGTGTATTTTCCTTCCAGCATTATGAGTAGCACCAATTACAGTTATTCCTAAAAGACTGGGAATAAAACTCCCATTCACCAGCTAACCTTGTCACATTTTATGCTAAACTAAGAATGATATACAATAAAGAAAACCTGATGAATGCATAATAACGTTATGTTCAGAGATGACTGAACTTTCTACTTCAGCATCTGCACTGAGTGTTTTCAAAATAACTGTACAGGTAGAAATGTATTTTAATTAAGGTAACCTTTAAAAAAAGATCATCCATAAATCTCCACAGACAGGAGAGAAGGAGTTATTGTTGAATACATGCTTTGTAGAAATACCATCCCAAATTTAATAAATTCAGGTTTAAGCTGGTATTGAGGATTGGGAGTTGCATCTCTACTTTCTGTTTTTAAAAATAATTAGAAGTGTGCTTTTTTAATTAAAAAAAGCAGCCTTTTCATGGTAAACACATGGATTTTGCAACCATTTACTTAAAAATAGTAGAGTCCTGTACTGCAGTACTGCAGTCTGAACTCTCTGTTCACAACCTGAGTTCTATCCCAGCAGAAGCTGGTTTCAGGTAGCCAGCTCAGGTTGACTCAGTCTTCCATCCTTCCGAGGTCGGTAAAATGAGTACCCAGCTTGCTGTGGGGGAAGTGTAGATGACTGGGGAAGGCAATGGCAAACCACCTCATAAAAAGTCTGCCATGAAAACGTTGTGAATGCAACATCACCCCAGAGTCGGAAACGACTAGTGCTTGCACAGGGGACTACCTTTACTTTTTTTTTAAAAAAAAACTTAAAAATAAGTTGGTCTTTGTAGCCAAGCACAGCAGATAGTTTTCACTCTAACTGCCCTGCCCTTGCTGAATAATGATGGTGTTTGGATTTCTCCCATGTTCAAAACATGGTTGATAGTTTTGAAAGGAGTTGCTGAAGTGATGTGAGTGATGCACCCAAGTTTTTAATTATCTTTTGATTTCTGACTTTAGTTCCTATATGAATACTAAAGACAGCAAAATTAGTCATAGCGCTAACATCATGATTTCTGTGCTTTAAAATCACTGTGCTGCTGTGCTAAAAAGCTTTTGTTTTCAAATGAAGCAGTTCCTACCTATCAGTACATTGTTTATCCTGTTCTTTCTCCAAGGAACTCAGACAACATAATGGTCCTCCTTTAGCTGTGTAACAACCCTGTGAGGTAGACAAAGGCACAAATGAGTGACTGGTCTGAAGTTACCCAGGCAGCTTCATGGCTGAGTAGGGACTTGTCCACACACCTCCCTAGCATGAGTCAGATACTGTAACCCCTACATCAAAGTGGCTAACTATAAATATTACTATGTTGCCACTGCATTCTTCAGTACTGGCATCTCCCTTCAACTTGTTGTCTAAAGCCAGGACTTCTAATGAATCTTTGATGGCAGGTGGAAAAAAACCTTACTTTTTTGCCTAGGTTGCTGTTGGTCAGTTTTCCCTCTCCCCATTGATGTGTCAGTTGGGCTATGATCTAATATTATGTGACCTGCTTGATGCACTTGATGCAATTGCAGTGGTTCCCCAACAAGGCTGCCTACTGATACCTTACCTCATACCCTCCAAGAAAGTGGGTTGGGCCAGGTGGAGCTCCTGCCTAGGATAGCTTCTGATTGGCCACTGGAGATCCAAATGGCTGATTGACTCAGAGCCAGTTTGGTATACTGGTTAAGAGTAATGGACTCTAATCTGGAGTACCACTCTTCTACATGAAGCCTGCTGGGTAACCTTGGGTCAGTCACAGTTCTTTCAGAACTCTCTCAGCCCCACCTAGCTCACAAAGTAACTGTTGTGGGAAGAGAAGGGAAGGTGATTGTAAGCAGCTTTGAGAATCTATGGTAGAGAAATGCAGAGTATTAAAAGAAACCTCTTTCTTCTAAAACAGTGATGTTAGTTTTAGAAGTACTAATTTTATTCTCTCTCACACTCCTCTTTCTCAATGTATTTTTAAGATTACTCTTCTCCTAGCCTGCACTTGGAATTCTTCTTGGTGTGTGTATAATCTGCCTCATGGGCAGGGCTTTTTTTTGCAGAAAAAACCCAGCAGGAACTCATTTGCATATTAGGATATACCCATAGCATCACCATTGTTTTACACAGAGTGTTTTTTGTAGAAAAAGCGCAACAAGGACTTGTTTGCATATTAGGCCACACCCCCTGACACCAAGTCAGCCAGAACTGTGTTCCTGTTCATTCCTGCTCAAAAAAAGCCCTGCTCCTGGGACAGACATTTTGTGGTTGGCCCCACCTCCCACATCAGCCATTTCATGATTGTGTCACTATCCTGTTAGAGAATTCCAAAGGTGCCCACAAGATCAAAAAGGTTTGGGAACTCTATGATATCATTTGATACTAAACTGCTTTATTTTTAAATATCCTTGGCAGTTTTAGGGTTTTATTTGTGGTCATTAGTATGCTATGTCACAACAAATCTAACTTCCTTTATGCCCCACTTTTCTCCTCAATGAAGATCCAAAGTGGCTTCCAACATTCTCTCCTTCTCTATTTTATCCTCACAACAACCCTGTAAGCTTGCTTAGGCTGAGAGTGTGTGACTAGCTCAAGATCACTCAGCAAGTTCCATGGTGCTGAAGACTCAAACCTGAGTCCCACATAGTCTGACGCTGTAATACATACTGTTTAGGAACATAAACATTATAATCAAGGTGCATAGAAATAGGAAGACAAGTGTTGTTGACTCATGGCCCATTTTTAACCAGTCCAGTTTTTCCTAACCATTTTTGGTTCCTGAATTAGAGACCTCCATTTTCAGGCCACTGTAAATCAAGAACAATGTGGTTAAAACAGAAGCATCATGATTCTTATGAAAAACCACAGCCTGAATTATTTGAGTCTCTTCATTCAGGGAAAAGTGTGAAAAAAGAGTCATTTACCACAATAACTAACTGCTAAGTAGCTGCAAAGATCAATGCACTTGATTACAGTTTGTGCATTCATATCACAAACTCCATTTGACATTGTTAATGAGAGAAACGTGAATTTATCCACTAAGAAAAGCAATCACTTAAGCTTCTCCCATTTGTTTCCTTCTTAAGTGCACTAGTCTATCCTATGAAGACATTCACTGGGAGCCTGAGAGGCAGGGAGCCAGAATGTCAGCAACCTGGAGAAATGTGTGTACATATGTATATATACATATTGCAGAATTGCCAGAAACTGTATGGTTTTACCATTAGTTTTTGGTGATTCCTGGGTTTTCCTGGAAATGATGTCACACTGTTGGCCCTATGGCCATATAATTTTTTCCCCTCCTGCCTCTGGTTCAAACACACACAGGCTAGTGATCAAACTGGAATGGAAAGCCACTGTTCTCAGTTCTACTCCACATACCCCTTCTCCAACATTTTTTCCCCTTGTTTATACCATAACAAAAACTGCAGCTCAGGGGTGGGGGAAAATATGGGGATGCTAATAAGGTTATAAGGGTCAAGCTCTGTTTTGCATATTAAATCTTCACAAGAAAAGAAGTTCTGTACTTTCCACTGAATTTATGAATACAGACAGAGCCATTTCCAAAGATTCAGGAAGAAAGATTCCATGATGAGATCCTTTAACTGGAAATACAAGGAACTGAACCTAGGACTTCATAATGAAAAACAAGTGTTTTGTTAGTGAGCCCTAGGCTTCCTCACATGAACACTCTGATACTTACTACTCATCTATCCTTTTCTCCTACAAGTAGTGTATATGGGCCACTCCCCTGTTTTATGCTCACATGAACCCTTTAAGGTTAAGAAGCTGTGAGTAATCCATCGAAGTCTACTGACCTGCATTACTCTGAGCATTTGAATCCAAGTTCTCAAAATCTGATCTGTACAGCAATATGTTGTTTGGAGGATTAGACAGGAATGAGAATTTGCTACTTCACCCAATTTCCTTAGAAAGATCTTCAGCACCAGAATAATCAAATATTGCATGTGAGAAGTTGAGTAATGCACCAAGCAAACTTCCATTAAAACTTTTTGGTTATCTGATACTTGCTGTCAGACTGTTCCATGATGTGGCATTGTTCTCTGTTTTGGCCCACCAAAAGGATAACTGGAACAATATTCCTTGACAGCACTGGATGAGCTGTTGTGGCCAAGGACTTTCTCCAGCTTTTGTCTCTATGCTTCACTACTTATCTGAATCGCTATTTAGGATAAGTGTATCCTTTTTCTTTTGACCTTCAAACATTGCATATATGGTAGCAATAAAAAAGACACTATGCTACATACATCGGAGCTGTGTATTTAACTTAATTTTTGAAAAAAATCATGGATTTTATTTTGCTGCTAACTGTGGAGATAGGTTTCTTGAGGTCTTTTTTTCCTAGCCATTTTCCCCTCCTTCCCATCTGTAGTGCAATAGAGCTCAGAACATTTCAGCCAGGAGGGCAGGAGAGCAGCTGTCTCTACAGTGAAAGCTAGTGGTCTGTCAGCAGGGCATGTTTCTGCATGGATTCATTGATTCTGTCTTCCATTGACTTGGGTTTGACATCGTTTCTATGTCACACCAAGTCTTAGTTAGACTTGGACTAAAGTATCAAGCATTCCTGGTGACCTGATAAACAGCAATAGTCTTCCTTTTTTCAGTTTACAAACTGTTTATTGAATAATAAAATAAAACACAACAGATTACAATTACAAGATGTTCACAGTATAGTTATATAACAAAAACAAGGAATGTCATTACTAGCTTCAAAAATCCTTGCCTGACTACTATAAAGAAAAACATGCAGTTACAGCAAACTCTTACAACTACTTAGTGATACAGATATATGGGCTGAGATCTAATTAAAGTTTCTGCTTGTAAGTTATCTACCAATACATCAAAAGCATTAAAAGCAGAATGACCATTTAGACATATCACTTGTCTTTCTAGCAACTACCATGGCAATAATATAGTAAAACAGTGTGGATTTTTAAAAACATATATTACTCTACCTCAAATGTATAAATGGCCCCAAATGAACCCAGTTAAACCAACTGTCTGTAATTTAGCTGCAATTCAGTTCCATTAAAGTCCGATATTCACTGAAATTTTGTGTTCACATGCTTCTCACATGGCTCAGGCTGGAAACTGAATGAGTCAAAAGTGACCAGAGAATGTGTTTGATCTTTTTTTCCTGTAGAGAATAAAGTATTTTGGGGTCTCTATTTTTGATTTATTTTGGTTTTACTATTAATTTAAAATTTTTGAATTTCCCCCCTTTTTCTGAGTATGGGCTCAAATAATAATAGTAAAAAAAAAAAAAAATAACCTCTCAGAAAAATATTTCTGCAGGCACAAGGACTTCTGCCCACAGAACACAACTTTCTTGGCTCTCATGGCCAAGTCCTTTCAAGTCCCCCAAAATCCCAAAAAATAAGATTTGAGGGGTGTTTGGGGTTGCTGCAAGAGGGAGTAGCTGAGAAATCATTCTCCATGGGCAGAAGTCCCCATGGTCCCAGAAGGACTGTGCTGGATCCAGCCCCTACTAATTAAAACTAGAACATCTACCCAGTGACATCAATCAAAACTCAAATTCTATAGATTAGGGCAAACAGATTAGTTTTACCTTTTTTCCTGGCAGAGGACAAAAATGGCTGCTGACCCCACAACTGCAGGAACAAGGCTTCTCGCTCAAATGGGAATATGCACCAGCAGGATCAATGATGTGATGTGCCTTTTTGTAAGTATAACCTCAATTGAAATCCAATGATCAGACTAACTAAAATATACTATAGCCCCGCTCTTTGAAAGGCATTGTTCAATTTTACATACTCTGTAGTCGCCATGAGCCCATATGATCTATACAGAAGACTTTGCCCATCAAAACACTATTGCTATGGTGATGCCATTTATTTCATTAACTCAAGACTTTCCCTAGTTCAAGTCTGTAATCAAGTCTGTAGTGAGTTGGGGTGTGTATTTGGCTCCATTGAAGCTGAAAAAAATAGTCAGAAATACCATATTGATATTTATCAGCTATTCTAGATATTGTAAAAACCAACTGCATGATATCCTATGCATGTGTTTCAAAGTAAGCCTGATCCACACACTGTCTCTAAACTTGGAGGACACATTTCAGGTAACCTCCTGCCCTTTATGTTATTCCAGATACCTTGATCACTAGGTCATAAGCACTTTGCATTGACTGTTGAATTGGCAGTGCTTTTGAAATGTCTATAGTAGGGATAGTGTCTATGTGTATATGGCTTTCTATTGAGTCAACAGATACTTCCTTCTAAGGTATTCCTTCTCTCAATCTCCCCAGTCACCTGTACCATAATTCCTCCTTTGGGATCTCAGCTTCACATATCAACAGATTTGTTTCCCAATTTTATTGTCCTCTCTCTTTTTGTATTCTCACTCGATAAGGCCCATTCGTTCCTCCATCTATGAAGGTATAAATTGCTCTAAATTTTGGCATGGCCACTTCATTTCCATACTGCAATGTCAGTGAGGAGACTCTGAGAAAGAATAATTCTCATTTCCTGAGAAAGGTGAAGCCAAGGTCCTGTACAATTAATTCTACTTACTCAAGTTACTGGGTTAATCCATCCTAGACACTCTAAATTCAAGAGACAATCCCAAGTATCTGGCATTACAGACTATTTGATTTGGTAAGAGTCAATGAGATCATTATTAATTTTGGGTTGTTATTCTGATTAGATGGGAAATCCAGTGTGAAACTTCTGTTGCTTCTGGAATTTCTGATGCGGGGGATGATCAGTGTGGCAGAATACACCCACTCTAGCCTGCAGGCACTATTCTTTCTCAGCACCTGGAGAGGTCTCTCTTTCTCTCTAAGGTAGCCACTTGACCTTTGTACAGAATTGCCCACTGGGAGAGTCAGAACCCCCAGCTTCCCTTTCAAGTTCTGAGGCCTTGTCTCTGTGACTCCCACTGCCCAGCATCTGGTCACCACAGAATGCCTCAGAATGCTTTAGTTTAGGAGTTCTAGCTTTCTGCAGAGGTACCTTTACTTTACTTTGAAGCTTGCTCCAGCTCTTTCAGCAAATACATGGTCAATAGCTGCCTTACCAGTGGAGAGGCCTGTGTGCAGTCAGCACCCAATGAAAAGAGAATTTCCTCCTCCCTCCCCTCAGTCTTATCACCTCTCTTTCCCCCATCCATTGACCAGGTCAGGCTGGGTCATAGAGACTTTTCCTGGAAGCTCCAGGAGTCTCTTTCCTGAAGACTCTCTAGGATTCTATTAATCCAACCTCTGTTCTCTGTTTGGGAAAACAGGCAGATCTTAATCCACCCATTATCTCTTCTGCTAGATCTTTTAGCATTTGTATGAAGATGAGGAACAACAGGGCAAACAGCAAAACAAACCTGAACAGTTTTCACATTTCAGGCACATGATCAATTATCTGGCACTGTTTCAATATGCTTCTTGATCCCCCCCCCAAAAAAAAAGCAAATTACAAAGACTACTTGGCACCTTTTATGGGTACTACTATATATAGTTCTCTCTGTCAGTCAATATTCCATCTACCAGTATCATATATGTCTCCTTTTACTCTGTGGTTTTTAATTTCCATTCTAATATCCTTTCTAAACGTTGGGATGAACAGAACCATTTTTATGTGTATCTAATTCTATCCCTTCATTATCTCTACCAGATACACTGTAGTCAAAAGTTCCCTCTCACAACACAGGTTTAAACTGAAAATAACAGAGGTTAACAGAATTTAAGGATTATGAAATCACTCTCACACAATTAAGCCAAAGCACTGCAGCCAACATACATGATCAACAAGCTCACATAGCTTCCAAAATGTATTTATGGAAGTCATCTGTCTGATGTCTTTATGACGAGCTTGATATATATATACCAGAAATATCTGATAGCGTTTTTGTTCAGTTTCCAGCTCTGTCTTTATGTCCCTATGAGTATTCCAGGTAACCTGACCAGATGCCTCAGTCTGACTGCTAAAATTCCATTTTTTAATGGACTGGACAAGTACCCAACAATTTATGCAGAAACAGTCTATGGTTGTTGTGCCACAGATACTCCCTTGGTAGAGAAATGGCTGACTCACAGCCTTTGTTCCTCCCACACTGTATGTTGTCTCTCTTGCAGACAATTAAATAGCCATCAACACAAGGAAAAAGCACTGCCTGGTACCTGCAAAACATTTTAGATGCAAATGCTTAATGTGTCCTGGCAGTACAGGCCTTCTGAAGGAAGCCAAATGTTGTTGTAAGCCAATAATTTATTCAACAAGATCTCTGTCCTGAGGCAATTTTACGTGGATATGAAGGCTAGGCATAAAGCTTGCTTGATCTCCTTTATAGTTTCAGCTGGCTTCCACTTATCCTTTGCCACATATGCATGTTCATAGCTCAGCTCATCCTTCTCTTTTCTGCTTCCAGATATTACCAGATGGAAAGGCTGGTCTCATTTTTAATCTCCGCACTAAGGAAAGAAGGACCAGAGAAGAGGGAGTAGCTACTATATCTAGACTGTTTTTCTTTTCCCCCCTCAGGTACTATACTTCAAATAAAAAATTGCTCGTATTGGGATTATTATCAGCTGTTCAAATTACCATTAAGTGGAGGTGCAGTGAGATGGTAGTGAAGCCAATCAGGCATCATTTTGTTCTTCACTTCTGATTTTACAGAGATCATCAACTAAAAAGAGATTTCAAATAGCACAATAGTGTGATCAAGGACAGGCATTTTGACATTTAAAGTGGATCAGTGTCTAAAAATCATATCAAGTAGTGAAGTCTTCTGCTGCCAGAATACAATTCTATGTTCAGGGCATGGATATAAACTGAATTCTAACAACTGAAGAACCTATACCGCCATCTTTGTTTATTTTTTTATTATATATACAATAATTGCCATCTGTTTATTTGGTTTCAGTTGTTTTTATTTTTGTTTTGCTGCCAGTGATCATTCTTTTCTACAAGACATATGCATAATTTATATAGAGATGCCATTTTACACAATTTATATACAATGCACATGTATTTGGCATACCAATGATATTGAAAATGAATATTTTGTGGGAGAAGAATGGAGCAACATAAGTGAAATTGGTCCAAACATAGAGTCATAGGTTCATTTTTTACAAGGCTAAACAGTGAAAATCAGTCTTATGCCTAAATCTTTATTTTTCCTGACCATATGGATTTTGAACATATAAATGCATATAAATGGGGGGTCACTGACATAAGGGATTTCTATCAGCAAAAGAGATCATGTTGATTCTATCAACATAAGGGATTTCTATCAGCAAAACAAGAGTCCCTCATCTCCACAATCTTACTGCAGATTCAAATGACCCACTCAATGTCATTCTTGGGGAATAGGGCATTTCCTGGTACAGCATCAGATGTAAGTCAGATGTCTATCATAGGCAGAAGGAAAGAATTAACATCCCCACCTGCATCTTCAAATAGAAGAAATTTGTGCTGGATCTGGCCAAGAGCTCCCCTGTAGTCTAGAATTTTCCAATGATTTATAGTCCAGAATGAAATAGTTTTTTAAACAAATCAAGAAAAGAAAGACATGCTGGGGGAAGGGTAGAGCTACTTTTTGTTTCAGTTCTGGATTTAATTGGTCATTTTATTGTTCTTGCCCTACGATTCTAACAGTGCAAATGTAGCAGAGCTATTCCATTCTAAATGTCTGGAAATGTCTCCTGTGCTTCCCATAATTTATTTCAATTAACTTAGTCTGATGTGATTTGTTGAAGCTCAAAGACCTTTAAGCATTGGAAGTAAATTCCATCGAAAATTTCAGTATGGGAATTTTCATCTAATATATTGAGAATTAGAATGTTAGTACAGTGTAGCACAGTTTGAATAAATGGACTTACCTTTTAAGTAAATAGCTTGAGATTTGTATCTAACTGCAAGATTAGGAACAGTGTAGCCCATCCCCCAAGAACAAATTAATGACCAACATTTCTACTGTAATCATATATGGTTGCCAGTTGTTATTTTGAATTTTTTTAATAAATAAAAATAGAGAGAGAGAGCACATAAATAAAACAGAGAGAGAGAGCACACAAAACATAACCAGGAACATTATCCATACATTGTTTTATTTTGATAGGGCTAATGCAACAAACAAAACTCAGTTTGCAGATTTCTCTTTTGATATTTAAGAAGGGAGTGACAAAGCAAAATATAATTCAGCATTTCCAGGGAAATGTCTATCTTCTTTTCTGTTGAAAAGAAAAGGAGAAATTACAAAACTCATATACTCCACAGGCTGTAGTGACATGCACCATTAAGAAAAAGTCATGACATCAGCCCTTAGGCATATAGCTACCCCGTGCATGCCCTAAAGCTATAACTGATATTAAATCCACTGAAGTGAAAGTTAACGCTATTTCTGCAACCTCTATGCTGAACAAACATTTTAATCTGTCTGCAGACACATGCACACATGATGAAGCGCAGAAGAGAAGAGACTCAAATTATGTTCAAGAAACAGCTATCAGTTTGGCATATTATGCTTTCAGTGCCTATTATAAAGCCCCAAAAGGTGACTCTGTATCCTAAAACAGTGAGTTAGGAAATCATGCAAAAGCATTCCTCTACCTGATTATTGAAATATTATCTACATCTTTTATATTCTATTTGCACCTCTCATGGGTTGCCAATAACACCCCCTGAACACGTGAAGCTGCCCTATACTGAATAGACCATTGGTCCTTCAAGGTCAGTATTATCTACTCAGACTGGGAGCAGCTCTCCAGCGTTTCAAACAGAAACTCTTTCTCATCATCTACCACTTGATACTTTCCACTGGAGAGGTCAGAGATTGAATCAGGGACCTTCTCCTTGCCAACAGATGCTCTACCACTAAGCCATGTTGCCTCCCTTCCCATTCAGTTCTATTACTTTTCACCATGTAAAAACAGCAAGCTGTCTGGAAACACATTCAGCCCTGTGTATTAGCAGTCTACTATGCCATAGGAATGTATATTACACATACAACTGCACTAGTGCCCTTTTACAATGGTTAGAACAAAAACAGCAGTATTTTTAAAGAGTAGATATACAGTATTTCCCCTAAATATTCACTTTAAGAATACTTTTGTTGGCCCCACTTATTTGCCCAGTCTGTGGTTCCCTCTGTGCCATATGTTTCTTCTGACAGCATTTTCTTCTTCCTGGATTAGAGATATATAAATTAGGAATGGGCATGAACTGAACCACAGAGCAAAATTTGTGACAAAGTTTGCCCTGTTTGTGGTTTGTCAAAGTTCATGACGGGTCTACCATCGCAAACTTACACAAACTGTTAAGGTGGTTAATACCAGTTAGTGATTAGAGGAGAAAGCCGGAGTTTAAAGAAACTTTAAATCTCTGCTTTTTCTTCCTGTGAAAGCCAGAAAAACAGTTGAACGGCGGAGAGCACACTGTGCTGTTCAGCTGTTTCAGGCTTTCTTCAGAAGTCCCTTTAAAGTTTAAAGGGACTGCACAAGAAAGCCCCCAGAACTGCTGAAACAAAACACAGAAGCCATTGTTTGTTCATGATTGTAGTGAACGAGCCCTTTGCTAGGGAGCAATTCCCACATACAACCAAACCAAGGAGCTCTGCATACTTGGGGGATTCCCTAAGCCTGTAGAAAAAAATATTATGTTTGTAACTTGCAAAACGTTTCTGCAGCTGTCCTCTGATTGTGATGGGGCTCTGGATGGGTCTGTGAGTTGCTTCCTATCTCAAGCTGCGGTCTCTGTTATTTACACAACCACTGCTACCTGAGATCTAATTAAAATACAATAAAAATGAAAAACACACCTCCTTTAGAAAAATTCTGCTTGGTAAGGACCCAGCGTGCTGCTTGCCCTAGAAAAAGGAGACCAATGAAGAGCTAGTTAAATTGTCTTGTTCAAAGCCCTAAAAGAGTATAATCTGGAGATTAGGACTGGGGAGAGATTCCACCCAAGAAAACACACCTAGATTCTTAGTCTGAGCCTATGTATATTCACTTGGCATGCAACAGGCTTTAGTTCCAAGCAGCAGCTCGCTCCTTGGAATGCAGTCCCACTGAGTTCACTTGCTCTTACTTCTGAATAAACATCAAACACTTCACATCCATTTGACTGCAAACTGAACTTTTTGGAAGACCATGAGGCTTGGTGTCACTGGAAGAGTGGAAGAAAATGTAGCAGAAGAAGCAGTTGCCCTGTGGACTACTTCAGTTAGGAACAGAGTTGATGAAGGATCTTGCTTCCTATGGTTTCATCCCAACTAGGTGAAGGAGTGCCCTGCCCAGGTGCCCTTCAATTCCTCCTCATGCTGGATGGAGTCACTTCATGGGCATGTTCCCTGGACTGTTTTCCCAGTTACTGGTTTTCTCCCTGCTGGCAGCACCTACTTGAGTCTCCAGGCCAGAGCCAAGGTAATGGTGACCAGGGCATCCTGCTGTACCTGGCAGTGCTGAAGTGCATCCTCTAATGGAGATGCAGATAGGAGCAGGGACACATTTTGAGAGGGTGGCATTGCAGAGAGAGATCCATTTGGAGAGGGGTGCATGCTGGGAAAGGAAATAAGTTGTGGGTAAACTTTTACAAGGAAGAATGCCTGGCCAACCTAGTTTTGCCAAGCCCCAGGTGGGAGCTGGAGGTCTCCTGAAATTACTGCAATCTCTTTCAGTGGGGTTGAGGCCACAGTTCAGTTCATGATTCAGTGCATGATTCAGTGCATTAGGGATGCCCATCCCTAATATAAATAAGACTTTTTTTCATTTCTATTTTGTTTTCATATAGCATTGTTTCATCCATTTTCACCCAATTCATTTTATATCATTTTTACAGCATGGGTATGTTATAGTTTATGTACCATTGATTTCAATAGCAGGTATATCTGTTGAAATGAACTGGATTAACTTAACAAGTGAGCTATCAAAGCAGGAATTACATGGCAAACCAACTCTGGCTAGGGGACAATATCCCTGGCACAAATTAAATCAGTTTAGAATGAAAGCAGTGTTTCTGGATGGTTCAATTACATGGATGACTCTAACTACTCTTAGATAATGTTTCTAGTGAAATGTACCAAAACAATATGTAGGTAATTAGATTTGATGGTATGCTGACACCTCACAAAGTCAACTCACAGTGAGGGAAATGATTCCTCAGCAGGTCAACACTGTCAAAGCAGTCATTGCAAATCATAGAAAGGAATGGCATTGTTCATTTTTTGCTGAAAATATTCATGAAAAGCAATACTTACCTTTAGAAGAGTATTAGTTATATTCCAGGAAGTGCATATTTTTCTGGCATATTTATTCGGTGCTATACTAGCTGATCTTTGAGTCAGAAGTCGAATGAGAGATGGTAATTTTTAATAGTTTGACCTAATTTCTTATTAAGGTCATCCTCAGTAGCATAAAGCCTTACTGAGAAACCACTCAATCATATGAAAACAACAGGAGAAAAGCTAAATATATATCATAGCTGCATTTGTTGGTGTCAGCTTAATTTCTAACATGCAGCTGTATCCCAGAACTATCACATACTATTAAGCAAAACTGTGAGTATGAGACAAGGAGGAGGAGCAATTTCCCTAAAAATAGGTTATTAATAGAAATTGTTCTTAGCTACCAAGGCTCTGTGTCTTTCAAGAATGGTAATGTGACACTTCTAATGCCAGTGAGGGTATCTTTAATAACCTGAAATAATGTTGTTTTTATATGCTAGCCCTGTGACCCACCTTACCTCTACCTTGTGGGCCCTGATCGAGTGGAAAGGTGGCATTAAAAATGTTTAAAATAAATAAAATAATACCATCAGAAAAAAAATGCACATTTTTGCTTCTTTTCCTTTCTTCTGTCTCTATGTTTGATGAGGAAGTTACGTTTTTTGTCATGTTGCCTTGCCATATGGGAGAAAGGTACAGTGTCAGTTCAGGTGTAAGATAAAACCATGGCTTATTTTAGCAATGGTTAGCAGAATCAGGATTTGGTTGCAAGACAGTCACTGAATCCTGGTTTGCCTTGGCAAATCCTGGTTGTTGCTTTTTCACTGCACCATCCTACCTTGCAGTGCCCAACTGATGACAAGTTTTTGCCTTATCAGTCACTTGTTTACCACTGCCTGCCAGCTACTCAAAAGTAGGGAATCTCCTTCAGTTGGGAAACTTTGGCCATTCTCAGAACAGTCAAGCCACACATCTTCTGTTTGTGGGCTAGCCAAATCTAACAGGCTTTCATGCTAACACTCTCTTCACCTCACAGGAAAATAAACTACTTCTGATTTCAGTGCACACTCTTCACTAAACTCAATTAAATTTATTTCCAAGCATCCTGCCTCTGCTCAGAAGCATACAAAATGCCTATGGCAGACACTGCATGCCCATAGTCTTATTTGTGTGCTCCTGCAGGTTTCTGCTTGACACATCATTTGCCTGACACATAATGTTCAGTAGCTTAGTACCCAGCCCCATGAAGCACATACACATCCAGCACCCAGTTCCACTCACAGAAACAAACGAATAACATTAAAGTGAACCTACAAAAACAGATGGCTCAGTTTCAGATACAAGACATCAAATGACAACTTGTAGAAACTGATGACAAGTCTCAGCAATACAGGGTATAGCTCATATCCCTAGATATATGTAGTAAAGCCCTGATCATCTAATCTTTCTTTACCCCATGGAAAACCAAAAGTCATTGTTTCTCAACAGGAATAAACACAAGATGGGGTTGCCTGGATCTTCAAAGTACAGCTGCCTCATGAAACTCCATGATTTGACACTGTAAGGACAGCCCTAGCTCCAACCACTTCATCAGCTTGGAAGAGTGTACATCATGCAAAGTCAGCTTTTCTTGAAATGTAAACTGATAAAATCCCCCGTGAAGGCAATGTTTTGATCTGAAACTTGTCTCCAGCACTAACATCCTTTAGGATGCCAGCACATATTCCCGACGGCCAACAACCCAGTCATTGTTCACTCTCGTGTTTCCGAAGACAAATAGACTAGCTTTCCTAACTGGGTGATTTCCTTGTGAGACATATTTGCAGTGTACCTATACCTGTGAAAATGAAACCAGAGAGCGAAGCACCAGAATAAATGGTCATATCACAAGTTTTCTTGCCATATTCAAGTGCTGGAAGTAAATCTTCATTAGAGGCAGGGCTTTTTTTTTTTTTTTTTTTGAGCAGGAATGCACAGGAACACAGTTCCTGCTGACTTGGCATCAGGGATGTGGCCTAATATGCAAATGAATTCAAGCTGGGCTTTTCCCACAAAAAACCTCTAATTAAAGGTTCTGATTGAGGAATGCCATATGTGATCTCAAAAGCACAAAGTTGGTAGTGCAGCAATTGTGCTATTTGGTATTTTCACAACCACTTGGGCGCAAGCACATTTTTTGCCAATAAGTAGTAGCTGTTAAGGTAATCCTTGACTGATTGTCTCAAGGGCTACTGTGAGAATAACACAGAGTAACGGCTTTGTCAAGTATCTCAAACAAATAGTGATGGTTACTAGCTTCTTCACAATACAAACAATGCCTTCAATAGTCTGATAATAGTAGATAAATGTATTCATATAACATGTGCTTAACAATCTGTGACCTGTGATTGCTCAAGGCTATTACAATCCTTATTTACTCTGCAACAAAGTTTGTAACTCTATAAGCACTAACAGGGAGATCAATACACTGAATTAGACTTTATCCAACCAACATATAAATATCACATATGAGGTTTATGATTTAATGGAACGTTATAAAACAGAGACAATATTTTTGTAATTTTTGGAATTTACTAAGTCATCTCTGAATGATGGTTTTAATTCATAGCTATTGAGAAATATAGTTTCATGGTACCAATTTGCTACTTCCTTTGACTGGATCAATAATTGCAATCCAGTATAATAATAACAATATAATATTATATTTTATTTATATCCTGCCCTCCTCGCCGAAGCAGGCTCAGGGCGGCTCACAACATATAAGAATTACAATTTACAGTATATGATATAAAAACATTCTCAGTATAATATATAGAATTTGCTAATTAAAACCATTATAATTAAAACCATCAAAATTTCAATTAATTATAGTGCTATATTCTAGATGTTCTCCTCGGTAGTTTATGATGGCTGGATATAGTAGACTAAATCTACATTAAGTGAAGACCATTTGGAAAAGGATAGTCTTGCAGGCCCTATGGAATTGATCAAGACTCTGCAGGACCCGCACTTCATCTGGTAGTTGGTTCCAACAGTGTGGAGCTGTGATCGAAAAGGCCCTTTCACGCGTACTCTTCAGTTTGGCCTCCTTCGGCCCAGGGATTGTCAGCCAATTTTGTGCACCTGATCTCAGTACTCTCTGGGGCACATATGGGGAGAGACGGTCCCTAAGGTAGGCAGGTCCTCGGCCTTATAGGGCTTTAAAGGTAATGACCAGCACTTTGTAATGAATCCGGTATACAACTGGCAGCCAGTGCAGCTCACGCAGCCCCAGCTGTATGTGCTCCCACTTTGGGAGGCCTAACAACAGCCTAGCCACTGCATTCTGCACCAGCTGCAACTTCCTGGTTTGGCACAAGGGCAGTCCCATGTAGAGGGCATTACAGTAATGAAATCTCGAGGTGACCGTTGCATGAATCACTGTTGCTCTAGGAAGGGGGCCAAATGCCTCACCCGCCTAAGATGGAAAAAAGCGGATTTGGCAGTGGCTGCTATCTGGGCTTCCATTGACAAGGAAGGCTCCAGTAGAACCCCCAAGCTCTTGACCTTGTGCGCCACTTTCAATGGTGCACCATCAAAAACTGGAAGGGGAATTTCCCTTCCCAGACTGCCATGACCCAGGCAAAGGACCTCTGTCTTTGTTGGATTCAGCTTCAACCTACTCAGCCTAAGCCAATCTGCCACGGCTTGCAGTGCTAGGTCCAGATTTTTTGGGATGCAGTCAGGCCGACCATCCATTAGTGGATAGAGCTGGGTGTCATCTGCATATTGAGAACACCCAAGCCCATATCTCCAGGCAATCTGGGCAAGGGGACACATGTAGATGTTAAATAACATCGGAGAGAGCATTGCCCCTTGTGGCACCCCACAATCTAGTGAGTGCCTCTGGGACAACTCTCCCCCAATTGCCACCCTTTGTCCCTGTCCATCAAGGAAGGAGGAAAGCCATTGTAAGGCCAGCCCCCAAATCCCTGCGCTGGCGAGGCCGCAGGTCAGTAACCGATGGTTGACCATATTGAACGCAGCCGATAGATACAACAACTTCAGCACTGCCATGCCACCTCAATCCAGATGCCTCTGGAGATCATCCACCATGGCGACCGGCACTGTCTCTGTCCCATGACCTGGGCGGAAGCTGGACTGGTGAGGATCTAAGACGGAAGCATCATTCAGAAAACTCTGCAACTGTAACGCTACTGCCCTCTCAATGATTTTACCCCAAAATGGTAAATTTGAGACTGGCCAATAATGTGCCAATTTGGCCAGATCTGATGTAATCTTTTTCAGGAGAGGGCGGACCACAGCCTCTTTAAGAGGTGTTGGAAAACGCCCCTCTGAGAGGGATCTATTTACGATGTCCCGTATAGGACATTTAAGTTCCCTCTGGCAAGATTTAATTAGCCAAGAGGGACATCGGTCCAAATCGCAAGTTGTTGGGCATACAATAGAAAGGATTCCATCAACTTCCCCCAAACTAAGTGTGTCGAAGTGATCCAGAACTGAACCAGAAGACAGGCACAGAGCCTCGAGTTCTTGTACTGTATCCAATGTGGCAGGGAGGTCGTGGCAGAGAGACATTATTTTATCCGCAAAAAAATTCACAAAAGCCTCACAGCCAATCTCTAATTCTCTAGCATTTGGTCTGCCTTGAGGCAGTGTTGTAAGGTTCCCAATTATCCTAAACAATTGTGCCGGGTGCAAATTTGCAGACACAATCTTAGCCACAAAGTAATCCTTCTTAGTGGCTTTGACTGCCATCGCATAGGACCTCATAAACTCTCTATAAGATGTTCTTGTCACTTCGTCTAGAGTATGCCATGACTTCCAGGGTTGGAACATGGCGAATTGACCTGCTTCTTTTAGGAGGAGCAGACCGGAGCCTTTGTTTTGGGCATAAAACGCAATTCCAATGCCTGCTGCCTACATTTTCCAGAAAGGAAACTGTCTAAGACATGCTTGAAGAATTTTGAGGGGGCTTACTTTGACTGATCCCAGTGGGGTTCCTTTTTGGCTTTGAAGAGCCCCTGATGAAGAATTGCATTCCATCGTTTACAAAGGGTCTCCGGAGTAATTAAATTGACATAAATTCATCAAGAATCCAACTTTCTATGGATTACAACAACATCTGAAGGTAAAGTGAATGGTATAAAAGAAGAATAGACTTTCGTTAAGGTAAAAGACGTTTATCTATCACTCCGGGATTAAAATAAGACTTTTAAAATAAAAGATTTAAGATCTGGAACTAATTGTAAGAATATAAAGTCAAGAAGAAGAGGAAGGGGGTAAATTTCGAGTTTTTGGAGTTAAAGATAAGCAGAAAATTGCAGAAAAAAACTGATGTTTGAAATACCTGTGGCTTTGAAACCCCCCTTCCCGACATAACAGAGTTGCTGATTCTTAAAATGGCACAGGAAGTGACATTTTGCAATTATCGCGGGATTACCAACTATTGAGAATGAGACTTCATGGCCAGAGAATCAGGAAGTAAACACTGAAAGAAGGGAAATCTTTAAGCCATCTCTAGAGTCAGAAACTGGTGGCCATTAAAGAAGGGTCAAAGGTTTTACATTTTTAAAAATAGAATGGGACTTTAAAAATTTACAAAACGGGCAGGAATCATCCTAAAAAGGTAAAATATTCTGGACTATATGTTTGAAATTTAATTATAAGGACTATTGGAAAAAGAAAAACTTTTCAAAAAAGGGGCTTGGAAAAATCACAGCCACCATTTTGGATAAATTAAGAACTTTAAAAATTGATATCTTGAGCTAGGAAGCTCAGAGGATGGCGAGTTTGGGCTTGTTGGAAAGGGCATGCTTTAATCTATTGAATTCTGTCATCGGATTGCTGATTGGTGAAGTCAACTTAATAGCCCATTTTGTGCAATGGGAGGACAGTGATGTCTGACCAGAAGCTGGGACCAAGGCTTACACATCTGAGAGCAGCCTCTTTGGGGGAAGGAAAAATGGTCAAACAAGTTCAAGAACAACTGGATGCTATGGAGGCAAGATTGGTGAAGGTGATGAAAGATCTAATAACTGGAAGTGAGAAGAAACTAACTAAAGAAATAAATTCTAGTGCTGGGGAAGTCAAGAAAGAGATTTAAAAAGAGATTGATGATCTCAGGAAAGAGTCACAAGCAACAGCACAGAAGACACAGGAGATAGAAACTAAAGTTAAAGACCAAGATGCTACTATTAAGAAGATGCAGGAGAAAGCAATATTACAAGATTGCAAGTTAACGCCAAACTTGATTCGTTTAAGAGGTGTGCCAGAAAAAGACCAAGAGGACCTAAAGAAGTACATTTCAACAATTATTGCTGAGTTTATGAGAGATAACCCTGAGGTGATGGGACAATTGTGTGATTATGTTTACAGGGTCAACTCGGAATTTGCTAAAAAGTGCAAGCTACCAAGGGATGTGGTAGTAAAATTTACTACACGAGACATGGTAAGAAGGATTTTAAGTCAACAATTTGAGAATCCAATGGTAGTAGAGGAAAGCAGAGTAAGAATAATGAAGGAGCTGCCAAGAAAGGTCATAAGTGACAGAAGACAGTTCAAGAAATTGACAGACAAGCTAAGGGAGAAGGGAATAAAATAGAGATGGCTCTTACCTGAAGGTCTTAGCTTTGAGTATAAAAGACTGAGAATTACAATAACAGATACTCAAGGCATGGAGAGGTTTTTTGCAGACAATAAAGATTTTGGAGATACAGAATAATTGAAGAATCACTATGGATTACAAACTAATTTCTTGGAATGTAAATGGACTTAATTCACCGCAAAAAAGAAAAGCAACGTTTCATTGGATTAAAAAACAAAAATGTAATATAGTTTGTCAACAAGAAGTGCATATCAAACAAATGGACTATAAATTTTTATGAAATAAATCTTTGGGTGAAGAATTTTTTTCATTAGCTAAGGAAAAAAAGGGACGTGATTTTTATATCAAAAAAGAATTGGAGCCAAAGTTGATTTTTAAGGACAATGAAGGTAGATTTGTTGCAGTGGAGGTGTTGATGAATGAGAAAAAAAATTGTTATTGGGAAGGATGGGGTGAAGGATGCTTTTTTAAAAGATATTATGCAACAATTAGACCAAGTGACATATAATCAGATTATGTTAATAGGAGATTTCAATGGAACTATTAAGAATTCTTTAGATAGATCCAGGAAAAAAAGAAAATAAAGATGGCAAGCTGCCAAAGTCATTTTTTGAACTAACAAAGCAAGAAAGTTTGGAAGATGTATGGAGAAAGTTTAATCCTAACATATGTGATTATACTTTTAACAACACACAACTCCTTCTCAAGAATTGATACGTTATGGTCTACTAAAGATTTGGGACTTATTACAAATAAAATAGAGATTCTTCCGAAAATAGGTGCAGACCATAATCCATTAATGTGGTTGGTGAAAGAGAGGAAAAAGGTGAGGAGATGGAGGTTAAATGAAGATTTATTGTAAAAAGTAGAAATAGTGGCATTCTTGAAAAAGAAACCAAAGCTTTCTTCCAAATAAATGAAAATCAGGATGCTCAAATTCAGACCATATGGGATGCGTATAAAACTGTAATGAGAGGAATATTAATTACACTGAACAACAAAGACAAAAGAGATAAAGAAAAACAATTGGTGGACTTACAAAAAGAAATAGTTAAAAAAAGAAAAGGAACTGAAAAAGAGACTGGGGAAAAATAAAATTTTGCAGGAGATTACAATTTTACAGAGTCAACTGAGATATTTATTGAACAAAGAGGTGGAATGGAACTTAAAAAGGCTGCATCAGAAATCCTTCGAGGGTGCTAACAAACCGGGAAAATATTTGGCGTGGCAAATGAAGAAAAAAAGGGAGAACTAATTTATAAATAGAATTATATCTGAAGGTAAAGACATTGTGGATCAAGCAGGAATTAAAAGGGAATTTGACAAATATTATGCTAAACTATTTAAAGATCAACAAGTAAATAAAGAGAAAATAGAAGCATATTTGCAAAGAATAAATGCAAAGCCCTTAAAAGAAAGTATGGGAAAAAAAAACTTTAAATGAACCAACTGAAAAAGTAGAAATTGAAGCAGCAATCAGTTCAATTAAACTAGGTAAAGCTCCGGGTCCTGATTGTTTTTCAGCAAAATTTTATAAAGTTCTGGCAAAAACATTAGTACCAAAGCTTCAAAAATTGATGAATAGTATCAGACGGGGGCGTGGCGTCGGCGCGAATGGCGACAGACGTGTGAGGCTTTAGCTCCTGACCCGATCTCCTCACCCTCCCTCATCAACGCAGGTTTTTATATCCTATTTCTTATCAGACTATGGGAAAATCGTCCCATAAAAAGAATAACTCATCTTTAGCTAGCGCTCGGCTTCTTAAATCCTTTCTGGACTCCAGCTCACAATCTGATTGCTCCCTGTCAAGGCCGCACAAAATGTCAAATATGCCAGATGGCGCTGCTAGTCTGCTTCCCTCACCAGATCTCCTCACAGCGAAAGAATTCCATAATACCCTGAGCTCATTTCAGTCAGAAATGCTAGACAACATGGTGGCTATACTCAAGCCAATTACAAATCAGATCAGCTCCTTACAAATCACTTTACAAGAAGCCACAGCCACAGCTAACTCAGCGTTAGAAACAGGCCTTACTAATCAAAAGGAAATCCGACATCTTCAGAGGCAAGAACGCTGGGCCACAGACAAAATTCTGGCACTAGATAACAAAGTGTGGGAACGACATGTTAAGCTGCGAGGCTTTGAAGAACATGAGGAAGGAACCTCAGACCTGGCCAGCTTCCTAGCATCATGGTTTTCTACAGCCCTTCAGCTGGAGGACGGCATCGCTCCATACATTGTTCGTGCTTATCGACTGGGTCCAACCTTCTCCTCCCGCTCCCACGGCTCCCGAGATGTCATCATCGAACTGGCTGACATACGAGTTAAGAAAAAGATCTTAGACACTGCCAGAAACCTTAATGGTCTTCCCTATAAGGATAAGAAAATACTTGCTTTCCCAGATCTATCAGCAGAAACCCTGCAGAATAGGCATTTCCTCAAACCTATTGCTCAAAAGCTGGCCGCAGCAAGCATCCGCTATAGATGGTCGCCCTCAGGCAGACTTGTCATACATCGCCAAGGGAAAAGCTGGACTATTGAAGACCCTGAAGCTGGTTTGTATCTACTTCAGTCACTCAACATAGATGTTCCGATGGAGCTGGATCGTAAGTCATAAAAGCGAAAATGGACCTTCGTGTCACCGCCTAAGGATCGTAAAATCTCAGCCCGTTCGCATGAACCAGCCCAGGCTCCGGACTCTATACAGTCAAAGCAATCAGTAAACTCATCATAAACCTGCGTTGTTATCTTATGTTATCTTACTTTAAAGCTTTGTCTTATATGATAATTAACATCTGAGGGAGGGTTGGGGGGGTGAGGGTAGAGTGGGGCTTGGCTCTCCAGCTCTCAAGAATGAGGGGAATGTGTAGTGGAAGGGTACAAGGACCCCGGTCTTGGGTGGTTTCCTGGGACCCACGGGTTTTCCCCATGTGCTGGTTACTGGTTCTGTTATTTAATGTATCCGATGGGAGTTCTGTCCCCCTGCAGACATCTTTCCAATCTATCTTTGACCATCATTTATATACAGAGGGGACAGAGAAAGGGGGAGGGGAGAGGGGGGTGGGGATGAGGTACACTTATTGCTGTTACTTGTATTATAGTGTTAGATATGCTGGTTACCACTTATGCTGCTACTCTAGTACGCCATCTGCTGTTCAACTAGGGATATCACATGTTTGTCTATTAGTTCTGTATAGGTTTCTTTGCCTTTTTTCTAGTTCTTGTTTGTTTGACTTGACACTGATGCAGTTCACTTGTCCTAGGAACAAAATGTATATGCCTTCATGTTTTATGGGCTTGCTTTTTGGATCAGTGGCCCTTTTTCTCCTGTGCTCGTCATTTTTCTTTCTCAAAGGCCCGCCAAGTTGGCTTAAACTACTATTTCTATTTAGCCCTGTTATAGCAATTAGTACCTTTCCAATATCCCATTATATTCCCGCAGTAATCATAGATTGGGACACTGTCCTACATTCACTCACATACAAACCATCCTTTTTCATAGTCATGAGGTCTCATACTGCATTTCCCTGCTATGGATCTTACATTGTAATTGTCTATCGTCTCCGTCCTTTGTCCCTGACGGGAGACCTAATTTATAATCCATATATTTTGACCTAAATGGCCCTGGACCTAAAAATCTTTTCGCTGAACTGTCGAGGGCTTAATAGCAAAATCAAATCTAGACGCATCCTCTCAGGGTTGAAGAAACGTGCTCTAGACATTATCTTTCTACAAGAGACACACTTACGAAATGACATTAATCCCCTATTTCGCTCTGCCCATTTTCCTGTGTCTTTCACAGCCTCTGGTTCCTCTCATGCCAGGGGGGTTGCCATTTTACTCTCACGTTCAGTTCAGTTTGCTTGCTTGGCCTCTGAGATAGATGAACGTGGTAGATTTCTTTTTGTTAAGGGTAGACTCAATGACGAAATCACAACCCTAGCTGCCATTTATGCGCCTAATTCGGGACAACTAGAATTTATCCGGGAGATTATGAACAAATTAAAAGCTTTTCAGGAAGGCCCTTTAATTATCGGAGCTGACTTTAATTTCCTTATGGACACTCAGCTAGACAGAAAATTGGAACATTCGCCTCTCCACTCCCCCCCCCCCCCAGAAGAGGCTTTTCCCCCTCAGGCTTGAATAAAATAATGTCAGAAATGGGGCTTATAGACTCCTGGAGGTTTCTCCATCAAATTGAGCGGGACTTTACCTACTTCTCTTCGCAGCATCAAACTCACACGCGCATTGATTATATCTTTATTTCTGATTCTCTTTGTAATGCTCTTGTAGATGCCTCAATTGAACCAAAACTCTGGTCTGATCACACGCCAGTTATCTGCTCTATTAAGAAAACTGTACAATATGACCGTAGCTTTTCCTGGAGACTTGACAATTATTTATTATTAGATAAAGAACTTTTCAACCTAATCGAACAGGAAATTAAGGAATTTTTTAGCCACAATCTTTCTGATGACATTCTGATGAACGACTCAAACAGCATTTGAACATTTTTATTCAAGAGGAGCAAGCAGGTTTTCTCCCCAGAAGGCAAATAAGAGACAATATCAGAACAGTAATAGATATTGTAGAATATTACGAAAAACATCCAGAAAAAGAGGTAGCTTTATTCTTTGCTGATGCAGAAAAAGCTTTTGATAATCTTAATTGGGACTTTATGTTTGCAGTGATGGAGAAATTGAAATTCGGAGATGATTTTATAAGAATGGTCAAGGCAATCTATACAGAACAACAAGCTAAACTCTGTGTGAATGCAGATTTGACGGAACAAATGATAATTAGCAAAGGTACAAGGCAAGGTTGCCCTCTATCTCCATTGCTATTCATAATGACTTTAGAGATTTTGCTGACGCAAATCAAAGAGGATAAAGAAATAGAGGGGCTGAAACTGAAAGGTTTTTCTTATAAATATAGGACTTATGCAGATGATGTGATGTTTATTAATGAAAACCAATTACAAGTGACGCCCCAGTTGTTGAATAAAATTAAAGAGTATGGCGAGTTGGTGGGCTTCCATATAAAAAAAGAAAAATAAAAAAAAATTAAGTAAGAATTTGTCATCAAGCAAACAGAAAGAATTACAAAACATAACTGGATGTGAAGTTACCTCAAAAGTAAAATACTTAGGTGTGGAGATACGATGAGAAATACTGATTTATATAAGAACAACTATGAAAAGCTTTGGCGTAAAATTGAAGGAGATATGTTAGAGTGGAACAAATTGAATTTGTCCATGCTGGGTAGGATCTCAGCAATCAAAATGAATGTTCTACCAAGAATTATGTTTTTTTTTTTCCCAAACTATTCCAATAGTGAAAGACAAGAAACAATTTAATTTTTGGCAAAAAAAAGATTTCAGAATTTGTATGGGTGGGTAAAAAACCTAGAATCAAAATGAAAATTCTGACAGATGCAAAAGAAAGGGGTGGTTTCCAACTGCCTGATTTAAAGTTATATCATGATGCAATTTGTTTGGTGTGGATCAAGGACTGGCTAACTTTGCTTAATAGAAAATTATTGGCATTAGAAGGCCATGGAAATATTTTTGGTTGGCATGCCTACATGTATTATGGAAAGGAGAAGGTGGATGGATTTTTCTCACATCATTACATATAGAGGAACTTGTTGAATACTTGGAAAAAATATAATAAATATGGTGATGAGAGAAAACCACTTTGGATTGTGCCAACAGACGTCATAAAGTTGTCTTCAGATCCACAGGAAGATAAATGGTTAGCATATAAACAATTGCTAAAAATTCAGGGATGCAAGGTGGAACTATAACTGGTCGAATAAATAAAGGATAAATTTAATTGGTATCAACTGCAACAAATTAAAAGCGTAGTAGAACATGATATTAGAAGTGCAGGTATAAGGCATGAGCAAACAGAAATGGAAAAAATGCTGTTGGGTGAGGATGAAAAATTGATTTCAATGATTTATAAGTTGCTACTGAAATAGTCTACAAAAGATGAGGTAGTGAAACCTCAAATGATAAAATGGTCAATAAATATGAATAAAGAAATACAAATGGAGACGTGGGAACACCTATGGAAGAACTCTATGAAAATATCGATGTGCTATAATATAAAAGAGAACTGTTTGAAAATGCTGTATAGGTGGTATATGACACCTAAGAAATTAGCAAAAATGAACAATCAAGCTCCAGACAGGTGTTGGAAGTGCAAAAAAATGAAGGTTCTTTCTACGATATGTGGTGGACTTGTGAAAAGGCAAAACAATTTTGGCAAATGATTCAACAAGAGATTTCGAAAATCTTGGGTTATAATATCAAGAGAGCACCAGATGTCTTTCTGGTGGGATTACAAATGGAAAGCTTTCCGAAGCGAGATAGGACATTGTTGTGGTATTTGCTTTCAGCTGCGAGGACATTGTATGCGCAAATGTGGAAGCAAGATAAAATACCAGAGAAATTGGACTGGATCTTAAAAATACTAAACTGGAGTGAAATGGACAAAGTTACTAGAATCTTAAAAGAATGTAATTCAGAGAAATTTAAAGATGAATGGGAGAAATTTCAAAAAATATGTTGAAAAACAATGGAAAGTGAAGAGACATTTAGTGATTTTTGATAACCCCAACTGAATTTTTAATGGGAAGATAAAGCTGTAAACATTGATTTTTTATTTAATATGTAAGTTAGCTAGATCAAGAAAAAAATAGAGGGTTCATTATAATAATAATTATTATATATTCTTGGTTCATCTTGTGTTGAGATAACTGTACTTTTAAGTGAAGATTCTATAATTGTGAATTTTACCTTTATGATTTATTTTTTATATTTTTTTTAAATACCGGCTGAGGTCATGTAATAAAGGAGAGGAAATTTTGTAGTATATTGGTTGATTATTTTATTTTAAGTGTATGTTAGATAAATACTTTTCAATATATTGCAAAACAATAAAAATTGGTTTACACGAGTATGCCGCCATTGCCTCTCTAACCGTCTGAGCCCTTGTTTAAGCTGTTGCAGCTCCGGGGTATACCACAGAGCCAGCTTAACATGAGGGCTCAGAGGACATCGAGGTGCGATCTTGTTGATGGCCCTCGATAGCCGGCCACGCCAAGGCTCAACCAGGTCATCAAGGGAATTGCCAGGGAGCCAGGGATCCCGCAGAGCCATTTGGAACCGCTCAGGTCCATCAGACTCCGCGGGCAAGCCAAAATAGGCTTTCCGCCCATACAGGGTTGGGATGGAGCATCCAAACGAGCCTTGAGGGCAAAGTGGTCCGACCATGGCACTGCCTCAGTGGTAATACTGTCCACAAAAACTCCAGCCTCAAAGACCAAATCTAACATGTGCCCCGCCTGGTGAGTGGGTGTTGTAACAAGTTGGGAGAGTCCCAGTGTTGCCATGGAAGACACTAGGTTCATCACCAGACTGGAGGTCGCATCACCGACATGGACATTGAAATCACCCAGGATCACAAGCCTTGGATATTCCAATGCCCAGTCTGTTATGGCCTCCATCAGGGATAGTAAGGCACTGGCCGGTGCGTTAGGCAGACTGTACACCAGCCAGATCGCCAACCCCTCCCCCACATCCCACGCCAGACCAGCACATTCTATACCATTGATCGTTGGGGCCAGGAGAGCCCGGAAGGAGTAATCCTCTAGTATGAATAGCGCCACCCCTCCCCCCCACCCGCTTGTCCGTGATTGGTGAAAGACCAAGTATCCTGAGGGGGGGTCATCTGGGAGAGAGCTACAGTCTACCCATCTCGCACCCAGGTCTCGGTCACATAAGTCAGGTCTACATCCTGCTTAAGCAGGAACTCCCTAAGGGTCGAGGTCTTGTTATTTATGGACCTGGCATTACATAAAACCAATGACGGAGTTGGGCCATTTCGCTTGACCCCACTACCTGTCACCATCGGGATGGGATGCAGACTGGAAGGGGGCGAAGCACTATTTTGTCTCGGCCTTCTTCCCTTATAATTCTGTCTGCTCCCACTGTCATACCTTCCCCTCCCCAAGAGTACTGGAATCCCTAGGTCGGGCATCCTCACTGATGTCCAGTATCACACTTGTTATCAGTTGGTTTGCTTTTTTCTCATGGAAAGTTAAATTATCTAGGGATTTCATAACATACATGTCTTTATGGGTATAACACTAGAAAAACAGCTGTAATAGATCTGTGTGCATAGAGATGTGTATACCTTTCCCATTTTGTATTCAATTTATTTTAGGTTCATAAAATTTTATTATCATTTCTAGAGCTTCTCTATTTAGGTTTAATTGTTCTATACCACATAGCCTCGGCGCAGACTGGTAAAGCTGCTGTACTGCAGTCTGAGCTCTCTGCTCATGATCTGAGTTCAGTCCTGACAGAAGCTGGATTCAGGTAGCCAGCTCAAGGTTGACTCAGCTTCCATCCTTCTGAGGTAGGTAAAATGAGTACCTAGCTCCTTATTATTTTGTAAGAGAATGCTGAATCCCTGAAGGTTAGTTTATGTATTTTAACGCACCCCTACTGTTAACTGTTATTAAAATCTAACAAAAAAATTTCTTCAGAACAATCTACCGTAATTTCAGAAAATGAAAAAGAACACTTCAGAATTACACAAAACCACTCCCCTCCAAAAAAACCTCAACAGAACAGAAAGATCTGTAAACACAGTTTCCAGTTTCCTGTGGGTTATTCTACAGTAATTTTACTTATATGTGATCAGACTATGGATCACTGTGGAGAGATCACACTTTCAGGGGACAATCATCTCCAGGATAGGCTGACTTGACAGACACCAAGCAGCTTCTCCATCGTCCAACAGCAGCACCTCAATATTATTGAGGCAAGAGCCAGTTTGGTGTATTATTGAGGTGAGAGCCACTGGAGAGCCAGTTTGGTGTAGTGGTTAAGTGTGCGGATTCTTATCTGGGAGAACCGGGTTTGATTCCCCACTCCTCCACTCGCAGCTGCTGGAATGGCCTCGGGTCAGCCATAGCTCTGGCAGAAGTTGTCCTTGAAAGGGCAGCTGCTGTGAGAGCCCTCTCCAGCCACACCCACCTCACAGGGTGTCTGTTGTGGGGGAGGAAGGTAAAGGAGATTGTGAGCCGCTCTGAGACTCTTCAGAGTGGAGGGCAGGATATAAATCCAATATCTTATTATTATTATTATTATTATTTGGACTAAACTTCAATTTATTGACCCTCGTTCATCCCATTACTTTCTCCAGGTGCCTATTCAAGACATGGCTTGGCTCATTAGGAGAAAAAAGAGATGGGTGTCATTCACATATTGACTTGCACCTTATTCCAAATCCCTAGACAACCTCTCCCAGCAATTCTATGTAGCTGTTAAATAGCATAGGGGGTAAGATAAATGCCATGAAGCCAAGCAGCAATCCCAGAGCACCAGCCTCTGTAATCTATTAATAAAGTAAGAGCAGAAAAACCAAAAGTATAGTATCCCTTGTTCCCAACCCAGAAAGCCTCTTCAGAGGGATGTCATGGTTCATGGTATGAAAAGTCACTGAGAGGTCCAACAGAATTAACAAGGACACACTCTCATATCAGTCTCCCTGCAAAAGCTATCAGTGATAGCTAGGCTTAACTTTTGCATGCTGGGAGAGGGCGATCTTCTCCCCCCTGATCACATTGCCTGCCAATACTCCTTTGACAGTAGAAAGGGGATACCATTTAAAACTACCATCAGGCAATGGTGTTTTGTCACTTCCAGGGAAAACCCAGAAGTGATGTCACATTGCTCTAGAAATTATCAGAAATACTATGGTTTTATACCCCATAGCTCCCCTCCTTTGTCTCTATTCTTCAGACTCCCACTGGCAGTCATGGCAACCAGGGCTATTTGCATCTTAACTTTTGGCCTGAATCCATATTAATATGGGTCTAGATAATGCATCTCCTCCAAGACTGCTTGAAGTTGTGAGTCTTACCCTACACAACATGGAATGTAATCCACTGATCAATAGCTGTTTTTGGTCATTTGTGTCCAAGGATTCCTTATTCAGGAGGAGTCACACAACCACTTTTTTTCAAAGCAGTCAGAAACTGCACCTTCCCACAGAGAGGCATTTGTTGCCTCCCAGGCCCAATAAACCAGCCTAGCCCAGTCATAAGGTGCAAGGGTCAAGCCATGGTAAGCTGCAGACTTCGAAACACCTTGTCCACTTCATCAGGCCTCACAGAAAGTCATCCAAACAAGGACCGGGCTGTATTCCAGTAGCATCCTGACACAGAACCGAAATAATTGCAGCATCTAAGTCATGTGAATATGAGTTCTCCTGTACACTTTGCTATAACCAAGAACTATTATTTGTTCCAGGTTACTTAAATTTGACAGTCACTCTATGCAAATAAAGAAAGTTGTAGAAAGTCTTTTAAAAAAATCTTCTTTGAATGTTATTTACATTAGCAAACTCTACTTGCTATCTTGAATAAAAAGCTTTATTTTTATCATTAATATTTCCTGAAAATACCTTTATAATCAGAAAAAGACGTTTGAGACTTTGTAGGAGAGCAGCTGATTAATATCCACCCTGAATAAGTTGCTCACCCAAAGCTAAGTATTAATTAGGACTCCTGCATAGTCTATCACATCTTATTACTTAGGCTCACCAAGATATGAAAACGGTTTGAGATGTATAAAAATAGATAAGGGATCTTTACAGCCTTTTAGGAAGCAGATACATGCCTCTTCAGTGACAAATACGCAAAAATTGGCAGGCTTTTGTGTGCGTGAAAGGGATCACAAGAACAAACTCTATGAAAATGTTATCCATATATTCTGGTTTAGAGATTATTTCTCTGATCAATTGTTTGTAAATGAAATATAGCCTAGAAAATGAACAAGTGCACCCAGGGCACCAGCTATAAGCTTCAGAATTTTTAAAAAATATGTAACGTATCAATGGTATTTTCTCATTTATTTTCAGTTTGAATGCCAAGGACTCAACATTGGCAAGACAATCTTCTCTTTTAATCTCATTATTTGCATGTAATTTTGACATTATTCAAGTGATCCATTTGATTTACTTTCTAGAGTTATCTGCACTTCACCTTGTCTTAGTTCATAACTGGACTCTTATAACCTTAGTTCCAGATTAACTATTTTAGGTTAGTTCTGTTAGTAATTGAGCCTGAAGGCATACTAGAAGATCTACCCATTACTACACCCTTCCTTTCTCAAATTTAGCAGACAGTACTGGAAAGGCCTTGCAGCAATGGTGGTAGTGATGGGGAACCTCAAGACAGATGGCAGTGCATACACATTGGGAATCACAGTGATGTTTCATTGTAGCATCAAGAGATATACTCATTTTCATTTATTTAAAACATGTTGATGTAGTGTACTCAATTATTTCTTTTATAGAATGTCAGGGTCATTTTAAAAATCATTTATCTGTCATGATGCACATTTTATATGCTATTTCAAAACCATTTATTTGCAAGTCATACAAACTTAATATTTAAAATTTTATATGTATAACAAGAAATATCTGCCTAAGGAAACAAAAATGAATCACAGGTTCAATTTTCACATGGTGAAGTGTGACATGCCCACTCTCTCTCACACACCAGGTAGCCCTCAGGCCTAAGGTTGCCAAACCCCTTATCAGAGCAGGATACTCCTTTCTCCAAGTACCCAAGTGGCTGAAGGGGAAATTAAAAGTTAAAATAAAAATGAAATTCACTGGCATCATCCACATAATGACATCACTTCCAGGGAATAACCAGAAGTAACAGCAGTAGCTCAAGAAAATGCCAGAAACTCTATGGTTACCTGAGCCCTGTCATCTACCTCATTCTGCTCAATAAGGCTATGGTAAGAGATGGGGGAGAGAGTTCCACTCTTTTAATCTTCCTCCAGTTTTACTCCCTTGAAGCCTATAGAAAGTACTATCTTATTATTCTTGGCCACCTCTGTCTTTCCTTGTGATGCCTGCCTGGCCAAAATTTCTGGGCCTTGAGGAGAAGTAATTCCTCCAGAGTAGAGCTGCCAGCTGATCACTGACAACCAGCTGGAGTATTTTGTGGGTGAGGATCTATGTCACAACTTTTCTGATTTGTAACATAGAGGTGGGGAAATTCTTAGAGTGCTGTGACATCACCTCTAGGTACAAAATGTACGTGATGTCACAACATCATGAGTGGTTTCTCCTCACCTCCACTTTTTGCTCCTGCAGAAGCAAAGAATACCAGTGGGGCCTGGACCTCAAAGGTGGGACATTGCACTCTGACCTGAGGCAAATTGCAATTGTACTGCTGAGTATGTTTTGGAGATGGCTGGAGCCCAGTAGTGACCATTGAGTATGTTTTGGAGATGGCTGGGGCCCTCCACCAGTGACCACTGAACAGCAGCCAGGACTTCCACCTTGGCCTGGCCACCAATCAGCTGGGTAGCAAGGAAAGCCTTACAGGGCTCAACCACTGTTGATATTGAGCTCTCATGAAGGTGTGGGCATCCAGTCAGAATAGGGGACCATATCCCTCCCAACAAAGCAAAAATGGTCTTGGGAGGCACTAGTGGGAGTGATTCTAGAGTTCTGGCCCTGCTGGTGGCCCTACCATTAGTGTAGGTGCTGGATCTAATTACTAGAGGGCTTCAGAATAGAACTTGGTGTCTGCAGAACTTATTATGGATTGTCTAAATTCAACCGGATTACAATCGGCTCAGTTTATAATAAGATTCAGATCTATCAATGAAAGTCATCAATTCCTCCCTACAGCTGATGTATTTGGGCATACTGAGTATAAGCTAACCACTCTTAGGGGTCTGATCCCAAAGGTCATTTGCAGTAAAAAGTGCACAAATTGCACTGGGTCATCTCAACTTCACCTGCAAGGTAATCTGCCCCAGGTATGCCTTTTATACACAGTTGGCTTTCACTGCTGCAGGGGTTGCCTTTCCTCACTACCACATTAGGATGATGTGGGTCTTGCTGAGTTTTTTAGTCCATTTTAATTGAATTTCCTTTTGGCAGTCACCTTTCATCCTATCACCTATTTTGAGCGCTTTTATGCAGCAGCTTCTATGCATTTGCTTTTCTGTGTTTGAAGCCACCCTCTTCTGGGCGGCCTTAACTTTGGCTTTCATAGCAGAGAGATACTGGCTACTTTGTGTTATGACAACAGCAGTTGTGCTTTGGCTTTTTTGGGATATTTCCTTACTTGGCTCTGAACTTCATACTTCACTGCCCAGGTCCAACAGGGTAGGGGGTCCAGTATCATTCTGTGCTGCACTCCCATGAACCAGCCCTGCCCTGTCCAGTGCACATCTAAATATCATTCAGTCCAGCCTGCCACTGCTGGCACTTCTCTCATGCATTTCTGATGGCTTGTGCTTATCCCATTTTCAGTTCACCAGCATTATGCATCACTGCTCAAGACCTCTCTCTAGGGGACTTAAGTGTGTTTTTCCCCCCAAATTGGGACAGCCTCAATGGCTTCTGAGTTGGGTCTTTCTGTAAACCAGATCCAGGCCATTGGCTGATGGTGCTCATTGGCATCTAAGGTTTACATATGTCCTTCTCCATGAGTTTGGTTCCTAACATTTCCACCTTCAGTCCCTGTAGGTCCTAGGAGATCAGTGAGGATCATCAGACGCGTATGAGATATCCTTCATTGGAACATCAACCTGGGACTTGGAGACCGGATCTGCATCACATGGACAGGACATAGGGGCATTGGGGTGTGATTGCCCACCTTTACATCTACAATTTCCACTTGGGCATTCCATGAGAGGCCACCAAATGCCTTCATTCATCTCAACAAGAATGATCTTCCCACCCAGAAAGGGGTCACTCAACCAACGTTGCCAACCATTTATATTGCTGTCCTCACACTCTTCTATCTCATTTGTTCCCTTATCATTTAATTCAAATGAGTATAATGATCTAATGATTATAATGATTTAATTCAAATGAGTATAATTTCACCCCAAGAATAGGACATATTGCATTAGATATTGTACTGAGAAATCATTAACAAAATCATCTGAATGACCCTGGACAAAATGACTGACATGCAGAAAAATGAAGTGTAGGACTGTGATTACAAACAAGGAGGAAAGGAGAAAAATGAACATTCTGAAAACATACAGTTGCTCATGAGAAATGTCAAACTTTGTTGAAACCAGGAGATCCTCTTGCTTTTTATTGAAAAGAAAAGGAATAAGTTGTTTCAGGTCAGTCCTAGAAAATATTAATGCAAGTTTTACTTCAAGGTATAATTTGCTGCTTAATTAAAAAAAAATAGCAGTAGCAATTGGAACAAAAGAGCAACAAGATATTGAACTGCACCATCAGTCATACAGATAGACATACTTTACCAGTGGGATTCTAAAAACACTTTGCCAGAAGTAAGCTCCATTTAATTGATCTGAATAGGATTTTACATAGACCTGCTGAGGATTGCTTTCTACATGTGGTTCTCTGGAGCATTTTCTTTTTCTTTGCCTTCCTTATTTTTTTCAATTTTCCAATTCTGTCAGACTTGCAAAGATACAGTGAACTGAAGACAGGACAAAAGAAGCAGTGGTAGTAGTTAAAGACTACAATAGTTTGTTACCACAAGTGATGGTTTGTATATACCAATGATGCTTGCTATAATTTTGCTTATTATTTCTCACAAAAGACGTCTCAAACATGTATCACGTTCATGTTCTCCTCACCAGCTTCTTGTTTCTATTCCTTTCCCTAAGAAAGATTGATCTATGATGGCCTGTTCCAGGGCATTTCTGATAACTGGTCATGCTTTGGAATGGGCTTTCAAAGGATTTGAGAATCTGCATTTAGGAAAAATTAGTCCTGAGGGATTTCTATTGAAATGTATTTTCTGTAGACTGCAGACATCATTTATTAATTTATTTAGAACATTTCCATGCCACCTTTCTAGAGAACTTATTTGAAGCAGATTACAAAACAAAACATTAAAAAAAACATAAAACACAACAAATGAAGTTAGCGATTAAAAGCCCAGTGTTCAAAACCCAGCAAGATCATAAAACTCTGAGCAGTTTGAAATGAATTTCATAAAATAGTTCCCAGGTTAAGACCAAGCTATAAAAGTGAAGTTAAAAGGCCTAAAATAAAAACCCAGGTAATATTGAGTAGCCTGCTTAGCCCCCTCTGGGACCAGTAAAGGAGTGCACCCCACAAGAGCCATAGTTTGCATTAAACCAAACATGCAGGAGGGCACTCCCAAAATAGCATGGTATTAAGAGGTCATGAATGTAAGAATGTCAGGAGCAAGAGGAAATGCCCCTATTTACACAGGGGCAGCTCAGTCCTGAGAGCCTCTGTGATGGGGGTGAGTAGCCAATATAATTGTGGCAGTGCTGGACACTGCTTAGGAGATAAACAACAACATGCCCCCCTCCACAAGGTCCAGACCAGCCAGCGCAAGCATGATGGAGTCCATAGCAACACATAACAACAACCATCAGTCAGGTAGTGGCACTGGATGACATTCCTCTGAATAGACCACTCAGATTCAATCACTACCTGCCAAGGCAGCCACTGCCCCTCTGTAATGTACTGAGAACCGAGATGGTTTGAAGGCAACATAGTTTATTCAGTAGCACATTACAAGAGAGGGAACATGCGGGCTGGGCCCCGCTTATTTACAGTACCCGGAACAACCCCCCTCCTCCGACCAGGCCAATCCTGGTCGGTCAAACTTCCTGCCAGAGATCTTGAGGGGCGGGGCAAATGGCGAGCTCTATCCGGGGACCCAGGGGGTCGCCTTTAGTAGCGATCGCCATGCAGCCAGGTAACTTATGTTCAATACATAACACTCCTCCCCCCTAGCTCAGGACACATAGTCCCGCAAGTATGCAGGGGCCGTGCGCTCCCGGGTAGACCTCCTTTGGATGACTGGTGGAGCCGGGGTGGTTGCCGGAGCTGCCGGGGCCACGGCCTCTGCTGCAGCCGGGGTGACGGTTTCCCCTCCTGGGAGTGCCGCCGGTCCAGGGTTGTCTGTGCCTGGCAACGCGTCTGGTGGCCCCATTCCCTGGGAGTCGCCCTTGCTGCGGTTGGGCTCTACCTCCCGATTGGGTGGAGCGGTCTGCGATGTTGGGGTAAACCTCTTTGGGGGCGCGGCTGTGAGCCCCTCTTCGTGCCATATTGCTGCCAGTTCTTCCAGCAATGTGCAGCGACGTATTTGGTCAATATGCCTCCGCAATACATGGCCTCCCATGGTGGACACCTCGTAATGGCAGGACCCTATTACTCTCAGCACCCAGCCTTCTACCCATTCGGGGCCGCACCCATAGTTCCTGGCGTATACAGGATCCCCTGGGAAGAATCCTCGGGCTGCTTCTCTGATTTCCGGGGAATTCCGGATGTTGGTGGCTTTGTCGGGGTGCAGCCCGTCTAATTTCGTGATTAGCTTTCGTCCCATCAAAAGCTCGGCTGGGCTAACCGCCGTGACTGGGTTGGGAGTTATCCTATTATAGGAAGGTGGCTAGGCAGTGGTCCCAATTCCCCTGCACAATGCGGCCCAGTGCTTCCTTTGTAGTGCGCACCATCCGCTTGGCTTGGCCGTTGGTGGCCGGATGGAAGGGGGCGGACCTGATGTGTTGTATCAGGTATCTCTGCATGAACTCCCGGAATTCCCGGGAGGTGAAAGCGGTCCCGTTGTCCGAGACTATGGTGTCCGGAATGCCGTGTGTGCTCAGGGCCCTTCAAAGCGCCTGGATGGCTGCCGCCGTCAAGGTTGAAGCGACCGGGATGACATCTAGCCACTTGGTGTTAGGCGTCCACCAAGATGAAGAATATTTGGCCCTGGAAGGGTCCAGCAAAGTCTATGTGCAGTCTCGACCATGGCTTCCTGTGTGTTTCCCAGCATTGCGCGGGGGCACTGGGCGGTTCGGGTCTGGATTCCTGGCACGTTTTGCACCTCCGGACCCGCTCCTCTATTTCCTCATCCATCCCCGGCCACCATACATAACTGCGGGCTAAGGCCTTCATTCGTACAATTCCAGGATGTGTTTCATGAAGGGCCCCCAGCACTTGTTTCCGCAGCGGGGGGGGGGCACCACCACCCTGCTCCCCCATAACAGACATCCCTTGTGTGCTGATAGTTCTTCCTTGCATGTGGTGTATGCCCTGAACTCATCGCCCTGTTTTCCCTCTGGCCATCCCCTCACCACCCAGTTGAGGACCTGCGCAAGTACTTTGTCCCGCCCTGCGGCTTTTGCTACTTCTGCTGCATGTAGGGGTCTCTCTGGTAGCGTTTCGATGAGCATAACATGGTGCGCTGGGGCCGGGTCAGGGTCTGTGGAGGGCAGCGGTAGGTGACTGAGAGCGTCTGCGTGTCCCGTCGCCTTGTCCGGCTGGTGGACCAGGGCATATGTGTAGGAATTGAGGAACTGGTTCAACCGCAAAACACATTGGGAAAGGATCTGGGGCGTTTGGCGGTCCGGGGCAAGGAGGCCTAGGAGCGGTTTGTGGTCTGTGGCTATGGTGAAATGTCTCCCGTACAGGTAATTGTTAAACTTATGCACCCCTGCCATGATTGCTAGGGCCTCCTTGTCTATTTGGGCATAATTCTGCTCCACCGAGGTCAGGGTCCTCGATTAGTAGGCTACCGGAACCTCCCTCCCATCCGGGAGTTGGTGACCCAGGACCGTGCCCACCCCGTACGGTGACGCATCACATGCCAAGATCACTGGTAGGCTCTCATCAAAATGGTGGAGCACATTGTTGGATACGAGCAGCCCTTTGACTGCTTGGAACGCTGCATCCTGTTTCTTTCCCCAGGCCCACGGGGCATTTTTGTCTAGGAGTCTGTGGAGGGGTTCAGCTAGGGCAGCTTTGTGGGGTAAGAACGAATGATAGAAATTTAATAACCCCAAGAAACTTTGTAGCTCTGCCTTGCTCTTGGGGGTGGGGGCTTCCACTATGGCCCAGGTTTTGTCCAGCATCAGGTGGATTCCCACAGCGTCCACTGCGAACCCCAAAAACTCCACCCTCGGTACCCCCAGGGAACACTATTCCCGCTTGACTTTCAGACCGGGCTCTTGGAAATGGCAGAGGACTTCTCACAGCCAGTTGCTAAATTCCTCCGCGTCCGGTGCGGTGATCAAAACGTCGTCGAAAAACGGTTGCACCCTGGGAATCCCTTTGAGGAGAGAATCCATCAGGCTCTGAAACACCCCCGGGGCCACGCTCACCCCGAACTGCAACCGCCGCACCTTAAACGCTCCCTTGTGGGTTGCTATGCTTTGCACTTCTGCCGTGGCGGCGTCCACCGGCAGCTGCTGGTACGCCTGGGCCAGGTTGAGTTTACCAAAGATTTTGGACCCTGCTAGCTCTGCCAGCACATGGCTGATTACGGGAACCGGGTAGGGGTTGTCCTGTAGCGCCTTGTTAATGGTGCACTTGTAATCAGCACATATGTGCACCTCCCCGTTTGGCTTCACCAAGGTTACTATTGGGGTCTCCCATATGGTGTAGGCCACGGGCTCCAGCACTCCCTGGGCTGTGAGGCGGTCCAGCTCCGCCTCGATTTTCGGTTTCAGAGCGAATGGAACCCGCCTGGCCTTCAGCCTTACAGGTCGCACGTGGGGATCTAGGGGTAAGGAAATGGGAGGCCCCTTGTAGCACCCCAGGGCCCCATCAAACATCTCTGGGAACTCCCGGCACACATTTTCGAACCCCCCCATCCCCAGCTGTTGCACCCCCACATTCTTTATTCCCAGCGGCTGAAACCAGGCCAGGTCCAACAAGGTGGTGAGCTGGCTCCTTTTAACCTACAAGATCTCGAGTTTATCCCTAAACCCGTTGTACTCCACCCCCACCATTGCCCACCCCAGGATTTCCACAGGATTTTTTTGAAAGTCCCAAAGCACGAAGCTTGCTGGTCGCAGTCTAGGCAGGCCACGTGGGCACAGCTTCCTTAAGGATTCCTCCGAAATTATGGAGTTGGAAGAACCCGAGTCCAGTTCCATCAGGCAGGGGTTGCCCTCGATCCTGACCGAAATCTTGACCTTTTGGGGGCTGTTGTTGGGCAAGTTCATTACCTGCATGGAGGTTGCAGCGATCGAGTGGTCCTCGGTTGATTCCTGGTGGGTGGTCTGGTGGCGGCGGTTGCTCTTGGCCCTGCAGGCCCTCACGATGTGGCCCATCTTGCCGCAGGCCCTGCAGACCACTGGTTCAATCTCACCATGGGGAGAGGCCAGAGGCAGACAAAAGTGTTGGAGCTGATGTTTTGCTGCTTCAAACCACAAAATGGGGAACAGGATGGCCTGACTGATAGGCTGCCCTGGATTTCCATAATTTTGGCGAAATGCTCCCATCCAACCTGAATCCCCTGTTTGCAGGGACTGACAATCTGCTATGGTTGTGGGGGTGAGGTATGACACCCAGAGACCTCCCCTCCCTTCTAGAGCAGACACATCTCCCCTTATGCTACCCCCAGCCCCAGGACCAGTGCTAGGCTTTTCAGCACCCTAGGCGAGACTTGTACTAGCATGCCCCCCCATGTTAAAAAAATGTAAGACTAATGGAGAACACCAAACACAAAACCTTTCACATTTTTAATTTACCATAATTTAAATCTTAACTTTTTTAAAAAATGGTGATTATATGACATCATCAATCTTTGCTTTTATCTCTCAAGTAGAAAATAGTTATAGTAAACAAAACACATATTACTTCAAATAATCCTGTGCAGTGTGATATATTTCAAGATCAAGTATTACATTTCCAGATCTACAAACATGGATTGCAGGATATCCAAGCCCCAAAAGATAGCTGCCATAATAAATAAATCAAAATGAGTCACAAACCACACACAGATCTCTATTTGCTCACAGAAGACTATTTTATGACAAAGTTTCAATCCTTACACAAAACCAGAGCTGCCTTCAGACCCCAAAACAGGCCAGAAGTCTCAAGAACAACATCTACAAACATTTAGCACCACCAACCCACTCTTTCACTCCACTCAGGCTTCAAGATCCTTGAAGAACAGGATACAAATGTTTAAATTGAACAGTGAACATGGAGGTACTAATCAGTGTTCCTTCTGAACTGAGTTAGTGTGAGCTAGCTTACAGATTTTTAGCCTCCAGCTTGCACATTTTTGTCTTAGCTCAGGAAGGATGACCCCAGAGCACACTAATTTATGAAGTAGCTCACAGTTTTAATGCCAGTAGCTCACAAAGCAGAGTTTTTGCTCACAAGACTCTGCAGCTTAGAGGGAACATTGGTATGTACGAATACATAGGGGGAGAGGGCCCTGCTCTCAGTGCCAACAAGAATGCAGTGCAACCAGTATGACCACACTGCCTTTCAACTCATTTCCAGTATACTCCCATAGGAACAGAAGAGTCCAACAAAACACACATGCACAGAGATCTGGGTGTACAGCTTTTTTTTTTAAGGTCAATGCAACTAAGTTTGAGAATCTCTGGTCTACATAATAAAAACACATTGCACATAAAGAGAATGCAAAGAGTACAGTTGGAAAGGAAACAAAAATCTTGTCTCCAAAGCTCATGAAGCTGAAAATATGGGCTAAGCATTCTGATATTAACATGAAAGAAAGCATATTAAAATGTTCAAGATTCCATTTTAAACCTTGCACTGATGAGATGATAAAATCCAATCAGCCAAGACAGCCTAATATGTACAATGAACAGTGCAAAAAACTGGGATTATACAAATAAAGACCAAATATATAGAGAAATATTGTAATACATCACATCCACTAGATTTCACAATTAGAGAACACTAACAGTGACAGTAGAATACATCCAGTAAAAAGTGAGTTAATTAAATTCAGAGATAGCCAAAAAAAGAAGAATGGCTGGTACCTTAGGCAGCAGAGAACACTGCAGAAGTGACTGCCAAAGAAGCAAAAACACAGAACAGCTGGTTGGTTTGCACAGATACAGCAGAGCTAGGGATGTCAGCCTCCAGGGAAGACCTCAAGACCCCTGGAGTTGCACCTCATTTCCAGACTACAGAGATCAGTTCCCCTGGAGAAAATGGATGCTTTTGGAAGGTGGACTCAAAAGCATTGCACCACACTGAGGCTCCATGTCATCTGGATCTAGTAAATTTATCTCCTCATCCCCTGCTGGTGGCCTGGAAACTCTAGCACAGACACTGCAGCCTTTGCAGTGAAACTTGAAGTTTGGCATACATGGCCAAAAGTTTGCCTGTCTTTCTTTTTTCAACCCTGGAAATTGGGCACAGGAGCCACTAGGCTTTACAAATTTTGACAAGTGCACATTCCCATGCCATCCAGGGTTAGGGGGACCTTCTCCCCTCTCCTCTCCTGGGTCAGATGGGGTCCTCCCCTGCTTGTACACAGTCTTTGGCATGGTGATGGAGGAGAGGATATGTGGCTGTGGCAACCGGAACTAACACAACTAAACCCCAGCCCTCCCATGGTGCCCAATGGAGTATTTTTTTCTCCCCCCTCTCCCTGGCTGGGTTTTGCATCAAAAGTGTCTGCCGGACAACTTTTTAATGCCGCCTGTCCAACCAATGGCAAGCAGGAAACACTTGCAAGCTGGAAGAGGGGGAAAAGAAAATTAAAAAAAAATAAAAACATGGGGTGGGGGGACAAGAGAGATTGCAGAGAGTGGCTGCTTTTTTTTTTAAGGAAAAGATCAAGGATATTGGCAGGGGCAGAGAGATACAATAAAGGTGATCGGTTTGCAAGAGGAAAGGAGAAGGAGGTTGAGGACTGAGTGACTCAGGAGATGTGAAAGGAAGGCAAGCCAGCCCTGCCCTCCCCCTTTTGAGAAAGAAGCATTGGGGATTGCAACAAGCACGCTTGGGCTGGTGTTGACCCCTTCCCTGCCCGGACTAAACCTTGGACTTATCCTTGCTCCTTTGTCTCTCCCTCAGCTTCCTTTGCTTTCTTTTTCTATACCTGATCCCTTTGTCTGAAGAAGTGTGTTTTTAAGCATACAAAAGCTTACGTTCTGAATAAAACTTGGTCTTAAAGGTGCTATTTGACTCCTGCTTTGTTTCTTTTTCTCAGTGAGAGTGCCTTGGTAAGCTGCTGGGGAGGAGGCCGGGGTGGTGCTTTGCCCTCTGCTGCAATTGAGCTACAGGCACCCAGAGCCGCCGACAACCCACTGGCTGCTTTCACCTTAAGGGCGAGAGCAGCCGGATGGGGGGGGGGAGGGCTGTTTCCTCCAAGCCTGGCTTTCCTTGCGAGAGAAGCTGGGTTCAGTCCAAGGAGGAGACCAGAGACACTAATATGCACTCCCAGAGCTCTCAGCTTCCCGGGGAAGCAGAAAGCAGCAGGGGGAGGGGGCGCCCATGCTACACATGAGCTCTCGGTCTGCTGGCTCCCTCTGAAGCAGAGGAGGATTGGGCTGAGAGTCATGGCTGGTGGCGGCAGCAGGGAGTTAGTGGAAGGCAGCGGCGGCGGCAGGAATCTTCTTTGGGTGCTGGGATGGGTGCTGGGATGGAGGCGCAGGGCAGCGGTCATGGGGAGGCAGTGGAAAGCGGCAGGGGCCTCAGAAAGCATCTTTGGGTCCTGGGAGGGAGATGCAGGGCAGCGAAGAGGTGGCAGCCACAGGAAGCTTCTTCAGGTGCTGGGAGGGAGATGAGGGGCAGTGGGGAGGCAGCGGCCATGAGAAGGCAATGGAAGGCAGTGGTGGCCGCAAGAAGCATCTTCGAGTGCGGGGAGGTCATGGTGGGCTCCAGAAGGCGCCAGGCACAGGAAGAGCAGGTGCCTCATGGCACCCCTAGGCCAAGTGGCACCTGAGGCAGCCGCCTACTTGGCCTACTCCAATGTGCCGGCCCTGTCCAGCCCACTTTTCATGCATGCTACACACAGCAGTCAGCAGAGTGTGTATGTGGGAAGGGGACAGGAACTGAAGAGGGGTGGCCATGTCAGTCTGTTGATGAAGTGAGTTGTGATGCAAGACAGTTCATAATGAACTGCATGTCATCAGTCTTTAAAGTGCCACTGAACTTGTGGGAGGGGGGGTTGTTTATTTTTTGCAGCTAAACAAAACAGAGGTCCATTGATAGTGAAGATGAACAACAACAATCCCAATCAATCTGCATCAATCAATGCAGATCTGGCTCACTTCAACCTAATTAAAGTACATTAATCATGTTGCCTCACCCAGGCTCTTTTTATCCATGCAGATTTGGCTCACAATAGCCTGATCAAGGTATTTTCTCCATTTCCCCCGCTGCAAAAGTTTGACAAGAGTTAATTTTAAACTAGCCATTGAGATACAAACTTTTTTTATCTTGACCCGCTCCAAAGACAGGATGGCCAAAATCCCACCTATTCTGGGGACTTTCTGCCTATAAAAAATGAACCCATAGCAAATTGTTCCTCAGATCTCTGGTCCAGATCTCTGCTAGTCAGAAGTCTTCCTGCTGCTTTTCCTCCTTATTTAGCTAGCTCCTTGCACTGCTCCTTGGATCTCAGCTCTGTTTGCTCCGTGACCTCTCCAGAAAGCCCAGAATTTCAGGTCATGTGACCCTTTCCTAAAGCATCCTGATTTCCTCCTTCCTACCTTTCATAAGTGTGCTCTTCTTGGTGTGTGCATATGTGTGGTTACTTAGGGAATTAGTTTATTATTTATTTGTTTGTTTGTTTCTCAGGTGCCCAGTGTAGCTTCTTATAATTTTTGTTTCATTTTGTTTTGTATATTTTGTTTGCATTTAAAATCACTCTTTCACACTCTTTCTTCCTAGTTTTATTGTGAGGTACCCCCTACAGACATCCACCCTGATATACATAGACTAAGGTCCTATGTTATTCCTTTCTGGAACCCTTTTAAAGATAATATCGCCTTCTTTAGGTCCAGTTTGGGTAACAAGTAAAGTTCCTGTTTATCCTGCTATACCAGGGGTGGCCAATAGTAGCTCTCCAGTCTATTTTTGCCTACAACTCCCATCAGCCCCAGCCATTGGCCATGCTGGCTGGGGCTGATGGGAGTTGTAGGCAAAAAAACATCTGGAGAGCTACCGTTGGCCACCCTTGTGCTATACCATTGGTCCCAGTTTTGGCAGCCACTCACCTGTTTTGTTTCTCTGGATCAATTGTTCCATACTGGCCATGTGGGAAAAATTTGGAGTAAAACAAAGCTTTCAGTGGATATCTAGCTTGAAGTAACGGAACTACATATTAGGTTTGTGCAGAGTAATTGTTTTGTATTGTCTTCCATGAAGATGGTTTCAGACAATGGCCATGTTTGTCTCCAGTAGAAAAGGTGGATTTGAGTCTAGTAGCAGCTTATAAACCAACAAGATTTTTTTGGGTAATGAAGAAGGGAACTTTGACTCTTAAAATCTCATAACCCCAAAATCTTGATGGTCTGTTAGCTGCTTCTGGAGTCAGATCTACTTGTTTTGCATTGATTCCCATGATATAAATTGACTGCCCTTTGTTTCCTTTTCATATTGATTCCTCCTTGTCTGGTCTGTATCTTGGTAAGGGCAATAAAGTTACTTGCTGGGTATGTATCTTTCTCTCTTCCATCTTTATCTTATCTTTATGGCATCAAACTGGGAGTCATGAAATATTCCTTTTGCCCCTGAGCCTGTGCTTTGCTATGCACATGGAAGAGACACCTCTAACTGCAGGTCAGGATTCAAAAGTACCCTCAAAGTCCTTCAAGATTAATGCAGTACCTTCCAGGACAGGATGGCTCTTCAATTCTCAAATATCTTTGTCATTGACCAACAGCACTTCAGTTTCCTCTGGACTAAGCTTGAGTTTACTCAGCCATCCTATTATCATCTCCAGAATTTCCAGAGACCTACACACCTCAACTGTTACAAAGAAGTAAAGTCATCTGCATATTGATGATATCCTACTCCATATCCCCTAAAGATCTCATCCAGTGGTTCATGTAGATGTTTAATAGCATGGGGGAGAAGGTGGATCCCTCTAGATATGACATGACTATGTGGATAGATATGCATTTGGAATGTTTTTGTGGATGAGAATAAGACAATAATATGCTTGGTAAACATCCTTTTATAAACCACCATTGCTCCATTACATAGGAAAATGTGGTCTATAAATATTTAAACAAGTCATGAAACACCAAGAAAATGCTACCATTTTTGTAGAGTACTGCAGGTGATCAACAGCAAATACAAGGCATATATTCCATTCCTATTAGTGCTATTCTAGCTCCTCAATGTGACTGGTGTGTGCAGACAACATTGCATGGTTTAAGATTTCATAACATTTTAATCAACCAGATGCTCCAATAATAATATCATTTCATCTGTTCCTCTTGATATGAGTGGCATGGTTACAAAGAATATGCTTCCATTACTGAAAAGTGAAAAGAAATAAAATATTCTCATGCTGGAATGGCCTGGAGTATATTGCTTTTATCTCTCTTGGCTTGAAGATTTAGATGTCTGCAAGGTCTCTAATATATTTCAGAGAGGATCTGTGAACAACTTACACATACTTCATTGGGTCAAGTTTGGAGGGCATTTTCCAATTAACTGAAATGAGATGCATAGAATATTCCCAACAAAACCTCACACAGGGCTTCATTATTCCTCCGAATAGCAGATGGGGCAGAACTCTGCTGCTCTAAAATGCAGGGTTAAGCACATCCACTGCTGACATATTTTCATGGGGATGCAATCTGCTCTGCCCCAGATGTGCAGTCAAATCCCTTTAGCTTTTTACAGGAGAGAAGAAATGAAGTCCTAGTGCCTTTCATCATGATTTGGTAGACTTGCTGCCTTCAACTGTGGCTTAACTAAGCAGGAGGTAAAGCAGATGGAAACTTGCCTCCTTTTCTGTTCTTGCAAAAAAACCCCAAACTATTTAGCAAGCAACTAGAAATAGATTCATAAGCAGGCAGATAATTTTATAATTGGAGCTCTTTAATTCACCCAAGAGGACATATTGTCTCTCGAATGAGAAGGTGTTCAAAATATGTACATTCAAAGATTAGTGTTATTTAGAATCTGGATACATTAAATGGAAATTAAGTGTGATCAAATGGAAATGCAAACTTTTTTAAAACTAAAGCCTCACAATGTAGTGTATCCTATCCTATATAGATAAAAGCCCTATGGTATTGGCACTTTCCAGCTCTCCCATTGGCTGTGGTGTGCACTGCATCAAACTTTGATCCATCCACTGCCATTCAAGGTCTGTTGCATTCCATTGGCTGAGGACTGAGGCACTGCTTTGCAGAGGAGAGAAAGTCTCCCTTGATTGGCTGAGGGTGGGAGGAGGAGGGAAACAGCCACAGAAAACCTTCCCCAATTGGCTGAGGGCTCCTGGGTCTTCCTGGTGAGTATGTAAAAGGAAGAGAAGTAAGCAGAGTTCCTCTGTTTGTTTGGAGCTGCTCTGCTTTCATTTTCCTGTTAGTCTGAAGAAGTTGGTTGAAATACAGCAGATAGTTACATTCAGCAGTTCCAGTAAGTAAATTGACCAAGTGACTAAATTACTCTTTGCCCCAGTCAGATCACAAAAGTTTGTGTTTGCAAACTGTGTTTATTTTGACTACTATGTGAAAGTGTGTGTGTGTATGTTCACTTTCATTTAGTGAAAGTGCAGTCAGCTGCTGGTAACCAAGGAAATGAATTCAGGAACCAAGGAAATGAAGACTACATTGCTGTGTTTTTTATTTATTTTGTGGAATGGAAAGTCTCCTGGCTCCACCCCCAAAGTCCTCAGGTATTTTCTGAGTTGGACTTGGCAACCCTACAACCAAACTTGGTTCTGTCAGTAAAAGGCTGGGGTAGAGGCCCTTTCCAGGCTTATTTTGGCCTTTGAAGGAGAACTCATTAGGGCCACTCCTGGTTAGGGCTGCCAGTTCTAGGTTGGTGGGAAATTCCTGGAGATTTTGTGGTGGAGTCTATGGAAGCCAGACTTTAGGAAGGGGAGAGAGACCCCAGCTAAATAGAATGTCATAGAGTCCACCTTCCAAAGCAGTGATTGTCTCCAGGGGGGAAGCAATCTGTTATCTGAAGTTCAGTTGTGTTACCAGGATATCTTCAGCCTTCACCTGGAGGTTTCCTACCATAGGCCTGGCAGCTCCCTCAGGGTGGCTTGATGCCACCTGGCTGCTTGCTCCTGTTCAGAAAATAAAAAACAACAACACAAACACTGTGTTATACTGGCTAATAACTTTTAGTAAAACATTTTTAAGTCATCTAAATTCTTTTGAACAAATTATAAGGAAGTACAGCTTTACAAGATTACAAAAAAAAAGTCCATCCAATGAGCACCTGGATGTAGGTTCATTTAATCAAATTTCTTTCTCAGGAGTATTTCTATTTTTTTCAAAGTTATCAGCTTCTTATTACAATTCAGTGTTAATATTGGGAGCAAGCCAGGCCTTAAGGTCTTCTCTAAACAGATGTAAAAGCCTTCAAATTTGGCTGGCAAAATGCTCTCTGCAACTTCTGTACTGTCTTCAGAATTTCTTATCCTGGAATAAACCATGGTGATTATAACTAGATACAACACAAAGCTGAATGGAAGTAGATAATCTTTAAAAAATTTAAATTAATATTTTTTTTAGAAAACAAAAAACATATTCTTGGCTATTACTAAGAATTTACCTCTCAATCCCACTTGTTTATACTAGGCACAAATCAGTCCCAAACCTCTTCTTTAGCCAGTTACAAAAGTCTTCTGGATTTGGAAGGCAAAATGTTTTCAATCCATGTATTACTTTAGGAGCAAGCCAGTCCTGAACCTCTTTTTTAACCAGATGCAAAAGCATTCTGGATTTTGCTGGCCAAATGCTATCAATACTACTTAAGTGTTTAATTTAGGAGCAAGCCAGTCCTGAACCTCTTCTCTAACTAGATGCAAAAGCCTCCTGAATTGTGCTTGCAAAGTGCACCCTCCAAAAAGCTTGAAAACTAACTCTTAAAGAAAACTATTCCAGGTAACTCCATGCAGCTGTGTCTTCAATATCTCTTTCTTAAAGGTATAAGACACAGTGATATACTAAAGATTCGGTGATACAGTAAAGCTTCACAAATGGTGTTCCATTAGATCCTCAGGGAAATAATAAGTTTCTGGTATGATTTTAAAATGTTTTAAATACTTTTAAAATATTTTGAACACTTCATTCATGTATCATTGAAGGTGATGGTGCTGCAGTTATCTAATAAAAGGAAGAAAAAAAGAGCCCATCTCTTAAAATTATCATATTTAAAGTACATTTAAGTGAAAGTATTACATGCGGTTTCAGACCACAATACTTTGAGAGCCACTGTGTCATGACAGTCAGTGCTTCAGGGCAGGGTCTGCCAGACACAGGTTCCTACTGTGGAAGCTGACTGGGTGATTTTGGACCACCCACATACTTTCAGCCTAATCTACCTCACAGAGTTACGTGGATCAAAAAGGGGAAAGGAAAATTATGAAAGTTGCTTTGGTCCCCACTATAGAGAAAGACTGGGAGGAGGAGGCAATGGAAAGCTGTAGTCAGAGGGGCAGATAAAGGCAGGTTGATGGTTGGCTGGGAAGGAGAGAGGGTTGCCAACTCCAGGTTGGGAAATTCTTGGAGATTTGAGGGATGGAGCCTAGAGTGAGTGTGGTTTGAGGAAGAGTGGGAACTCAGAGAGGTACAAGGCCATAGACTCCATCACCCAAACCAGCCATTTTCTTCTGGGGAACCACTGTTGCCAATCTCCAAGTGAGGCCTAGAGATCACTCAGAACTACAATTACTCTCCAGATGAACAGACATCAGTTTCCCTGCAGAAAATGATACACTCTGAGTCATTATACCCTGTTGAGGTCACCCCACCCCCCATGACAGTCTGTGTGACATGGCAGTTGGCACTTCAGAACAGGGTTTGCCATAGGGTTGCCAAGTCCGACTTAAGAAATATGTGGGGACTTTGGGGGTGGAGCCAGGAGACTTTGGGGGTGGAGCCAGGAGCAAGGGTGTGACAAGCACGATTGAACTCTAAAGGGCATTCTGACCATTACATTTAAAGGGACCACATAACTTTTAAAAACCTTCCCCCCATTTGGAAATGGGGAATGGGGCCCGGTGGTGCGGCTGGTGTTGTGCCGCCGTGGGGGTAGCAGTAGAGGAGGCAGGGGCTCCAGGCGCCGTGGGGCCCACAGGGCAGAGCGGCATCAAGGAGGCGGGTGGCAGAGACATTGCACAGGGCCGGGGGCAGCAGGGCCGGGTCGGGGCAGCAGCGGTGGGGCGGTGTGGCGGAGACCAGGGCCCCACAGCAAGGCCCAGCACTAGCAGCACTGCCGGCAGCCTCGAGGCCACGGCCAGCAGCCGCCCGCGCCGTCCGAAGCCTCCCGCTGGCCCCAGCATCCGCCAGTCGAAGGCCATGCGCCACTGCAGCCCTGAGGGAAAGGGAGAGTAGGGGAGGCTGCCCGGGAGCGCCATCGAGGGCCGGTTGGTGGCGGTGCGGACAGGCCACTAGCTGCCGCCTCCTCCTCTCCGCTCCCGGGTCTGTTGGCTGGTGGGAAGGCCCGGCCCAGGTGCCCCACCCAGCTCTCTTCTCCCCCACCCCCAGATTTTTTGAGGCTGAAAATTCGGGGGTCCCCCGCCAGGGCGGGAGGGTTGGAAAGCCTAGTTTGCCAGATGCACCTTCTTGCTGTGAAAGCTGACTGGGTGATTTTGGACCAGTCACAGACTTTCAGCATAACCTGCCTCACAGGGTTCTTGTGCAGATCAATTGGGGAAGAGAATGATGTAAGCAGCTCTGGTCCCCACTGTGGAAAAAGACTGTCCTTCTCCTAGGTAGAGGGTGCAGAGAGGAGGGAGGAGATGGAAAGCAATCTACCTCATCTCTTTTGTCCCCATCCCCTCTTTCTCAAGATACCCCCTTTTCTGATAACCTACCCCACATATCCTCACTTTCTCCATTTCCCTTCCCAACAGCTGTCTTCTAGGCTGTCATGAATAACAAGGATGGGCTGGCATTGGAGCCTACAGCTAGCCCCTATAGTGCTCAGGAGGTTGACAGCTTGCCTCCAGCAGCCCCTGCCTCTGACGCAACAACAGAGTATGAGGAGGAGCAGGGGAGCTTGTCTGAGCCTGTCTGATTCTTCCCCACCAGTAGTTAAATTAATGGAATGGCTATGCATGACTTAGGGCTTCAGGGCAGGGTCTTAGCAGCCCGGAGAAGAGACACACGCCAAAGGGGAAGGCATTTAATTAGCCCTGAGTACTAGCGGAAGCTTTCCCACAGTTAATTGGAGCGCCACCAGAGGCCCATTTAGCCCCTGCTCAGGGCTGGGGCCTCCGTGAAAGCAACTCGTCTATCTCATGACTTGCCTCCACCTCGGTCTGCCTTTGAAACCTGATTCCTCGGCTTCTTTACTCCTGACTCCGAATGATCCTGTTCTTGGTTTGTGTGTTGGATGGTGTTCTCTTGGTTCCTGTTCTGCTCTTTTGATTCTGACCTTGGATTGGACTTGGACTCTGTGCTTTGGACTTGCCCTTGTGGTTCTGTCTCTGCTTTCTGACTCAGACCCCATCTTGGACTTGGTCTCTTTCTCTGCCTGCACCCTAGTATGTGACATAGGCATATTTTGCCTCCCTCTATCTTCCCCTCCCCCCCCCAGGCCATGAAACTCATCATAGCAAATTTATAAGGCCCACTGTATTTCTCCCCAAAATGGGTCTTATTGGTAGTGTTTGAATAAACTTGTTTCTAAATAAATGGTACTGATCTCTGTTGGAAAAATGATTTGAGTCACAAAGTTAGTAAAGTATACTAGGATTAACAATTAGAACTATATACTGTAGGTTTATACTAGAGTTTAGGTTAGGGTTGCTGAAAATGCATTCCTCTGAACTTAAATGTCCCCATCAGAAGCAAAGGAAAAAATATATCTGACTTGTGCTTCTAATTCCTAACATGGTTTCAGAATTTGGTCATTGGAAGGAGCACGAGTTTTCCCCACATTCCCCTCTCAGAAATTTCTTCTGGCCCTAATAAAGATTGCTCATGTATGTGCTTCAACCTTGGGAATTGACAGCCACATGGGTCAGGAAGCTGCAGTGAGGAGAAGGAAGGAGGCAAACTGTCCCATCCTCCCTCTTCCATAAGTATGTATCTACTAATGAAGGGGGGGAAGGAACTATTTTTTCCCCTTCTGTCCTCTTCTTCTCCAGCCCCACAATTCCATGTGGCTGTTGTCCACATAGATCTTATACCCCCAGGAATTAACTTTCCAAGAGGTGGAGGGGTCTGCTAGGTGGGAGAGATTGTGGTAGAAATCTTCCACTGATGGATCACTGGAGCCAATGCCTCATTTTTAGTGACAATATTAGTTTTTTAGGATGAATCAGTTCATTTTCTTTCAGCCACATCAAGGCCTCCAATATGCTTATGTTGTATGTGTTTCTTTTCCTTTGTCCAAAAAGATGTTTCCACATATTCATTATGTAACAGAAGTGAGTACACCCCCTCTCATTTTGTAAATATTTAAGTATATCTTTTCATGTGACAACACTGAAGAAATGACACTTGGCTATGATGTAAAGTAGTGAGTCTACAGCTCGTATAACCGTGTAAATGTGCTGTCCCCTCAAAATTACTTAACACGCAGCTATTAATGTCTAAGCTGCTGGCAACAAAAGTGAGTACTGTAGGCTAGACACACTTGTCTTTGTACTTCTCACCTGGTTGCCACCACATACATTTGACACCATCTGAACCAAATTGGTATACAGAGCTGTCGTCCCAGAAGGAAGCCTCTTCTAAAGATGATGCACAAGAAAGCCTGCAAACGGTTTGCTGCGGACAAGCAGACTAAGGACATGAATTTCTGGAACCATGTCCTGTGGTCCGATGAGACCAAGATAAACTTATTTGGTTCAGATGGTGTCAAGCATGTCTAGCGGCAACCAGGTGAGGAATACAAAGACAAGTGTGTCTTGCCTACAGTCAAGCAAGGTGGTGGGAATGTCATGGTCTGGGCATGCATGAGTGCTGCCGGCACTGGGGAGCTACAGTTCATTGAGGGAACCATGAATGCCAACATGTATGGTGACATACTGAAGCAGAGCATGATCCCCTCCCTTCGGAGACTGGGCCTCAGGGCAGTATTCCAACATGATACGTTTAAAGATCTATACCACACTGCTGGTACTAGCAGAACTAGCGTCAATTTCCATCAGTACTGGCAGATGAAGTTATTAACTGTATCAATTGTATTGACTGGTTTTTAAAATTGTTAAGTTCAATGTTTTATATTGTTAAATTTAACTGTTTTGATTATTATTGTATGTTTTTATGAAATGTTGTCAGCCGCCCTGAGCCTGCCGAGGTGGGGAGGGCGGGATAAAAATAAAATATTATTATTATTATTATTATTATTATTATTATTATTATTATTATTACGAAGGTGGAGGTGCTCAAGGTCTCTAACATCCACCAGCTACGTGACGTTGTCATTGAGGAATGGAAGAGGACACCAGTGGCAACCTGTGAAGCTCTGGTGAACTCTATGCCCAAGAGGGTTAAGGCAGTGCTGGAAAATAATGGTGGCCACACAAAATATTGGCACTTTGGGCCCCATTTGGACATTATCACTTAGGGGTGTACTCACTTTTGTTGCCAGCAGTTTGGACATTAATGGCTGTGCGTTGCGTAATTTTGATGGGACAGCACATTTACACTGTTATACAAGCTGTAGACTCACTACTCTACATTGTAGCCAAGTGTCATTTCTTCAGTGTTGTCACATTAAAAAGATATACTTAAATATTTACAAAATGTGAGGGGGTGTATTCACTTCTGTGACATACTGTATGTACCAAGATCATGGTAGTCTATGGCCCAAACAATAAATTAGTAAATATATAGGGTGTTAACAAAATCAGTCATCATATAACTAGTTTTACCAATCCATTTCCTCTTAACACCTAAGAAAATTTGTCCTATGTCATGATATGAAAATATTTTGATTTTCTGGGCATGCCTTCACCTGTAATAATGATGATGCAGGGAAACATGGAATATTAGTTTTGAGGTAACTACTTCCAAATGTTATGGAGGGAGAGGAACTAGATGCAGTTGCTCTTAGTGAAAATGGCTGCTTTAATGTAACAATTAGTTAGTTTCTGTTTATACCAAATGTTGAGAAACTAGTTAGTAATCACCACCAACCTTCACTGATGGATCTTTGCAAGTAATTTAAAGTGTGGGGCAATTCAGAGTTACACCACTTTAAACCCATTGGTTGCTTTAAGTGTAGCCTGGAATATGTTTGTATAGAATTGCACTGCAATTTTCTTATACAGTAATTGGAAGAGTATGGGACAAAAGTGTATTCTGTATTTATTCCTAATGGCTTCCATATCGAGAATATAATTTCTTTCTGAAACATGAGACTCTTTTTTAACCACATATTTCATTTTTCATTGTTGTATTGACTGTAGGGATACAATAAGGCTTCATTTTTAGCACCGTTCTCTTCTCTACACAAGTTGTATAAATCTCAGTAGAGATGCGAGCAGTGTGTGACTGACAATCTTTCTTGATAGACAATCTGTGATCCTTTCAGCCTTTTACTAATAAGCTCATTAGGATAGCAGGGATGAAAATACTTTCTGGGATATAGCAATGAAGCACAGCAAATTCAGTGCATGTCTGACCACTCAAACTTTAGAGAATCAATCTTTCTTCAATCAAAACTTTGCCAGGTTCTGCTGAATGTCTACTGAAGGTTACTGCTTTTTTGAAATAATAATAATAATAACAGTATCTGAACAAGCCCAACAAACCTTTAACATGAATGTAGGTCAAGATGAAGAAGGTTAGAACCCTTCCCCTCCCTTTTTACCAATAAGCATTTAGAAATTATTTTTAAAGATCTATACTCTTATGTTTGAATTATAAATTTGTTTGTTTTGCACCTAGCAACGACATAATCAAAGTTAATTTCTGGTTGGCATTTATGTATTGCATATGTCTTGAAGTGTTCATTATAAAGGCAAAATCCAATTCATTTCAGTGGAATAAAATTAAATATTTATTTAATGATTTATTCTTCTATAGAAATCAAGAGGCATCGATGTGTTTAGCTTTTGCTGGATTGTGCCTTCATTTAAAAAGTCATGTTGGTTTACAGTTGCTTTGGGAATATGAAATTTCAGTCACTCTCAATAACAATACCAAAGAACACTTGCTTTCTTTTGGATTCAGTTGGAGTTACCTTTAGCAAACCTACTTAACATTGCGCTGCATGCCTCCAAGTTTATATGCTGACTCTACCTTCACAATGCCCTTAAAACATAGTGCACTCCTAAAAAGAGTTACACCCTTCTAGGCACATTGACTTCAATTAACTTAGAAGGGTATAGCCCTCCTTTAGAGTGTGTTCATGGTTATTTATGTATTTATATTTAATAAAAATAGTTACATTCCACATTTCCTCATGGATCAGGGTAGCTTACCAATCAGTGAAATTATGGATTTTCTCAGGAAATATGTGTATTTTACCTTATTTCATCTTCTCAATGATCACTCGTTTTATTGCAAGGAAAATAACACCAAACTAGCAAAAGGTAAAACTTGTATAATATAAAACTAGATCACTAAAAGACAGATTTTTAAAATGGCTTCTTCCCAAGGGTTGGCAGGTCCTCCATGAGGAATTCCTGGAGATTCATAGGCAGGGCCTGGGGATGGCAGAATTTAGGAGGGGAGTAGACTTGGCAGTCCACCTTCCAAAACTGCCATTTCTGCCAGGGGCTTTCTGTAGTCTACCAATGAGATGTAATTTAGGAAGAATTCCAGGATCCACCTGGAGGTTGACAACCCTATCCCTCATCCATGGAATTAAGTGTGCAACATGTAACTTTCCCCCTTCCTCCAGTGGTGTTATTCACAGGAAAATTTCTTTGATGCTTGTTTCTCACTTTCATCACCAGGAAGCCGGCTATTTGGTTTTGTTCTGCCTAAATTATTATTGTGTATGCTTATTAAACTCTGAAGAGAAAAGTATTACAAGTCTCTGTAAAACCATCACTTAAAAAAGTGGGAGTCCTTTGGGAATCTGGAAGCAAGGCAATAATTCCAGGCAGTCATTACAACATGCCTCAAATTAATTGCCAGGGCAATATAAACTCCCCGTGTGTGTGCTTTTAACATTTTACAAAATCACTTCTGGTAATTGAGTAATAAGGCCAGCAGATGGGAAGTGGGGGGATGTAACCTTTCCCCAGCAGAGCAGTTCACTTCTGTCATACAAAGAATTTTCTTGCCAGGTGTATGGAACTGTTTATTGTACTGGCTCAATTTCATCCTGTTGTGACGTATAATTCTGAGCAGCATTAATTGTTCTGTTAATTACTAATAACAAGCATCTTACTGATATACAGGCAAGTAGGGTGGTGTGTGTGTGTGTGTATTGGACATCCTCAGCATCTCACTAGGAGTCAGAGAAACCTTCTCTGTTGCTCCTGAATATTCTGTTGCACTGAAATGTTCTCAGTTCTACCTTGGCAGGGCTGGCCTTGCCGCTAGGCAAACTAGGCAATTGCCTAGGGTGCTGGCTTTCTGGGGGCACTAAATTGGGCATCCCCCCATGTGACCTGGTGACATGACCAGTGCGGGGGGCGGGGGTCAGAAGGTAGCCTTGCCTAGGGTGCCAGACAGTCTAGGGCTGGTCCTATACCTTGGGATATATTTATTACATTATTTCCCACTTTTCAGTGGCAAACAAGGGATTTTAGAAGGTCTCCTGTCCATTCACTGAACAGATTGCTTTAGTAGAGAGCATTCATCTCTCCTGAACTGTGTAAATGTTTACCCTTTCCCCAAGCTACTTACTACCAGTGTTACTATCTTCTAGTGTTTCTGCACCATCTTTTTCTGCTTAGGATTTCTTGACCTAGCATAGTCATAGCCTCTCAACAGTCATATGGTAAATATAGTGATCACAGTGCTAGCTAGGCATCACATTGATTTACATGAAATAACTCCCATGACTGGAATATAGCAGTGGATGGATTATGAGTTATTCAAGAAAAACTGAAAGAGTTGAAGAAGAGGTGGAGTGGTGCTCTATGTGAGGTTTGTGTGTCAGAAAGTACTTAAGGAGGAGGGCAACAGTCCAGGGGAAAGTATTTGGGTGAAATAAGAGAAGGAAGGACAAGCAGTATTGTGGTTAGAATCTGATAACCTCCTGACCAGAAAGGAGGTGAATGCTATCCTCCTTTAACAGATTGACAGGGTATCAAAACAACATGGCCTGATAGTTATGGGTGACTTCAACTTCTCTAATGTATGCTGGGAGACAAACTCTGCAAAGTGTCCACAGCCATGCATGTTCCTGACTTGTCTGGTCAACAATTTCCTTCATCAAATGGTAACTATGAGAGGCTCAGCCACACTTGACTTAATATTGACCAGCAGGAAGGAGATAGTAGATGGGGTTAAGGTGGTGGGAACCTTAAGGGGAAATGACCTTATGCTAGAATTTATTTTGCTATGGGGGCCAAGAAAGTTCATAGCCACACATATATGTTAGATTTCAGAAGGGCACACTTTAATAAACCCAGAGGCATGGTGAGGATAATTAGATGGACAAGACTGCTGGAAGAGAAAGGAGCAAGTGAGGGGTGGGCTGTCCTAAAACAAGAGCTCTTGCAAACTCAAGGTATCACTATTCCAACAAGAAGAAAACTTGGTAGCAGATCCAAAAAGTAAATGTGGATGAACCAAGAACTCTGTAATGTATTAAGGGAGAAAAGGGAAATGTTCAAGAAATGGAGGCAGGCATATACCTCTAAAATAAGACTATCTGCAGGTTGCTAGGCAGTGTAGGTTAGTTATCAGAGAGGCCAAAGCTCACCGTTAGCTAAAGCTGGCCAGGGTGACTAACTACAACAAGAAAATCTTCTTTGGACATGTGAGTAGCAAATGTTAGATAAAAAAAGGTGTTGACCCCACTGCTAGGTAAAAATGGAGAAACTTTGACAGAGGACAAAGTGAAAGCAGAAAGATTTAATGCCTATTTTGCCTCAGTTTTTTCTCCCCTGAAGAAGAGTGCAGGCTCATCTAGAGATGACAGTAGACAAGGCAAGGCATCAGGGATGCTGGTTCATATGGACAGAGAGGTGGTTGAGAAACTCCTGGCTGCATCGAATGAGTACAACCCCTGTGCCAGATGGTATGCACCTGAGAGTGCTCAAAGAAGTTTCTAGAGAGCTTGCAAGGGCTTTGTCCATCATCTTCCAGACCTCTTTGAAGGCAGAAGACATGCCACAAGATTGGAGGAGGGCAGATGTTACCCCAATTTTCAAAAAAAGGGAGGAGGGATGACTTTGGAAACTACAGGTCAAATCAATCTGACATCTCTTTCAGGAAAGATACCGGAGCAGATTTTAAAGGGATCAATCTGTGAGCATCTAAAGGACAACTTGGTGATATGGGGAAGTCAGCATGGATTTATCCCCAACAGGTCCTGCCAGACCAATCTCATTTCCTTTGATCAAGTGACAAGCTTACTGAATTGAAGGAATGCTGTTGATGTTGTTTACCTGGATTTCAGTAAAGCTTTTGCCAGGGTTCCCCATGATGTTCTGATAGGTAAACTAGAGGACTGTGGACTGCACTCTAGGATAGTTGGGAATGTTCAGTCTGGACAGAGAGGAGGTTGAGGAGGGACATGACTGAAAGGGCAGCTTCTGGGAAAACTCTTTCAGCCCCACTTACTTCGCAGGGTGTCTGTTGTGGGGGGGGGAGGGGAGATAAAGGAGATTGTAGGCTGCTTTGAGACTCTGAAATTCAGATTGTAGGGTGGGGTATAACTCCAATATCTTCATTAAATATTTGAAGGGCTGTCACTTAGAGGAGGTCAGGAAGCTGTTCCTGTTGGCAGCAGAGGATAGGACTCACAATAATAGGTTGCAATTAAGGATGGGATGGTTATTAGGAAGAACTTTTTTACAGTAAGAGTTGTTCAACAGTGGAATCAGCTACCTAGGGAGGTGGTGAGCTCCCCTTCCCAGGCAGTCTTTAAGCAGCTGCTGGAGCAACAGTTGTCAGGGATGCTATAGGCTGATCCTGCATTAAGCAGAAGTTTGGACTAGATGACATGTATGGCCCCTTCCAACTCTATGATTCTGCATCTTGATGACCCCGAGGGTAAATAACACCAATTTACAGTGAGGGCAGTGCTTCCTGGACTGTTCATATGGGTAATTGCAATTAATCAAAGACCAGATGAAGACCATTACAACTGTACCCCGGAAAACCTAGACCTGGCTCTTCAAGCTGTAGCATTTTGGCTCAGGCTGAGTCAGTTGAAGCAGAATCTGATGAAGATGGAGGTTCTCTATCTGAGCCAGGGTAGTCCAAGAAGGGAGATTCCTTTGCCAGCTCTTGAAGGGGTGCCACTAATACTGGCCCCTAAGGTCAAGAGCTTGGGAGTGCTCCTGGAGTCCTCTCTGACAATGGAGGCCCAGGTAGCAGCCACTACAAATCTGCCTTTTTTCATCTTCGGCAGGTAAGGCAGCTGGACCTTTTTCTGGAGCATGATGACTTAGCAATGGTGATCCATGCTATGGTCACCTCGAGAATAGATCACTGCAATGCTCTCTACATGGGGCTACCCTTGACCCTGACTTGGAAACTACAGCTAGTGCAGAACACTGCAGCACGGCTGTTGATGGGGCTTCCCTGATGGGAGCACATTCAGCCAGTTCTGAAAGAGCTGCACTGGCTACCTATTGTGTTCCAAGTCCATTTCAAGGTGTTGGTATTGACCTTTAAAGCCCTATATGGTTGGGGGGCTGCCTATCTATGGGACCACCTTTCTCCACATGTTCCCCAGAGAGCACTGCCTTCAGGGACACAAAACCTTTTATCTATCCCCAGACCAAGGGAGGCCAGACTGTGTTCCACAAGGGCTATGGTCTTCTCAGTGGCAGCACCAGAAATGTGTAATGCCCTCCTGGAGGCCATAAGGGCCCTGTGGGATCTTTCTCAGTTCCGCAGGCGCTGTGAAACTGAATTATTTTGACAGGTCTTCAATACCTAAACCAGGAGAAGACTGCCATCCTAAACTGCTGAGGAACTACGATCATTAAAGGATCACTGTCAGAGGAAAGAAAGATCCCGCCTATACTGAAACTGAACAGCACCATAAAATGTTTTTTACAATGTTTTTTTTTAAATTGTATTGTGTTGTTTTTAAATTGTAACTGTAGATGTCTGAATGGATTGTTGGCCGCCCTGAGTCCGCTTGTAGAGAGGGCGGGATAAAAGTCTTAATAAATAAATAAAGTCATGTTTTACTGTGGAGAGACATTATGGAGAGCGTGCAAAACCTATTCAGAGTGAGACAAACCTATTCATTTACAAATACTTTAACAGTCATAAGAACATAAGAAAAGTCATGTTGAATCAGGCCAATGGGCCATCCAGTGCAACATTCTGTGTCCCACAGTGGTCGGGTGTCATCAAGAGATCCACCAATGGAGCTAATCTTTTCCAAGAACTCCCACCCTCATCATTCCAGCCATGGGAACACCGATGAAAATATTTTCTTAAATTACTCCTCTTTCCATCTATACTAAATTGAATATCCTTCAATAATTTTTTTTTTAAATGAAAACATCCAAAAACTGCTATGGAACACCTTTTCATTGTATCATGCAAAATAAACAGTTAATGATTACTTTTATTTAAAAAAAAAAAACCTTCCCTGCAGCAAAAAATAAAAAAAATTCCCCTTCTGTTACAGCATGAATCAGAGTTAGCCCAACCTTGAAATGAAAGTCTTGCTAATGAATGGTATGCCAAGCAAACTGAAAACACAAGCATCTTTTAGAGCTATCCTTCTAAAGTACAGTGTTCTTGGATACATCTGTAACTTTCCCACTCTGAGTATTTTTAAAAAATATTTGCCTTTAAAAAAGATATCCTTGGTATAAGAGTGTTTGGTCTCAAAAAGTGCATACAATTGCTTGTAGAGCATTAAGAAAGAATGCATTGTGGATATTTGCTGTGGATAGAAACAATTCAGTGGTTGAATGAGCACAACTTTTCCTTTTTTTTCTCTTCCCCATGCCAATATAGTACAGTTGTCTGGCTCAAAGATAAAGAGTAAGTTCATCCCATGCATCTTCTTTCTCTTCTTTTAATAATGTATAAGCAAATTATTTATGTGCTAAATGTCAGCAAACTATTCTAGACAACTTAGCTGCTGAAGAGACAAAGCTTAAAGAATAGGTTTTCTATATGTCTGGTCTGAAAGCGCGATCATCTATAAATATAAAAGCAAGTGTCCTGACTGACTCATCAATGCCCAGCCCAAATCCCAAAATTAGGGGAGTGCATTTCTTCCATAATATGAGCACCCACTAAGAAAGGATTTTTGGAAATTTCACCCCTAACAGGGTGAAAAAAGGGTCGGCCAATGATGATGAATAGACACACCTTGGCTAAGGTTCCTCTTATGGGACAATGACAACTGGTGTGTTACTGCAGAGAGAGGAGGATCAGTCCCCTCCCTCTCACTCTGTGAGGCCCTCCCGGGGATCTTAAATTGGGGTGCAACTCTACCTCGCCTCCTCATGGTGCATCTTAGGTAATGCCAAAGACCTAGGCCTCCATCACAGGTAAGCACACAGAGTCCATTGCCACCTTTAAGATAGAAAAAAGTGTATTTAGTATTCAACTATTATACAGAGGATGCAAATTGGGGGTTAGTTGACTAGTTAGGAAGAATCATTTAGAGTAAAGATCTATAATAAGACCTGAGTGTGCACTATGCAGTGCACTGACTATAGCAGAAGTTGGAGCAGGGGGGGAAATACAGCTGCATATGCACCTACAAAATTGAGCATCTAAATTAGAGAGAATGACATTTAAAAATGTGCCAGTGGCACCTTGAGACAAGCAAAGGTCATGTGAGGTGGTTTAAGTGACACCAGAGCTCCTTGAGGTTCAATGAAAAGGATGCCCCCTCATATTACATGTGAGTGGGGGGATCAGTTGCCAGGAAGCACCATTAGAGTCTAGATACCAAAGTGACAGAGGGGTAACTGCAGCTAGAAGTGGGTAAACATATTGAACATGACCAAAAAAGCTGCAGTTTTGGATACATGTGGAGTTAATAACATGCCTGAGAACTAAATTTGACAGCAGTGGCACCCTAAAGGCCAACATAGTCTGATTTCTGTGAAAAGTTGAGAACCAAGCAACTAAGTTCTTGATTTTTATAGAAGCCAATATCTCTTTTATGTCCTGGGGATTCCATTGTGTTGACTATTTTTATGATGACTAGTCTCTCAACTTTTTTGTGATAGAAAAAGAATGCTTCTCTCTTTGGGAATGTGCCATGCCAGAATCAAGATGCAGGATAAGTATGTTGCAGTGAAAGGTTCCCATGAAACTTGCGAGAGAGAGAGAGAGAGGAAAGAAAGAAAGAAAGAAAGAAAGAAAGAAAGAAAGAAAGAAAGAAAGAAAGAAAGAAAGAAAGAAAGAAAGAAAGAAAGAAAGAAAGAAAGAAAGAAAGAAAGAAAGAAGAAAGCAGAGGTGATATTTGCATGACAGTTGGCATGACAGTCAAGGTTCCTCTTGAGCAGCCTTGATTTTTCATCAGCTTCTTTCAAAACCCAAGATTTTCTTTCAGCAACAAACAAGATACCACACAGATATTTCTTCTGTGTGGCTATAGTTCAGTGGGGAGATGTTTCACACATGGGAAGTCCATGACCCATCTCTGCTGCATGGCAATAGTGCACTCACTGCACTGGTTCTGTGCAGCAGTTTTTGCAGAGAGTTATCATGCCAATTTTTGAATGAGAGAGATTCTCTGGTTTGATCTAAGGTACTGTTTGTGCCAATGGCAGTAGCACGGTGGCACTGGTTCTGCTCAGGGACATGGCACTGTCTGTGGGGGAGAGGTTTGGGGACTCTCCCTCAAACCCTTTGCTCCCCAGCATCAGTTTTCCCACTGTAATCAAAGTGGGAAAAGAGACTGATAACTTTTTTTCTTCCATTGGGAGACATGGGTCTTTTGGGGTGCCCCTAGAGTAGGACCCCAGGTCCAATATTTTTGGTCCTTTGGGGTTCTGTGGCAGATAGGCTCCTGCAGCTATCCTGCAATTTTGGGGTCTCTCCCTCAAACCTTCTGCCCTACAGACTTCTTTCATTATACCCTATTTTTCCATTGGCTTCAATGCCCCATAGGGTGTAATGGAAAGATGGAGGCTGCCTCTTTGGGTGCCCACAGAATTGGACCCCCTGGTCCAATCTTTTTGGTACTTGAGGGTTCTGTAGGGGAGAGGCCTCTGCAGCTGCCCTGCAATGTTGTTGCCTCTCCCTAAAACCGACTCCCCTCCAGCTACCTTTCATTTTACCCTATTTTGCCATTGACTTCAATGGCCCATAGGGTGTAATGGGACCATATATTCAGGAATAGTCAAATATCTCCCATATAATTTATATATAACAGCTCACAGTGTCCAACCATTTCATGTGCTTTTCCTGGATCCTAGGCTCAGAACACTGAGCATGAGATTTCCGTAATGAATGTCAATAAATCAAAAGTAGGTTTGCAGCTTACAGATAAAAGCATATTCAGGATTGCTACAGCACAGACATTTTGATGCAGTAATTCAGAGCAGTTATCAGAGATTGTTAAATAAGCAAAATATTACAAGAGTGCCAATGTTTTAAACAACTTTAAACAAGTTTAAAAAAACCAACCCTTTAATTGTGTGTGTTTGTGTCCTTTATAGAGTGTATAGCTCCACTACTTGGCATTACATTTTATGACACACATGGTCTGGCCCAGAAAGGTCTCATTTATGTCAGATCTGGACCCCATAGCAAATGCATTTGACACCCTTGCACTAGACTTTACACACTCATATTGCCACCTAGGAATAATTTGATCTAGTAAGTCCTTCACATCCATCAACATGATGAATACCACTTTAGGAACTAAAGCAGCACCCTTTTTCCATTGATGTTTTTTCCACAAATCTTGGACATTCATGTTCTGCTTATTTAAATCACAGAACTCAAGTAACATATTAAAGAATCCCATGAGGTCTCCAATCCAAGCACTGTCCAGAAAATGCTTAAAGCCACCACAACTGCCTACATTAATTGAATCCTTGATATTTTTAACCTTGATTATTTAATCTTTTCTAATGCCAAGGATGCATGTGTTAACCTTACACCAACCACTTTACTTACATTATTATATTAATGAATATTGCTATTTGTTATAAATGTCAGGACGCTTGAAATGCCCTTTTTCTTGAAAGCTCCAGGGACTTGCTATTTCCTCTCTGTCCCTGCTTTCCCTTTCTAATTGCAAACGTGGGAGTTTGACTGTCCCTTTTTCTTTCACCACCACTCCCCCTCTGTGATCTTTATTCCTTTACTTCATCTGTACCCATTGCATACAATAACTGCATAAATCTATCCATCTGGCACTACAATTAATGTACTATGAAATGTGGGAGATGTTAAATAGTTAAGAAAAACTTCTACATAGCAGAGGGAGGTCCTTTAGAAATGTGACTGGCTATGTGTAACAATCCCCTCCTCTTCACCTAAATCAGGTGAATACATCAATGGGGCAGCAAAACTCTCACTCCTTTTGGCTTGCTCAAATGTCTCTCCACTAGCATCAAGGCTGAATTATATGAGGCAGGCCAGTCATGAGGAGAGCTACTCCTCTCATCTATACTTAGATGATAGAATGTAAGCCAAAATGCCCTCAAACAAGGTTGGGGAATTGACAGGTGGGCACCTTTGGCTTAAAAAGGATCTAGAATCTATGTATACAGGATTCCACTTCCAGAAATTATTGCTTAAATTTACCAAGGACACTAATCAAGTAAAACAATTTAAATGTATTGTAGAAAAATATAGAACACAAACATACAAGATAATAGACTCATATAACATACATACAGACAATAAAAACAGAGAGAAATGCACAGAGGTAACATGAGGATGGACAAACAGGGTGATAATTACCGATCGTGGTCTTCCAGGAAGGCTCCAATGGTGACAAAAGAGGACAATGGGGAAGGGGACCCTCAATTGGCCAAGAATCGGGGATGTATCTAAGCAGCAGGAATGGGGTACTGCTAGATGCACACCTGTGGGGAGCTGGGTCACAGGTTATAAGGACTACCTTGAGCCCTTAGGGAATGGGAGGTACAGGGGCAGATGACAGGTGGTCAGCTGGTACATGACCTCAGAAAAAGGGGAGGCTCCGCAATGAACATAAGGGCTGAACTTGTGCGGTAGCCAATAGCCAGTTTATTGGGGGCACCTGATTAGATGCAAATACCTGGCCAATGAGCGGACCTGGCCATGGTTACCTGATTGGACTTCCAGGTAACAATGGGGCAAAGGGGGAGGCTCTAGGATGACCATTAAGGGAAAGAATGAGAGAAATTATTGGGGTGGAGGAGATTAAAAGGCTATCAAAACTTACCTAAAAGGTGACAATAGATGGCTAAATTGCTACCTAAGGTAACACCCGATCTATACAAAGAAACTTGGCTTTGGGTGAAGATGTTCTTCCTCTTCCTCATTCTTCTACTGGCACCATCCTTTGTCTTGGGTTCCATTGGACAAAGGCTTAGGCAGTCTGACAGGATCCACGCCTATGATAAGCTTGATTGCCTTATGCATAGGTGACATCTGTTGAGTACATGAGCCTCCCGCTTTGCTGTAATGGAGTCTGGCACTGCAGGAAGATAGCTGCTGGTGATGTACCAATAGGATTCTATGGTCAAGACTGGAAACTGTTTGCCTGGACAGTTCCTGGTAGTGCAACTTCTTCTGCTGCAACGGCCAAGATGTGAGCGCACAGAGCGACTGGAAACCCATCTTTCCTCCTGGTTAGCACTCTTCCAGAGACATAGAGTGCTACTGCAGCATTGTGGCTGTTAGTACTTACAGTCTGGTAGACAAAATACACGTTTTCCTGGCAGATGTGTGTGAGTTGGTCTCCAGGCACCCTGGCAACCAAACGGGTGACTACGATGTTCTGAAATTAGGGGTCTTTTTCTCACAAGGACCTAGGTTCAGTTTGGATGTTTAAAGCAGGGATCCCCAAAGTAGCATTCATGGGCATGTTGGTGCCTCCCAGGACCTTTCCTGGTGCCCACCAAGTGTTTTAAGAAAGCAGGGTCAGATAGGACATTTTGAGTTTTCAATGTTTAGGGTATGATGTAAACTGAAACTTTATGTAAATACTTCACCTGTGCAAATAGAGGAGTGATATTCTCAGAACCCAGTGAGATGGGACTTGATTCTGAATAAACGCGATTGGGCTACACAGCTAAAATGATTAGCTGGGTATATATATATATATATATATATATATATATATATATATATATATATATATATATATATATATATATATATATATATATTTAAAATGGTGCTTTGACATTGTGGGACTGAATCTTCACTATGCGACTGAAGGTAAGCTGCCACAGCCATTTTGTGGCTGGCTCCACCTCCTGTGGCAGCCATTTCATGGTTGTGTATACCACACAGCATTAGAATTCTGAAGGCTCAAAAAGTTGGGGATCTGTGGTTTAACAAGTCTCAGTGAATTGGCAGTTATGTTTCACTTAGTAGCTGGTTATGCTGAATCTGCTGTACTGCTGTATCTACTAGTTTTATGTCTGTGTTTGTTACTGAACAGAATATGCTGCGTAATGAACCCAGCCTTGTATCTTACTAAGTTAGTTATATGATTAACAGCAAATATCCTCTTGTAATCTTGTATGGTCATGTGCTCTTGTTTTCTTGCTTTTACAGAGGCTTCACATTTTTCTAGCAACTCTGATGACACTTACTTGGCATCATGTAGGCACCACCTGTGCATGGTATGGACTTAAGAGAGGGAACAGACAGCTATAAGGTGAAAGTCTTGGTAGAAGGCATGCCTAAATATATGTGCCCTGAACTACCATCCTGGGTTAGGCCAGACTAACCAGAAGCTGTGGGATATTATGTACTTTACCAAGCAAGAGTTGAATGCCATTATTGCAAAGGCCAGAGGGGAAGATTGCCATAATGCTATGGGAGAGGCTATTATTGGTTCCTAATGAAGGAATGCCAATAGCCTCTCCCAGATCCCCGAGAGCATCTAAAAATGAAATGGAAATTAGTATAGTAACATTGTGCTATTGATTTTTCTGAGATTTCCTAAGAGTGCAACTGTGTTAAAACAACATTTTTGATGTAGCCACCATTCAACAAAACAGGCTGTTCCATAGGTTCAACCTTCCATGAGCTCTGATGTCCCTGTTTAGCATGGCATAAAGAACACATTTTTATGATGCTGCTCGTATTTTTCACATGGTTTTAAATGTAAAGCACTAGTTCAAGATTGCCAAACTTGTTCCAATTCGGAACATCTTGATTTAGTTGGGGGAAAATGACAGCCATAATAGTATATGTGCAGTTTAATGTTCTAACAGAGAGGGATTTGAGCAGCTAACTTAGTTAACTATTGACTAATATAATACTTGTACCTGAGAATCTGTACTGGGACTGAAGATGGTATAAAAGGTTGTTGACTTAAAAGCTTGAATAATTCATTGTGTGTTCTCTCTTTCCAGTGAAATACTGAGGCCTATTTTAGATCAAACTTCCCACTCTGGCAGAGTGTTGTCACCTGAAATGATTGAAAATATTTTGTGCCACTTCTAAGCATGGATTGAGTTTAAATAAAAGTTCATCCTCCCTCTGACAGCAAATATATGCTCTTCTATAATCCTAAAATCATGAAAAAAAATATGCACAAGATGTATAATGTTGGTTTAAAAAACAACTATTTCCTAAGGTCCTTTTTGTTGCTGTTGAGTAGGTGGACAGTTTTGCTTCATATACACATTATCTAATCTATTTATTCAGGCTGATGCTGATATATTTGGGAAGACCCATGGAAAAGAATTTACTGGAATGTTTTGTTATGGTCACAAAATGCATTAAGGTTATCAGAGAACCCGACAGAATCAGTCCAGAAGTCTTCTAGTCTAACATTCTATTTCTGACAGTCGCTGGGTATATTTTTCCAAGCACAGTAGTGTACAATTAATCTATGGGGATGAGCACTACAGACAGATGCACTGAAGTGCAGGTTTTGGCTTTACCACAGTGAAGGTACTATCCTTGACCCTTCTTTCTCTTTCCGCTTTGTTAGAGATAAATGGCTATCCAGAGGACTAGTACTTACTACAGATTCCTTTTAAGCATGCATAATCATTATGTTTAGAAATGCCGCTTCCACATAGTTGCTTCTTGGACTCAAATGCATTAATTTAGTGCACTGAGACTCAAACAACCTAATGGATCCAGAATCTCCCTTTATCCTAGTAGTCCTTGAAGAAATTGCAGACTATGCACACATGATGTCCTCAGGGCTTATGGGAAGCTTCTAAAATCTATCTAAAAAGTTGTCTTGTAGGGGTCAATAGTTCAAAGGTTTTGTTTAAGGTGTAGAAAGATAAACCAGTAACTAATACTTTTAATCTGAATTTGTGCAGAGTGGATTCTTTACTGACTACAAGGAAAGTGCTTTTCAGAAGGCATTTTGACCTGGCCATTTTACCATGGGAAGGATAGGCAGGGATCTTTGCTACTGGCTGGTCTCCTTCCAGCTGTGGCACCAAAGAGTCAAAGCTGAAATGAAAAGATAGGAGGATTCTAAAAGCTTGGGAGAAGAATTTCAAGAGCCACATGGTGTTCCAGTTCTCCATGCATGGCTTTGAGTAACAGCGGTCAGCTCACCTTTCCTATTCCAGAAATTGTTGAATGATATATAATTATATGATTTTATGATTCAAGTTAAGTTATATATGCTGTGGAGGGCAGGCAAGAGGAAGTCGGCAAATTGTCCCTTCACATGCTAGTTCTGAAAAAACAAGAATAAATGAGAAGTTACAGAATCCTTTTCTTTTAAAAAACCCTCCTAACACAAACTGAAGACAAAAAAAACAAAAGAAAGGCCTAACTGTTAAAAATTTTAAGTTCAGTGGAAACTGAATATCCAAAATGCTAAATGCAGATAAACAAAATGAAAAGCAATATTCTTTCTCTGGACAAACAATGCACATAACACAAAATGCTTTTTAAAAAAAAGACTCAACACAGACTGTTATCACTTCCACTTCTCATTGTTCTGGCACAGAGCCGCTTTATCATGGGTATAATATTTTATGCTTTTAATTTTGTTTGTCAGGCTGCAAACAAGGAAGAGAGCAGTTATCTTCAAATTGCAGTTCTTGAAGCACTTGATGCTTGCTATAGAGATGACAAATGAGAGAAATTCCAATGCCGCTGTTTGGAACCATAGGATATCATTAGTAGATCTCCATAATGCTTTCTGAGCCACAAGCCCATTCTGTTCTTGTACACCTGTTGGACTCCATTATAGTGAAACTCATCTCCCACCAAAGCACTAATCAAGTGCACCACAGGAGTTGAGAAAATGTGTTTCCGTTATCTTCTCCACATAAACAATGAAGCCACGCAATTGCGAGCAAAGTGTGTCTCTGTGAAACAAATGGCATCTGCTGCCTCTTTAAACAACCACCAGTTGCCTTCTAGTCCGGAAGCACCTTTCATTTTCTTCAGCAACATTTACAGCTAATAATGCGGGGGGGGGGGGGGCTTGGTATTTGATGCAGTTGACACATACATGGAAGTTGAGTATGAATAGTGTTTATCACCTGAAAGAATATGAACAATGATGATTATTTACCATGGAGTGAACTAACCATAGATTAAAATTGCTTCATTCCTTTGCTGTCAGAAAGCTGATTCTAGGCAGTCCATGACAAGTTTTGTTAGAGCCATGTAGTTCTAAATTGTAAAAGAGGAGAAGTTGGGAAAGGATTATCTTTTTTCTTTGACTCAAAAGCACATTTTTTGGCTCAGCTCTTTAGATCCCAGATAGTCATGCTTGAACAATTGCTAGTTTCACTCATGTCCCTTTTTGCCAGTTGTAAGAAGCAAGCCAGTTTGTTTCCTGAACTATTTGGATCTTCAAATGAATTTGAATTCACTTGATTATAACTGAATGTGCATACATCTCTTTGTAAGAAAGAGCCAATGCATATTCACTTCACTAATGAAACTAGGGACACGTACCTAGATGGGGACCAGCACCTAGATGAATTTGGGGGTTGTATTACATGTTCAGCTGTACATGACTTAACTCTAATGTGAGAATTATTCAGTGCACATACAAAGTCCAATCAAATGTATACAATGTATACAATCAAATGTACAAATACACATTCAAATGCACAAATAGACATACCAGAACAATCAAATGTACATTGTACACAGATTATACAGTGTGTTCACTGTAACTTGTGAAGAGGGATTCTGTGCCCTTCCTTCACCAAGCTCTTAAACTGATGACAGAGATGCCACATCTCATGGTGACATTTTCCTCTTGGTGACTTTTCCATCCCAAATTGAGTCCAGATATTACTCCAGCAGAATCATCCCAGGATGAACAGGTATTCAAAACTGTCTTAAACTGGAGAAACATTCATTTTTTTCCCCTCTAAAGACAACAACAAAAAAAGGATCTCATTTACATTACTTATCATATGTATTAAATATAACAAGTAGCTGAAACAAAAATGATTTAAAAACAAGAGGAGTGTATACAGAATAAATGTGTGCATGTTCTTGAGATCTCCCTCTGGCTATAAAACCAGGGAGCAACGCCATCCTGTCCTCAAGCAAATCATTAGCTATTGCAAATAGAAGTCATGCACCACAAGTCCCAGTGGAAGGTCTTTCTCTTGTCTCAGAACTCAACATGTGGCATCTCAAGTCATAAAATATTAAGTTTATCAGGCAGTTGTTGCAATCTAAGGTGTTAAAAAGCTTCCTAAGTAAAGAGTGATGAGTATGGGGGTTTTTTCAGACAAGATAAAGCCCAAAGACATAGGATTTCATATACCACCCTTTCCCCCTCTGTAAGAAAGATCCCTTGTTTATAACATGACTATATTTAAGCTACAGTTTCACACTTTCTCACCCACTATCAAATAAAAAAGGTATTGTAAATTTTATTGTAGTGCTTCTAAACCTGACATTGCAATATGGAAGGCACCCTCATAGTTCTCTACTTTATATATTATTTTTATGGTGGGAATTAAAGGTTTTATGAGGCTGTAATTTCTGACATTACCATCCATTCCTGGGAACTCAGTACTATCCCAGTTACAAAAAGTAACTACAGGAGAAGCATATCCTTTCAAGGTTATGTGAATACTTCGAACTTAGAAAGGCAAAAGTCGATGGTACACTCCGAGCAAAAGTATGCTGTTAAATACAGGTATGATTTTTAGGTACAGTGGATAGAAAACTATGTGGGGTGTTTTGAAAAACATTTTCTGGTCCATGCCCCTTATGAAATTTATTCCCTGTTCTTCCTAGTATCTGGGTAGGAGGATGACAGGGGGTTCAAGTAGCTACCACATACTCCCATTCCTTGGAACTTTTTACATACTCTCCTGGTACTTGTGTAGTTAAACCATTTGCAGTGGTGGTAGACTGTTGCTTTGGCGCCATTTAAAACAAACACTTGACTTTCTCCTTCCTAAAAATAGTCAGTGTCTCACATAATCCAAGTTGGTTAAAGATGACAAAATCACTAAAATTATACACAATGCCCTCATTCAGCTCTGCTAGTCTTCAGCAACATATGCCTATTGTCTCCACAGTGACCTCACTATTTCTAATAGGAAGAAGTTCAAGTAGCCATTCAAGTAGCCATTTGGGATGGGAGTCTGAACAACAGCCAACTGGTCTGAAAAAATAAGAAGATTAGGGAAGGACAGTTTTCAGCTCCTCACACAGTCCTTTTTTTCTGTGGTGAAATTCAAACTCTGAGAAAACAACACAAACTAAATTTATCCAATATTAAAACATCATTGCAATTTTTAAAAGAGATTCTGCAGAATTTGTACAAGTTCTGGATTTGAAATTTCACAAAGACTTTGAAACATAAAGAATTCGGAATTTCACATACCCTGCATGCCACAGACTGTCAATCCATGTTCGGATTATGACACATAAAACTGCTACCATGATGCATATTTATATGCTGATAAAAATAGTATGTAAACTCCAGGAGCTCCCCATTGAAACAGACACATTTTAGTGAGGCACAAGCACATCATGTTTTTCCCTTTTCCATCATTCTACTCCCCTTACTGTGTAGTACTGGTGATGTAATATATGATATCCCATTGGACATTATCCCAATGGGATATTGTATATTACATCACCAGTACTACACAGTGCTTCATGATAATAATATAAGGGTCCAGTACAAACAAGAGAACAGAAGTATATGCAAATGTCTCTCTTTGTAAACCTATCGATGCATTGCAAAGTTCAGCTTGTTCTCCAGTGACTGAATCCTGTGTGTTGCTATGAAAGATCATAAGCACTCAGGAGACTAAATGCCAGCAATAAAGACAGTGCATATCAGAAAGATGATTGAGGAAGCTACCAAATTTTCTAACAAGTTTTTTTTATTGAACAGTTTTTTGTTTTTTATTAAAATATTTGCCTTTGCCTTTGGCTCAACATAGCTTTCACGGTCTCTTCTCACTCAGTATAAAACAACGGTCAGCCTTTTCCCCAATCATATCAAATAAATTCAATAGAAATATTACCATTAAAAGGGATGTTCAATTTGCATTGATTAAAAGGCATAAAATTGCCTAAATGTGCAGAAAAAGAAGCCATATAACATTGTAAGTTTGCAAGACATAGACAGGATGAAAAAAAATTTCCGGACCATACAAGATCACATAATTGTTAAAGATTATTAAAATAACGTTGTAGGTATATGCAAGGATAATTTTTAGAATGTCCATTGAATGGTAAGTTGTAGCAAAGAAGACCTATAATGGAACAGTTTAGAAAAGATTTTTAAAATGAGGAAAACATGAACATGAAATGTCACTTACAACACTATTTCAGAGGTAGTAGAAGAGTAGCCTTTTGTATTGCTCAGCTCAACCTGAGTAAGAAACATTTCTGCATCCTCCCCCCACTCCAATAATTGAATAGTCACATGTTTTCCTAGCACCTGACTCCTTGACAGGACCATAGGATAGCAGAATGGCATTTACTTTATAAGTAGTGCAGCATGTCAGTGAGAAAAAATGGATTGTACTGCTTAACATACTAAATACCATTCTACAGTATTTTGTACAATAACTAATATGTAGGAGAACTGTGGGACTGAGGAAACCCAAAGACAAAGGCTGGGCACCATGGCCATAGGGCATCCCACTGCTGCCTACTGTAATATGGGAAACGTGTTGGCCTTCATTTAATACATCTAATTCAGAATTTCAGAAAAACACAGTTCAAAGCAATAGACTGCTTTAGTACCTACAGTCTGTATTTTAGGAAATGACCAGAAAACGTACACTAAAGAGCATACTGCTCTTGAAGTATCTGTATTGAGGTCAGATATAGAATCTTAAAGAACAGTGTGCTCTTTATGAAACAGTGAACCAATGAATGCACATTGATTTTATTTGAGCTCAACTGCTGTGCTTTATTTAGGATATGTGGAGGCCTCTGTTTTTATTACTGATTATGAGAGTTCTGTCAAATAAAGATCGGCCTTTGTTAGGGAGTAATATTTATAGCCAAACCAATTCAATCTGTGACATAAAGTTTAAAAAGGAACTAAGTTTCCAAAGAATTCCAGATATTTTAGCTGAACTTGGAAAGTCTGCTTGCAAACCCATCATGGAAATAATTGTGGCAGGCAAGTCAACAGCAACACCTGTAAGCCAAAATGCCCTCAAAACGAGGTTGGGGAATTGTCAGGTGGGCACCTGGCTCACTCAGGATCTTTTTACCTGTGTATACAGGATTCCACGTCCAGAAAAGTAATGCTTAAAATACTAGGGACTCTAATTAAGTAAAACAATTATAATTTATTAAGAAAAATATAGGCTTCCATACAAGATAAAATACTCATCAAAACACACATTCAATCCTAGGAAACATAGATAGAGAGATAGGGGAACATATGGGTAGACAAACAGGGTGATATTTACCTATCATAGTCTTCGAGGAAGGCTCCAATGGCGACAAGCGAGGAAGTGGGAGAAGAGACCTGAAACTGATCAGGAATCGGGGATGGATCTATGCAGCGGAAGTTGGGATACTGATAGAAGCACACCTGTGGGTAGCTAGTCCACAGATTATAAGGACTCTCTTGAGCCCTTAGGGGATGGGAGGTACGAGGGAGGAGGAAGGGAGTCAGCTGGTTCGTGACCTCACGAATAGGGGAGGCTTCGCAGTGACCATAAGGGCTGGACTACTATGATAGCCAATGGGAAGTTCATTGGTGTCACCTAATTGGGTGCTTGCTCTTGACCAATGGACTTGCCTGGATCTTGGATACCTGAGAGAACTTTCAGGTTGAAACGGACCAGGGGGAGGCTCCAAAGTGACAGTTAGGGAGAAGAATGGAAAGATTACTTGGGTGGGGAGATGTTTAGGACTATTGGACTTATCTAAAAGGGTGACAATAGAGAGTCAAATCATGGCCTAGGTAACACCCAGTCTATACAAGGGAACTTGGCTCTGGCTGAAGATGGTCTTCCTCTTCTTCTGTCTTCTTCTGGGCACCAGTCTTTGTCTAGAGTTCCATCAAACAAAGAAAGTAGTGGTTGGACGATTTAACCACTCCTGAGGTGTGTGGGTTGCTTGCAGGCATGGGTGACATCTGGTGTGTACATGAGCCATTCGCTTTGCTGGAATGGAGTCAAGCCTGGTAGGAAGATGGCTGCGTGTGGTGTTAGCCCTCCATAGTGGATTCCATGGTCAGAACTTCATAACCATTTGCCTGGATAGCTCCTGGCAGCGCAGTTTCCTCCGCTCCAATGCTGGGATGGCTGTCATACGGAACCACGGGAAACCATCTGTTCTCCTAGTAGGCACTCTTGTACCGGTTTAGAGTGCCTTAGTAGCGTCCTGGCTGCTTGTACTGCATAAGTGCCTTTTGCCCCTGGATAGGTTTACCCACACTCTCTGGCCAGACGTGTGCAAGTCACTTCTCCAGGTGCTCTGGCAACCAAGCTGGTAATCACGATGTTGTGTATGGGGGCTTTTCCTCACACACCATTTTACTTTGCATTTGATGAACATATAGAGTCAAGGTGGCTCAGACTTGGATAGGATCCACACATTACTGGCTATCGCACTACTCATTCATCTCCTGCCTACACAAGAAAATCCAGGAGATGAATGATTATGAGACCACAATATTCAATAATGAGTGTATCCAGATATTGTGAATATGAATATACAAGTGGGAACCTGCAAGGATTTGAAGGAGGCATCTCATTTCCCATCCTCTGCTATTTCTTCTTTCCTTTTCCTGAAAATTCCATAGCCCCCCCCATTTTCTTGTTTCATTTATATACTTCAAGGGTTGCCAATGCCCAGGTAGGGCCTGGCAGGGCCTTTTTTGTAGAAAAAACCTAGCAGGAACTCATTTTCATATTAGGCCACACCCCTGACATCACCATTGTTTAGCATAGGACTTTTTGTAGAAAAAAGCCCAGCAGAAGCTCATTTTCATATAAGGCCACACCCCCTGATGGCAAGCCAGCCGAAACTGTGTTCTGGTGCATTCCTGCTCAAAAAAAGCCCTGGGGCATGGAGACATACTGGAATCACAGTGGAGCTCCCAGCTACAGAGATTAGTTCCCCCATTAGGATTGACAGCTCCAAGTTGGGATATTCCTTGGTATTTTGGGGTAGAGCCTTAGTAGGGTGGGGTTTGGGAAGAAAAACCATGCCAGCAGGGTATAATGTCATAGAGTCCACCCTCCAAAACAGCCATTTTCTCCAGGGAAATGGAGAGCAGGTGCAATTCCAGGTGATCTCCAGCCCCCACCTGGAGGCTGGCAGTCCTCATTCCCATGGAAGAAATGGCTACTTTGGAGAGTGGTGTCTATAGCATTATACCTCTCTGAGGTTCCTTTTCTCCTCAGATCCCACCCTCCCCAGGCTGCTAAAATCTCTAGAATTTCCTAACATGGACTTGGCAACCCTCTCTCCTTCCCACCCAACAGTCAACCTATCTTTATCTGCCTCTCTGTCTTAAATTGCCCCTCTCCCCCCGCCACACATCCAACAGCCTCTTCCTAGGGAAACTATGGCCCAATTGTGTGGTGCTAGCCACTGAAACAGGCCTATTTGCATGGTAGGGAACCCTCAAGGACTTGGAGGGGCATTGCCTCACTTTCCCCTGTATCCTCCTCCCCACACTAATTCCTCTTTCTCTCCTATGAACAACCCCCATATCCTCTCCACTTCCCCTGCCTCATTCTTGCCTTCTCAGCCATTCACCAACCTGCCTTTTATCTGCGTCTCATCTTCAGCTATATTTATTATTTATTTACTTCATTTATACCCCACTTTTTCCACCTTGGGATGAAAGCAGATTACATCATTATTTTGTTATTAAATTAAATCACTGCATTACATTATTATTATTATTTATCATCATCATTATTATCATTATTATTATTTTCTTTTTTATCTGTACAACAACCCTATGAGTTAGGTTAGACTGAAAGTATGAGACTGGTCTAAAATCACCCACTGAGCTTCCACAACAAGATGGAGATAGGAACCTAGGTCTCACAGACCTTACTTTGAAGCTGTAACTGTTACACCACACTGGCTTTTATAGGGTGGAAGCTGTTGAACAATTGAGTCACGCAGGTTGGGTGGTATCAAGTCACCAGCACCAGCGGCTGTTTCCAGGCCTAGGGTTTCCAGCATTCAGGTGAGACTGGAGATCTTGCAGAATTATAGTTGAACGGTAGATGCAAAGATCTGGACTGTATGGTGGACTGTTAAGGGTGGACTATATGGCATAATAATACAAGGCAGATTTTGTGAGCCTTCTCAGCAAGAGTAATATTGTACCAAACTCTTTGGTATGAGGACTGGTGCCTCACTGAGATATAGTGATGCCACAATGCACTCTACTTCACAGTAAACAGTGCAGCACTGTATGGAGAGGAAAATATATCTTGGTGGTAGAACACATACCTTCCATACAGCTTATCTAGCTTCTGTCTTTATGCCTGGATCCCTAGAGCAGTAATCCCTAATGTGGTGCCCCTAGTGCCCAGTGATGTGTTTCTTGGTGCCCATTTCTTTCTTTTCCAATATGTCTTTCCTCTAAAGTATAGGACAAATCCTGTCTTTCTTTAGTTCACTGGAGCAGGACATACTTGAGACTCTAGGAGGCAACATTTCTGCACGATACATCCATTAAAAGTAACCACCCCCTTCATGTGTCCCACCTCCTTGGGTCTTGGGTCTGCCATAGCTCTGGCAGAGGTTGTCCTTGAAAGGGCAGCTGCTGTGAGAGCCCTCTCAGCCCCACCCACCTCACAGGGTGTCTGTTGTGGGGGGGGGAGAAAATATAGGAGATTGTGAGCCACTCTGAGTCTCTGATTCAGAGAGAAGGGCAGGGTATAAATCTGTAATTCTTCTTATTCTTCTTCTCCCACATTTTTATTGCCCTCCATGGCAGTTATTTGGTGATTGGACTGGTTTCCATGGCAGCCATTTTGTTGAGGTACTCCCTGCCCTTTCTCAAAATCTTCAAAGTGCCCACAGATTCACAAATAAAAATATGGAGAACCCTGCTTTAAAGAGCCACTATTATCAGAGTAGACAGTACAACAGTCTGATCTGGTAAAATGGCTATCTTCACCATGTGTGCAGGAACAATAAGTTTTAGAATTAGAGAATTGTGTTATTTTCAAAGTAACAGTAAACTGCCTCAGCCTATTTAAAATACAAACTGCAGATGCAGAAATTCCAAAAAACTCACCAAGTCATATAAATCATGATGAATACAGTGCTAAAGACAATAAACCATTGTACACATTCAAAGAAAATAATGTGTAGAACCATACTAATAATTAAAAGCAAACTCAATATAAAAATAGAGAAAATGTGTCTTACTTTTCATAGATACTAGGAAAAAATAAAAGGGATACATCATCTCATTATTTCTATGTTTTGCAAAAGTACCTTCTAGTTCTTCTTTCAAGGGATCACAGGTGACTACAGTACATAAGGCTCTCTGTTCTCTGCACCTGAAATGTGCCTGGAGCTGCCAATTAAAGCCAACTAGAATCTTTCGATTAAATTAGAAAGGTTTGGGGTCAGAGTCTTTGTACATATATAAAACAATTTGACCCATATTCCCTCTGCAGTATCTTGTTATCCTGGCCAACTGAGGTTTGCAATTACATCATTACCAACTTGAAAATGCTGAGCATGGTGACATTGTTTATTTCAGAGGATTTGCTCCTGGTTTCCATCTTCTGTAAGATAACATCGAAACTCTAGAGTACTGTCTTCTTGGTAAGATTGTATGAATAAATTATGAGGTTTCACTGTTGGTAGCACTAAATATCTTTTAAAAATGGGGTGGGGTATGAAGAGTGTTTGAAGCCACAGGGAAAACAAATGCCATGGTTGTGGTAGAATGACACTTGGCTCCACATAACTTGTGTAAAAACTACAGCTTTTGAGATAAATGTTTGATTTTTTTTTCTGCACTAATGACCAGAGTTTAAGCTAAACGGCCTTCCCAGACAGGGAAAAGTCTGCTGATCTGAGTTTCTTTTTTAGCTAGCTGTCAGTTTGTCTAGGGAGGATGACAACTGATTAATGAGGAGTAACAAACAAGATAATACAATAATACTAAAGTGCAGTCAAGTCACAAGTGACTTAGACTGGCATAACCCTGATTGCCCCCAGAGTCGGAAAAAAGAGTCAGACACAAGTTATTGGAATAAATCTGGGCCACTTTATTTAAATCTTATTAATAAAACGGCAAGGGCTAACCAGAACTGTGGCAAGATCAGGGCCAGGGGTCTCAACAGACACCTCCCCTGCCATTCCACAGTCAAGGGACCCAGTCCCCAGCCAAAGCTTCCGCCAGGTCAGCTCAGCAAAAAGACAATCCCCAGAGGGTCTGTCCACTAGATGCACATCTCAATGGAAGGCACCCTCCAGTCCTAGAAGAATTCTGGTCCCAGACCAAATGAAAACTACTGATGATGCAGGCACAATAGCGGTGTGTGCAGTTGATTTTAAATGGTGTATGATTAATCCATAATGACCCTAGAATAAATGTAACCTAAGCAAGTCAGCAACTTGAAAACATGTTTCAGCAATGGCTATCTGACCATCTGCCATGCTGAATGCTGCAGCTGTACAGATGCAAAGTCACATAAAATGTTGTTCATTATCAATTGCAAGCAAATTGTTTCACTCAAATGAAGCATTTGACTTAACACAAAATAATCATCATGAACAAAAAAGTTCCCATGTCAGCCACATTTTTGCAAAGTTCTTAACATCTCTAGTGACAAGCTATACCCTCACACTGTTACTAGAACACTCCCACCCCTTTCCGGTAGAGAGAGATCCTCTGTAGGACTCCCAATGGTAGAAATAACTCCCCTTACCTGTTTTGTCTGGCATCTTCTACTTCACATTGGCAGACTTCAACAAAGTCAGAAATCTAACTTCTTGATCTCCAGCCTAGAACTTAATTTTTCTGTAGGTTAGAGACAGTGGGAATTCACAGCAGGCTGTGAATACTTGGCAAATGTAACAATGTTAGGGTAAAAGAATCATGAATAAAGAAAGAAAAAGAAAATCAAGCCATTTCTCCACCAACCCTAGAATGAAGATGTTCCTGAAGCGATATTTACATTCAAATGAATATAGTAACATAAAACGTTTTCACAGAAGCCATTTACCCATCAGGACTATTGGCCCATAAGGGCTCATCCATGTTAAGTATTCCATTTCTTTCAAATGGTGTCTAATTGTTTCTTGAATGATCCTTGTGTTTTGCCTAAGCAATAGTGCCTGATAGGCAATTCCATATGTTTATTATGGTCTAAGGAGGAAAAAAAGATCTTACTAACATCTGTTGTACGTTAGCTGCTTTTTAATTTCCATTTATGTCTCTTGAAATTCATGCTAAACAAGAAACTGCAATATACTATCAGCCCAAGCCACCACACAGTTAAATTGAATGAGCTTGATTTGAGCCCATTTAGGACCCAATGAAATCTGTGGAACTCTTTTGGCTTAATTCCAAATATTTCAGTTTAACTGGTTTGGCAGCTTGTAGTTTCAAAATACTGTGACCTGATTCAATTTTTTGCTCTATTTTACCTATTATTTCAAAAATCTTACAAGTAATAATTTTGAGAATTTGGCGTTATAGTCATTATTCATGTTACAATAGGTGAATGCAAACACAGTGACAAAGACATTGATTGTAAATGCTTAAATTCACTTTCTACAGATTGTATTTTCCCCTGAGTCAAAGCTAACTGGTCCCTGGGAGAAATTTCTAATCATTTTGCTTTTGAATTTCAGCACGTCACAGTGCTGCTTTTTTGACATATAAACTATGTGGCAAGTGCTTAGTAGGCATGACCTCCTGAATATCCCACAGTTTTGTTTTATTCACACATTGGACCATTATTTTCAGCACCCTTCTTGACTCCTATGACACACACTTTCTTTTGACTTTACACCCCCAACATCCCCTTTTGGTGCCCCATGGATTTCTCTGCTGAAATCTGCTGAGGTACAGAGGACAAAGTCATTATATGCCCCACACTGAGTAGGCAAACAATACTTCATGTGTCCCTAGAATATGGGCTGGACTACAGTTCCCTTGTTATTCCTGCACTGTTTAGAAATATAATGAACTCTTACATAAAATAAAACTATTCATCATAATACAGAGAATTGTGACCCTGTTAGTTGGTAATAGAGTGGGGGGGGGGGTACTAAGGAGCTATAGAGAAATAGTCTGACATACAGGACTGTACTGTACTGTTTTATACTGCAGGTGGAAGACTACATGCTTCTTTATGTAAAACCTCCCTGTACTCAAATGTGAACATGAACAAAAGGTCATGCTTAAGTCCTCTCTCCCTAGAGTGGTAATTTTTCCTATGCCAGAAGGGCCCCCTTCCCTGCCCACACACACGAGAGATTAATATATGTAGATATCTCTAACCTTCACAAAGAGCTTATCATCTTTCTTCTCTCAGCTGCAAAGTCTCCAGCTGCAGCACAATAGCAGACAAAGAGATTTCAGTTTGTAACCACTTCTAAAGCAATTCATTAGAGCCCCGAGGGTTTCCCCCCCCTTAGGCTGAACTTCTATGTCTTCTCCTCCTCCTCTTTTTACAAAGTCAGGCACCCTAGGAGACTCCATTTATCAAGACCCTCCTAGTCTCAGATGCTTTCAAAAAAGCATTTGAGGCACCATGGAGAATGGGGGAGGGGCAGCAAGACTCATCTCTTGTCCTGTCCCACCTACTCCCAAAGCAGCAACAGTGTTGCCCAGCAAGGTGACTTGTGCACAGGATATTGGGAATGAATGAGTCCTTAGGATGACATTCCAATAATACTGAGGCATTTGCCAATTTTTCAGCAAAATAGCTTAGTCTGCCAAGGACTATTCAAAATCAGACTTGGTGAAGGTTGCCCATTTCTGGGTACCATACAAGGTTCAATTCACTGCAGCCTACAAGATGGCACCTGCAGAATGGAAATATATCAGAGTCAACTGTGTACAATTCTAAAAGAGAGTTGTGCTGGTTCCTATAGTAAACAGCCTTTGCTGTGCATATAAAGGATTCATTATTTTTCTTTTCAAAAGTAACTAGCTTAGCTGTGGGAAATGTCTAGAGTTTGCAAAGCTTATTTGCAATGTGGGAAAGAACCTGGGCTCTTAAGAAGCAATCTCTCAGCTCTAAAATAATATAACTGTGGTAGGAGAAACCGAGAAATGGCTGATGGCACTTCTCTTTACTAAATCATAGTGATGGACTCACACGTGTATTTCTTTCAATGATATATTCACTTTTTACTGACAGTCAGAGACTCACCATGAGTGATCATATATATATGGAAGCATATTACTAAAACTTCTGTTGAAGCACATATGTGAAAATCCAAGATGTGTATAATTGACTTTTCTTCTGGAAAAAAATACATTTCCTTATTATATGGTGAAGTACCATAAATCTATGGGTTAACAATACTGTCGCTAGGAGAATACGGCACTGTCAGATTTTAAAATCTATATGAATGTCAGGATCCTTTAAGTAGAATATTATAACAAACTAAGAATAAGGCTCATTGTGAGGAAAAATACAACAGGCTCTAGAAAGAGGCTCTGGGTGAGTGCCCTCCCACCCTTGCTGACTTTCCACCCACCCACATGAAGGCATTCACTCCCCCCAACTTACCACACCACCCCCTCCAACTACCATCCCCCAAACCATCTCTTCTTCTCAACTACCCCTGCACCCTTGGCATGCCACTACTCCCCCTCCTATGACATTCACTCACCCCACCCTTGCTGTCCTCCCACCCACCCAACCAATCCTTGGCCTTCACTAATCCCTACCCTTGCTGTCTTCCCACCCACTCCCAACCCTTGGCATTGACTCACCCCTCCCTCCTGTCTTCCCACCCACCCCACAGCTGAAATAAATGCTGGCTCCCCTCCCCTCCCCCTGCCAGCATTACTGTCTAGGCACATTGTGGCAGCAGCTCCCCAGTTATTTCAGTGGCCTTCAGAGACTGTGTGCGCTGGGAAGCTGTCTGTGTGGGCCATTGACGTGGTGACAGAAGTCTGTTGCTGGCAATGGCCACGACACCTTTCATGAGACTGCAGTAAAGCAGCAGCCCTTTCTGAGGCTGGTTGACAGAGAGGGAATAGAGAAGCATCAGAGATGTTTTTGTCTCTGAGGTAAGACTGTTTTGGCAGTTTCTTCAGCATTCCTGGGTTTGCAGTAGGCAAGAGCAGGGGAGTCAGCCAATGGGAGGCCAGAGATGGGCCAATGGTTTATGGAGTGCATGGAATGCACCCCTAAGCCAATGGGAGAGCTTCATTTGGCCACCCCATTAGGGAATTATATATTCACTAAATGTCTGCTATTCCATTTCATTCTGTCCTGATGCCTCTATCTGTTATTAATTCTCTCCTTACCAACATTAATTTCACTCTGCCTTTTAGGACCTATTAAACTCATAACACAAAAACACATAAACAAGTCTACTAGTGGTCTTACTTTCAACGAAACAAACAAACAACAAAGCATCCTACTGAATTGGCACTCCCTGGTATCTGTTTCAAGAAAGCTTCAGACTGTTTCCCCTACTTAGTGACCTTTTGATTACATTACTGTTGTTTTTGGACTTTTTTTCCCTGTGAAACAATATGGCTACTTAGAGTTTTGGGGCACTTACACTAAGTATGCATAGGATTTGCTTAGAAGTTTTCTGCCTCTCAAAATCGATCAAAAACAGCTAATATAACATACAGCGATATTGCCATTTGTAATTACCACTAATGTGGCTAGGCATAAAATTGCCATATTTTTAGTTACTGTTACATTCTAATTAGCTGATCAATATGGCTTTTCCTGTTTCTGTGAACAGATGCAGTCTTAAAGAGGTGCATAACAATTTCCAATTGTCTTTATTTTGCCATGGAGAAGCATAGCATCTGAGCTTTCCTCCTGGGAGCTGGAACATCTTCAACTCTAAACAATCTTTACTCATAGTATATGGGTGAAATGGCATCATCACAATGTGGTCAGTTGAAAACCCAATTGAAATGCTAATCTATGCTTGTAACTCTTTAAGGAGTGAAGGAACAAAATAAACAGTGATCCACTAGCCAAGCAGATGCTGTCTGTGAGCATCACAGTACTGAAGCCATACTATTCACATTGTCCTATAGTATGCAGAAGTCATCAGAAGTACATAGGAAGGTTAAAGGTTAAGTGAGAAATGAGTTGTTATAAACCCAGCTGTGTAAACCTACTGCAGTGCTGCCTGAAGAACTGCAAACCCTCTATGGATCACAGCCAAGAATGAGGTCATGAGGGGGCAGAGTGCTCAGCCAGCCAATGTGAGGTCAGTCTCCTTTTCTGGTGCCTGTTCCCTGTTTTATTCTTTGATGCTCCTTGTGATCTTCGGATAGTAAGCAGTGAGATGAACTGCACATTCCTACATAATACAATATAAATACAGGTCAGCTGTTCATGTTATAAAGGAAACAATGGATTCAGTATACGCAGATAGATACTAACCACTGAAAGAAACAACAGTAAGGTGTGCTATAACCCTTTATATCTTTGACTCATCAAATATATAAAATCAAGCAAAATAATATAAAATATTTAACATAACATAATATAATATAAACTAAATTGTATCCAGCCAATTTTTAAATTTTTTGGGTGGCCAAAGGGAACTCTCTTTTCTGTCTCACCAGAAGAAAATCTCATTGGATCCAACCCCACAGTCCTTGCTATCGTTGTCTAATCTGCTTAAATTCATAATCTCATGTTATATTGTAACATTTGGTGTTCTGATTAAGAGATGCAATTATCTTCTATCAAATTTTACTGAATAATGTCATGAAAAAAATATAGAAAGTTCATAAATACCATAAAACCCCACTGCACAACAGTTTGGGACAAGTCTGTGTATGTTTTATTAGATCAGAGTGATAGATATTGGACATTAGCTGCACAATCTGAACATCACAATTTGCATTTTCATCTGGGAAATGGATAAGACCAATGGAATAACTGTCAGATGATGTAAAGAAACAATTAGTTCATTAAATACACACAATCAGAAGGCTAGTGCCATCTACCAATTTTATTTAGAAACGAATTGTTTAACAAGGACCCCTACTGTTTAAATACCAAAAGACAAATTTTCCAAAGCTCACCTAGAATACAGAAAGCTTCATTTAAGGGCCAGATCTTCCTTTAGTTAAATAAATGGGAGTTTAACAATAAACTTCAACTGTTTCAGATCAGATCTTAAGTGCTTTCTGGGCCCAGTGCCATGTTATAAATTGCTACAGGTTACTCTGCTTCTTACAAATATGTTTCTGATATTTGTTACAGAATTAGTATCAACCTGCAGCAGTTGTTTCTGCAGTTGCTCTTTTCTGGTTAGTCCTTGTTAGGCAACAATGTCTCTCCTCAGAAAGGGATGGGTTCTATCTTTGGTACTCATGCATAGCAACTTATATATAAACAAGCATTTTGTTTTTAGTGTGTAAAAATTGATAGCATGAGCTATACCTTGATATAAAGTGTATACCTCTTTTGTCTTTCTTCTATGAAACAGTGAGTAGTAGTTACACCCATCTAATCTCATTAACTTTGATGGTGTAACTCTGTTTAAATTGCAGGAGGGGTACCCCATGGCCAGGCCCTGCTCCTCTGCCACCTGCAATGACATCACATCCTATGCAACACCAGCAATATGGCATAGGGCTTCTTCTTTCCACTGGTAAATCCCCCCCCCCCATTCCCCACTGGTTCCCAGGAGGAACTTAAGAACCCTATTAAGATGTCACTAATACTTTTTTTGCTTATTGGAAAACAATGCAGGCTTCATAAAGGGGGTGGGTGGGCTTCAAATAATTTTGTGTAGTTCATATGATCTCATGAAACTGCCTTGTGCTGGTTGGTATATCATTTTGGTTGACCTTAATACATGAACACATGAAACTGCCCTATAGTGAATAAGACCACTGGTCCATCAGGGTCAGTATTTACTCAGACTGGCAGTGGATCTCCAGGATCCCAGACAGAAGTCTTCTGTATCATGCTTGATGCTTTTAACTGGAGATGCTGGGGATTGAACCTGGGACCTTCTGCATACCAAGCAAATGCTCTACCACTGAGCTACAGCCCTTCCCATCTCTCTGGGACATATCCAACCATTCATGCATGAAAGACACACAGAGTTTTTCTATGTTGTGCTGTAATGCTGCAGCTCCTTCTGACTCGCAGAACAATAATTCCCAGGATCTATTTGAAATCTGTTTATTTATTAGTTAAAATGTATTTCCTTCTTTGTGGCACAGAGTGACTTACAAATCACAAATTAAAAACCATAAAATAAAAGCCCAGGTCCCATATCTAAGGTTTATATTCCATTATTGTTTATTGTTATATCATGATATTATATCACGCTTTGTAAGCCGCCCTGAGCCTGCCTTGGTGGGGAGGGTGGGGTATAAATAAAAACTTATTATTATTAAAGACTCTGACAAATAGAATGGCCTTGTAATGCCTCCTTTAAAAATTCTAGATATAGTTTCTTCCCTCATCTCCTCTTGGAGCCTGTTTCATAAAGTGGGAGATATAAGAGAAAGGGCATGGGCTCTAGTTGATGCCAGACTGGCTACCCTAATCAGAAAGACAACTAGCAGGGGGATAAATAAGGACTACAACTGTTGCCTTGGACATATTGGAGAGACAGTCCTTTAGATATGTGGGTCTTAAGTCATGAAGGACTTTAAAGGTCATAGCCAGCATCTTGAATTGCACTTAAAAGAACCAATGGCCAATGTAAATTTTCAGATAGACAAGATATGTTCCCATTGGCTAGCCCCTGACAATAATTGGGCTGGTGCATCCTGAACCAGCTGCAGTTACAGTTGTGCAGCCTCAATACATGGTACATATGTAATGTGACATTAAAGAAGCATAGATTAGTATGACCGGCTGAGTTTAGGAAAAGAGAAAATTGGCAAACCAAATGGAAGGCGTTCTTGGCCAGTACACCAACATGCTTTTCAAACAATAAGGCCAGGACCGTAAGTACCCCTGGCACTTAACCAGGTGGGTTGGTTTGAGGAAGAACAAGAGGAATCATCTGATTTCCTTAGTGAAGCTGCAGCTGAAGGAGACATTTCCCCCATTGTCATTCCTCATTTTAGCCCCATCTCAAGCTGCATGGCTGTTCCTCTGTTGGGTCTCACAACCCTGGACATTATTTCTGGAGGGAAGAAGATAGAGGAACAGAGACAAATGCATGGGAACTTTATGTTCTCTGCATATAGTGGTTAAGACACACAACCTGATTCAGACACTGGTCTATCAATCTGCAAAATAGTCTTTTCTGACTGCCAGCAGCTATCCATGGTCTCAGGCAGACATCTTTTGCATCACTTGTTACCAATGCTCCCTCTAAGCTGCAGAGTCTTGTGAGCAAAAATTCTACTTTGTGAGCTACTGCATAAATTATTGTGCTCTGGGGCCATTTTTCTGGAGCTAAGACAAAAAGGTGTGAGCTGGAGGCTAAAAAATCTGTGAGCTAGCTCATGCTAACAGCTTAGAGGGACCACTGTTTGTTACCTGTTCCTTTAGCTGGAGATGCCAGGGATTGAACCAAGGCTCTTCCACTGCTCTACCACTGAGATATAAGCCTTCCCCATGAACCTTGACCCTCCCCCTAATTTTCTGAACTGTAGACAGAGGTATGGGCTTTGATCAAGTCATTTCCATCATCATCTTCTATAGATGGAAAAGATAGTGATGGGAAAGATTATCAAAGTATAACACTGAAGGCTTGGGCACTACTGAAAACACCAGCAGAATCTAACTGGCCCTGAAAATGTCCTGAGGTTAGGCTTTTCACAAGATTTCACTCACCAGCCCCCATCACGAGCATTTGCTTGGGGAAAGGGAACTGACAACAGGATGTTATTCAGGAGAACAATAGATCCCAATCTGAATTTTACTGATCATCACTGAAAACAATTATTTTTAATCAATCCAGATCATGCTGGGGGGGGAGTTCCCACATCACTAATTTAATACATTAAAACACATTCACTGAAATCAATCTGTCAGAATTATTTAGAGTTTCATCCATACTTTACATTGGGTTTATATAATTAATTTAGCATTTGTTAACCTTTTTATTTATTAATATACCATTGGTCATTGTGTTGTTAGCCGCCCTGAGCCTGCTTCGGCGGGGGAGGGCGGGGTACAAATAAAATTTATTATTATTATTATTATTATTATTATTATTATTATTATTATTATTATTATTATTATTATTATTATTATTATTATTATTATTATTATTATTATTATTATTTTTATTTAGACTGCATGATCTTTTCATGTTTTATATTACCCAAGGAGCTGGAGTAATTCAGCTCTTTGTGAATTCTGGCTCTGTTTTTCTGGTCCTGTGTCTGTGATTATTTGTCGTAGCAGGCAGTCTTTTTTGTATGTTAGGTAAATCATAAAATCTAGCTGGTGTCTTTACAATGTTATTGCTTTCATCAAAACCTTGATTGAATAGCTTCAGGTTCCTTTACCAAACTGTATGGTTTGTTAACTGTTAGCAGCAGTGGTTGGCCATTTGTTTCTCAGTGAAGTATTTGTATTCCACACACACATGTAGGCAGTCTGGTGTGTTCATAGCTGTTTTTTAAAATATAGTTCTACATTTGCCCATGGCTAAAGTAATTGTGTCTTCCCTAACCCTGATCACATATAACAATGCCCCTCTCTGGAACATTGTCCCTGGGAACTGGATTGCCCCCCAAAGTTGTAATGAAGAGTCAGACACAATGAATTGGATAAAATAAGGCCCACTTTATTAAATTTTATTCAAAATTGGCAAGGGCTAAACAGTGCAAGCGGCCTGGTCAGGGCCAGGGGTCTCAACAGACATCTCCCCTGCTATTTAACAGGCAAGTGCCCAAGTCCCTGGCCAGAGCTGTACATCACAGCTTCAACCAGGCCAGCTCAGCAAGCAGGCAACACTTGGAAAGTCCCCCCATGAGCCAAGCAACTCAATGAAAGGACCCTTCCAGGTAAGCCCCAAAGGACGGTCTGCATTCTCCCACCCCGGGCCGGCAAACCCAAAGGTTGATCCTCACAGACCTCTAACCCCACAAGGTGGGGATGCTTTGTGGCCCTCTCCTAGCCGCATAAGCTCATTAACCAACGAACCTGCCAGAACCAAAGTGACCAACCTATTTAACAGTGCCTCCCTTCAGCCAAATCCCCAATCCACTGACCTGTTATGAAAAAACACCCCAACATTTCAGCCAATAAGCTGGGAATCAAAAAATTCCTACCCAGCCCCTTGACCAAGGAGGCAACCAGCAAATGCCTACATACCAATCAGGGTTGGAGGGAGGGCTGATCCTGCGACGGTGACTGGTACAGGCAGGGAGAGCATGCTGCTATTGCAGCCAGCTCCGCTCCCAAACCTGAGCCCAGCGGGCTGTCAGTCTTCCCCTCCTCCAACAAAAGGGCAACAAACGTGTCCCTCCGACCTTACAGTGTAGCTGAAGGCCGGTTAGGACAAAATGTGTTGTTATACACACATGATTTCTTTGTGGTTAAAAATGGTAACTCTCTCAATACATTTCAATGCCTTTGAAATAATCCTGTAGTTATGTGTAATTATGTGCAAATGTATGGTATGATTAAAACAAGGGGTCTTGACTAGCAATACACAAAGGGATGACATAAGTTACAATCATACAGAAGAAGAAGACTGTAGCAAAAAATAGAGCAAAATTATGGTGCAGTGGGAAGAAAGCTACAATTAAAAGGCAGGTGTTTTTTTTTTTTTTAAACTTGATTAAAAGATAGGTGCAGCTTCAGGAGTATATAGAATGGACTCTGCAAGTTAGAGAAATCAAACTTTCAGAGGATCTCCCTGGATACTCCCCTACATGTCTTCCAAGTTTTGTGTGTATTGAACTTAGGGAGTACAAGTTATAGCCCACTAAAGAAAGTGTAATAGAATAGACCCTGTGCAAGCTACACACAACAAACAGACAGAGAATCTTGCACTGCCTGCTGCACAAGAGACATGCGTATGAGAAATTCCCCTTATGCCTTGATTGCACTTTTGGTGGAGCGGAAGTCATTAATTCTGTGGTGTCATTACCTTCACAATGACTGCCTGCATGGGGAAAAGGAGATCAGCCAAGGCTGAGATGAGATCAACCTGGACTCGAACTTTGTTCTGCTGCTTCGGAACAACATGGCTACCTACCAAGCTATATAAAATAAAATATATATCTTACTGTTTTGGTACTTCACCTTTACTGGGTGAAAACCTTTATGTTGTTCTTCCAGGTAACTTCAATATTAGGGGTATTCCCCCATTCCATTCATGTATTGTTAAATTCTACATGAAAATTGTGTGCAGTGATTTACTGTTTCAGTGTTGCGTATATGCTTCCTACTGTTGCATATATGCTTCCTAAATCTTGGGACAGTAGCATACAAAAAGACTTCAGAAATAACCATGCATTCTATCATATAAACATGGCTTTTTCCAGGGTTCTTTCAAAGTGCTCATGTACATTGGTAAGGTGGGGTAAGATGAGGACATGAAGAACTTGAAAAAAATGTAAGGTGATTGCTTCACTTCAGAAAAACAAGGCCAGTAATTTGGAGTCCCAAAGCCTAGGCAAAAGAATCACCTTCTGACCCAAGAGCAAGCAGCAGCTCTTTCATAGTCAGCCTTTCCCCACCTTTATTTTGCTACTGAATAGATTTCTATCCCTGCTTCACTTATCCAGTCAGGGTAAGCTTTATGTTGTTCTCCGAGGCTCTCATCCCAGTGATAGTTGACATTGCTGCAGGAAGGCCAGGGATGCTAGTGAGCTACATTTCCTCACCTCCTTGCCCTAGCCCATTCTGTTTTTAACTTCCCTTCAATATGCTTTTCAGTTCCCTTTGAAAAGTCTGGTGGTGCCACTTTCAGAAACATGGTCACACGGAGATGTCATGTCACAGTTGGAGCAACTTCTCTAAAAGGCAACTGGTAAAGAAGAGTTGCAACTCCCAGAAACAAGTTCAAGGGAATCAATAGTTCCCAGAATGATGAGAATGGGCATTGTCCTCACTGAAATACCCTAAGGAGTAGTTGCATGAGTAAATAGACTGGAAAATATTCTTGTATTAAGCCTACCTAATTTTCTTCTCCATTTAAACTAATTGTATATAAATAAAGTAGCTGTTAAGGCTAATTCTGCTAAATCCATCCTAAATAGATGTCATTGATTTGCATTACAGAATGGATCAATGAGAAAAGTAAAAGTAGGGAGCAGGGGCAATGCACAATTAAAAGGACTTCTTGGAATTCATTTGCAGATGGGACCTCCAAATGAACAAGGGCATCTTTGTGTTTTTCCCCCCTAAAGCACTGTGCTGAGATAATCATATTAAAGTTTTATGTTCTACTATTCTTTTTCTTTGCAAAATACTCACATGGATGTATTCTGAAGTTGCTTTAAAGTGCACAGTGCATTGGACAACGAGTTTTCTGAATCCACACAGTAGAATATCTCTAGTTTATACACATTTGTTTATCACATGCATAAGGATATAAGAGAACATAAGAGAAGTCATGCTGGATCAGGCCAATGGCCAAACTAATTCAACACTCTGTGTCACACAGTGGCCAAAAAAACCAGGTGCCATCAGGAGGTCCTTCCATGACACTAGAAGTGCATATTACACACTTTTTCCAAACTACATGGAGCAAAATAACAGGGGCACTCTGTATATCTACAGTCAGAGCAATAGGTAAGGTTTGATGACAGAGCCTTGTTGATGGGCAAGGTCTTGCATTTCTCACCCCTATAGCTCCCAAATTCCAATTTTTGTTTTTTTTCTTCTCTTTTTAAGGCCATTTCACTACTTCATTATGCATATTGAACCTGGGATTCTTCATTTTTACATCATTTTCTGTTTCCTTGTATGGAATTTTTCATGCAAAATGCATGTACTTTTCAGTGCTATGTATGCATCAGCATTAGTGCTATGTATGCATAGCATTCAGTGCTATGTATGCATCAGCATTATTAATATGTTATCCATATAAATGACCTATATTGAATATAAAACCAGACATGGAAACATTTTCCTGAGAAAGTAAATGACAGAAGCAGAATGGTTCAGCTATTCCAAGTTTACTATATCAAAATCTGCTACATTATAAATATATAAAAATAAAAAGGAAAAACTAATATACAATATTTGTTCCTCTCTGCTTGCCAAAGCTACCCAATGAACTTCATGGATCATGGGATGGGATGGTGGCTCAGTGGTAGAGTATCTGCTTGATAAGCAGAAGGTCCCAGGTTCAATCCCCGGCATATCAAAAAAAAAAAAGGGTCCAAGTAAGGGGTGAAAAACCTCAGCTTGAAACCCTGGAGAGCTGCTGCCAGTATGGGTAGACAATACTGACTCTGATGGACCGAGGGTTTGATTCATTATAAGGTAGCTTCATATGTTCATATGTAAAACAGATTTGGATCCAGGTTTATCTATTCTGTCCTTTGGAACTTGTGCATAAAATATGAAAATGGTACAATATGTATTTTTAAACATCAGACTAAAATACTTTTCAAGAGTTCCAGTTTTGGCGACACGCAATTAGAAGCGGCTCGGACCGGTGTGTCCAGAGCCGCTTCTAAATCAGATCATCTGAGGGGTTGCCCATGAAGGACGACTCGACTCTGGGGCCCAGGAAGGGTTCCAGAAGACAGGGTGCTTGAGTGGTAGAATGGGGGTGTCAGTGGAGGCAGCTGCCCCCTGATCCCGCTTGCTCCTAACCTCATCGCTCCAATCACCATTTTTAAATGGCATGAGGAGCGACCGCCAGCCTCTCTCTTTCTTCTTACACTCTGCACTCTGGACTTAAAAACTCTGCATTATCAAAACAAGCTGCATCTATCTTGCTATTACTGTAAGCGATCTTTCTTCATATTATTGAAGCAAATGGCATTATCTCTGACAAGCAGGGAAATGGAAAACCAGGGCTGAAGCAGACTTAAGTAGAGGCAAAAGACTAAGAAGGAGGGGGGGACTCTCTCTCTCCTTCTTTTTCAAGGCTTGTAAAAGTTTCTGCATATCCTTGTAACATTTACAACACCTGCATGAGGAGAATCACACCAATCTTTAGTTATACAAGAAACTTGATGGCTGAATTTAATTGACTTGCTTTAAATCCCCTGGGGGGGGGGGAGTTTTGGATTTTGGGAAAGTTGCTTGTTTGCAAGTTTATATGGATGTGAAGGACAGCTGGCTTAAAAGTACTTTGAAGCTTAAATTGAAGTGTTTTGAATGAATTTATAAGAGCTCCAACCTGACTTTCAAATGTTGGTGGGTATCTTATATTGACTTATAAAACATAGCAGGATCTCTGGTTGGAAGAAGAACGCTTGTGCAAATTTCCAAAATGGATTTTTACTTATTTAACCCTTTAATCTTGTTTTCATTTTTTTCCTTCCTTTTATCTGTGGCTGGAATATTTTTTGACATGGTTTAAACATTTTTGGCTTTGGATTCCTTTTTTTTTTTACTCACCTTCCTTTTTTTGAATTACCAAATATGGAAACTTTTTCTTATTTTTTCTTATTTTTTCTCTTAGGGAGTGCCTGGTTTCCTTTTTTATTATTATTTGTTTAATTTTTAATTCTTGATTTCACCCTTGGATTACAAATAGGGCATTTAGCCCTGGATTACAAATTTATACCTTGAAGTTCTTGAAATTTGAAGTTGTTGAAAGACATTGTAGTGACTTGGATTTTAACTGAATTATCATTGCTAGAGGACTTGTAATAGTGAATTGCTTTTGTTGTTGTGAATTGAATTGTTTTGTCTACGTACTAGTAAGTGGGTCTTGTAAACAAGTCTTGTTTATTATTATTCTTACTATTGTTTTGGGCACAACAAATTGTTGATAGAAGCTAGAAGGCTGTTTTCTTTTAAAAACTATTTCATAAAAAGGGCATTGCTTGGTGGAGATTAGCTTATCTGTTATAAACAGGAACATAGAGTTTCAAAACAAACAAACTCTGAAGAGGCATTATTGGACTTGTGGCTGTGAGTGCACTTATTTTAATAAGAATGGAAAATAAAGCTGGGATTGTGTTGGATTTATATATATATAAATGATGCTTGTATATGACTGCCTTTATTGAAGGGCCTGTATTTCTCTAGCAAAGAGAAAACTAGGGCAGTCATCGACCGAAGGTTGACCTGTTGGCAAAAGTACATCTTATATTAAAATAAGCAAGCTCATAAAATAGATCTAGAAGATTATATCAACCAAAATAACCTCAATAAATTTACAGAACAACAACAAAAAAATTTAAATGAACCAATAACAATAAGGGAACTTGGAGATGCAATGGCATCTCGAAAGAATGGCAAAACCCCGGGTCCAGATGGATTGCCTGCAGAATTCTACAAAGGCTATGTGGAGTCTTTACTATTACCATTTAAGCGTCTTATTGGAAAGATTCAAGAGGAAGGCCAAATACCAGTTTCATGGCAAGAAGCTACAATATCTTTAATTCCTAAAGAAGATACCGATCTGAAAGATATTAAAAACTATTATCCAATCTCCCTTTTAAATGTGGATTATAAAAATTTTGCCACAATATTGGCACAACGTTTGAAGAAAGTTTTACAGTCTACAATACATTATGACCAAGCAGGGTTCCTTCCTAGAAGATATCTGAAAGATAATGTCAGAACAGTTTGTAACATCTTTCAATATTATGAAACTCATCCAGAGAAACAATTTGCTCTAATTTGCTTGGATGCTGAGAAGGCCTTTGATAATGTTCATTGGCAATTTATACTACAGCAACTGAAAGGTATGGAATGTGGTGAAATTTTTTTGAGAGCTGTAGAAGCAATATATTCATCTCAAAGTGCAAGGGTGTCAGTGAACAGTGAATTAACAGATGCAATTAATATTCAAAAAGGTACAAGACAAGGCTGTCCATTGTCACCTTTACTTTTTATTTTCTCCCTAAAGGTACTGAATAACCAAATAAGGGAAGATACAAGTATCAAGGGAGCTGTGATAAAAGATGAACAATATAAACTCAGAGCCTTCACAGATGACCTAGTTTTTATACTAGAGCAATGAATAGATTCAATAGACTGCCTTATAAACAAGATTAAACAATTATCAATTATCACAAAACAAAATTTCTGACAAAGAATATGCCACTGGAGGTCATCCATCAGGATGACCAGCACTGTCTCCGTCCTGTGACCTGGGCAGAAGTCGGACTGGTGAGAGTCTAGGATGGAAGCGTCATCCAAAAAGCTCTGTAACTGTAGTGCTATTGCCATCTTGATAGCGGCAATTTAGCCAAAAAGGGTAAATTCAAGACCGGCCGTTAATGTGGAAATTCGACCGGACCTAATGTCGATTTTTTCAGGAGAGGGCGGACCACAGCCTTTTTAAGAGATGTTGGAAAATGCCCTTCCACAAGTGATCTATTTACAATATCCCGTATAGGATATCTGAGCTCCTATCGCCTGACTGGAGGTCGCATCATCAGAATGGACATTGAAGTCACCCAGAATCAAAAGCCTTGGGTACTCCAATGCCCAACTTGTTACGGCCTCCATCAGGGACGGTAAGGCGCCGGCTGGTGTGTTAGGTGAATGGCACACCAGCCAGATCAGCAACCCCTCCCCAATGTTCCACTCTAGACTGGCACATTCAATGCCATTAATCTCTGGGGCCAGAAGAGCCCAGAAGGAGTAAGCCTCTTGTATGAATAGAGCCACCCCTTCCCTCCACCCACTAGTCCGTGATTGGTGAAAGACTGAGTATCCTGGGGAAACCATCTGGGAGAGAGCTACAGTCTCCCCATCTCACACCCAGGTCTCAGTCACACAAGCCAGGTTCACATCCTGCTCAAGCAAGAACTCCTGAAGGATTGAGGTCTTATTATTTATGGACCTGGCATTACATAACACCAATGACAGAGGCGAGTAATTCAACCTGACCCCTCTACCTGCTACTGTCAGGATGGAACTCAGACCGGAAGGGGGCCGAGCGCTATCATGTCTTGGCCTCCTTCCCTTATAATTCTGTCTGTTCCCACCGTCATACCTTTCCCTTCCCAGGAGTACTGGAATCCCCAGACCGGTCATCCCCTGCTGGTCTTTGCCACAGCCTCAGACCTGCTATGAATAGGCCTGGCTCGTCACCCTACTCTGGGTGTTAAACAACAGCTAGTTCCCCAACCCTCTCTTCTCACGCAAATCAGTCAATTTAAGCTAACCTGCTAATAATTTAATCTAATAGTTAATTTAATCTAAAACTCCAACCCCACAATCTCCTCTTTAATTAATCAGCTAAAAATAATTTAATTAATAGTGGTGGCTCCTTAATTGCAAAAACCCTCCCAGCCAGTTACCCTCCCCAAATTAATTTGCCAGAAATATAAAACTCATTGAATAGCCAATCAATTAACCAATAGTCCAAAATTAATTAACCAATAAAACAATTACTTAACAATCAATTTAGCAGTCAGCAATTCAAATTCCCTTCGTGTGTTGGTGGTTAAGAACAGGTTAAAATGGTGCTAGATAAAAAACGCTACAGTGTTTAAGGTGCAAGGTGTTCTTAAAGTGCAAAGTGTTCTTAAAGTGCAGTTGTTCTTAAAGTGCGGTAGTGCTGTCCGAACCCCAGGTGGCCACCCGCACAGTTTAGGAGACCCAGGGGGGGTGGAAGCCTCCCCTGCGTCCCCCTAGCCGCGCAGTTAAGCCCTTCAGGCACCCATCTGGTAACAGGCACCTCGCAGCTGCATGTGAATTCCGCAGCCATCTGCGGGTCGTATATATATATATATATATTTGTAACTGCTCACTGTACTTCATTCCTTGTCTGAAGAAGTATGCATGAATACAAAAGCTTACATTCTGAATAAAACTTTGTTGGTCTTAATTTCTTAAAGGTACTACTGGACTCCTACTTTGTATAAAAAATTACTATTCCAATCTCCATCATAAGTGTTCAGATCAATGAAAACATCTAATTTATTATAAATAAAATCATGATCATCATTTGTGCTGTATCTTGTTTTTCCCCCGGAAGTAGCTTCCATTGAAGAATTATTTGAAATGGAGCACTTTTCTCACTTAGCAACTGATAAGAGAAGCAGAAGTTTGAAGATGAGTCCTGTCTGTAGATCAAAATTATTAGAGCACTCTTTCAAACTTTTTATCAAGATTATGCAAACACTTCTTGCTTTCCCGTGAGGATACTGATGGACCATTTGGTGGACCTGTGTTTATCCATACACTCATGGAAGAAGAACAGAGCTATTTGTTTGTTTGTTTTCATAACAGCCAAGCTACATTCAGAGGCTGACTGAACAAAACACCTAAGCCTACAAAAAGAGATTGGTTTTGTTCACCCAGGGATTATCACATAAGTAACAAAAAACTCAATTTTCCCAATTTCATGCCCTTCTGATGTGGAAGCCTTTTTCACTTTCCTCTTATGATGTGTGAAATGATCTGTTATTGTTTTGATGTTTGTCCTGTAATTTTAAATCACTTTTGGCAAGTAGCCTCCTCTTTTTTTTATTATGCATTTACTTTGCTATTCCCATTGAGGTACAAAATAATTACAGGTATGCTTAATTAGAAAAGGTCTCTTACATCTACACATCTGACACTAACATGAGGTATGAAGACCCCAGACACTACTCTGGGTTAAATTAATGTTTATTAAAATGACTAAGCTTCTGAACTGCAACTTATTATCTCTTTTCCTCTAATCAATATGAGTTTCCAAAGTGTCTCTCTGATGAGTTGGCCAGCATTTGGGCAAAATCAGCTTTGCTCAAAGCTTGAAACAGTAACATAGCTGAACCTCATTCTTCCTTTGCACCAAGACATGCTGAAAGATGTTGTTTATCAGCAATACCATTCCTCTGTGTTGGTCTTCATGTGGGTTGAGACGATGCCCAATATGAAAGGTCCTTCCCAGGCCCTTGGCAAGTCAGTTTGAAGTGTCTGGGTTATTAATTCCTCTCGTTCATGGATGTGAAAGGGAAACTGCTAATCTTATTAAATTGAAGCACCTAATCTGCACTAATCCTGCCAAACTTTATCTGAGTCAAACTGATCTCACCAAGATCAGGACTATTTATCATAATGCATCTCCTTAAATGCAAGCAGTGTGAAAGTGCCCAAAAGCAGAGGGACTTCTCCCAGTCAATTTGAAAAAAACCTAAACAATTCCTACTCAATTGTGTAGTGACCACCAGCAAATTCCATACTACTTTACAAAGAGAGGAAAGTTTATACAATATACTGTTGGCTTATATAATATTATATAAATTAATACTATACTGTTCAGTTGCAACTGACTCATGATGACCCCAACCATGGGGTGTTCAAGGCCAGACAAGAACAGAAGGGGTTGGCCATTGCTCTCCTCTGCATAGTTGTGCCCATCTTTCTTCGTGGTCTCCTTTTTGAGTATTAAACATGCCCTGAGCTAAACTCAGCTATTTGGACTGCTCAGCCATAAATAAGTATAACCAATCAGCCACATTCTGACTGGACCTCAAAAGCCCCACAGCAAGGCTGGCCAATGTTTCATTTCTGAATAAGGTTGCCAAGTTCAATTCAAGAAATATCTGGGGACTTTGGGGGTGGAGCCTGGAGACTTTGGGGGTGGAGCCAGGAGCAAGGGTGTGACAAGCCTAATTGAACTCCAAATGGAAGTTCTGACCATCACAGTTAATGGGACAGTACACCTTTTAAATGCCTTCCTTCCAGAGGAAATAATGAAGGATAGGGGCACCTTCTTTTGGGGCTCATAGAATTGGACCCCCTGGTCCAAACTTTTTGAAACTTGGGGAGGGGGGATTTTGGGGAGAGGCACTGGAGGCTATACAGAAAATTTGGTGCCTGTATCTCAAAAAACAACCCTCCCAGAGCCCCATAAACCCACAGATCAATTTTCAATTATTTTCTATGGGAATAAGTCTCCATAGGGAATAATAGAGTTCCCAGCAGACATTCCCTCCCCCCCCCCCTTTCTGATGATCCTGAAGCAGGGGGAGGGCCTCCAAACCAGGGGATCCCCTGCCCCCACGTGGGGATTGGCAACCCCATTTCTGAAAGATGTGGTGTCAGCAACCATCAGATCCCTGTTGAAAAGCAGGAACCATCCTTAACAGTGGTATAAATGTTCTCATATTTATAGTCTCACTAGTGATATATGCTTTCCTGCAGTTAGTAAACCAACACTTTAAAGAAAAGATATTACACTTCATGACTAGCAAAAATCTGATCACATTGTTTACTGAAACTGAAAATTTGTTCAAAATGATACTTGCATTGAGAGTCTTGCCCTTTGGTAATAATTCAGCAACACAGAAAGAAACTCTTTGAATCAGAAGAACAAAAGTGGCCTTTCAAGTATTAGCTGAGTTCAAGCCTGATTTTAAAAGGCTCTGTTTACAGTTTCCAGGCCATCTATCCACTATATGTGGTAGAAGGGTGATCTTCTCTTCCATGCATATAACATAATAAGGCAGATATTCTACAGAGAGACCCATTTTCCTTGGCTTACACCCAAAATAAGGCAAGGAAAAAAGCTACAAGAACTGGGCTTCTGTCCCAGCTGATACATTTGGATAGACAGACAATGTAAGGTATGTAACCTGAGAATGGGCTACTGGCTTATTTCTTCCATAAGAAAGGTATTGGTGCCTTAGTAAAAAAAAAATGTATGAGCAAGGACTAAATTGTCCAAAGTTAACCTATCTGATCTCAGTGGCTATCAGTCCTTGTAACCACTGGTAGATGCGAAGAATTTTTAAAACAGAAGTATGAATTGCTCATATTTTCCTGAAAAGAAAAGAAAAAACTTAATAGCAAAACAAAAATAGCAAAGAGGGGGTAGAGCACACTGAGCAGCCTTTGCACTCCACTAAGTGATATTTGCAAGGTGACTGTCTCTTTGCCATTGATCTCTTATCCAAGTTTTGCTGTGACAGGAGGTCAGCAGTGAGCAGAGTCATGAACTATCTGAAAGGTTACTAATGAGATAGAGTGGCTTTAAAAAAATGCTATTATTTATTATTTTCAAGTATCCATAGAGAAATATAATAGAATACATGTCTTAGAGGTCTCATATGGACCTCTGCCCTTGGAGCCACTTGTTCAAATCCAGTGCCACTGTCACAAAAAGCCACTTCAAAATCTCTAAGCCTCTCTGTAGTACTTGTCTTCTCAGCCTAAAGCCCCAGGAGACAGACTGCACAAGCAACAAAGCAGAACAATCATTGGAAAATTATTGGGCAGGGAGCATAACAATATACTAGAGAGGTCATTGAAGTAAATGTGCCACCAAATACCTCATTGCAACTAGTTTAATAGGTTTACATTTGAGCTATTTAATTTACCAAACAATTATAACTGGGCAATTTTAAATTGTAAAAATTAGTTTGCCTTTGTGTTCATATTTTAAAGTAGGAAATAGTTATTCCTATTGACTCAAATTGATTTTAATGGATTTCTTAAATTTTGAACCCAAATGGACCTAATTCCAAATGCTGGATCTGAATTCTGTTTTTGTTGCTAGGTCATATACCTAAATAGCCACTCTGAGATTCAGAGTAGAGGGTTGGGTATAAATCCAATATCATCATTAAATCTGTCTTTTGCGGACAAACATTATATGAACTGGGGTGTGACTTTTTTCTCCATTTGTAATATTTTCAAGAGGATTTGTGTGGATTTGTGTGTGTGTGTGTTACTTTGCAAAAATGGAAAACCTCCAGCTTCTGTTTCTATTCCACACACAGTCCACTGGGTAGGCAGGCTGCCTATCCATGGATTGTGATGCTTTTCCCTCCCATCTCTGACCATAGAGATTCCATCCAACTCTATGTTTCTATGATCTCCACAGCCCAGCCTGCCAGTTAGCTTTTAACTCTTACCCCTGTTGCAGGCAGGCTTCGTTCTGCTGGATGGGCAGAATGTTGCTTGAAGCTGAGCTTCTGCTTCTACCCCTTTGGCCCAGATTAATAGGTAGTATGGTACCTACTACAGAGAATGAAATAGCTCATGCAAACACAGTAGCCATGTTTATATAGAATCATACAGGCCTCCCAAAGCCAGTGAGAGAAAGCAGAAATGTCAAAGGAGGAAGAGGAGGAGATTGGATTTATACCCTGCAATCCATTACCTGAAGGAATCTCAGAGTGGCTTACAATCTCCTTTCCCTTCCCCTCCCTACAACAGACACCCTGTGAGGTAGGTGGGGCTGAGCGCTCTGATAAAAACTGCTCTTGAGAGGAATAGCTTCTGACAGAGTTATGACTAGCCCAAGGTCACTCCAGCAGTTGCATGTGAGGGGGTATGGAATCAAACCCAGTTCTCCCAGATAAGAGTCCATACACTTAACCACTACACTAAACTGGCTGATAGAAAGCAGAAAAACCAGTCAGACTGAATGCCAGTTGGGTGGTCCAGTTGGATGAAGTCTCTGTATAGGCATGAGGCATTAGGTTCAAAATGCAGATAACAAATGGATAACTAGATGTTTCCATCTTTTTTTTTTAACCAAATGATTGTTGTTTTCACCATTCCAGCACCATCCTTGAAGTCTGTCTCAACCCTTTAACACCAAGACACACTACAGACATAACGTTGTACTTCTGTGCAGAAGAAACAATGCAATTCTATGAGACTTGCATAGACCTTTCCATCCTTTGATGGTAAAATTCCAGGGGAAAGAACAGAATCCTGAGGGTGCCCTCTCTTGACTGCTTAACACTAAGACCCCCTGCACAGTGCTGCTCAACTGCTTTCCTTGCTGAAAGGTGTACTGTGGACGGTGGTGGGATTTCCTGTCCGTGTGCCTAAGTTTTAAAGTGCCAAGACTGTAACCCTCTTTTACATGTGAAGTGCCCAACACCACAGATTATTACCCACAACATTGGTCATTACAAAACAAATAATATCTCCACATTGTTCTTCCTCTAGCAGCTCTTTTAAATTCAGCTTAATCTGGATCATCCTGTACTAAGAACCCTGTAAACTCTTGTGGGATTGGCTACATAAGGGGTGGTGTAGTTTAATATGCAAAGGAGTTCCTGCAACGGTCACCTCGAGACTGGATTACTGTAATGCCCTCTACATGGGGCTGCCTCTGTGCCGAACCCAGAAGCTGCAGCTGGTGCAGAACGCAGCGGCTAGACTGTTGCTGGGACTCCCTAAATGGGAGCACATACAGCCTGGGCTGCGCGAACTGCACTGGCTGCCAGTTACATAACGGGTTCGTTACAAAGTGCTGGTCATTACCTTTAAAGCCCTATGTGGTCGAGGACCTGTCTACCTTAGGGACCGTCTCTCCTCATATGAACCCCAGAGAGCACTGAGGTCAGCCGGGAAAAACCTGCTGACTATCCCCGGACCGAGAGAGGTGAAGCTGCAAAGCACCCGTAACCGGGCCTTCTCCTCTATAGCCCCGAGCCTATGGAACCAACTTCCAGAGGAAATGCGGGCCCTGCGGGACCTAGAACAGTTCCGCAGGGCCTGCAAGACCTTCCTCTTCAGACTGGCCTTCCCTGATGAAAATGGAAATTGTGAAGGAAACCGCCATCAGAAAAAGTAAACATAGCATTAGCACTTTTAAAAAATTAATTAATCTAATTTTAAAGCTTAACCAGATTTTAACTAAATGCTGATAATGTTTAATGTAGTTTTATTTACTTGTATAATTTAACTCTGAACCATGTTGTTAGCCGCCCTGAGCCTGCTTCGGCGGGGAGGGCGGGATACAAATAAAATTTGTTGTTGTTGTTGTTGTTCCTGTTACAAACAAAGCCCTGCCAATATTTTAGACATGTAAAACAGGCTTTCTGGATTAAATTCCAAAAATTAGGCAGCAGAGACTATTCAAATAATTAAATGCAATCCTTGTACAGGGCCTTGCTGTCTGATCATAAACACATCTGTGAAAGTAAGAACAATTGACACCAACGTGGCTTACTTCTAAGCAATGCAATTGGGCTTGGGGTATAAAGTAAAGGTACCTTTCCTGAATCTGTGTCTATTCCTTTCTTCTCCTCCTCATATACAGAACTTCTCAAAATGATGTAAATGTTATAATGCTAATATATTGATGCAGCTGGATTTCAAAAGCACTGACCTATGCATAGATCTCCAGTTCTCTGGCAAAGCCATGTGTCCTTCAAGATCTGCATGCAGAGTAGAAATCATGAACTAGAATTTTCTTCCCTCCCCTTCCTACTGCAGCCCATCAACCCCCCAAATTTTGCTTCTGGTGTAGCAGATCCACAGGGAAGGATGGTAAGTGTCTGTGTAGGAGAGGGAAAGTGGTTGATAGTGCCTTTCTTCTGCAATGACAGACCCTAACCCTTCCATTGTCAAAGGAGCAGGACAGAAGCCCACTATGTTTATACCTCTTACTTCATGCATGTCTGAACACTGAATTATTTACAAAATGTGTACACTGCCCCTCTAGACATGTGGAGAAGTGGGGAATCAAACCCGGTTCTCCCAGATTAGAGTCCATACTCCAAGTCCCAACCACTATACAAATTGGGAAGATGCATTCTGGCTGTGGCCATTCTCATTGAGCGCTATGTTTCCAAAATGGCTGGCATTTCCCACCATGCTTGAGGGCTGCTTGGCCACTCAGTGCCCACCCCATTGAGAAGAGGGATTCTGGATATGCTGCTCTTTTCTGGGACTATGTTTATGACTTGGTGCTGTGTCTTCCTTTCATTTTGAAGAACACGCTGCCACTCACTCAATCATCCCATTGGTGAGATGGATTCTGGTTTCTGCTACGCTTTCTCAGCCCATGTTTCACACTTGTGGTAGTTGGTCTCCTTTTGACAAAAGGGCTGCTCTGCCAAGTTTCAGACTTGGCATGTCCCCTTTCGACTGAATGTCCACTCACTTGCCCACCCATTGAGGAGATGGATTCTGGGTGTTGACACTTGTTGGATGCTTCTCCACAGGGCTACAAAGATTTTGGCTGTGGCCACTCCCCCCCCCCACACACACACAAATGAATGCACACACATATGCTCTTCAGACTATGTGTCACCGCAGGGCTCAGGGCTTCCAACCTTCCCCTTTCTATATTCATCTCTTCACAATTTATGTCCCCCAAAGAATCATCACTTCCAGCCTCCCCCCACTGATGCACACCTTTGTGGATCCATCCAAGAATCAGTGCTTCCAGCCTCCACATCCACTTCTCCCTCCTCACATGTTGTGTTCCACCAAGAAACAAGAACCAAGATCTACCTCATAGTGCAACATCCCCACAAGGAACCAAGATATACCTCATAGCACAACATCTACTTCATGGATGAACATCCATCTATACAAATCTCTACCTTGTCAAACACTCACCCATACAAGTGAGCTTCTTGACTACACCCAAGTTTTCTCTATCTACAGCAACAATGGGTGGGTGAATACCTCCTGGGCCCAAGAGGAAGGATTAGCCACCCTTAGCAACCATGTCACTAAGGGGAAGTTGGTGGGTGAGCACCTCCGGGGCATGAGGGGAAGGGTTGGCCACCGCAGAACTCATCTTCACAACTAGGTGACCACTTTCTGGGCACAAGGAGGAATGTGGCAGGCCACTTCACAAACCCCAGTCACCAGCGGATTAGAGGAGAAGGGTCAGATACAACTTCCCCAGAGAACACTTTCCTGGGAGCAGCTATTTTGGGAGGCTGCTACTTGCCCCTCCTCAGTCAATCCTCACCAAACTTGGAAGGCAGGAAGAGGGGCAGCCTGAGGAGATCCTCTGCCAGTTTGATGCCTCTAGCTTACAGAGGGTCCACTTGACACAGTCCTGAACCTGTGGCAGTGGTTTCTCAAGAGATTTCTTTCCTGGGGGCAGCTGCTCTGGAAGGCCACTACTCTCCCCCTGCCAATCCTCACCAAACTTGGAGAGCGGGTAGAGGGGCACCCCAGAGAGGTCCTTTGTGAGATTACTCTAGCTTGCAGTTCAACAAACTCCTAAGAGAGCACTTTCCTGGGTGCACCTGCTTTGGGGTGCTGTAACTCAGCCCCTCTATATCCAACATTCAACAAACTTGGAAAGCAGGTAGAGGAGAGTTGGCTGAAGACTTGCTGTGAGTATGGCATCTCTAGCCCAGGTAGAGGAGAGTTGGCTGGAGACGTGCTGTGAGTATGGCATCTCTAGCCTGCAGGGGTGCCATTCTACTGTGTCCCAAATTCACAAATTACCATATTCCCAGTTTGTGGCCATCCCTAATAGTATCTTGTGATATATTTGCATATTTTTTTTTTGCTTTTTAGTAAACAGCATGTGGAAGAGTGTGCTTTTGCAAACAACTGTGCTATTGAAATGCCTTATCTTCTTTGAAAATAATTAATTAGAATATTTCAATTCATGAAAGTTTATTTTAGTTGGCTAATATTTTAGTTTCAAGCCATAGCTTTTGTTATTCCGTTTTTTTTAAAAAAAGCTATATAAAGAAACAAAACTGGTGTGAGTTGTTTAAAATGCAAAGGAGGAATGTATACAGTCAAAGGAAATATTTTGCCCATTTCTGAAAGTGTGCTTTCAGGCTTTGGTTGTTTGTTATTGTAACACACTGTGATTCTGCTACCACAAAGACTTTTGGTCTTACAAGTATTTTTTTCACCTCAAGATACCTTAAAATTTGGTTTGGGGTAGTAATATTCTACAAATGTAGTATGTGTGTTTATTTACAACATTGGTAAAGGGTTAAGAAGCCTATATACTGAAATCTGAACATATACCACTGCCGCATACACTCAGTAAAGGTGCTGCTGAGATTTAGCCTGTCAGGTCTCTTCAAGCTACTGGTAGATAAGGATGACTTTTCCTTACAGGTGGCACTGAATCAATTTCTACTTGTCAAGTATAGTGGAAAATTCATACAGTACAGGGCAAGATAAATTATGTGGCCTATCCCACATGGGCAGAACAACATAGTACACAATGTATCATAGCACTGAAAGGTAGAGAAAATGGGAATGAAAGTGGCCAAGTATATGTGTGATGTCAGTTTTTGAAATCTGGATGAAGTTTTGGCCTCCAGGAATTTGCTTGTGTCAGCATAAGACAGAAATCAGCCTTTTAATTAAAAATCAGAATTGTTTCACATTCCCTATTTTGTCAAAACTAGTTGTCTTCCCTGTTATTTATTTCAGTAATGTGGATAGCCAAATGAACAATCTACACCAAATGCTGAGACTTTGGCCCTTTCTAAATCAAATAAGGAAGAAGGCTTCATTTGCTTGGGTATTTAATTACCTAGCCTACGGGAGATGGCAAGTAGAAGAGGACACACATAGCTCTCTGCCTCCTCCATACAAGTACTTGCAGCATGCTGTTGCTCATTCACTTTCTCTTGGAACTAGGGTTGCTTGGTAACTGGCAGGAGAGTTGTGGGAAAGGAACAGTTTGTGTCCCAGGAGAATAATTAAAAAGAAATAAGGCCTCATCTAATTACAGGAACATCTTAACATAGAGTTTCTGGTGGTTCTTAGAGCTAACTGGAAGTGACAAAGTGTTGCTCTAGAAATCACCAGAAATTCATATTATGGAATGGTAAGTTCTTTTCATAGAGTTACTAGCAATTCCTAGAGCTACCCTTTGTCACTTCTGGGTAGCTTTAGGAATCACCTGGAACTCTGTGGTAAAAGCTTCATGTAAGTAGAAAAGGTCTAGTTTTATTTTTATTTTTCTCCCACCACCACTGGAAGTGGGACCTGGGAGCCCTACTTGGAATGACATGACATTAGATTAGCTGGTTGCTTTTGAATCAAGAAGGAATTTTTGAGGTCTCCTATTAAAAAGGTAAAGGTAGGACTTCTGGTTTTGGCAACACACTGTTAAGAGTGGTTCGGACTGGCGCGTCCAGAATGGCTTCTAAATTGGACTGCGGAGGGGTCCCCACCAAAGAGCGACTCGACTCTGGGACCCAGGAAGTGTCCTGGAAGTCAGGAAGCTCGAACGGTTGAATGGGGGTGACAGTGGAGGCGGCTGCCCCCCAATCCCAGCTCGCTTCTAACCTTGCTGTCTCGATCACTATTTTTAAATGGCTTGAGGGTCAACTGCCGGACTTTTCCTTTTCTTCTTCTGATTTAAGTGACTCTGCTCTAGCGGGACAAGCTGCATCTCTACTATTAAGACTGTAAATTTTCTTTCTTATTATTACTGATTCCTGAGGCATTGTCTTTGACAAGCAGGAAAAACAGAGAACTGAGGCTGAAGCAGAATTCAGACAGAGGCAAAGGTAGAGAAGGGGGGGGAACTCTCTCTCCTTCTCTTTCGAGGCTTCCAAAAGTTTCTACCTAACCTGGTGATGTTTATAATCCCTGCGTGAGAAGAATCACACTAATTTCTAAACATAGAAGAGACTTGATGGCTGAATTTAACTGATTTGTTTTAAACTTCTTTCTGAAGAAAGATTTGACTTTGAGAAAGTTGCAAGCATATATGGATGAGAAGGACAGTTGGCTTAAGAAGTAATTTGAAGTTTAGGCTGAAGTGCTCTGAACAAATTTATGTGAGCTCCAACTAGACTCTTAAATTCTGGTGAGCATTGTATACTGGATTATAAAACATAACCTGATTGTTGGTAGAAGGAAGAATGCTTGTGCCAATTTTTAAAGTGGATTATAATTCTCTGATGGTGGATGTTATGGATATAACCCTTTAATTTTGTTTTTATTTTTATATGGTTTGAATATTTTTGATATGCTTTGAATATTTTTGGCTTTTGATTCATTTTCCCACTTTTCCTCTTTTTTATTTTCCATATTTGGAGTCTTTCTTATTTTTGCTACTATTTTTTTGAGTGTCTGGTCCAATTTGTGTTTAATTTTTAATTTTTGATCTCACTTGTGGATTACAAATAGGGCATTCAGCCCTGGATTACAAATTTATACCTTGAAGCTGTTCCTGTTGTGACTTGGATTTTAATTGAACTATCATTAGTAGAAGACCTGTTATAGTGAATTGTTTCTGTTTTAGTGAGTTGAACTGTTTGGGCTAAGTTGTACTAAGGGTGTTGCTCTAAAAAGACTTTATTACTAGTCTTATCATTGTTTTGGGTATGGCAAATTGTTGATAGAAGTGAGAAGGTTGTTTTTCTTTTAAAATCATTCCACAATACTGGCACTGCCTGGCAGAGATTAGCTTATCTATTATAAACAAGAATATTGAGTTCCAAAACAAACCCCGAAGAGGCAGCATATGGACCTTGTGGCTGTGAGTGCATTTACTTTAATAAGGATGAAAAATAAAGCTGTAATTGGCTTTAAAGAAACAATTTAAAAAAATGAAAACCAAGAAGGTAAACCACCAATACTTTCACCCAGCTCCTCATCTGGCCCAGGGAAATTTACGACCATGCAGGGAGATATGAAAGAGATGCAAAATACTTTATTAACTGCCATAGCACAGCTGACTAGTAAAGTAGATAATATAGGAGAACAGATGGCAGAGATCAAACAAGAGCTTTTGGAGAACAGCAAACAGACAGCAGAGACCAATAAAGCCTAAAAGACATTAGATGCCCAGGTGACAGATAACACACAAAAGGTGGAACAACTGGGAAAAGAACAGAACATACACGATTCCAGACTCTTGCAACTGGAAATAGACAGAGCTGCCTATATGCTGAGATTCCAAAACATACCAGAAGAGAAAACTGAAGATTTACAGGAAATATTAAGCGAAGCCTTGGCTGAAATTCTACAGGTGACTCCTCAAAGGATGAAGAAGAGTTTGATCAAGTCAGACGAGTGCCATCAAGTTTTATGAGATGGAATCAACGACCCAGTGACGTTCACTTGAACCATACAAGAAAGAGGACCAGAGATGATATTTTGAAGCAAGCAAGTGACAAACCTATGATGATAGCTAGAAATATGGTGAAAATTTTGAGAGAGGTACCATGGCCAGTGAGACAAAAAAGGAGAGAATACCAAGCTTTAACAGGCATCCTGAGAGAAGGAGAAATACCCTATACATGACTAATGCCAGAAGGCCTCCTTTTTACTTATCAAGAGAAGAGGTACAGGATAAACTCCATTTTCAAAGCCCAGAACTTTCTGGATAGAGTGAAAGAAAAAGAGGGGAAGGAAAAGAAGGATGATGAAGAGGAAGAAGAAAGCTCTGGTGAAGAGAATCCAAATGAACCACGGAAATACCTGACAAAACAGCAGACTAAAAAAGATAAAAAAGATAGTGATAAGAAAAATCCACAATGGCATCAATAATTTCTATTAATGTGAATGGACTCAGTTCTCCTGCTAAAAGGAGGAAGACCTTCAGATATGTGACAAAATTGGAAATGGATATAATTTGTTTACAAGAAACCCATATTTTAACTAAAGACCAACACATTTTGAAAAATAAGAAACTTGGTAGCTTATTTATAGCAACAATGAATAAAAAGAAAAGGGGAGTGGCAATATATATTAAGGATAAATTTAACACACTATTACATTATGCCTCTGAAGATGGAAGAACCCTATTAGTAGAAATTACAGTGGATAATAAAAAAAAAATCCTACTGGCAAATATTTATGCCCCAAATGATCAGCAAGAGAAATTCTTTCAGGATTTACATCTTAAATTATCAAATTTGAAATATGTAGAATACTGTATAATAGGAAATTTCAATGCAGTTTCTGATAGACAACTGGACAAAAAAACGCATAAACAGATTAAAAGCAAAAGTCTTCAATTGCCAACAAGCTTTTGGAAGCTAGCAGAGGAACTGGATTTGGTTGACGCATGGAGAACAAGATACCCAAATTCGAAAGACTTTGCCTATTATTCTCCTAGTCATCAAACATGGTCAAGAATTGATATGTGTTGGCTCTCTACAAATATGGTCAGAGATTTAGTTGAGATAGAAATTCAAACAAAAGTCATATCAGATCATAGTCCTGTAATGGTAAAGTTCAAAGGTACATGAATGAAAAGATCATGGAGGCTAAATATCTCAATTCTTAAAGATAAAGATTTTCTTAAGGCATCTAAGGTTGAAATGGAATCCTTTTTCAAACAGAACATAACACAAGATGTAAAGATGCAAGTAGTTTAGGATACTGCTAAAGCATATTTCAGGGGCCTTGCAATTAGATATAATGCCAAAAAAAAGAAAGAAAGAACTGAAAACCAACAAAAAATTTTAAATGAACCAATAACAATAAGGGAACTTGGAGATGTAATGACAAAGAATATGACAATGGAACAAATTCAATCTCTTCAACAAAAATCAGGGTTTTTGTATGAGAAAAAAATTAAATATTTAGGTGTACTTATTTCAAATAAGTGTAGCAGTTTAAAAATGGACAATTATGATAAACTACTTAAAGAAATTAAAAAAGATTTGGAAAAATGGCATGATTTGAATTTATCCCTAATGGGAAGAATAGCCTCAATAAAGATGAATATCTTCCCAAGGTTATTATTTTTATTTCAAACTATTCCAGTATTTTTAAATAGTGGGTTCTTTCAAGAATTGAACAAGATGGTTTCTAAGTATATTTGTCAAGGGAAAAACCAAGAATCAAAGATATTGCAAGACTCTAAATTGAGAGCAGGTATGGGCCTTCCAGATTGGCAATTGTATTACAAAGCTTCTGTTCTCTTGTGGGTGAGCGACTGGATACTATTGAATGATAAGAGGCAATTGCTGTTAGAGGAACATGATCTCACTCTGGGCTGGCATGCATATCTATGGCATCAAAGACCTGAAGGACATTCCTATTTTAAAAACCATTGGTTTTGGAAATTTTTGTATCATACATGGTCATGGTTAAAAATGAGAATTTATCAAAAAATTCCAAGATGGGTATCTCCAGTGGAAGCATTTACTCATCCAAATCTTTTAAAACCTAACCATAGATATGTTTTACCAAAACCTAACCATAGATATGATGACCTGTTGGGAAAAGACAATCAACTGAAAACGACAGAGGAGTTGGAAAACATGGACATTAAAATGAATTGGTGGTTGAGAATCCAAGTCAAATCTAGGAACGTCAAAGACAAAATGATAGGATTTAATACAGAACAATACCCATTTGATAAAATTTTTCTAGGCCCTCAAGAAAAGCTAATCTCTAAACTATATGCATATCTACTACAGATGAAGATGCAAGATGAAGTTGTAAAGGATTGTATGGTTCAATGGACGAAAAGTTTGGGTCGTAATATTACATTAGAAGAATGGGAGAGATTGTGAAAGTTCAATATTAAATTAACCAGGTCAGTAACTTTTAAAGAAAATTTGTATAAGATGTTTTACAGATGGTACATGACTTCACAGAAATTGTGTAAGATGTATACTAATATGTCTAACAAATCTTGGAAATGTGCTAAACAGGTGGGTTCTTTTTATCATATGTGGTGGACCTGTGAGATGGTGAAGGACTACTGGAAAATGGTTCATGAATTATTTCAGAAGATTATGAAGACACAGTGTGACAGTAAGGTATGGGTTAACAGAAAACTGAAGATGCACAGAGCCTGCGTCAGGTGACCTGAGGGTGGGGGCCAGAGTGCTCGGAACTCTCAGAGTGAGAGATTGTCAGCTAACAGCTGAGGAGAGTTAGTGCCTGTCAGAGTCTGAGAGAGTTGGTGCCTGACAGAGTCAGAAAGAGTTGGTCTTTGAGGGAGCTGAGACAGTAGCTAAGGAGAGTCTTCGTGAGAAGAAAAGCTGACTGCTAGCTCTATAAACACAGCAAGGGGCTGTGTGTGACTAAAAAGGAAGAGTCACGGTGAAAACCTGAATGGTCACAGACTCAAATACATGACTCTTAAGAACTAGAGAGGTGGTTGAGGGAACATATGTGGGTCTAGAAGTCTGAAGGGCTGGGAGTAGAGGCTCCAGTCGACTGGAGAGACTTGGCACATTACACCCAAGAGGCCAGCCTTTGCTAGTGTTGGAGAGTGTTTATATAGGAACTGTGAACCTGAGAGACCTAAGAAAAAAGAAAAAGATATTTTAAAGCCTGAAACAACTGAGCGACTTGTTAACTGTGTGAGATACCTTATAGCCTGTGTATATATCGCCCATATCCCCAGTTTTTGTGTTATAATAAAAATCTGTGGTTTATGTTTAAGTTCTCTGGTGCCTATATAATTTGGGAAAACTGTCAAAGCTGCTGTGGTCCCCTACGAATTAGAATTATACACCCATCTGAAAGCAAAAACCCTGAAGAGACTAGAAGAGCGAAATCCATATCATACCCACCCCTATAGTTCTATATTCCTGAGGTAAAAGTTTTAAAAGTTTGAAGAACTGAGGAGAAAGAGAGGCTGGGGTAGCCAAAAACAGCACATAGAAGTGATTCAGTGGGACTGTGAGGCGGGTGCTGTTATACACAGATTCAAGTCAAACCAGAACTATTTTTATTAAATATATTTCCTGAGGACTATTTCAAAGAAATGAGACATTTGTTGGCACATTTCAATACAGCAGCCAGGATTCTCTTGGCACAGAGATGGAAATCTCAGGAAACCCCCACAAGAATGGACTTGGTGGGAAAAATTCTGGAAACAGCAGAGCTGGACTTTTTATCCCAGCTGTTGGCTGGAAAATCTAAGGAAGAAGCAAGAAAATATTGGTTGAAATTCTATGCCTGGCTAGATACTCAAGCCTCTTAATATTCTCTGGTGTGAATTTATATCTCCTTTTTCCTGTATTCTGTATTACAAGATTGCTTTTACTGGAAATGTCAAATTCAATAAACATTTTTACAAAAAGATTTATAATACCAAATATCAAAATCTTGATGGTGCACAGTTTAGAGACAACAATAAGTGACAATCTATGTATTTTAAGGAAGTATTGTAGACTTGTATTATTTGAAAGTACTCTCTATGCAGATTAAGACTGATTTGTAATCTTTATTTCTTATCCCTTCTTATTCCCTATTTCCAATTCTTTGAAACTAATAAAACTTTTAAAACTAAAAAGCTAAAGGTAGTTGCCTGTGCAAGCACCAGTCGTTTCTGACTCTGGGGTGGCGATGCTTTCACAACGTTTTCACGGCAGACTTTTTACAGGGTGGTTTGCCATTGTCTCCTATTACTGGCACTTTAAGGGACTTTTTCATCTGACTCATGTTGTCTCAGGAGGGACAGGAAAACTATTTTTCTGGGTTTTGGACTTGTTGGCCATGGCTATGTTGGATGGAAAAGGGGTGGGGGTTCTAATTATAGGTAAGGTGAATTAGCAAGCACACTAAGGCAGCCTGCTAGGATGATTACATTTAAGCAGTCCTGTAGTGGTACCAGAGCTGTGGGAGGCATTTATCATTGTTGCTTCTAGGGAAGAAAAAATGCTCCCAAAATCTGGAGTACAAATGTGACATTTTTGTTTGGCATTATGAATTAAAGATGTGCTGTTTCAAATTGAGTGAAAGAATCTTAAAAAGACACTCTCTTGTGAAGAAAACAGCTTTTCTCAAGCATCTCCAGTGTTAAGATGTTCAAAGAAGACTTTCCCTTTGATTATTTACAGCATTTTGACAGCAGATTTCTACCCTTGTTAATCTATATGGCTGATGGGGTCTACATTTGACTACATTTTTTTGCTACATTAGACAGTTTTATTTCTTTGCTTTAAATGGACTAGTAAATCTACTATCAGGTAGATATTTCACTTTGGTTATTGGACTGTACAGTCTGACAATGCTGAGTTTCCCAGAACAAATAGGGAGGAAAATCCAGCCCTCTATTTGCTGGTTTCAAAATTTCGTGCTTATATGATTCCCTCTCAAACTGGTTAGCTCACACATACATGTATACAGGTAAGGCTACAGTCCTAAGTGTGCTTTCTAGGGAGTAAATGCCAGTGAACTCAATGAGATTTATTTCTGAGCATAATGCTTAGGATTGCACAGTTGATCTCTCTTCATTCTTTTAATCAAGGTCAAATGACTTGTGTAGTATGATATTTTGAACTATCTCCACAAAAAGCTCTTGCATTTGGCATTATATTATTACTTATAGTGTCATTAGAGTGCATGGCTCATATATATATATATATAAATATATATACATACATACGGGGTTGTTTTGTAGAAAAATAGGTGGTGGAGCTCATCCAGGGATTGTTATGCAGCTGCACATACTATTCAATGGACAAAGAGGTGGAACTCTCCGAAAGAGGAGGTGGAACTCTCAGAAAGGTTCAGGAGCTGCACTCCTGTGATCTCCCACTGAATCTGAGGCCTGCATACATATATACATAGAGAGAGAGAGAATGCATATGTATAAACACATGAATCTGCCATATACTGAATCAGACCCTTGGTCCATATAACACAATCTTGCTCCTGAGAGGTCACAATCAAAGGTTTGGCATACAGAGATGAGGAAGTTTAGGCAAGAAAGAAACATCTTCATTGCAATTATATTTATTTTAGCCCAGTTTCATTTGAGGGGTTCTGCTGAAAGATTTCTGGGAAAGGTATAAAGAGTCAGATTAAGTAGCTGGAAAACCTGGAAAGCTGAACATGGCAGAACAGTGGGAGCAGATATGCCATCCAGAGATCTGTTAGGACATGACATCAGAGAGAGGAAGGAGAACAGGCCATGGGTGGCTTTGAAGATAAGGACAAAGAGCTGGATCTGAATCTGGGATTAAAAACAATGTAAGGATTAAGAGGGTTTTTAGATTCACGTTCTGCAGCACCATACAACCCCTTTTTGTTAGTTCAGATCCTGTAGGAGTGGTCTGAAGCTGTGGAGAGTATTCTACAGTGAATAAACAGCAACACATGTCAAGCCAGGCTAGCAGACCTATTGGGGCAGGAGTTAAGGAGTTCCTTGGTGGGTATGAAATCTCTACCTGTAATTTTTGCTCTGTAATGGCTGTTACTTCATTACTCAAATGAACATGCAGCACGAACAGAGACTTAGATATTCATGGCTGACAGTGAATAGGATATTGCAGGGGTTGCCAACGGTAGCTCTCCAGATGTTTTTTGCCTACAACTCCCATCAGCCCCAGCCAGCATGGCCAATAGCTGCGGCTGATGGGAGTTGTAGGCAAAAAACTTCCAGAGAGCTACCGTTGGCCACCCCTGGGATATTGGTTGCATAGGAACACAATTATGAATTCTTGCAAGAGCTGAAATTAAAAACCTACACACTATGATTTTCCCTCTGATATTTATTGTATTTTTCTTAGCACTAAATGCACCAGCTTGTCCAGTGCATAATGTAAGACTGAAGATGCACATTTTCCTCAGAAGTTGTTAAATCAAGCTACTGTTCAATAATCAGTTGCAGATGTGTTCTTAATTTCAGCAGACATGCAAGTTTTTGAAAAGAAATGTGTGGGGCTGATCCTTCACTGAAGTGGTCTTTTAAACACAGTGGAGCATGCACAAAGTCCTAGGACAATGGCTTTTGTATTATGGAAGCAACTAGCTCTTCAGAACCATGCACATGCAGATATTCATTGTTTAGTCACACAGTCGAGTCCAACTCTTTGTGACCCCATGGACAAAGTCACTCCAGGCCTTCCTGTCTTCCACCATCCTCCGAAGTTCGTTCAACTTAATGTTAGTTGCCTCAGTAATGCTGTCCAGCCATCCCATCTTTTGCCATCCCCTTCTTCTTTTGCCTTCTGTCTTTCCCAGCATTAGGGTATTCTCCAGTGAGTGCTCCCTTCTAATTTGGTGGCCAAAGTATTTGAGCTTCAGCATCTGACCTTCCAGGGAACAGTCAGGGTTGATTTCCCTTAGGAGTGACTGATTTGATCTTCTTGAAGTACAAGGAACTCTCAAGAGTCTTCTCCAGCACCACAAATCAAAAGCATCTATTCTTCTGCGCTTGGCCTTCCTTATGGTTCAGCTCTCACGGCCATACATTACTACTGAGAATACCATCACTTTGACTATACCAGGTGACAGGGTGATGTCTCTACTTTTTATTATACTGCCTAAGTTCACCATAGCTGTCTTCCCAAGGAGCAAACGTCTTTTAATTTCATGGCTACAGTCACCATCTGCAGTGATCTTGGATCCCAGGAATGTGAAGTCTGTCACTACTTCCATGTCTTCCCCTTCTATTTGCCAAGGTGTAATGAGGCTGGATGTCATGATCTTAGGTTTTTTGATGGTTTTCAAGCCTACTTTTGTGCTCTGCTCTTTCACCCTCAGCAAGAGTTTCTTTAGGTTCTCTTCACTTTCTGCCATTAGAGTGGTGTTGTCTGCATATCTGAGGTTGTTAATGTTTTTCCCAGCAATCTTAATTCCAATTTGTGATTCATCCAGGTTGGCATTCTGCATGATGTACTTGTCAAGCATGCGATTTTCAAAAGAATGAGTCAAATGGTTACAAACTATGTTTATTGCTAAATTGTGATGCTCTCCTGGTACAAGACCTTGAGAGTGATACCAAGAATACATGATACACTTCTTTTAAGACATACTTCAAAAGGTTCTCACAGGAAGGGGTGAGGAATGCCAGCCGGCACATAAACTATCATAAAAGTCTATATTCTCACTACGTTATCAGTATCTCGTCCTTGCTTTCCCAGATGGTCTATACTCCCATGGTGTAACTTCTTCTCATCTCACTACTACTTTCATTTCCTATTTCACTACACAAAGTCATAAAGCAGGAGGGGGGGAAGAATAACAGAGCCATGTTACATTGGCCCTCCATGATGTTTTACAGACCAGCTTTATGGAGGGCCCTAAAACTTTAGATCACTGTTGAGTTTTACCATGCTTGACAGTACTCTGCATATAAATTAAATCAGCAAGGTGACAATATACATCCTTGTCAATACACACACACACAAACACATATGCACACACGCACAGATACATACAGACAGACCGACAGATATGTGCAGATATAGCAGGATTTAGAACTTCCACCTATTATAGTTGTTGAAAGAACTTAATAGGCACTTCTACTAAAACTCCAGAAATCAGAAGCCAGGAACTGTGTTGGGTTTTCATTGGTTTTGAGGCTGCTCTTCAGGAACCAGACAAAGTTCATATCCCCTACTTCTATTGCTTGCCCAGATGCAATAGTACCTTCCAGTGCCATATATACTCAGTCAACCCTCCTTACATATACTCTGACAGGCTGTTCCTGTAGTTATACATTCTCCAGAAAGTCTATAGCTTGTTTACAGAATATACCTGTCTTCCCAACCTGTTTTATCATTTATTTTGGAGATTTAGTATGGTTTCTGACTTTTTATGAATAGTGGGGTTTCCAGCTGTATACCACTGTATGTTTAGACAACTAGGAAGCTGCCACTGAAATCACCAAGAATAAATTGCATAATACCATAAATGTGTGTAAAAATCCAAGAAGAATCCCTCTCTACCATTTTTTTACCATTTCTCTCTTAATGGGATTCATTGCTTCCCTAAGCGGCCCTTGTAATTTCCAGCAAGGTCTTTTAACTCATTTAATGTGCAACATTTGTTCATGCCTAATTTGTCTGAATAGGACCATGTTTGTATTTTCCTTGAGTTGCAGAAAGGTTGATTGTGAGGGTGGAACTGTCTTCCTCCAGTGAATACATATCTCTCCAAATTACAGTAATTACTGTAGGTTTCATTTGGTTGGTGCTCTCCTTTGTGCCCTTCTTGACAAGGTTAACAAGCAGAAGGGAACTGAACATCAGAAGATAAGTGTCTGATCTCACTGGAGGGTTTTTTGACAATACTGTTTTTATGATAACAATAGAAAGACTCCTGCACATGGAATTCTACTACAGAAGTGTGTAGAAATCAAGATATGAGTCTTGATTTAAGTATATTGTTTGCAATGTCAATAGTTTCTGTTATATGTGCTTTGTGATATACTGCTTTATCTACAGAGCACAGCAATTCAGCATTTCAAAAGAAGACCATATCTGTGATAATTTCCCATTCATTATCATTTGCTTACCCACTGGCACAATCTAGAGCACTTCACATTCTAGTGATGCACAGAGTTCCACAATCGCATCCATAAAAAATATTTCTTCTTCCTCTGAAAGTTATGGGTTAGTTTCCTTCCCAATGAAAGGGAGCAAGATCTTGCAGTGTCCTCTTCCATTTTCAAAATTCATATATCTCATATTTTGAAGTCAGGTCCCCTTTCCCTTTGTTGTCAGGGTTCCCTTCTTCATCTGTTCTAGGAAACAACCTGTGGTCTCTTATCAAGGTATCAATGTCAAAGGAATAAATACAATAGAGGTAGTTATAGCTTCAAGTGCCAAACTTTGGAACTTGGATCATGTGAAAAAAAGTCCATGTCATCAGTATCCTCCACTCTATGGAACTTCATGTGCCATTCTACATTTCCTGTACCTCCTGCAGGAATGGCTATGATCTGCAACACGAGAGAATTTAGGTTTGAGAAAATCTAGCTAGCATCATATATTTGCCCTGCTAATAACTTTTAACCCTTAGGGGAACTATATCTTGATAAAACTGTACATTTTCCAGGATCCCATACAGAAAAAATATTTGTGGCTCTGCTCATCCAGGCAGAGTGTACTTCTTTTGTTGGCCACCTTGTGGAGTTCACTCTGGTGCAGAGAGAAATGGGTTGGCATCTCTCCCTGAAAGCAAGTAGCTCTAATGGCACACTGAATAAGGCTGTGAAGCTGCTGACCCTAGGACCCTGGAACAAATGATATAGAACAGTGGTTTGTGAAAGCTATCATGTGCTTTATAGAACACAGGAACTTAAGAAAAGCACTGATGAACTGGGTCAAGAGTTCATCTAATTAAGTATCCTGTTACAGGGTTTCCAGGTCTCTTGAAAGCAATCCTGGTAGAAAAATAAATACAAAAAGATTGTTGGACCAATGGCATGGTGCCACTTGTGGAGAAAACCCAGAGGTGTCAGTCTGCCCTAGAGTTTCCAAAGATCCCTGGAGAGGGTTTGGAAATGCCATCATGCCCCCATGCCACCTCCACACTCCTGTTGGTTACTGGGCCATGTCTGGCAACAGCAGTCTGGAATGTCAAGAAGCAGGGCATGAATCCAATAGCCTTTTCCAGGTGAAAATCATTAACAGTTCTGCTTCTGAAACTAGAAGTTCCATTTAGCTGTCATGTCTTGAAGTTTGCCTGGTGTGTGCTTTACTATTTTCTAGGTGCCAGATGAAAACATTTATTTTTATACAGGCTTTTAATGAGGGGGTTTATCTTTGCAACTTTTAATGATCTGCTTCTAGTCTGAGGGCTTTCGTATGCTGTTTATGTACCATAGTTTCTTTTAATGACTTGTTCTTATATTGATAATTTTTATTTCAATTATTTTACTTTATTTTAATTGTAGGTGGCCTCAAGCAAGACTCTGATGAGGTGACATAAAAATACCTTAAATAAATAAATAAATTTCTAAGAAGCTGAACTCTAGCACTTCCTAGTTTGCCAAGCTGAGAGGACAAATACAGAATGACTAAAATGGCTTACAATGTTCTGAATGCGGCAGAATTGTAAGATACATTATAATGCTTTCCTAATAATCCCTAACATGTAATATGTCTTTTTCATCATCATAATTTACTGAACTGATGTTTTCATTATCCTACATCCTCCAGCTCGTTGTCTGATCTCTTACAACCCTGGTTTTCACCTCCTGAATCTAAACTCTGTCTGCACTTTCTCTCTTGATGTTGTTTGCACTGAAATCACAGTGTGCTGGTGGTACTCTTGTAAGAAATCTCATGAGCTGTTAGCTACCTGGCTCTAGGCTTGGAGATGGTCTGTGGGCACAAATCAGGCATATTATGTCACAATTCCTGTGGTTGCCAATAGCTCAGATGTCACAGTGGTGTTTGTACACTTGGCATTAGATAACCAAAAAACTTTGTGAAAATGCTGAAAACTCAGCACCTATATTACAATTTTTTACTACCCTAAAAGTGTTCATGAATTCTATTGAACTTTCAGAAGTTAGATAACTTGAGGATCCATCTCCACAAAAACCAGGCAATAATCATGCTCATGCATTCATCTATGGAGAAATAAAAATACGGAGAGAGAAGTTGCCCCATCCCCCTGATCTCCACAGGCTGATCCAAGATGTGAACAGAACCTACATGCATGCAGCTTTTCTGAGCCCAAGCATCTCTTTTTAGGCACAGTACAAAGTTGTAACATGCATGGCCTTCCACACCTCTACCATGATCCCATATGTGTATATAAAGTAAAATATATTTTAAATCTGAGATTATATTTTCTACATATCTGACGTTATACCCTGGAGCACACTGGAGCCATACCTGTAATTCTTTCCCCCTCTCTCTTTTGGCCATTTTTCATATAACATTCAGCTGGACAAAAAACTCTTACAAATCCTATAGGCTCTTTCATAAACAGTTTTGTTTGGGGGCAAAGCTTCTAGATTTTCTAACTGCTTTTAGTCTGATGGACCAATGCAGATGTAATAGGGTTGCTAGCCTCTAGGTGGGGCCTGGAGATCTCCTGGAATTGTAACTGAACTTGAGGCTATGGAGATCAGCTTTCTTGCAGAAAATTGCTGATTTGAAGGTCGAACTCTATAGTATCGTAACCTGCTGAAGTCCATCTCCTCCCCAAACCCCACCCTCTCCAGGCTCCACCTCCAAATTTCCATTAATTTTCTAACCTGGAGTGGGCAACTCTATGTACAATTAGATAAATTCACTCTTAACTCTACATTCCCCAACCTTTTCATTGAAAAGTCATGAATTCTCCAGTCTTCTCTTGCAAATACACACTTGACAGCAAAGTAATTACTAATTGTTCCTGTCTCTTAGCAGAATGCTTACTATTTCTGATGAGGGCAAGGCTGTTGAAACAACTTTCACCTTCTCACACACTCAGTGGCAGTGTGCAAAAAATATGACTACTTACACTTCACTAAAACTTAAGTGTTGCTCTTAAAAAAAATCCTCATACAATAAAATAAGTAGAGAATATCATTCCTGTGTTCAAAAAAACAAAACAAGACAAAACAAAAAAACAAGAGAGCATATTGCCTGCACCAAACTGCAGAATGATCTTGTTTGCTATGAAAAATGGGAGAACTGTTTGTGTTTCTTAACTTCTTTCTAGGGTTGGTAATCCCCAGGTGGGGGCAGGAGATCCCCCGGTTTGGAGGCTCCCCCCCAATTCAGGGTTGTCAGAAAGCAGGGGGAGGGGAGGGAAATGTCTGCTGGGAACTCTGTTATACCCTATGGAGATTGATTCCCATAAAAAATAGTGGAGAATTGATCCATGGGTATCTGGGGCTCTGGAGGGGCTGTTTTTTGAGGTAGAGGCACCAAATTTTCAGTATAGCATCTAGTGCCTCTCCCCAAAATATCCCCCAAGTTTCAAAAAGATTGGACCAGGGGGTCAAATTCTATGAGCCCCAAAAGAAGGTGCCCCTATCCTTCATTATTTCCTATGGAAGGAAGGCATTGAAAAGGTGTGCCGTCCCTTTAAATGTGATGGCCAGAACTCCCTTTGGAGTTCAATTATGCTTGTCACAGCCTTGATATTGGCTCCACCCCTAATGCCTCCTGGCTCCACCCCCAAAGTTTCCTGGCTCCACCCGCAAAGTCCCCAGATATTTCTTGAATTGAACTTGGCAACCCTACTTCTTTCACTGTCCTTTGTTCAACTTGTTTACATTTCTGACTGCCTGTTTTGCATTTATAGCCATAGGTGGCAGTATGATCAGTTTGTATGTGTGAAGCTGTACTTGTATATTTAGCGGCTGTAAATTCTACCAAAAACCAGCAATAGCTCCCACTGTTCCCAGAATCAGTGTACTGATTATCAGGACATTTTTTTGGTAGCAGAAAATCCTTTGCATATTAGGCTGCACCCCTCTGATGTAGCCAATTCTCCAGGAATTTGCAGGGCTCTTCTTACAGGGCCTACTGTAAGCTCTTGGAGGATTGGCTACATCAGGGGTGTGTGGCCTTTCTTTCCTCCTTATGCATAAAGAACTCTGGGACTGGGGGACTTCCGGAAAGATGGCATGGTGAGACACAGGGCAGCGCTGAGCTCCGGCGTGCACTGTGATTTGGAGCGCTCCAGAGAGGTCCCTATTCGCAGGGGGTCTCTTAAGAAGCGTCCGAAAGACGCATCGAAGCTTGGGGGAGCTGGTTGGGGGTGTAGGAGAAACGCGGAGGCGTCCCTCCTACCCCAGCCTGTCCCTCGCCTGGAGCTCTCTAACGCATAGCGCAACAACCAGGCCTCCGGAACAGGAGCGGAAGGGGCAACCGAACTCAGATGAACTGCCCTAAGCTAACTTTAAATTGAAAATTGCTTATTACTAACATAAAAGGAACATCAAGAAGAGAAGCTATTGAAGAATTAAAAATTACCGAACGGCGGAGAAGCGGGGAGCGAAGGACGGTCCAGAAGCGGCTGGCGACGCGGCGCGATAACGGAGAGGCGGAAGGGGCCGTACAAAGACTGACCGGGCGAAAGCGGCGCTGGCGGTAGCGGCTGAATAGTGGCGGTTGAGCAGATCGGACAGCTGCTGGAGTCCGAGGCATTGGCGGCCCTGGGTTGTGCGGAGACGGTCACAACGGAGCTTGAAAAAGGTGCCGGGGCGTCGGGGTGAGTCGACGGAGAGGCGAAAAGGAGGAGGGCGGTGAAGCGGAGGAGCGGAGAGGCGGCAGCGGGGCCACTGAATAGATATGGTGAGCGGTGAGTCGGGGAGAAATAGCCTGGTGCATGGCTTAGAGCGAGGCAGCATGGCGGAAGATGGCGCTGAATGGTGAGTGAAAGAGAGAGCGGCGGCAGAGAGCGGGCCTAGAGTAAAAGACTTGTGACTGGAATATAGAAGGTGTCTGGAAAGAGAAAAAGGTCAACAAGACCGAAAGAGAAGGAGAAGGAGAGAAGGAGAGAAAGAAAAGGAGAGATAGAATCAAGGTTTAATCAAGAGAGGGAGAGACAGTTCTTAGCAGGGAACTTTGCGGCTGTCCCTCCCTTGAAGAAAGGGTGAGAAATAAGAGGATATAAGAACCAGAGAAATAGAGACAGAGACTAAGACTATATATAGGAATTTCTTGGGGCAGATTGCAAGCGGTGGAACAAAAGAGGAGAAAGAAGACAGAAGAAAGGAAGAAGATAAGAAGACAACAAGAAGAAAGAAGAAAGAAAACAAAGTAAAACCAACAAGACTGAACTTTAAATTAACAGTGGAGCTTAGCTGCTTTGATCATATTGAACTGTGAGTTGTGTGGGATGAATTCTGAATATTATATTAATGCCAAATATCACTATATTAATGCCAAATAATGAATTGTTAATGTGGGAAAAGTTGGGGGAAGAGATATTGATTTATAATTTTTTATTTGTTTAGGGATTGATGAAATGTGGAATTGATTTACCAATGAAATTGAATTGTTGATTTTGGGGAAGACACATCTGGGGGTTTGACTTAAATAAGCATTAGTAGCAGTTAAATTGGTTCATAATTTCTGAACGGCCAATATATACTAACATGTTGAGGTAATTACTTTGTGCTGTAAGCAATAATTGAAATAGAATTAATATAAAGCCAGGAGAAAATTACTTTATATTGTGTTAGTGACCAGAAAGAATAAGACTATGGGAGATAAAGAGAAAAAAGAAAAACAGATAGAGGCCAAAATTAAAAAAGTGGGCCAGGGTACCTCACCGGGAGGTCAAAGAACTTTACCACCAACAGATAACCAGGAAGCTATAGAGAAATTGCAAGCGTTAATGGTGGCAAGCTTTAAGCAAAGCCAAGAAGCTCTGGAAGGGATGAAAATGGATCTGATGGGGGAGATTAAAAAAACGAATGACAAAATGGATGATTTCCAAAAACAACTATTAGCAAACACACAGCAAGTGCATAGTTTGGTTGCTAAAGTGGATAGACTGGAAGATCAAAACAAAGCCACCACAGTGACGGTACGAGAAAATCAGAATGAATTAGTGGAGTTGGAAGATAAAGTAGCGAAATTAGAAATGGAAAAGGCGGCATACGTATTAAGGTTCCAGAATATCCCAGAAGCTAGGGGAGAGAACTTAGAGGAAAAAATTCTGGAGATTTTAAATACAGAGGAAGAGAAATTATTGGAGGGAGGAAAGAACGAGATTGACTGGGTAAGAAGAATATCTTCCTCCTATTCCAGAAGACATAACCTGCCAAGGGAAGTTTTAGTAAGGTTTGTTCGAATAGCGATCTGTGAAAAGATTCAAAAAAAGGCAAGAGACGAAGGCTTATCCTGGCAAAATATTAATATAAAAGTCTTGAAAGATGTTCCCTGGACAATTCGCCAAAGAAGACAAGGATATAAGAAGCTGACCAGCTGGCTGTTGAAGCAGTCAATTCAATTTAGATGGCTGGTGCCAGAAGGAATCTTTTTCACGTATCAGGCCAAGAGGTATAACATCGCTACCTTAGGGAAAATGGAAGAATTCTGGGACAGCTTTGTAGCTTCAAGTAACCAGAGTTCTGATATAGGGGAAGATCAAGAGGAAGAATCAGACTTGTGCGGAAAAGAAGTAGAGGATACCTGCAAGTTCAGAAGAGAAGGAGTCAGAACAAGACAATTCACTAAAAGAGACCAAAGAGCAACCGAAGGAAGTAAAACGATTCTAGGATGAACAAAATGATGGGACTACAGATTCTATCGGTAAATGTGAACGGTTTAAACGAACCAAAGAAGAGAAGGAAAACCTTTTTATTACTTCAGAAAACTAAAGCTCAAATAATTTGCCTTCAGGAAACGCATATAAAGGAAAGTGATACGAAATTTCTACAAAATAAGAGATTGGGACAGTTATTTTGTTCGTGTGATGAAGGGAAGAGGAGAGGAGTCGCCATATATGTCCACCATAATATAGACTCCAAACTGATTTATAAAGATGAAATGGGAAGGGTCCTGATAATAGAAGCAATAATTAACAAAAAAAAGATATTGCTTGTAAACATATACGCACCGAATGACAAACAAGAAAATTTCTATAAAAAAGTACATGAGAAATTAGTGGAACTACAAATTGAAGCTTGTTGCATTATAGGAGATTTTAATGCGGTATTCGATGCCCAAAAAGATAAAAAATCCGAAAAGTCAAGGAAAAACCCATCACGTAGTGTCTTGCCAAAAGCTTTTCTCAAGATGGTAGAGGAGTTGAGTCTTATAGATATCTGGAGGGTTAAGAACCCACAAACAGTAGATTTTACACACTTCTCACAAGCACACAGGTGCTGGTCCAGAATCGACATGTGTTGGATGACGATAGGCCTGATCTCGCAAGTTAATCAAGCTAACATTCTCCCGAAAACATTTGCCGACCATAACCCATTGCAACTGATGATACATTGCCCATCAAGGAATAGTCGTTGGACTTTGAATACCCAAATTTTAAAAGAGACTGCATTTCTGGAAGGAGCGAAAAAAGAAATAAAAGAATTTTTTCAGCGCAATGTGGAAGAAGATACTAGTATCCAAAATATTTGGGATACTTTCAAGGCCTTTTTTAGGGGAATGGCTATTACCTTCACAGCAAAAAGAAATCGGGAACGGATGAAATTATTTAATGAATTAGTAAAAGAATTAAAAGAACAGGAGAGACAACAAAAAATTAAAAATACGGAAGAGATAAAAGGGAAAATACAAGCTACGCAACATAGAATTAATTTATGGCTAACAGAAGAACTGGAAAGAAAAATGAAATGGACCAAGCAAAACTTTTTCGAAAATGCAAATAAAACAAGCAGATGGTTAGCATATAAACTTAAAAAGGAAAAGGAAAAAAAAATTATAAGATCACTTATAAATCAAGAAGGTGAAGAAACTACAAAAGAAGACCAAATGGAACAAATAATCAAATGTTTTTATCAAAATCTATATAAAAAACAGGATATTGAAGAACAACGGCAAGACGAATATATTCAAAGCGTTAATATGAAGCAAATTACGAAAGAACAACAGAACTCATTGGATAGTTCTATTACAATACATGAGATAATTGAAGCAATTAAGCAACAGAAATCCAACAAAACGCCTGGTCTGGATGGTCTTCCGGTGGAAATATATAAAGCCTTTGAAGATATACTCTTAACTCCCTACAAAAAATTATTAGAGAAAATTCAGGAGTCAGCAATAATTCCAACATCCTGGAGAGAAGCGTTGATTACATTAATCCATAAAGAAGGAACAGAGTCTAAAGAAATCAAAAATTACAGACCAATTTCTCTCCTAAACGCAGACTACAAAATTTTCGCAACAATACTGACAAATAGATTTAAGAAAGTCGTAACCAATATAGTGCAAGAAGATCAAACGGGTTTTATACCGGGAAGAATGATGCGGCAGAACTTAAGATATTTTTTTAACATCTTAGAATACTATAAAGATCATCCGGACAAACAATTTGCAGGAATTTCATTGGACGCTGAAAAAGCGTTCGATAACGTGAACTGGAATTTCATGAGTAAAGTCCTGGAAGCTGTTGGTTGTGGCAAGAACTTTAAGAAACTGATTGAGGCTATATACACTAAACAAAAAGCAAGAATTAATATAAATGGGAACAACTCTGGATTTGTGGAAATAGAACAGGGGACCAGACAGGGATGTCCTCTTTCACCTCTCCTTTTTGTAACTACAATAGAAATTTTGATTCAAAAAATAAGAGAAGATACTGAAATTAGGGGCCTAAAGGTAAAGAACGAAGAATTTAAGATTCAAGCGTTTGCAGACGACCTGTTGTTTTTCCTGGAAGATCCTATATCTTCGATTGACAAACTAATAATGAACTTGAAACAATTTGGAGAAGTTTCTGGATTCAAAGTTAATACACAAAAAACCAAATTCCTAACTAAAAACATGACTAAAGAACAAATTAAACAATTAGAAGATAAATCGGGCTTCAAAAAAGAGAAGAAAATTCACTATTTGGGAATCTATTTAACAAACGATGTGAAATCCCTCTATTGTGACAACTATGAGAAGATTTTAAAAGAAATTGAAACTGACTTGGAGAAATGGCGAGATTTGCAAATCTCCCTTTTGGGAAGAGTAGCCACTATAAAGATGAACACTTTGCCTAGAATTCTATTCCTATTCCAGATGATCCCAGTCCAACTTCCCAATTCGTTTTTTCAAAAGCTTAACAAAATGATCCTGACTTTCATATGGCAAAACAAGAAGCCAAGGATTAAGTTGAAAATTCTCCAAGAAAGCAAACTAAGAGGGGGTATGGCCTTACCAAACTGGTATTTATATTATAAAGCCTCTTGTTTAGCCTGGGCTAGAGACTGGTGTCTGTTAGAAAATAAAAGGTTACTAGTCTTAGAGGGGGCAGGACTGACTAAAGGCTGGCATGCATATATTTGGTACCAGACCTCCCCAAAAAACACCAATTTCCAGGCACATGAAGTTCGAAAAGCAATCTATAAGATTTGGTTTGAGATTAAAAAGAAAATCTATACATATATTCCATTGTGGGTCTCACCAGTGGAGGCAATCACCCACCCTAATTTATACGACTGGGAGAACCCTCAAAACTACTCAACTCTGTTAGATACTAAAAATAACTTAAATTTGGAAACAAATATAATCCCGGACTGGTGGGTCAGATGCCAAATTAAGTCAATATACCAATCTGATAAAAGTGTGGGATTTCCTAAAGATGCTAAAGTAAATGAATATGACACAATAATACATGAACCCAAACATCTTATTTCAAAAATTTATAGCTGGTTATTGGAGATGGAAATGCAGTCGGAAACGGTTAAAGAGTGCTGGATAAAGTGGTTACAAGACTTTGGCTATTCGATTGAATTGGAAGAATGGGAAAAGATCTGGAAATATAATATTAAATTGACTAAATCGGTAGTCTTTAAAGAAAACTTATATAAAATGATGTATAGGTGGTACCTGACCCCAGCGAGATTAGCCAGAATGAACCCAACTTATAACGATAAATGTTGGAAATGTAAAAAAGCTAGAGGGACACTATACCATATTTGGTGGAACTGTGAAATTGCTAGGAAATTTTGGATACAAATAAGTATATGGATCCAAAAGGTATTAAAGAAAAGAGTGAAACACTCTCCCGAATTGTATTTGTTGAGTGTTTGTAGAGAAAACTTAACACAGGGTGAGAAAAAATTAGTAATATATATGATTACAACAGCCAGAATTCTCTTCGCAAAATATTGGAAATCACCCCAAATCCCGTGTAAGGAAGAATTTTTGTTCAAGTTACTGGAATCTGCCGAAATGGATGTTTTAACCATAAGGTTGAGAGATGGAAACTGGCAAGAATGTATAAAAATCTGGGAACCAGTGTATTTATGGGCGAAAGGCATGGGATATGATATGAGACAGTAGATTTAATATCCCTACATGCTCCTAAAGCTCCTTTCACAGGTGGTGGTGGAAGATGGGTGGGTATGGGGTCTATGCTTCTTCTCTTTCCCTTTCTTGTAATGTTACTTTTTGGTGGTGTCTTTTGTTTGTTGTTTGTATATTTTTTGTTTGTTTGAAATTCAATAAATGTTTAAACGCGAAAAAAAAAAAAAAAAAGAACTCTGGGACTGGTATAGGGTTGCCAGGTCCAATTCAAGTAATATCTGGGGACTTTGGGGGTGGACCCAGGGGGCTTTGAGGGTGGAGCCAGGAGACATTGGGGGTGGAGCCAGGAAAAGGTTGTGACAAACATAATTGAACTCCAAAGGGAGTTCTGGTAATCACATTTAAAGGGATCACGCACCTTTTAAATGACTTCCCTCCATTGGAAATAATGAAGGATAGGGGCACCTTCTTTTGAGGCTCATAGAATTGGACCCCCTGGTCCAATATTTTTGGAATTTGGAGAGTCTTTTGAGGAGAGGCACCAGATGCTATGCTGCAAATTTGATGACTCTATATCATAAAAAGAACTCCCCCAGAGCCCCAGATACCCATGGATCAATTCTCCATTATACCCTATGGGAATCGGTCTCCATAGGGAATAATGGACTGCCCAGCAGACATTTCCCTTCCCCCCACTTTCTGATGACCCTAAATCAGGGAAAGGGCCTTCAAATCAGGGGATCCCCTGGTCCCACCTGAGGACTGGCAACCCTACGTAGTTCATGAGAAAGAAGGGAGCAGAAAATTCTGACTCAAAACTACAGATTCTAGCTTATCCACAATTTTGGATGAATTAATGGAGGTCTCTTCCCTTCATGATTTCATTTTATACAGATGACAGTCTGAATAGCCCTCCCCCCCCCCCCCGGTATTTCTTTGCGAGGTCAAATAGAGTTGTCACAACCAGTTGCCCTCAGTTAAGGGAAGGAAAAGAGAAGGGGAAATATTTATTTTTGACAACAAGATGTTGAGTATAAAGGAAAGCATGAGGCAATCTGTTTGGAATTTCCACAAAGCATTTTTGGCAAAGGACTTAATACCTATGCACCCATTAACCCTTTGAAAGGTTCATCTCCTACAACCTGAGCATAATTTTTCCTGATCTTAAAGAGAGGTTGTCAAGAAGCTGGACCTCCAGTCCAATTTCTTGTTCTTGTATAAAACTTTGGTTCAGGCTTCATATCAAAATATAGGCTTGAACTATCTGGCTGTTAGCAAGTTAGCAAGTCACTTTGTGCTTTGAAAAACAGTGACAAGGAACTACATTGTTTGGTCACCCGGAAGTGTGGCACCAAAAACACATCTCACATCTTTTTATTGATGTTCCAAATTTACACTACAGAGAGAAGCACCCTGTCATACACTGCCTCTTTGCTAAACAATGTGGTGCCACAACTGCATGTCAAGAAACTTCATAGGTTTGACTTTGGATTGGCTGGAGAGCCCCCAGCTGATTCGACTTTTAGACTTTAAGAAGCTAGCATTTTCTTTTGTTCTTTATTAGTTGGAGCAAGCCAGCTTTAGCTCTCCTGGAGGAAATGGATTAATCCTGCATTGGGTTAGGCCCTGGCCTGGTGCATGAAGATTTAGAATGATTGCCTGATTTTACCTGGTAGCTATGCATTCAGATTTAACTCTGTAGCTAGAAAGAAAAGTGTAGCTAGAAAGTAAAGTGTAGCTTTTATTATTTTCCTACTCATTGCTTTGTTCTTTGAAATATGCCTGCACTTTTAAATAAAAATATACTTTCACTATACTTGGTTGTTCTGTACTTCAAGAGTTGCAATCTAAATTCAGTACATAGACCAAAGTGTCCACCTACTGGTAATTGTTCATAGAACTCATTCTGCAAGTGTCCAGCCTTGCAGGATTGACTTTCTGGTTTAATCCCAGAAAGACAGAAGTCTGCCCACTAGTTTTTGATCATCAGAGCCTACGCGTGGAAGTCGGTGAGGTAGGCTGCTGCCTGGAGTGCCTCCTCACCATGGGGGTGGGAGCAGAGGCTCCCCGTCCCCACTTGCACACAGAGGGAGCTCACTTCAGAGTGAGCTGGCTGGGCAGTGGCCACCCGCATGCTTCTTCCTATGTTCCAAATGCAGGAAAAAACATGCGGGTAGCAGGCTACCCTTCTCGTTTGTGAGGACTCACACTCCAGGTTGGTTGTGTAATTTTGAGCCCTGCTCACCATACAAAGGACCCTCTAGGTTGAGAGTTATTGACAGAGGTGACTTCCCTTCACAACACCACATAAATACTATTTAGAAAGTTTCCTACCGTTTAGACATATGTGAGCCTAAGAAGATAAATGTTTATGTGTTGCATGAAAATTACTCTCTTTTTGGCATAGTACAGCCCCAGTGATATGGATGACTATTAAAGAAAGACATAAACAGATATCAATCAGTTGATAAGGCTGTAACTCTTCTTAGGATTGCATTGTTTATGTCATTGTGTGGTTTTTGAATCCTTTATTGTTTTTTTTGTTGACGGTTCTTGCTTTGAAAAATAATTTAGCTTTAAATCCAGCATTAAATCTTGCCCCCTTGTTCATTGGGCATTAAGTGGCCTGAAGTAGGTGTTGACCTTTTCATCTTTTTCCTTTAAAGTGCATGACACAACCTCAGAGAAGGCATCCTCATCTTGCTAGCATATTTATACAGTCTGATTTTCTATGAACTTTCACCTCATTTGCACTTGTCTTGTTGATTCTCTTTTCTTACTGATAAAAAGATTTCAAAGAGAAATAACAAAGGTCAGAAGTTCAAGGAGAGAAATCAAATATTCAAAGTATTTATCAGTGTTATCTGAGACTTCAAAACATCATTTCTGCTCTTTCTGCCACTTGGTTTTCAAGGAAATCTTTCCCACTCTTGGTTGTGCTATTTGCTTCTTATGTTAAAGAAATAGAAAACAGTCCTATATTAATGTTAGTTTTATTCAGATCTCAGAAGTCATGCTTAAACTGTTTATTTTTTTCATTTTCCCTTTTCTGTAAATTAAATTTAAAATCTTTGATTTAAAATTGGCTCTTTTGGAGTTGACGAATGGATTTCTTTCATTCTGTTTTGTCATGTTTCCATACATTTTCTGTGTTTACAATGTTCTTCATGTAATTCCATTAACTTTGAGAATTTCTAGAATTATTTGGGGGGCTGGTGCATGTACAATTGGCTGCAAAAAATCTCTTATAATGCATCTTTTTTTAACCTTACAGGTAGCTGCTGTCCTTTAGCACTCTGCACATGGGTTAAATCCCTGAATTAAAAAAAAAACCCATTGATGTGATCTCAAAACTGCATCAACAGGTCTTTCACAATCAATTCACAAAAAGAAATGCTGATGGGACTGTGTGATCACACCAAGACATTTGTTTCCTGCACCAGTTTAATAAAGGCACATATGTACTTATCATCAGCAGTGGCCTGTAAGACAAAAAGAGGAAATCTGGATATTGTGGCAACTGCATATGTACAGCAGTCTGAACAAGTCTGGTAATCAAAATTGGAAATGGGGAGTTGTGTTGGTCTGTTATAGTAAAATAAAACAGAAGTCAAGACATGTCTTGGATATCTAAGACATTAAATGACATCATTTAATCCACAGTATCATTCCCCCCATTTTCTTCAGTTGCGACACCAAGAAACAGTGTGAGAAGAGCCAGCAGACGGAGGAAGGGGCAGCAGGTTGCCCACCATAGCAGACAACCTGTTGGGCCTAGTTCTATACCACCTTTGGGAATATGTGGATTGTTTCTGATGTTGCTTTGTTCCTATAATCTGGAATTCCCAAACCACAGAGCACTGTCTTTGGGGGGTTTTATTGCAAGAATCAGATAAGCAACAATCTGCAGCAACTGCATGAAGTCACAGCTAAATCAAAGTGTTTAGAATTTATTAATTAGTATTTAGAGAGCAATCTTACTGAAGTCTATTCAGTGGGACTTACTCCCAGGAAAGTATTCTTATGATGGTACTGTTGTGGTGCCATCCGAAGGTGAGCTACCCTTCATGACTTGTCTTTAATGGACTTAGGAAGACGTACTCACCTCCCAGCATACTCTTCTGGAGAAAGTATTGGATTTGGGCCATGAGTTCACTGAATGACAATAGACAGGTCATTCTGCCTGAACCTCATTTTGTAAAAATGATATAACAAACATTGCAAGGAAAAAGAACAGGAAAACAAGGACAAGATGTATATAGGACAGTATATAAGTCATGTATCTTTTTTATAAGCAAAATTAAACATTATCATTCTGAGCAGACATTTTAATGCAACTTAAGCAGGCCCCAAACTACAGTTGGGTACAGGAGGACCAGGCCCCTCTATTTAAACCCCACCACACCCTCTGTAGGGCACCTCCATTGGAAGGCCTCCAATATGTTCTAATTCATGCAGCTAGCAACAGGATCCAAGGAAAAGGGAAAGAGAGAGAATGAGAGAGAGAGCACAAGAGAGAGCAAGAGTGAGAGAGCATGAGAGTCAACAGCGAGAGCGACAGTGAGAGAGAGAGAGCACAAGAGAGTGACAGCAGGAGCAAGAAAGAGAGAGTGACAGAGAGAGAGTGTGTGCAAGAGAGAGAGGGAGAGAGAGCATGAGAGAGTGAGAGAAGGAGAGCATGAGAGCATGAGAGAGAGCTAGAGAGAGCATGAGTGACAGCAAGACAGAGAGAGAAAGATTTGCCCTTCCAGCCAAGATGGGAACTGGACAACCCGCTCTAGCCCAACCCCAGTCTTGGGCATCTGGCTTCATTGCTATCTCCCACCCCTGAAATTCTTCTGGTGGTTAGTTCAGTGGAAACAACCACCCTCTAAAAAAAAAACACCCCAAGCCTTTTCAGCTTAATGGTCAAGAGGAGGGAGATAAAGGGAAGCCCCTTCACTGTTTGGCGGCTCCTGCTGCTGGGGCTGGGCTGGCCACTGGAGGAAAGAAACAGTCAAGCCCCATGGCCCCCACCCAAAATTTATCCCCTGTCCCCCACCCAAAATTTTATGGCTAAGGGCCTGAACTTAAATCATGGATGTGCACATCTAAAAAGAACTTGGAACTTGGATGGAAAGGAAAACATTAACTAAATGATTTACCTGTCCTTTCTCTAGTTTAAATGAAGAAATCTAAATAGTAAGGGGGGTGGAATTTAATTCACCATCTGAAGGACAGCATATGTGCTTCAGACAATTCTCTGTAAACATGCACTATCCTCATTTCAATCACCTCTAGATACAGAAATAATAATGAATGAAATATGGGAATAATGCATCTCTGTGTCTCTTACACAGTGCCTTATATTCAGTATTCATGTTCGCACATAGAAATTATTTTCACGTTAAGATAAATTCATCAGCACCAAACCAACCCAGCACACTAATGGAAATGTGCTGCTCTTTCCTGTACTCATTCTCAGATTGGTTAACATTGTAATTGGTGTACTGTGAATCACTATTTAGAAATATCACACACACACCCCTCCAATTCAGCTACTTAGGAAGAGTTGTATCACCTTAAAATATCTGCAATTAAAGAAGAGACTGCTGCTGCTGGCATTAATTCAAATCATTATTCTTTTTTTATGATTCTCTAAGTTTCAATGAAAGGAAAACAGAAAATGTTTGTGGAGATAAATATAGGCTCATTGCAATAGAAATATTACATCATTACAATAGCAAGTTATATATACCTGCAGTTATTTGTCTTTTACACAGCATATATAATGTTAGACAGTTAATAAAGAGAGATTGCAAGTGTTTCACAGTAGGAAATCTTTTACCTCTCTCAACTGAAAGGGTAGATTGGGAATAAAATATCTTGGAGGTGAGGATGAATCTTTTGTGAGGAGTATCTGAGGGCGCTTCCTTACCAGATTAAAGGAGAAATTGAAATGATAGTAACATTTGAAATTAAGTATGAATGTTTCATAGTCATCTTCTAAATGAAGGAACTGACAAGCCCATTTAGCATAGCATTCAGACTCCCACCTACATCAACGTTAAACCATATTGACAGTCACCTCATAGAAGCAGAGAGTAGAGATGGGCAAAAATGTGGTTCAGTTCATGGTTTGTGACTGAACCAATATGAACCAGGAGGTTGGTTTGTGAACCAAACCAGTTCATATAGGCTCATGGCCCCTGCTTTCTTCCCCCTATTGCGTTTTCCAGGGAGCAGAAAGCAGAAGTTCCCCCCAAAACAACTATGGGGAGCAGAAAGCAGGGGTTTAAATGGCCCGGAGCCATTTAAATTCCTGCTTTCTGCTCTTCATGAACCAGCATGATCTGTCTCAAAATTGATGGGAGTTCATGGCAGTTTTTCCATTCGCAATTACTTCACAAACCACAAAATTAGTCCTGTACTTTTGTTTATGAACCAGTTCATAGCCATCCCTACTAGGGGAAAGAATTACAAGACCTTTCCATCAGATTGCCTGATTCAATTCTCACCTGATCTATGGTCAATGGAGGAGGAAAGGAACATTTGGCCTCAGCCTCAAGCTCAATGAGGACTTTAAATTTACACTCTGGTGCTTTTTATTGTTTTCATCATCAGTTTTTATTTGTATTATGGTTACAGGACTCAAAAGCTAAACGTGATCTGGGCCTCTCTGAACCTCATGGGCTGACCTTCTGCTCTTAGGCTGTATCCGCTGACAGTTAGTGTGCAGCTTAGAGGAATCAAGGGTGATACAGAGGTGTTTTCCTCAGAGGTGCAGACTTTGGGCAGCTGCAGCAGCAATAGAGAATCTGCAACAATGAAGCAGCAATGGGATTTCCAGATGGCAGGTTTCCTGTAGTTTCTATGCCTCAGTTAACTAGCAGTGACCATCCCCACCCTATGCTAACCTGGTTTTTTTCATGTTTTTTTTTAAATTAATCATTAATCATTACATCATTATAACAAAATAAAAATCTCTCTGTTAGGATTAAGGCTATGACCAGTAAAGCTTTCCCACTAAAGGAAGGAATATCTGTGTATTAGATTCTCTGAATTCCTAGCTTTCATTTTAAAAAAAACCTCTACACTCTTTAATTACAGATATATGTATTTCCTCTTATGTCTCTGTAATGAAAGGGGCTAGAGGTTCCTATTTTAAATGAAAGCTGAGAATTCAGAGAACCAGGTAAACAGATCATTATATCTTTGAAACCAAATAACAATATTCAATTGCTGGTTTGTTTGTTTTTAAATAATCCTCCACCCAAGGCAGGAAATGGCTGTTGCAGGGACAGAAGAAGGGACAATGGCTACCATGTGAATGGGACTAGGAACATTTAAACTTTGTCACCCACATGACATTCATCCTGATTTTGCTGAGATATTTCCTGAAATGTTACACCAAAGCAGATATTCAAAAGATTCAAGAAAAGCCAGGGTAACACTGGGAGGTGCAAGAGTTTACCACTATGCTATGCTGAAGAAGGAAAAAGGTTTTCCAACAGCACTGAATCTGGGGCAAATAACCTGTGTGGAAACAGGCAGAATTAGGCCATTTTTGTTGATCTGCCCCTACAACTGTCTGCTTCTCCAACAGATAGAAGGGGGTAAATCCTAAATAAATAAAACTCATCACAGTGTATACAAACTGTGTGAAACACTAGAGAGTAGAGTGTTTGCCAGTGCCACCTGAAACATCTCAGTTAGAAATAATTTGAAAGTAACAGGATTATAAAACAATGCTTTACTAATCCTATAATATCATTAGGGTTTGTAGAATCTTTTGGGATCAAGTGCCGTGTTCTACTGGAGAAAGTTTTCTTTCCAGACGTTTCATTCTCAGCTGCGGAGAACATCCTCAGTGGCGTTGCAGCCGGAGCAGGCGCTCAGACCTTCTTGGCTGCTGCAGCCAAGAAGGTCTGAGCGCCTGCTCCGGCTGCAACGCCACTGAGGATGTTCTCCACAGCTGAGAACAAAACGTCTGGAAGGAAAACTTTCTCCAGTAGAACATGGCACTTGATCCCGAAAGATTCTACAAACCCTAATAATGTTACCAGCCGTGAAAACTTGAATTCTTTGATAATCCTATAATAGACTTAATTCTATGAGCACTATGGGGAAGTCGATTTAAGATGTAGTTTAAGCATTTCTGAATCTTGTCCGACACCAAGCTGTTAGTCACAACGTACCTTAGAGACCAATTCCTCCCCAATGTCCCATAGCAGTTTCTAAGATTACTTAAAGCACACAAAACACCAACACTGCTCTCTTTGTAAGAGGATCAGACAGTAAATACATACAGAGAACTGGTTCCCCCTTTTACCCAAAATTTGCCTAGTAATGGTAAGTGTGGGACTCCCCAGCAATGTGGCAGAGTTATTGGGAGACAATGGAAACATTTCTACTAGGGATGGGAATGAACCACAAAAATATGGTTTGGTTCATGATTCGTGGGTGAACTGCAAACCCCATGAACTCAGTCAACTCCCATATGAACTGAACTGGGTTTGTGGGGGTGTGCTGAAACAACTAAGCTGCAGGGAGCAGGTTCAGCTGTTCAAAGGAGCTTTAAGGGCTGGCTGCCAAAGAAAGCTCTTTTAAATATTCAAGCTACACAAAGCAGTTTACTCCACATGGATCAGCTGTTTAAAGACAGGAAAGCAAAGGAAAGGTCCCCTGTGCAAGCACCAGTCATTTCCGACTCTGGGGTGACGTTGCTTTCACAACGTTTTCACGGCAGACTTTTTATGGGGTGGTTTGCTATTGCCTTCCCCAGTCATCTACACTTTCCCCCCAGCAAGCTGGGTACTCATTTTACCGACCTCGGAAGGATGGAAGTCTGAGTCAACCTCAAACTGGTTACCTGAAAACCCAGCTTCTGCTGGGGATCGAACTCAGGTCGTGAGCAGAGCTTAGGACTGCAGTACTGCAGCTTTAACATGCTGTGCCACGGGGTTCTTCAAAGATAGGGATCAGCACAAATCAGCACATAAAGCAAAATGTGTGCCAAATTTAGGCTAGTCCAGGGTACAAGAAGCAATGTTCAGCAAAGAACATGCTCTACAGACTTTCCCCAAACTTCAGGAGCAGTCTGAGTAGTCTAGGGTGATCTGGGAAACTGAAATGTCTCTCAGAAAACCCAGTGTCAATTCCAGCAAACTCCCAGGCAATGGTGGGGGTGGAATTCTTTTCAGCCTTGGAAGACCCAGCTGAGGCCCTCCAAAGCTTGACAGGCACTGCTGGCTACTAGGGATGTGCAAAAATAATAATAATAATAATTCAGAATTACACGGATCCGGAAGTATACAGGGGGGAAAAATTCGGAATCCCGTATATTTCTGAATTCCATAGTCGGAATAGCCGCATATATGGTAGATGTGCGGCTATTTCCGAATATACGGCCCCATTATTCCCTATGGGCCATTGAAATCAATGGCAAATAGGGTGTATTTGAAGCCACCTGGAGGGGAGGGGGTTTGAGGGAGAGCCCCCAAATTTGCAGGGGACCTGCAGGGGACTCTCCCCTACAAACCCCCCAAGTCCCAAAAAGATTGGGCCAGGGGATCCCATTCCAGGGGCACCCAAAGAGGGTGCCCCTATTCCACCGTTATACCCTATGGGCCATTGAAATCAATGGGCATAATTGAAATCAATTAGGGCATAATTAGAGGCTACTGGGGGGCAGGGGGTTTGAGGGAGAGCCCCAAAAACTGCCGGGAACCTGCAAAGGACTCTCCCTTACAAAACCCCCAAGTCCCCAAAAAATTGGACCAGGGGGTCCAATTCCTGGGGCACCCAAAGCCAAACCTAACTTCACACACCAGATAATCTCTAAAGGACCCAAATGCACTACATCCCTCTATCTACTCTATGAACCCTGCAGTGCAGGCCTGGAACCAATATAAACCCTGTTTCCAACATCACCACCACACAAAACACAATCTGCTCAAGGTCTGCTCTGCAGACCTGGCTGCAGCAAACCCAGATGCCAGCTCTCCAACCCTGCCCCAAACAACACGGGGAGAGCCAGCTGGTTCTGGGTCTCTCACCCAGGTGCCAGCTTCCCTGCCACAGAACACACAATCTACAGATGCCAGCTCTCCAGCCTTGCCCCAAACAACATGGGGAGAGCTGGCCAAGCACAACAAGCAGCAACAAATCAAACACAGAATCCTTTTAAAACAGTAAAAAACTTAACTTTTAACAATACAGGAACTTTGCCAACCCCTCCCCCCCCCAAAAAAAACCCCTTCACCCTAACCCCAAGAAATCCAAGCCACCCAAATCAGGAGAAGTAAAAGGACACTGCACTTTTAAAAGTCCTCTCACTAAATTAAGATATGGGCAAATTGGCAAAAAAAACCCCACCCCAGCAGAACCCCCTAACCCCAAATAAGCTAGTACCCACCACCCAAATCTGGACAAGTAAAGGGACTCTGAGTCTTAAAAAGTCCTTTTACAACTAAAATAAAAACAAGAAATCCAAGAATGTCTTACCTTTTAGACGTGTTCTCTTACTCCAAGCAAGTCTGGTAAGCCTGAGTGAGCACTGAGCAGCAGCAGCAGCAGCTGCCTGAGGCCAAAGGGCCAGAACAGAACAATCTCTCTCACACAGAGACAAAAGAACAACATTGTTGCTGATGGCTGGAGGATCAGCTACGTAAAAGCCCTTCAAAGCATGCATTTGCAATGCATTTTGCAAATGCATGCTTTGGATTGGCTGCTGGGGCTCCTCTTCCCCCTCCCCCCCTCCCTGATCCCAGGGAGGCTTTGGGAGAGGTGGGAAAGGAGACAAACAGCTCCCCTGAGGCTGCAGAAGCTACTTTCCCGCCTTTTGTATTGACAGCCGTATACTTACGAATATTTATACGGAAATATATGGGGAGCTATACTCGGCTCCCGCATAATGGGCCCCAATTGGAATCGGCTGTATGCGATTCCGTATACAGCCGAATCAGGGGTGATTCGGTGGTTGATTCGGTTCGGCCGAACCAAATGCACACCCCTACTGGCTACCAGTGAATGACCTTACATTCAGCTTTATGGGATCTGAAAATTCTATAAGGAGTGGGTGCAGCACTGCATTCATTTGTTGGGTATTTGCAGCAAGTAGGAGAGGATCAATATTGTATTTGCAGATATATTCTATTCCAGGAATTGAAAGCCTATTTTGTTACCAAACCACTGATGTGCTATCCACACCCAAGCTTACCTTTTGTGGTGGAAACTGATGCTTCAAGCACTGCAATTGGAACTATCTTGTCCCAACAAGAAGCAGCCACCAAGCTCTTTTGGCCATGTACTTACTTCTCACATCAACCCACTCCTGCTAAGCAGAATGACATAATTTGGGAACAAAGCCATTAAAGTGGCTTTGGAAGTCTGTCACAACCATATGAAGGTGTCTAATTCCCTGTGCAGATATGGACAGACCACCACAACTTAGGACACATGCCAACAACCTGCCAATTAAAACAGTGACAGATACAGTGGTTCCTTTTCTTTTACAGGTCCCATTTCACCATAGCCTATATCCCCAGCTCCCAGAAAAAGTGGGCAGATGCCCTATCCCGGAAACCAGAATACACTGCCTCCTCAGTTGGGGATCTGCCATTAGCAACAATCCAGCCACTCGAAGTCTTTGCTGCCACATTCCAGAGTCCCTTGTTCAGAGAGTGGATATAGGAGCAGCAGCAACAGAACCTCTTTGCTTAAGAGCAGCTTTAGAACCTCCAGTATCCAGAGCAGAATACACCAACAAGCTACAAAGAACAAGGGGGGATGCTTACCCACCAAGGCTGGCTTTATGTACCACTTGGACCCTTAAGTGTGGAAGTCATGCATCTCACCCATGATGCTAAGCCAGCAGGGAACTTAGGATGGTATAAGACCCTTTACATGCTAACCCATGAGTTCTGGTGTTCTTTGATCCAGGCAGATGCAGCCGAGTATGTCAGCTCCTATTATGTCTGTAGACAAGCCATGTATCAACCTGGGAAGCCAACGGGACTATTGCATCCCTGGCTGACTCTCCCAAGGCCATGGCAAATCAAGTCTCTGGGCTTCATTATGGATATATGCAAGTATCTTGGTAAGCATAGACCTATTCATGAAGATGGCTCATTTCATCCCCTATAGCAGACTCCCTTCAGCTTGCGATAACAGCTCAACTGTACCTACAGAATATCTTCCAACTTCAAGGGTTACCAGAACATCTAGTATCAGATCATGAAGCCAAGTTCACTTCCCATTTCTGGAAAAATCTACATTCCTTGCTGGTACCATGTGCATCTGTCATCACCTCACCACACCCAATCAGACAGGCAGATGGAACACACCAACCCCATGTTCGATCGGTACCTGAGGTGTTATGTGAATGACTAACAGGATGATTGGTCTGCCTTATTACCCATGGCCAAATTTGCATATAACAATGCTGTGCACTCCTCAATCTGCAAAATGCCCTTCATGGCCAACTGTGAGTACCATCCCCGGTTCCTGCCCCAGGTCATGTCAGCTTCAGCAGTCCTTCTTCTAATGACCTAGTAGAAGAGCTCTAGGTCCTCCACCCAGTTCTCTGAGAACAGTTTCAGGAGGCAAACTGGGTGTACAAAGCAGGCACAGACCAAAAACAGGGACCTAGTGAAGATCTAAGGGTTGGGGACCAAATATGGCTTTCCACCCAGTACTTCCAAAGCCAGTACTTCCAAATAGTACTTCATCCCAAAAATTGGATGCTTATTACATTGGACTCTTTTGAGTCACAGAACAAGTGAACCAGTGAACCCTGTGGCTTTCCAACTAGTATCGCCACCCACCTTCTGCAATCATCCAGTATTCCATTGGTCCCTCCTGGTTCCTACCATACCTTCACATCCATTCCAACCACCAGCCCAGACTCCTCTGCCCATTGGGGGGAAGGGCATGAAGAATTTGCGGTTACTTGAATCCTGGACTCCCAGCAATGATGTGGCCAACTCCAGTACCTGGTTGACTGGAAAGGTATGGACTGGAGGACTGATCCCAGAAACCTGACAATGTCTATGCACCTACTTTGGTGTGGCAATTTCATAAGACATATCCCCAGAAGCCCTGCCTACTCACAGTTCCATGGTGTCTTAGAGCAGCGAAAGATTAGTGACAGTGAAGACTCCTCAGAGGAGGAGGAGCCCAGTGTGGCCAGCATTTGTTCATACCCAGCATATTTTGATAGTAATCCACCACTGAGTACATAAATGAACTACATGGAATAAAAAAAACATCCTTCTGAAATAATGAGCAAACTGATGAGTTACACCGAATAAAAAACATCCTTCTGAAATAATGACAAACCTAAACTGAAATTATTCTAATAATTTAAAAAGCAGAAATGCGGTTTTAAAAAAACTCATGCAAACTATATTTTTCTTAAATATTCCTTAGCCATGGTTTTAAAAAGGGTTAATGTGCTGGAAATGACTTTCTTGTTTAATTTTTTTTGAAGTGAGGATATTATCATATTAATTCACATCCTACTGAGAACCTCCAGTTGTATAGAACTATTACAAGGACACTGTGCCAAATTTAGTCCCTCATCTGCTCAGACTCAATTTGAGAACTAAAAATGTTTGGATTGCTTCCTGGAATAAGACAACAGTTCTTTCAATTCAGCTAAATGCTAAGCAAACAGAGCCTTCTGGTCTTGAAGTGACAGGCCAATGTGTATTTGTTTACCATCTGGGATCTGTATTAGGTAATGCTGGCTTACACTTCATTACTGTTTGCTGTCCTTCCTGTTGCTATTTACCCTCACATTTGGAAAAAACACCCGACAACAGAAAAGTTGGGGTTTGTAAATGGATTAATACTGTGTCTCACAAAGATAACTAAAACATCAGTGACAGATGGACTTCCCTTTAAGAGCCAGAACTTCTGCCTTCTAAGAAGTGGTTTTTCAGATCTGTTTGAATATTGCCTCTAATATATAGGTTCTACTTTTACTGATATTTTATGATGGTGAAATGGCATAGTATTAAGATACAGGCAGAAAACGTTTTTCATTTGTAAAGGAAATGTAAAGAAGAAAGAACCAGATCAAAGGAGATAAACTTCATATATCAAGATTTAATGAACCTGCATTTTATAAAAAATAAATTTGGTAATCCAAAAACCATATAACTTGTCATTAGTATTCACTGGAAAACTAAATATGCAAGTATTTTAAAAATATTTTTGTTATTATTATTATCATATTTATCAATCATGGCAATAAAAAAACATTCATGACTTTTGGAAGTATTCAGAAATGTTTGAAATCAACAGGTAGCAGTAGAGATAACTGTTCTCTTCATTTTCACATGTTCCTTGCTTAAAACATTTCCAAAATCCTAGGTCAAGAAAAAATAATGCCAAGCTATGATCAGTATTTCCTCTAAACTGAGTTAGTGTGAAGTAGCTCACAGTTTTTTAGCCTCTGGCGCACACATTTTTGTCTTAGCGCAGGAAAAAAAGACCCCAGAGCAAACTAATTTATGCAATAGCTCACAACTTTAGTGCAAGTAGTTCATAAAGTAGAATTTTTGCTCACAAAACTCCACAATTTAGAGGGAACATTGGGTATTTTTGTAGAAAAAAACCAGCAGAAACTCATTTTCATATTAGGCCACACCTCCTGACATCACCATTATTTAGCATAGGGCTTTTTGTAGAAAAAGCCCAGTAGAGGCTCATTTGCATATTAGGTCACACCCCCTGATGCCAAGCCAGTTGGAACTGCATTCCTATGCATCCCTGCTCAAAAGAAAGCCCTGGCTATGATTACAGGAGCTGCCTATAGTGTAGAGACACGTAGTGCGCTGGCTAAATGAGCTTGATGTTATCCCCTTGCCAGGGCCAGCGCACGGGGTTCTGCCATCCAAGGTAGAACACTGATGTGCACCCACCCACTACCAGGGAAACACACACACACAAAGTGTGTGGCATGATGACATCACCCAGAGGTGATGTCATAACATCGGTCACTAACAGTGCCATTGTTTCTGGGCGCTGAGGGGCTGGGGGAGTTCCTCCAACCCCTCAGCACCCAGAAAGAATGTGCAGCACTTTCAGTCATCAGTGCTATCTGAGTTTGGAGAGTGCCAAGGACTGACAGCGCCATTTTTTCTGGGTGCTGAGGGGCCAGGAGAGTTCCTCCAACCCCTCAGCATCCAGTCGGAGGCTCAGGGATGGCATGAGCAGGGAGAGGCCACCTGCCCTCCGCCCCTGTTGGGAGCTGGTGCCCTAGGCAATTGCCTAGGTTGCCTTCTCCCACACCCTGGCTCTGCCCCTTGCCTCCATTTTCTCCCTGTCCCTTCCATTTTGGTGTCTGAAACCTGCATATCTTCCTATTTTTCATTAAGGGCAAGTAACTAACAATCTAGCCAGCAAGGCTTTTTGGTTTTTTTGTAGCAGGAACTCCTTTGCATATTAGACCACACATTCCTGATGTAGCCAATCCTCCTGGAGCTTACAGTAGGCCCTGTACTAATATGCAAAGGAGTTCCTGCCACAAAAAAGCCCTGCTAGCCAGCTAATAACAAATGACAGAAATTAAAGGGAGAAAACAGGACTTTGCCTTAATCAACTATATGAGTTCAGTACAAAGACCTCACTCAGAAAATGTGTCAATAAGTGGCCACCCACACTCCTTGTTTCATTATTGGCCATTGCACAAAATAGACTCTCCTCCTATTATCATGTCTAAATGCCCTCTCCATGAGCTATGTCCATATCTGTTCCAATTCAGTCTATTTCCCACTTTTAGCCAGGTTTTCATCTTTTGCTGAAGCCTTACAGTCCTCCTCCAGTACATTGGTACATGGCACATAGGCCTGATAGTTTCCCTTGGAATTATTTAAATGACTGGCAAATTCCTCACTGGACAACATCCTCCCCCCCACCCCTGATCAGTAGCTTTACATTTCTCTCACACCTCATTTTTCCATACACTTTCCCTTCTTCTTTTTGTCCTGCTTGAGTGGGGTAATTCGTTCTCTGGGAGTAGGATTGCCAATCACCAGGTGGAGCCTGGAAACCTCCTGGAATGACAACAGATCTCCAGATGACAGCCATTAGCTACCCTGGAGAAAATGGATGCTTTAGAGGACAGACTAAGCTATTATTCCCTGCTGAGGTCTGTCCTCAAACCCTATCTTCCCTAGACTCCTTGCCCCAAAACTACAGGCATTTCCCATCCCAGAGTTGGCAACCCTATCTGGGGGGATTAGCTATTGCATCCTTGGTATTCTTTTTATTCTTTACTAATCATCCTGTCATGACATTTCATAATTCTCCTTTAATTACTAATTCCATTATATCTGGAACTAAATGTTCCTGTCAAATTTGGGAGTGGTGTTCCTCCAGTTTCTGAATACAGTGTATGGGAAACTGCTGAGTATTGTTCTTAAGTAAACTTGCAGTTTCCTAAGTAAGGAATGAGTGTGATAGGAAGGCAAGTCGTTTCCTTGCACTGGATTGTTCAGAAAGGGATAACAGGACCACAGTCATACATATGTTTTTAGAGTACAAGTGTATTCTGACCACACATTTGGAACAAGGTTCTATTCCCATCTCACCTATAAACTCATGAGGCCACCCTGGGGGAAATCACTTACCATCCTTCAGCCTAACCTATCATAAGAATATTTGGAGGATAAAATGTTTCACTTCTTTGGCCAGAATGAAAGGGCAAGTTACAATTTAAAAAATAGTACTGAATTTATGCATACCTGAAACAAATGCAAACAAAAATGTAGGCAAAAACAAACTGAATTCAAAAATTTAAATTACTCTGCTAGTACATTTATACAGGTTTTGCCTTATGAATTGGATAAATATGGAATATTAAAACCACTCCATTTACAGCTGGATGTATCCTTTAGGATCTTCTTATTGTGACCCAATCTTAGTGCTTCTGGTTTTGCAGCCTGTTTTTGTGAAGCACTTATAAGCATTATTCAGTTCTGTTGCTGAATAAATAATGTCTGCTAAAATAAATGGATCATGTCTCACTGTCCACTTTTCAAGTACATAGCTGCAAAGCAGTAGGATCACAACATAGCAAAAATTTGGAACACTTCAAAACCATGATCCCTGTAACAATAAATATTTTTATTTATTTATTTTTATTTATCTGGGAATTTATATCCCGCCCTTCCCACCGAGTGGCTCAGGGCGGCTTACAACATATATAAAACTAACATAAAAATATAAAATTACACTTTAAAATTAACATTTCATAATATATAAGTAAAATCAAACATTTGTTATAAATGTACATCATTAAAACAGACAGCGGTCGTGGAGCTACACTCTATTCAGATTCAGATACAAATTCAGTATACAGTATTCAGTAGTCGGTATACAGGGCCATTAGTTGTGGGCCAGCCGGAAGAGGACTGTCTTACAGGCCCTGCGGAATTGGGTGAGATCCCGCAGGGCCCTTACCTCCTCCGGCAGCTGGTTCCACCAAAATGGAGCCATTACAGAGAAGGCCCGGTCCCTTGTGATCTTCAAGCGGGCTTCCTTTGGCCCGGGAACAACCAAAAGATTTCGAGATCCTGATCTCAGTGCTCTCTGGGGAACATGTGGGGAGAGACGGTCCCTCAGGTAGGCAGGTCCTAGACCATATAGGGCTTTAAAGGTAATAACCAGCACCTTGAACCGAACTCGGTAGGATATTGGCAGCCAGTGCAGAGCCCGAAGTCCCGGCTGAATGTGCTCCCACCTTGGGAGCCCCAATAACAACCGGGCGGCGGTGTTCTGCACCAGCTGCAATTTCCGGGTTCGACACAGGGGCAGCCCACCTGTGCACACATTTCTCCCCTATTAAAAGAGTATACAGGATACCAGAAAGAAATGGCAGCCATATTCAAGGTTTGGGATAGCCCAAATCCCCTTGTTTCAGCTCTGCATACCCTACCGCAACAGTTCTGTCATGTTCACCACTAATATTATAACAATGTGATCTGTATGTACCTACTTGAAGATTTGAAGCTGAACAGTTAAATCATTCATGTCTCCAGTACAAATTATTTCTCCTAACTGGTCCAGAGATAGGCTACATGTATGGTCTGACCTTCTTTCTTCCAGCTTTCCTGAGTGTTAAGAGCCTCACATTTCAGTTGTCTTTCAACAGCCACCAAGTTTCATGCTAACTTTTACAAATATGCTTTGGATGGGAATCCTTCCCGTTTAATGATATATGGATGAATGTTGAAGTACAAATGAGGGTATGCCTAGCCTATACCCATATGTATTGATTGCAAAAGGCTGCTGCCACAATAAAATCTCTATTGCTTTGCTGGAGAGAACATTATTATTTATCATAATAAACTAAGTCAATATAACTTCAAATTAATAAAGATATACTCAAGAGGGCTAAAGAGGTTCACTGGAGGAATGGGAAAATGTGAATAATGCCTGCAAAAAAAGGAAAGACTCCATTTCAGCAGTAATTAAAAACTTCCTCCCTGAATGGTAGTGAATTATCTTAAAGATACCAGACCCAAGAGGGTCTTATTCACTTTGTGTGAGCAGTGTTTAATTTCCATTGGGTATTTTGTCTGAGTAAAGCTCTGACTGTTTGACCCTGAGGAAAGAAAGATCTTTTCTTTATCTTTGTTTTCTTGAAGTTATCATTAGATGCATCATGTTAGATTAATGAATGATCCAGCCCCCCACATAAAATAATGTAACAATTGGTCAGCCTCTTCTGAATGTTAGCAACCTGCTTAATGTCACAGGCTAAAGAGTCATTAGGCCACTGTCATGAGTTGAGAGAGTGGGTTAATATTCATGCTGATATACTTCATAGGTCTAACCATTAATCTTATGGTTTAATACTGGTCCTGTCAAATTTTCTAGATATACTGTATATAATCCTTAAAACAAATTATACAAAGCTCTAAAGTTTACTCTACTCAGCTGTCTGTACTAGACTGTTTGCTTTGTCAACAAATGTAGTGCAAGAATTAAGAACTATGCCTCTAGATCCAGTATTTGTTAACTCTCATTGATTAAGGCTAAGCTTATCATAATTCCACTTAGCGCCTAGGTCTCATTAATTTGTATTGGATTTGTTCAGTACCTTCCAGTGCAGAAACAATGTTTCATACTTTTGACAGCTATGACCCCAGCTTCCCAAATGTGCAGCTAATGGGTTTTCCATCTGGGAAACTAGTCCATATTCACTGATATATTGTCTAATTAGGATATCAAAAATATATAGGCATCATTCAGTTAAAACTTCAGATCAAAGTATTCATCCCTTTTTCAAACCAATAGATTGGATTCTACAGAGCACTACAGAGACAGAAAGGTGATTTAGCATTGTTCCTTTGGTAAAGAGATTGTGCAATGGCTTCACTCAGATGCTGGGACCCATGAGCTTGTTCTGATGTCAGAGCCGAGCAGATAGCAAGGGGCAAGGAAGATAATATTACAGCATGACAAGAATCTCCAGATAGCAGGATACCACTGAAAACTCTTCATCAGGCATCTCCAAAAACCTCAGGGCAAACACAGCAATAGTGAAAGGCAAACATGGTGACATGCAGCCTCTGGCAAGATGCCACAAATGCTTGAAGAGGATGAGCTGCAGCTCTCAACTAGCAGCTCACCATAGAGTAAGAACAATGGCAGCACAATATATGGAATACAAAAATATCAAAAATATTGTGCAAGACACACACTCTTGAATAGTTTATACAAAATTAAGTATATTGTATTGTGTCATATAATGAATCTCCCATTCTCTCCCATTCTTCTAATGTAATACCATGACCCAAATTTTTCGCCCATTGAACCATACAATCTTTTACAACTTCGTCTTGCATCTTTATCTGTAGAAGGTATGCATATAATTTAGAGATTAGTTTTCTTTAGGGCCTAGGAAAATTTTATCAAATGGGTATTGTTCTGTGTTAATCTGTCATCTTGTCTTTGGCATACCTAGATTCTCATTCTCAACCACCAGTTCATTTTAATGTCCATATTTTCCAACTCCTCTCCGGTTTTCAAAAGATTGTCTTTTCCCAACAGGTCATCATATCTATATAGACTCAATAGACTGTCTTATAAACAAGATCACTCAATTTGGTTACTGGGCAGAAATGAAGATCAATTACCACAAAACAAAATTCTTGACAAAAAATATGACGATGGAACAATATGTCGAAGAATGTAACTCTGGTTAGGTTTTAAAAGATTTGGATGAGTAAATGCTTCCACTGGAGATACCCATCTTGGAATTTTTTTGATAAATTCTCATTTTTAACCATAACCATATATGGTACAAAGATTTCCAAAACTAATGGTTCTTAAAATAAAAATGTCCTTCAAATCTCTGATACCATAGATACGCATGCCAGCCCAGAGTTAGATCATGTCCCTCTAACAGCAGTTGCTTCTTATCATTCAGTAATATCCAATCTCTTTCCCACAAGAGCACAGACACTTTGTAATACAATTGCCAATCTGGAAGGCCCATACCTGCTCTCAATTTAGAGTCTTGCAATATCTTTGATTCTTGGTTTTTTCCCTTGACAAATATACTTAGAAACCATCTTGTTCAATTCTTGAAAGAACCCACTATTTAAAAATACTGGAATAGTATGAAATAAAAATAATAATCTTGGGAGGATATTCATCTTTATTGAGGCTATTCTTCCCATTAGGGATAAATTCAAATCATGCCATTTTTCCAAATCTTTTTTTAATTTCTTTAAGTATGATAAATTATGATAAATTGTCCATTTTTAAACTGTGGCACTTATTTGAAATAAGTACACCTAAATATTTGATTCTTTTCAAGCAGTTATTTAAATGGTAACAGTAGAGACTCCTCATAAGCTTTGTAAAATTCGGCAGGCAGTCCATCTCTTGCACAATTGAGACAGTATGTGAGCTACTGTTTGTTTCACAGAGCAATAGATCTCACTTTTGTAGATGCACCATTGGTGTTACACCAAGAACAGTACAGATTTTGGTTGTGCATATATGAAATTAGTTAGATTCAGGTAGCCGGCTCAAGGTTGACTCAGCCTTCCATCCTTCCAAGGTTGGTAAAATAAGTACCCAGCTTGCTGGGTGTAAAGAGCAGATGACTGGGGAAGGCAATGGTAAACCACCCCATAAAAAGCCTGCTGTGAAAACACGATGCGACATCACCCCAGAGTCAGAAACAACTGGTGGTTGCACAGGGGACTACCTTTACCTTTTTAAGAGGGCTGGTTCACACCAAAACACAACTCACAAATCAATACAACTCACATTTATCTTACTGCCTGCTAGGTTTTTAAAATTACTTCAGCAAAGGTGCAATTATTGTGGTTTCTGCTGTGAACTGCACTCCAAATGAGACAGTCACATGGCCCCTATAGCACAAGTGCATTTCATCCTATATATGTTTGGTCCTCATCATCAACATAACTTGCTTGAATAAATGGGAGGAGGGGGAGATTTGCCACTAGTATCTGATCTTTCAGAAATGCATGTTAACTTTCTGTGCTAATATGTTTATTGATTGAAAACTCTCTGTTTTGGGTTTCCTGATACAGACTCTGTGAACTATTAGGAGTTTAAATGATGCTCCCCATTTTATGATAAAGAACGTGCCCACACAGTATATTTTTGACTGCCTTTGCTACCTTCTTTGTGATTACTCATCACCAGCTCCCAAGCAAAGATTTAATAGATTTTTGAGATCTCACATATAAACTGCCTATGACCTGGTCTCATGAACAGATTGGATTTATTGTCATTGTAAAGCTCAACATGAGTTATGTGGATTTGATAAGCATTGCTATTCTCACAACTGTGTAGCATGTAACTGTGTTTAGGAGCTGATATAAAGATGCTCATGGCAATTTTTCATTGGTTCATTGTTTGAAAAAAACCCAATGTTTATTTATAAAAAAGTCTTAGTTGTTATTTATCCTTTTCTGGGTTTAGTCTAGGCAGCATAACTGCTTAATTTATTGGTACCACTGCAAATCAAATGGTGTATGTATTTGTGAAGCATGTAAAAAATCACCAAAGGTTCAGGTTCACAGTTTTATTATGCTGTAGTAAAAATAAAGCAAAGGCATGTTCACTTAATAAACATTGGCAAGAGAGAGCAAAAGATTTCCTCTCCCTAATATACCCCAGTTACTGGCTGTTGCTCAGTATGAACACTAGCCTGAAGGCTTGCTTGTTTGTGTGTGTTTTTAAGACCAAGATACAGCACAAATGTAATTGCATTTCTTGTGTCCACCATCTCCAAGACCATCTACATATGCAAGATGTCACAACTTACTATATTTTCCAATGATATGTAATAGAAACTGTACAGAAGTTTTGTAAAAGCACTAGGATTCAGCATGAAGAACCAGTAATTTTCAACCTATAGCCCATTACTGTTTCATCTCAAAGATTCAGGAGTGACCTGGGTTCAAGTAAAAAAATGGGAAATAAATACGTATTTTGCTGTCTCTTGTTGTTCAGTTGTGTGCTCTAGAGCATTTTGTACATCAGTTGTTTAGCAGAGAAGTGTCTGCTTGTTTGCACTGTTAACAACAGCATTATAAAGGAGCAGCAGCAGGCTGGCACTGACACCCCACTGTCTATACTTCTGCACCCTTTTACAGTGCTGAAGCCCTTTCTCTGCATTTGGTACATACCAAGAAGCACTTGTTAGCTTGTATAATTCTTAACAATTACACCAATATGGATTTAGAAGGGGTTAACTCTACTTAGGATTGCATTGCAGATGACCCTTTTCACCACTGCAAAACTAGTTATACTATGCTGCACTATACAACCATGCTCTCACATTCGTTTGGGTTTCAAAATGAAGAAAAAGAGTATCTGTGATGTGAACTACAATTAGATAAAGGACCAGACTTGTACTCAAATGTTTTAATGAGAAAACAGGGATTAAGACATAGGTTGCATTTTGTATTTTGGTATCTATCCCACCATTCAAAATGTAGTGTAAGAAATCTCCCTTATTGTTTCATACAAATACCCTGAATATTGTTCAACTTTTTCCATAATGCATAATTTTCTAGGGAGTATTCCCCCCCACCCCGGTAATCTGATTTTGGACAGTACCACAGACAATTCCAACTTCTTTTTTAAAAACAGAAATTTAAAAACATATTTATGGGCCAGTTCATGCACCAGACTAAGGTACAATGCAATAAATACAGTTCAGATGTAAAATGTGTAATGTTTATCCACATTAATATCTCTGTGCAATTCATCTGTCATAAAAGACTAGGAGGGAAATGCATTCTGGGGATAATTAAACTAGCCTGGTTGCATCTTTAGAAAGGTAGGGAAAAATAAGTTAAGAAATCAAGATGGCAGAAAAATAAAATATTACAGAACTATAGGGTTATCATATTAAAAAGACAAAAAACTGGGTTAAGAGTTGAAGGGAAAACGAAAGGACAAATGTTGGTACCACTTCCAAAGGAATCTATATAAGGGAGGCATTTGGTTTATCATGTAAGAAAATTCTGGACTGAACTGAAAAAGCATGAGAAGAAATAATCCACTCTTCTTAGAAATAATGAGAAGGCACTGCAAGGAAATGTTTATACAGATAAGGAAGGTCAGAACTGAAGGGAGAACATCGATCATGGAGGGACTTCAGTTTCTCTTGTTATTGATGTAGATATAAATTGGAGAATTGCAAACTAGAATCTGCACTCCCAAGTGCAATGTTAAAAACAGTTCCTTTCCGTACTTTGTTGAGCAACAAGTCAGGATATGTGATGTAGAAACCTAAGAAAAGAACATGGCATGATTATAAGATAAAATGTGACAGATTTTTACAGTTCATTTGAATCAGAGATTGAAGCTAAAATACATTCACTGTAACAACACACTTGGAAATGAAGCATAACAAATGGTTGCACACATGCTGAAGAAATGAGGGTCAACATGTCACTGACCTCTGGAGAATATCCAATAATGAAGAAATTTCTCTATCACTCAAGAGCTCCATTATATTCTTAAAGACATCATTGTGGATTGGTGTGGAAAGTTATTTCAGTTTATTGTGCATACTCTTGTAGGACTTGAAAATTATAGGGACACAACAACAGAAAAAATATTTCACAAGTCCTTCCAGATTCCAGAGAGGTGACCTAAGGTGAAAAGCAGAGTCTTTTCTGATGGGTGAAGTTTCCCTCATAATTGTGAGACATAGAATATAGATCGATGGTCTAGCATTGGTTGCTACTTTATTAAATTCTTTATTAAATGCTCATAGGTTTATTTCCAAATGTGCAGGCCAAATTACACTAACTGCATCTGTTCCTGAATTATCCTATGTATTCAGCAACTTTAGCCTAAAATTTCCTAAGCCATGTTTAGAAATAAAAAATGCTTGCAGGAAGGTAAAGAGCAGAAGTAGACCAATGATCAAGAACACATCACTGTGGCCCTTAGATAGCTTGTTCCATTCAAGTATGACACTTGTAATATGCTTAAGCCTCTCCCTGTAGTCAAGCTTTCACTCCCCCCACCCAGCCAGTATGGCAAGATAAGGGGAAGCAACCCTGCAACAACAATAGTTGGAAGCAAATATAAGAAAGAAAATATTTCAAAAATGCCAGTCAGTAATAGAAAACATCATTTTCAGGAAAAACTGGAAGTTACACTCCCTTTACACTGCTGCTGGTACTGCATAGTAACCTGACAAGTTATGTCACTGTAAATGCTCGAGTAATGGCAGCTGTATTGAGCTGGACCATCTGCCCATCACTAGTGTGAAGTTGTTTTCATTGTTTTGGTCAAGATACTAGCTGTAATTTATTTTCAGAACTGATACAAGGATGCAATGAAATGCATATGTTTAAAAATCCTGATCCTAAATGCTGTATATAAAAATTAGTTGAACTTGAAGTGGGAGCTCAAGTTTATTCAGTTTACTAGTTGTACCAAGGAGGAACACATGGCAATTGCTCAGCAGCTTCCTATTACTCTTAAGGCAAAAATTATCCATCTCTACTATAACAACTCACCACTAGTAAAGTGGAAGATGGTGAGAAAACTAAATAATGACAAAAAGCAGGGGTTTTTTTCTGAGCAGGAACACACAGGAATGCAGTTTTGACTGGCTTAGCATCAGGGGGTGTGTCCTAATACACAAATGAGTTCCTACTGGGCTTTTTCTATTAAAAAAAACCCTATGTGAAACAAACTAAATAATGACAAAAAGCAGGGTTTTTTCTGAGCAGGAACACACAGGAATGCAGTTTTGGCTGGCTTAGCATCAGGCGTGTGGCCTAATATGCAAATGAGTTCCTGCTGGGCTTTTTGTACAAAAAAAGTCCAGACAAAAAGTAATATAACAACTCACCACTAGTAAAAAGTGACATAGAACACTAAATAATGACAAAAACTAAACAATGACCACCAATATGTTCAAAAGAAACAAACTTTTATTTATTTCTTCTTGACATTGTGCATATCAGCCAAGTGAAATTGCTCAAAGATCTTGCAGCAGTGTAGCACACTGGGTGTTTCAGTATTTTGCTCTGTTTTCAAAAAGACCCACATGGCCATGCTAACATACATTGAAATTTTTTAGCCACAGGCTTTTTCAGCAATGGTGAAAGTTCACCCTTTTATTATATCTGCTCTTGGGAAGGGCACTCCTTCATTCTTTTGGATATACAGCAACATACAAGAGTAGACATAACATTGCCTCGTGCTGTATGGCAACTTTTCTCAGCCCTGGAGGTATGTTAATAGATGAGGTGGGTCACATTCATTCGTGTTGTCTGATTTAAATTGCATGCATCATGTGCACAGGTTATGGATGCAGCTTTACCCTTAAATAGACCCGTTTCTCTTTCTCTGTTCCTTTACCTTTCGTAGACAGTAAAGTGTTAAATTTGAAACTGGATTCCTGTTGCCTATAGGAAAAAAAAAATCTCTTGCTTACTTATAATCATAACACATACTTCTAAAGTAAACCAACATTAGAACAACTCAATGTGGTAATTAAGATAGAAAAAGGCAGTTCTAAACAGCATAGCCTATCAGATTCCTTGGGGAGAAAAAAACACTGACGTGACTTGAAATGTGTCCAAGGGGCTTAGTTAGCCTTCAATTAGCTGCAAAGTTCCTCTATTAAAATGCATAACAAATACCAGCCTGCATGTCCCTGAACCCTTTATTATTTAAGTCCTAATTTCAGATGGTTTTTTCATTATAGCATATATCCAAAAAGCCCACATTGACTTTTAATTACACTGTACAATCATTGCTGTCAGGTGATAAATTGGAAGGACAGCAGACTCTAGGGCATATCTGGGTAAGCCACAAGGGCTCAGCTCTTAACCAAAAGCAAACAACATAACAAAGGCAAACATTCTAGGAACAATTTGCAATAAAATGAAGGCCAAATGGTCTTTGCTGTGTAACCTTGCATTTCACACCTGCTGTGAACTTCAGGGAGTCCAACTCAAGCAGCCAGCTCAAAGTACACAAACAGGGAATGTGAAGAAACAGCTTGATCCTTCTTTTTTCCTCAAGCACCATGACAAGCATTTCTTGGCAAATATGCAAAAAAAGGTCAAGGTTTTCTTGAACTATGAACAGCTTGTATAACTTGAAAAGTTTATAGTCTGTACATGTTCACAATGTGCTCCAGATTGCACATTTGAAGTGTGCATTGATACAAATTTAAACATATCTCTATGGTTTTGTCATAGTAGGAAAAGCATGGCTGCCCAGTATTAAACCCTCAAAGCTGCTGTCTGTGTTGGCTAGATTCTGAGGTGTGCTAATGAGTTCTACAAAAGCAGTCAAATGTTCCTATGGAAGTGTTGGTGTGCATGCTTTGAAATCCAGTGTTTCTTGGACTGTAAGATTTGCCATAACTCTTATTTCCTATTTTAAGACTTTATGGAGAAGTTTTACTGAAGCTTTGGGTCTGACTGTTTGCTTTATTTAGAAGGCATTTTCCCCGGATTGTATTAGATAGATAACTCTGGACATTTTCTACCTTATTCTGTGGCATCATGTTTGGCTCACTTATTTGAGTCCTAATTTGGCAGTAATATTTGTGCAAAATGTTGGCCCATAATGATTTGATGCAGTCAGAAAATTGTGGGAGTCACACTAGTTACTCCTTACACAATAAATGCAGGATGATGAGTTAAATCAGTTGGAGAACTCAGTTGGATGGTGCCACTTGTGAGAGAGGAGAATGACTGAGATTCAGCAGGAGTTTCTAACTCTGGTTCATCCTCAGAAGGCTTCTCTGAACTGCTCAACATGACCATGGTAACTTACACGTTCTCTGGTCATTGCATCTGATAACAGAGGGAAAAGGTGGCCTGCTTCTCTGCCATTGACAGTACCTTGATCTGCAAAAATCAGCAAATGAAGATTTCACAGCATGAAGAATACAGTGAATTGTAAATGAATCATACTACTGTACCTATGAATGAGAAAGACGGACCCTGGAAGAAGAATTACTGAGATCTGAAATGAGATTGGACCGGTTCTTTTATCATCAGACTTTATCTTATGAATGTTGTTTATTATGGACAGTAGCTAAGCTGTGTGCACAGGATGGTCATTTCACTGTACCATTACATTACAATGTAACTCGTATATGAAATGTTGAATTTATTCTAATTATATTTAAATATTGTTTTGTACACGGAGAATATCTTTGTCATTTCATGATTTGATGCAGGACAGGATATGGAATGAGCCAAAATTGTTACCCAACATCACTGTATTTTTATTCAGTGATACTTTGGTGCTCCGTGATCAGAGGTAATGTCTGTGCCCATCTTGATGGCAGTGGTGAGCCTAGAAATAATAACCGCCTTCTTCACAGTGCCAGTTTTCAGCTTCATGACATCATTATGAGAGCAACCAACATTATTCACCTCATTTGTTTCATGATGGTGTCACAGATTTGGCCACCTTCTTCTGTAATGATGTCAGATCAAAGCAAGGACAATGCTTTCTATCTTAATACTGGCACAGGCAAAGGAGAAAAAGAATACCAGGGAAGAGTCTACACTACCACTAGAACCATAAACAGGCAGTGGAGGATGTATGTGAAGGGGCATTTGGAAAACCTCTTCAGATACACATGAAGAGAGCCTTCTTTACATGCCCAAATATTTATTTTAGTACATTATGTGCAGTCTAGATTGGAGAAAGTGACCTTTAGGAATTTTGTGTGTACTGATTCATTTAATATGGTTTTGTATCTGAACTGAAGAAAGGCATGTATAAAATTCAGTGTATCTATACTACATTAAACAGTGGCTGCATCCATGTCACATGTAATCATTTCCAGGCCTGGCCTGTGGGTGCATGGCACCCCAGGCATCCCCAATGCCTGCCCGCCCATGCTATGCCCCACCATCCCCTGTGCTACACTCTGCCGTCCTCCCACCCCCTCCACGGCACCTCCCCCTCCCTCTCTCCCAATCTTTAATGCCCACCCAGGGAACCGGCGGTGAAGCACTGGCTCCCAAGGCTCTTTCAAGGTGCTCCCCTCCCCTCCCAATCAGCTCATTGGTGGGGAAAGCGGTGGGGAGTCTGGCACTCCTATGCCGGTCTTCTGGCACTTTCCAGACCTTTAGCACTGGTGTGGTGGTGAAAAGAAGGATCAGCAAGCCGCTGGAAAAGCAGCTGCTTCTGCTTTCTCCCCACTTCCTCCCCGGATTGTGTCGGAGGGAAGTGGGGAGGAAGCGGCAGAGACAGCAGCTTTGTCGCTGGTTCCCCGGGCATTAAAAAGTGGGTGCGTGGGTGGGTGGGTGGGTGGGAGGGGGAAGCTGACAACTAGGGATTTGCCTAGGAGGTGGAGCTGGGGACATTTTTGGCAAATGCCTAGTTTGCCTAGTGGGCGAGCTGGCCCTGATCATCTCTATGGGAAAATGTGCACAAACTAATATTGTTGTTGGGTTCATGTGCATCTCAGTCTTCATTTCTCACACCAAGAATCAAAGTTAAATACTCACACTAGTTACTCATTACACAATAAATGCAGGATGATGAGTTAAATGGAGTTAATTTTTGTCCCATTAGCCAGGGTTCTAAACCTAGATTAAATTTTGATTTGGAATCCTAGTTAATGGAGCAGAGGCCTAACTCCAGGATATCCATGTACCATTTATATGGATAGCTGATGTTTATGTTTAATTGTGATTCTCAGTGTGACAAATTGGGTTGCCAAGTCCAATTGAAGAAATATCTGGGGACTTTGAGGGTGGAGTCAGGAGACTTTGGGGGTGGAGCCAGGAGACATTGTGGGTGGAACCAAAAGCAAGGTTGTGACAAGCATAATTGAACTCCAAAAGGAGTTCTGTTCATCACATTTAAAGGGACAGCACACGTTTTAAATTTATTTATTTATTTATTTATTACGTTCAACTTATATCCCGCCCTCTCCGCATGCGGACTCAGGGCGGCTCACAACATCATATCCACACGATTAAAACAATAAAACATATAAAACCATAATTTACATTTTTCAGTTTTTAAAAACATATTACAATTTTTAAAACCATTATATAGTGCTGAATCCATACATTAACGGCGGCATTAAATTTCCAAACAGTGATCGCCGGCATTCTGTGTGATGTCCGGTGGCAGCCGTCTTTTCGTCAAGCATCGAAGGCCTGCTTGAACAACTCGGTCTTACAGGCTCTACGGAATGCAGACAGATCCCGCAGGGCCCGTATGGCTTCTGGAAAAGCATTCCAGAGCTCTGGTGCTGCCACCGAAAAAGCCCTAGATCTTGTCACGCATAACCTGGCTTCTTTTGGTCCGGGGGCGGAGAGCAAGTTTTTTACCCCTGAACGCAGTGCTCTCTGGGGGATATATGGAGAAAGGCAGTCCCGTAGATATGCAGGTCCCTGGCCATAAAGGGCTTTAAAGGTCAATACCAACACCTTGAAGCGAACTCGGAACACGACAGGTAGCCAGTGCAGCTCTTTCAGCACTGGCTGAATGTGCTCCCATCGTGGCAGCCTCATTAACAGCCGTACCTCAGCATTCTGCACTAGCTGTAGTCTCCGGGTTTGCGTCAAGGGTAGCCCCATGTAGAGAGCATTACAGTGATCTATTCTTGAGGTGACTGTAGCATGGATTACCATCACTAAATCGTTGTGCTCCAGGAAAGGAGCCAGCTGCCGCACCCGCCGAAGATGAAAAAAGGCAGATCTAACAGTGACTGCTACCTGGGCCTCCATTGTGAGGGAGGACTCAAGGAGCACGCCTAAACTCTTGACCTTAGGGACTGGTGTTAGTGGCACCCCGTCAAGAGTCGGCAGATGGATCTCTCCCCCTGGACTACCCCGACTCAGGTAGAGAACCTCCATCTTTGTCGGATTCAATTTCAGCCGACTCAGTCTGAGCCAAGATGCCACGGCTTGTAGAGCCAGGTCTAGATTTTCCGGGGTACAGTTGGACTGGCCACCCATCAATAAATGCCTTCCCTTCATTGGAAATAATGAAAGATATGGACACCTTCTTTTGGGGCTCATAGAATTGGACCCCCTGGTTTAATCCTTTTGGAACTTGGAGAGCATTTTGAGGAGAGGCATCAGATGCTATGCTAAAAATTTGGTGGCTCTACCTCAAAAATAGCCCCCCAGAGCCCCAGATACCTGCAGATCAATTCTCCATTATACCCTATGGGAATCGGTCTCCATAGGGAATAATGGAGTGCCCAGCAGACATTTCCCTGCCTTCCCCCACTTTCTGATGACCCTGAAGTGGGGGAGGGCCTCAAAACTGGGGGTCCCTGCTCCCACCTGGGGATTGGCAGCCTTAGTGACAAGGGAAATGGGAGGCAGGAAGGATGAGGTACATGTGTGACCCTTGCAACAAACTGGGATTGTAAACATTTTCTTTTATCACAGATAATTGCGATGTATGACTATATCCAGTATTGTTTCCTTTGACTCAAACATTCTCATAGTCATTACAATTTTCTTCAACTATATATGACCTAGGCATGGGTTTGGATCCAAGAAGGTTTTTCACTAATGAAAGGGGGACTACCACTTAAAAAAAAAATCTATGCTGTGGCTCATGGACAAAAGCTGGGTGGAAGAGGGAGGAAAATTGGGTGAGACTTGGTAAAAAAAAAATGGCTGGATCCAACTGGCAGTGTATCAACAATTACATTTTCTGGATAAGGAAATGTAATCATAGTCTATTTGCTGATGGCCATTTTCGATTGTACCCAGATGCTATAACATATCTGGGATTATTGATTATTAGAGATATTAAGTGCATAATTATGCTAACATTTTAACGTTGATTGCTGATATATCCTTGGATTTGAATAAATGGCCATCTTAAACTTTTCTTATGTTGCTGATAGACTTACATTACAATGGTGGAAAGATAAATGCCCAGTAATCCAGTGGATTGAACACTTTACAATTTTATTAATATTTGAACATATGGTGTACAGATGATTGGACATGGGATATATTTTTAGATATTTGGAAACCTTTTATAGATGCTTATCTGCAAACATTTCACCATTATTATATTTTTATATCTGTCTAGAATATTTTTTAAAAAATTAAAAAAGAAGACTGCAGATTTATACCCTGCCCTTATCTCTGAATCAGAGACTCAGAGCGGTTTACAATCTCCTATATCTTCTCCCCCCACAACAGACACCCTCTGAGGTGGGTGGGGCTGAGAAGACTCTCACAGTAGCTGCCTTTCAAGGACAATTCCTGTGATAGCTATGGCTAACCCAAGGCCATTCCAGCAGCTGTAAGTGGAGGAGTGGGGAATCAAACTCGATTCTCCCAGATAAGAGTCCACACACTTAACCATTACACCAAACTGGCTCTTTCAAAAAAAGAAATGTTGCTCAGGTCAGGAAGCTGCTCCCAAACATACATGCTCTGCTTAATTCTTATTTTTATTTTCAGATCAGACTGAAATGTTCAGAGTTCTGTTTGTAATTCAGGAAACTGCTTACTGACATTACCTGCAAGAAGATTATTATATAAGATGAGATCAAAAACTCTTCAAACTGCCAAAATAATTGTTAAAAATGAAGATGTGGCCATTTAATGTACCTGCTCAATTCTGATAAAGGCAGGTAAAAATCAAATTCAGCTGCTGAATTTTTTAAAAGCTTGTTTCAAAACTGTCTTAGTGAGTAGCAAGGTCTGATGCTCTCTGCCTCTTGCTTTCAAACTACAGATTTAGGCAATTCAGACATCAAGTTATGTCAGTCAAAATATGTCAAACAGCAAAGAAGAACTGAACCTTTCATTTGGTTTTCCTCTGCAACTCACTGGTATCAAAGCTCACAGTGTCCTCAGAATCACAGAGATTGACTTTCAAACAGCAAGCACTTTTCATGCCATTTACCGCTATTCACGCTTTGTACAAAATGTATCAGGGACACTTTCCAACCATTCCTTGAAAAACATAGATTTCAGGTTAATTCCTTTGAATCATAATGGTAACTCCATGACTGTTGCCATGATCAAAACACGGAATTTTTATCCAGTAGGCCATAATGAGCAAGTGATGTAATACTGAATGGTCTAATACAGGGATGGCCAACAGTAGCTCTCCAGATGTTTTTGCCTACAACTGCCATCAGCCCCAGACATTGGCCATGCTGGCAGGGGCTGATGGGAGTTGTAGGCAAAAAACAACTGCAGAGCTACTGTTGGCCACCCCTGGTCTAATATACTCTGCCTCAGTTGATCTAGATATTGAGGTGGGATCTATCAAATTTAGTCTTTCTTTCACACTACTGAACCATCAGAATATATGTATAAAGCTTGTGTCCCTACAGTCACAGTGAGAAAGGTACTGGGACAAGATGCAATTTTTAAAGTTTCAAAGTGCTGTACAAACAGAGTAAAGGACTGTGAAGGGTTAAGAAAGCATCAGCTGAGCAGAGAAAGGCTTGAGAACTCTATGCTGAGGAGACAGTAAATCAGATTACTGCCTCGATTGAGTTGAGTCTGATTTCAGCCTTAGCTGAGAGCAGTTTAACACAAACAGGAGAACTGAGGGCGGGGAGGGGGGACTGGCAAGGAAGTTTGGGAATGCAACAACTCCTATTCCAACGAAGGAAAGGGGATAGATCTTTGAGAAAGAGAATTCCCTACCCAGTCAAACAGGGAGTTAGCTCTGAAGACTGCAGAGATCCCTGGTCTAGTGTAGTTAGAAACTGTCTTTAAAGAACTTTAAGATCTCTAAAGATGAGTACCGGCATTTCCAAGAGAAGGGGCTTGGGTACTGAAAAGAGTGCATCAACCCTCTGGAAACCGAAAGCGTCAGAGAATATTCAAACTGTACTGAAGTGTTTGGGAAAAACATTGGGACAAAAGCCTCTCAACACAAAGACTAAAGTCACTGTGAAAATCTTAAGAAACTCTCATTAGCCTGAAACATAAGAACTAAAGCCTGTGCATGTACTGACTTTACCTCAGAAATTTCAAATCCTGATTTTACCTGACCTTTCCCCTCTTTGTCAAATAATATATTCTGTTAGTTTTGAATTTCAAAATTCCTTGAGTGCCATTTAAATTGTTTCAGTTAAAGCAGAGTCCCAATCCTTCCCTCGGGTTCCTGTGCTGAGACAACCACCAAAATATTGTACTGTGACATGGTAAAATAGCCAAATAGTTCTTCAGCAAAGACAAATTGCATTACAATTGAAAATGGAGGAAAAATCTTGCCTCTGAGGGAGGGATGTAGACAGGGCTGTCATATCTTTCTGATGTGTCTAGTGCATCTTTTCAATGTATAATCTAGAACTCAAAAACAAAATTCCTATGTTCACATCCAAGATTTTCCTAATTTCAAGAAATTATGCCACTTTCTGGCCTCTGTGGCAACTATATGAAAGAGTGTGTGCTATTTAAAGTTATCCACTCTCTAATGACTCAAACAGATGGTAAAGAACATGCATCTTATTACATCCATAAAATGTAATTTCAGGTGTGGGTAGCCTCAGATTGCCTGAGGGCCATACAAGGAATGAGGCACCTCTATTTAGTTTCACTATTTGAAACTGAGCTCTCTATTTAAAATGACAATTGCAGGTTTTAAAAAGACATGCCTTTTTTTCTTTAAAATGCAAATAGCATAGAAGTCCCAGTTGTGTACTATCTCCTTAAGAGGCTATTCCCATAGGCATCAGAGCAATTGGGAGAGTCAGAGAGACTCAGTGCTTCTCTTCTTTTTTGCTAGAAGCAAAAGGCAAATGCAATTTTGGGCTGTATCAACAGAAGTATGGTGTCTAGATCACGTGAAGTGATGGTATCGCTTTACTCTGCTCTGGTAAGGCCTCACCTGGAGTATTGTGTTCAGTTTGGGTCACCACATTTTAAAAAGGATATAGACAAGGTGGAACAGGTCCAGAGGAGGGCAACAATGATGGGGAGGGGTCTGAAGACCAAGTCCTATAAAGAAAGTTTGAAGAAGCTGGGCATGTTTAGCCTGGAGAGGAGGCGGCTGAGAGGTGATATGATCACCATCTTCAAGTACTTGAAGGGCTGCCATATAGAGGATGGTGTGGGATTGTTTTCTGTGGCCCCAGAAGGTAGGACCAGAACCAGTGGGTTGAAATTAAATCAAAAGAGTTTCCGGCTATACATTAGGTAGAACTTCCTGACTGTTAGAGCGATTCCTCAGTGGAACAGGCTTCCTCGGGAAGTGGTGGGCTCTCCTTCCTTGGAAGTTTTTAAACAGAGGCTAGATGGCAATCTGACAGCAATGAAGATGCTGTGAATTTAGGGGGAGGTGTTTGTGAGTTTCCTGCATTGTGCAGGGGGTTGGACTAGATGACCCTGGAGGTACCTTCCAGCTCTATGATTCTAAGCCCACAAGAGTATAGGGCCTACTAAGAATCTACAGAACCAGGCCAGGACAAGCCTATCCAGAACTTTGGAAACAGTTAAGTGTTGTTATTCCTTATTCCAAATGCCGTTACCTGTCCTAAAATTACCGTTAATAAAGAGGTCTTCAGACCAATGGAACTGTGTGTATTTAATGTTTGCTTCACTACTCAAAACCAGTCTCAAAAAGTAAAACCAGATGATGATGATGATTGATGATGAAGAAAAAAACCCCTTTTTTCACTTTCTTGCATAGCCCACAGTAAACTGAGGGTGTATAATCTTGAAATTTGCACTTTATGGATAGAACAAGATACATGGTCTTAATTTTATTTTGCCTAATTTTTGGTATGCTTTTTAAAAAGTAGGGGACCAACAAGAAGACGGCATCTCCTTTTCCTGTATATCTCCTCTCTTACTATTTCCTCTTTCATTTTCCTGACAGCCTATATAGCCTGACCTGGGCAGGCCCACTGCTAGGGCTTTGGGCACCTCAGGCCGGCACCTGCCCTGAGCCTCCACACCTGCATCTGCCACACCGCTGCACTCCTGCCCATGGGAAGAGCAGGCTATGCAGTGTGGAAGGAGGGCTGGGAGGGCTCTGGCTGAGCCAGGCCTGTGCAGTGCTCCAAGAGTACACTGCGGAGGTGTTCTCCTTCGTGTCACACTCGGGGAAGCTGTGCTGAGGCCCTTTGCCCAGCTTAGAGGAGAACAAACACTGACATGCCTCTGAGCAACACACCTAGTGACTTTCTGAATCATTGCTCTTGCAAGTGGATGATGGATGGGGCTTTGGGAAGGAGTTTGAAAATTTGGAGGGAAAAGTTCTACATTTACGAACATAGATCCGGATGCTCAGGAAAACCCCAGTTCAAAGGTTTTCTTGCAAAGTGAGGAGCAAGTCCAAGGTGAAACCACTTTCAGTGCCAATTCAAGAAACTGAATGTAAACAACTTGACCCAGAAGGGCAAGATGTCATGATGGAGGGCTGTGTCACCAGAAGATGGGCCTCACAGGGTCATAACCATACTTCTTTTAGAATTCATGAGTGTATCGTTTTAATTGCAGAATCTCCGTTTAGTGTAGTTAAATATATCTCAAACATCTTTGAGATATATTCCCTCCCCCTATCTTGTACCTCTCTTGTTCTGCATAATGAAATTAGCTTCAGGAGAACCCTCTGTGTACCAGTTACCTGTGTCAACTGCTCCTAACTTAAGCCCAATAACATAATATATTCTGTTAAACAGGAATACAGCTGTGCCAAGGTAAATGTGGAAGAAAACAACCCAGCACCATGGAAACTGGACCTATTAGGCAACAAATTAAACTGATACACTTGGATTTCAATTAGTACCACAAGTAGTGTACAGTCTCTTGCACTGATATATATCTGATACATTAAGCACTTATTCAATGAAAAGATACTATTTCACCATTCAGTTTCATCATCATCAATCTTTTATTTTAAAGTGGTTAAAATTACTAGGTGCTGTAAAAGATATATATATATATATATATGAAAATTTGAGAGGGAAAACTTTGCACATGCGATAAAAGTCCCCTGCTGGAGACCGTGGGGGATTTGGCAACCCTATCTATTCATGACTCCAGTCTCCAGATTTAAGTATCCACAGATCTGGCTATGTTGAGAATTAAATCTATTTTTAAAAGGGGACCTGCAAGAAACTTGCAGAAAAGGCTACCTCATTCCCTCCACTTCTGCTTCCTCTTCTTTTCCCTCATGTATCTCAGTCTTTCTTTCTCTCTTCCCCCCCTTTTCTCTCTCCCCCACCCATTACTATTTTTCTGCAACCCAACCACTCAGCAGCTCCTCCCCCACAACAACAGTGATAGTGACACTTCTACCTAGCAGCAACAGCAGTGGAAACTCTTCTACTGCTCCCACCCATCTTTCCGGTCCCATGGCAATGGCAGCGGCAGCTCTCCTGCCAACCAGCTTCATCCCTCCACACCAATGGCAATGACCCTTCTGAGCCCCTCCCCCAACAGCAATGGCAGTAGCAGTTCTCCCAGCCACCCTGCTGCACAACAGTTTCCTCCACACACATACACCAATGGCAGGGGTGCCATCCCAGCACCTTTTCAATCCCTTCACACCAGTGACATTGGTGAACTCTTCCAGCAGCTTCCTCCAGCAATGGTGCCAGCAACCTCCCCAACTGCCTGCTTGCAGCTATGCCACCTCAGCACAGGTACAGACAAACCTCATGTTTTGGGTGGGATTTAACCCCCCTCCCCCTCCCGGTATTGTCTTGATGTTTTCTGATTTTTCTGTTAACCTGGGGTGTCCCCCATGTTCATGGAACTGTTTTCTGAAAGCATGGCCCCATCTACAGATTTAAGTATCCACAGATTAGACCACATTTAACTATAAAATATAAAATGAATTTAGACCCACCCCCAATACCGGAGCATCTTAAAATGTAGAAGCACAGAATAGCTAGCTTCTCAAAGCTTGTAAAAGAAAGACAGCAAAAAGAAAGGTGAACATTCAGAGGCAAGATGAATATCGAGACACAGAGATTTCCAAGAACCAATGTCCAAAACTGAGAACTGAAGAAATAGGAAATTAAATTGGGTGGGAGATAGAGAATGCGAAATCAAAGAAGACAGGAAGGAGCAGCAGCTTTAAAAAGATCAAATTTATAACAAACCCAGCCAGAACAGGTAACTGGTGAAAAGAAAAATAAGGAAGCAAGCGATGCATGATCAGAACATTGAAACAGAGAGATTAAAAATAGACTTCAGGAACGAAATCAGATCTGAAGCATCAGATCATTGAAGATTGTTTAAGAAGAGTATTATCATAATTAAAGACATGAAACAACAATCACTGGAGCTAAAACATTAGCAACATCCAAATAAAGAGGCATACTGATATTTTTTATAACATGATCTTTCACTGAAGCTGATATGAATGATGTTGTGATCTAGGAGACTTCAGATTCCCAATTTACACATCTATAACATTACAGAACAATGCAGACCAACAACTATTTACCTGTAGGGCTGATCATATTTTATCCATACTCTCCAGCAGAGTATTTTAAGGAAGTCACAGAAGCTTTCAAATACAAATACATGTGTCATTGTTCAGATCTCAAATCCCCATGGAGGCCATTTTCCTGTACAAGATGGTCTATATGTTTACTGGGATTAACAACTCTTCATACAGCCTCTGAAGCTACACCTTTAACAGTTTAATCAATAGCATAAAATGTAAGAGGGAAAAACTATTTAAGCCACCTTTGAAGCTCCTTAAATGAAGAACAGGATTAAAAAGCACTAGACAGTCAGCATAAAGTAGTGCGAGGATCTGAGAGACCCAAGTCCATATTCTGCCATGGAAGCTCACTGTGTGACCCTGGGTCAGGTACTTACTCTCAGCCTAATCTACACCTCACAGAGTTGTTGTGAGAACAATAATGGAAGAGACGATAATGATGTAAGCCATGTTGGGTCCCCACTGGAGAGCAAGATGGGGTATAAATGAAGTAAACAAATAAGATAGTTCTTCAGACATTTATTAATAGGTGATAGCATTTAACCACATGCTTTGAAAATATTCACCTCCTAATTTCTATTCATCAATTTGTTATGAAAGGCACAAGAGCAGGGGTTCTTTCTAGTTAGCTGGCAGTCACAGTGCTTGCTGAGAAGCAAGTCTTGCTAGGATTTACTTTCAGTCAAGTATACTGAAAGAAGATACAGTTGCTTCCACTGAATGGGGATGACTGGGATGATTTGCAGCAGGCTATTTAATAAAACTGTCTCTATTGCCACTATTGCTTTTCTCCATGAATAGGGAGTAGTTAAAGTAATACACATACAACAATTCCTGCATTTGCTTTGCTTATGAGTAAGACTACCTTGTCAAAAAAGGATTTTTGACTCTTTCATTTCTTCCCCAGCAATTTACAAGTAGCAAAGCTTACACTATTATTGAGAAAAGCAGCTTTTATATTAGGGAAAGGCTGAGTGGTAGACCATCTACTTGGCACACAGAATGCCTCAGTTCAATCCCTGGCATCACCAGCTAAAATACCAGGTGGTAGGTGATGTGAAAGACTTCTGCCTAAACCCCTAGCTACTACTGATCTGAGTGGATGATATTGACCTTGATGGACTAATGATTTGTTTCAGTATAAAATAGCTTAACGTATAGCTACATTCAAAATATTTCTTGAGCCATTGGGTTTCCTCCTTTCAGTCCAAGATAAACATCAACAGAAAGCAAAGGGCAAGTTGCACAGCAATTTGAAGATCACACAGACCCTGAGTATGACCACCCCTTTATTCTCCTATCATGCCTAGTGATGAGAGAGAGGGAAGGTGATGAGACAATTGGTGGTGAAAACATGTATAAGTTCTAATTTGGAAGTGGTATGATCTCATAGTGCATTGAGCTGTGTAATAGTGACTCTCTCTCTCGGCTTGACTTTGCGAACGAAGATTTAAGAAGGGTGCAGTAGTCCATGTCTGCTGCAGGCTTGCTGGTGGCTGACAAGACCAATGCAGGACAGGCAGATCCGGCCACAGTGGCTGCAGGGAAAAGTCTGATTTGGGGTTGGTGCTGTAGCAGTGCGATTCTTCCTCAATCTCCTTTTGTCCTCAAGACCAGCTATGCGTGCGTTCTCAAAGGAAGAGACAGTCTGGTGGATGGTGTGCCTCCATGCTTTGCGATCTGAGGCTAGGTCAGACCACTGGTGATGGTTGATGCGACAGGTGCCAAGGGATTTCTTCAAGGAGTCCTTGTACCTCTTCAAGGAGTCCTTGTACCTTCTTCTTCGATGGCCGGTGGAAACTTCACCATACAGAGCAATCTTGGGAAGGCGGTGGTTTTTCATCCTAGAAATATGCCCTGCCCAGCGCAGCTGCGTCTTCAACAGCAGTGCTTCGATGCTTGTAACCTCCGCCCTCTTGAGGACTTCAGTGTTGGTCACAAAGTCACTCCAGTGGATGTTGACTAGTCACTCCAGTGACTAGGCTAGCCATAAATGACATTTCTAATTTGCTTAGCACTTTAACTTCTCTACACAATATATGTTCCTTGGATCATAGCCAGTTACTCATATAGCTTCACAACTACTGCCAAGATGAAGAAAATCAGTGTAAAGCTAAGTTTCCCATAGCCTAAATTCCTACTTCCATCACAGAAGAAGGTGCCTGCTTCATAACAATGAATGACATAATGCAATCTTCCTATGCAATTACTAAATCTTTTAAAAGACATGATATCTTACGAACTACTTAGTATGAGAGGAAGTTGCCAGGGGTTGCCAGGACAGAGGGTGGAAGGCGGGCAGAGCAGCATCCCAGAAGAAAAAAGTCAACATCCTTATCATTCAAATATAATCTGAAGTCATGCTATTTTATATATAAAAATACAGTAGATCATGGTTTATATTTCTTTTTTGAGCCTTTTTTGGACTTAATGTTTAAATACTTTTGCATTCAAGATGTAGACCATGGGGAGTTCTCATGTACATGACCCCCAAATTGTCATAACACATACTAGGGCTGCCAGACCCCTGATGGTGGTAGGGAACCTTCTGCTCTCAGGTCCCATTGACTACAACTGCAGTGGTGGGAGAAATTTTTCTCCCTCCCCCCCCTTTTTTTAAAAAAATGGTGTTGTCTGCTTCTTACCATGATGTTCCTGGCAATTTGTATAACTACCTGAAAGTGACAAAGTGTGGCTCTAAGAACTGCAGGACATTCTATGGTAAAACAATATTTTTTATTATTATTTTAATTTTCATGCATTGGCAGGAACCCCATTTTCATTATTACTAGGTTTGTTTGTTTTTTTACAATTCTCCCATTTATGTTTATTTCTTTTATAGACATATCACACAACTATTATGTTTTTTACATTTTTACAGTTCTTTACAAATCAGGCATTCATTTTTAATAGCAATATGTTTCTAGAATTTCATCAAAAATGTGGAAAGAAGTGTGAAGAAACCATAAAAGAAGCTTGAACGTTCAAATCAAACAACTGCTGTAATGAAATTGGTCAGCATCCATACTATTCCTGCTGGGAAAGAAAAGTGCAGATATCTGTACAGATCTATAAAATCATCTGAATACTATTTACTTATTTAATATATTTGTTGTTTTTGTCTCCCTCCTTTCCTCCAAGGATCTGAGGGCAGCACACGTAGCTCTCTGTCCTTTTTATCCTCACATCTGCTCTATGAGTCTAAGAATGAAAGACTGACCCAAAGTTATCCAGAAAATTTTCTAGTAGAGTGGAGATCTGAACCCAGCTCTTCAAAGTCTTAATCTAACATTCTAATTCCTACAACACAGTGGCTCTCTACAGCATACTGACTCTCAGAATATTACAGAGAAGAATCTCTCTGGTTCTCCCAAATGTTGTGGAAGAAATCGAACTGATAGAATAGACACAGAAAAGTATTTTTTTTTCCTGAGCTGTATAAAATCCCATAGAACACACTGTATTGCACTATAGATCTTTTTTGGTTTGCTAATTCATAGTGTTAAAGTTAATGTACTCTTTCATAGTAGCATGGGGAAGAAGAACTGAATGTGAAGTCTGAGGTAAAAATCAGTCACTGAATAATAGCAGCTCCTTTATTTCTGACCATGGAATGCATTGTTGTTCAGTCATGACATTAATCCACAACAGAAAAGTACTAGTGGGGGACCCACAAAGACTTGAGGACAGCATCTCACTTTCCCCTCCTTCACTATTTCTTCTTTCCCCTTCCTGAAAGCCCCCATAGCTTCTCCCCTTTCCCACTTCCTCTAGTCCTTCCCACCCACCAAAACCACCTTTATCTGCTCCCTAAATTCATCTTTCCCTCCTTCCCTCTATGTGGCAGTCTTTACCCAGGAAAACTATGGGTCAGTTGTGCAGTACTAGCTGCTAGGCCCAGTTCCAAGGTGAGAAATTTACAAGGACTTTAGGGGTATTTTACTGTATCCATCTCCCCACCCTATGTCCTCTTTTCCTTTCCTGGCAATTCTGACCCCCTCACTTTTCAATTTGTCTTTTCCACCCACCAACCATCCTACCTTTTTTTCTACCCCTCATCTTCAGCTATATTTATTTGAACAGACAACATATTAAGCTGATTTATATTGAATCAGAACATTGGTTTCTCAGTAATGACCTTCCCCACATGCTTGTTTTCTTCCTGATTTTCTTGGGAGTTGATCTACAAGCATTGAGATTTGTTTGGGCTTCTTCTACAAGTCTGTGCTCTGTGCATTTTTATAGTTGTGGATTCCGTTTATTTTCATCCTTATGTTCTCAATAATGAGGATTTTCAAGGAAGGGCATCATTATCAATTGCACTGGCGCATCCCCCCCCCCTTTTAAAAAAAGGAACAAAAATATTTATATAATGCATTACTGTTGTACAGATAATTTAAATAGGTTCTCTGAATTCTTAGCTTTCTTTTTTTTTAAAAGAGTCTCTAGTTCTTCCCCTCACACAGATGTCCCTTTTTCCTTATATATCGGAAGGAAGGAAGGAAGGAAGGAAGGAAGCTGGGAATCCAGAGAAACTGCTGAAACTATTTGAACAACACTATAGCATTATATAGATATTTTAGAGCTTTTTTTAAAACAAACAAACATACCTGAAAGCACTTGTCTTGATGGGAGAGGGAGTGGTTTAACAATGACGACAGTCCAATCATGATTCAGCATGGCTTCTCTTACGTTCTTATGCTATGTCATGGCTCTAATTTCCAGATTTTAGTATCCACATATTTGATCACATCGAGAATTAGATGTACTGGTTTATCAACTTAAGGAAATATATGACAATATTCAGTATTTGTTTCAAAAAGATGCAACAAACAGAAAAAATATTATAATGTGCAGACTGATTTTTTTTCCTCTCCACACATCAAATTAAATTGTAAATTAATTTTGAATCTGGAAAGGGTTAATTTTACAGTTAGTTTTTTATTTCATTTAAAACATTTCAAATCTTCCTTGCAGACTATTATTAAGCATCAATATGTGCTGCAAAATGGTGGTGATAAAAAGATGTTTCAGAGGAAGTCCACAGTTAAGTCAAAGAAGGAGGGCATTTTGGGAATCGCAAAGGAAGAGAGAGAGACAGTGATTAAACTTTAAAAATAGTTTTGGATCAGCTTTACTGTATATAGTAATGATAGTTCCGTTTCATCTTTTAAATACTATGCTTTTTGTGTGCTTTCCCCCATTAGTTTGGCATCTCTGTTAATGTATTATGCCTATGGAGCCTGGTTGTCACATGTTTGGATACTCAGTTGTAGCTCTTTAACATAGTCCTGGTTTTATGAAGTTAGGCTATCTGATATAACTTTGAAGATGGAGTCAGAAAAAATATTTCATTGAAAAAAATAATTCAAAACTTCTTTTAAAATGCCACTTTATCCCACACAAACTGTAAGCATGTTGTCAATAGTACCAGTCAGGTGGCTCTGCCCTAAGATGTTTATGATTCATTCCTACTTGTGTTTCTGCTGCTCTGATTTGAATATCCAGTGGCACAAGCAGATTCATTGGGAAGCAATTTTAACAGCCCCCCCAGCCCAGCAGTATTATTACCATACTTATGGATTACTGAATTTTCTCTGCCTCGTTTGCCCTCAGCATGTACGTCTGTGGTTACTGAAGGGGAGGGAAAATGGGAAAGGAAATTATAATTCTGAATGTGTTTTATAGATCCTTGCATGTGAGGGCTAAAAAATATTTTGCTGACTGTAATTTGGTGCGCTTTGAAACATTTATAATCCCAGCACACTAGTCTGAATGCTAATATGAGCAGCAAAACTGATTTTGCTTAGCTGAGTTAACCATGAGGAGGAGAACAGTTCTGCAGCCTTAAAGGGGAGTGGGCTGAAAAGATCAAATAACACAGAAGAAGGGAACACTGGTCTGCTATCCTGCTTTAAAGGAAGCAGGCTTCAATTAAATATCTATTCATTGGTAATGAATGTCAAGTAACACTAAATGAGCATTTACTAGAATATTAATCACATACTTAAGGGCTAATTGCAACATATTCCCAATTAATGGGCCTTTAAGAAACTAAATATACTTAGGTACATAATAAGTATTAATTGAGTGGCTCTTCAGGAGCTGAATTTTGCAATTCTTAATTGAATGGTGTCACAATATATAGACATTAAATCCTTAGTTGCTTTTCATTCCATATTTTCTATTTGTCATCCATACAAAAAAAAATGAGGTGGCCTTATGCTGAGTCAGATTGTTGGCACACCAAGGTACTCTGTTTACTCTGATGGGTGACAGCAGTCTAAACTCTTAAATAGGTATTTCCCAACCCTGCACTGCAACCTGAAATCTTAAAACGAAACAACAAAAACCTGGAGAATTTTAAAGCGGGATCCAGAAGCTGTCATCTTTGGTACAAACCTGGTCTATCTGTATAGACATTATCCAGAATATATCATACACAGCTTCATGAAACATGTTACATGTGTTACATACTATTCACTGCATGAGTCAAATCATGCTCAAATTGAAACACAACAGGAATACTATATGTTTTATATATACTGTATATACATAGTTTATCTTTATTTCAGTAAGGCTTTTGATAAAGTTCCACATAATATTCTTGTTAACAAGTTGGTAAAATTTGATTTTGATCCTCTTACTCTGTAACTGGTTGACAGATCGCACCCACAGAGTGCTTGTGAATGATTCCTCATCCTCTTGGAGAGTAGTGACAAAAGGAGGGCCTCAAGGATCTGTCCTGGGATTTGTTTTGTTCAACATCTTTAGAAATTATTTGGATGAAGGAATATAGGGAATGCTTATTAAATTTGCAGATGATATGAAATTGGAAGGGGTTGCAAATACAGTAGAAGACAGAGTCAGGATACAGGATGATCTTGACAGGCTGGAAAACTGGGCTAAAACAAAAAAAAAATGAGTTTTAACAGGGATAAATGTAAAGTTCTGCATTTAGATAGGAAAAATCCAATGCATCATTATAGGATGGGGGAGACTTGTCTTGGCAGTAGTATGTGTGAAAAGGATCTAGGGGCCTTAGTGGACCATACACTGAACATGAGTCAGCAGTGTGATGCTGCAGCTAAAAAGGCAAATGCAATTTTGGGTACAGTGTCCAGATCACATGAAGTGATGGTATTGCTTTACTTTGCTCTGGTTAGACCTCAACTAGAGTATTGTGTTCAGTTTGGGGCACCACAATTTAAGAAGGATATAGACAAGCTGGAAAGGGTCCAAAGGAGGGCACCAAAGATGGTGAGGGGTCTGGAGACTTAGCCTTATCAGGAAATGTTAAAGGAGGGGCAGGGGTCGTTTTGTAGAAAAGTAGGTGGTGGAGCTCATTAGCATAACTCATTAACATATACCACCATCACCCACCAGCAAACCCTACGCAAGAAAGGAAACTCCCGGGCAAGCAAGGCCTGCTTGGGCTGGTTAGAGATCCAGCCAGCCAAAGCAGGCCTGGCTTACCTTGGGCTCTCCTTGCCCCCGCCCCCACACAGTCAAAAGGCCAGCAAGCCACCCACCATCCAAAATCACATATGAAGTGGAGAAAGGGTGGTGTGGGCTTCTCCAGGGGTTAATGAGGGCTGCTGGGGATGTGGCAAAGCCCCCAGTGACTGGCTGGCTGCCCACTTTCCTAATCCAGGTATTGTTATGCAACTGCACCTAATATTCAATGGACAAGGTAGGTGGGGAGGAGGAGGGGGAAACCCTCAGAAAGGTTCAGGAGCTGCGCACCTGTGAGCTTCTGCTGAATTCATGGCCTGGAGTTGGGTATGTTTAGCTTGGAGAGGAGATGACTGAAAGGCGATATGATCACCATCTTCAAGTAGTTGAAGGGCTGTCATATAGAGGGTGGTGTAGAGATGTTTTCTGTTGCCCCAGAAGGTTGGACCAGAACCAACAGGTTGAAATAAGATCAAAAGAGTTTTCAGCTAAACATTTTCAGGTTGAAATAAAATCAAAAGAGTTGTTAGCTAAACAGAGCAATTCCTCAGTGGAACAGGCTTCCTCGGGATGTGGTAGGTGCCTATGGATGTTCTGCTGATCTTTTCCCATTTCTCCTTCACACCCAAAAAATACATTACTGGTGGAAGGGGGAGCCTTGCAGAGAATTCGGCCCCGCCCTGGCCAGGCCGCGAAGCTGCTACGTGCCGCGGGGCTGCGTTTTGCCTCCCTGGAAGGAGGGAGGCTGAAGACGTTCACGGGCATCTGGGGCTGCTGCATGGGTGGTGTGTTGGGGCTATATATAGCCCTGACCCTGCCTGGAGCTACGCAGTTCGTTGGTAGCTCTCAGCCCGCCCACCCACCCTGCAGTAGTACAAGTTTATCTGGTCATCTTATTAGGGGCCACGTAGGAATTTTTTCACCTCACCTTATTGGCCTTTGGTGAGGTGTTTTTCACCTACCTTGTACTGCTTGCAGCGGTGTGGAAGTTAGGGAAGGATAAGTTAGTTTGGTCACTTGGCAGAAAGAGCAAGGGGTTTATACCTTGCAGGTGAGCACCCAGGCCACTGCACATGTTAGTGCAGTCGAGACGCAGGAACGGCAGATGGGCTTTACGGCTCAATGCTGTAGATTGCGGATCGTATTCATGCTTCCCACTAAATTCGCCTCCTTCTGGTGATCGGGGCTGAAGTTTAAGGGGAGGGTAGTTTGTGGCCTGACTGGCCTGGCATTAGCCACAATCATATGGCTCGTGTCGGGGGCTGGGTGGCTCATCCATTATTGGACTTGGCGGGGTCATGGGAAGGCCCCAGGGCTTGTCCAATAGCGGATAGCCCTGCCGTGTTAGTTGTGTTATTAAATAAAGTGGCCCGTTTTCCCAATATTTTGTGTCAGCCTCTTTATTCCGACTGGGGAGGCAAAAAGTGATACCAGTTTCCAGCTGCAGTGAGGAGGAGACGTGGGCCAGATTGAATGTATGTATTTTTCTAGGAATAAGGCCCATTGCAAAAATAAATATAATGGGCTCTAGAAAGAGGCTCTGGGTGAATACCCCAGCCTTGGGCACTTACTGTCAATTTGCTCTGGCATCATACCATGACAATGATCATGCAGATGTTGAAGCTCAGCATTCCTTTCAATTACAATGCATTGTTGCTGTCTTTTCCTGTCACATTCAGCCTTGTGGCATTAGTGAGTGCTTGTAGTATGATCTGTCTTTTTTAATCTGGCATGGTTGTGTTATGGTATACCATAAAGTATGCACCTCAAGGTGGCCATTTTCTGTAGGGAAAGTGATCTGACTTCAGCTCTCCCCTCCATGCAGCCTCTACTTAGGATAAGTACAGTCTTTCTCCATAGTGGGGAGGAAAGTGACCCCAGATATAATGACAACAGAGTCCACCCTGCAAAACAGCCATTGTTTTCAAGGGAAGTGATCTCTGCCATCTGGACAGCAGTTGTAATTCTGAGTGAGCCATCTATGAATGCAGCTTCCCCAGTGGCCCAATCTTCATTTGTCCTGAGGCCAAAAAGGTTGGGTTGCTCTCCATTGAGATTGAGTGATATGTGATTCAGCCGATGGAAGGTAAGTTATGTTGTTAGCAACATGGCAACATATATATATATGAGAGAGAGAGCTGGTTTTAACTTAATCTATCTGTTGCATTTATCTATGAGATCTTCCCTCCCTCCTTTCTGCAAGCTGTGGCCACAGACTGGTACCACTCCGTGGCTTGTTAGCAACTGGACCATGGAGCAAGGCAGCACCACCACACTGCCCCTTTTGCCTGCCCGGAACGCAGGCAGATGAAAGATGCAGTGCAGACTCGCTCTGCTGCTACCTATGTCTACCCCTCATTTATAGATCCCTGCTGATCAGCTGATTGCTGGGGGTCTTTAAATGAGAGGGGATTGGCTACTTCTGCCACCTGGCTGCCTAGCAGAAGCAGCCCCTGACTGTCCCCATTTGAAGGACTCCCATGTGGGGCAGGAATGGGGCACAGGTGGGGGCAGCCTGAGGTGGCAAGAAAACCACCACTGCCCCCCACTGGTCCATAGAAAAATTGTCTTCCACGAAACCAGTGTCTGGTGCCAAAAAAGTTGAGAGCCACTACCCCAGGAGACCAGCAAAATAGAAGGCGGGACGATAAGAGATCTTCCCTCCCTTCTTTCTGATGGTGGGCTGCCCCACAGTGCCCTAATCAAGCCTGCAGGGATTTCATGCTGTTTTGAGTTCACTCTCACATAACTTGGCTTACAAAAAAGCATTTAAAGGGAATTTACGGTCCCCTTAGGGTATAGTGGAGCCAAATGAATTAGCAAACACAGTTATTTCCTGAATCCCAATAACAGTATGATATTGGGATTTGGGAAATAATTGGACTTGCCAAATATAAATACTGATATTTTTTAGGTTCAATACACCCAACCCCTGCCCCCCCAAAAATGCCACTTTATTTGCACACCACTAATCTAAGCATAATGTCCATGGGAGTTTGAATACCTGACTGACATGCTTTTGTTCTTTAAGCTTTTCCTTTTTCTTGGTTCTTCATTTGGATCCTTATGGACTTTCCAAAACATGGTACTGGTGTTCTGGAAACCTGCATGTCAGCCAAGACCTTATGCCTTCTTTCCCTATATACCTTTATGTTCTTATTCATTAAACTTGTCTGGATACCTATAATTAATTTAGTATAATTAACTTAGAGACCCAAACAAGGACAAAGCTCTAACTGTGGGACAAAGCTCTAACTGTGAACAGAAGTTACCCCACCTTGATCATAGGTTGGCAGCCACCAATCATCCTGCAGTTAGCTCAAGCCTGGCATTGCAATTTTTTCCCCTGCTTTTCTGTGAGCTTTTATTTAATTTATATGTTTAAATTGGATAAATATTGAGGGTTCATCTGTTTTTCCAAATATGTATAATTATACTGTATCTACTAAATATAAACTAATGTGTCACACATCTCCCTCCCCAAGCATTATGGTTTAACTAAGCTGACACTTCTGCTCTGACATAGCAAACTTTGCACCTGGAAAACAAACACCTTAACAACAAAATCAGAAGGGCCTACTTTTCAGCACTGAAAGGTTTTATATCCATCAGTTTTAATAATCTGGTAGTTATAAAATAAGATAGAGCAATCAAACTTGGTGAACCTGTGCAATTCCAAAAGAAGAAAAATTCTACATCTCAAGTCTGCATACTATGTTTCATTTTCAAAATAGGAAGGAAAGATATACTTTAGGATATCTTGGCTTTGAGGAATCCAATTGAAAAGCAGTATAGAAGTAAGCCAGGCCTCGGATTCAGTAGGAGCTCACAGGAGCACAGCTCCTGAACCTTTCTGAGGGTTCCCTCTCCTCCTTCACACCTTGCCCAGTGAATAGTAGGTGCAACTGCATAACAATCCCTAGATGAGCTCCACCACCTTTTTTTTTTTTTTTTACAAAACAACCTCTGAGTAAAGCTATACATGAATGTGATCATTATTGCTATTGATTTAAATTACAGCTAATGGTATGGGCAAGAAACTAGTCCTGTTCAGTGGCTATTATTAGGGATGGGCATGAACCAGTTCATGAGCTGGAATTCAGCACAAACTTGGTCTGGTTCAGAGCCCTTGAAACAATGTCCAGGAAAGACATCTTCCCTGAGCATTTACTGGACTTTTATTTGGTTTGGCTGGACTTCTGTTTGGTTTAGCTGTTTGAACCATTTATAGCAAACAGTTGGACAGCACAGAAACAATCTGCTGACATGGCTACCAGCTGTTACTGAGAGGCGCTTGCTGATATAAATGGAGTACCCCAGTGCAAAAAGAGAGAGAGGGCCTCCTATTCTTGGTAAACAAAATGGAGTCCAACCAAAGACAGGCCAAGACAACACTCCATCTAAAATGGGTAGAGTGGACCCAGTAGAGAGCTTGGTTTGGTTGGTGCCTGCAGTCTGTATCTCAGCACAATCTCACCCATTCCCGATCCAGTGTCCCTGCCCAAACGGGATGCATATTAACATGGGAACTGCGGGTAAGTAGTACTCTCACTCTGATCTTCTGGAATTTGCCAAATGTCTCTTCCTCCAGTCTATCACCTCTACCTTGCTAAATCCAATCTAATGAATAACTTGATTGATCCTACCTTTAAAGTCTTCGATCCCTTTTCTGAGTGTCAGACAAAACCCAGTAACAAATTATGCATTTCCTCAAAGCTTATCATCCTAGCAAAATGTGCGAAGTTTCCCAACATAGCGATGCAATATAGCCATCTATGAAACATCAAAGACCCTTTTGTAACTACCGACCCCCATCCTTGCACCCCTATAAAGTGTTGGTCAGAACCTCACCTCAGTGTGCATTCTGTAGGGCGCCATTTGCAGTCTGTACCACCCGTTACTCCTGTAATTGGGTCTATAGGACACAGTACGCTGGTCGTTCGTGTTCCTCTCCGTGTATTTTTCCTTTGGACGGACGTCTCCTCTTCTAGATCACGTGAATATTACCTGCTTCAACGACCCTTGAATTCTTCTATTGATAACCTCTATTTTTCTTAGACTCTTGTTTGCTTGTACAACATACGTATGTATATAAACCCTTTCGATACATAGCTTAAGTAAACACTATAAAAGATACAAAAGCATGGTCTATTCTTGGCTGAAAAACCTGAACTCCGTATTATTGAAAGCAAAGGTCTTCGCTCCTAATTCGCTCTACCAAGTCTCTTAGCTAATTTCCCCATTAAAAATAAGAGACTTAAAGCACTGCCTGTAACACAGCCATTTAATCCTACCAAAAAAACCCCAATTTATAACTCCTTACTGAATTCTCAATAAACTTATAAAGAATTAATAGTTTTGTGTGTGTATATATGTGTGTGTATATATATATATGAAATTTATAAAAGCATATGAAATTTATTTTAAAATTTTTATATATATACAAATTTATAAATATATAATTTATAAAAGCATATGAAATGCATATGAAATTTATTTATTGATATAAATAAGAACATATGAGAAGTCATGTTGGATCAGGCCAATGGCCGACCCAGTCCAACACTCTGTGTCACACAATGGCCAAAAAAACCAGGCACCATCAGAAGGCCCATCAGTGGGGCCAGGACACTAGAAGCCCTCCAACTGTGGACCCTCCAAGCACTTAGAATACAGAGCATTTCTGCCCCAGACAGAGAGTTCCAACAGTACACTGTGTTTAATAGCCGCTGATGGACCTCTGCTCCATATGTTTATCCAATTTCCTCTTGAAGCTGTCTATGCTTGCAGCCACCAGCACATCCTGTGGCAGTGAATCCCATGTGTTAACCACCCTTTGGGTGAAGAAGTACTTCCTTTTATCAGTTCTAAGTTGACTGCTTAGTAATTTCATTGAATATCCTCGAGTTTTTGTATTGTGAGAAAGGGAGAAAAGTACTTCTTTCTCTGCCTTCTCTATACCATGCATAATCTTGTAAACCTCTATCATGTAACCCTGCAGTTGATGTTTCTCCAAGCTAAAGAGCCCCAAGCGTTTTAACCTTCCTTCATAGGGAAAGTGTTTCAAACCTTTAATCATTCCAGTGCTAGAACTGATTAAACTTATAATATTTTTACTAACTGATTGGAAGAAAGACTGGAATGGGCTGTTAAATTAATTAAGTTAAGATATAAGTAGTGTGTTAGCAATTAAGAACAGGAGGGGCTGGTGGGGGGGGGTAAATTGAACGGCAGGTGGAGATAAATTGGGAGACAAATTAGGAGGGGGTCATACTGTGAGCTCATTCCAGGCAGGTACAGATGCTTGCCCAAGGGATTCCAGTGCTCCTGGGGAGGGGAAGATATGACGGTGGAAATAGAAAGATATATAAGGGAAGGAGACAGAGACAAAATGGTGCTTGGCCACCTTCCAGTCTACTTCCCATCCCAACGGTGGCAGGTAGTGGGGCCAAGAGGAAATGCTTGTCTCCGTCACTGGTGTTATGCAACGCCAGGTCCATTAACAATAAGACCTCGACCCTTAGGGAGTTTCTGCTCCAACAGGATGTGGACCTGGCTTGCGTGACTGAGACCTGGGTGCGGGACGGAGAGACAGTAGCTCTCTCCCAGATGACCCCCCCAGGTTACTCGGTCTTTCACCAGTCACAGAATAACGGGCGGGGGGGAGGGGTGGCGTTGTTCATACGGGAGGGTTACTCCTTTCGGGCTCTCCCGGCCCCAAAGATCGACGGTATCGAATGTGCTGGTCTGACGTGGGATGTTGGAGGGGGTTGGCGATCTGGCTGGTGTACCATTCACCTAACGCACCAGCTAGCACCTTACCATCACTATTGGAGGCAGTGGCGGGCTGGGCATTGGAGTACCCGGGGCTTATGGTCCTGGGTGACTTCAATGTCCATGCCGATGACACGGCCTCCACTCAGGCGATGGACCTAGTGTCTTCCATGGTGACACTAGGGCTCTCTCAATTTGTCACAACTCCCATGCATCAGGCCGGACACACATTAGACCTGATCTTTGCATCTGGGATTTTGGTGAACGATATCGCAGCTGAAGTGGTTCCATGGTCGGATCACCTAGCTCTTAAGGCCCGTATGGAGACACCGCCCCAACCCTGTATGGGCGGAGAGCCTATTTTGGCTCACCCTCTGGGCCTGATTGACCCAGAACGGTTCCAAACAGCCCTGAGGGATCCCTGGCCCACTGGCAATTCCCTCGATGACCTGGTGGAAGTCTGGCAAGGCCAGCTATCCAGGGCTATCGATGAAATTGCACCTCAGCGCCCTCTGCACCCTCGTGTAAGGCTGGCTCCATGGTATACCTTGGAGTTGCGCCAGCTGAAGGAAGGGCTCAGACGACTAGAGAGGCGGTGGAGGCATACTCGGGACGAAGCGACGAGAACATCCTATAAAACGTTTATGAGGTCTTATGAGATGGCAGTTAAGGCTGCAAAGAAAGATTACTTTGCAACCAAGATTGCATCTGCAAATTCTCACCCAGCACAATTGTTTAGAGTAATTGGGGATCTTATAACATTGCCACAAGGCAAACCAAACGTTAGAGAATTAGAGATAGGCTGCGAGGCATTTGCGAAATACTTTGCAGATAAAATCTCGTCGCTCCGCCAAGACCTGCCTATCACATTAGATACAGTAAATGAAATTGAGGCTCCGCGCCTGTCTTCGGATTTAGTGCTGGATCACTTCGACCCACTCAGCCTGGAGGAAGTCGATGGAATCCTCTCTGCTGCCCACCCAACAACATATGATTTGGACCCTTGCCCCTCTTGGCTGATTAAATCCTGCCAGAGGGAGCTTAGATGTCCTTTACGGGACATCATAAATAGATCCCTCCTTGAGGGGCATTTTCCAACACCTCTGAAAGAGGCCTTGGTCCGCCCCCTCCTGAAAAAATGTACAGCAGACCCGGCCGAATTGGCAAATTATCGACCGGTGTCTAATTTACCATTTTTAGGTAAAATTATTGAGAGGGCAGTGGCGTTGCAGCTACAGAGGTTTCTAGATGACGCTTCCATCCTAGACCCGTGCCAGTCTGGTTTCCAGCCGGGCCATGGGATGGAGATGGTCCTGGTCGCCTTGATAGATGACCTCCAGCGGCAACTGGATCAAGGCAGTGTGGCAGTGCTGATGTTTCTAGACCTGTCGGCTGCATTTGATACAGTCGACCATCAGCTGCTGATCCACCGCCTCGCCGACATAAGGGTTAGGGGGTTGACCTTACAATGGCTTTCCTCCTTCCTCATGGGTCGGGGACAAAGGGTAGCGATTGGGGGTGAGCGGTCCCAGAGGCGCACACTAGACTGTGGGGTGCCCCAGGGAGCAGTTCTCTCCCCGATGTTATTTAACATCTATATGCGCCCCGTTGCCCAGATTGCCCGGAGGTTTGGGCTGGGTTGCCATCAATATGCAGATGACACCCAGCTCTATCTGCTAATGGACGGACGGCCCGCCTCCATCCCAGGGAATCTGGACCAGGCTTTACAGGCTGTTGCAACGTGGCTTAGGCTGAGTGGGCTGAAATTTAACCCGGCGAAGACAGAGGTTCTCTGTGTGGGTCATGGCGCTCTGGGGAAGGAAATATCTTTCCCGGCCTTCGACGGTGTGCTACTGAAGGCGGCGCGACAGGTAAAGAGCTTGGGTGTTTTACTGGAGCCTTCCCTATCAATGGAGGCCCAGATAACAGCCATTGCCAAGTCAGCATTTTCCATCTGAGGCGGGCGAGGCAGTTGGCCTTTTTCCTAGAGCATCGGGACCTAGCAACGGTGATCCATGCGACGGTCACCTCAAGATTGGACTACTGTAACGCCCTCTACATGGACCCGGAGGTTGCAGCTAGTGCAGAATGCGGCGGCCAGGCTGTTGCTAGGTCTCCCAAGGTGGGAGCATATACGGCTGGGGCTACGCGGACTGCACTGGCTGCCGATTGTATACCGGGTCCAGTACAAAGTGCTGGTCATTACCTTTAAAGCCCTATATGGCTGAGGACCGACCTACCTGAGGGACCGTCTCTCCCCGTACGAACCCCAGAGAGCACTGAGGTCAGTAGGGAAAAACAAATTGACCATCCCTGGGCCAAAAGAAGTTAAACTTCAGAATACCCATGCACAGGCCTTTTCTACCGTGGCCCATACCTTTGGAATCAGCTCCCAGGGGAGGTGCGGGCCCTGCGGAGCCTTGACCAGTTTCGCAGGGCCTGCAAGACCACCCTCTTCAAGCTGGCGTTCATGAACTGCTGAATTATAGTTGTAATAAAGGAAAACGCCAAAATGGTTCGGTTCAGGGACCTTGTTTATTATTATGTCAACTGACAGGGATAGCGTCAAAACAACAATGTTACCGTCAGATTTAGTAATGTTTTAATTAAGTATTGACCGATTTTAAATAATGTTAATTTAATGTTTTTATCTACTGTATTGTTTGCTTATGGATGTTGTTAGCCGCCCTGAGCCTGCTTTGGCGGGGGAGGGTGGGATATAAATAAAATTTTACTTACTTACTAACTAGTTGCCCTTTTCTGGACTTTTCTAAATTGTATAACATCTTTTTTGAAGTGTGGTGACCAGAATTGTAAACAGTATTCCAAATGAGGCCGCACCATTGATTTATACAGGGGCATTATGATACTTGCTGATTTGTTTTCAATTCCCTTCCTAATAATTCTCAGCATAGTGTTGGCCTTTTTTTTATGGCTTTCCCAATGCAATGACAAAAAATTATATTTGATATAAACATTACAAGAAATTAGCACCATTCCAGAAAGATCCAGTTAATGTACCAAGTCTAGTTTAAGGCCAGTAAACATATCAGGTCCAGCACAAAAAAATGCTTCTGGTAGTCAATAGTAGACCTCACTAGTGATCCACAAAGGCTGCATATTGAATACAAACACTGCCAATCCTACAAATGGTAATAATCAGTCTCTATTGCCGTCCCAATTTAAAGGCTGCATTGAATCCAAACTGTGCCTGTTCTTCAGATTGTAATGATAGCAGTCTCTGCTGCAGTCCTAACTTGATGAGTGAGCTAGCTGAACCACACCTTGTTTCAGCAAAGCTTCTTTAAAAGACGGAACTGCTTTCACCACAATTCTTAATGCAGTCAACCACAATTCTGGAACTTTCAATATGTCTCAAAGTCTCTTGCACATAGCTTGCCACTCCCTCAATGATATAAAGATTTCAATAGGAGTTGTATCAGTTCTGCCTTTTGATGAAGTTTGCTGAAATGAGACAGGGACCGATTCCCACTCACTTTGTTCTGATCTCATTGCTCCTTTTCTCATGGCTCTTCTGCTGGATTTCACACAAGCTGCCCTGGGGCGCCAAGTTGCTCTGCCTCTCTTCAAGTTCCCTCCACAGCAGGCAGGATCCTCTGAAAACCAGTTTCTGCCTGCCACGGAGGGAACTTGAAAAGAGGTGGGGCAACTCACCACCCTGGGGCAGCTTGTGCGAAAGCGCAGCAGGAAAAGGAGCAACGAGACTGGAACAAGGCGAGTGGGGAATCAGTCATGGTTTAGTTGGCTCACCCATCAAGTCAGGACTGCAGCAGAATGCTATCATTACAATCTGAAGAATCACACAATTTGGATTCATCATGCAAACTGGGACTGCAACAGAGACAATTATTATAGTGTGTAGAATTGTTATTCAATGTGCAGTCTTTGTGGATTGCTAGTGAGGTCTTCTTATTACCCCTGAAAGCATTTCTTGTGCTGGATTTGATGCATTTACTGGCCTTGATCTAGACTTGGTACATCAACCGGATCTTCCTAGAATGGTACTAATTTCTTGTAAAGTTTTGTCAAATACTATTTGTTTGCTATTGAATTGGGTAAGCCATCATTATTTATCTGTATACTGTTCAAATGCATATGAAATTTATTAAAAACACAAAAAAAACTTTATAAGTGTTCATAAGTTATAAAAACTTTATAAGTTTATTGAGAATTCATTAAGGAGTTATACATGATTTCTGGTTGTCTTTTTGGTGAGTTCTATACTGTATTTCTCATTTTGAATTGTTAGTCATTTAAACCAGATAGTGAGGTTGATCCACCCATCAGCTGTTAGGTTTAAATGACTGTGACCCATTAAAGCCATCAATTTCACTTCCCCCACTTAAAAGCTACCAACCATTAACCCTTCCCAGGTGATCCCCCTCCCAGGTGATTCTTTCCCTCGTGGCCAGGAGAAAGGAGAACCCAAACTAGCCAGTTCAGTTTGTTGCATTTTGGGCAGTTTGGGGTTCAGTTTTGGAACCAGCCCAAACCCCTAACTGAACCAGAATTTTTATTTTATTTATTTATTTATATTTCAATTTATATCCCGCCCTTCCCACCGAAGCGGCTCAGGGCGGCTTACAACATATAAAATCTAACATAGGTTTAGCTTTAAAACATCAATTTACAACAATTTAAAACAGTAAGATAATAAAACATATAGAACAGTGGTCTGTCGGAATGTTACACTACAGCCTTCCAAAGTTTGCAGTTTAAGTTAGTTATAAGCCAGCCGGAAGAGGACTGTCTTGCAGGCCCTGCGGAACTGCCCAAGGTCCCGCAGGGCCCTCACCTCTTCCGGCAGCTGGTTCCACCAGAAAGGTGCCGTTACCGAAAAGGCCCGGTCCCTGGTAGATTTCAGACGGGCCTCCTTTGGCCTAGGGATTACAAGCAGGTTTTAAGAACCTGATCTCAGTACTCTCTGGGGAACATGTGGGGAGAGACAGTCCCTAAGGTAGGCAGGTCCTAGGCCATATAGGGCTTTAAAGGTAATAACCAGCACCTTGTACCGGACTCGGTAGCATTTTAGGTTCATGCTCATCTCTAGTTATTATTTTGGCATTCCAAACCTACATAATGGGAGAACATGCTACCCATGATAAATGGGCACCCTCAAAACTCTGATTGGTTTTCCAATCACATGTACTTAACATAGAAAATACTGTGTTGTGCTATTCATAGTAAATGGTGACAGCACATATCTAGAGGATTGTGTGTCACATAGTCTTCCCCTTAAGCACGGTTAGATCAACAATATCATAATGACTTATATTGACTAGTCTCTAGGGATGCCACAATTTTTTCAGTTAACCTGTTCAGCAGACAAACTTGCCTTGTCCAGCACTAACAATAAGATCGTGAGCTAGTCAGGGATATACTGTATATGGCAGGGATGGCCAACGGTAGCTCGCCAGGTGTTTTTTGCCTGCAACTCTCATCAGCCCCAGCCAGCATGTCCAATTGCTGGGGCTGATGGGAGTTGTAGGCAAAAACATCTGGAGAGCTACCGTTGACCACCCCTGGTATATGGGCTGCATCAAGCAGCTCCTGGAGTTGGGCAGCTGCCTGTTGGTTAGAAACCAATTCACAGCTGCTTGGGGATCAGCTAGGAATCTGGTTCTTAATCCACTCCACCTCCTCTGCAAAATTGCTACATAGTAGCATTACTTTGTCCATGGGATCGCAAAGAGTCGGACTCGACTTTGGGACTGAACCACAACAGACTTGCAAAAGGTAGCTCTTCCTTCCTCATAGATGGATGAAGATAGTTCTTTTGATCTTTTGTATTGCAAAAGGGAGAGAAAGAGCCTGTTTCTCTTTGTTCCCTTCCAAGTCAAGCAAGAGCAGAAGCAGTGCTTCTAATTTCTTCATTGCAAAAGGGAGCAGAGAAAAGATGGCAGCCCAAGGTTGGGGTGGGGAGAGGATGAAGGAAATCAGCTGGGCTTTTGATACCACCCCACAAGCCAGATTTGCTGCATGTCACCAAGTCTGAGAAAAGTCAAACACTGATTAATTGGCTGCCTGATTAATTGGCTGTCTGACCACCACTAGTGAATGGGAAGCAAGCCAAACTGTCAGGTACACAAGCATCTCTAACAGTCCCCCATGAAAGAGCTATTGTCTTTGTTCTCCCTTTAAAGATATGTGCGACACTTATCAGGTGAGGGATCTCTATAACATAAACTGAACAACAGCAATCAGCATGTGGGAATCAAATGTATTCTGGAAATTGACTATAATGGTTTTAAAATCAAGAGAGATTGTATGCATAATATCTCATGTTTCAGTCATAAAAAGATATGCTTTCTACAATTTACCCAGGGATTTATATTTCCCTGTTGTTCCAGGTATTGTTCCTCTGTTGCCATTAGGGACTTTGAATTTTAAGTTTAAGGCATTTCTGTGATCAATATGTAATTCATTCATTTAAGTTCTCTGGTCCCACATGGCTTGCAGAGAATGTAGTCCTGTGCTTGAAACAGCATTAACTGGCAGTGATTTTGCAGGGTCAGCATGGACAAAAGTAGGGAAATTATTCTTGTGGTTTGGTCTATACAATCCTCATGAGATTCCTTTTAAGATTTAGTCTCTGCTCTACTCCTGATATTTGAAATGACATTGGCTTTATTTTTGTTATTTTTAAAACTTACACAAATCTTGTATCATTTATGTTAATTTCTGACTTTATTGTAAAGCTATGAGTTAGTATTTGGGGCAAATCAATTTTCTCAAATGCAATAAAGTGTTTGGATACCACAGATCTACTAATGTAAGTGCTTTTTCCCTGCAAATGGGGTTTACATCTTCAACTAAATTTATACCTCACACTTTTCATGTGAGAAATTAAAATGGCTGCAATATTAATCTATGTTTTTGATCATTCATGAGCTATTATAAAGTATTTTTGAGAGACAGCATGTCAAACATAACTGCCAAAATGTGAGGGAAAACAAATGCAGCTGACAAAGACTGAACCATACAAGTAATACAATTCTGTGTTGATAAAAACCCATTTATACATTACAGATGGTATCACTTTTCATAGGATTCCTGGCTTCATTCAGATATCTGCATTTGGATTTTACTACTCCTTTTGTGCAAATTTAAACAATCTTTATGTGAGTGCATGTTCTGTTTCCTTATGCCTATTTCCCCACCCTCTAAAATATCAATACAATGTCCATATGAACAATATGTTCAGAACTCTCCCAATCAATTTCAGCAATTAAAATGCCAAGACACCATAGGAAAAAATAAGAAGAAGAGCATATTCATCCATCACTTAGCCTGATATACATGTCAGCCCCACACATTCACTGAATTCATGGAATGAGTACACAGACTCAGCCCTCTGTCTCTATGTGATCTCCTGGTTGTATGCAGAGTGCAACTAAACAGAGGAAGAGTTTCTGCATATGCCCTGTGATCAGTGATGTTGCTATCTGGGGAGGGAGAGTTTGCCTTCCTTCACACAGCCACACCTGAAAATAACCAGGGAACTGTGTGGAAGTGGGGGGAGGGACAGTGGATTTGCATCCTCCCTCCCTCCCTATGTGTTCAGTGCATGCATGGGGCTGTCCTGTGTACTGTGCTCTTGTTATGAATATACAATGAATTCTAAATAAAGGAGTTTTTAAGAATTATTGTAATTTAGTAACAACAAGCAGAGTAACAGAATTTTGATAACTATTAATTTGAACCCCCCTAAAACTGGAAAAAGGGGATAAAGCTCCTCAATATCACCCAGTTTAGTCAGTGGAACAAAAAACATCATTCCTACAAGGAAGGTATTTGGGGTTCTGTTAACAAGTGAACTCAAAAGATCCAAGAGATATCAAATGTTGTTTATCCTTTCCCATTGCCAACAGATCTGCTTGTATATAATGGACAAACTGCTATACTATCCTTCATTACAGACTGTGAGGCAGAATATTGGTTTTCCCACGTCTAGACCCAAATGGAATATGGACACATGGAAAGGGTTTCCAGAGAGCTCAAAAGAATTTCTTGCATCTCTCAGCAATGCCTCCTGAATGTAGACTGCCTCTTAATCATGCCTTGAAATCTAGAACAAAGCCTTTATGATAATAAATGTTTAAGGAAGGTGAGTTATACTTGAACTGCTGACTTTCCTCTCTGGAAACACAGAAACTTCCTTCTTTGAGCCCCTGACATTAAGAGAGATGAGATTATCACAATATTTCTATTATGCAATATATCCTTCCGTTTCTATCTTCATTGTGCAAAAAAATGATATTACATATGATGATGACAGACAAGTGATTGTGACACCAATTTTTAAACAGGGGCACAGTACAAAAATGCTTTGGCTGGAGGATGTCTTATCCACCTGAACAACTTGCCAATCTATATTTGAGGAGCTATGCAGCTGAATGTGAGCTAACTTAATTCCAGCAAAAATACACAAACACACTTTAAAGAACATTTCTCCAAAACTAAAATAAAAAATGATGATTTGCTGAAGCCTTCCTGAGTTCACAGAATTAAAGAGAAATATGTGTGGCAAAGTTTGTTGAGTATCTCAAGTAACTTGGAATGATAGATTAGAGCAATTTCTTCTAGATAGGTTAAACCCACACTGATTGACAGCTCCACCATTAGCGCTACCTGTTATGTGCTTTTTTTTTTAAGTGAAAGCAATAATAAGAGAATGGTTCCATTGCTTAGGGCAATTATATTCCAAGCAGAATCCTATATGAATAAAGGATAGTTTGGCACCAAAGTATAACATATATACCAGAGTGCATACACTTATTTTAACATAACAGAAGAAGCAAACATTTGGGAGATGCCAAATTACTTTTCAGAAAGTTGCCAAATCTTGGTTTGCATGCAAGTTGGTTATTTTTGATATGCTATTTACTGAGCTTGCTGAAGCAAAAAGTTCATATTAGAAAATTCACTGACAAAGGGAGACTGTTAAAGGCCAGATAATAGGTGTACTGATGCTTGAATTTTGCCTGTCTTTTACAAAAAATATGAATGAGAACAAGTAAAGACACAATTCTCTGTGAATAAGGTTATATTTTAGGCTGTACATTTTAGGTTGTAGCAATATTTTACCACAGCACCCTAAGAACTAACAACATCTATTTTAGCATGAGTTTTGGTGAGTCACAGCTCAATTCTACAGATACATAGAACTGTATGCTTGTTAGAAGTGTGTGTGGGTGAGGGGGGGGGGGGTTATGTTACAAAGAAAAGACAGTACAAAACAAGATCCAGCCAGACTATTGTTAGTTAAGAATGTCATTCACCTTCTCTGGATGAACTGATTTGTCTTTTAATTTATACCAGCCACTTTTTGTAATACTCTCTTAACCAGGTCTAATAAATGTACATTTTTAGGTATCTGAGGAAGTAAGTTCTGTCTCATGAAAGCTCATGATAAAATAATAGTTGTTTGTCTGCAAGGTGATACTAGGGGTATGTGTTCAGTATCTAGTGAGCTGAATATATACCTGAAAAATACCTTATCAGTATTTTTCAAGTATTTATTCAGCCAAATCAGATTTTCTAATCTGATATTGTTTGGCTCTTATTTGGGCTCAGCTTTATTAGCCAAAGTGGTGTGAGTTCCCCCACCTTCTGAGTGAACTTGTGCTGCTTTCAGGCTCCTCAGTATGAAGTTTGGTTTTGCACAAGTCATTTAAAAAGAAAGTTCCCATTAAATGGCTTTTGCAAATGATTTTGAGAGTCAAGCATTTAAACTTTAAATACCTTCTCTTCCCTCAGTCAGTGAAGGAAAGGCATTTAAACTGATCATCTGACAGGTGGACCCACTGCACTGTTTGGTTTCAATGGGAGGAAGCCATTTTAGTACTCCCTTTCACTCCCCCACTCTAGTTTTCCCAATATTCTAATACATTTTCTTTGAGTATTCACTGACTCTGTTGCTTTCCAGAAGCTGGTGCACTGTTTCCAATACCCAAACCCCTTCTCTTGAAACACCAGTACCTGTATTGAGTTTTTAACTAACTCTTACATTTTCTACAGGCAGTTTCTAACCACACCAGACCAGGAACCTCTTTACTCTTCTGAGCTAACTCCCTGTTTGACTGGGTAGAGAATTTTCATCTGTCTCCCCTTTCCCTTGACCCGAATGGGAGTCTCCGTCTAACTACCCACTCCTCCTTGCCAACTTTCCCCAATTTTCCTGTCTGTGTTAAACTGCTCTCTTCCTCAGCATTCAACTCTAAAGTTCGTCTCTGCTCAACTGATGTTAACCAGTCAGATCTCTTGGAGTAGCCTGGCACTCAAGGCTCTCTGGATCTGTGAAGAATTACCCCTCTACAGTCCTTTATCTGTTTAGACAGTACTTTAAAACTTTTAAAAGTGCCACCCATCACAAGGAATTTAAAACTTTAACCTTGCTTTCCGTGAATAACAATTCAAATGGAATATTTCACATTCCATATTTGGAGTGACTCTGGCTCTTTTCCGGCTTTATTAGCCCTTAATCTTTGCTTCCTCTCATTTTTTGGAAGACTGACACTGTATTACACAGGCTTTTCCATGCTTGTTTTTTATACAAAGACTGTGTATTTATATATTGCAAATCAATATACCTCTTTCTAGGTAATGGTGGCTAAGAGAGCAGGGAAAGGCAATCAGAATCAGTGAACATCTACTCCAGACTCAGAAGCAAGATCACAGCTGTTCAGGACAAATCATATTATATCTGAAATCTGCATGATTTTACACAGATTTCAACCATAGCAAATCAAAACAAAACTGTATTGTCTTAAGAGTGACTTTAAGATAGTGACCCTTCATTCTTGTACCTAATATTTGAAGAGAATAATCATATTTTTACCAAAGGCTGGCTAATGCAAATAATGATTATTTTCTGTTTCTCATTCTCTAGAAATAGCTACCTTTGTTCAGTCTTAAATTAAGCCATCAGAAAAAAATCACATAGAATTAAATACATATTACAGTAAAGATCAAAATAATCCAATTGGTTGCTGCATAAAATAAGAGAAGCACATTTCTGAACTGAATTATTTTGGACACTAGTTCTTTGAGTTATGCTGGGCACTGCCTGTCTTGCCAGAATTTGAAATATATGTCCTGCTGTTGAAGTCCTGCTGCATCAGAAATATATCTCCTAAAGCTACTGGAATCATAGTGACCAAGTATAATGCTGACATAGCTTTGTTAAAACATGAATGTCTGTAGATGTGAGTTCTTGTCTAATGCCCACTTAGTTTGTTCACAAGTCACATTTCAGAATGTATCTTTCTTTACCTTAAATATTATTTCCTGGAAAGTTTCCTGGAAGTTATATATCAATTTAATGATTGTTATTTTGTGAACTTTTACAACTGCTACACTGCCAAGTATCTGCAGTTCCATTCAAAACATATATGAATAGATGATGCAAATGTCTAGCTTCTAAAATTTCCTCAACCTTAAAGGCTAATCCTTCTGCAGTCCTGAAATTCAAAAAAGAATTTTCCAAACATAGAAAATAAATAATATAAAGAGATTTTGTGGTATTTTAGATAATGTACAATCATCCCTCAAGCCAGTATTGCAAGCTAAATAATATACACCTCAAGTACAAACACCTGTGTTAATGTGAGCTAGCTCAGATTTTTGCCTTAGCTCAAGAAGGATGGGCTCCAGACCAAACTAATTTATGCAGTAGCTCACAAAGTAGAATTTTTTTTCTTCCCAAATCTCCACATTTTAGAGGGAGCATTGCCTACAGGTACAGTTCTTAGTTTGAGAACCCTGGATTTATATTTAAAAAGAACAAACAAACAAACCAAATATGCTGAAACTGTACTAGTCTGAAAATATTGGGGGGGGGGGTGGAGAAATCAATTTATTCTTCTCTGTAAAACTTCATGAGTATGTGACTTATTATCTATGCATTATTCAGGAATCCAATTCAGCCTGAGGCTGTGTTATGAGGAGAGGAGACGCTCCTACCTTCCCTCTCATGACATTTTCCAGAGGTGAAATGGCCCCAGCAGTAAGTTCTTTACATAATGTAAGAGCTGCATGTACTCAGAATACTCCATGCCCAGCTCTGAAATAATGCAAATAACTGCCTAGGAGACTGTTTCAGCTCAGGAAACACTATGGCGGAGAAGGCAGGAGACTTTCTTTCCCTCACGCTACAATCCTGAGCTGAATTGGGCTTCTTGGAACTTTCAAAATGTCTTTAACTGCAGCTGCTGTGTGACTGCAGGGAAAGCAAGTCCAGTCTGGGGAATGCTAACCTAACTCACCCAAAAATATAATGCATTGCATGGCCTCTGTTCTGACCTCTAGCTTTGGCTGGTTCCCCCTCAACAGTCAGGACTTACCCTTCAGATGGTCAATGAACAGGCTTTGGGTTTCAGGAGCAGGCAAGGACTGGAGCATAAGATTCCTCAAGATTTGGAACAGGCAGGGTATAAAACTTGATATAGCAGGCAAGAATGGTGGCATTGCAGATCCAATGAATTTGTCTTTCCAGGACCCAGCCAAAGTAGGCTGACCCTAGCTGTATTGCCAACAGGTGCTGGAGTTTCTGAGGCAGCATACTGGCCAGGATCTTTCAAGGAATCATCTTCAGTGTATTGCATGCACTTCACTTCCTTCAGACCCTCCACCACCAGCATTCCTGTGGACTTGAAGAGGATCCTGGGGGAGCGCTATAGGACTAGGACAGGGGTGGTCAAACTATGGCCTAGGAGCCACATGAGGCTCTTTCACACATATTGTGTGGCTCCAGCTTGAAGAACGCATCTGTCTCTTTAAATCACTTCTCCAACCCAGCCAGTGGCTTGGAGAATGCATTTAAAGTTTCTTTCTTTTCACCTCTCTCTCCCCATCTATTTGGCTTCCTTCCTTCCTTGCAGCTCTCAAACATCTGACACTCATGTCTTGTGGGTCTCAGACATCTGACAGTTATTATATGTGGTTCTTACATTAAGCAAGTTTGGCCACCCCTGGGGTAGGCTCAAATCCTGCATGTCAGAAGCATGGAAACTGGGTCTGAAGGAGAGGTTTCAATTTTTATAATTTGTATTGGTTTTAGCTACAAAAGAAAAAGCATAAGCACAGATACAAAAAAAGGGGGGGAGGACATATACAGAATGGGAAAGGTAGCAGGGAAGGAAAAATACAAATATATCAATTTTAAATCTACCTCCAAATAAAATATCCAATTCGTTCTACCTGCAAGTATAAAATTCTCCATATATTTTACCATCTTTATCTTCCATTATAAAACATTTTTACTAAGCTATTATTTGCAATACAAGTCTAAACAGTTCTTCAACTCATATAAATATGAACAAATCAGAGCAGTCTCACCATGAAACTAACTACTTTGGCTTAACCTTGCTAAAAAACACAAACTAATTTGTCAGTTTATCGCTATCTTCATTAACAGAGACACGAAAAATTCATATCTTTATCCTTAAAAAAAACTAAAAAGAAATACAACCTGGTATTATGTCTATCTCAATATAAACAGTTTCTCCTGGGGGACATTATTAAAAAAACAAATCTAGCAGTTTACATAACATTAGTGTTGTCTGCCTTTTTAACGATTAATCCACATCTTGTATCCCTATTGGGCTAAGAAGAACAACTTTTTATTACCCAAAAATAAAAGTCTCATACCTGTTCTTATTGAGAGTTACCTACCCAACTATTCAAGGTAAAAACATTTCAGGAAACCCTTCTTACTAAAAAGAAATCTATCTCCTGAGTTATAGATTAACTTGTAGAATTACTCATATCTATAACAAACAGAAACTAATATCATTATTTATTAAAAACAAGTTCAGCAATTTGTCAGGAAATTATGTTATCTGCCTTCTTAAAAATTAATCTAAAATAACTATTTTTACATAAAATTCTTTTCAAAAACTTTTTAGCCCTTTAACTTTTAAATCCATCTTGTTTTAAACAAGACAGCTTATTGTAGCCCAAAAATAAACAAACAAAAAAAAAAGGAGTCTCACTCAGCCTTCTAATTTCACATATCAGAATTTCTTACAAATTTCACGTCCAGCTATCCACTGAGAAAAATCTAATTCAGGAGGCTCTTCTTTCTGAAAGATTTCCACATCATGATTTTCTGGTTAAAATGCATCTTCTTACTTCTTAATGCAGTCATCCTTCTCGAAGGAGATGAGAAAAATTCCACAGCCTTTGTTCCTCTCAACCTAGCTTGAGTCGGTCTCCATTTCCAGTCTTCTTTTTTAAGTATGCCACAAGATTCCATTTTAATTTTCTTTTGTTGATTTCCCAACAGCTCAGTCTCCCATTTCAATTCCACAGACATCACCAGGTTCTCTTTAGCACTCTGCTCATGTAGATTTGAGGTTTCGCTAGCTTTCAGCAAAAAAGCTGCCATTTGCTTCTTAACCAAGTCAGCCAATAAACCAAGATCTTGCCTCAGAGATTTTAAACTGCTTAAAATGTCTTTTTAATAAGAAATTTCACTTAGCAAAGCCATTTTTCTCTGTCAGCAAACTCAGTCCATTAATCCTGACTAAAAAGTAGCTCAGAGTCCCAGATAGCCCGTCCTTCTCAGTGTCCTCCAACTGAAGTTTTAGATGCTAACATACGAATTACAGATCAGACAACAAGGAAAAATCCCTCTAACAGGTATCTCATTTTGTTCAGACCATATTGCAGCCAAATAATAGTCTCTTTAACAAATATCCAATTATGATCTGGGTCGATTTAAATGTCCATATTCCGATTAATTCAAATTATTTCCAGTACTTAAAGATGTTCTTTGACTTTACACGCCTCATTCACAGGGAAATTAGAGATATCGATCTCTTTCCCTTCCTTTGAACTACTAAGTCATTAGAATGTAAAAAGGACCCATTAGCCCTTGGCAATTGAAATTCAAGTTACTTGCATTGCAGATTTCTTATGCTTGAGATAGAGGGGTGATGGATCAAAAGCTTGTTAAAGAAAAGAAAGGCAAGCGATCTAGTGTTCACCTCCTGCTGCTGTATTAGCGATCGCGATGGGAAAAGCTTCAGAGCACACAGAAGGAACAGGAGCAACTGCCGTTTCACCCCTGTTCCACTGTAAATTTGGTGCCTCTACAGCCCCCCCAAACCCCCCGATACCTCCAGATCAATTCCCCATTATACCCTATGAGAATTGATCTCCACATAGGGAATAATGAAGTGCCCAGCAGACATTTCCCTCCCCCCCCCTTCTAGTGACTCTGAAGCGAGGGATTGGTATCTCTACTCACGAGTTGCTGCCAACTTTAAAGTAACACAGACACACCATCACAAGAGGAAGCCTTTCCAATTGGACACAGAAGCCTCCAGAGGTGAAAAGTCACATGGTGGCTGTAGGGGCGGGGCTTCCCCCTGCCAGCCAGTTGACTGGGGGTGGGAAGGAGCCTGAGAAAGTGGGAGAACCCCCTCTGGGACCTGGGGATTGGGAAGCTTACTGGAAAGGGTCATGACAGAATGTACAAAATTTTCTGGCAAATGGCACCCACTTTATCAGCTAAGAGCACAGGCAGCCAAACAGTCCCAATCAGAGATAAATTAGTATGAAAGGGGACAAATAGTGAGTAAACTCTGCTTTAAAAGTAGGCCACTATAATGACCCAAGCTTGACCCTTCTACAACCCTGTAGCAAAAAGATGCTTGGCAGTGTTCAACCCAAACATTAAACAAGAGCAATCCAGCAAGGGAGCTTGACTGGGGATTCAATCAAGGTATGTTCAATTAGCAATAGTATTTGAAGTGAAGTTCTCAGCATCCCTTATACACGCATGTATAACACTGAGTATTCAAGTGTGGATACTGTGGAAAATCTGCCATTCACATGCTGCTCATATTACACAAGACCCAATATATGTATTCTGTAAAGAGATCCTGAACTGGATCCAGCTAATCCTTTCTTCTGTTAAAGTAGCTTTGTTCTGATTTAGCACAGATTTTCATTTAGTAGAAGGAAGTTGCCAGATACTAACTTCCAGTTTCTGCTTGTGATAATTTTCAAAAGGAGGGAAGCCTGAGACTATTTTGAACAGCAGAAGGATCCTAGCCCATGATCCTGTGAGGTGAGTGGTTACTTAGTGTTGGGTGTTTTTATGGTAGCTTCCCTTCCTGTGTTGGAAAGCCCAGCTGGTCCTCCTTCTGCCAAATGCTCCATTGTAATCAGAACATTGCCTTAGAATGAATTCACTTTGTATGAATTAGTCAAATAAGACTCCCAGCTTCTGTTGCTGAGGGATGTCTAAGCACAAGTGAGGGCTTTTTGAGTTTTATATGGCTTCTGAAAAATCAAGCAGATACCATTATGTTCAAGCAACATGCTTGGTGTTAGTAGTTACAATTAGTCTCCTGTATTGACTATATATAGAAAGGAGGAGAAAAATAAAGGTTCTTCTTTTTGCTCTTTTCATGAATGTGTAATAAGTAAGAAGAGTGCAACTATAAAGCAGTAAGCTTCCTCCCCCACTCTATGTGAAGTAATGGAATAATTTGTCATCTGACATTTTCTTGCACGTGATTCTTTTTAAGATTAAGGAGCGATGGGAACTTTTGGCTGCTATATGGTTTGAGCTGATTAGTGTATTTCTTCGGTGGAATTAGATATTTGTTGGGAATGTATGTTGTTTACTTTTAATACATTTTACAAATAAAAAAGATTGGTACAGAATGCTCTATAATCACCATTTTGTGGAGTAAAAAATACTCACACTTTGTTATAGCCAATAGGATATTATGCCTCCCTGTCATAGTATTGCTGTGTCATACAAGGATCTGGTCCTATATGTTTAAGGTCCACATTGTGCATTTAAAATACAATAAGCAGGCAACGTCTACTTGAGCACTGGGGGATGATCCATAATCAGTGAATGCTTATAACTGTTCATTTTTCATTGGGACCAAAATATATCACTAAGTACCCAAAGTGCTGTATATGGGAAATCAATAAATGCAGAGCTTAGATGATAAATGTTTACTGTTTACTCCTTCATTGCTACCATGCTATGATGAAAAACAGCACCTCAAAATGAATAGTTGAGTTACATTTAAGGAATGGCAAGCTGGTCCGGCTTCTTAAGGGCAAGCAAAGTACCACAATAAATACATATCCTTGTTTTTAAACCCTGGGACACCCTCAAAATGGAAAGGAATCACTTGTTTGGGAGATAAAATAGAGCTCTCACATAAAACGGAGCCACTTTTCTCACTACTGGGAGGATGTTAATATGTGCATAAGACTCAGGGGGGGAAAGTTGGCATTGCTCTCCTGCATGTCTGATTTATGAATCCAGCTGAGCCAAGGAGGAACTGTGAATGAATGAGGTTGGGTTGCTATCTGTCCTCCTGTCTCAACCCCACCCCCACCTGGCTTTCTGGCTGATGAAATATTTCAAGAGCTAAATTACCTAGCGTCACCAATATTTTATGTGAAACGGCAATGGAGAGTTTCACATCTTCTTTGAAAAGAAGGGACAACACCATTTGCATTTACAATGTGCCAAAGAATTCTCCTGACTTACAAGATGATCATATTTTACCCTCCTCAGTCACTTCCTTTAGACTAGCATAAGAAGAGTCACATATTGCACTAAATGTAAATATAAGAAAGTAACCTCAGGCTGAGCTTTATACAATTGCAAGCATTCTGATGACTTTCCTTTCTCACAATCATTTTTACAATTTTTTCCATACCTTAAAGATCTTTGCAAATCAAATAAAAAGGGGTCAAAGGGAACAAACTTCATATTATCAGTGACTGCTGCCCAATTAAGCATTAATAATGTATTTTATCTGACAATATTTCTGCTGACTTTGCACCAAAGAGTGCAGGGTGGCAGACTACCTTTCAAAGGCCCACCTGACAAGACAGGCCATAACCCTGTTCCCAGCACCAAGGCTCACCTCGGTGGGACCAGGGGCTGGAGGGTGATGACAGGGTAGCCTCAGCAACAAGGCCGCTTTGTCAGGCTGCCACAGGGAGGTTCAAAAAGCACAGAAGCTGCAAGTGAACTGGTATAATGGGGAGAAATGGCTCTCTGAACCCAGGTGGTTTAAGACAGATCAGGGCTATGAATAACAGGAGCTGGCTAAGAAGCACAGAACACTTAAATGGAGGATGGAGCTTAGTGAAAAATCCAGATGTGGTGCTGGGGTTATAAATACAATGGAAGGGAACTGGCAGGAGGTTGGATGGAGGGAGAATGTGCAGAAGCAAAAAGGAAAATCCAAGCCAGCTAGGAGGAGGAGGAGGAAGAAAAAGTCAAAGAAAGAAAAAGGAGTTCACTAAGAGAGGTTCCTAGGCAATAATGCAGGTTACAGTGTTGTTGCTCTTCTTACTTGTAATGCATTGTAACCCAAGCTGGGTGAAGCTAACCACACCTTCAGGTGCTTGGATTGATATTCTTCTAATAAAATAACCTGAGTAAGAAAGCAGTGACTGGGTCAGTGCTTTCAAGACCCCATGGACCCAGATATGATGTTCCTTTGCTCACAATGGGCACCACAATGCCATATAACAACAAACAAACCTGTGAGGTGAAGTAGGCTGAAAGAGTATGGTTGGCCCAAGGTCTCCCAGTGTTTCCCAAATGCTAATTGGATAGTCTAACCAATATATTGCACAGGCTGTCTAGTGTGATATTCTAATCAATTTGTCACACAGACTGTCCTTCATCTAACCTCCTGCCACTTCCCTTCCACTGTATTTATAAGACTCTTGGCTCCTGTCACATAAATCCCCCAACAGTACAGAAATTATGGGGGATAAATTTTTGTTATTCTTGGAAACTGCTAATTTCCAGTTTATTTTCAGCTCTTGTAAATCTGAGTGCACACACCTACATGGGATGGGGTTTTTGTTTGTTCGTTTGTTTTGTTCCTTGCTAAATGGAGCCTGACCTGCTTGGCAACTGTGTGTATTACCAATTGCAATGTGTAGGTAATATTGACAAAAGTAATGCCATGAGGGGGTACAAATATATCATTTACCTCTCCCCCCCACCACCTAGGGTTGCAAAGAAAATATTTGCCTCTGTCTGCCAGTCACAGTGGCAGGACCACAAGAGGGGAATATTCCCCTACACATCTACCTACCGGTTTGTTTGTTTGGAACAGTTACCTGTTTGTGGTGCCTTACAATTTAAACAACCCATTAAATCACAACCATTAAAAACAAAACAAAAAACATTAAAATATGTCATTAAAAACAAGGAATGGAAAGGTACCCTGTGCAAGCACCAGTCGTTTCCAACTCTGGAAACGAGCTTTCACAAGGTTTTCACAGCAGACTTTTTACGGAGTGGTTTGCCATTGCCTTCCCTAGTCATCTACACTTTCCCCCCAGCAAGCTGGGTACTCATTTTACCGACCTCAGAAGGATGGAAGGCTGAGTCAACCTTGAGCCGGCTACCTGAAAACCCAGCTTCTGCTGGGGATCAAACTCAGGTCGTGAGCAGAGCTTAGGACTGCAGTACTGCAGCTTTAACACTCTGTGCCACAGGGCTCTTCATTAAAAACAAACCAAGGTATTAAAATGGTTTAACAGATGCACTGAGCCATCTAAAGAGATATAGATAATACAGTGCTTGGGCAAGAAGGAAATAACAGAACAGCTAAATGATATAGCCACTTATTTAAATTCTTGTATAAAAAGGGATGTTTTATTCTGCTGCCTTAAAAAAAATGAGGGGCTTCCAAAGGCAATGTAAAAGGTAAAGGTAGTCCCCTGTGCAAGCACCAGTCATTTCCGACTCTGGGGTGACATTGCTTTCACAACATTTTCACGGCAGACTTTTTACAGGGTGGTTTGCCATTGCCTTTCCCAGTCATCTACACTTTCCCCCCAGCAAGCTGGGTACTCATTTTACCAACCTCAGAAGGATGGAAGTCTGAGTCAACCTTGAGCCGGCTACCTGAACCCAGCTTCTGCTGGGATCGAACTCAGTCATGAGCAAAGAGCTTGGACTGCAGTACTGCAGCTTTACCACTGTCCCACGGGGCTCCATTCAAAGGCAATGTACCCCTGCAAAAAACCCTTCTCTCACCTCCATTCTACCAATTTTCAGTGCTGGCCGTATACCTCACTGTGAAGCTTATGTAGGGATTTTTTTTCAAGTAAACATTGTTGTATCACTAGCCCATGTGACCAATGGCAGCTTAACACGAGTGCCATGTGAGGACACTGCCTGAGCCACCCTGCTTGATACCTACCTGTCTGGCCCACTAAGAGTGGACAGGGAAGTCAAAATGCCCCCAGAGCAAGCCACGTTAAATGGCCTCTGCAGCACAACAAACCAGAACTTCAGGAGTAATAGGATGGTCAGTTTTTCTGTTTTCTTCTTCCTGCAATTTGACTGCACTGTAGGATAGGCCTGCCAGTCCACAGGTCTGAGTGGTGGGTCCCCTGGTTTTGTAGACTCCTCCCCACCATCAGCTAGCTGACTGGTGGGAGGAAGCCTTGCCCCAACAGCCAGGATGTGTCTTTAGAACAGGAGACTGCAGGGCTTCCATTCCATTTGTAATGCTTGTAAAAATTGTAATTCAGCAATCTCCTGTTCCAGGCTGTTGAAGAAAAACAGGTTTCTCAGCTTTGTAAATCTTGATTTCAGATTTGTGTCCATTCATTTTTTGGTATACCCAGGCCACAAGGACACTGGGCAGAAACTTTGAAGACTATGGGCGTTTTTGCACAGGGCTTACCCCGGAGCGACGTCCCTCTTCACCGCGCAGCGTCTGCGCGGATTTCGCACCAACTGCTCCGCAGAACCCAGAAGAGCCGCAAAGTCCCACGGCTTTTGCATCGCAAATGTAAACCACCAAAAACCAGTTTACATTTGCAACGCAAAAGCCGCGGGACTTTGCGGCTCTTCCGGGTTCTGCGGAGCAGTTGGTGCGAAATCCGCGCAGACGCTGCGCGGTGAAGAGGGATGTCTCTCCAGGGTAAGCCCTGTGCGAAAACGCCCTATGTATTTATCCATGTGAGAGTGTGTTATTCTGTGGCTTCAAAAGAAATTATTGTGATTTTATGGAGTGAGCAGACAAAGACTATCAAAACCATTGGAAAGTTACGGAAAGGATGAGTTCTCTATATCTCTTCAGTGTTTGTATTGTTCTGTGGATTCTTCTGCTCCATGTGCTTTATTCCAGAATATTGGCCAAACAGTAGCACAGTCATTCAGCATAAGCAAACTATTGTTTCCTGAAGAAGCAACATCAGCATGTACATTTAAAGAGACAGTGTTTATATAGGATCCAGGGAACATGGCTATTGTGATTGATGAAAAAGGGAGTGTGGACAGTGTGCATTAATTAGAAAAGTGTATCTTGATTTTTTCCTGTATTTATATGGTGTACGTCAGTATATATAATTGTGTATTGTTTGAAAATAAGGCATTATTCTTCTATGCATATTTATATATGTGTGTGTGTTGTTCTCCCCTGAAGATAATGGCTGCTTTAAAGGGTAGACTCTATGTACCATGCTGAAGCCCCTCCCTTCTCCAAACCCTGCCATCTCCTGAATCCACCCCCAAAGTCTCCAGGTACTTTCCAACACAGATCTGGCAACCCTACAGAAAGGAGATACAAGTGTCCAGGAAGATTTTGGGTGATTTTCTTTGGATTTTCAAAACTCAATAGGAATCTGTTTCTTCTGTATATATTGAATGGTGTTAGCAATTTGTATTCCATTTTGACCCAGAAAATGGTGCTTGTTTAAGGTCTTCCCTAGTTTATTCAATCACCCCCAGACAACATTTTTCTTTCTATGGGTAATAATATGCAGAATTCTCCCAAAATTGTTTCAGTCTAATCTTGTGAAAATCCTGGGTTTATCTAGGAATAAATGTGTTCACAAAAATAAAATACTGTCAAATGTGTATTAATCTTCAAATTGCAAGGCTTAAAATTTTGCCAGAGGAGAGAAGGGGAGGAATGGGTCCATTTATCACCCTTTTTAATCACTGGTAAGTATCAGAGCTTTGCAAAAAAAAAAAAAAGCCCTGCTCTGAAGGGAAGAGAATGTGTTTTGGAAAATACGTGTTGAGAACATGCAGTTTAACCTTGGTAATTGAATCTAGGTCATCTGCTTGTCTATGCAATTGCACCAGATTTAATTCAGAAAAGAAATCAGAAATCCAGCAAATGGATACTCACATGTATGTGAGCTGTGGGCTCTACAGTACTGCACACAATTTATGTTACAGGGACATGCGTCCGAGCTTTTTGGACCAAATTTGGAAGGTAGCTTTTCAAATAATTTTTTGATTAGCTTAAATTATTTTTATAATGGTTAAACTTATATATTAGAATATAGAAACATTATTCAACATGTATGCCTTTGACTAGGACCTAAGACTTTACTGCAAGAGGCCTCATTAACCCTTGTGCCAGTTTACATCTATAAGTGAGTAATAAGTTTTTAATGTACATACAATTTAAGAATTTGATATAAGATGAAATTTAGTAATTAGTAACTGGGAGCTTTCAATCCCACCCCCCTTTACAGAACCCCCTTCCTTTTTTGGTCTGAAATAGATTTGGTAAATGTTTCAGTTTGTATCATGAGTCTGTATATATACAATATGCTTGCGTAGTGAATAAAGCCTTTTAAGGCTGAAATGCAGGACTTTTTTTTGAGCACAGGAATGCAGTTCCAGCTCACTTGGTGTCAGGGGGCGTGGCCTAATATGCTAATGAATTCCTGCTGGGCTTTTTCTACAAAAAGCCCTATGTTAAACAATGGTGCCATCAAGGAGTGTGGCCTAATACGCAAATGAGTTCCTGCTGGGCTTTTTCTACCAAAAAAACCCTGCTGAAATGCATCGAGTCACATTGGTTTCCATTTGTGTTTTATGCATTTTAATTTGCTATTATGCTAATTTTGGGCCCTAAAATGCTTTTAACCATTTTAAAATAAATACATTTTTTAAAATAATATTGAAATTATATATACTGTTTTTTACAAAAGGCCCTAAATTTGGTTAGTACTAACCTTTTTGGTTCTTGATTCCAATATTTGTGGGTAGATTCCCAACCCCTTAGTTTTTTTCTTAGTGGAAGTTTTACCTACAACATGGCAGAGTTTCATGGCAAATCCCAGTGCACCATGGTCAGGATAGAACCCAGTCCACCAGGCAAACTTATATAGCCACATTCATCTACAAGAATTTAAAACCACTTATTTAATTCAGTGCATGTGCAATGCTGTATTTAGCAGTATCTGAAGAAATAAACCAGTATCATATAACAAATGGGATGCTGCCAAGGAACTAGCAGTGAAATATATTTTTGATAAAGGCTAAAATCTGCTTAAAGTTTAAACTCAGTCAATTTTTATACCAGGTAGCATAGCAATCAGTTACTTCTTGTCACTTCAAACACTCTCCCATCTCAAGCAGTAACATATCCATTCATATTGCAAACAAAAAAAAAATACATATTCCTGCGACGAGTAGTTCACTGATTGCTAAGATATCAAAGAGGAAAAGGATTTATATTTAAGGAGGCAGGATGAAACTGGAGAGTGCAATCCTAAAGAGACTTCCCCCCACACACACACCTGATGACAACGCAGAGTCAGTGCAGGAGGACCTGGTGAAATTAAAAATCACAGGATATTCTTTATAAATGTACCTGGTTCTGTCTTTAAGGATACCTAAAAGGTTTTGGCAGTGTTTGCCTCTGTTAGTCTCCACCACTTTGTTGTGGAATGGGCTTCCTGATATATAAGGAAGGCCATGACCTGGCCTTCAGAGGCTCTGTAAAATAACTTTTCTGTTGTGCCTTCAGCAGCCCACGAGTTTTACTTTCTTCCTTTTACTTGTAATGTGATGTATTTGTTTTAAAACTTAGTCGCCTTGAGTCCTGTTGATTGGGAGAAAAATAGGACATAAATACTTTACATAAATAAATGTTTAAAACATTCTTTTAATTCATAGCCCCTTTGGTTATATTTTATTTATTTCTATCCAGTAAAACATAATAAAACACGGAGGGAGAGCAGTTAATGGAGATTTTTTACTATTACGCTTGGATATCACCTAGAATTTCTGCATGCAGATACAAGGGAGCTATTTTTTGCTTATTTCCCCTTCTTGCAGCAGCCCCAAATGCTCCCTGAAATGCTTCTCCTGAGGGATAGGGAACCCCTAGGAAAAGGTTGGAGATCACCAGAGGCCTCCACTGGAGTGAAGGATCTGTAAAAATCACCCACCTTGAACCTGAAAAATTCTAGGTGGGATTTAAGCCATTGTGTTTCTTGGATTTATTTCTTGTATTTATAGCCTGTCCTCCCCTGCATTTTCTAGTATATAAATATACATACCGTGTGAACAAAGTGTATGTGGTTTCAGTTTTAGGAATATTGCAGCAGCATAACTAAGCTATAGGTATTGCAGCAGCATAACTGAGCGATAGGTATTCTTGTGTGTCATTTAGGCCAGTCTAGATCTAAAGCTATTCCTAAAGATAAATCCATTAATGGATGTAATATACTAATGGCCATGAAAGACCAATGAAACGTCTTGGCTTGTAGTATTATTGCTAATCTTCAAAACATGCAGGCATTCTTTCTAAGAAACCACACTAGCATGAATAGTAAAACTGTTAATCACTGTAGTTAGAACAGGGAATATTTGAGAGGTGAAAAAAAAGTTTCAAGGATGAAAGCTGCTGCTCTTTTCTTGGTTCCATGATTAATAGAGATTAAGTAAAGAACATAACCGATAATTCATACTATCCAAACCACAATCTGGTTTACAAGAATTAGACTAGATCTCAAATTATAGAACACCATCTACGACTCAAACATCTGACTGTGACAATTCATTATCATCATTAGTGTGAACAAAAAAAAAATCATGCCATATAGACAATAAAATTAGTCAATATGTGGAATCTAGGTAGATCTAATCAGAATACTACTTAGTTCTACTCAATGGGGCTTATTCCAAGGAAAATGTTCTTATGGTTGCTCTGTAATCTACAGTAATCTACAGAAATCTTAAATCAATGAGTTCTTCACACAGTTGTCTGGGAGTATCTATCAAATATTTGTTAATCAATGATGCCAACGTATAACAGCAGTCCATACAAGAAAGGCCTCTTCCAAAACTCACTTGCTCACTGCTTATAATTTTTCCCTTGTCCATCCATCAGAGCAGCTTCCTTTGCAGGAAGGTTGCATAAAGCCTACCAAGGAGTTTGGCCTTGAAAGGGCAGTTTCTGGGAGAGTTCTCTTAGCCCCACCCACTACACAGGGTGTCTGTTGTGGGGGGGGGGAGAGTAAACGAGATTGCAAGCCACTCTGAAATTGTGATTCAGGGTATAGGGCAGGGTATAAATCCAATATTTATTTATTTAATTTATGTCCTGTCCTCCCTGCCAAAGGCAGGCTCAATATCTTCTTCGTTTTCGTCTTCTTCTTCTACTGCCAGAAGACTGATTGGTCTATAGTTTCCTGGGTCCGTTTTATCACCTTTTTGCATACAGGTGTAATTAGTGTTATCTTCCATAAATCTGGTGTTATTCCTTCAGAATTTAACAATGTAAATAATGATGAGACCGAAGCCATAAAATCTTTATGGGAAATTACAGCTGTCAAAGGAAAACAAGATGTGTCTCTCTGGCATTTAATTACCCCATTGCTGAAACAAAGAGGTGTAATCACAGTCCCCATATCAACAATTTTCTTGAGAAAATCACTTCAGAAATCTTTATAAGAATCATGATGCTGAGCCTGACTTAGAGTTTAAGATAGAACTTCAAAAGGTTCCACACTGGGATCCTGTAACCCATTTTGAGGTACTTGAATTGATCATAGCCCTGAAGACTGGAAAATTTCCCAGTTTGGATGCTTCTCCCTCCAACCTCAGCCGCCCTGAACCACTTGTGGGAAGGGCGGGATACAAATCATAAATAAATAAATAAACCTTCTGAAACTGGCCCTTAGTAGAAATTTAATGGCATCAATCCTACATAACTGATACTTTGGATTCTATGTATCTGATGAAGACAGCTTTGAATCTTGAAAGCTTATACCCTCAAAACCTTGTTGGTCTCAAAGGTTCGATTGGACTCAGTTCTAGCTGTTCTACTGTAGACAACTATTCTACTGAACTATGTCGCTACCCTCTGAAACTATTTTTAGGATTCAGTGGTTTACCTTATATATCTTACAGCATCCCTGATAATACTGTTGTTATTTTTTATTTTAAATGCTAAAATTCAACCATCAGAAAGTGGGCTGTAGCATGTTGTCTTTACTATTGAACGCAAAGTTCTTTTAAACTCTCCCCAGTGCCATAAGTCAAGTTCAGCACAGGAAAGGGAATGGAGAGACATTCTGTTTTTCCTGGCACCAAACATGCAAACTAATTAAAGCCTGTGTATTCAAGCAAAACCTGCCCATCAAGCCTCAGTCCTAGAGATAATGCTGCAAAGCACTGATCATTAGACTACTGCATGCACCACTCCACCTCCCTTTACAGTACTCTTGAAGAAAAGTTTTCAGAGGAGAGACGTTGTTCCTTTGACAATTGCTGAAAACACGTATTAAAGTCTTTAAATGGATATATGAAGAAATTAAAAACACTTTGTTCTTAACTACGTGGAAGAGGCACATTAGAATGGCTGCTTATCTGATGTATGAAGAATTATTCCATCACCCACAAAAGAAAACTGTCCAGATCTTTAATTATGTAATATATAAACCAAAGGGGAATCTATATTGCAGGCTTAGATTAATATAGCACCTGTTCCTAAGATACCCTAAGAACAGTAGCTCCGTGTGGTGCAGGGATGTTTAAAAAAATCCTCAATACTTCACCAACTACAATTCCTGGGATTCTTTGAGGAAAGCCAATAAGTAACATAAAACAGATATAATTTCATAGAATGCTAAAGGAGAATCAGTATCCTTTAGGAAGAAAATGTTATCACTCACTTTAATATAAGGCAGGGCACATAATAATGAATTTAATTAGTATCAACTTTGCTTTCCAAAGTTCACTTTTCTTTCTCTCTGGTGATCTGCATACTTTCTAAAACTCTTGATTTGGAATTCAATCCACTGCAAAATATAACTAACCTTCTTTTTGAGTCTTCAGGAGATACAGCAATTAACCCCAACTTCCCTGTCCGAGTTAAGACTTTTTCATTTTCCTTCTTGAAGAATGAATGGGGACTTCTTAAAGGTCTGCATTAGCAATTAAATACATTCTCCGGATAGACAACTGGAATTCTTAGCTTTTCCATTTTTGATAAAATGGTTGCCATGGTGATGTGTTCACTGAATTCTGAATAGGGATGATTCAACCTGATGGATAGGATGACAAGTAAATTTGGGAACTATCACATTGACCTTTGAGGAGAAAATGCTACCATCCTGCTAGTGCTCAAATTTAATTTTAGAATCAAGGCACTGAATATATTGGCTACATGGCTTTCCTTTGCTTGCTGCACTCCACTGCTACCTTAAAACAAACGGTAATGCATTCCATCAAGAGAGTGAAATAATGCCACTAGGTAATAGAGTTTGAAATGTTTACAAACCTATAAATGAAAACCTCTCCATTAATATGAATGAATATAATCAAAATCCTACTTGATAATTGCTACATGCATAATATTGCACAGTGTATCTCGTTTGTTGTGGGTTTTACAGCTAACAAAAAGCAGCCATTGTTCATAGGCATTAATTCCTGTGAATCAAAAGAATGTTCTTTCATATCATTTCATTAAGAGTTCACCACCCTGTTTTGCGAGCACTTACTGGTGGGATGAGTCTCATTTTTTTTGCGGGAGTTTTTTTTGCGGGGGGCGGGGGGGCGCTTTAAAGTCCTGTATGGCTTAGGTCTTAGGACAATCATACTTTGTAGGCAACATCCTCCCAAATGGACCTATCTAACCACTAGGGTCATTTTCAGGAGCCCTGATTTGAATGTCCTCATCACTGGAGGCATAGATGGGATGATAAGCCTCTTTTAATTTTATTTTTGTTGTTGTTTTAACCCTGAGGATTTTACCTTTCCCATCTTAACTCTCTCAAATGGAAGCAGAGTTTTAGAGGAATGCAAACCTCCCCTGCTTAACTGGATAATTGGCTGGCGTCCTTACTGTCTCTGACTCTGGAAGGCTATCAAGTGGGAGCTTTGTCTACTTAGGAACTTATTACTACTATTTCCTCTCAGCTGCCCTCCAAGCTCCTCTTTTAATAACAGTGAATTTGAAGTCTTTTAAACATGGGAGAGATTTAGAGCTGCCTTTTTTTCATCTCCACATTTTTGTGTGCAGTGCTGCCGTTGAGGCTATACCCAGGGCCAAGGAACTTTGCAGAAAGACGCCTAGTTACCATGGGGGTCTCCAAACGCCCAAGGGATACTGAAGATTCACTGGAGGCCAGGTAAGTGGCAACCTGAAAAACGATCTTGTTGTTTGCAGCATCAAAACTATGGATTTATCTCCCCAAGAACCATCATATGTCATCTTCCATAACAGTCTTCTGTTGAAGAATCTTCTGATTTGTTTAGCATTCATTCCCTAACCCCTCCCTCCTGTTGTATGTTTTCATATTTTGTTTAATTGCTGTTTTTATATACATGTATTCTTTAGTTAGTTTTAATGTTTTTGATAATTTCCCACCTTGGGGACACTAAACTGGGTAGAAAGATGTCATAAAATGTTATAAATATATAAATTTGGGTAGCGTGAGAGATGCCAGTATAAAGTGATGTTTCTACAGAAAATCTTATGTATGTATTAAAATATGAAGAAAGTCTAAGCTATTATTCTCTTCTTCTCAGATATCATAGTCAAGCTAAGGGTAAATAAACAGTACTAGTACAACATTATGGTTTCATAATTTATTATATAACAGAACTGCAGATAGCATGGAGACAATTTTTTAGAATATGCACTAAAAGAACAAAACATTATTTAAGATCTTATGATCATGGACTTTAATAAAAATTAATGTAAAAATTATAGTCAGCAGCAGATTGTCACTTCTGTTGTGGATAAATACATTAGGAATAATTATCATTATGTGATAATGTTTCAGTTCACCAGAGCACTAGATTGTAGAATGACATGCAATAGACTGTAAAAAATACTACTTAGGATTTGAGATGCTTGAATACCCACCAGTTCAGCTCACATCCTGTTCACCTGTCATTAAGAGGGAGATGACAATCCAGCATGCAGTTCAGATTGCTCTCACATATATTCGCTCAGTTACTTTCTGTGCATGGCAGAAGGTGTCATCAAGCCACAGCTGATATATGGTGACCTCATAGGCTTTTAAAGCACGAGCCATTCAGAAGTGGTTTGCCATTGCCTGTCTCTGCAGCATAACTCTGAGATTATTTAGCAGTCTCTGCTCCAAATGCTAGCCAGAGTTGCCCCTGCTTAGCTTCTGAGATTTGACAAGGCTTGTCTAGCCCTGGGCTATCCAGATCAGTGTGCATTCAAGGTGCGTCTTAACCCCACCACCACCACAGCCTCCCCATTGTTCTCCACCACCACCAATTTTTAAAATGAAGATTAAAGAGGGGGGAATCAAAGCAGTCAAAATGCAGAAAGGAATGAAGCTCTAGCACCAAAGTTGCTCACAGGTGAAAAGCTGCTTAGCACAGTGCTCAGGCTGGGTGGTGATGATAAGACAAACTGATCTGAGGGTAAGATTCATCCTGAACATACCAGAACGCCTACTTAGAATGCATAGCAGCTATCGGGCTTGTCTATAATATGGTGGTCATAAGATACACTCATATGAGTCCTTTCAGAAAAACTAGTTACACAGATTTCTCATGGCATGATGAATGCCTGACTCATTGCACAATAGGCAAACCAAAAGTCCAAATCTCAGTGCTCCTAAAGTGATCATTAAAATTCAGTATAGAGCATGGCTGGGAAATAGGACATGTCTGTGGCATTAGTAATTTGTAATCTTTCACATTTAGATAGATAGATAGATAGATGAATTTATTGTCATTGTTCTCAACAAAAAGAGAGCAACGAAATGAGGTGCTCTTCCACAAACATACCAACACATCAACACACCTATTCATAAACCATTTAAATACATCTGAAACCATTAAACCATTTAAACCATTAAAACCATTTAAATACATCTAAAACGGATAAACATTCATAAAACCATTAAAACCATTTAAACCATTAAATAAACATTCATAAAACCATTAAACATTCATAAAACCATTAAAACCATTTAAACCATTAAATACATCTAAAACAGATAATCCTTCATAACCCTGCATTTAACCTAACCACAGCACTTGGATAGAAACTGTCCTTAAATCTGTTTGTCCTAGCCTTCAACACTCTATATCGTCTACCTGACGGTAAGATCTCAAAAAGCAAATGGCCCAGATGTGTATGGTCCCTTAGGATCATTTGTATCTTCCTTTTACATGCCATATTATACAGATCCACCAATGAGGGAAGAGAACATCCACAAATCTTTTGTGCTCTTCTCGTCACTCTTTGGAGCACCCTTCTCTCTGCTTCCGTGCAGCTCCCAAACCACGCGCAGAGGCAATAAGATAAAATGCTCTCAATGGAACTACGATAAAAGGCAACCAGCAGACTCCCTGACAGTTGTAGTGATCTTAAGAGTCTTAAGTAGTATAGTCGTTGCTGGGCCTTTTTCTCTAGAGCTAAAGTATTTGCCCCCCATGTTAGATCCTGTTTCATGGTAATTCCCAGAAACTTCCATTCTGTCACCTGTTCTACCATAACACCATCAATAAACAACGGCTGGGTGTCCAAACTACTCTTCCTGTAATCCACTATAATTTCCTTCGTCTTATTTATATTTAAAATAAGATTATTTACTTTACACCAAAGGGACAGCTGTTGAACTTCCCTCCTGTACGCAGACTCATCATCCTCAGAGATGAGCCCTACCAACGTTGTATCATCTGCATACTTAATGATTTTGTTACTCAGACTGCTGGAAACACAATCAGATGTGTAAATAGTGAAAAGAAGTGGACTCAAGACACATCCCTGAGGGGTGCCAGTATTTAAGATCTTCACGGAGGAAATATATCCATCCATTTTAACCCTTTGTGAACGACCTGACAAAAAATTCAAAATCCACTCACATATAGAGTCCGACAGCTTCAAATCTTTAAGCTTAGACAACAATCTATGGGGTGATATTGTATTAAAAGCAGAACTAAAATCTGCAAACAACATTCTAACATACGTCCCCTTTTTATCCAAATGCGATAAAGCAGTATAAAGAACAGTATTAACAGCATCCTCAGTAGATCTATTTTTCCTGTAAGCAAACTGATATTCATCAAAAATAACAGGAAGGCAGGAAATAATATATTTTCGAACTAATTGTTCAAAACACTTCATTATCACAGAAGTCAAGGCCACTGGCCTATAGTCATTTAAAACCTTTGCTGGCGTCCTCTTTGGTATTGGGACAATAAGGGAAGCCTTCAAACAAGTGGGAACAATGGATTGTGACAAAGAACGATTGAAAATCTCAGTCCACACCCCGGCTAACTGCCCTGCACATTCCTTTACCACACAACCAGGGATATTATCGGGACCTGCAGCCTTTCTAGAATTTACTGCCTTCATTATACACCTAACATCGTGCTCCCTCACAACGAAAGGAGCACCTTGCTCGGTCCCCAATGATGATGTTACTAGTAATTCCGCTTCCTTTTGATCCACTTCAAACCGGGCATAAAAAGTATTTAACTCCTCTGCCAGCTCCTGCTTTCCATTCGTACTAGCCTTTAGCGCCTTGAAATTAGTTAACTGCTGAATCCCCTGCCAGGCTTGTCTCAAATTATTCTGAGAAAGCCATTCTTCTATCCTGCCCTTATATGCAGCTTTGGCCTGTTTAATACCCCGCTTCAAATTTGCTCTGGCCACACTGTAAAGTGAGGCATCCCCAGACTTAAAAGCCTTATATCTCCTATGCAAGAGAAACCTAACAGTGCCAGTCATCCATGGCTTTTGATTTGGATAGGTTCGAATACACTTGTTTGTTGTAACAGTATCAATACAGTGGGCCATATACCCCAAAACTGTATCTGTATAACACTCTAGGTCTGGATGTTCAAAGATGTCCCAATTTGTTCGTTCAAAGCAGTCTTGAAGCTGCATAGTCGCCCCCACAGGCCAGCATCTCACTGTCCTAGTTACAATCACCCCCCTCTTCCGCTTAGAAATATACACAGGAACCAAGACCAAGGATAAATGATCAGACATACCTAACTGATTTATTTAATCAAACAGAACTTTTAATGAAGTTTCTTTGATAAATGAAGATGTCTATAAATGATCAAATAAAATTGTTTATCTGCAGTTCTATCAAACCAGATTTCTGGAATTAATTTGCTAAAAATATGTTATTTTCAGTTTAAAATGTTATAAGAGACAAACAGATTTTTTTGCATTTTAATCAATTGGGATAAATTGCATAGCATATTACAAAACTGAACTTAACATCTATTTTGAGACATGCCAGATTGCTCATACATGATGCACTTCCAAAACTACTATATAATATATTTAATGAATGTTCATTTTCCCTTCATCTAACTTCAGGAGGACAAGGCAGCAGTTTGGATAAAATGTAGAAGTTAGCCTAAAAATCATGCAACAAACACTTTTATTACTGATGAAGTGTTTAATCTTAACTTTGCATCCAAGGTTCCTGTGAAATGTTTTCTGAAAATAATTCACAGATTGGACCATTCTTCCTTCCTAAAAGGTTTTTTTTTTTAAAAAAAGTTGTCCTGCCACTTCTTTTAATTGGTTATTGAAATGGCTTAAAATATTGATAGCAATGTAACCAAACAGTGACACATTAATTAAAATATATATATATATATATATATTGTAATGGTTTAGAGTTTGATTACTGTAATCCATTATCTATTGGGAAATGGCTCTAGCCAAGGACACATCAAGATTTGTAGATGTGTCCCGCACAACACCTTAGTTGAAGAACAGGGGCAGATCTAGGAGTAAAAAGAAAATGAAGTTCCAATTCTAGAAGAAACAGAGAGACAAGATGCTGCTGAGAATTGCCTCCAGCAACTTGGGGTGCAGGATGTATATCTCTGGAGTTCTGACATGGGGTAACAGATATGCTGCCCTAGAGGACTGCCTCTTTGCCTCCCTCTGTGTTCTTTTTGTATATTTGTTAAAAAGTAAATACTACAAAAATACCATAAGTCTCCAGTGTTGTCTCCTGAATGGGAAATGACCCAGGCAAATGCCACTCTCTGGAACTTCTTAACAGATGGGTTAGCGGGGGACTCATAAACAGTAATAGCAATGGGACAAAATGTTTTAAAAGCATCAAACTAATAGCAAAATCAATGAAAATCATAATCCAGGATGAACCAAAATTAGTTAGCACCATAATCTCAAAAGATACTTAAAAGAAGACCATGAGAAGGTCATTCCATAACTAAGGTGCCATGATAGAGAATGGTTGCCATGGTTGCCAAGAAAAATCAGACAATGAGCAAGTTTACATGTGACCCAGCAGCCCATTAGACCCTGGATATAGGCCATTTCTGACTTTAAGGATTTTAATATATACTATGTGCCTAAAAGGAAAAAGTCAGCCAAGGCAGTTCATATAAGACTCAAGACATATACTCCTGAAAATCAGTTCCTATCATGAAACCTTGTTGTAGAATTTTGCACTAACTGAAACTTCAGAGCAGCCTACAGAGAAAAAGCAGACTGTTATAGTCCAATCAGGGTGTGATCAGAATGTGATTAACTTTGGCCAGTTATTGTTTGTCCAGATCAGGACACAGCTGTTGCATCAGTTGAAGTTATGTATGTGCCACAGACATTGCTTACTTCTTCTATAAGCCTGAACCTAACCATTCCTGAAGCTGCAAATATGAGCTTTCCATGGAGTTCAGCTCTATCTAGTACAGGATAACTCTTCAGTTCCTGGATGGCAAACATAAAGCAGCAGCATTTTAGACTTGCTTATATTAAATTTCTGGCCTTCCACTGTCAGCTCCATTCATTGTCTCAACCATCTAAGCTGATGCTAAAGACAGAGGCACCTTCAAATCAGTGGCATGGAATAAAGAGTCCAACCTTGATTTAACATTGGCTTCGTCTGACTGGGGAAGCCAATCCTTTCCTACATCCAGATGTGTTCTTGTGGCTTTCCCACACAGTCAGCATTGATTTGTAATCCTTGAGCTAGGTATCCAAATGCCAGTCTTTTCCAAGACCATGTAGAACTTTAAGAGGATGAAATGGAAATGTTTCAGTGAAGATCTGGATAGGTGTCTTGGACTCATTGGAGTTGTTATATCCAGGGCCAAAAGGCACATTCCCAGCTTCTGGCGGGATTGAACTCAGGTCATGAGCAGAGTTTGGACTGCAGTACTGCAGCTTTACCACTCTGCACCATGGGACACTGTGTGTGTGTGTGTGTGTGTGTGTGTGTGTGGAGCCCCATGGCTCAGAGTGTTGCAGTTCAAGCTCTACTCATGACCTGAGTTCAATCCCGCCAGAAGCTGGGTTCAGCTCATGGTTGACTCAGCCTTCCATCCTTCCGAGGTTGGTAAAATGAATACCCGGCTTGCTGGGGGTAAAATGTAAATGATTGGGGGAGGCAATGGCAAACCACCCCATAAAAAGTCTGCTATGAAAATGTTGTGAAAGCAACGTAACCTCAGAGTCGGAAATGACTGATGCTTGCACAGGGAACTACCTTTACTTTTATCTTCACATATATATAGCTTTACCTTTACATATATACTGTATATATTTCAAGTTGGAGTGATCAGAGTGAGATGCTGTATCAAAATTTCCTCAGCAGCAAAGACCCAGAATAGCAGATGAACTACTCCATGAATTTGACACTGCACATAGACAAAATGGACCAAAGCAACTGTGAATTTGGATTTCAGGCATTCCAGAGGGAAAGCTTGAAGCCTGTTGAAAAAACTAGATGTAAGCTCACCTGTGCTCCAAAGAAATCCAGAGGTAACATCAAACCAGGTAGCTGTACAACTAATATTCCTATCCAGAGATTTCGAAGGGCTGAGATTTTACAATCAGGATTTAAAAAAAAAAAAACCTCCAGCTTTTTAAACACACCTGCCCTAAAGAATGTGAGCTGTCAGGGAATTTCAGTCTTGATATCTCAAAGGCACTAAAGGACATCAAGAGTGGAAAGGCACCAGGTTTTAACTGTATCCATAATGAATTGGGTTTTTTTATCAACAGCTGCACATTCACTAAGAAGTGATTCACAAAGTTTTTCACTGAAATCATGGACAGAAAGACTCTCAGGGAAATTCAAGGAAACAAAGACAGTTTCTATTCTGAAACCTGGAAAACCAAAACATCTGGCAGAACGTTACAGACCTATTTCACTTCTCAGCTCCTGTTATACTTCCTTGAGAGGCTAATCTTGAACACAATCAATTACAGAATTAACAAACATGTTACTTTAGAGGAAAGAGGATTTGTATCAGAAGTGTCTTAAGACATCAGCGGGTTTTTTTGAACTGACTGCCGCTTATGACAGTCTGGATAGTCCGCTGTACAACTTTTTACAAGTTTTCCTCTGCAGAACATTATTCTGACTCCTAAATAACACGCTGAGCAATAGAACTTTCCAAGTAATGATAAGTCAGTCAATCAGCAAGCAGAAGAAACTGAATAATGGTCTACCCCAAGGTTCCCCAAGGTACGGAAGATAGCTAATAGAATACAAACAGGCTTTGGCAGTTGTGCAGACCTTTTGTTTAAATGGAACAAATACCAGGAACTGAATATGATTGTAGTGCAGCCCACAAAACTTTTTTTGATCTGCATAGGAATGTGAGTGTCGCACTTTCCAGGGAGATGTGATGGAGCTCTTTGAATTCCCCACAGCTGCAATTGAGTGGATGGAAAATTTAGAAATTAGTATTTAGGGGGATTGCTCAGTTGGTCAGCATACCGGTTGCATCAACTTGGTTATGTATTTTATATTATTATTATTTGCTTCCTGTGTGTTACTCTGTCATATCATAAATAAATAAATAAATAGACTCAACTAGCATTTTGGTTAGGATTGCAGTCTTCATCTGCTAAATAATATTTTTGACATCTAAACCCTGTGAATCTGTTTTCAAATAAAATTGTAGAGTTGACTGATAAGCCCTCTATGAGGGAAGGTCCTTTCTGTTTCATTTTTGTTCTGGTCTCCTTTTTTGTTGTGTTCTGCTCATCCTTAATTCAGTTGAAGAAGGAGACTTTCTAAAAGTGATTTCAGAATTCAATCACGTGCAGCTTGCTGCAACTTTCTGTTCCTTCAGTTCATTTGCATATTTTCTCTCTACATCAACATACATATATTTGCCTTGAACAAATGCTTCAAAAGGCAATCTTGATGAGAGATCACACTTGATTGTATCAAGATTCTTTCAGTGTAGTCGTTTTACCTATGCACACATGTGCTCCTATGCACTGATAAAACACCACACAACAAGTATCTTGATGGAATTATACATATGCACTTTTATAGGGAGTTCATGTGTACATTGTTCATGTGTACATCGGCAATACAGAGACGGAAAAGATGCAAAGAAACTGAAAGATATGGTAACTTGCATTTGTACAGCATCCTATACAAAATTCAGAAGTAAAAAAAAATGGAACGAAGGATTTCTACTGCATTGGGTTGATATCTAATACAAGATTGTATTGGGTTGATATCTAATACAAGGTTGTAATTTAAAACAGCAAAATTGGGAGGAAGGGGGGGGATTTAAAGGAGAATTCAGAACCTCTAATTACACAAATGTTCATGTATAAAATTAATGTCATGCCTGAAGTATGCAGATTAGTTTCAAATATTATAATCAAAAAAGATTAAGGAAATGTTAGTGAATTGTTGCCAATCCACCCTGCTTTGTCTATGGTAGACCAGGTGCAAGGAGAATATATATAATACAGGAGTGGCCAGCGGTAGCTCTCCAGATGTTTTTTCCTAGAACTCCCATCAGCCCCAGCCAGCATTGCCAATGGCTGGAGCTGATGGGAGTTGTAGGCAAAAAACATCTGGAGAGCTACCGTTGGCCACCCCTGATACATAATACATAGCTTTCCATCCTTATGCATATATATTCAATAGTTTGGTCTCTTCTTTGTACTCATGTATTTAAGGCATGATTGTGCTTAAAGGCATGAGTCCTTGGGCACAAGGTGAAGGGCAAGGCTCTTGATCTTTGGCTTTTAGCCTGAGGGCTGAAGCATAGAGATGGGTAGAAGATCAGCTACTGGGGAGAGAGAAGACTCGCTTGGCCTGTCCTCCCCTTCATGTTCCTTGTACCCCCCCCCCATGTATTGTTAATTGCTTTGAGTCCTCATAGGAGAGAAAAGTAGAATACAAATATGCGAAGTCAGTTAGGTACCGTAAGATTTATGTACACCCATTTTCATTGCTGGTGCTTAAGATTTGATTCTTTCATTTTAAAATACATTCTAAGACTTTTAACACAATTTGTACATAATTTATATATGCAATGAACCTTGTTTCTAGGTATAATGTGTAGATTGCACACAATGCTGATTTATTGATGCACAAATAATATTGGAAAATGCATGCATTTTAGAAGAAAAGTTCTGTACAAGGCAATAGGAAATGGGATGGTTTGGGTCACAGAAGAGAGAAGCAAGTTCAAAATGGTGAGGATAGAACTGAACAAGCAAGCTTGCAAATTTAAATGGTATTATTCTAAAAGGCTCTCTAGCAATGCTAATTAAACAGGTTCAGATGAACGGGTCCTAACCGAGTTTCCATTTCTCTAGCCAGAGCATACGCTGAGGTTAAAGCGAGAAATATTGCATATTTATAGAGAAACAATGCATAGCAGAAGTTTGAAAGTTAGAATCAAAAGATGTCATGTTTTTATTTTATTAGCTTTTCCCTAAATGATACAGCCTTGCATTTAACAATGCATATCCATATTTTTTCAGAATATGCCATTCATTTCTAATTTGTTACTTAGATATAATTCTATGCATGCAAAAAAAAAATATGAGTAGCCTACTGAATAGCTCTGCTTTTTTACTAGCAACATTGGATGGTATAATTATATAAACAGTTCCATGTGTTCCTACAGTGTATACCAACATAATGTGTATGTCTTTCTACTAAAAAGCAATACAAAAGGAACCAAAACATTAAACATAACTACCCACAGAAATTTTAAGCACACACACACAAGCTGTAGCAGGCTACATATAAACCATAGCAGGGGAGAAACCAAGAAAGATCCTGCTAGTTAGCAACAGTGGAATAACATCCTTCTGAATTTGCTGTCATCCTTGCTCAAGTCCTGGACATGCCCAAAGGTTCACAGCCCAAGTTCACAACCAGATCAGTTTTTAGAAAGAGAGAGAAGACCTGGTTGACTCTCAAAAGATTTCCCCCTTTCCCTCCTTTGTTTCTATTTTTTCCCCTGTATTGTTATCTGCTTTGGGTCCTCTTGGGGAGAAAGAGGGCTTTTTTATTGAACAAGAAGAAGAAGAGCAAGTGAAGCTGTATGCAAGAGGGAAGATCAGTATCATATTCAGGGGGGGGGGGTTTAGCAGAAGTGCAGTTCCGGCTGGCTTGGTGTCAGAGGGTGTGGCTTAATATGCAAATGAGTTCCCACTGGACTTTTTCTACAAAAAGCCCTGTGTGAAGCAATGGTAACATTGGGATGTGGCCTAATAGGCAAATGAGTTCCTGCTGGGCTTTTTCTACGAAAAAGCCCTGATCATACTAACCAGTCTCACAAGTCATTACACCAGTCTCCATACACAGAAACACCTATCTTTCTCTTGAGAGCCAGTTTGGTGTAGCAGTTAAGTGCACAGACTCTTACCTGGGAGAACTGGGTTTGATTCCCCACTCCTCACCCAATAGCCTCTATCCCCTCACTGCACCCAGCATCTATGAATCCTGTCAGTACTGGGACTTCTGTGTAGATACATAGAACTAAATAAAAATAATGTTACCTTCAAAATTAATTTTCCTTTTAATAATAGAAGTTGTGTGCCCTTCCATATACACATGTTCAGTTTTGTGATAATCTTCAGGGAACTCCTAGGAAGTGTACAAGAATCCTTTTAAAAGTTGGATTTTGTTCATTTCTTTGGGTTTGTGCATATAATAGTATCACCTTGTGGAGAAGCAATAAATCCTTCTTCACTTCATGTCTCTGATTTTTATTCTACAAGGAAATAAATTCCTCTCTAAAACAAATATTAATTTGCATTTCAACTGATGTAAGCAAAGGCAGAATTATCCATCATCTTTGTAGCAAAATAGCTAAAAGGTACTATGAAAATATTTTTTCAAAAGAAAATTACCTGACTGATGGTTGTGAATAGAATATCTCTACAAGATCTGGGCAGAGAGAGAATGTACATCCTTTCCACATGGAACCCTTCTTAGTGGAGGCAGAGTCTCCCTATCTCAGCCTTGAGGAACATTTGAATAATGTCTCCCAGGTACAGCACCTTACTTTCCCTCAATCTGAGTAGATGGTTGTCAGTGGCTTCTCTGAGAAAGAAGAAAGGTATGTAGAATGTGAATCCATTCCAAAGGCATAAAACCAAAATGTAGGCTTAGCTATTCCTGTGTCTTCCTTCAGGTATGAAGGAAAGAGCCAGCACCTTGATACAAGTGCAAAAATAAACAGATTGCAAATGCAGTTGTTTCAGAATTGTCCTAATAATAATAATCTATCCCAATCAAAGGCAGTGAGAGCACACAATAAATAATACACTTTCAATCTACTTTCAATGCACTTTCCGACTGGATTGTACTGTGTGAACTGGCAAAATCCAGTTAGAAGGTGCACTGAAAATAGATTGAAAATGCATTAAAGATAAACAGAAATGTTCTGTAGTACCAATGGAAGCTTCTAGGATCCCTTGAAAAATATGTACAGAGGACATATTAATAAGCCAACCTAGATGGTGAAAATTATAGATCAGTATGGCTACGTTAAATGAGTTAGTGCCAATATGGTATAAGTATAGTGCTAGTACGGACTAAGATCTGGGAAATATGGGTTCAAATCTCCATGCCATGAAGCTCAGTAGGTATCCTATGGCCAATCTCTCAGTCCAATCCACTTCACAAAGTTGTTGTGAAAATAAAATGGGGATAGGGATGGACAACCATATAAAACACAGCAGCAGTCTCAGTTATGGGTTAAGGATAAGGAGCATTGCTACCTTCTTCCTTCCAAAGCCAGTTCCTGTGTAATTTGTATATGTATTAGAAAGAAATATTGAAAAAGCATTTCCCAGCCATACAATCCTAAATCTGCCTTTATTCCCAGTCCTGAAGGAACAACTTGTGTTTGGTGAATTTTAATATGTTTCATGCTACTCACCAGGAATGGGGGGCGGGGGGGGGGGAGAAAAAGATTCTTTGTCAAGAGAGAAAGAATATGCAATACATGTCAAACATCTTCTTCACCTTCCAGATTTTTTCCAAGCATTCTATCATCTTAATACTCATAGAATAAGATTACTTAGTCTCAGCCTAAGTCACCAGTTGAATTCATAGCTTTTAGCTCACAGTTTATGCTGTAGTCCACTGCATTACATCACTCTTCTATTATCCACTAAGGTTCCAGCCATCATACATATATTAGTTCCTCCAGTTTCCTTTGTCTTCTCTAAAAAAAAAAAATGCTTATGAAGCCTATTAGTGCTAGTTACAATTGGAGATAATGATGCCTGTAACTAGTAGGCAATGTTTCCTTCAGCACTTACAATGATTAAAATTCCTTGTTTGTCTTTCACATTGTGTGCTCAGTACTCCCAAGGCCATTACACTGTGTTATGTTAAAATAACTATTTCCTGCACTAGGTTCAGTGCTGCTACACATAATGGGAAAACTTAATTTAAATAATAAAACAGTCTTGCAAAATATGCATGGCAATAAATGCCTGTAAACTTTCAAGCTGATAAGTCAATGTTTGCAAATAAATGGGAAGGAACCATTCCTGTATAAGTGTCTCTGGATACCACCAATTATATTCAGAGGAACACTCATCAGGATCAGATTCAATACTGTTCACAAAGACCCAATAATAAAGTGAATATTTATATTCATGTGGGCATGAGCTAAAGAGCAAGAGCCATATAACTCTTGTCTGCATCTCACAGCTAGTGCTCTTGCAAGGAACCAGCTGTTGAATCTCAACCTGCCCATATACTTTTTGATTGGTTGTCTGGTTCCTTTAAATTAGATTTTTCCTTCCTTCCTTGTCCTTGACATTCCTTTTGTGATGCAGCATTTGGGACTTACAATATAGTTCTTACTGCAGTCAACAAATGCTAGCGGCCCATCATAGTTTCATAAGGACAACCATACACATTATGTGGAATATGATCCAACCAGGTGAAGTCTTTTTAAAATCTCAATTTCATTGGGAGTAAAGAACATGCTTGATTCCAGTAGAACTTAAAAGGGCTTCCCTTTTGCCCATAATGAACTCTTATCATTCTGAGCATTTGATTGGCTTCCATTATTCAGAAAGGGTATTTTAAGGGGGGGCACTTTCTCTTCCATTAGAAATGTTGCTTATGTTAAAGAGAAACAATAATAAAAATTCCAGTTGCTACATTGCCATGAGTCATTAAAATCTTTAATACAGGCAGTTAGTTTTGGGATACAGTAGTTGCTATGTTACTTACATCCATACCTATCAAACAGACAAGTTACACATCTATGAAGTCTAAATGGGTTCAAAATATGGCCAACAGAAACAAATATGCTATGACTTTCTGACTTATAGTCCTACTTTCAGTGTCAAAATAGCTCACTTAAAGATATAAAAGTCAAAGTATTCTCTAACTCCCACCTCCTTTTTATTCTAAAATAGACATCATTTTCTTGTCTTGAAGTGCTGAGACAATAATAATGTCATTATTGTAGGGCAAATGTTCCCTGCAATTACAAAGGAAGATTTGAACAGACAATTGGACAATGTGAGGGTTATTTGTCACAAAGTAAGTAAAATACTCACTACAATCATCTAGGAGATAGAGCCAGCTATTATAGGTACATACAAGGGCTGAATGCACCTTTGTTTTATTCATAATTCCAGCTATAGCTATTGTCTAAAGGGATAGTAGTGTTCTCATTATGGGGAAAGAGAGTCAAGGTTTTAATATAGCTGTTGTTATCCTAAATGTTATACACACACTTTCCATTAATCCATTAGTTCTTCCTTATTACTGAAGAAAGTTGTCAAGGACACTTTAGTTACATGAAAGATACACTGACAAAAAATATCTGAGTTTTTTAAAAAGGTAAATAGCTGGAGAAGTAAAATGGCAGTATTAGGTAACTAGAAATGCTGGAAAACATTTAGTACTAAGGAAACAAAAAAGGACATTGCAGCTTAATTCACACAGGCAGGCAGATGGGGTGTGAGAGACTTGAGGTGGTAGAATGGTTGCATTACCTCAGACTGCAAGTAGAGAATCATGAGGGGAATCACATTTTGCAGTGTTCCCTTATGTCAAAATCTAAAACAACAATACAGAGATGGAACATGGAAGGCAGAACTAGAAAATATCCATCATGGTAGGTTCATCTGAAAGTGTGATTGGTCCAAGGTCACCCAGAAAATTTCCATGGTACAGCAGATATTAGAACTTGGGTCTTCCAGGTTCTAGTCCAGTGCTCTAACAACTATAGCTGCAGTGGTTCTCAACAGCTATGGAAGTGTTTACTATTGTCTTGTCTTGGTACCTAGCTTAATTACAATCCAACTTTTCCGTAAATAAACCACCAAAGAAGCAGAATTCAGTGGACCAAACAGTGCTAGTCATTACATCCAGAAACTAGTCTGCATAAATTGCAGAGTGGTTCTTTTCTTTCTAACTCATCCTGAACAGATAAGTCTTTGTGCTTTATAGATAAGAACATTGATGGCTATATCATTGATTGTGGCAGTGCTAGGATTAACTGAGCAAGCTAGAAGGCTTCAGAGGTTGGGGTCCTGGCCGCTATGAGTATAGTTCACTTGCTTTCCCCATATTTCCAGTTATATGAAATGTATGTTATATCATGGCTATGTTGTAGTACCAGCATACAACACTAGGCTAGCATTTTCCTGTTGAAAGTCTTTCATTTCCTAATTTTGCCCCCAGAGTTGGAAAAAAGAGTCAGACAGAAGCTATTGGAATAAATCTGGGCCACTTTATTTAAATCTTATTAATAAAACAGTAAGGGCTACCCAGAACTGTGGCAAGGCCAAGGCCAGGGGTCTCAACAGACACCTCCCCTGCCATTCATCAGGCCAGCAACCCACCCCCTGGCCGGAGCTGTACACCACAGCTCCCGCCAGGCCGGCACATCAAGCAGGCAAGCCCAGAAGGCAGGTCTGTCCACCAGACACACGTTTTGATGGAAGGAACCCTCCAGGTAAGCCCCAAAGGACAGTCTGCAGTCTCCCACCTTGGGTCATCCAATCCCAAGATTGATCCTGCCAGACCCCTAACCCACAAGAACGGATGCTTTTTGGTTCTCTCCTGGCTGCATATGAACTTCAAACACAGAAAAACCTCCCACAACTAAGGCCAAGCCTCTGCTTAGGTCTTAGCCCCCACCAAGAGGCCTAAGGCCGCCTGTAGCCCTTGCTGTAGATCTCTCAAGAAGAGAAAGTTACCTTTTTCTGAGAGATGCACCTTGTCACCTCTGTAAAGATAAGGACACTTAAGAGAAATATCGGGGTGGAGCAGATAGTGGCCCAAACCCTCTTCCAAGGCCTTCTGAATTTCCTTATTGGCCTTGTAACGGGCCCTATCAATGCCCGCGGGGTCCCAAACTCCCCGCCAAACAAGGCGAGGAATCATGGCTGACCAAATTATCATGGTCTTGGGCCATCTATCTTTAATTGCCAGAAAATCATCCCTGGCCTGCCAAACCAAACCTTTCCCTTTAACCATCCCCAGATCATTTCCCCCCAGGTGAATAACTAAGACCTGGGAAGGAGGGCCCACATTCCCATGAAACAACAATGGCATCAGGCCAAGCCAATGAAGACCCCGGCGCCCACACCATTCAATAGTAATGTATTGGCTGAGTCCCAGCTGAGAGCCGACTGAGGTTCTCCGAGCTTGATGTGCAGCCCAAAACACATAACTGTGCCCACAGATGAGAACTCAGCTCCTCTGGCCAGAAACAACAGCACCTAAAAAGAAAAAAAAAACCAGCTAAACTAGCAACCACAAACTTAAAGGTACAGATCACAAGCTAAAGGTACAGACCGCAAGCTATAAACCTATCAACGGGCAAACATGGGAAGTATAAGCTGCTGAACGCCATCTGCCCAGCCGCTGAATAGTGGCCGAAGGGTAACCCAATGCTGCAGTGTAGAGGCAGCCCCAATTCTAAATGTATAGGTACCAAACAACACCCCAGACAACCCAAGCTTCCCTACAGCCCAAGAAGTCACTGCCCAAAACTGATGCTTTGTCAATGGACCACCGACAAAGTGACAAAATAAAAAACCCTCCCTAGGGCCACATACTGCCAAGTAGGCAATTAAAGCGGAAACAGGACACAACTTCTCAGAGCATGTGCCCAGCTCCAATATGGTCCCTTTCTGCTGCTGGTTTGTCTTTAGCGTCACACTGTGATGACAGCCTTGCCTTCCATTAATCTCAGGTCCCAGAGCAACAAAGCTTTTCCAGACACATCATTTTTGGAGCGTGCTACTAGCTCACTAATTCTAAGGGCCCTGAAGAAGGCAACTAGCAAAGCAGCATGAAAAAGAACAGATTCAAAATAGTATGCACACACTGTGCTCCAAACACCCATCAAGCCCCTAAGGACCGAAGGGGAAATAGGTTTCCTAGCATCAGGGGCAGGCCCATCCTCTCTAGCCCAACCCTCAAGCATCTTATACAGACGAAAGTCTGCAGTGCTCTCTACATACCCCAAAGCCTTACTGGCAAAGGCCAGAGCTGACAGGCATCCCCTAATGGATCTCATGGCCAGTCCCTTACCTTTTAAAGTTACACAGTAATGGAGCAACTGCTCCACTGGGAGGGGCCAAGCAGTGCAATACCTACCTAAAGTCCTCAAACTGCTGCACGGCACATTCATAAGACTTCCTGGTGCTAGGTGCAATGGCTAGACGTATCGCTCTGCAGGCCTCGGCTCTCCTGGAGCATCAGCCATAACTCCTGGAGCATTTGCGCTGGCTCTCGATTGGCTTCTGGGTCCAACTGACGAAACCTCCCCATTTGTTTGTGAGAGAGAGCATCAGCCACCCCGTTATTCACTCCAGGAACATGTTTGGCTAAAAACAGAATGTTAAGCAGCAGACAATGCAGAGTGGAGGCCCTCACCTATCTCATAACCTGTTGTGATCTGGAGGAAAGGGAATTAATGACATGCACAACAGCCATATTATCGCACCAAAAATGAACAGTGCGATTGCCCATATAATTCCCGCACAGCCAAACTGCAACAAGAATGGAAAAAAACTCGAGAAATGTGAGATCCTTGTTCATTTCTGCCCGACATCATGAGCCTGGCCATTCGTCCACGCACCAATGTCCATGGAAATAGACTCCAAAACCTAAAGACCCAGCAGCATCAGACATGACCTAAAGCTCCACTTCAAGTTTAAGATCATCCCTCCAAGAAAAGAATCCATTAAAGGACTCCAAAAACTCTGAACATACCAACAGGTCGGCACGCATGCTGCCCGGGACTCGAGTCCTGTGTTGTGGGAGACGCAGGCCAGCCATGGCGTCACAAAGCCTGCGTAAAAAAGCACGTCCAGGAGTCACAACTTTGCAAGTAAAGTTGAGGTGACCCACCAGCTGCTGAAGCTCGAGTACAGTAACCTTCCGCTTAAGAAGGAAACCATCTACCCTTTTCCTTAGGTCTGAAACTTTATCATCGGGTATTCTGGACAACTGTGCCATGGTGTCCAACTGAATCCCAAAAAAATGAGTTTTTGGGAGGGACCCTACATCTTTTCCTTTGCTAATGGAACACCAAGCTCCACAGCCAGCTCAAGAAAACTAGACATTAGCTTCCCACAATGCCCAGTCCCTACAGCCCCTACAAAAAGAACATCATTCAGGTAATGAACCACTTCCTGAAACCCAGCTTTCTGATGAACAGCCCAATCCAGGAAAGTGCTGAAGCGTTCGAAGGCTGAGCATGACACAGAGCAACCCATAGTTAGGGCTCTGACCATGTAAAATTGCCCATCAAAGGAAATCCCCAGGAACTCAAAATTAGGAGGATGGACTGGAAGAAGGCGAAAAGGAGACTTAATGTTGCATTTAGCCATCTCGGCCCCTTGACCACAGCGCTGCACCACAGAAATGGCCTGATCAAAAGTAGTGTACCTAACGGAACATAAATGTTCCAGAATGCCATCATTCACTGATGCCTCCTTTGGGTAAGAGAGATGATGAATCAAACAAAATTCACCAGATGCCTTCTTTAGTACTACTCCTAAAGGGGAAACTCGGAGGTTAGGCACTGGAGGATCAGCAAATGGGCCCTACCTTCTGCCAGCTCCTTGTCAATCTTATCCCTAACTATGTGCTTCATACCTTTAACAGAACTCAGGTTCCCAGACCTAAACGAAACCTGGGGCCCCTGAAAAGGAATCCCAAAACCAAACTTAAAACCTTTGCGGGTATTCAGCAAACCAGCGTTCAAGAGGCCCCACCTTTATTAGGCTGGGCCCCTTTTCCAGCTTGTTAACTGCTTCCACCCCCATCCTGCTTCTTTTGACCTTTTTGTGGCCTCGCTCTAAAACAGTTCTTGACAGAATGAGACCCACTTCACAATGGAAAGTCATGCCTGTAGCGACAGGACTTCCTATTACACACTCTTTGGAAGCCAAACTCCCAGCTAAGCAGGCAGGGTTGAACCGCCTGCCCCTCAGCACTGCGGGAAGAAGAGGAAGCAGCCCCAGAAGCCCTAACCATCAGATGGCCACTATCAGAGCGGTCACCTAGATTTGGACATGCAGGGGACATAACCTGGAGCCAAAGCTGCTGGTGGATACGATCCCACTGCAGGGTAGTATACAAGGCAGCCTGCATTCAGAACTCCTAGTCATATTGAAGCCAAGCGGGCCCATTAAACATAGTGTACCCCTTGTAAATTATGTCCATGTACTGGATCAATGATGTACCCCTCCAAGGCTGAGAGCGTGCCATAACACCTGCATATATAAAGAACCCCGGAAACCAATTGGCCCAGGTCCTATCCACTTTCCTCTTCTGCAACTTCTCCTTGTCATCCAAATTGTCTTTATCTTTTTTTTTCCAATTCATGAAACATAAGGGAAAAAATGTCCACGTACTCTACCTTTAAAATTTTCTCTTTTGTTGCAGGCAACAAGTGGTCCCCCAAAGGTAAAGTTGCATCACCAAATGGTAAGGCGGTGAAAGGCACAACCTCATAGGAAGTACCTAAATGGGGTAGACCGCTCCATTCCCCAAACATAGAGTCAGGCATCCCCACTTGCCTGGAATAGGCCAAGAACCACAGGGGCCAAACTGCCCAGATGGCCAACACCATGGTTGCTGGGCTCCTATGCTGCCAAAGGGAGAAACACCAGGCACCGCTGAGGCAGCAAGGCTTCAGAGGTTGGCAGCTATGAGTATAGTTCACTTACTTTCCCCATATTTCCAGTTATATGAAATGTATGTTGGTGTCATGCTCCAGTTATATGAAATATATGTTCCAGTTATATGAAATGTATGTTATGTCATGGCTGTGTTGTAGTACTGACATACAACACTAGGCTAGCATGTTCCTGTTGAAAGTCTTTCATTTCCTAATTTTCTCTTTTCTTTTTTACTTTCTTGCACATCTCTTTTATTTTAAACTTCAACAAGGGTGCAGGTAACATGTTGGAAGCTTTCTAGCTTTGTTCCACTACATTATTAAATTTTACAATTGGTACACCTCATTTTTCAAAGGTCTTCAGACAAATGTAGGGGGTGAAAAACCATATTGTGCATCATTCCTAACTCTGTAGCTCAGAAAAAAGGATGGGCATGGCTGGATTTCCTTGCTTTTCTGTCTCTACATTTTGTCAGTTTATCAGCAGCTCTGCCAGTACTGGAAATTTCTTACCTTAGATTTGCAACCAACAGATTGAATTCTCCCTGAAATTCTGGTGCTGAAATTGAGTACCCGTCAATATTTGTTATAGCCTAACCATCTTGTTTCATCTCTTGCTCACCTTAGCTTAGTCCCAGATGTTGGCAAGCATCCTGGATCAACCGTCAATGCCCCAGATGGTTCCCTAGCTCTGCTCTCCAAAGTTACTATTGTGCACAGAAATTCAGCTGACTTTTATTGAATCTGGCCATATTTTTCTACTTCCAGTATTCCATCCATCTTCTCTTCCTGCTGGGTCCATACCACCTGTTAGCCCATCTGTGCTGTTTCTGTGTTGGAGAGTGAATCTTGCACTTAACTTCCTTTTGCATCCACTCGCTCTTTCACTGTAGATGAAACTGGCTGCCCACATAGTTATCTGAAATCCATGTAATTTCTCAATCTTGATATGCTGCCGAATAAAACCTTCAGTTATAAGATATGCTAATACTTTCTGACGAACCCTCCATCCAATAATGAAAGATTTTTGCTTCTTAATAGATTAATAAATAGTACAATCATAAACTGGAGTGACATTCTTTGACTCTAAGTGCCACATTTTACAAGTAGCACTTGTTAAAAGGCTATGAATTTCAGAGTGTGTAATTATGCTCTCTACTCTTCCAGTGAGACAATGGAAATAATTCCTAAAAACACTGCCTAAAAGGATTTCACTGTAAGTCCAAGGGCTTTTTTTTAAAGTAGGAATGCAATTTCCAGCTGGCTTGGTATCTGGGGGTGTGGCCTAATATGAAAATGAGTTCCTGCTGGGCTTTTTCTATCGAAAAAAAAAGCCCTAGTAAGTCCCATCAGTCACAAAAATGTTTTCTTTAGCTCCAGTGTATTATTTGATTCTGTCTCTGTAAAAACATACATGCACAATATATTAATATTGTAACAATTAATTAATAATAATCATTTGGAATACAAAAATTGCCAACTTTATTTTCTTGGCAACTATTTCATGAAAAAAAAATTATTTCTGTTCCACATGGAAACTATTGAGCAAGCAATTAATGATCCATATTTAATGTACTTGTTTCTTTCCCTTTTCAGAGTCCAGACACTGAGCGGAAACCATATTTTGTTAACTCTGCTCCATTGCCTAATTCTAATGCTAGCTATGATGACCCCATCCACTTTTCTTCCTCAGGCAAGATTTTCCATTCATTTTTCTTCCCCTTTACTGACTGAGCTGCTCTAGTAATAGGTTCTCTTCTTTGCTGAAGAAGTGTGGCTGCCCCACCCTGTCACAGTACAATATTTTGGCTTTTGGCTCAGCCCAGGAACCTGAGGAAAGGATTGAGACCCCCCCCCCACTTCACTTACATAACTTAAATGTCACTCAAGGAGTTTTTAAATTATTTTATTTAACATATAGGGGGAAGGTCAGGTGAAATCAATGGTTGAAATTTCTGAGGTAAAGCCAGTACATGCATAGACTTTAGTGCATATGTTTCAAGCTAATGAGTTTCTTAAGTTTTTCACAGTGATTTAAATCTTTACATTGAGAGGCTATAGGTCCAGTGTTTTCCTCAAACACTTCAGTACACTTTCTTTTAGGATTTTCTTCTCTCCCCTCCTTCTCAGATGTCTGATAGGCACTCTTTCCAGTACCGAAATCCCTTCTACTGAAGGAGCAGAACTCATCATGAGTTTTTAACTGATTCTTAAGGTGTCCAAAGGCAGTTTCTAACCACACCAGATAAAAGCAACTCTTAACTCTTTGGAGCTAACTCCCTGTTTGACTGGGTAGGGAATTCTTTTGCGCCCCCCCCCCCAGGTTGAAATAAAGAGTCAGACGCAATAATTGGATTAAACTAAGGGCCACTTTATTTAATTTATTAATAAACAGCAAGGGCTAAACAGAACCTGTGGCCTGGTCAGGGCCAAGGGTCTCAACAGACACCTCCCCTGCCATTTAATGGACGAGCAACCCAGCCCCTGGCTAGAGCTGTACACCACAGCTCACACCAGGCCAGCTCAGCAAAAGGCAACAAACCAGAAAGGTCCAACCATAAGCTGGGCAACTCAATTAAAGGAACCTTCCAGGTAAGCCCCAAAGGACGGTCTGCATTCTCCCACCCTGAGCTGGCATACCCAAAGATTGATCCTGACAGACCCCTAACCCCACAAAAGGGGGATGCTTTCTGGTCCTCCCCTAGCCATATAAGCTCATTAACCACAGAAACCTGCCACAACCAAAGTGACCAACGTATTTAACAGCACCTCCTTACAGCCAAATTCCCAATCCACTGACATGCTATGTAGGGTAGGCGAAAAAAACACTCCAGCACTTTTGCCAATCAGCTGGGGATCAAAAAATTCCTACCCGGCCAACCCCCCCTAATAAGAGACAACCAGCAAATGCCTACATACCAATCAGGGTGGGAGGGAGAGCCGATAGCCAGATGGAGACTGACACGAGCGGGGAAGGCGCGCTGCTGCTGCAGCCAGCCCCGCCCCCAAGCACAAACCCATTGGGCTGTCAATCTTCCTCTCTTCCCCCAAGGGTGGGAAATGGGTCCCTCCATCCTTACAGCAAGGCTGCAGGCAGTTGGAACAAATTGCCCCCCCCCCTCGGTTGAAATAAAGAGTCAGACACAATAATTGGGTTAAACTAAGATCCAACCATGAGCCGGGCAACTCAATTAAAGGAACCTTCCAAGTAAGCCCGAAGGACGATCTGCATTCTCCCACCCTTGGCCAGCAAACCCAAAGGTTGATCCTAACAGACCCCTAACCCCACAAAAGGGGGATGCTTTCTGGTCCTCCCCTAGCCACATAAGCTCATTAACCACAGAAACCTGCCACGTCTAAGGCCAAGCCTCTGCTTAGGCCTTAGCACCCACTGGGGGGCCCAAGGCCACCTGCAGCCCTTGCCGAAGGTCACCCAAGAAGAGACCATTAACCTCATCCGAAAGCTGAACACCATCACCCCTATAGAAGAGGGAACAACTAATATGAATGTCCGGATGAGGCAAGTAGTAACCCAAACCATCTTCCAAAGCTCTCCAAAATCTTTTTTTAGCCTTGTGACGGACCCTGTTGATGCCCAAAGGGTCCCCAAAAAAGTGGGGGATCATGGCCGACCAAATTATAACAGTCCCAGGCCATCTCTCCTCATGTGCTCAAAAGCTGCACATGAGACAGAGCAACCCATAGGCAGAGCTCTATCCATGTAGAATTGCCCCTCGAAGGAAAAACCCAGAAGCTCAAAGTCAGCTGGATGGACAGTGAGAAGGCGAAAGGCAGACTTAATGTCACATTTAGCCATCTCCGCTCCCTTACCGCAGTGTCGTACAACGCTAATGGCCTGATCAAAGCTGGTGTACCCAACAGAGCATAAATGCTCAGGAATGCCATCATTTACTGATGCACCCCTGAGGTAGGAGAGATGGTGAATCAAATGAAATTCTCCAACCGCCTTCTTTGGCACCACTCCCAAGGGGGAAACCCGAAGGTTAGGCACTGGAGGGGTAGAAAACAGGCCCAAAATCCTGCCCTCCACCCCTAACTACTTGCTCCATACCTTTAACGGAACTAAGGTTTCCCAACTGAAATGCAACCCAGGGACCCTGAAAAGGAATTCTAAAACCAAACATAAAACCCTTTAACAGATAAACCCTATCAACACGGTGCGGATCTTGAGCCACCGCTCAAGAGGTCCCACCTATATTGGACTGGGCCCCTTTTCCAACTTGGTAATTGTCTCCACCCCCACCCTGCTTCTTTTGGCCCTTACATGGCCAGGCTCTGGAGCAGTTGTTAAAAGAGTGAGAGCCACCACACAAGGGGCATTCATGCTTGTACTGGCAAGCCTTCCTGCTACACACTCCTTGGGAGCCAAACTCCCTGCAAAGCAAACGGGGTTGAACCGCCTGCCTCGCAGAACTGCGGGAAGAAGAGGAAGAAGTCAGAGATGCCTGGGCCACCAAATGACTGCTATCAGAGCGGTCGCCCAAATTTGGTTGAGCAGGGGATATGACTTGGAGCCAAAGCTGCTGGTGGATACAATCCCACTGAAGGGAAGGGGATAGAGCAGCCCTCATCCTGAACTCCTGGTCATATTAAGGCCAGGCGGGCCCATTAAACATCGTATACCCCTTATGAATAATATCCAGATACTGTGTAAGTGAAGCACCCCTCCAAGACTGAGCTCATGCTATCACCCCAGCATATATGAAAAACCCAGGCAGCCAATTGACCCAAGTCCTGTCAACTTTCCGTTCCTTCAATTTTTCTTTCTCCTTATCATCCAAATCCTCTTTGCCTTTCTTCTCCAGCTCCTGGAACAGGAAAGAGAAGACATCCACATATTCCCCTTTTAGAATCTTATCTTTCATTTTTGGCAGCAAATGGTCCCCTGAAGGCAGTGCTAAGTCCCCAAAAGGTAAGGCGGTAAAAGGGACAGCCCCATAAAAGGCAAAGGGGAAGGAAAGCCCCATCCCCCCATCATGGGACCTGACATGCCTTGCTGTCCAGCTGTTGGCCACGGCCCATAGGGGCCAAACTGCCCAGATGGCCAAGCCCAAGCTTGCTGTGCACTCATGGCAGGGGAGGAGGAGAATCCTTGAGCTCCTGTAGCAATGCCGGAAACAGTTGGAGCAGCAGGGCCTAATGGACCCCACGGCCAGGCCAGCCCAGTGTATGACTGTGGCATGTCTCCGGTCTTAACAATAGATCCAATTGGTACCAGCAATGATCCTGCTCCAGAATCCATAGGAAATGAAACTGAACCCTCTTATGCACCACCGGAACTGCCAGCTCCTCCCGCGATATTTCTAGCAGACCTGCCCTTGAGAATAGACAACCTGCTTGAAATGCAGCTTTAGAATTTTTCCCCAAACCTAAGTCTAAACCCTGTGAGGGATGAATTCTGGAAGCCTCCTGCAGAGCCCTAAGCCTTTGCAAAATAGCAGCATTTACCACCTCATCACCCTCCTCATCCGATGTTGATAAAGGAGGAACTGGCCTCTTAGGTGGGGCCCCAGAAGCCTTAGGTGTGGGATGTTTTCCCTTGGACTTCCCCGTCCCTTTTTTCCCAGACATTTTAACAATACCAGTCTGAACTACTAAGAGCAAAAAACTGCTAAAAATTCCACTAAAATGGCCGCTCCTGCACAGCGCCTAAAATGGCTGCTGCCTTCTTCAGAAAGAAATCCCCCAGGGACAATACAAAAGCTGCAGCCAAAATGGCCCCTTCTCCACAGTTCCCAAAATGGCTGCCCTCTGATTCAAAAAGACAGCCACAAAGGGGACATAAAAATGGCTGCTGCAACATTATAGCTAAATTCCCTCCCCCCCCCCCCACAAAAAAAAATTTTTTGGTAGAGGCCTTTCACATCACCCACTATCTGATCCAATACCAACAAGGGAAAAAGTGGCTTCCACAATACTGCCCCCACACCCAACCCCCAGAGGAGTTTGTACTCCATGCTAGCAAAAAGCCTAACCCAAGAAACACCTTTTTAAAAAGAAGGGAGGAAGAGGGGGAGGGAGGGTTAAACCGGCCATATAATGGAGATACGCCAATCCAATCCACGTCCTCGCATTCACCAGAGACCTAACAATAGCCCTGATCCTCAGCAACATGCTGCAGTTAAAATCAAGCTCACAGGCTTTATCAGCGACCTGATCTCCACTGAAAAGCCTGAATGCTGGGAAGCCAAAGAAAACTGACATGAAGCAGGAGTGAGCTAAAAGCGCTCCTGCCCTGCCTTATCATCAACTCGATCTGCCCCCGATCTTTCTTAAAACATCTGAAAGCCAGAAAAAAGGGGAACTGACAAGACCAGAGACAGCAAGCAAAAATGCTCCTTCCCAGCCACCTAATCTTCACTTAAGGAACACCTGAAAAACAACTGAAACTGATAAGATCTAAGCAGGAGCAAGCTAAAAGCTCTCCTGCCTAGACCGATCGCCAGATAGAGACTTGCACGAGGAAGAAAGGCGCACTGCTGCTGCAGCCAGCCCTGCCCCCAAGCACAAGCCCATTGGGCTATCAATCTTCCCCTCTTCCCCCAAGGGTGGCAAATGTGTTCTTCCATCTGTACAGCGAGGCTGCAGGTGGTTGGGATGAATTCTCTCTCTAGAAGATCTATCCCTGTTCCTTGGCTTGAATCAGAGTCTCTGTTTAACTACCCACTTTCCTTGTCAACTTTCCCCAGTTCTCTTGTTTGTGTTAAACCGCACTCCATCACAGCTGAATTCCGAATGAAGTCTCCTCCGCAGCATTCAGTTCTAAAGTCTCTCCCTGCTCAGCTGATCCTAACCAATCAGATTGCTTAAAGCATCCTATCACTCAAGGCTCTCTGTTTCTGTGACAAATTCTTTACAGTCCTTCAGCTGTTTGTACAGAACTTCTAAGCTTTTAGAAAGTGCAGTCCATCATACTAGCTCTCATGATATCATGTATAAAGTGATTGTTTATGTTCTTTTTATCTCTCTCATTATTTTATGTTTCTTTGGTCTCTCTCTCACTCTCACTTACAACACTTGTTCACACAGTCAAAAGCTTGGCAATACAGAAGACCCTATCACCCTAACAGTACAGCCTATTTTAGATCAATGAATGTGACTCATGAATTCAATGGATCTCAGGATCTCAGTGACAGAAAAATAAAGGCTATCATCATCAGCATAATTACAACAATAATAGTCATAACAACATTACCAAGAATCTATGGCTACACATTTGCAGAGGGCTCAGATAAAATGCAATTTTCTCCAACTTGATGCCACTGGACACACTAGAAAGAATAATTCTAAGTGTCAGAACTAGATCTCAACACCTGCAGCTTCTACAGGAAAACAATCAAAATTTAGCATATGGATTTTATAGTGTGTGACATAACAACCAAAAGACACAGCCGGGACTCACCCCACTGAAATTTTTGTGGCTTGGCCAGAGGGGACCTATGCAGCCAGTCTTGCAACTGGCATCCAGTGGGCTGCATGGCCTGGGCTGGGGCCATGTCCAGTGGCAGTGAACAGCTCCAGTGTTTGGGATGCACTTCCAGGACTATGGGTGTGCTGGTGGGCTTTGCCTGCACAACCACTCTCTAGATAAGCAGACACCCCCTGGGCCTGGGCCCTGTTTATTGCATTTTTTTTAGGATCTCAGAGGAGTGGGATTGTCCAGTGCATGGAACTGGGCCATGTGGCTGAGCTAGTTGAGCAAGGCTAGGCACCACACCAAGGCTTCAGCAGCCATGTCACTGCTCTCCCACCAGGGCCGTCTAATTCTACCATGAAGTGCTGTACCTCCAGAAAGGAGGAGAGAGATAAAACCCTCTAGAAATCAAGAAGCAGTAGCTTTGAGAAGTGGCGGCTTCCAGTGCCTAAATATAAATAGAATGAAATCGAAAAATAAATGAGGAGGTCTGGCTGACAATTTCATGGTAATTCATGATCAGGGCTAAGCCATTACTCTGTGGAAGGATCAGGCTGTTTTGCTGCCAGAGGAAGGGTTGAGTGCCAATTTCTGTCCTCACATGCTCACAGAGCCCAGAGGATACCTTGAGATGGTCAGGGGCCTTTCCAAACAACCTCCTGTTTGTGTTATTTCAGTCATTGAAATAAGGCTTTACTTGTACAATGCATTCAACATCAGGGGAATGCAGGCCAGCTGCTCAGCCATGGATTTCAATAAGCTGTGTCTTGCCTTTAACAGGCAATCCTCACACCCATGCTTTCTTCCTGCTGCTGGAATGGTCATTCTCCTCCTCAGGTCAGCCATATATCTCATAGGAGTTGTTCTTGAAAGGGCAGCTTCTGTGAGAGCTCTTTCAGCCCCACCTACCTCACAGGGTGTCTGTTGTGAGGGGTAGGAGGTAAAGGAGATTGTGACCACTCAGAGATTCAAAGTATAGGGCAGAATATAAATTCAGTATATTTTTCTTCCTTACAAGGGTAGGCTGCAGCACACTCATAGAGCCTCTGGCTGGCTTGCAGAGGGTCCTGGATTCAAGACCATTTTTTTTCTAGTGCAAGGGTCATTTGAAGGGTGATGTGAGATGCCTCTGCTTGGGACCTTGGTAAGCCACTGCCAGTCTGAGACCGATTTTGCACTCACCCTACACCATTCTCACATCCGTCTTCTCAGCATGGCGTCCTTCCAGTTTCCCATTATCTGCCCCTGGGCTGCAGCAAAGGTCGGCGTTTAAGCACAGCAAACAGAAACAGGTTTTTAGCGGTTTCTGTTTGCTGCGGCCCTGGGGCAGATAGTGGGAAATCAGAAGGATGCCATGCTGAGAAGACGAACGTGAGAATGGCATAGGGTGAGTGTGAATGAGCTATTCAGACCTGAAACATCTCTTTGGGGCTGGCATCCACAGAGTAGAACTCCAGGGGTATGTTACCCCAATTAAAGAAGTGAGGGACTTGGGCTAATCGGGTATTTTTCTGCAGTATGTAGTAGTTCCCTAGTTCTACCCTGGCAGCATCTCTGGGTGGGGCAAATTCAGCTAAAGAAGGATCAGGTTGCTCCCTTCTGTCCTTCCTTCCTGTCTGCCTTGTCACTCTCCTGGCATTCACGTCTTGCAGCTCTCAAACATCTGATGTTTATTCTATGTGGCTCTTATGTTAAGCAAGTTTGGCCACGCCTGTCTTTGAGCTTAATTTGCTTGAGTCCCAGGGCTTTTTTTCTGGAAAAAGAGGTGCCAGAAGTCTCAAGGGAGGAATGAAGGTGTTATGTATGTGGATTCAAGAGAAGACTTTGGTTGTTCCTGCCTGGCTCATTGGAGCCATACGGACTGAGCCTGGGGATTTGGGAACAATGGGCTGCAGAATCCAAATCTCTGCCACGCTGGACCAATCACAAGCCCCTGCCAGTTTGAATGACCCAATAATGTGCTTGCGCGTGAACCCAGGGATGTATATAAGTTTGGCCCCATGGACCTAGTTTTCAGTCTTGTAGTGCAGCCTTCCAATATGCTGTACTTAATAAAGAGCTTGTTATCACTACAACCTGGAATCATCCATTTATAGAACCCACTATACAATAGAAGGAGAAACACATGGGGTTCTTTGAAACAATATTATTTCCATGCACTAAAGGCTTGCTTCTACTTTAAAGCAGTTTCCAAACTTTAGGCATGTCATCAACTTCCTCAGTTCTTTTTGGGGGTCTTGCTTTTGGTGCCTAACACTAAACGATAACCTTGAAGCAACTGTGTTTTAACATAGTTTGTTGGATCAAAGACTGTTAAGGGAGGTCCAGCAATTTTTATAAACAATAAAGATGTTATGGTTTTGACTGACAAGGAGGACCTTTCTGGAGTGACAATCAGGTTCATCTGGGAAAAACCCCTTTCATACTCTCATGCTCCCTTGGTGCTGCTCATGAACTTTAATTTTTTATATATATATAATTTTGTTTCTACTAAGAGGTTCTGGAACTCTGTTCTGACACATTCCCCCAGGAAAAAAAGCCCTGCTGAGACCACATCCATGCAATAGTTCTCTTGTTTTTATTCCTGGCAGCATCTCCAGTAAAGAGGGATCAGGTGATGTCTTAGGCCTTTCTCTGTTGGAGACCCTGGAAAACTGCCACTTTAATTGGTGGTCTGATTTAATATGATGCAACTTGTTTTACATGGGTTCACATTGGTTCACATGGTTCACATAGTTTTAATAGTTTCCTTACAGTTATTTTAAGAGGGTGACCAGGACAGGGAAGATTTGTGGGGCATCTTCCTGGTGGTTCTTGCTTCTCATAATTTTATTGTTTTGTTTTGTAAGCATGAAGTTGTCAAAGTGGGCAATCAGGGCCCATCCTACATATACAATACATGGGGACCAGCCACAGGAAGGGTCTCTCATAGAGCAGCCTCCCGGGCCACATGGCACACTGAACCTCTCTCATCAAGGTCAGGCCTCCAGGCAGGCACCAGTCACAGTGACAGCATTGCAAGGCATACAGGCTTAGGACCACATGGTGGTTCTACAAGGGATTGTGCAGGCCAGTGCCTGATGATAAAACAGTTTGACCAGCAAAGCAGCAACCCAGCAGCCACCAAGAAAGGTAAGAGATGGCAGCAGTCATCTGACATGGGCATTGAGGCAGTGTGGGATGGGACAACCTGGGACTGGCACTGTCTAAGGATGGACCAATCAATGGGATTTAGGGTTGCCAAGTCCCCAGCTTCCCTCAGCGGAGGACTCTCATGCACGGAGTGCGTGCATGCTGCGATAATGTCACCCGGAAGTGATGTCATAAAAATGGCGGTGCCCATGCGAGGCCACCCTAGGTGTTTCCAGAAAAACTCTATGGTTTTCCTGGATGGACCATAGAGTTTTTACCTCCCAAATAGCTAGAGCATCCGGGAAAACCATAGAGTTTTCCCAGAAACGTCTAGAGTGGCCCTGCATGGGCGCCACCATTTTTATAATGTCACTTATGGGTGATGTCATCATGCCAGTGACATTGGGGGCTGGCAGGTTAAGAACCTCCCAGGCAGGAGAAACCCTGCCTGGACCTAGGGCTTAGCAGCCCTAATTACAAGCTCCATTCAGGTATGGGTGCAGTGCTGGCAGTGCTGGATTAAACCCTGTGGAGGCCCCTAGGCAGTCAAAATCTTGGAGGCCCCCTTTCAAATTATCTCAGAGTCAGAATACCCACCCCACCACCCATGGTCTCCACTGCAGCCTGCAGGAAACTTTTCAAAAGCCCCTTTAACAAAGCTGTGTGAAAGAGACAGAAAGAGCCAAACTTGGCAATGACACCAGCAGCAGCTGCACCAGGCAAGTCAGGCAAAGAGTGGCTCAGTTGCTGGCTGCATGTACAAGCTGGGAGAGCTCAAGCAGGGGGGGAAATGGGGGGAACCCAGTGTGGGAGCCCATAGGCCAGTGCCTAGTTGGCCTAATTGTTAATCTGCCCCCCCCCTGGGCATCCATATAGTGCACAAGGTCTGGGAAGAGATTTTGGATGGCTATTGATGTATTCATGCTGTCAAAACTGGAGTGCAAGGCTAGCAGGCTGGCCTATGCACCAGCACAAAATGTTCTGGTAAAGAGGGGCTGAGCACTTGTTTCAGAATTATCAGGGTAGATCGTTTCCATGAGCACTGCCAGCTCTTTTGGAGGTTTGAGCATTGGGATGAATCTTTTTGTTAGGCAGGTAGTGCATGCATGCCCGCATCATGCAGTTCAGGGGACCTCCTTAAGGCTCTGGAGTGCAGTCAATTTATCAGCATGCTCAGCTCAGGTGCTGCTGCAGGGTTCTCACCACCAGGTGGCAGGGGAAGCACATAGCAGCTGGTGCCCACATGGGTCCTGCGGGGTCTTTGCCACTCTTGGGATGTACTCCTGTAGGCAAGCTGGTGGTGTTGGGCTCATCAAGCAGCAATGGGTTCCAAATCCAGTACCTATGTGGTGCCACTGTTCCTGCAGTGTAATCAATAAAAAGCTGTGACCAGTTCAACCCAAATCACCATGGTGTGGTTGTATATTGTCTCACCTTCACACACACACACACCCCTCTATGCCTCTGGGCCCACAAGCAGTTTGGCACAGTTTATTTGTATATTAAACAAGCAAAGTTTAAAATCTTATGCTTTTATAACGTTCAGTTGATAAAACACAAAAACTGATATCAACCATACTTTAAGGGGGGGGGGGGGGGGAAGACCTTGAAAATTACTAATGAGTTAGATTTCAGTTTAATTCCAGTATATGAAAATCCCAACAGAAGATGTAATTTATTACTTTGCATTTGCATTGATAGTCATTCATCCTCTAATAACATACCAAAGCAGCATAATGGATTTGTTCTTACATTCAAAACTCAGTGGGAAAATGACCATTAATTGCAATTAAAGGAGCAGAAAGGGCTTGTAGAAATGGGAATGTATATTCATTGGCATATCTGCATTTATAAATACTGAGTTACCAACCAAATTGATTGTGTCGTCATATTTTCAAACTGCTGTTAGCCCCCCCCCAGATGGTACTTTATAATTGTATAGCAGAATGAATGTCACTTATTGAGTGAACAATTCACCAATGAAATTTGACACTAAATTGAGCATTTCTGTAATTTCTGGCTACAGACTGGAAACAGAAACACCTTAACCTTAACACCTTAACCCTCATGCATAGATGCTAAGCATCCATTACCAGCACCCTGGCAAGAAATTTATAAATTTATCATGACCAATAAGATCCTATCTTTGCATTTTTAAAGTAAAATTAGCTGTACACATTTTCTGCCAGAGGGATATTATTCATGTTCAACAGGTTTAGGAAGAAAATAAATCCATCAACCCCAAACTGAAAAATCTCTGTTCATTAATATAGTGGTTATAAACTAATCAAAATGACTGTACTCCAAAAACTTCCGTTGTGAATATTTGGTGCCATGTTGTCTAGCTTAGACTTTTTTGGAGGGAAAGAAAGTAATTAAATGTAATTAACATTTGCCATTCTTGGGGATGGCTTTGATAACTGTATAAAGAACTGACTTCTATTTACTCATGGCTGCTAGGCATATGGACAAATATTTAGCATGCATGCTTCATACTGTATGCAGCATCATTGATGGGAACAATTAGCAACTTTCTGATAGGCTACACTGCAGCTGGGATGGACATGAAGAGGTTAATATTTAGCTCATACCTCTTGGGGAATATGAACATCTTTCTTTTAGCCTTAATATTTTTGCACTGCAACTTTTTATACTGAGTCTAAAGTGTTCCAGCAAATAAGAGTTCCATTCCATGGAACAGTAAACTTTGTTAGGGTTACAGAATTGGATGGATTTGGATCATCTAGAGAAATAAAAGAAGATGCACACATCCATGTAACAGAGTGTACAAGGTCTTAGATGGTGGTTTTGTGGCTATGCCTTCATCTCATTCCCTGCTGTTGCTATCACATTCCTGCTAAACAAGATGCCTGCCCAATAGGGTTTTTACACACACACACACACAGAGAGAGAGAGAGAGAGACCTACTTTACACTATGCTTATTCCAGGGTGGAGAGCCCTTTTGTTACCAGGGCTTCACTCTATTTTCACACAAGTTGCCCCAGAGCTGCAATTTGGCATGCCACTATTCCGCAGCAAGTGGAAACCACTAGCAAAAGGACTCTCCACCCCAGAACAAGCATAGTGTAAAATCAGTCAGAGAGAGAGAGAGAAAGATCCTTCACATGACCAATAGGGCCAAATGAGAACTTTTCCCCTAAGTAACCACTTTATGATTTTCCCTTTATACTCCTTTCTTTCCATCTCCCATTCAGTCCAGGTCTATTCTTCTTTTTAGCCTTGTCACTAAGACACAAATGGGTATCTTCAGGTTTATGCAGCTTTTTTCCTTGTCCTCCAATCAAAGTCATAACTACATGGTTATAGGATGTAGGAGACTTATCTTAACAGTAGTATGTGCGAAAAGGATATAGGGGTCTTAGTGGATCATATGCTGAACATGAATCAACAGTGTGATGCGGTGGCTAAAAAGGCAAATGCAATTTTGGGCTGTATCAATAGAAGTATAGTGTCCAGATCACATGATGTGATGGTATCGCTTTACTCTGCTCTGGTAAGACCTCACCTGGAGTATTGTGTTCAGTTTTGGGCACCACATTTTAAGAAGGATATAGACAAGCTGGAACAGGTCCAGAGGAAGGCGACGAAGATGGTGAGGGGTCTGGAGACCAAGTCCTATGAGGAAAGGTTGAAAGACCTGGGTATGTTTAGCCTGGAGAGGATGTGGCTGAGAGGTGATATGATCACCATCTTCAAGTACTTGAAGGGCTGTCATCTAGAGGATGGTGTGGGATTGTTTTCTGTGGCCCTGGAAGGTAGGACCAGGACCAATGGGTTGAAATTAAATCAAAAGAGTTTCCGGCTCAACATTAGGAAGAACTTCCTGACCATTAGAGCAATTCCTCAGTGGAGCAGGCTTCCTCGGGAGGTGGTGGGCTCTCCTTCCTTGGAGGTTTTTAAACAGAGGCTAGATGGCCATCTGACAGCAATGAAGATCCTGAGAATTTAGGGGGAGGTGTTTGTGAGTTTCATGCATTGTGCAGGGGGTTGGACTAGATGACCCTAGAGGTCCCTTCCAACTCTATGATTCTATTATTCTATTATTCTACTTGCCCTGTCTGTTACAGGAAACACAGAATGTGCATTTATGAAGAAACAGAGAAGACAGTGCTTTGTGCATATATGCCACCTTCAGTTTTTAAAAAAGTACTGTATCAGGATGATGATATGTTTGCATGGATCAAATTTTTTCTTTCTCCAAGAGGCTGTTTTATTGGCCAATTAATCACTTCTGGACGTGAAAAATAAACCTCATTATTTTCTCCCTAAAGAGGCCAATTTCAAGGTAGAGTTCGACTCAATGCATGTGACAGAAACATCATCATGCAGCCTGCATATGCACAGAGAACAGTAATATACTGTGACAACCATCTTATGTTAAGTCAGCATAAAATATGATTCCTCTAGCATAGGCAATGAGATGCAAAACTAACAAAGTGTTCAGGAATACATGGATTCTAACAGTTACTTAACAAATGCATTGTTTTTTATCTAGGATGTTCCGCTTTCTTGAAATATCTTTATTTATGTACTTTTTTTGTGAAAGAAAGAAGCTTTGTGTTGTTTTTTTGAACACTAGCTCATGTTCTGTTACACTGCAATTTGATTCAAGCTGAGCTTAAATTCACTACAGAGGGAATAAAAATTCCCCTTCATGACAAATGATAATTTCCTAGCAAACACTCTATTCCTCACTTTTATACCTTAACAAAGCTTTTTTCTACACAACAGCTAATTCAAATAAAGATAATCTCTTTACAACCTTTTCTAACATGTGCCTATATCAGCATGCTTAATAGATGACTGAGCCTCACAATTCAAAGGGAGAGGAAAATAACAACTAAATAATGAATAAAATTAACAAGCAAGTTTAATATGATCCTAAGCAGAGTCAGTCCTAACTAGTATTTGCATGGGCGACCTCCAAGGAATACCAGGATCATGACATGGAGGTCAGCAATGGCAAACCACTTCTGAACATCTCTGCTCTTGAAAGCCTACAGGGTTGTCATGAGTCAGGTGTGACTTGGCAGCACTTTTCACCATCATATAAATTATGCAGATCACACTCTTGATCTGTAATTTTGTTCTGGGCACGTAGAACGTGATCTGAGGGGGAAGGAAACAATGGTGGTTCCTTTGTCATGGTCAGACCACAAAATGCCTAGATTTAGACTTACAGGGATACCAAGACTCTAAGGGATTTCCTTATTGGTATGGTTGGTGTTCCTGTCGGTGTCCTGGTTGATCTTTGGGAATAGTAAAATGTTCTGGGCAGTTGATGTGGACATGTGGACAAAGGAGACCCAATAGATGTTGTTTACCTTGACTTTCAGAAAGCTTTTGATAAGTTCCTCTTCAAAGGCTCCTTAGTAAGCTCGAGAGTCATGGAGTAAAAGGACAAGTCCCCTTGTGGATCAAAAACTGGCTAATTAATAGGAAACAGAGAGTAAGTATAAATGGGCAATCTTTGCAGTGGAAGACGGTAAGCAGTGGGGTGCCATAGGGCTCAGTACTGGGTCCCATGCTCTTTAACTTGTTCATTAATGATTTGGAGTTGGGAGTAAGCAGTGAAGTGGCTAAGTTTGCAGATGACACTAAATTGTTCAGGGTAGTGAAAACCAGAGAGGATTGTGAGGCACTCCAAAGGGATCTGTCGAGGCTGGGTGAGTAGGCGTCAACATGGCAGATGAGGTTCAATGTGGCCAAGTGCAAAGTAATGCACATTGTGGCCATGAATCCCAGCTACAAATACAAGTTGATGGGGTGTGAACTGGCAGAGACTGACCAAGAGAGAGATCTTGGGGTCGTGGTAGATAACTCACTGAAAATGTCAAGACAGTGTGCGATTGCAATAAAAAAGACCAACGCCATGCTGGGAATTATTAGGAAGGGAATTGAAAACAAATCAGCCAGTATCATAATGCCCCTGCATAAATCAATGATGCGGTGTCATTTGGAATACTGTGTACAATTCTGGTCACCCCACCTCAAAAATGATATTATAGTACTGGAAAAAGTGCAGAAAAGGGCAACTAGAATGATTAAAGGTTTGGAACACTATCCCTATGAAGAAAGGTTAAAATGCTTGTGGCTCTTTAGTTTGGAGAAACGTCGACTGCGGGGTGACAAGATAGAGGTTTACAAGATAATGCATGGGATGGAGAAAGTAGAGAAAGAAGTACTTTTCTCCCTTTTTCACAATACGAGAACTCATGGGCATTCAATGAAATTGCTGAGCAATCGGGTCAGAATGGATAAAAGGAAGTACTTCTTCACCCAAAGGGTGATTAACATGTGGAATTCATTGCCACAGGAGGTGGTGGTGGCTACAAGCATAGCCAGCTTCAAGAGGGGATTCGATAAATATATGGAGCAGAGGTCCATCAGCAGCTATTAACCACAGCATTTTATTGGAACTGTCTGGGGGCAGTGATGCTCTGTATTCTTGGTGCTTGAGGGGGGGCAAAGTGGAAGGGCTTCTAGCCTCACTTGTGAACCTCCTGGTGGCACTTGGGGGTTTTTTGCCATTGTGTGACACAGAGTGTTGGACTGGATGGGCCATTGGCCTGATCCAACATGGCTTCTCTTATGTTCTTATGATGTGATTGCTTCTTGAGACAGCCTTGGCTGCATTGTGAATAACTTGTGCTGGGAATAGGACAGAAGAGATGGGGGACAACATGGCAGAGTGCAGTCGGCTACAGCGTTGGCTCTGACAAATTTGGCTTTTAAAGACATTTTAAGATATTCTTAGCAAACATTGTGGCTTTTATCTGTAAGTTTTAAGACCTTAGTTGTCTGGTATTTGTTTTATTTATATTTTTTTATCAGAACAGTGCCAATTGCCATCCAACAGAACCCTCCAAATGGCTTCAGGCAAGCGGCCAAGAAAAGTGGAGGAGGAATCTGCTTCTTTGCCAGTTTGCAAATAGTTTAGGATAGAGGACTTTTTTACATTAAACAAGAAGTCCAAATCCGCTCTGCCGTCATTTGCTATTAAAACATCAAATCGCTTCTCCCCTCTAGAAGACGAGTTAGAGTCAACAGAAAAGGAGGAACTGACTAATGAGTCTGACCATGAAGATGTCATAGACTATCAACTCCATTCTGGGGTGGGGGCTTTAAAGGAGACAGCATGAGTCACAAATATGCTGTGATAATGAAGAAAGATCCATGTCTTCTGACGAGCTCTCCCCAATTACCCTGATTGCAAGCACAGTGGAATGTATCTTTAAAAAGTTAAAGGGAATAGAAGATCAAATTCTTGACCTTTCTTTGGAAATAAAGAGACTATCAGTGTCAATGGATAAAGTTCACTTAGCCCAGCTGGATAATACCTCTATTGGAGCTTTAGCCCCTTTAAAGCGGTGTCCATCTGCAACACAGGATGTGGATCCCCAGAGCTCCTTTATGGAGTCTAAGGTCAGTGTGGGCCATGAAAGGAATGTGCAACAATTGATTCTGCATCCCAATAAGGTATGCATCACAGTTTGTTCTTATGGCGGGAAGACCCCATGCTGGAGAAGTAAACTTTTAGTTAAATCTCATCTCTGTGAACTTCTTTATCTGAACTATCACAAAATTGACTTGATTACCATCAAATCTCTTAATGATCGATCTCAAATGCAAAGGATTCTGCTTACCTTTCAATCCTCCAACATTCCTTCACGAATTTTGAGGTGAAAGATTTACTTGTGGTCGAAGGGGGTTTTCCCTGTGCGGTCCTTTATTAACTCCCAAACTAATGCTCTGCTGCCTAACCTGTCCTCAAGGGACAGTACATGAAGTAATCCTCATCTTTTGAAGAAGGCATCAGCTTCAGCAGCAAAACATCAGGTTTCAATGTGTTTTAAGGAATCCAGAGCATGCTCAGGTCAGTCCCAATCAAACCTCGAGTTGGATAATGAGCCATCAGTGCAGCCCTCTATGGATGTGATGCATAGTCCCCTTAATGATTCAATAGAAAATGACCTTCTGCAGTCATTTGGGAGCCTTCCCGCAAAAGAACAACAGGCAATCCTCGTAAGGCTTGAATGTACCAAGCGGCAGCTGAAAAGGTCTTCAGAGCTGGGAAAATCAGTTCCTTCAATCAACCTGGATCCTGCAGGCAACCCCCTGTCTCCTTGTCCCCCATCGACTGACTTAATCGATCTGACTATGGAAGTCTCTCTAACTGGCTCAGGGGTGCCCCAACATAATGGCTATATTTTCACTGATGACGCCAGGGTGCTAGAAAGGATATCCATTATCGATTGACTACCAGCTAGGGAAGCCACAAGGAATATCCACATTGTCTCCTGGAACATAGCTGGGTGGAAGAGTAAAGTGAATGACTCCGATTTTTTGGTCTTTTTGAAATCCTTTGACTGTGTCTTCCTTCAGGAAACATGGGTGGAAGACAGTTTTAGACTGACAGATTTTAAAGTTTTTAATCTCCCTGCTTATAGAACTCACTCTAAAGGTCGCAGTAAAGCAGGCCTGACTGCTTTGGTGAAATCCAACTTACCATTTAAGGTGATCCTCTTGGATCCTTGCCCGCCATTTGCCCAGGCTTTATTGCTGTCCTTTCCAGCACTGATGCTAATCATGATTAATGTTTATTTAGCACCTTCTAATGGTGAGCTGGAGTTTGATGCTGTCTGGGAGAAATTTTCTGATTATGTGATGTCTTTGTCTAGGAAATTCCATACTGCTCAGCTCATGATTTTTGGTGATTTTAATGCTTGGACAGGCAGTAATAATCAGAAATGGATCTCTCATTTTGGCTTTGAAGCGTCTGAATCCCTTCCACTACAATTATGTTTGCCCCATTGTTCTAAAGATAATTTAACCAATAAGGCGGGTCTTAGACTAATTGAATTCTACATAGAAACACAATGCTATAATATTTAATGGTCTCTCCAAATTTCTGACTGCAACTGATTTTACTTTTTTTTCCACATGGGGTTACAGTGTGATAAGATTTTTGTTAGGGTTCACCCAACCTTCTGTCATCTATTGATAACTTTTACATTGATTCGCGCACAGAAAGTGACCACTTGCCCCTAATTCTATCTTTAAGATTGGATCTGGAGGTTAATGTGGTATCATCTTCCCAATCTGTGAAGGCGTCTGAGAATGTTCTAAAAAAAATCAAGTGATCCCCGGCCCTAGAAAGGGAGTTTTCTTCCCTCTTTGGCTCTGAAGCACTATACAGATTAAGGGATTCAATCATAAATTTCAATTCAGATGATACAATCCTTTCAGGATTCTCATTAATAATTGATTACGGTAGTGCTAAAGCTAAACCTGTGATTTTGTCTAGGTCCAGTGTCTCTAGCTGGTTCAATACAGACTGTTTAGCTCGGAAACAAGAACTTAGAGCACTATTTAAAAAGTCCTCTCACTCCAAAGACCCCCCCCCCCAAAAAAAAAAATTAAGGCTTATATTGCTTGTAAGTCAGCCTACCTGGAGCTTATTATATCCAAAAAGAAAGTTTTCTTTCAGAATAAATGGGATCAACTTTACCACTCGATAAAATCTAATGATAATAAGACTTTCTGGAGAATCATTTCGGGTAATTTAAAAAACAATTCTGTTACTGACCCAAATATTTCTGTGCAAACATGGGTTGATTACTTCTCTAACATTTTTGCTGCTCCATGTGTATCCCCTCCTATTTTAACAAACCCCACAGTTACTGATATGCTGGTCTGGCCTCCAGTAACTCGAGAGGAAATCAGTGATTTATTGAAGGATTTAAAAGCAGGTAAAGCACCAGGCTCGATGGTCTTACCGCTGAGGTATTCACAAAGTTTGTTGATTGGTGCTCTTGCCCCTTGCAAAATTGTTTTCTTTCATTGAGCTGCATGGCTCCCTCCCAGACTCTTGGCTTGATTCTATAATTATCCCAATTTACAAAAAGGGGGGGGGGGGCTGGAGTTTACAGAAAATTTTCGCCCCATTAGTTTATTATCTATAGTGGGCAAATTGTATGCAAAACATTTAGAACTCAGATTAACTGACTGGATGAGCCTAGGCAACATCATAGGTCCTGAACAAATTGGCTTCTCCAAAGGCAAATCTGCTATGGACCATTGCTGCACTCTGACCTTCCTTGCTGAAAAATATATGCATACCGGGACAAAAAAATTATATGCTGCCTTCATCGACTTGAAGGGCGCATTTGTTTCAATAGATAGAGCCCAACTATGGATTAAGCTAGGTTACCTGAGAATGGACCCTCGTTTGCTGTTTCTCTTGAGGAAACTTCATTCTAATACTATTTGCCAAGTGTAATTTTCTTCTAGCGGTGACCTGACTAGCAAAATCCCAGTGTTAAAGGAGGTTAAACAAGGTTGTGTGCTGGCCCCGCATCTTTTTAATTTATTTTTAACTGTCCTGGCACAATTTTTGAACCCTATTAATTAACCTGGCATAATCTTTGAACCCTACTAGCAGGCCGAGCAGCATATTACTTTATGCCGATGATACAATCATCCTCTCTTGCACAAGTGTGGTCCTGCAAAGGTATTTGAATGCCTTCTATGACTATTGTAATTGTAATTCACTCTCTATCAATTATGCCAAATCTAAAGTAGTTGTCTTTTCAAATTGCTGGTGCCCACAGAAATGGTTTATTGGCAACTCAATAATTAAACAAAAAAAAAAAATTAAATACTTGGGGATCACTTTTAACCACAAGTTAAGCTGGGTTTCACATCATAACTATACCATCAACTTGGCTAAATCTTCGGTTGCTCAAATTAAACAATTTTTTTCTTTGCTAGGGGCAACCAACTAGTTCCAGCAGCAATTAAAGTGTTCAAACCTAAAACGCTAGCCCAAATTCTCTATCGTATCGCTATATGGATCTCAGCATTTACCAGGAAAGTGGAAAACATTCAAACCTCATTCTTTAGACAAATTCTTGGTATGCCAAAATGTGTGTCCTACTTTGTTCACTGTTCTGAAGTGGGTCAGTCTTTGGTGGAGACAAAAGCCTGGATTGCAGTGTTTAAATTCTGGCTCAAAATTCACTTTAGGACAGATCCTATCAGTTTTTTTGATTGTATGAAGAGAGACCCATATATTTCATCCTGGTCAGCAGTTCTTATGTCCAAACTTAACCAGTTGGGGTAGAGGTTAATGATTTTTTTACATCTGATGAATCATATATCTTCAGATGTATTAAATTGAGATTATTGGAGTTGGAGTAAACAAAACTATGCTCAACAGAGCCTTATATTTGCTCCCCAGCATCCTTAGATCTTTATGCTTTCTGTGACAAAATGCCCCATTATCTATCAGACTTAACCATTCCAAGTCATTGCAGGGCATTTATGTTGGCTAGACTAAATGCATTTCCCTCCAAAGTTCTACAAGGGAGATATCATCGAGTCCCTTTAGGCAACAGACTCTGTTCCTGTGGAGCGAATACTCCCAACTCAACTCAGCATATATTGCTTGATTGTTCCATAATCTCCGTAAAGATTTATTTTGCAAGCTTTCTTTCTCCCCAGATTTGTCTATTCTGCCACCCTATTATTATTTATTGAATGATACTGAGGGGGAGGTTAGCGAGGCTGTGGCAAAATTTTTGGCTGACATCCTTAAATTTAAATTTTACCATATATGAATGCATCTGCAATCTCGGTTTCATTTTGATTTTATCTCCAATGTTTAATTTTTTATATTCTGTGTATTTTTATTCACAACTTTTATGCCATTAAAGGTTTGGTATGGACAGAAAGGATGTGGTGCTGTTAATTCTCCTGGAGCTCTCTGTGGTGTTCAATACCATGGATAATGGTATATTTCTGGACCACCAATCTGGGCTCAGATTAGAAGGTGCTATTCTGCAGTGGTTCTGGTCCTACCTGGCGGGTAGGTTTCAGAAGGTGGTACTGGGAAACTGCTACTCAGCCCCTGGGTCTTTGGCCTTTTGGATCATGCAAGGCTGTCCCCTATGCTCTTAAACATTTATATGAAACCTTTGGGTGAGGTCATCTGGAGATTTCAGCTAAGTTGCAATCAATATGCAGATGAAACTCAGCTCTATCCCATGCTTCCAGCTGAACCCAAGTAGGCTATAGAACCCTGAACTGATACCTGGAAGCACTTTTGGAGTGGATGCAGATTTAAAAACTGAACCTTAATCCAGACAAAACAGAAATGCTGCTGGTGATTGGAAGGTCTGATCTGGGATTTAAGGTGTCACCCATTCTAGTTGGGGATACACTCCCTTTAAGGGAACAGAAAAAAAAGAGGAGATTGGATTTATACTCCACTCTTCACTACCTGAAGGAGTCTCAGAGCAGTTTACAATCTCCTTTCCCTTCCCCTCCCCACACAAACATTCTGTGAGGTAGGTGGAGCTGAGAAAGCTCTAACAAAAACTGCTCTTGAGAGGAACAGCTCTGTGAGAACTTGTGAATGACTAAAGGTCATATCAGCAGGTGCATGTGGAGGAATGGGGATTCAAACCGGGTTCTCCTAGATAAGAGTCCATGCACTTAACCACTACACTACACTACACTTTTACCAGTTTTAACTGGTTAGCTAGCTGCAGACTTTCCTGGGAAGTCTGGCCACTGTGATACATGCCCTGGTTACATCTAGATTAGATAACTGCTATGTGATTTATGAGGACTGCCCTTGAGAAGTGTTTGGAAACTTCAGTTTTTGGAAACTTGTTCACCACAGCCAGCAGAAGGAGGGGATTCCATGGGAAGGGTCTTCCCTTTTCATCATTGCAGCAAGTCACGGCCTGCAGAAGGGAAAGGGAATCCACCAAAAGGGACTTCCCTTCCACCATTCTGCTAGCTGTAGTGAGCTGCGAACAAGAAGAAAGCTGGGGGTGATGTGCCCCCAGGAGAGCATTTCATCCCTTCCATTTAAAACCTCTTTTCTGTTCCCCATGGCTTTTCATGGGAAGCAAAAAGCAGGGCCATTAACGGCAAACAGCTGGGAGCCATTTAAACCCTCCTTTCTGCTCCTTGTGGATTTTCCCAGGAAGCAGAAAGCTGGGCTATTTGAATCCCATTTAAACCCCTGCTTTTTGCTCCTGGTGGATAGCCACAGGGAGCAGAATTCAGCATTTAAATGACTCAGAGTCATTAAAGCCTTCTTTCTTCTACAGCAAAAAGCTGCAGGATGCTGAAAGCAGGGTTTAAATGGCTCTGTGCTGTTTGTGATAGTTTATCCTGGTTCTTCAGTTCATGAACTCCAATTCAGAAACCCCAAACAGGTTAAAATTCATTATGAACTTTGATCCATCAGCCAGTTTATGCATATCTCTAATTACATGTGTGTGCATATTTCTTTAGTGGATTCTTTGGTAGTTCAAATTTTCTTTTAACACCTGTCTGCTTCTTTGAAAATGTGTCAGATGAACTTTGTTTTTAATCTGACCTGTACTGTTGAGTTAAATGCAGGACAGAGCAAACACTCAGGACAGGAGTCAAAGGGCAAATGCAGATTTAAGCAAGGATCATGTGTTATCCAAACTGTTACCAGAGAATGGGAAATTAGCTTTAAAAAGGGTTCCAGAAATGAATGACATGAGCCTTTGGATGAGACAGGCTTGCTCCTGAAACAGGATGGAGTTGTTTAATGAAACCAGGAATGAAACAGCAACTTCCTTGGGCTGGCCATACACCTCTGGGGTATGTCAGGATGATGTCTCCAGTGTTAAAAAGCCTTCAGTTATTGAGAACAATATGCCACTGAGCTGGGAGAGACTGCATTTAATCAGTCCATCTGGCTTCAAATAGGGCACTGGGGCATGAGGGGCTTTCCTTCCATGGCATTTTTACCACTGGAAATGGTGCCGGGGGGGGGGTGCTGTGTGCCCCTTCCTCTTGTACCATGCATTCAACCCAGGGTATGTGAAGATGGAAGAATGGGCAAACAACACCCCTGGTTTTGATTCTAGGAATGAAAATGCCCTGGCAGTGAGGCCTGAAACCCCTTCCTCCCCCACTTCCCATTTAGAAGAAGAAGAAGAAGAACTGAATGGAAAACTCAGAGCTTTTTAAACATAAGTCCCTTATGTTGAATATATAACTGTGAATCAAGTTGGATATCTGACTTGTGGATTTAATATTATATAGTTTGGCTCTAACTGATATTTGCACTTTTGCAGAAGGACTAGAAACAACTATTTGCTCAAAACACTTTGGAATTCTCACTTCAAGGGAAGAATATCATTCTTCAGCCACTAGGATCCCCCCCACCCCTGTACAGTATGTCTGATTGCATCTTTTCCCCTGTTTTGGGTGCAAATGTGTTCAAAATATTGGACCAGAATGATATGAGACATTCATAGCAGATTATGTGGCAAATCAATTTTCCTTGGCCCCTCTTAACTTCAAATGAGGCATGATAGCAAATCTAGTCAACCAGCATAGAGTGGCAGGCTGCTTGATTCAGCTGCACCCTCTCACCTACAGCATTTTTCGCACGTGGTAATAAGCAAGGTTGGTGGAACCACAAACTGAGTTTAAGCCAGGATGGATCTGTCCTAAAGGGAGACCAGGTAGATGCCTAAAACTGCCCGCCCTCAAAAACGTTATGTTATTAAAATAAGTATTGTTACTAAAACTTTCTGTTGTCTCATGTCATCATTTGGGGGGTGGTAATCAGGGCAAATCAATATCAGACTGTTTTAGGGGGGAAAAGAGTAATTGTAAACTGACCTTGTTAGCCTTGTGCAACTCAAAACAACTTCCTCTGTTGTGTAGATATTACCATATGGGCAACATTTTGGAAGATACTACCATAGGGATAACATTTCATTGATAACATTTTGGAAATTAGTAGAGAAGAAAGGGTTTCTTTAAATTTGAAAGGTCTACTTTTCAAACATTTGTTTTCTATTTTTATTTTTATATCATCTTTCATGGTGATTATCTCCAACCCTGGGTGGGCATGATCATGAGAAAGTCAGTCCCTTCCCCCACCCCCACCCCTTTTTTTTGCTTTTGCTTTTCTTATTTAAACCAGAGAATTTGCAAAGTAATATAAGCAAACAGCCATCTTACCACACAAATTGAATTTATATGACAACATTCCCATTGTCCCTGAAGATTCATTCAGTCAGTCATAAAACACATGTTGGCAAGCATCCTCCAAAGTCAACAACTGATAGAATGACTTATATTTCAACCTTGACTCAGCAAGCTATCTGCTGTAATTAGATGTGAACCACATCAAGCCTGAAATGCTGGTACATGAGCCATATACTTTGGTCCTAGTCTTGTCCTTTGATGCAGTCATGCATCTCCTATTGAAGTCAACAGAAACTGTGCGATTGTAACCAAGAACAGAACCAGACCTGTAGAGATGTTCTGGCAGCTCAACAATTACAGTACTGTAATATATTTTGTAGAGGAATATAGTGATACTGTCAGATAGCAGTTCTTTCATTTTCCACATTTTGTATTTCTTTTTTTTAAAAAAAAGGTCTGCTAATGTTTTGGGTAGCTTCTGTTTTGATGGTTCTTTAAATTAAAATGTTATACTGGGTAAAACTGAAAATATGTTTATTATGATGACACAGGGCCAGTTAACAGCAGTTATTTTATGGATACTTTCATTGTAGGAAGAGAAGGGCATCCCTAGGGCATCAGTATTGTTCCAGGCAAATCCCTGCTGTGTAAGAATCTACATCCCTGGAGTGTAATGGTATTTTCATAGTCTAGCCCATACTGTTTAGTTTAGTTTTCTACCCCACTCCCATGATGGTGTTGTATTTTTCTCTAATGACAAGTCAATGGCAAATTCATGCCTGTGAGAATGTTGAAGTCAATGATAAAATGTTCATTGATCTAAGTTGCTGCCACAGGAAATAGGTCAAAAAAAGTCTCCGGGTACTTTTATATGTCATACTTGAAGTTTCCATTCATAGCTAATGGTAGAATTCTGTCATTAGAGCTAGAGCCTAACTCTGACTTGAAATACTATGCCTGTGTTCTCTTTGGCCAGTGTGCTGCTGTTTTGTTCTACCCTATGTGTGTGGATGTGTGTGTGTATGCATATGTGTGTGTGTATCATAAGGAAAGTTCCCTGTTTTCATAGAATCAGACAGCTATTTGCTAGGAAAAGTTCCCAGCAGCTATAGCAAAATGAATGTCAGTTTTGCAGCAGACTTAGTCACTCTTTGGGAACTCACATTAAATGATGCTATCCACTTAGGTTGGTTTGGTGTTTGGATATGTGGCAGCCATTTACATTAGAGATGGGCACAAACTGGCTCATGAACCTTTGTTCATAATGAATATTGGCCAGTTAGAGGTTTGCAAACTGACGTAGAATTCTGCAGCCTGGCCGCAAAGCTCCATGAACTTATAAGACTGTTCAAAGAGGTTCATGAGTTCACGGGGAGCAAAACACCTGCTTTCTCCTCCCCACAAAATCTGGCAAAAAATCCCCAGCACCAAGAGATTAGAAACAGCTGAGCTGCAGGGTCAGCCTGCTTCCATGGCTCAGCTATTTTGGGCTCAAAATAGCTGAGCCTGTTCCCATGGTGGCTCAGTTGTTCAAAGGGGCTTCCTTGGGCAGCCAGCCCCTGGGGTTAGCTGCCCAAGAAAGCTTCTTAAACAGCTGAGCCATGAAAGCAGTTTGCCCCAGGGGTTGCCCGCCCAAGAAAGCCCCTTTATACAGCTGAGTAGGGATGGGCATGAACCAGAAAAATGGCCAAACCACAAATGAAATTACAAACTGAACTGGAAGGCTAATTTGTGAACCAAACCAGTTTGTGGTTCGTGGTCCCACAAACCTCTCAAAAAGGGACAGCAGTCTCTTAAAATGAAGATAATTAATCACTAGTTTTGTCCTGCTTACGGTTCAAAGTTTGTAATGGGTCTACCTGAAACAACTGAGCAAAAAGGTACAAACTTCACAAATTCAGTTCATATATGACCTGAAAGGATCCATGGGGTTTGTGGTTTGGTTCATGGTTCTCCCATGAAACATGAACCAAACCATATTTTTGTAGTTGCTCATCCATAATTGAAACATCAGAACCTTTCTGAACTCTCATCCCAGTGAACTTTGCCCATCTATATTTCTCCATCTGCAGCCCTCACTCATCAAGTTAACGATAACAGGACCAGATCTACATGTTGTTTGAGGGGGGGAGGAATTAAAAAATGACTTCCCCTTATGAGCCATTCTGTCTTATGGTCCCATAGACTACAATGTACTCCATACCCAATTTGGCGTCACCCCTGTGCCCCCCCCCGCCCTAGATCCGGCTCTGAATGATAGTATAAAATCATGGACTGTGTTCAGGCTGACATTTTGGGCATGGAAACAGGACATCTTTGAGGATTTTCAAGTTCACTTGTAAATTGGTACTCATAAATCAACTGCATACGTGGCCAAAGTAACTCAGTATGTACTGCTGATCTCCCTTCTGTAATACTTACATCATTCTTTGTGCAAGCCACCAGAGTTCCTGCTTTGGAAATGACATTGATTGAAGACAATCAGAACTCCTCATTTTCTTAAGTGGATGGTCGGCAACTAGTAGAGGAAGAGAAGGACTGAATCTACTTACCTCCTGTGGAAATGTCATCGTCTCCCTGTTCATTGCTGGTCCAATCAAACTTCAATCCTAATTAATTAGAAGTGTAGTTTATGAAGGTTGTTGTGCCTACAGGGGCTCAAAATCTAGGATTCAAAAGATTAGAATAGCCTACATATATATTTGCCAGCCAATTACCTTCCTGTATGGTAGGTTGCAACTGCTCTTTCACTTCAACAGCTCATTGCAGAACTAATGAGGCTGATTTGAGAAAGATTCATGCAGTTGGCAGCAGTATGACTTCATCACCAAATGCCTAAATATGTCTTCGTACCAGATTCTTCTGTTAAGCATTGAGGGAGGGGGTGCCCTTTAAAATCCCTCTTTGGCTACTGCCGTCTTTTGTCATCCACATATCCCACTGGAGCCAACTGTGTTACAGCTAGAAGAATCAACACAATTGGAAAAATACCTCCTGACAAGCCAAAAGCATGTCATAAGAATTTCTGCTCTTTTGTGTGTGCCGCTTTCAGCATGCCTCAGTCAACTGTTTTAAGTGCCTGGAAAGTATCAGAAACAGAATACCAACCAGCATCATTATAATGTTGGTTCCCTAGCTATTAAGAAAGGCTATTAAAGAATTCAAGCCACACTTGGGAAGCTATTCTGAAGCCTAATATATCTCCCTGTAAGGACATATTTCCTCATTTTCTTTGTTCTGACATTCTAAATCAATATTCCAATTAAATCAATGGAACACCAGGGAGAAGCAAATACTAATGCCAGGACTGGGAAAGCTCCTCTGCAGCAGCATAGTCATAACCAAAGCAGTTAAGTTCACAAATTTTTGTTCACAAAAAATTATACCTACAGCACAATCTTTAATAACTTAATACATCAGCACATTACAACCACTTACATTTTCTGATGATTGATATAAAATATATAACACATGGAGAAGAGGGGGATTTAATGACATTTTTAATCTTGGAAAGATGATTTTATAGCTAGCGCTCAAAAGTCAGTAAATCCTATTTCCTTTTAAAGCCATGTGTCAGACTCAGTTTGCAACTGAAGTTTTTCTTTTCTATTGTCAGAGGGCTAAAATGTCAGGAGAGCCAGTAGGTTGGGGTTGTGGAATGCTGAGAGCAATTAATTGAAACCCTGATTTACCTTCCATCTATCTCTTCTCAAGCACGGAGGCAACCTTACAGCATCGTCTTCTTTGAAGTGGGGTAATTGGCTGTGTAAATTTATCTCTCCTGTTCCCAGACCAGAGAAATATGATTCAATCTACCATTCCAAATTACATTAAATTCCACTATTCATTTTGTTACATTACAATCTACTATTTTAATTATTATTCCAAATAAGAAATAAAATAAAATAAAAAAATAAGGACTTATGGCCCTTCTGGGGGATTGGTGAGAATATAAATGTAATAACTGAATGAGTTTAGCATATGTAGTAAGATAAGAAACCGATATCCTTGTTAAGTCCTAGGGATTCCATTGTTCTGAGTGTTGTAATAATTTGCAACTCAGCAATTTCCTTTCTAGTCTGTTCCTGAAATTCCTTTCCAATAACATAACTACTTTGAAGTTACCCCTTGAATGTCCTGGAAGGCTGAAGTATTCTACCAGTCTTGTGGTTCTTGATGTCAGATTTGAGTCCATTTACCCTTTGGTGCAGAGTTTGACCTGTTTGCACTATATAGAGAACCAAAGGGCATTGTTGGCATTTAATGGCATATACAGTGTTAGAAGATGAGTAAGTTAATAAGCCTAAGATGGTGTAGACTCTAATTAGGAAGAACCAGGTTTGATTCCCCACTCTTCCACATGCACCTGCTGAGTGACCTTGGGTCAGTCACAGTTCTTGAAAGAGCTGCTCTCTCAAAGCAGTTCTTGAAAGAGCTCTCTCAGCCCCACCCACCTCACAGGGTGTCTGTTGTGGAAAAAAGAAGGGAAGGAGATTGTAAACCACTCTGAGTAAAGGGCAGGGTATAAATCCAGTCTCTTCTGTTCTTCTTCTGGTGGATGTTGTTAGGTCCAGTGATTGTGTCAGCTAGGTGTAAGTGGCAGCAAAGTAGGCATCTGGGTTTATTGCAATCTCTGGTACTAGTGTCCATGTTCAAATTAGATGTATTGTTGTAGGTGAGGAGTTGTTTGAGATTGGGGGGCTGTCTGTGTTCAAGAAAACGTTTGCCCCCTCCCAGTACCTGTGAAAGAGAACTGTCATTATCCAGTAGAGATTGTAAATTGCTGATGATGCACTGAACTGTTTTGAGTTGAGAGCTGTATGCAACCACTGGATATGTGTTCTGTTATTGTCTCTTTTGTGCCTGTCTTGCAACATTTTCTCTGGGTACTATTCTGGTTTTGGTAACCTGTTTCTTGATTCCATCAGTTGGGTACTTGAGTTCCAAAGATGATTGTTGTAGATCCCTCAGGTGAGAGTCTCTGTTGAACTGGAGCAGATGTGGCTGCAGCATAGAGCCTGGCTGTATACAATGGCTCATTTGGTATATTTAGGATGGTAGCTGAAGGCATGTAAGTATGTTTGTTGGTCAATAGGTTTCCAATATAAGACGGTGTCCATGTGTCCATTGTATATTTTATGGTAGTGTCTGGAAAATGTATTTCTTGCATAGATTGGTTCACTGTAAGGCTGATGTTGGGGTGAGTTCAAACCAGCCATTTTCTCTAGGACAACTGATCTTTAGTCTAGAGATCAGCCATAATTCCAGAAGATCTCCAGGCCCCACCTGTAAACTGGCAACATTAGGCTGAGCAACCTCTTCTAATAGATGTGCAAGCAAATTTTCCTCTTTATTTGGAAACTGATATTGAGCAGCATCTCTTTCTTGAAGCAAAAGGTTGACCCTGTCCTCCAGGGCAGCCTTCCTATGGTGATACCTTTTGCCCTTTCTCAAAATTCCAAAAGCTTCTGCAGGTTCAACAATTTGGGGCCTCCTTTTTTCATACTGAGAAATCTTTGAAACCATTTCATGTGAAGCCTTAGGCTTAGTTCACAAAAAAAAACTTCAGGTCATATTCTTCTCCAGTGAAAACTGGATAAATATGGAGGAAGCTCATCTTCAGAAAGTTGTTTGTGCTGGTTGTCTGATACAGAGATAGGCTAACTGCCCTTGGCTCAGGTCATTGACTCAGAAAACAAAACTATTTAAAACTGTATATCAGGAAGTGGCTCAGTTTGTTTGAAATCCAGTTCTGAAATTCTAACTCTGATGGGGATAGTGGGGGTAGTGATAGGATCCAGTTGCTACTATCACACCTCCTGTGATCCTTTTTCCATGAGCCCCTAAATCTTGCCCAAATGCCCTTTCATTTCTTTCAGTCTAAATTGATGGTGTTGAGATATTGCCATTATGGCATCCTAAGTGCCAGGTGTAACAGGACTGAGGTTCACCAGTTCAGATTTGATTTAAGCTATAAAATAAGTTTTTGGGGGAACTAAAGCTTGTTTCACATTGGAGATGAGAATTATGAGAAGGACAGAGTCATATTCCAAACCACATCATTATACATTCCAGACTGATCCTTCTTCATTAATCTCTGCCTCTTCATCAGTTTCTGTTCTGTGTTTCTCCAGCTGTTCCTCTGTGATAGACTTATTAGCCTATTGCATATTATTTATGATTAACTTCACAGTAATTCATATTTGAAGAGGTCATGGCAATCATACATGGCCCAAAATAATTCCAAATAAAGAAATCTATCTACTGTTGTTATCCCAGAAAGGTAGATATGGTTCATTCTGACTTAGTCATTTCTTCAGCTCCAGCAGTGATTGTTCCTTTTTGCTGTTCCTGTTAATATCAGCTGATCAGCAGTGGATACATGTATATTCCTTGACTTCCTGACTAATTGAACCAAGAAGAATTAGGCATGAAGTTTTTCTTTTTCTTCAAATAATATTCTGAAAGCAAGCAAGAATAGGAGTGTGCAGAGCTAGCATTTGCAAATATATACCAAGATGTTCAACACACACTGCTCATCTAAGTCATCTGGATAATGTCTTCCTCAGCACAGTTCATTTGAATTCCTTGCAGGACAACCACCTGGGCGTGCTATTTGCCTGGACGTGCTACTTTCAATTTTGCTTTGTTTAAAAGGTTAAATATCTTTCCAATAGAACTTTCAAGGAAGATCACGTAAACTTGCATACTCTGACCTTGGTTTTTGTAAGGATGGACATTTGATGTTGGTTTTGGCCAAATTTAGAGTCCCCAGGGCTTTTTTTTTTGAGCAGGAATGCACAGGAACGCAGTTCCAGCTGACTTGATGCCAGGGAGTTTGGTCTAACATGCAAATGAGTTTCTGCTGGTCTTTTTCTAGAAAAAAACCTCTGTGTGAAACAATTTCAGGGGCATGGCCTAATATGCAAATGAGTTCCTGGTGCAAATATGCAATATATGCAAATGAGTTCCTGTGCTTCCCTATATATGCTCTGGACATCCCATTTGAAATGAAGAACTGGGTAAATGAAGACAAGGACAACTTAATATGTATGCCAATGGGGGGAAGAAGAAGAAGAGGAGATTTATATTCCAACCTTCATTCAGAGTGGCTCCTTTCCCTTCTCTACAACAGACACCCTTTGAGGTAGGTGAGGCTTGTTAGTATTATGTAGCCTGCTATGAAGCATGCTAGATAAAGAACTGTTGAAGTGACAGCTAATCACATGACAAGAGTCACAGGACTAATTAACCTGGCTGATGTAAGGACTGGTAATATCTGGATCTGTTCAGAGGAGTCAGCATGAGTCAGCAGTTAGCTGATTGGTGGGCTGTCCTATATAAGCAGCAGAGTAACAGAGTGGTTTTTCTCTCTATGTATATGGCATACTGGCGAAGCACTTTGCTACTCTGGACTGTATCTGTATATATCTTCACTGTAAATATCTGTATAATACACAGTTTGTTATACTACCAAACTGGTGTCTTGGCTCCTTATATCGACACTCCTAGTGCTAAGGCAAGTTACTGTTTTGGTCTACCTGCACTCAGCGCACGCTCCTGCCGTCAGGGCTGAGTGAGCTCTTTTGAGAACAATTGAGAGAACTGGTCTGGAAGAACTTGTTATTGACCCAAGGTCACATCAGCAGGTGCATGTAGAGGAATGGTGAATCAAACCTGGATTCCCAGGATTAGAGTTTGCACTCTTAACCACTACAGTAACCTGGCTCTCAGTCACCATCACACAACAGATGTACTTTGGAAATTAACTGCTATGGTATATGATAACAACCACTACAATAGCTGATTTCAAAAGTAGTTAGGGAAATTCATTAAGTTTGCATCAGTGGTTATTATCTATAATAGCTCAATGGAACCTTTGACTACCAGTTGCTGTGAGGCAACAACTGACATGAAGTTTTGGCATTTGTTCCCCCACCCGTGAACCTTCTAGGGCATTTGTTTGGCCATTGTGAAAAATACTGATGGACCAAGGATGACTGGTATCTGATCCAGCAGGGCTCTTCTTAAGTTGCTATAAAATTTTCTTAAAGTGCTTTTGAAACATTCTGCATTTTCCTCGAGAAGCCATTTTATGGGTATTTATACTGCCAACCTGACTTTAGACCAAAGAATAATAGTCCTCCCTCCCTCAAGATGATCAGCACTAGAGACTTGGCTATGAACCAATAAAACTATTTCACTGGAAGCTGTTTCATCGAATGAGGTCAAATAAAAAGTACGAGTTTCTAGACATCTCAACAGATCTGCCTTCACCTTTGGTTCATGTACTAGGCTGCTGTACTTTGTGAAAACAGTGATATCTTGTTGCTGCTTCCTGAGTTCCTGTTCATTTGAGAGTCATTTCCTTTGGACACACATTCTATCCTCTTCAATTGAGTCATTCAATTATATTGGCTGGTAATTAATAGTGGTGATATATTTTGTGACCATCCATGCAGATGGTCAGTTTCAGTATCTGCTGCTAAATTCTAGTATTCAGCCATTGCTTACCTCAGAGAACTGGACTTCTTTCTCATATCTCTTTTAATTGCCACCCCCTTACAATGTTAGATTTCATCTATTTTTAAGTTTAGTGTGAGTGAAAAAGAGAAACTCAGTGCTGAAATGCATTAATAGGCAATAACACTGCCAGGATCATAATCCAAGGATTGTATATAAACCAAAAATCAAGACACTGTGTACAGTTATGGTTGCAAATGGTACAAAAAGAATAGTACAATCCTATCTGCTAGATGAAGATAGAACTGCTAGTCAACTTCCTGGTGCCAAAATAATACAAAGATATACTGCCATTTTACACTAGCATAGCGATACTGTCAGAATTGTTCCTGAAGTTCTTGTATGGAATGGGCGGATATAAATATAACATAAATAAATAAATGTATGTTGTTGTTGCTGTAGAGGAACATAACAGTGATGCTGCTGAAAAAGTCTTCCTTGTAATCAAATGCTTTAAACTATCAGTAGGAATTTTCGCCTCCTCATGGCTTTTTTGGTAGAAAAAGCCCAGCAGGAACTCATTTTCATATTAGGCCACACCCCTTGATGTCACCGTTGTTTCACATAGAGCTTTTTATAGAAAAAGCCCAGCAGGAATTCATTTGCATATTAGGCCACACCCCCTGAACCAAGTCAGCTGGAACTGCATTCCTGTGCGTTCCTGCTCAAAAAAACCCCTGCCCCTCCTGAGGCAAAGTACCACTTACCTGACTTGGGGGATAAAATTTCTTTTGTCACCTTACAAACAACCTGGAAGAAAGACAGTGGGGTATTTTAAGACCCTCTTCCACTGTTTGCCACACCCTATGATCCCAGAGTGTCTTTATTTGCACTGTAGTGTAAATTTAAGGGTACAGAGCTATAAACTTAAAGTTTTTATTTACTGTTGTACATGTATAAAAGGTTGTTAGCCGCCCTGAGCCGTCTAGGCGGGAAGGGCAGGATACAAATAAAATGTATTGTTATTATTATTATTATTATTATTATTATTATTATTATTATTATTATTATTATTATTATTATTATACCCATGTTACCAAAATGGGGCAAATACTGGTATCTATGGTCATTGCACATTACTTGAGATTGTCCCTGCAATGGCCACCCACCCACCACAGGAGGGTTTAATTTGTTTTAAGTGCCACTAGAATATAACTATATAGATAGAGTGTTTACCAAGTTCTCTGAATTCCCAGCTTTCATTTCTGGGTTTTTTTTAAAAAAAAATAATTGTCTATCCCAGGGGTGGTCAATGGTAGCTGTCCAGATGTTTTTGCCTACAACTCCCATCAGCCCCAGCCAGCATGGCCAATGGCTGGGGCTGATGGGAGTTGTATGCAAAAAACATCTGGAGAGCTACCGTTGGCCACCCCTGGTCTATCCCCTTCCATTACAGGCATGTAAGGGGAAGGATATATCTCCACAATGGAAAGGGCTAGAGTTGACGTCCCCAATGTGGTACTTGTAGAAAAAAAAGACTGCAGATTTATACCCTGCCCTTATCTCTGAATCAGCGACTCAGAGCAGCTACATTCTTCTCCCCCCACAACAAACACCCTGTGAGGTGGGTGGAGCTGAGAGGGCTCTCACAACAGCTGCCCTTTCAAGGACAACTCCTGTGATACCTTTGGCTAACCCAAGGACATTCCAGCAGCTGCAAGTGGAGGAGGGGGGAATCAAACCCAGTTCTCCCAGATAAGAGTCTGCACACTTAACCACTACACCAAACTGGCTCTCTTCACCATGGTACTCATGGCACCATGGCACTCATCAACAGCTTTCCTGATGCGCTCTCTCTCTCTCTCTTTGTGTGCGTGTATTCTTTGCATTTGGGCTGCGAGTGTGTGTGTTTGTATGGGCGGGGCGGGGTTCTGCCTCCTGTGTAGCTGTTTTATGGTTGTACTCATTAGGGATGTGTACAAAAAAAAAATCGATAATATCCAGATCCAGAAATATTCAGGGCCAAACTATCCAGAATTTTAGATATTTCTGAATACCAGTATCTGGTATATCCAAATATACAAAAGATATCCAGATATTTCCGGATATTCAGCCCCATTATACCCTATGGGCCACTGAAGTCAATGGTAACATAGGGTATAATGGAAGCCACCTGGATAGGAGGGGGTTTGGAGGAGAGCCCCCAAAACTGCAGGGCAGCTTCAGTGGACTCACTCCCAATGAACTCCAGAGTCCCAAAAAGATTGGACTAGGGGGTCCAATTCCAGGGGCACCCAAAGAGGGTGCCCCCATCCCACCATTATACCCTATGGGCCATTGAAGTCAATAACAAAACATAGGGTATAATCAAAGGCAGCTGGGAGACAAGGAGTTTGTGGAGAGCCCCCAAAACTGCAGGGCAGCTGCAGAGGACTCTCCCCCAAGAAACCCCTAAGGCCCAAAAAGGCTGGACCTATCTGTGGGTACTCCAAAAGGCTTTACAAAGTCACACACACCCCTAACGCATCACAAACTTAGACCCTTACCAGTCCGGCTTTCGTCCGGGTCATGGGACGGAGACAGTGCTGGTCGCCTTAGTGGATGACCTCCAGCGGCATCTGGATCGAGGCGGTGTGGCGGTGCTGATGTTGTTGGACCTGTCGGCCGCGTTCGACACGGTCGATCATCGGCTACTGGCCCGCCGGCTCGCCGACGCAGGGATAAGGGCGTTGGCCTTACAGTGGCTCTCCTCCTTCCTTGATGGATAGGGACAAAGGGTGGCAATTGGAGGGGAGCTGTCCCGGAGGCACCCACTAGTATGCGGAGTGCCACAAGGGGCAGTTCTCTCCCCGATGTTGTTTAACATCTACATGCGCCCCCTTGCCCAGATTGCCCGGAGGTTTGGGCTTGGGTGCCATCAATACGCAGATGACACCCAGCTCTATCTACTAATGGACGGCCGACCTGACTCCGTCCCAGAAAGCCTGGACCTAGCATTGCAAGCCGTGGCAGGTTGGCTCAGACTGAGCGGGCTGAAGTTGAATCCAACGAAGACAGAGGTCCTTTGCTTGGGTCGCAGTGCCCTGGGAAGGGAAATCCCCTTGCCGACTGTTGACGGTGTGCTGCTGAAAGCAGCCCATAAGGTCAAGAGCTTGGGGGTTCCTCTGGAGCCTTCACTATCAATGGAGGCACAGATAGCGGCCGCTGCCAAGTCCGCGTTCTTTCATCTTTGACGGGTGAAGCAGTTGGCCCCCTTCCTGGAACGCCGTGACCTAGCAACAGTGATCCATGCTACGGTCACCTCGAGATTGGATTACTGCAACGCCCTCTACATGGGGCTGCCCTTGTGCCGAACTCGGCGGCTGCAGCTGGTGCAGAACGCGGCGGCTAGGCTACTGTTGGGGCTCCCAAGGTGGGAGCACATACAGCCGGGGCTACGCGGACTGCACTGGCTGCCAGTGGTATACCGAGTTTGTTACAAGGTGCTGGTTATCACCTTTAAAGCCTTATATGGCCGAGGACCTGCCTACCTGAGGGACCGTCTCTCCCCATATGAGCCCCAGAGCGCTGAGGTCAGCTGGAAAAAACCAGCTGAATATCCCTGGGCCAAGGGAGGCCAGATTGAAGGCCACCCGAGACCGGGCCTTCTCTATTGCTGCTCCACTGCTGTGGAATCAACTCCCGGAGGAGGTGCGGGCCCTACGATGCTTAGATCAATTCCGTAGGGCCTGTAAGACCCACCTCTTCAAAATAGCCTTCAACCAATGATAAACCAGGAAGTGCCATTGAAAATGCTTTTAACTACTGAATTCTGCTGAAGATCTAACGCTTAGCACCATGTTGATATTGTTATTGTTAATTTTAATAATTTGTAAATTGTTTTAACTATGATTTTATAAGCAAATTGATGTATAATGTATTTTATGTTGTGAGCCGCCCTGAGCCTGCCCCGGCGGGGAGGGCAGGATAGAAATAAAAAGTTATTATTATAAGGAAAAACAGTAAAACACCACCAGCAGTTCAACAGATCAGGTCACCACCAGGCCTGGCCAAAATGGTCTCAGGCTCCAGAGAGGAACAGCCAAGCAAAGGCCAGCCACCCAGAAACCAAAAGCAGTCCAAATCACACACACATGCCGCAACACAACCAGGAAAAACAGTAAAACACCACCAGCAGTTCAACTGGTCAGTAAGCCACCACAGCCTGGCCAAGGGAAAACAGGAAGAAATCAGACTCCACACAACCAGGTCAACCAAAGCTGGGAGAAATTTAACAGGCAATTAAAAAAAATTAAACCCAGAAAATATTATAAAAATAACACAGATTAAATTAAACACTCTAAACCAGGCCAGAGTCACCACCCTCCAGCACCCCAGCCCTCAACAGAAAACCAACCATCCAAAGCAGGAGAAAAACTTAAGGTTTTCAAAAAGTTAAAAATAAAAACCTGCTTCTGAACCCCCCTGCAAACACAAAAAAGGAGTCATCTCACCAGATGACGTCCTCTAGTCCAGTAATACAGCCAGGAACACCAGCAGCCAAGGCCAGGCAACAGAAAGCAGAGCAGAGCAAGTCAAAGGTCACAGGAGCTCACTCACAGTCTCTCCCAGATAAATAAATAAATTGGCAATACACAGCAGCAGCAATGGAGTTCAGGTTCTCCCTTCACCCTTCCTTGCTGGGGCACACAACAGCCCTGAGCCTTGCATTCTGCAATCTCCAAAATGCATAGCTGTGATTGGGCCAGGGGCCTCCTCCTAACACTTCCCCCCAGCCAGAGGTGGGAAAACCCAGGGAAAGGTGGGGAAAGGCAATTGTCTGACTGCTTTTCCTTTCCCCAATTGAAAATATTAGAGAACAAGGGTTTACCAAATATTTACAAATATCATTCAGTGGTATCTGGAAATCAGATATCTGGAATTCCAAATAGGCTGTAACAGCCTACCCAGAATTCTCTATTTCCGGACATCACCATCACCATTCCGGACATCACCATCACCATTCCGGACATCACCATCACCAGTAGATATCTGGTAAACCCTTTACCGAATGCACACCCCTTCCCACCCTGTATCGGAATTCACAAGGCACCCACAGGCTCAAGGAAGGTTGGAGACTCCTGAGCCACAGACTGAGTCTAAAAACAATAAAGAAAGCTGGGAATTCAGAGAACCTAGATTTTCCCTTCCTTGTCCCCCAACCTTAGCAGCCCTGGCTAGACCAAGAATATTGATGACTACTAGCTTTTTCTGGCAGGAGCTAGTAGCATATCTGCCCAGGTTTCACTGTTGACTTTTCACAGACTCTTCACTACTGGTTCTCACTTTTAAAGTTCTAAATGATCAGAGACATGGAAACTGAAAGGGCCACATGGTTTGCTGATCAATTCAAGTTTTCTCCCAGGGCGTAACCCACTTCAAGAGACAAGGTGGGTGATTTCTGTGGCACTTTTGTGATAGAAGTCCTTTCCCACAGTTATATTTCAGATGCCTAGCTATTCAAACAATTCATATTTAATATTTTTTCTAGTCATGAAGACTTAGAACTTGTGTGTGTGTGGTTTTCGCCTTCATTCTATTCATGAGTTACTTTAGGATTTTTACTGATTGATTTTTTTGTTGCTCTATTAATATGACATGAGCTATCTCGGAAGGGGAAATGAAAATAAATAAATCTAGATTCTGTTTCTTACACAGTTACGGGCATTTTAGGTTAGCATGCAAAACATTACATTTAACACATGAAGTAGCAAGTTCTCATAATTGCCTTTCTGCCACATTGTACACAGTTCATAGCCTGGGTGGTTCATAGCCTGTGACTGACACTGTCTGAGTTGATCAGGGCATTTGGACCTGAAACCCTCAGGCTCAGTGGCAATGAGCTGGATCTAGCTAGGAAGAAGACACAGTGGTTGTGATATACCAAAATAATTAGCCCCATGATTTGTGACAGTCTTCCTCTGTCTTGCAAAAAGAAATGATGGTGGTGATGGCAGCATAAATTTTTTGCTGTCTCTGCCTTAATACTGTGCTGGCTTTGAGAGTTCCTCTAGGATCAAAAGTGCATAAATCATCAAGAATTCAGTTCTTCCCATTTTTGCAAGCCCTGCTCCTTTCACTTCCTTAGATTAAGCACACTTTTCAACATTCTCATCATCAGCTAAACTCTCCTATTCTCTCTCTCTCTCTTTGTAGATCTATTAGATGTAGCTGAAGGTTTTTTCCCATTAAGATTTGCCCATTGTTTTAATATATTCATTTGTTCTGCTACTGCTGCTAACATACTAAAACAAAAGCACAGCCAAAGTTCATTTGAAAAATTAAAAAAAAACCTTATGTTAAAATGCTAAGAAAAGAGCACCTTCATATCAAAAAGTCTTGTATGTAAATCTCAAAATCCCTTTAAAGTCATAGATGCTTTAGGAGATTATCAGTGCAATCAGGGCAGGGGGTGAAAGTGTACAGGTAGTCAGCTAGGTGTTCTGCTGGCATATCTCTGAGATGTGTTGATACATCTCTTAAATCAATTACCTCATCAGGCCACATAGCATAAACCCCATGCTTCAAGTGCCAGCTCCAAACCCCAGCTCCAAGCTTCTGTTCAAGACACCAGATTCTAACCTCTAACTCCAGACAACATCACAAGCCTTGCCAGCTCTAGGCTTGAGGGTAAAGTACTACCTCTGGAGAAACCTGACTGGGCCAGGCTTCAAAGAGCAGGAAAGTTCTTGGGCAAATTGAGCTCACTCCAGGGTTGGGACCCCATAAATTGAGAGGGCTCTACATAAGAACATAAGAGAAGCCATGTTGGATCAGGCCAATGGCCCATCAAGTCCAACACTCTGTGTCACACAGTGGCAAAAAATTTTATATACACACATACACTGTGGCTAATAGCCACTGATGGACCTGTGCTCCATATTTTTATCTAAACCCTTCTTGAAGGTGGCTATACTTGTGGCCGCCACCACCTCCTGTGGCAGTGAATTCCATGAATTACAGACATGGCTGTGGCTGGTATGACATCGTTTCTGTTTGCCATCACTTCACACATATGTGTTTAGCATCTATGGAGATGGTAGTTTAACAGAGAGACCTGGGGGCATGTCCACCGAAATCACTGCCATTCTGTTTAGTCACTTGTTCCAGCCTCACTCCTTGAGCATCCTGCCTCAGGTAGTCTTGTGACCGTCATATCCACCTCATACGCCAGCTGTGCTAGGGGCAGCTCAGCTTATTTCCCAGTGGTCCTTGGGAGGAATGGGCACAAACCAGGAAAATGTGGTTCAGATCATGGTTTGCGGTGTGCCCAGCTCATGAACTATGAACCCATCACAAACTTTTAGGGGCCAAAGAAACTGGTTCAGTTTGTGACCTGCTAGAATGGCCCCCTGGCATGCTAGAGATACCAAATTCACAAGGGATTTCTGGTTGACTCTACTCGACCTACCCTCCAAGTTTGGCAAGTTTTGGTTTTATAGGGCCTCTGTCATTTCCCAAGAATGCACTTTCCTGGGGGCCCTTCTTTGGGGGGATATAACTCAGACTCCATAAATCCAGTCCTCAAAAAGAGAGTCAGCCAGAGATCCCCTGCAAGTTTGGTGTATCTAGTTTGCACAGGATCCCTTCTATAGCATCACTGTCATAACTCCCCCAGCACCCCACTTTGTTTATTCAACTCTTAACAGGGTTGACTTCAGGGCCAGTGTGTGGGAGTAGATGAGATAGGAGCCCCATGCGGCCCCTGCTCAGCTACCTCCAAAGTAGGACAGGTCTGCTGGGCAGGAGTGTGCCATGCACCATTGTGATGATGTCACTTCCATGTGATGTCATCATGCCATGTGCACGATTAGACACTGGGGGGCACTGGTGCAGGGTTCTACCAGGGGCAGCAGAAACCCTAGTGCCGGGCTTGGTTGCCTTAAACATTTAGCATTTCCGAGCTGGGAAGTCATGGAAAGGGTCCTTATCTGTTTCCTAGCTCCCTCTGTCTTTGGTCTCCAACACCCAGCCTAGTCAGGGAGCTATTTAGGGAAACACAGGCTGGTATAACACACAGCCTTATGGTAGTCTGCCACCACTCCTTTAAAATCAAAATCCAGGAGGAAAAAGGAGAAACCCCACCTGGCTTTGTTAGGAATTGAGCCAACAGCCCTGCAAGGAAGGCCAATTGCAGGCTGCAACCACACCCAAAGCTGGTTGGACAGAAAAGTAGCTGTGGTCTAAGGTCACTGAATCCCTAGAGAAATCTAATGCACAGCACACAGAAATTAGCACTAAAAAAAGGTAAAAGCTTTTTGTTAAGTAAACAAAAAACAGTGAGGGGTTTAAAAATATAAACGTTAAGGCAGTGCAATACAGAAAATAAAAACAACATATACATAACTAACTAAACAGTAATTGGGCAGGCAGAAATTTGCTGTGGGATGATAGCCTTATCTCTTCAGCTGACAGCAGTTTGTCATCTACATGATTTGCTGTGGGATGATAGCCTTATCTCTTCAGTTGACAGCAGTTTGTCATCTTTGAAGAATGGCCAGAGGGAGTGGCAGGAAAGCAAGCCTGTGCCATTCCACACCTCTCTGCACCCAACCCTTCTGCTGGTACATTGTTATAGTATTCCTGGCCCCCAAAGGTATTCTGGACTACCAATGGCAATCAAGATCTAATTACCAGATGACTCAACAGATCTTAGATTTTGACAGCTTTATTAGATTACTAGCTGTCAAAGCAATTATGGGCAGCTGTAACATTTTCCCCAATTCCACAAAGGCCCAGTTAACATATCTCTGCAGGTGAAGGGAGTCAAAGGTACTTTGCCTAGCAACCTGGATCTTAAAGGGACCCTCCTCACCTGCTAATGATTTACACACCTCAGGCCATAGAGTCTGATTTAGGGTTCAGGGCTCATGAAAAGGCCGATGCCAGAAGGCCTTTTCATGACAATCACAAACCTTCTGACAGGCCTGATAGGTGCAGGTTCAGGAGTGTGTAGAATGCATCCTACGAAAGCTAGAGTCATCGAAGTCACAGGCAATATCATCTGGATGCTCCTCTACATGAATTCCAAGTTTTGTTGCTTTGAAGTTTGGTAAATATTGAGTGGAAATAGTTTGTCTGGAAATATATCCATTCATGAACTGGAATGAACCTCCATGAACAGCTTGGAAATTTATGGAAAGTTTGTGCTAGTTGACCTGCCATGAACTTCACATTGTGAACCACGAACCAGCCAAAATTTGTCACAAACTTTAGTCCAAGAGTTGGCTCCTAGTCCCCAGGAATAGCTCACAAATTCACATATGTCATGCTGGTTGAAGGGAGTTGGTAATCTGGTTCATCTGACTTCTTCATGATTTGCTGTTCAATAAATTCTGGGATCAAGTTTAATTCAGTAAAAATCTCCAAGCACCATGGTTAGAATCATGGAAACTGACTGAACTACATGTTACATGTAGTTTCAGTCTCCCTCCCCCCACAGTCAAATCACAGCTAATTTATGGTGACCCCCATGAGGCTTTCAAGACAAAAGAGTTTCAGAGGTGGTTTGCCATTGTCTGCCTCCATATTGTGATCCAGGTATTCCCTGGTGGTGTACCCTCCACTACTGACCAGGGCAGACTCTGCTTAGTTTCTGAAATCAGATGAAATTAGGCTAGTCTGAACTATTGAGGTCAGAGCTAGTTTCAGTCTTAGGTAGGGTAAAACCTGGAGATTTTGGTGGTGGAGCCTGGGGAGGGCAGGGCTTGGGGAAAGGAGAGACTTTAATGACATTTAATACCATAGACTCTCCCCTCCAAAGCAGCTATTTTCTTCAGGGAAACCGAACTCTATTGTCTGCAGTTCAATTGTGATACTGGGAGATCTCCAGGCACCACCTGGAGGTCATCAACTCTAGTCTTAGAGAAAGAAAAATAGGAAAAGCATACCTTGTCATTACAGATTGAGGAAAGGGATTGTGTTGCAAGCTGCACCCACATCCAAACTGACTTCCCTCCTGCTTGTAACATTCCTACTAAATGTTTCCCATGTCCAATAGCATTTAAATTTACTATTTCTATCTTATTTAGGTCCATTCACCACTGCCTGCTTTGTTGGGTTGCCTTGCCAATATCACACTGTGTCTGTTCTGAATACAAAACTGGATTGCTATCTACTATCGGGTAAAATTTGGCAGACAGGTTTCCCCCAGGCAAGAAATACAGAAGAGCTAGTTCAGAGAGTCACCTGCAGAACCTTGCTTCTCAAAGTCAGTGAAAACAGCAAAAACTAGGTTCTGCAAGTGCCAACGTGGAGTGGAGACTAAAGCAAAGGACACTAGCTATTGAAATTTAATCAGCAGAGTGAACTACAACAGTAGAGGTTTAGTTATTTAAATTGAAAAATAATTCTGGATCCAAGGTGGGTGTGATGCTGATGGATAGTGGCATCAATTCACATATGACTCATAATGACCCCTTGGGGTTTTCAGTACCATATACATTCAGAGATGGTTTGCTATTGCCAGCCTCTGTGTCATGACCCCAGTATTCTGTGGAGACCTCCTATCCAAATAGCCAGGGTCAACCCTGCTTAGCTTCTGAGATATAGAAGAAGAAATGCAGATTTGTACCCCACCCTTCTCTCTGAATCAGAGACTCAGTGCGGCTTACAATCTCCTTTATCTTCCTCCCCCACAACAGACACCCTGTAAGGTGGGTGGGGCTGAGAGGACTCTCACAGAAGCTGCCCTTTCAAGGACAACCTTTGCCAGAGCTATGGCTAACCCAAGGCCATTCCAGCAGCTGCAAGTGAAGGAGTGGGAAATCAAACCCGGTTCTCCCAGATACGAGTCCATGCACTTAACCACTACAGCAAACAGGATCTCTAATGAAGAAGAAGAAGATATTGGATTTATCCTGCCCTCCACTCCGAAGAGTCTCAGAGTGACTCACAATCTCCTTTACCTTCCTCCCCCACAACAGACACCCTGTGAGGTGGGTGGGGCTGAGAGGGCTCTCACAGCAGCTGCCCTTTCAAGGACAACCTCTGCCAGAGCTATGGCTGACCCAAGGCCATCCCAGCAGGTGCAAGTGGAGGAGTGGGGAATCAAACCCGGTTCTCCCAGATAAGAGTCCGCACACTTAACCACTACACCAAACTGGCTCTCAGAAAAGGCTAGCCTGGGCCATCCTGGTCAGAGCACACAATGTGGGTATCAACAATAAAACTAATAAAACTAAAACTAAAACTGCAATAAAGCAGTTCCTGCTGGCTTGGCATCAGGGGTGTGGTCTAATATGCAAATGAGTTCCTGCTGGGCTTTTTCTACCAAAGAAGCTCTAGAAGAACAATATTAAAATAGCAAAGAAAATGGAGTCCACTATTGCCCTTCAATTACATCCCAGAAATGTCAAAGCTCTCATCTGGAGAAGCATAGGTCTAAAGAAATGAAGAATTACAAATTTCTAGTTAAATAAGTAAATTATCTATAGTCTTTTAACAATTAATTATTCAGTGAACATTGTTATATTGTGATTCAGGAACCATGGTCTAAGTGTCTGTCTACTCTATAGCTAATAAATGCCAAGTTACTGTGGTATAATCAGGAGTGTTTTACCTTCAAAAGTAATTTTACCCTTGTACTATTGAAATATAAGGTATAAATAATATATAAATAATGAAATTTGATATATAACATGAAATAGATAAGCCTATTGAAAGTAGAGGAAGTGGGACTTAACCCTAATTACTGCATATTGGTGAAGTTATAGTGGCAGCTAATTTCTCCATCCTTTATAAACCATTTTGAGTTGCTTCCCTACAGTAACTATGATTTTATGTGACACATAAAGGCAGAAATCCAGGCTTGTTCACCAGCTCTATTCCTGGTGCAATGCAAGTCAGGTTACCAGTTGGTCTCTGCTGGGAAAATGAAAGTAATGAAACCAGTATTGAATGATGGATGCAAATAAAGATCTGAGGGATCATCTATGATTTGAATCCTGGTTTCACAAACTACCCACATTTTTTTTAAACAAAAAAACATGGTTATTCATTATGTCTGCACCAAACCTGAGAATGCTCTCTAAAATATATACGATCTCTACTGTTGTTGCAGCATATTTCAAGATAAGTTTAGTTATGGTAGATAAATTGTGCCTTGGGCCACTGGTCAAGTATAAATCATTAGAATAACTTGAACAAAATTATCTCTTCTTATTGAATACAAATGAAAAGCCTGGATTCTTTTGTCTTCTTTCAGACTCTGCGAATCCAATGATGATATTATTCTTCCTTTAGAGCAACTGACAATATGTCTAGGAAAGCCATAAAAGAGGCTTGCTAAAATTCCAGTTGGATGTGCTCAAGTTCTGACATCACTATACATAAATCCTTCCCATCATTTTAAAAATATTGTCTGAGAATAATATATGGCATTTTTATGAAGTTATACCTTAGAGCAGGCAGGCTATTAAAAATAGAAATGTAAAAGAGAATTGTCCACTTAAACAGAAGTGCTATTTTATGAAGTACAGGTCATTTTTATCTCTCCCCCCCCTCCTAAAATAGATGTTGGCAGAATGAGTCATTCCACTAAGAATATAACTGTGAATTGCCCTGTGGTTAACTGAGTGCAAAACAATCTCTACATGCCTTGACTATTACATCCCACCTCTCCCATCCTCAAACAAAAATCCTTTCAGTGATGTAGTGTCTATATATCAATTGATCCAGAGGCTTTGACTGTTTTACAGATGACGATTATGACAGTCTCAGAGCAGAAAGCAAATAACTCTGTGGCCTATTCAATCTAGGCACAAACAGACTTTGTTTAAACTCAAGAAGGGCTTGTTTGCATATAATACGCTTTCTGAGTATGGGCACAATTTATTTTCATTTTTAGTTCTTTTTAAAAATTTAATTTGGTTAATTATATTCATTGTGATTGCTATTTGTTTTAGTTATTCAATAAATTTTCCATTTCTAGTTAGACTGTTCCTTGGCTGTTTTGGAGTCATAAGCATCAGTTCTATTGTTTGCTAGGGATGGGCACAAACCATGAAAATGTGGATTAATTTGGTTCATGGTTTGTGGCTTGCCAGGTTCACAAATCACAAACTGTCACAAACTTTTAAGAGCCATACAAACTGGTTCAGTTTGTGAGGTTTGTGGTGTGGCAGAACAGCCCGTAATGTGCTAGAGACACCAAACTTGCCAGGGATCTCCTGCTGATTCTCCTCTACTTGACCTCCACGTTTGGTGAGGATTGGATTTACAGAATCCAGGTTACAGCCCACTCAAAGAAGGTGCACCTATCCTCCACTGCTTCCAAAGGAGGAAACAAAAGCAGCAAGAAGAAGCAAAGGCAATAGAAGCCCAGCAGTAAGAATCAAAGTCCCAGAGAATCTTTGGAGATGAAACTGGGTGGGAGGGGATTTTTGCAAGCTTAGCAAAACCAGTGCAATATGCCCAGTAGAATCAGTGCTACTGTGGCAGTGCGAAACCAATTGGACAAAGGACAAGTCAGAGAATCTCTGCAGTAAAAACTGAAATGGGGTGGGGTTGCAAGCTGCAGAACCAGTCTGATGTACAGAGTGCCTGGGTGTACCAGTAAAATCAGAGTGTCCAGAAGAAACCAGTGCCATTCTGGTAATACCAGCTCAATAGGATTGATATCACTCTTAAAGCAAGTGGGGTGCAAGCCCATCTGAACCAGTGCAATGTACTAGTGCCTAGCAGAACTCAGTGCCATTGCAGCAATGCCAGCTCAACTGGACTGATGTGATGTGAATCACAATCCAAGCAAGTGGGGTGCAAGCCCAGCACAACCAGTTCAGTGTACAGAATGCCCAGCAGAAACCAGTGCCACTGACATTGCAAGCTTAAGAAGACTGCTCTCAAAGCACAGAACCACAACAAATCCAAGCAAGTGGTAGTGGGTATTTTTTTTTCTTTTTTCTTTTTGCAAGCTCTTTGCAAGAAAATGGGAAAGGATCACAAAGGAAGGCTGGCAAAGGGGAGGGAATCCTCTTGAAACTGACAAGACTAGTTTGAAACTGACAAGAGTGTATCCAGGGCTGGAGAATTCCATTTCCCTGCTGATCTGAAGTTTGGTAAACATTTTGTTTGAGTAGTGACAATCTGTCTGGAAATCTCTCCATTCATGAATTCTCCTAAACCTCCACAAATTGCTTGAAAGTTTATGGGAAGTTTTTCCTGGTTGACCTGCTACAAACTTCAGTTCACAAACCACAAACCAGCCAAAATTTGTCATGAACTTTAGCTTCTGAGCCAGTTCATGCCCATCTCTACTGCTTTCTTCCACGTTATGACTGCTATCCTTCAGAGACCATTGGTATTGTGCTGTTCATGGAAGTTTCCACAGCCTTGTCAGCAAGGAGGGCAGAATGGAAGGAAATAGGGGGAAACTTGGAATTATGGCAAATTTCTCCCTATTTCTTGGTTGCCATTTGTCCAGGTACCAAAAAATTACATTGCTAGAAAGGTCGAATAATCACCAAATACTATTTAACAAATATTATGGAAAATATAAATTTATAATAATATGTAAAATATATTGGGGAGGGACGGTGGCTCAGTGGTAGAGCATCTGCTTGGTAAGCAGAAGGTCCCAGGTTCAATCCCTGGCATCTCCAAAAAGGGTCCAGGCAAGTAGGCGTGAAAATCCTCAGCTTGAGACCCTGGAGAGCCACTGCCAGTCTGAGAAGACAATACTGACTTTGATGGACCAAGGGTCTGATTCAGTATAAGGCAGCTTCATATGTTCAACATAAAATACACAATGAGAATTTATCTAGGGGTAAATGTTTGACAGTGCCAGGGTGACCAATGTAGGGTGAAACAGCCAGTTTTCAGACATCTGACTCCTTTAAAGAGGCCCAGCACAAATGTGCATCTCTTCAGGAATGCCATTTGCAGGCAGAGAAAGTGCCAGGAGAGCTGAGCAGGATGTCAGCAAGCAGATGCGTCTGGAAGGAGGGGCTACATAAAGAGAATACTTTCTTAAGGATTGCCTGGAACCCATTAATCAGTTAGTCATCCCTCAGGATTACAGGGAAGAAGTTCTAAAAATGGCCAATGATTCTCTGTTTGGTGAACATTTGGGCATAAAGAAAACCTTGGCAAACATTCCTGATTTCTTTTATTAGACCAACAAGATTATTGCAGCGCATATGAGCCTTGCTAGAAGGTGGGGTTCCCAGAGGATTATGCTGAAATACTGCTGAGACCTTTTCCTATTTTTGACCAACCTTCCCAATGAATTTCTGTTGACATCTTGGGGTCCCAGCCTAGAACCAAGTCACAGAAGCAGTTGGTAGTCGACCATGTGACACGCTACTTGCAGGATTCACACACAGCTGTGTCACAGCCACCAAAGTTGCCAAAGCCTTGCTGGGATTTATTTCTACCTTTAGTTTGCCCAATATTATAATTTTTGACCAGGGGATGAACTAGATTGATGCAGAAGGTGTATGAGTTGGCAGGAATTAAGCACACTTCTGTCGTGGCTCATCATCAGAGTGTCAGTGGGCTGGTGGAAATGTATGTGCAGACTTTTTGCAAGATGCTGAAGGCCTGTGCTGTAGAATATCCAGGCAGGTGGGATGAAGCCTTTCCATACCTAGCATTTGCCCTCAGCGATTCTTGGGTTAGCACTCTCCAAATGAGCTGATATTAGGGAGAAGGGTGACTGGGCTCCTGCTATTGTTGAAAGCCAGTTGGGAGGGGAGCCAGAGGTCACCTTGTCAAGTGCCACTGAATATCTAGCCAAACTGAAGCAGACTTTGGTACAGATCTGGAGGGTGGCTGGGAAGTTTCTTCAGCCAACTCAAGTCCAGCAAAACCATTATTTTGACCAACAGGCCAAACCTAGACGTCTGTTATGGATAAGAGCCAGTCTGGTGTAGTGGTTAAGTGTGCGGACTCTTATCTGAGAGAACCGGGTTTGATTCTCCACTCCTCCACTTGCACCTGCTAGCATGGTCTTGGGTCAGCCATAGCTCTGGCAGAGGTTGTCCTTGAAAGGGCAGCTGCTGTGAGAGCCCTCTCCAGCCCCACCCACCTCAAAGGGTGTCTGTTGTGGGAGAGGAAGGTAAAGGAGATTGTGAGCCGCTCTGAGACTCTTTGGAGTGGAGGGCGGGATATAAATCCATTATCTTCTTCATTTTGAAACCTGATCATGTGACTAAATTGGAAACTGCATGCGTTGGCTTGTATTGTGTGTTACAGATTGCATCTTTACACTGCACCGCCCAGAAATCAGAGTGGATAGTACCACAATGTCGTTCCTCATTCTCCAGGTATTTTAAAGCACAGTGGTGCAATCAGAGCTGAGCAAACCTAATAGATCTTCCTGAACTCTTGGGTCTTGCAAGAGCTTGGGAAAGTTCTATTGGACAGGTGTGTCTTCAAGTACTTTTTTAAAAGATGTCTAAGGATTGACATAGGAAAGAGCATAAGGTGCTCTGTCTCCTGGATGGAGGGTGGAGGCAAGCGTTGGCAGAGGATGCCTCCCCCAAAATGAGCTACCACTTCACTTCCCTCTTTTGTAATGCCAAACTTGACTGTAGACTAATGAGAGAAGAGCTGTGGTAAACCCCTGCCAAACCTCACTGCTGTTAACTTTTGTAACTTTTTGAATACCTGCCCCTTCAGAATGTTTGTATGGAAGGAAATAGGTTCTTGGTTGAAATCAGATATGTTCTGACAGAGGTAGTGTTGATGTTCTGGCACATTTATCTATTAATTTATCCTGTTTTACACTGTATTCTATCTTCAAAATAGAAATCTCCATGCAATGCTGCAGCATAGATAAGAAAAGAGCCAGAAAAACGGGTAAAGTAAAAAAATGCACACTGCACAGAAACCATCATAGACCTTCAAATTGACTGTGCTTGTTCCTCGTTGTCTGTCTCCACCTCTTTGCATAGCAAGCTTTATTTCCGCATGAAATTTATTTTCAATGCATGTGTTATTTTATTCTAGTTCCAGTGCAAAGGTTAGAAATTTTTCTTTGTTTTATTTCACAAGTGTAGATAATTGTGGCCTTTTGGGGGAAAGTTCATCAGTTCATGTCTCATGTGCAAGTCCTTACTTGTGACACTGCATTCAGTACTAAATAAAAAAGGATGTTCTTGGCACCACACTTCGGAGCAACAGCATTTCATGGCAGTACTTCTGCAGCACAGAAAGCAGTCAATTTCTGTTCAGAACTTCCATATTCAAAATGGCATTATTGTTAACTTTGGTTAGGTTTTTTTTTTTTTTTTTTACATTGTGCACTGTGCTTCCAGCTAGCTACAGAGTGGCAGTTTATACTCCCCATGTTTGTGTGTGTGTGTGTGTGTGTGTGTAATAACATATGGGATTAGGGATCTAACTGGTTTGGGCAAAGCCTGTTATCATAAATGAAATTCATATAATTGGATGTTTCTGTTGTTTTTCATTTTCCACATCTGCCTGCCCTTTGGTCTTGCATTATTTATGGATTTGCTTATTTTTGCAATTTGTATCCTACCTCAGGGCAACTAACAACATCCACAATTTCAATAAAGTACATTATATTAAAACAAATAGAATATTTATAAAACCTTAGAATTTGTGTAGTAGCAGCATACTACCTTGAAAAAAAACTCAATTAAATCTGAAAAGAAAGAAAAAATGAAACAATTCAAATGGTCACTGCACAATGAATTCCTTACCAATCAACTTTTACTCAGAATGGCTGAAACCAAGACTGAGCTGTGGTATGTATTGCGTATATAAGGTATATATCTGTAATCTTTAACCTGTAACCTACTGTAATCTGTAAACTACTTCCTATTTTAAGTGCTTCAGGTACATTGTATATACGGTAATCCCATTGCCAGGAGTGAAATCTGATAGCGGTCAAGTTTCAACATTTCCATGGAAATCAGTGGGGGTTCCAAAATGAATGACTGAGAACGCAATCCTATGCAGAGTTACACTTTTCCATGCCCATTTATTTCACTGGGGTAATTTGTTGATATTTATTATACATAAAATATATTAGATCATAAAATATATTATGGCATAAAAGGAGCTAGGCTGGTTTTCAGAAATGTTCAAAATACAAGATGGCCAATTCATACAATATAAATAAAATAAACAAGCCAAAATGAAACAAGTATATCCTAGGAGGATCCAGATTCACTGGGCTGTTTAATACAGGTCCCAGGCTGCTGCAAGCCATTTTGCTCTTGGCTCCCAGACAAGGGCTCACATTTCTGGCCATGTCCAGGCTTAAATACCTGTATGGAAAGGATTAAACAAACAGCCCTGATGGTAATCAGCTGCTGCTAACTAGTTATTAGGGTCTTAGACTGGTATTCTTTGGATTGTATTCTTATGTCTAGTTCTAATCTATCTCAAATGACTGATGTGAGAATAAAATGTGGGGCATATATAGGAAAGCAGTAGGCAGCTAGGTACTTTTGTCACTGGGCTATGAACCATATGGGAAGCTGATCTGGGTCACAGTCTGCCAGGTTCCCACATACTTAATTCACCAACTGACTTCCCAGCAATGTCAGGAATAATCCAGTTTCTAATAAATGCAGAGTTTTGCAGAACATACACCATTAACTCTCTCACCATGTTAGCTCAGACAGCAGGAGCTAATCAAGTAGCTGGCTCAGCAGGAATCATCAAACATAGGAAGCTTGCTAAATTTTTATAACAAGCTGAACCTGCCTAGGCAGCATCTTCAGAATTTGGGACCAGGAAGAAGCCTTTGCTCAGGTGACCAGGTTGGTCAAAGCTCCAGATATACAGCTTTAGATATTATCATTCATCAGGTTGTCCTATCTTTGCCTGTGTGGAAAGCATATTGTACTTAGTAATGTTTTAAGCCCATATGGAATGGAAGATGGACATATACATAAATGGTGTTTTAGAGAGAAGACCTTGCTCAGTCCTTTTAAAATGGATTTTCCTTCTTAAGACAAAAACACAGCTGACAAAGATCCCACATCTCGGTCCATCTATAAAATGCAAATCATGAAGCCTCAATTTGCCTCAGGGCCATACAGGAAAGGAAGAGGGGGTTTAAACCTTCAGCCTCTGCTCAGTTTCACTATTCAAAACCAGATCTACTGGATTTGCTCTAAACACTAGATAGTTAAAAAAAAAGACCTTTAAAATTCTTTTGAAGTGTTAATAGCAGAGTGGGGAGCTGATTTTGAGCCACAAAACTAAGTGGAGATTCAAAGGCTGAACACTTCTGTCTTCCCTCCACAGCTCAAAGGCAAACTGAGGTTTCAGGAGTCTCCAATTTGCATTTAATAGACAGAAAGAGATATGTGATCTTTGCCTTGTCTCTTCTTGCCCTTACATTATGATTGATCAATATCAGCCATATTTCAAAACCACCAGTGTAGCCAAAATCAGACACTTCTGGGAGACACTAATTGGTGGCTCATAACTGTACATGGTCACTGAGAATGCTGACTTAATGCAACTCTGAACCAATTCATTTCTTTTATTTTAGACTTTTCACCCCAAAAATGCAGAGTAAAACATTATCGGAAAAACATACACACTCCTCCATATTCACGCTTCAGATTTTATTATTATTAAGCATCAGTCTAGTCTTGCTGTTTTATTGCCAAATTGGATAGGGTGACATATGGCCATATGTATTAGTGAGAATAGGATTTGCATTTGTTGCATTATGGGATGAGAGAAATCTGGTAATCAGAAACATATTATCTGAAATTATAAGGGACACATTGCTACCATGGTAATGGGTTTTATAAAAAAAAAAATTAAGTGAGCACAGTAGGTGTTTGTTACTTCCATATTTCAGCTAACATACAATAATGCTTATCATATAATTCTCAACAACGAGGTTATGGCCATGGTGCATTTTATGCATGCCAGTATATCTAGGCCAATTTCTTAGCATTTGTGGTTTCAGAGTCAGAACAAATACAACAAAATTCACAGAGAAGAGCTGCTCCCTAGGTACACATCTAGGCTGCCATAACTATCTATGGGTTTCTATTCCCAGTACTCCAAATAAAGGTCATACTGACTATTATACACAGATGCGTGTACCACAGTCAAACTTGATGTTTCTATTTGCACAGGTTCACCATCAAGACTTGCAGTCATACTGCAGCTTCAAGCCACCACAGAAATCTGTGTGTAAAAAGCATAGATGGAACTGATTCTGTTTGGGACAGTTGTGTGTGGAGAGGATGGGCTTCTGCCTTCTCCCCTGTGCTGTTTTGGCAGCCAAAATGCTCCAGGGGCTTTGGGGACAGATGGGTTTTTTTGCCTTGTTTACTTTTTTGCCCCATTAGTTACTTGCCCCACAAGTTAATTTCTCCTTTTGGCTTTTCCTGCATGTGTTCTGTACATAATGAAGGAAAAATCTTTTACCGTTTATTATCAAAATGCTGTAATTTTACAGGGGTAATAATTGTAAAAAATCTAGAAAACAATTGATGGAGATACCACTTCCAAACTGCTGCAGAACTTTTGTAAAGGTTCAACACAGTTGCATTAAGTAGACCTGGACTGTGATCACATCACTAAATAATGCACTTTAAATCCACTTTCAAGGCACTTTCCAACTGGATGTGCGAGCTGGCAATATCCATTTTCCAACTGGATGTGTTAACTGGCAATATCCAGTTGGAAATTGGATTGATAGTGCATTATTTAGTGTGTGTGATCGCAGTCTTTGATTTCTTTTCTAACATTCACCTGGCTGAATCATACTCACAGCTGACTGAATCATACAAATAATGCAGCTGCTGAGTTTAGGATTTAGGTATAAATATTACAGTTAGCAAAAAAAAAAAAAAAACCACCTACATAATACCTGCCTCACCCAGTTAAAAATATGTGACTAGATAGAATTTGGGTTACTGTAAATGTAGAAAAATATGAGACTGAAATAACAGGAGGAGTTATTTTCAAAAATATTTTATTATGTATTAGAACTTTAAAGAAAATCTGTGGAATTTGCCTGGCCAACCTCTGTAAAGAAACCATAAAAAGTAATAAAAAATTCTATACCATTTGGTCCTTGAGCCTGCCAGAATACATTTCCTGAAAATAAAGTTTAATATGTCAAGCTAAATCTGTTACACTTAAGGTTGACACAAAGAACCATGTGGTGATTTTTATTTTGTTGTTTGTGCAATGCATTACAACCCCATTATTCTGCCTTATAACATTATTCCAGTAGACCTACTTGACTATAACTTGGAGTTTACTGTGACCTGTAGCTGGTACAACTTCACCTGTATGGTACCCTACTATAGTCTCTATGAGATCTTCTACATGCAAAGCAGAAGCTCTCCTAATAAACCACAGAGCCGCCACTGTCCACAGTAGGATAAACATTAAATCAGTCTTGATCAAGGAAGGCACAGTGTGAAGCATGATCATTAATTGTATTTGTAAAGGGTCTGTCATGCTGAATTATTAGCAACTACAGCAGTTGAGAAAATCCAAGTCCTGATTTAAGCCTGGGGGAGAGATCATTACGAACTTCATGGCCCTTGTGTACTTACCATTCACTCTGGGTTTTTTCTGTGTTAGATTTGAGGTGATTAAGTCTGGGGTGAAAGCATCTTAAAAACACTGGGACAACAGCGGGCAGATACCAGGCTGATCACTGAAGGGCGGTAGCATAATGCAGAAGGGGAGGGAGGGATACGTAAGAAAAAGCCCCCTACTTTTCATACACATGGACATCGTGATCACTAGTATGGTTGCCAGGATGCCTGTAGTTTTGACTCACACACATCTGCTCTAAGACGTGGACTTTGCCCACGGTTTCTAAGGCTTATGTGGATACTATAAATCTCAGCTTTGCAGCAGCATTCTACAACTCTGGATGGGTGTTAACCAGAACTACAGACGAGCTTCCAGCTGCTCCTTGCATGCCCAGTCTTGGCCATTGCAGTGGAAGAAGCCACGCCGCCATGAACTGTACAGGCAAACAGTTTCCAGCCTGTTTCCATGAACCAAAGGCTAACATCACCAAAATCCATCTTGTTTTCCTGACTCCATTACAGCAAAGCAAGAGACTCACGTATCCAACAGCTGCTTCAGCTTCTGTGTAAGGCAATCAAGCTTATCTTAGGAGTGAATCCTGCCAGACCACCTAAGCCTTTGTCTAACGGAACTCAAGACAAAGACTGGTGCCAAGAGAAGACTGAAGAAGAGGAAGACCATCTTCAGCCAGAGCCAAGTTCCTTTGTGTAAACCGGGTGTTACCTTAGGTAGCAATTTGGCCATCTATTGTCACCTTTTTAGATAAGTTTAATAGTCTTAGCACACCTCCACCCAGTAATTTCCCCCATTTTTTCCCCAACAATCATCCTGGAGCCTCACCCTTGACCAATTGCTACCTGGACAGCCAATCAGGTAACTAAGACCAAGTCCACTCATTGGCTTGCTATGAGCGTCCAATCAGGGGTTGCCAATTAACTGGCTATTGGCTACTGCACTAGTCCAGCCCTTATGGTCACTGCAGAGCCTCCCCTTTTCTGAGGTCATGTACCAGCTGACCACCTGTCATCCACCCCTGTACCTCCCATCCCCTGAGGGTCCAAGGTAGTCTATTTAACCTCTGACCCAGCTCCACTTGTGTGTGCATCTAGCAGTACCCCAGTTCCGCTGTCTAGATCCATCCCCGATTCTGGCCACAGTTGTGGGTCCCATTTCCCCCATCCTCTTTCGTCGCCATTGGAGCCTTCCTTGAAGACTACGACCAGTAATTATCACCCTTTGTCTACCCATGTGTTGTCTCTATATCTCTCTCTATTTTTCTTAGGACTGTATGTATGTTTCATGAGCACATTGCCCTGTATGTATGCCTATATTTTCTAGAATAAATTTTAATTGTTTTACTTAATTTGGAGTCCTTGGTAAATTTAAGCATTAATTTCTGGACATGGAATCCTGTATACACAGATAAAAGATTCTATTAAGCCAGGTGCCCACCTGACAATTCCCCATCCTCGTTTTGAGGGCATTTTGGCTTACAAATAAAAAGTAGGCAGATCTGTGGATACCTAAATCAACATATCAGGCCCATACTGAGAGAAACCCTCACATTTACAGAAAAATCCAAAACCACAAAAAATACATTGGGTGGGGTTGAATTGTTTATTTATAACAGTCATAGACCAGCAAACAATTCATAAAAGTCCAATTCATAACCAGTAAAACGTGATATATATATAAAATACACTAAAATATAATACCACCTAAAATATACATAAAATACAAATACAGACTTTAAGACACTGAAGATGTAAAATTAGTGTTAAAACCAAGGATAAACTAAAAACCCTGTATAGAACTCTTTGTTTCTTCCCTTAATAAATAAATTGTTTATTCACTGCCTAAACCAGCATTTAAAGCAGTAAAATCATACAAAATTAAAACTGATTGTCCATAAAATCATACATAAAAGGCATAAAATACTGTTATAAAACTACAAATATAACAAAACATGGCAGTTACAGCAAACAGATTGGGGTGGGGTTAAATCCTTCCAGAATAAACACATTCTCTATGCCTCTCAGAGCACTTACCTGAAGAGGGCCCTGCTGCAGCTGCCACTGCTATGGCTCCCAGAGTATCTGTCTGAGTAAAGTTGGTATATATCCTACAACTATATCAGGGGTAGGCAACCTTTTAGTTCTATGTCCAAAATGGAATGCCACATCTTCATGTGAAATTGCTGGTGTGCCAGAGGAGAAATGAGGATTTTGAAGGCGGCAGCAGCAAGACTTGTGTTCTTCAGAGAAGTGGTGGCATCAAACATGTGGCTGGCAACCTCCCACACCTGTGTCGCAGTGTATACTGAACAACCATTTGACTGGGCTGCCTGAATCTAATGGAGTAGGGCTGGAAGGATATATGGTTGATGAAGAGTCTTGGAACTGTGCTTCAGCCCAGGCTGGCTCAGTTATAGTCTTATTTTTTTGGAGGGGGGGAGGAAGGAATTGCCCTGCTGCAATTCAGCATTTGTGCCAATAGCTGCTGCCTAATACAATCTATTTCTTCTTTGCAAACATGAAACCTTTTTTTTTCAAAGTTAGATATGATGGCAATGGTGCCTTTGGTGCATTTATTGGAAGCACATACATTGACTCTGTCCTAGTGATCTATTGGTAGTATTTTTATGAAATGAACAGTGCTATTGGAATTCTGGAAATGTGGCTACCACTGACTGACAAATAGTACTTATTGTAGTGACCATTTCTCATATATTTTCAGGATCAGAATGATGCTCCAATGCTCTGATTCACAAGGAGGATACTTGTGAAAGTCTAGGAAGGTCAGATATCCTTAGAGAAAGCTTGAGATTGTTCTACTACTTCATAGCTGTCATGTCAGGAAGCACTTTCATATGAGCTGCACTGAAGACCAGCATTTATTAATAACATGAAGTATGCCTTGCAATCCTTGAGCAATGAAGCAGATAGATTCTTTTATTTTCATTTATTTTGGGAAAAGACAACAAATCATGAAAGCACACACATAAAGACCTTTTGTTTTTAGTACGTAGTAGTAAAGCTCAGCAAAAATTCTGTGGAACAGCGATGGATACATTAGCTGTACCACTGCATGATTTGTGTGCTCATGGCAGCTCCTTTGGTGCAATTTGAATCATGGGGGAGGGAGGAAGCCGCCAAGCTGCAGAAGAGGCTGCGGACCATTCTCTTCCCAATTCCTGGAGGTGCAGAAGAAGCAGCTGCCTGCTGCTCTGAGTGATTTAAAGACCCCCACTTACTAACTGGTCAGCAGGGTCTTTAAATTACTCCCACAGCCTGCAGCTACTCTTGCTGCACCTCCAGAGCAATTTGAATGGCTGGGGAGGGAGGAAGACGTGTCAGAAGCCCCACAGTTGGTTGGGGCCCTGAGTCAGTGGACCCCACCCAGAAGTCAGGGCATGGCCCCCCACAGCCCCCCCCCCATAGCTACAGGCCTGTATTGTAGTATTTCAGGGAGTGAAAAGCAATTTGATAAACATGTTTATGTTGCTTGTGAACAGCCAAACCGCCCAATGAAAAATCCTGGCAAGCAGAATGTCAGCTGAGCCAGTAGATGTTTGATAATCCCTAATACTATATATGGGCAAGGAAGTTCAAACTGTGGCCCAAGGTTATGATCACAAGAGCCCCTTTGTATTTATGCTAGGACTTCCATATAGCTATGGACAAACAGTAGCCAGGGCAAAGACAATAAGTGGCTATTGGGTGAGGAATAACTTCCACTTCCTGTCTGATTGCTAACTTAATTTGATGAATGCAACTATGTACATACAGCACCAGTAAAAGGGCTGAGAAACAGCCAAGCAAGGGGCATTTTTTTGCTGCATGTAAATTTATGTTAAGACATACACAGGTCATCTGCCATACACAGATCATCTGCCAAAAACACAGGTCATCTGCCATGTGTAATTTTATGAAGCTAGTAGTAACGTAGCAGAGCATCTGAAACTGAATGAAGGAGGATAAGGTTAGAAGTGATCATGGCTTTCTTACATTGCACTATATTTTTAAAGGTAATGTTTCATGAAAATAACTCTAAAGAATAAAGCTGGGGAAAGCAATGCTAATTAATGTAGACACTTATATAGCAACGCAGAACATGCTTACAGCAATGCATCAATATTAATTTTCCATTTCTTTCTAACCAATGAAAGCCTGAATGACATTGATCACAGTTATAAAAAGCATACAAGAAGACCATGATGTTATATTTGCGAATGTCTCTGCTGTAATGAACCCGCACTTTAAGAGTAAGCCAAGGGCAAAGTCATTATGTATGCAACATTAAGAACAACTGGGAAATGACAATTTTCTGTATACTTCTTCTTTATAGCCCAGGCTCAAACAGGAATAACCCTTAATTAACAATGTAAGATTTCTGCTACAGTGTTCCATAGGATTATAGCTAACTTCTCATGCAGCTCAATATCTATATCTTCAAGAGAAGTGGTCTATAGATTTGGAGTATGTAATCATCAGATTACACAACACACTCATCTATTTCTCCTTTCATCTGAATCAGATCAGACAGGAGGCTCCCTGGATGCGTGCTTAGAGGTGGTAATGGGTAGAATGAGAACCAGGGAACTGAAACTCCATTCAGACAAGACTCACATCTAAACTGTTAGAACATATTGGATTATCACACTATACTTGAAAATGGTTAGGAATCTGTCATTGTATTGTTGTGTTTTTATGTTTGTGGTATACTTTGCAAACGCATAAAGAATGCTCTTATTACTTCAGCCCTCCCCCCCGCCCCAAAGCTTCATATTTGGTACCACAAATAAAAGTATATGTCCAAAGTGGCACTCATACTCAGGGCTGGCCCTAGACTGTCTGGCACCCTAGGCAAGGCTAACTTCTGGCGCACCCCCCCCACTGCACTGTTAACATCATCAAGTCACATGGGGCACCCAATTTGGTACCTCCTGAAGGCTAGCGCCCTAGGCAATTGCCTAGTTTGCCTAGTGGCAGGGCTTGCCCTGCTTATACTGGTTGAACTGAGTTCTTCAAGACATAAAACTACTATGACGGATTAAGTGCCAGAGGTAACAATTCCTTATTACATTGACCCATTGCCAGGCAATGGAATGAACTTTGGAGGCAAAACTCTATGGTTGACCACGGTCCAAATAAACCAAATGACTAGTATTTTGCCAGTTCAATAGATATTAATGAACTTCAGTGTTCTTAGGCTGTAGTTCCATATGATATTCTATTAAAACAAATGACAGGAGATTCCCACTGGCTCCAAATTGATATTGACTGTGCTCACAGAGAGGCAAGTTATGCTGTAATAAAATTAATGTGACTTTGCTATTCATAAAATTACTATGTTCATTTATCATGGTTGTTTCCAATCCCCTTTCTCCTGTTTACACTCTCTAGCCTGTATTCAGTGTATGTGGCTGTTATGTCAGATGGGTCTATTAATGTCAGAATTTCCAATTGTGTGCATTTGCCCATGAAGATTGTTTTTCTTGATGAATGACAATGGAAGAAAAGATCCACTCTGTAAGAACCAGACAGGTGACAAGAGAAAGAAGGGCTTGCTCTTTTCTTTTGAAGTCTTCAGAGTAAGATTCCAACTTGCTTTTACCTCCTTGAAGCAGAAACATTTCTCATCTGCTTCTCAATGGGACTGCCAAGGAGAATGACACATCCCAAACCTTATTTACAACAAAAGCCAAGGGTAGAAAGTTAGTGAATGTTAATATTGTTCTAAAGTAATGCATTTTTTCAAAGTCGATTGGTAATTTTTTTCTAAGGGACACACATATTAAAAGCACATACAATGAAGAAAGGAAACAGGTTAAAAGCAGCAGGTCTGCTTCTCTCCATGTGTGTGAGTGTAGGCTTAGTATGTACAAGAGTACAGTGCTTTGTAGTAGTTAGAATGTTGGCTGTGGAACTGGGAGACCCAGGTACAAGTCCTCATTCTATCATGGCAGCTTATTGAGTGACCTTGGGCCATCCACATGCTTGCAGCCTGGCTTACCTCACAGGGTTGTTGTGAGAATAAAATGGAAGAGGGATCAATGTTGTAGACTACTCCCAGCTTGTGGAGAAAGGTAGGATATAAATGAAGCTAATAAAATAACTAATAATTATAGCTGTAGGTGAGGGGCAGTTAAAAGATAGGTGGGTGGGTGGAGAGGACTGAAGGATGCAGGGAAAGGTGATGATAAGAAGGTTGCCAGAAGCAGGGAGAAATGAAATAATGTGGGGAGAGTATAGAGGGGAAAGTGAAGAACACCCCCCCTCCAAAAAAAAAAGTTATTTTGGGTTCTCCAGTGCCCAGCTGGGCACACCCTGCCCAGCACCATTCAACTCAACCAAAGTTGTTGTTTTTTCCCCTGGAGAGAGGTAGCTGGGAGGGAAAAGAGGGGAAGCTGGAGATAGGGGCAACAGATGAAAGTGGTTTGACTAGAAGGTGGAAAGGAGAGAAAGAAGCAGGAAGAGGAGAGAGGGTATGGAAGCTTCCAGGGAAATGAATGAGGAAATAGTAGAGAAGGGGAAATGAGATGCCTGCATGTCCTTCTAGGCTCATGCACAGTGAGCCCATACTAACAACTGCTTTAGGAAATCATGCCCTTAAGAGGTTCCATATGCTCTCATAAATATGTCTACTTTACAACCTCACTTGGAAACCATGAGAGTTGGAGAAGGGCTTCCCCACTCTCTCCAGGAGACCATTCTGCAAAAATTGAGTGTGCAATGGAGGAGACCCAAGATTGGGCTATAGATGAATGGATTTTAGCACAGAAGAGCACAGAAGGTTGGTAGGGTTGCCAACTCTGGGTTGAGAAGTTCTTGGAAATTTGCAGGCAGTGCCTAGGGAGAGCATAATTTGGGGATGGGAGGGATCTCACCAGAGATGTGATGACATAGAGATCATCCTCCAAAGATATCATTTTCTCTAGGGGAACTGACCTCTACTCTGGAGATTACTTGTAATTCCAGGAGAACTCTAGGCTCCCTGGGTCTTCTCCCCAGCCAAGACCCCAGAATGGTGGCTGCTGAACCTTGGCAATCTGGAGCTCTGGGCACCCCAGTCATTGTTACTACAGCAGCCAAACACAGCCAGTAGCTTTCAGTAACTGTTGCACTACACCAAGCAGCATCTCAAAGATGTTTCAGCCAAGCAACTAGGGATTTCCCCTTTCACTGGAACTGGTGCAAACCATGGAAAACTGCAGCCCAGGGCACCACACCTGCATCTGGACAGTGGGCAGGCAGGATCTACTCACCTGGCCTGCTTTTCTCTACCCCCACTGGACAGAGGAAGAGAAAGAAGGTCCCTACCAGCTGCCCATACATCTGACTCTGCTAATGGTGGTTCTTTGCCCATCAGGCTCATGGTGTGGGGGGTGCCTGGCTTGCTATTCAGCTAGGGCACTAAAAAACCTTGGGTCGGCCCTGGCCAAGAGAAACACCCACATGCAAATCTGTCGTCCTGTAACTTCTTTACAAACCTCACAATGAATTTCACTATGTCACAGGCATAACTTACCACTGTGACCTTTATTTTCATCTATATGTGTTCATTTGATGCGCTTCGAATATGTGAAAGGATTTATTGCTAACTGTTGACCAGTCAATTTGGGCTGACACAGGCACACCCCAGTCTGGATTAAAAAGGCACATTCAAATGTGCATATGCGGGTCCCACCTTGCTCCTACCCTTACCTCATCCTCTGTCATCTTTTCTCCTGCTTTAAAAAGCTGTAAGGAAATGCCCCTAATTTCCAGAACATCGTAGTCACCCGTCTGGGTGCCAGAGTGCCTGGAGACAGAGCTCTCACACATCTGACAGAAGGACGTGGGTTTGCCTACCAGATTACTAACAGCCACAATGCTAAAGCAGCACTCCGTGTTCCTGCAAGAGCACCAGCAAGGAAAGCAGATGGTTTCCAGTTGCTTCGGGCGAACGCCATCTCTATCTTGGAGCAGAAGAAAAGCACGCTGTTAGGAGCTATCCAGACCAAGCGGTTTTCAGCCTTGACCTTAGACTCCACTTTGGGAGGCTAACATCTGCTATTTTCCAGCAGTACCAAGACTCCATTTCAGGACAGTGGGAGGCAGACGTATGCAACAGATGTGAGCCACCCATGGAACCATCAAGCTTATCCAGGCGTGGATCCTGCCAGACCGCCTAAGCCTTTGTGTAATGGAACTCAAGACAAAGACTGGTGCCAAGAAGAAGACTAAAGAAGAGGAAGACCATCGTCAGCTAGAGCCAAGTTCCTCTGTGTACACCGGGTGTTACCTTAGATAACAATTTGGCTCTCTATTGTCACCCTTTTAGATAAGTTTAATAGTCTTAAGCATCTCCTCACCCAGTAATCTCCCCCATTCTTCTCCCCAACTGTCATTTTGGAACCTCACCCTGGTCCATTGCAACCTGAAAGTCCAACCAGGTACCCCTGGACCAAGCTTGTTCATTGGTCAGTCATGGGCACCCAATTAGGTGCCACCAATTAACTTGCTATTGGCTACTGCAGAAGTCCAGCCCTTATGGTCACTGCAGAGCCTCTTCTTTCTCCTCCCGCGTACCTCCCACCCCCTGAGGGTCTAAGGTAGTCTATTTAACCTCTGACCCAACTCCACTCAGGTGTGAATCTAGCAGTACTCTATCTCTGCTGTTAGATCCATCCCCGATTCTTGGCCAGTTGAGGGTCCCATTTCCCCCGTCCTCTATCGCTGCCATTGGAGCCTTCTTGAAGACTACAATCGGTAATTATCACCCTGTTTGTCTACCATGTGTTGTCTCTATCTCTCTCTCTATTTTTCTTAGGGCTCTATGTATGATTTTATGAGTATTTTATCTTGTATGGAAGCCTATATTTTTCTGAAACAAATTTTAATTGTTTTACTTAATTAGAGTCCCTAATATTTTTAAGCATTAATTTCTGGACGTGGAATCCTGTATACACAGGTACGATATCCTGATTAAGCCAGGTGCCCACCTGACAATTCCCCACCCTCGTTTTGAGGGCATTTTGGCTTACAAAGCCACCAGTTCATAACTGGTGGCAAATTGCTGAAGTGCTTCTGGGTGCCTTTCCTGGCCATCTGAATGGCTAGGGAGTGACAGAGAAGCACCTCCCGTTCGCTTGAGTGATGTGACTGCTCCTCTGGGGCATGCACAGCTCATCCCTGTTCTGGCAGTGGGCCATGTGCTGACTGACCACCTCGGGGAGCTTTCCACTATGCCTGCTTTCTTCTGAGATGGGAGGCTGCCACCCCAAGCTGCCCATCTGTACCCAGCTAATGTAAGATAAATGCGTCTCTTTTTCCTTTGACCCATGTTTCCAAGATTACTCAACATCTGTAATTCTGAATTAAATTGAAAGCCCAGCCCCTGCTATTTATATTTGATACCAAACAGCGTACTAATTATTTTAAGTAACCCAAACCTGACATAGTCTCTGCTTACTGAGTTACAGTGTAGCTAAAGTAGATTCAGACTATGCTACATACCAGGTTTTGTAGATAAGCATTCACAGTCCCTGCCTTCGTCTTCTGATAGACAGCCTTCTTGTCTGACAAGGTCCACTTGGAATCCTATCACCAGCATTATGGCTGCACCCCAGGGTTATCTGGAGTGTCATATGATTTTGACCGATTTCCCACTCACCTTACGCACTCTCACATTCGTCTTCTCAGCACTGCTTCCTTCCGATTTAACATTATCTGCCCTGGGGCTGCAGCAAGCATCACCATTTTTGTCCAGCAAACAGAAACTGGTGTTTAGTGGTTTCTGTTTGCTGTGCGAAAATGCCAATGCTTGCTGCAGCCTCAGGGCAGATAGTGTGAAATCGGAATGAAGCCACGCTGGGAAGTCAAATGTGAGAGCGACGCAAGGTGAGTGGGAAATCAGTCTTTATCTTTTGATTTTTCTTTCAGAGTTTGACCACAATATATCCTTTCACTCTACTTCAAAACAATCCAGTGAAAGAGATGAGTTTAAGGGGAGGAACTCACCCAAGGCTACCTAGTGAGCTTTATAGCAAAGAAAAGATTGAGACTTAAGCTATTCAATGTCTGTTCTTAATTCAACAATGTAGTTTAGCTTAGGCTCAGTACTTTTTGTGTTTGTTTTAAAAAGTGCCAGTGCTCATATATAAGGTAGCACTGATTTCTCCCAGTTCCCTCTTTGAGACTTGGGAGAGTCCCCTCCCAGGAACCAGTAGTCAGTAATGATGAGTAGCTCTGTTTATGCTAGAAGCATTCACTCTTCTTACAGACCACCAGTAAAAGAGGTGTGGGGGGAAAGGAAGCAGAATAGAAAAGAAACTCTTAAGAAACTTTGGAGAAGTTTTATAAATAATTCCAAATCCAAAACACAAAAAGAGATGAGAATGGAAAGTGAAGTATCACTGAAACAAACAAAAGGGGGGCTTGCTTACTTCCCAGTGAGTCATATTTTTTTCACTGCTTGAGTAAACACACGCACACACAATGATGATAATAATTCACTTTTAGGAGTGATTTTTCAATCAGGATAGTTCCTCCCTTTTTATTATGAATGCATCTTGCTGGTACTTTTTTATATTTATTCATGTTCCGATGTTGTCTTTTGCTTTTCTTTTTCAAGGATTGCTTGATCTTAATAAACCAGAGGAAAGCTCATGAACAACAGATGAATTCAACAAAATAAGCAATTAAAGAACCTTGATCTTCAGCAGTCTCTGATTAATCATAACATGCCATTTCTGGTTCACAGTTATTTATTTTTCAGTAAAGTCTGAACTGCTTGTGGGAAAGGTTGTCATAACTCAAATATCAGCATTATAATAACAGATTTTTACTATCATTTGTGTAATTTCCCAATAGCCATTCAAACATAACAAATTGGACTGTGCTTCTTGATTTTGGATGATGAATGCTTTCTTCCAAGCATGATATTCAGTTAATGTACAATCTCCATAAAAGCTCAGTGCATTATATGAACATTCTGCAGATTGTCATTCTACAAATGATTGCCTCTTTGATCATAGCACAGCTCTGCCAACCTGTTTAAAGCTCTTGTCAATAGGAGTAAACAAGCTCAAAGTGTTTGTCTTGGAGTGACAGCACAAAACAGGCTGCAATCAAGCCTGCATGTTTCCAAACACAACATTGTAAACAATAAAAGGTTAGCATATAACCTTTGGTAATGTGATAAAGTGTTGTTTTGGCAAAAACATGCAAATATATTCACAGCTGACTTTTCATTATACAAAAAGCCTATTCAGTGTATAATTTACCACCTCCCCAAAGTGTAAGACAGTCAACGGCATTCTGGGTGTGTTAATAGAAGGCCATTTTCTTCAGAACTGTCTCTCATGTCACACTGAAATCTAAAGTTGGCTGTATTTCATTTTAAAATGGCAGTAAATACTGCAGATTCTCAGAGCTGAGAGGGGTCGTTGTTAAGAATTCTAAAAAAAGTTTACAAGACTAAAACATTACCATCCTTCAGTCCGCCAGCCAGCAGCCTCAACCACTGAGTTGTATGATGCTGTCTGACCAGCCTTCGTCTTTACCCTCCCCCAGCTCTTTCTGCCACTGGTCACCATCTCTGCCCCACCCTTAATCTTTTTATCACCTGTTTTTTTCTAAAAGATATGCACTGCCTGTCTAAAAGGCACCCCCTGGCAGACAGGTTCAGAAGATGTAATGTGTGTCAGTGACTGATTCCAGTAGGGTTATCTGGCTGATTGGTCATTTTGTACCTCTGGGCTTTGAAACGCTGTCTTCTTGATAGAGCAAAAATGGTTCATCGTTCCACAGTTCATTGTAAAGTGTCTGCAAGCTGGTGAATTGAGGAGTAAAGCAAGGCAGCTTTCCAATCAGATAGCAAATAGATGGCATGTTGTATCTTAAATTGATTTCTCATATCCAAAGGATCCATACAAGAAAACCGCCAATCTAAATATAACAGCATATAGACAATTTTCACTGTAGCTATTTCATAATCCTCATTGTGAATATTAATGTTCAGAGAAGGTATTTTTTAGTGTAAAGGTGAGAAAAGCCACATCTAACTTATCTTAGAAGCACATAAATGCACTTAATGACTTCTGAAGTGCAGAATTCAAGCTGCTGATCTCCCCCTGTAGTTCACGGCTGGAGGTTGTACCTTTCCCCCTTTTTACTATACTAATGAATTCTATTAATTGAGACACTTTCTCTTCTGTTAATTTTCAGGTCTTAGCACACTTTAAACCAACATGACTACTTTGAAAAAGAAATGTTAATCCTTATTCGGCTTGTCAAACAGGTACATAAATTACATTTGCTATCGTCTGCCTGAATAAACCTGGAAAACTGATTCTGCCATGATTTTGAATGTCATTTCTGCAAAAACAAATATGAGGATAAAAATCTTCTGGACAGAATACCCATTTAAAATAAACATGTTTTCTGCTTTTGATTCTTTTGTCATTTTAAAAAGTTTTAAATGTTCACATACTATATACATTTTCATTTTATTAATAATTCAATTATATGTTTTTATTATTAACTGAATATGTGATATTCTGTCATCTGCCTATGCTGTCCCTCGTTACCCAGATAGAACTCACACAATATTGAAGTTATTCTGTTATTGTATAAGAAAACTGTAATGAGAACTGTTTGGCAATTAGAACAATCATATGGTTACAGTTTCATTGAATTTTTAAAGCGTTACCTTTTGGGGAGATGGATTGCAGTTGTACAGCAGATGTTTGCGCTTGAAATAACTCTAATTACGCCCCCATATTTTATATTAGTAATAAACATTCCTCCACTATTCCCATGAGCAATTTTCATTTTTTTTCTTTCAACCCCTCCCCCCACTTAATTTGTAGAGAAGAAAGGAGAATGATTGCTGAATTATCATTTGATTCACTGACATGGATGTCTGTCACTCACTTTGCAAAGCAGGGAGAACACTAGGCTCAGATTTTGACTGGGCCTAGCAAGTTTTGACTGTGAATTTTGACAGATTTTGATTTTGGCCTGTGAGTTTTCTTTTTTAAATTAGTCCATCATCACCTTTATTTCGTCAGTTTGTATTTTTAAAATTGATATAATCTGCTTGGAGTTCCATTGATCATGGATCAACCTGTTTCAGCCCTCAAATCCCCATTTATCGAAACTGTGACTCGTTATTTTCATGCCATTTTCTGTTTCTTTGCACCAATTTGTGTTTCTTTCCACCAATATATAGAATATATATTGTGTATAAAATTATGCATGTATAGTGCAAACCAATTCTAAAACCAACAGTTGAAAGCAAAGGACCTCCCAGATTATACAATGGAGTCTTCTACTTGGAAGGCTCAGCTACAAGGACACAAGTGTTCACAACAGAATATGAAATAGCAGAAATGGACAACTGTCTTTTGAAGTCAGGTTGTAGCCTGTGGTTTGGCCAGGTTTGCCAGTACATAGTATATAAACATAAAGTAAAAATCTATCATGATTCACTGGGGTGGCGCCAACCATCCTACAAGTAGCCTTCATCCAGCCTTCAATGGGAGAGCTATGTACACTGGAGGAAGGCTTCATACATGAGCCAAAAAGATGGAGAATAAATATTTTAATGAATTAATTTTCAGTGGAGTGGAAAGGCAGAGATATAAAGCTTTAAAACTGATAATTTGCATAGTCAATAGGCTATTGTGCTGTCAAATTAGGTATATTGAAGAGAGAAAATTGCCTTGTCTTGAGTTTCCCATTCATTATTCAGTATAATCCACTCTAAAACTTTCGAGAGTTTTTGGACAGCGAAAGTCATTCCCACCATATACTGTCTGAAAACGCTTTAACTAGAGCTACCAGGCATTGAACCAGGGACTTTTAAAAGCAAAGTATTGACTGTAATACTGAATCTTTTACACTTAAGTTCAAAACTTAATGGCTGTGACAGTTCTATCAACTGAGGGAACCCACAAGGCTTCCTGGGATTTTGGGGAACCCAGGTTTATTTAAAATTATAAACCTTCCCTTTACTTACCAGGTGTTCTAAAGGTGATAAGTGTACAAACTTTGGGTTTACTTTTGTGAAGTAAGTTTTGTGGTGCATAAATAGAATATGAAGGTCACTGAGGCAGGAATTTATTTATTTATTAATTTATGAGTAGGTTTCAATGAACAAATCAGCAGCACAGGATTACAGATAGACAAAAGAGAAACCTGGCTGAGACATAACAATTTAAAGGGAGCAATTTCAACCTTTTTAAAATTCTTCCAAACATAAACAGGCTTTTTACCAATTAGCCAGCAGGTTGGATCCTAACACGCACACACGATTCCACCTGCACCAGCCTGTCCTCTCCCAAGAGTCAAACTAGATTGCACTAGATGATAATTGCCAGGACAGATCTAATAATTAGTTACTCTATTCTGTCAGAAGCAGAGCCAAAGCACTCTGCCACTCTATCAAGTACAGCTACCCTTCAATCAGCTCTTTTCCTGAGCCAGGCTTGAACACTCACTGCTCTCCCTGAGGCAGAACTCAACTGTCTCTGCATTCTCCTTGAGGCAGATCTAAATCAACACCTGCTGTGCTTCCTGTAATTCCACCCCCCTCATCAAAAGCGATTGGATACTGGAGTGCATTCCCATAAACTCAAGTGAGTGGCTGTTTTCCCCTTCAGGGGTGGGAACAGCCTCCTGCCATCACAATGGCAGCCTTGCATTTACAAAATGGATATTCTATAATCGATTTGTTTGTTTATTTAAATAGTTATACCCCACTTTTCTCCCCAATGGGGATGCAAAGTAATCTAGCACATTGTTCTTCCTCCTCCAATTGTTACACATAGCAGCCCTGTCAGGTAGATTAGGCAAGAGAAAACAAGGTCTTGTCTTATCTTGGATCAGTGACTGCCCTAATCTTTATCAGTGTTTAAGTGAGTAAAGTCAGGCTCTATTTCTCATTAGTCATTAGTATTCTTGTCAGATAGATAGGGGTACAGTGACATAGACAAGTGTAGTAGGAGCTCTCCATCTTGCTTTAGAAATAGAGGGACTACACTACTGTACAGACAAAGTTAAGGGCCAGCCTTCAGCTGATTACCAGCTGTTGTGGAAATCAGAAACTGCTAAATTATAGTAATATGTGTGCCATCCAAGTGAGCACAAGATTTTATAATAAAAGGATTTTTTAAATAAAATGATTAAATATTTCTTTCAGGATCAAAATGGAGAGGAGAAGACATTCAGCTAATCAATAGTAACAGTTGTAAATAAATAGCTAATTCTTACAGCTCTAAAAACAGAGAATACATGTGGGTCCATGGGACTTACGGGGGGAATTCCTGCCCCCCTTTCTCACCAGGCCCAGTGTGGCTTCCAGGCTGTGCAGCAGCCCTTGCTGGGCTCAGAAGGCTCCTGCGCTCCACCACTGTCAGCAGTTTCATTTGAGGGGAATTAGCTCACCCATGTATTTTTTTTAAAAAGATTTCAGATTTTTTGCAAACTTGTGGGGGCCACCCAGGTTTCAAAAAAATCTATTCTGGGTAAATGTGGCCCTGATCCATGGATTTAGGTATCCACAGGTGGGGGCTCCACATGGGAAACTGATACATAGAGTGCTGTAGGGATGTGCACCTTGAAAGAAAAAGCGGTGTGTGTGTGTGTGTGTGTGTGTATTGGAGCTGGAAAATATTGGTATTTGTTATCTAGATTTCAAATACCAGTTTAGTATTTGGATCTGTCCCCAACTCCCAACACCCAGATTCAAATAATATTTGACTCCCAGAGGGTTGGAGGAACAGTTTTCATTTGAGTGTTGTTGTATTTTGAGCAAATAATAACTTCCAGGCTTCAAGCAGGCCCCTTAACAAGGTGTCTCCAGCCATTCTCCATTGTTTCCAAAGAGAGGGGGTCCAAGTTCTCTCCAGGAAAAAGAATAGCCAAAGACACAAAAGCAAGCAAAGCAAAAACCGGCCAAAAGCCTCTCAAGCCATACAGAAGCCCAAAGAATTAATGCAGAACCAGGGAATCCCAGAAGTGTGGGACAATGTGGAAAGCCTAACACAAACCAAAGAATCTTCCATACCAAGCAGTATAGTAATGCTGTTGCAAGTTTAACAAATGTAAAACCAGAGAATCCATGGCAGTGCTGAACCTGAGTACATACCACAAACCCAACAAAACTCAACTTGAACAAAGAACACAATATTGCAAAAACAACAAATCCAATTTCAAAGCTAAACCCATGTGATAAGCCAATACCAAGCCCTGGGAAGACACAGACACACAGAATGGCGGCGGGGGGGGGGGAACCCTCGCCCAGTCCTGGGAGCTTTCAAATGCTCGTTCCCAGTATTCACAGTTACTCCTAAATATTTCTAGGATTTTTCAGGACCCATTCTCTGGCATCTCAAAAAAATCCCAGATACCATCCAGACATATATCTGGAGAATACTGATAAGATATATCTGGAGAATCCTGATAAGATATTTTGGGGATATATATTTTGGATATATATTTAGACCCGATATATCCAAAAACACATCCCTAGATTGTTGTGTATTGTCTAATGAAATGTACACACATTTCTTAATATAATTGGTGGTTGAAAACATTTCTGAAATAGTTGTTTTTAGTAATGTGTTTGTGTGTGTGTGTACTTTTACTACTTTCAAATGCTTTCAGATCTGAACCAGCTTTTGGTGTCATCAGCTTCCTATCACTCTCTGTCAACTGAATAGCATCTAAGTACTTGACCTGAGCAGGAAAAAAAAGAGAGAAGAAAATAGCAACAATCATCTACTCCTTGAAAAGACAGAGGGGTGGGACTGAAAACTGCTGTTTGCTTCATACCTGCCAAGATACAGTCCCTAATTGCACTTTTCAGTGTGACAAAAGGCCACTTAAAAAGGAGCACTGCACTTTAATTCTTCCATGAATATAGATTTTATAGTGGTGCCCTACAATTAAGTTTTTCTCAGTGTTTCCATTATAAAGCCATTTGTGAGGGAGTGAGAGTATTATCTTTGCCAATTCAACTAATACTCAGATAGCCATGAAACAATTTTTAATTTTTAAGAAATCCAGCATGCACAGGGTCCCCCTCCCCCCCACCCCCCGCGCAGTAACTTCACAGCCTTAGATTGAGAGAAAAAGCAAGAAATCCAATTTTTCAGTTACATATCTGATTGGACATAATTTTATCCGTGCTAAGATCTTTGAAGAGTTGTTATGCTGCAAATTTAGCAACATTAGGAAGTGGTTGTGTCCCACTTAGCATCTTTGAAAATATTCACTTGTCTTCAGTGTTAACACACAATAAGAAGTAACTCTTTGTAACATTGTTAGCAAGCTATGCGGCATGCCAAGGATCCTCCCTATGACTGTCCAGAAAATGTCTCCATGTTGGTTGTATCCCTGCTGTGATGTCAGGTACATAGACCAGAGAACAGAAGTTATGTTGATAGGATCACTTCAAACCTAGAATACCAAGAGTCCTGATGCAGAGGCAGGCAATGGCAAACCACCTCTAAACATTTCTTGCCTTGAAAACCTACAGGATCACCATAAGTCAGAAATGATTTGATGGACTTTCTACCATACATATACATAGGTTCTTAGTTATATATATATTTACTCAGGTTCTCATGCAGTTCAGTGGAATCTGGTCCAGAAAGGGAAACTGTGGATTGGGATACATCCTCCACATGAACACATGCAACTGCCCTATAATGAAAGAGACCACTGATCTATCAGGGTCAGTATAATCTATTCTGACTAGAAACGTCTTTCCAAGGTCTCAGGCATGGGTCTTTCTCATCACCTTTTGTCTGATCTTTTCTTCTGGAGATACTGCCAATTGAACCTGGGACCTTCTGCATGCACTGCTGATGCTCTACCATTAAGCCTGACCAAACCCTACACATCAGTCACTAGCATTAGACCTCTGTAAAGCCAACACGTGGAATTATAATTAGAACTTGCTCAGCTCCCTTCTTCATGAAGATGTAGCCACTTACCTACACCCATCATCTAGGAAGGATCTTTCACCTCTGCCTGTATTCAACCAGTTCTATAGCCCTACCTCTCTATTCATGTGTACAAAACACGTCTCTTTCTTTTCCCCTGATTCAGGCAGGCTTCCTATTGGAGAGAAACACAGCCTGAGGCAAAGCCTCATCCTTCTGCATTGAATCAGATTGTATGCTAGCAAAGCTCTTCCCCCAGGTTAACACATGCAGCCCTGGAGGGGAAAAAATAGCCCATTCAAAGAGGATCAATGCTTGTATTGAACCAGACAGCCCTCCCAAACCCAGTGAGATAGTAGGATGATTGGTGGAAAGTGAAAATGTGCTCAGAAATGTCAATGAGATTATCCTGTTAGGTGGAAAGATGGGCAGTTTTGGTCAGATGACATGCCAATCTGGCACATATCTGCAGAGTCTTTAGCTCCTTTTCCTGCTCCTCCTATTTCAGCAGAAGAGTAACTGTCAGATGGTATTACTCTGATCACCTGTCTGAATTGGGATTGGGAATTAATAAGAGACAAGGCTGGCAAAAGAGGGTGTACAGAGGGATCTTTTCACCTGTGCTTACAAGGGTCCATTTCAAGAGGAAAACTCTCAAATGATTTAAAAAGGAAGATGGTCTTTACTGGAAAATACTAGTTAAATGTAAAGCATACACACAGACAAAATCATATATACAAGCAAAACTACAGATAAATGGAGGGGCTTTAGAGATATATAAGGGAAATTTTGGGGTAATATTTACCATCAGATGTGCAGGGATCAATGAAGGGAATATTGAATGTCCAGCATATTATGAAAAGGGAGGAGGGGTGAGACCCACATTGTACATCTCGGGTGAATTCTGTAGTTATCCTTAGAATCACAATGAGCTGGTGTAGAGCAGCCCTTTTTTATAAGTTTGTGGGAGCACCCTGGTGTGCACATGTAAATGCCTTAACAAAGGATGAGAACTTTCTCATGTTTGATTAGGAAGATTCCCAAACTCTTATCAAGAAGTGGCATCACCCCCTGTTGAGGGTATGTCCTGTCTATGTGTGATAGACAGTTGATACCATCTGGGTGAGGCAAAAGGCTAATAGATTTTACTTCAACAACCCAGAAAGAATGCCATAAACTTAGTTCGGAGGAAATGACCAGAGGTATTTACATTACAAGGGTGAGAGACTCTGACAGGATGGAGGGGCAGAAGCAATTATGACACAGGAATGTGACAAAAGGACATTTACATTTCAGAGAGTCAGAGATGATGCTGGGGACTCTTGTTGATTCTAATACTTATGGAGGAGATTAGAGCACATGTCACATAGACCAGTTCTGTTTTTCATCTTCCCCCAGGGCCCATTGTTGTAGGTTACTTTAGGTCTATGATAGTTTTAAAAACAGATGTACAGTAGGTACCTTTATTGGGGTGCCCTGTGGTGTTCTGTAGATGAAGTTGCACATAAACTCAAGCATTGTAAGTTTTTCCATTATGGCATGTGCAGGGGACTGTTACAACTAGAATGCTTCCACCTATTCCCAAATATTTGAAAGCATTATGTTTGAATGTGAAGTGTTTATTATATTTATCAATAAGTGTGATTGGGGTCAGATCTCAATTAATAAATCTGCAATTGCATATTCAGAATCTGAACAAGGTAATTAAGACTTTGGCTGAATCATTTACCAAGATACTCTAAATGTAACCCTAAACAGAGTTACATCTTTCAAAGAAAATTAAAGCTTGTGGTCTTAGAAGGGTGCAAGTCTGTTTGGGATTGCACTGTAAATTGGAATATCTGTAATTTTGCAGTAAGTACAAACATAAGCATTTTGAAATTGAACATTACACTCCATTTTTTAGTTTTTAAAATAAGAAGCTGTCATGATCACTTGAAAAGATGCAGATGTTGGAGAGCATATTGCAGAGTAAACACTTTTTGCTCTGCATAGGAGAGCCTTGAGCACCAGGTAAGATGGGAGACTAATACCAGATAAGGTTTGCAATGATGCAAGCCTGTTCCTTTTAGTTGTGAAATGTTGGAGGGGCTGCAGTTCACCTAATTATCTGACATGTTTACAATGCTCCATCTGATAACTTGTCAGTATGTGGCTATTACTTTTATGTTTAAATACAACACTATATCACTGTAATCATAGCCGATCTCCTCTTGTTGAGGAATGAGGTGACATGATAAGAGAGAACAGTTCATGATAAAGAATCTGCTGTAATTACTCCAAACTGAACAAGTTATCTTGACACTTGATGCTTATCACCCAATTCATGCTTATCATCATCCACAATCCCAGTTATCAGAGTCACAGATACATTACACTAAACTCTGGATAAGCAAACACTCATTACAATTTTATTGCCTTCATACACTGATATTACTACCATAGTGCAGAACCAAAATAGAGACCAAATACCCTAATAAATGTTATTATTGTATTTGTTTTTATTTTATTTATAGTTCACCTTTCTTACTAAGACTCAAGATGGATTACACAGTGTAAAACAATGCAAATCCATTTTAGGCAGTTTTCAGAATGAAATATGTATGGGGACCCATTCCCTTTATAAAAATGTCGCTCTGAACAATTTTGTTTTACTGTTTACAGAATGACAGAAATGTGGGAGCCTTCCTGACCATAAACCAGAATGAATCCGAGGTTGAACTTTTCTGTTATAATTTGGAATTAAATACCTTGCTTATCACAATGCCAAGAAACATTACACTGAAAACATTTAAAATCCATATGCTAATACTGATCATTGTAACAGAACAAAGTCCAGTGGCAACTTCAAGATCAAGAAAATTTTATTCAAGGTACAAGCTTTTATGTACATGTGCACCTCTTCAGATACAGTGAAATGAGATGTCCTCAGCCATTATATATAGTCAAGAGTTCTGAAAGAACTCAAAGTTGAACTTGTGGATCTTCTGACAAAAATATGTAATCTTTCATTGAAATCTGCCTCCGTTCCTGAGGACTGGAAGGTAGCAAATGTCACCCTCATCTTTAAAAAGGGTTCCAGAAGAGATCCGGGAAACTACAGGCCAGTCAGTCTGAATTCAATACTGGGAAAGTTGGTAGAAACCATTATCAAGGACAGAATGAGTAGGTACGTTGATGAACACGAGTTATTGAGGAAGATTCAGCGTGGGTTCTGTAAGGGAAGATCTTGCCTCACTAACCTGTTACATTTCTTTGAGGGGGTGAACAAACATGTGGACAAAGGGGACCCAATAGATATTTTTTACCTTGACTTCCAGAAAGCTTTTGATAAAGTTCCTCATCAAAGGCTCCTTAGTAAGCTCGAGAGTCATGGAGTAAAAGGACAGATCCTCTTGTGGATCAAAAACTGGCTAATTAATAGGAACCAGAGAGTGAGTATAAATGGGCAGTCTTTGCAGTGGAGGACGGTAAGCAGTGGAGTGCCACAGGGCTCAGTACTGGGTCCCATGCTTTTTAACTTGTTCATAAATGATTTGGAGTTGAGAGTAAGCAGTGAAGTGGCCAAGTTTGCAGATGACACTAAATTGTTCAGGGTGGTGAGAACCAGAGAGGATTGTGAGGAACTCCAAAGGGATCTGTTGAGGCTGGGTGAGTGGGCATCAATGTGGCAGATGAGGTTCAATGTGGCCAAGTGCAAAGCAATGCACATTGGGGCCAAGAACCCCAGCTACAAATACAAGTTGATGGGATATGAATTGGCAGAGACTGACCAAGAGAGAGATCTTGGGGTCGTGGTAGATAACTCACTGAAAATGTCAAGACAGTGTGCGATTGCAATAAAAAAGGCCAATGCCATGCTGGGAATTATTAGGAAGGGAATTGAAAACAAATCAGCCAGTATCATAATGCCCCTGTATAAATTGATGGTGCGGTCTCATTTGGAATACTGTGTGCAATTCTGGTCACCGCACCTCAAAAAGGATATTATAGCATTGGAAAAAGTACAGAAAAGGGCAACTAGAATGATTAAAGGTTTGGAACACTTTCCCTATGAAGAAAGGTTAAAACGCTTGGAGCTCTTTAGCTTGGAGAAACGTCGACTGCGGGGTGACATGATAGAGGTTTACAAGATTATGCATGGGATGGAGAAGGTAGAGAAAGAAGTACTTTTCTCCCTTTCTCACAGTACAAGAACTCGTGGGCATTCAATGAAATTTCTGAGCAGTTGGGTTAGAACAGATAAAAGGAGGTACTTCTTCACCCAAAGGGTGATTAACATGTGGAATTCACTGCCACAGGAGGTGGTAGCAGCTACAAGCATTGCCAGCTTCAAGAGGGGGTTAGATAAAAATATGGAGCAGAGGTCCATCAGTGGCTATTATATAAAATTTTTTGGCCACTGTGTGGCACAGAGTGTTGGACTGGATTGGACATTGACCTGATCCAACATGGCTTCTCTTATGTTCTTATGATGAGATTAGTTGCCAGGAAGGGCTAGTTAGAGTCAAGATGCATAAGCAATTGGGCGATTATAACTGAGATTGGATTAAAGCAGTTGGTAAGTTCTTTGAATAGCAGTAAATTAGAATTCAAATAGAAGAGTTAATAGACAGATAAGAGAACTGAGTTTGAGTCCTATGGCACCTCCAAGACCAACAAAGTTCATTTCTGTGTATGAGCGAGTACTGAGAGACTTAGTAGGGTAGGTGAACACTTCCCAGATACATTTAAATACATTTTCTCAAACATCACACATAACTGGGAGGGGTTAATTAGAGTTAAGATAGCTGAGTAATAAATACAGTTAAGATAGGAATAACACACTTGGTCAGACCAGCAAATAGCAGCAAACTGGCATACAGATAATAAAAGAATTAACAACAGATGTAAGAATTAAGCATATGACCCCTTACCACACAGTTACTATGTATATTGGGGGGGGGGTTAGGCTAACACTGTACTAGATAATAAACTATCTATCTGCTAAACTACAGTTTAGTATGTGGATGGGAAGTAACCAACAGCTGAACAATAGCAAATGACAGCACTGAGGAAAAAAATAGGTGATAGCAAAGGAAAAGTGAGTCCCTGTTGAGTCTCTTGGATCTCTTAACAGCTTTCAGTACCATCAACCATGTTATCCTTCTGGCTAGACTGGTTGAGTTGAAAGTGGGAAGGGCACCATGCTTCACTGGTTCCATTCTTACTTGACTGGCCAGTTCCAGAAAATGGTGCTAGAGTGATTCTCCTTAGACCCATATCATTTATGCTATACAGTCTCACATTCCTTTCATGTACCCTATCCATTTTGTGTCTACCTGAATCTGCTGGGAGAGGTCATCTGGGGATTTGGTATGTGGTATCACAAATATGCATATGACACCAGCTCTGTTTCTCCTGAACAGATGAGTCAGATGGGGCTATTAAAGTCCTGAATAGGTGCCTGGAGAAGGTAATGGGATGGATGAGGGCCAGTGAACTGAAGTTGAGACCAGGCAAAACTGAGATGCTACACAGGGACTGCCTGAACTGGAGAGGGGTGAACTCCCCCTGAAAAAGCAAGTTGGTAATTTAGAAGTGCTGCTGGATTCTGGATTCTCTAGATGCTCAGATCTCCTCCATGGCACTTATGTTGTATATTTCAGCTCACAGAAAAATGCTGAAATCACAGTTAAATGGTAAGCAATTGTCATTGCAGTTTCTATGCAGTTCCCATTGCTGCTACCCTACCCATCAGTGACATCAATGCTACTTCATTAATAGAGTTAGTGTAAGCCAAAATACCCTCAAAACGAGGTTGGAGAATAGTCAGGTGGGCACCTGGCTCACTAGGGATCTTTTACCTATGTATTCAAGATTAACCATCCAGAAAGGTAATGTTTAAGAATATAGGGACTCTAATTTAGTAAAATCAATTAAAATTTATTGGGAAAAATATAGGCTTCCATACAAGATAAAATCCTCATCAAAACACACGTTGAGTCCTAGGAAACATAGATAGATGATAGATAGATAGATAGATAGATAGATAGATAGATAGATAGATAGATAGATAGATAGATAGATAGATAGATAGATAGATAGATAGATAGATAGATAGACAGACAGACAGACAGACAGACAGACAGACAGACAGACAGACAGACAGACAGACAGACAGACAGACAGATAGATGGATGAACACAAGGGTAGACAAACAGGGCGATATTTACCTATCGTAGTCTTCAAGGAAGGCTCCAATGGCGACAAGCAAGGAAGTGGGAGAAGGGACCCGAAACTGATCAGGAATTGGGGATGGATCTATGCAGCGGAAGTTGGGATACTGATAGAAGCACACCTGTGGATAGCTAGTCCACAGATTATAAGGACTCTCTTGAGCCCTTAGGGGATGGGAGGTACGAGGGAGGAGAAAGGTGGTCAGCTGATGCATGACCTCATGAAAATGGGAGGTTTCGCAGTGACTATAAGGGCTGGACTACTGCGACAACCAATAGAAAGTGCATTGGTGACACCTGATTGGGTGCCTGTTCTTGACCAATGGACTTTCCTGGATACCTGAGAGAACTTTCAGATTGAAACGGACCAGGGGCGGCTCCAAAGTGACAGTTGGAAAGAAGAATAGAAGTGACTACTGGGTGGGGAACACTCAAGATTAGGGAACTTATCTGAAAGGGTGACAATAGAGAGTCAAATTGTGGCCTAGGTAACACCCAGTATATACAAAGGAACTTGGCTCTGGCTGAAGATGGTCTTCCTCTTCTTCTATCTTCTTCTGGGCAACAGTCTTTGTCTAGAGTTCCGTTAAACAAATAAAGTGGCGGTTGGACTATTAACCACTCCTGGGGTGGGTAGGTTGCTTGTAGGCCAAAGGTAACATCTGGTGTGTACGTGAGCCGTCCACTTTGATGGAATGGTCAAGCCTGGTAGGAAGGTGGCTGCATGGTGTTAGCCCTCCACGGTGGATTCCATGGTCAGAACTTCATAACCATTCGCCTGGATAGCTCCTGGCAGCGCAGTTTCCTTCACTCCAATGCTGGGATGGCTATCATACAGAATGACGGGAAGCCTTCCGTTCTCCTGGTGGGCACTCTTGTACCGGTCTAGAGTGCCTTTGCAGCGTGATGGCTGCTTGTACTGAACATAAGAACATAAGAGAAGCCATGTTGGATCAGGCCAACGGCCCATCAAGTCCAACACTCTGTGTCACACAGTGGCAAAAAATTTTATATACACACATACACTGTGGCTAATAGCCACTGATGGACCTGTGCTCCATATTTTTATCTAAACCCCTCTTGAAGGTGGCTATACTTGTGGCCGCCACCACCTCCTGTGGCAGTGAATTTCACATGTTAATCACCCTTTGGGTGAAGAAGTACTTCCTTTTATCCGTTTTAACCTTTCTGCTCAGCAATTTCATCGAATGCCCACGAGTTCTTGTATTGTGAGAAAGGGAGAAAAGTACTTCTTTCTCTACTTTCTCCATCCCATGCATTATCTTGTAAACCTCTATCATGTCACCCCGCAGTCGACGTTTCTCCAAGCTAAAGAGTCCCAAGCGTTTCAACCTTTCTTCATAGGGAAAGTGCAACAGCCCTTTAATCATTCTAGTTGCCCTTCTCTGGACTTTCTCCAATGCTATAATATCCTTTTTGAGGTGCGGCGACCAGAACTGCACACAGTACTCCAAATGAGACCGCACCATCGATTTATACAGGGGCATTATGATACTGGCTGATTTGTTTTCAATTCCCTTCCTAATAATTCCCAGCATGGCGTTGGCCTTTTTTATTGCAGATGCACACTGTCTTGACATTTTCAGTGAGTTATCTACCATGACCCCAAGATCTCTCTCTTGGTCAGTCTCTGCCAGTTCACACCCCATCAACTTGTATTGGTAGCTGGGATTCTTGGCCCCAATGTGCATTACTTTGCACTTAGCCACATTGAACCACATCTGCCACGTTGACGCCCACTCACCCAGCCTCAACAGATCCCTTTGGAGTTCCTCACAATCCTCTCTGGTTCTCACCACCCTGAACAATTTAGTGTCATCCGCAAACTTGGCCACTTCACTGCTCACTCCCAACTCTAAATCATTTATGAACAAGTTAAAGAGTATGGGACCCAGTACCGAGCCCTGCGGCACCCCACTGCTTACCGTCCTCCACTGCGAAGACTGCCCATTTATACTCACTCTCTGCTTCCTATTACTAAGCCAGTTTTTGATCCACAAGAGGACCTGTCCTTTTACTCCATGACTCTCAAGTTTTCTAAGGAGCCTTTGATGAGGAACTTTATCAAAAGCTTTCTGGAAGTCAAGGTAAACAACATCTATCGGGTCGCCTTTGTCCACATGTTTGTTCACCCCCTCAAAGAAATGTAACAGGTTAGTGAGGCAAGATCTTCCCTTGCAGAACCCATGCTGAGTCTTCCTCAATAACCCGTGCTGCATAAGTCCCTTTTGCCCCTGGATAGGTTTACCCACACTCTCTGGCCAGACGTGTGCAAGTCACTTCTCCAGGTGCTCTGGCAACCAAGCTGGTAATCACGATGTTCTTTAAGGAGGCTTTTCCTTACATTAGGGAAGGATTTCCAAGTGCATCTCTTAATGTCACTTGTTCCCTTGTGTTCAGAGTCAGTGCCTAGCTTATCCTCACCTGAAGTGTCTGTCTCAATGTCAAAGACTTCCCTAATGCTGCAGGAGCCAAGCAGGACCCACTCACCTCCTCATATCCCAGGCAGCCATTGTCAACTTAGCCAGAACACCCAGGACCGGACCCTGGGCAGCAGGGAGCTGCAGCAACTGGACATGGGCCTTGCCACCTTCCTCTTGGGCCCCAGAGCTTCAGAAGCCAGCTGGTGATGTCACCTGTTGGCACTGTGACAACAAAGGCACTGCCAGGGAAGAACAAGATTCATAGTCCATCAAACCAGAAAGAATGGAAACACCTAAGAGAAACCCAGTCATGGTGGCCTGGGTGGAGCATGAGTATGGCCCAGCAATGCAAGAACCTGGATGGAACTAGGCAGGGAGGACAGTTCTAAGAACTGGCCAGTGAGAGAAAGGAGGAAGGTCACCAAAGATAGGGTGGGAGAATGAGAGGAGTGATGATCCAACTTTAATCCCAGATAATGTCTCAGGCCATAAGAGCAGGAGCTGATCGACGGAGGCAAAGAGGAAGCATGTATGTTGCCTTCATAACCAGGAGATAAAAAATAAGGCTGAGGCCGGTGGTGAAAAATCAGATAAAATTGTATTTTATTATTCCCCCCAAAAATTCCTTATGTGTTTCACCTATATGCTTCGTCAGAAGAATCTGTTCACCTTGCAGTAGTTCTTCAAAACGCGTACAATGTCAGGGATCCATAACCAGGCCAGGGAGGAGAGAGGGAGCATAGTACTGTTCCAGGAGTGGGAGGGTGGACTTGATGATGCACTCCTTTCCCACTTTCTGTTCTGAGTCGAAGGGAGACCCCAAGTAGTGAAAGTAGCACAATGGGGATGGGGAAGTAGCACCCAGGGGATGGGTGTCAGAGAGGGAGGAGCTTTATACCTTATTTTATTCTTTCATGCTATGTGGGTTTTTTTTTCCAGTTGACAACATGGGACAACTACCCCCGTTGTGTAGCACAGCCTATGGTGGGAAAATGCAGAAGTGTGATTTCAACATTTGGCAAACTATTCTTATGAGCTATTCTTATAAACATGGGTTAGTGATGGACTGAAAATCACTATTATCTGCCTAAGAAAAGATTATATATCAGTATACAGAGATTTCCTGCCTAGCTAATGAAATACTTTTCTGACTCCTGCCACAGCCCCAATCCCACCCTGAACCCTCTAAAATTCTGTTCCTGGGGGTCAGAAAATCCTCATGTACAGTAGAAGTGGGGAGATGGGAAACTGGTGGAAATAATCTACTTTACAGATGCAAAATTGCTTAGATTGGTAAGAAATGACAGTGTTACACAAATCTATATCAGTTTAAATTCTGTTGTTTTTGTTTAACTGAGCTGTGATTTTTCCATGCACATTAACTTAAATATTTTGACCGAAATGAAATGTGAATAGGACTAGCAAGAAACACAAATTTTTCCTCCATCCACAACCACCTTTTAATTTGTTGGATCCTTCCTCACAAAAATTAGAGCTCCGTGGCACAGAGTGGTAAAGCTGCAGTACTGCAGTCTGAGCTCTCTGCTCATGACCTGAGTTCAATCCCAACAGAAGCTGGGTTCAGGTAGTCGGCTCAAGGTTGACTCAGCCTCTCATCCTTCTGAGGTCAGTAAAATGAGCACCCAGCTTGCTGGGGGGGAAATGCAGATGACTGGGAAAGGCAGTGGCAAACCACCCCATTAAAAATCTGCTGTGAAAATGTTGTGATGTGACGTCACCCAAGTGTCTAAACAACTGGTGCTTGCACAGGGGACTATTTTTACCTTTTCATAAAAATTAGACTCCAAGATCCCTTTTCAAATACTTAATCTTTAGCTGTAGTATCTTACCACTGGCAAGTAAAATCTTTTCTGCAACATTTCTAACAAGGAAACACTGCTTTAAATCAAACCACATAGCAGGGAATTTTTAAAAATGGGCATTTATCAAGGAACATAATATTGTACAGTTCAGGAAAACAAGATTTGTAAACACTTCTAAGTAATTGGTGACTTCTCCCCTTTCCCTCACTCCCTATTTGCTGTTGAATTTTATGTTACCTTTAAGGGTCATGACTTTTTTAAAAAAATAGGATGTCCAACTATATGGTATACTAAATACGGAAATTTATAGTATCCTAAGTTGTGGTGTTTGTCTGTTTACACAGTTGGAGTGTGATGTCAATGTGCTGTGCCATTAAAATGAAGATACTACATTTTCTTTAACAACCATACACGGATAGTAGTTGTGTTGAACTGAGCTGGGAAATAACTTTAAAACAATTCTTCTTTTACCAATCACAAAGCTGGCATTATAATGTCACTTTCACACCATTACAGTGAAGGTTGTTATCAGTAATCCCATAATAAAGCCCTATTTTCAGAAGTTTATAATGGAGTCATAAAAATACGCTTGGCAATGAAAATTGGCACATGGAACTTTGGCTCTGGTGTGATGTTTTAGCAAAACCCAAAATGTGGTGAGCCAATCCTTTCTCCTCTGGGCTCTTTTGAAAGGGTGCTTTGTGGTACTAATAGATTTATGAGCCCCTTCCCCTTGATTTCCTCAGGCTACTATCATCTGTTTTTCAAGTAGTGAGGATAAAACTGATTATCTTTCTGCAGAATCCTACCCCCATGTACATCCACTGCTTCCATAACAGTCCAGCTTCTCCTTTGCTATTACACGGGGCAGTGGTTCATATTCTTCATGCCTGTAAGAGCCCTGACATGATTGCGCTTTCATTCTCGCATTTTACACAATATATTCCTCTATATTTATTTTGTTTAGTTTGCGGTCCCAGCAGTAAATGGGTGGCTAGGTGCAGGGCAAAAACTGTTGGGACAACACCATGTGTGAAATAACAGGCCAGATCTTTATTTTGGTTACATCTGCAAAGGTTTGTTTTGTCATAGGGCAATGGATCGAAGGCATCAAGTATGACCTGCCTGCCCCTCAATGTAAAAACCCTGTCACTCAGCCCACTTGCTGAAGGGAAGAACTTTGAATTGCAGCGAACACCTGGGCCCAAGGCACTCTGTCATCTCCCTGCCATTTGGGGGTGAGGAGATTGCAGGAACCACTGAGCTGGGCATGCCTCCTTAACCCACAGTCCCCAAGTCCCCTAAATAGGGCCCCAACCAATCTTCCTCCCAAAGGATCCAGCCCAATGTCAAAACCACTTTTGGAGGCAGCTGCCTTAAGGCACCCACCAAACCTATCACAGCTGCAACCACTTCTGGAGGCCTCCTGGAAGATTATGCAGCCACAAATGCCCCCCCCTCCCAGTAAATTGGGGAGCCATTCTTAAACAAAAGAGATTCAAATTGGCCTGAAATAAATGAAGATATGAGAGCGTAGCTTAAACATGGCATGCATGTAAAGGAACAGTCTCTGTTGCTTGTTGCATTTGTATTTCATTTCCTAGGATTAAATATCTGTGCCAGTAAGATTTTTTTTATCATCCTTATCTATCTGCAGCGTTCTGGGCTGAATGAGGAAGCACAGTTGCTCCCCTGCAGGAAAGTAAGGATCTCAAGGCTGTCCTGTTCTTCACAGTCATCACAAATTTCCATGAATCCAGCTGAATGCCATGAGGCTATTTTCTATTTTAATAAATATTTTATGTTTAATCAGGCCATTTTTTTGCACAAAAGGTCATTAAATATGCAGTACTTTACCATGACAGAAGCATCTGCTTACTATTTAAAAAAAATACAGACCTAGTCATCAGCAGTATGTCTGGTGATTATACTTTTAAAAATTCTGCTTCAAAATGGAACACAATTTATCTGGGTTATATCAACCAAGTGAAGGGAAATCAGATGGTAGAGTCATATACCAAACCCTAAAACCTGGATCAAACTCTCTGAAATACATGTAATTTACTAGTAAGTGAATGTATAAGTGATGGGACAATAGCCAGCTTCACTTGCTGGTTGGAGAAACTATTTCCAAGTAGTACTTCAAAACAGTGAAAAGTGGACCAGTGATTTCCTCATAACCAGCAGAAATATTGATGGTACTTATATGAAGTTAGTAACTATCATGATAATCCTAAACTGAGTTTTTTTGTTGTTCAGTCACACAGTCGAGTCCGACTCTTTGCGACCCCATGGACAAAGTCACGCTAGGCCCTCCTGTCTTCCACCATCCTCCGAAGTCAGCTCAAATTCGTGTTTGTAACATCAGTAACACTGTCCAGCCATCTCATCTTTTGCCGCCCCCTTCTTCTTTTGCCTTCTGTCTTTCCTAGCATCAGGATCTTCTCCAGGGAGTGCCCCCTTCTCATTTGGTGGCAAAAATATTTGAGCTTCAGCTTCTGTATCTGACCTTCCAGTGAACAGTCTGGGTTGATTTCCCTTAGGACTGACTGATTTGATCTTCTTGCAAGGGACTCTCGAGATTCTTCTCCAGCACCACAGTTCAAAAGCATCTATTCTTCTGCGCTTGGCCTTCCTTATGGTCCAGGTCTCACAGCCATACATTACTACTGGGAATACCATCACTTTGACTATACGGACTTTTGTTGGCAGGGTGATGTCTCTACGTTTTATTATACTGCCCAGGTTCACCATAGCTGTCCTCCCAAAGAGCAAAACGTCTTTTAATTTCATGGCTACAGTCACCATCTGGAGTGATCTTGGATCTGAGAAATGTGAAGTCTGTCACTACTTCAATGTCTTCTTCTTCTATTTGCCAAGGTGTGATGGGGCCAGATGCCATTATCTTAGTTTTTTTGATGTTGAGTTTCAAGCCTACTTTTGTGCTTTCCTCTTTCACCCTCAACAAGAGGTTCTTTAGGTCCTCCTCACTTTCTGCCATTAGTCATCTGCATATCTGAGGTTGTTGATGTTTCTCCCAGCAGTCTTGATTCTGGCTTGTGCTTCATCCAGGCCAGCATTCTGCATGATGTACTCTGCATATAAATTAAATAAGCAGGGTGACAATATACATCCTTGTCAAACTCCTTTTCCTATTCTAAACCAATCAGTTGTTCCATATCCCATTCTGACAGTTGCTTCTTGACCCTTATACAGGTTTCTTAGGAGACATGTGAGGTGGTCTGGTACTCCCATCTCTTTAAGGACTTGCCACAGTTCGTTGTGATCCACACAATCGAAGATTTTAGCATAGTCAATGAAGCAGAAATAGACATTTTTTCTGATACTCTCGTGCTTTCTCCATAATCCAGCAAATGTTGCTAATTTGATCTCTACCTCTCCAAAACCCAGCTTGAACTTCTGGTAGTTCCCGATCTACATATTGCTGAAGCCTAGCTTGTAGGATTTTTAACATGACCTTGCTGGCATGTGAAATGAGTGCAATGACGCAATAGTTTGAACATTCCTTGGCATTACCCTTCTTTGGGATTGGAATATAAACTGACCTTTTCCAATCCTGTGGCAACTGTTGTGTTTTCCAAATTTGTTGACATAATGTGTGCATCACTTTAACAGTATCATCTTTTAGGACTTTGAATAGCTCAACTGGGATACCATCATCTCCGCTCGCTTTGTTGTTAGTAATGGTTTCTAAAGCCATTTGACTTCACACTCCAGGATTGTCTGGGACATTGAGATCCTTCTTGTATAATTCTTCTGTGTATTCTTGCCACCTCTTCCTGATCTCTTCTGCTTCTGTTAGGTCCCTACCATTTTTGTCCTTTATTATGGTCATCTCTGCACAAAATGTTCCCTTGATGTCTCCAATTTTCTTGAAGAGATCTCTTGTCCTTCCCATTCTATTATCTTCCTCTATTGCTTTGCATTGTTCCTTCAAAAAGGCCTCTTTATTAGGGGTGTGCAAAAAAACAAATTCGGAATTAATCTGATTCGGCAATAAATGGGGCCAAAATATTTGGACTACTGTATATTTCCAAATACCGGTATTCAGAATAGCCATATATACTGAAGATATATGGCTATTTCCGAATATACGGCCCCATTATACCCTATGGGCCACTGAAATCAATGGAAAAATAGGGTATATTGGAAGCCACCTGGAGGGGAGGTGGTTTGAGGGAGAGCCCCCAAATTTGCAGGTAACCTGCAGGGGACTCTCCCCTACAAACCTCCCAAGTCCCAAAAAGATTGGGCCAGGGGTTCCCATTCCAAAGGCACCCAAAGAGGGTACCCCTATCCCACCATTATACCCTATGGGCCATTGAACTCAATGGCAACATAGGGCATAATCAAAGGCTACTGCGGGGGCAGGGGGTTTGAGGGAGAGCCCCCAAAACTGCATGGAGCTCTCAGGGAACTCTCCCCTACAAAACCCCCAAATCCCCCCAAAAATCTATAAAAACATGAAAGTGACCCACCCCACAAAGCCCACACACCAACCCCCTCACACCAACCAAAGGTAATTAGAAAAAACCAAAACGTGACAGAAAGAAATTTAACTTTTAACCCCTCCCTCCCCCCCAAAACCAGAACCAGGAAAAGGGACAATAGGACAGGATGCAAAACCAACAGCAACAGATCCAAACAAACACACCCACCCAAATCTGGATAAGTAAAGGGACTCTGAGTCTTAAAAAGTCTTTAAAAGTCCTTTTACTTTTATCCTAAAATAAAAACAAGAACTAAAATAAAAACAAGAACCCCAAGACTGTCTTACCTTAGATGTCTTCTCCAGGCAGGTCAGGTAAGGCTGAGAGAGAGAAGCAGCAGCTGAGGCCAAGGGCCAGCACAGCACAATCTCTCTCACACACCAGCACAGCAGCAATGGAATGGTGTCCAGCCAGGCAGACTCCTTAAAAAGGTTCTCTGGTCCTACACAGAGCAGTTTCAAAAAATACCACTGCTCTGTGATTGGCCAGAGAATAGTGTTTACTTGGATAACCAAGTAAACAAAAGAACAACAATGTTGCTGATGGCTGGGGGATTAGCCCAGCGATCAGCTACACAGCAGCCCTGCAAAGTATGCATTTGCAATGCATTTTGCAAATGCATGCTTTGGATTGGCTGCTGGGGCTCCTCTCCCCCTCCCCCTCCCCCTCCCTCCCTGATCCCAGGGAAGCTATGGGAGAGGTGGGAAAAGACTTCAAAAGGTGGGAAAGGAGACTTCCCTGAGGCTGCAGAAGCTCCTTTTTCGCCTTTTACATTGAGTTCCGTATACTTCCGTATACGGCTCCCATATAATGCCTTCCAATTGGATTCAGAAGTGGATACAGTGCCGTATACTTCCGAATCAGGGGGTATTCAGCGGTCTATTTGGTTTGGCCGAACCAAATGCACACCCCTACTCCTTATTTCTCCTTGCTGTTCTCTGGAAATCTGCATTCAGTTGGGTGAATTTTTCCTTTTCACCTTTGCCTTTCACTTTCCTTCTTTCCTCAGCTATTTGTAAAGTCTCATCAGACAGCCACTTTACTTTCTTGCATTTCTTTTTCTTTGGGATGGTGCTGATTGCTGCCTTCTGTACAATGTCACGAACCTCCATCCATAGTTCTTCAGGCACTCTATCAACTCTAGTTCCTTAAACCTATTCTTCACCTCCACTGTATTTTCATAAGGGATGTGATCAAGGTCAAATCTGAATGGCCTAATGACTTCCCCAGTTTTCTTCAGTTTAAGCCTGAATTTTGCGATGAGTAGCTCATGATCTGAGCCACAGTCAGCTCCAGGTCTTGTTTTTGTTGACTGTAAGGAGCTTCTCCATCTTTGACTGCAGAGTATATAATCAATCTGATTTCTGTGTTGCCCATCAGGTGATAGAGTCGCCTTTTAGGTTGTTGTAAGAGGGTGTTCGCTATGACCAGCTTGTTCTCTTGGCAAAACTCTATTAGCCTTTGCCCGGCTTCATTTTGTTCTCCAAGGCCAAACTTGTCAGTTGTTCTGGTTACCTTTTGACTTCCTACTTTGGCATTCCAGTCCCCTATGATGACGAGGACATCTTTTTTGGTGTTAATTCTATAAGGTGTTATAGATCTTCATAGAACTGGTCAGCCTCTTCAAGACTTCATAGACTTGGATTACTGTTATATTGAATGTTTTGCCTTGAATACGGACTGAGATCATTCTGTCATTTTTGAGATTGTATCCCATTACTGCCTTCCTCACTCTCTTGTTAACTATAAAGGCTATACCATTTCTTCTATGGGACTCTTGCCCACAATAATAGATGTAGTGATCCTCTGAGTTAAATTCACCCATTCCTATCCATTTTAGTTCACTGATTCCCAAAATGTCGATGTTCATTCTTGACATCTCTTGTTTGACCACATCTAGCTTACCTTGATTCATAAATCTTACATTCCATGTTCTGATGCAGTATTGTTCTTTGCAGAATGGGACTGTTCTTTCACCATCAGACACATCCACAGCTGAGTGTCCTTTCAGCTTTGGCCCAGCCGCTTCACTTTTTCTGTGGTTACTTGAATGCTCTTCCCCAGTAGCATATTGGGCACCTTCTGACCTGAGGGCTCATCTTCCAGCGCCATATCTTTTAGCCATTTGTTACTGTTCATGGGGTTTCTTGGCAACGATACTGGAGTGTTTGCCATTTCCTTCTCCAGTGGATCACATTTAGTTTAGTCTGGGTTCTCAGCTGTGGCCTGTTCATCTTGGGTGGCCCTGCATGGCATAGCCCACAGCCTCAATGAACCACACAAGCCCTCTTGCCACGACAAGGCAGCAATCCATGAGAGGGTAAATTGAGTTATGCCCTTCTAAATCCATTAACGTTTATACCAAGCACAGATCAGACCAAGAAAGATGAAGGATCAGGCATAAAGTACACAAGGGCTGCTAACAGACCGGCACTTTTGGCTGACTAAGAGACACCTCTGAAATCGACCCAAAAAATCCTTCCACACACAAACATCTGCTGCCTGTCCTCGTTCTGTACTCACCCTGTCCTCTGTCTTCTGCACTGCAACTCAAAAAGCTACCACTTCCAAAGCGGTAGCAAATTTTGGAGCTACGCACCAGTCGCCTCCTTAGCATCTAGAAGTGGAAGGGTGCAAGCGAGGTGCCCTGGCAGTGTGAAATCGCCAAGCCACCCCAAGTTGCACCCAGCTTTTTAAAATAAAAACTGTTCAGTGTGTATGAGCACATGTGCTCATTCATGCACATATGAGCATGCATGCGCATGACTACTGAAAATGTATGGGGAAGCAAAGTGATGGCAATATTGCTCAACAGCTGTCTGAACACGCCTATGTTGCCCCATGGACAGGATAGGGATGGCTTGCTGGGGACCATGTGGGGACTTCAGGATGGCTCTTTTTGAGCCATCTTAATTCAAGACACCTCCCAATCACCCCAAAATGCTGGTCTGTTATCACCTAAGGGGAACATAAGACAAGTATTTGCTGTTTATTTTTGCTTATTGTTTATTTTTATTAAATTTACTTCATTTATACCCTACCATTCTTTCTCTTTTGTAACATAGGCACCAAATAAAAATAAAATAAAGGCCTCTTCAAAATGAGCCCTTCTGCCAAAAAAAATCTTGTTTTAATCTTTAGCAAAGAGTTAACTTTAAAGGGGCTTCTATTTTGTTATCATTGTTTCAACGCATGGGTTCGATCCAGCAGTAAATTTCCACTAATGGAAAAGGGGCAATTATCACCAATTCCCCCCTTTCACTACAGAGTTCCAACATGGAGGAACTTATGCCATTCTTTCTTTGGGCTGCAGCAGGAAAGCTGAAGAAGTCCTGTTTTGGAAACAGCTTCTCTCAGTGGAAATTATTTTTGGACCCAATCCTATAGTTGCACTTTTCTAAGGATCCAAGATTCATGGATATCTACTTAACAAAAATTTAGTTACCCCTCCTCCTTATTGCCTGCTGGCCTGCTGTTCCACTGACTTGATATTTGAGGGAGGGCGGGGGGTTGGTAACTGTAGATCTCCCCTGGAAACTATAGCCGTGGAAACTGCCCTGCTTTCGCCTCCCTTCCTGTGAGTCCCTGTACTCCAAAGTCTTTCTTCACATGTCACAGGGGATTAGTGTTGCTGGGCAAAAGAGGCTTGTTGTTTGCACCTGCTCTCCCAAGTGCTTTGGGATGGGGATGGAGTGGATTCCTGCAGTGGTGACTGCCATCAGCTGAACCAGCAAGTGTGTTGTCTGTGCATGCTCAGACAATGCTTTTCTTTTAAATTTTGGGAGAGATTTAAACCCCAATGTGGGAAATACCCCAAGTTTGCAGAAGAATCTGTTTAGCATTGGTGCGGTCACAACCCACAGATTTAAGTATTCACATTTAGGTATTATAAATAGTGTTTCTAAACTATGAGCAGATATTAATACTATACACCTCTGGTATGTCTAGACCTATGTGTGCCTGAAGTGTAAAGCTTGATTACCTGCCCCGAGTTTAATGCTTTGTGAAGTGGGGGTTTTTTTCTTGCTTCCCCAAAGCATTATGGTTCATTCAATTTCCCTCATGGTTTCTTGCTCTCCAAAAAAGAAGGGCAAAGAAACCACAAGGGAAATTGGAGGGAGCCGTGAATCAAAATGTGCCCATGCAGCAACTGGTGGAAAATTGATCACTTGTGCCAGGGAAAGCAGAAGCCAAGGGGCGGAGCAACCGCTAGTGAGGAATTGTAAGGCTTTTCACTTTCTGAGGGCCAAGATAAGCATACCCCAGGACAGGTACCTTGGTGACAGTGTTCATTGGAGTGATGAGGTTTGTAAACAGATAGAGAGCAATGTAACATAAGTATTCCTCATCAAAAGCAAAATGGACTACTGTCATCAAAGGACCTCACCAACCCACATTTGAGTTTCTCTGCTACAATAAATCTGAAGTCCTGATACTTAGCAGTTTCCTCATCACTCTCAGAAATGGAGGGAGAAATAAACAGAACACCTGGAAAAGAGAGTAGCTATCTCTTTCAGAGATGGATGTGAGCCCTCATTTTGATTGTGTTCATGAAACCGAAACCATGTTTGCAATATGAATTGGATGCAAAAAACATGGCACAAGTATCCAGAAGTATTGCAATAACAATGACATAGACATGGCAGCCATTGTGAGGTTCATGGATATATTATATCAAATATAGAGCTGTTAAAATGGTAGATGGGCTGCTTGACAGCTGTATCCCTAACTTTCCTTTATAACTTTGTCTTCAAGGTATATTAACTCTGCAGGGAGTGTGTCCACCACCATCCCTTCAGTAGAGAAGGCTTTGTTCAGAAATTGCTTCCCAGTAGGATTCCTTTAGAGAAATGTTATTGTATCAAGTTTTGAGCAGGGGGATGGCTAGTCAGAGGAACAGAGAGTTCTAAAAAGTGTACTATGTCCACTAAACTGTTGTATGTGGTATTGTGGTTACTTTAATGATTCCACAAACTCTATTTATCCCCCCACACACACACACACAATACTGCTTTGAAGCTTCTCCATGCTGTCATATTATGTAGTCAGCATTCTGACTACTGAATTAAGAAGGCTATTCAACAATGGTGTTATCAACTGCTTTTCAGTCAAGATTCATTGCAAAAAGTTTAGTTAGACTCTTTTCTCCTTTTTAAAAACCGTCATGGTATGCATGCTTGGTCTGACCATTTGATGTTGATCTTTTACTACAGGATGCTTAATTCTCCATGCACTGTGTACGTAGTTGTCTACAAATAGATTCTAGGTTTCTATCTCCTCTATGGAGAGAATTATTGGTGCTTTATTTATCCAGGAATTTCTGCTACATGTAGTATTTGAAATGACTTTAGGAAATTGCTGCACAGGAAAATTCTTAAGGAGGTAGCTTTGAATTTAGTATTTTTCAATCCATTGACTATTGGGTTAATTGGTGTGATATCTCTGGAAAAGGAAAAGCATGTTAACATCAAATTTCAAAAATTAAATTATGGGGGAAGTAAAGTCACTGAAAGGGAAGGGGTGCATTTTGAACTCCAGCACTTCTGAAGTCATAGGAAGGGAAGGGGTTTGTTTGACTTCTGGCATGGAAGTGATGTCACAGGAAGAAGAGGGGGCTGGGTGTCTTGACCTTTGACCTGAAGTGACATTAGATGAAATTATGCCAACAGTAACACCATAATGCTCCTCCCTGCTCATTGCCCCCAAGTCTTACACTGCCTATTATATTTTGCTCAGGATGTGAAGTGCTCCATTCAGTAGAGAAAAAAAATAGAGGAAACATCGTTGGGGAGCCCTTGTTGAAACTCTGAGGATGTCTGCCTTTCTTCAGAACCTGCCTTTGGAGACTTCGGGGGAGGCTGCAAGTGTAGGGGAGATGATTGCCTTGCTTCCAGTGTCTGGCTGGATGGGTCTACCCAGGTGAAGTTTCCCTGTGAGTTTGGTGTCACTGGCTTGTTCCTGAGCAGTTCCATAGACTCCTGTAACTGCAGCAGTCTTTTCCAGAGAGAACACTGGGGAGAACTTTTTTTGGGGGGAGGGGGTCTGTAACTGGGACCTCAGAAATGTAACCCACCCCCAACTTGGAGAGATTGTAGAGAAACAGGTGGTAGGCTGAGGATCCCTGCGCATTCAGAGTGTGTAGCTTGCAGGGGGTCCATTCTATGCACTTTAGAAATTGTGCCTGACATTTCCGCCCAAAAGCACTTTCCTACCTTGGGTTTAGTCCTGTTGGGTTTTTAGTGCCACAGTGGTACTGATTCTGCTAAGCACATTGCACTGGTACTACTGGGCTTGCAGAAATGCCCCCTACCTTCAGTTCTATTCCTGGGATTCTTTGGTTTGATATTAGTCCATTGGAAACAATGGAGGATGTTCTTTGGGGAGCTGTAACTCAGATCCCATAAGTCCAATCATCATCAAACATAGAGGGCAGGTGGAGGAGAGTCATAGAATAATAGAATCATAGAGTTGGAAGGGACCTCCAGGCTCATCTAGTCCAACCCCCTGCACAATGTGGGAAACTCACAAATACCTCCCCCTAAACTCACAGGATCTTTGTTGCTGTCAGATGGCCATCTAGCCTCTGTTTAAAAACCTCCGGGGGGGGGGGGTGGCGTCTTGACCACTAAATGGATGCCTAAAACAATCATGCTTCCCAAATCTGACAAAATCAACAACAGCCATGCAAAGCTCGAATGGCCAAAAGACTTACTGGAGCCGAGAAACAAGTGACCCGGAATAGCACGACACAGAAATTGCTGCTGGTGAGTGATTTTTTCACTAAAAATATCTAAAAGAAAGAAACTGTGAGCAGAAAAGAAACTAAAAACTGAATGGCAGACGGGAATGCAGAAATGCAGGAGGAAGAGGCCCAGCCCAGTGAATAAAACTGACTTGAAAGAACTAGAAAACAGCCTCTGAACTAAAATTGCGGCTCTTTTCGAACCTGCGCAAGCACAATTAAACAAAATTAAATCATCACTCTCTGAAGTCAGTAAGACTGCTGAAATAGCCATGACTTTAGCTGAGACCATCCAAGAGGAAAATCAAATTATACAAAAAGAACACGACTTAATGTCTACAAAAATATTGATGATGGAAACGGATCTTAGACAAAATAAAATAAAGTTTCACGATTTCCCAGAAAATATGCCAGAAATGACTGATTTACAATCCTTTATGGCACAATGGCTGGCAAAGGAACTGCAGCTTGAAGAAGATCTGGTTCCCATTGTTAGTTACTAAGGCATATCGACTGGGCCCTCCTATCAAGCCAAAACAGAAAGGACCGAGAGATATAGTTCTTGCCTTCCTGGATTTCAGAGTGGAAAATAAAGTTCTGCAAGAAGCGAGAAAAAGGAAAACTTTCGAATACAACAAACTAAAAATAGAGGCATTCCCAGACCTACCTCCAGATGCTATAGCAAAAAGAAGAGAAATGAAACCAATAACAGAACTTCAGAAGGAACAATAAAAGTATAAATGGATCTGCCCAGCTATCCTACGAATTCTACATAACAACACGAGAATCCAGGCAATAGATGTGGACTCTGGTTTGAATCTCCTAAAGAAACCTGGACTATCTGAGCCTGATGATCTGTCTAAGAAAACCCCAAGACGCAGAGTTCTATTCTCCACTCCACCGAGAAATAAAAGCAGCAGGATTCCTGTATCTTCAGCTTCTAAAGCAACAGCAACATGAAAAGACTTAAGAATACTGCTTATACAAACTATTTGAGCTTTGATACACCATAATTTAATTGAGATCTCTCCTGAATCACTTTTATTAAAAAAGACAATTGCGTTTTTAGTCTATGCAGCCAAAACAACAATAGCTAAACTTTGGAAAGACAAATGCAAACCTACACTGGAACTCTGGCACAAAAAAATTTGGAAAATTTACATTATGTGCAAAATAACAAATAATCTACAACTTGCTACAAATAAACTCAAATTTACCAATTTTGTAGCAATATGGTTCCCTATACTCGAATATTTAACATCACAAATTTTATTAACAAATGGTATTTATATTAAAGGATAAGAGAGACTAAGGAAAAATGCACTGTGATACAATTTGATGTATGCAATTTGGAAGGAAAAGCCATTCGTATTATTATTATTATTATGTTTCTGTTTATAATATAATTTAAACTTACTTTGCCATATTATTGTACCACTACAAGGCACAAGCGCTAACTACTGAATTGTACAGATGGTTTGTTTTTTTGTTTTATGTTAAAAATTGAATAAAAAATTGTTTAAAAAAAAGCCTCCAAGGAAGGAGAGCCCAATGAGTCAGAGGTTTGGTGTGAGTTCGGTGTCTCCCGCACACCATGGGGGACATTCCACTGCATTATGCACTTCTAGCACAAAAAAGTTTGTGGCAGTCTGTGGTTCGCAAACTGGGCATACCACAAACCAAACAAAACTGAATTTTCCTGGTTCATTCCCATCCCTAGTGGAGACTTATGGATACCTATTAGTGCATATCTCAGCTAAGATTTCTCAGCTGGGAGTTACATCAATTTATACCAATAGTCACAGTGAGAAAGGCAGACAATGTGGTAAATTAAGCAATTAACAAAAACAGAACGAGGTTTGAGTTGGCTGGAGTGAGGCTTCCTAGGGTAAGAGGAAGACACTGTCATGGTCATTATCTGTAATGGCCTGGTTGGTGTTAACTTCTCTTTCCACAGAGTGGTAGCCTGCCACTGGAGATGTATGGATCCAATGAAAATCCAAAAGATAAGGGAGATCCTAAAAGCACCTTCCTGGGAATAAGTCCCATTGAGCAGACTTTAGTAGAATTTTGAGTAGACCTGCTTAGGACTGAACTGTTAAATAATCTACACAGCAACTCTGTCATTTGGTGGTCCTTTAAAATACAGTACTAAATCCTCCAGAGTCATAGACAGGGTTCCTCCCCATGCCCTCTCCCTTTGCCTTGAAAAATATCATCTTTGTAGTATACTCCAGAGCCTGTGGAGCTAAAGAGGGTTAGGGAGGTAACTCTGGCAAAACAGCTAAAATGCATCACAGCATGGAGCACATTTGCAGGCATATGAGGTGGGAATAATTGCAGGCAATAAAGCATTCTTCTCTAACTTTGCGTCAATGGAATTTTATCCAGTGGAGCTTTTAAAAACTGTTAAGGGCCTTTTAACATCTAGAGTTGCTTAAGAGCTGGTGAAGTTTCTGTGGCCTGTTGTGACACTCTTGCAAGCTGTTGTACTGATAAAATCGCTGAACTCTATTCTGACTCGGATGCCAATTTGAGGCATATTTCTGGGCTGAAAGTGTCAGAAGCATCCACCCATCAGGCTTTTATAGAACATTTCAGATTGATTTCCCTGACTGAAGCAGACAAGAGTCCTTGGGGTTGTGAAAGCCACCACCTGTAAACTTGATCCTTGCTCTTCTTGGTTAGTTAAAGCCTGACAGGAGAAATTAAGAACACTTCTCAGCAAGAATAATTAATACCTCCTTGATTCAAGGTCATTTTTCAAGGGAGTTTAAGCAAGCAGTTGTATGACCTTTGCTGAGAAAGCTCTCAGGGGATTAAATGACCTGGTAAACTACAGGCCTATTTCTAACTTGCCCTTTATGGGCAAATTGGTGGCAGAGCAATAGCAGGCACAGGCAAATCAAGAGGATGAGAGAAACAGGAGAGAAACTTAAATCCAGATAAGATGGAGGTGATGTTAGTTGGAAAGGTTGATGTTCTTGAGGGGTTAAACCCATTAAGTCAGAAATACCTAAAACTAAGTTTTGTCTTGTAAAAATTGAATCATTATCTCTCTGTGACAAGATCTGAAAGCCTCTCACCTGTTTCCTATTGCAGTCTTCTGTCACCCTGGGTAACAAAGGAGCTTCTGTTGTGTGTTCCTTATTGTTGTGATTTTCATTCTTCCTTGAGTGTGGGACAAAGGGCTTGTTATTAGAGCTGCTTAGATAGTGGACTAGCAGAACAAAATTCCAAGTGTCTGGTTGCCTTGGTAGGTCAGGGTGTTGGGCAAGATGTGACTGATCCATGACTAACCATTCAGTGGCCTCTTTATTGGGAGAAGGGGAAAAGAGAGCTGTGACTTTGGTACCAGACAACTCATCATCCCATCCCAGTCAGCAAGGATGCCGTGAGGATGATGTGGGACAACTCATCCTTTGGAGGATGAGTAGGATGTAATAATGAAATGAAAATGGTTAGAATGCATACAGAGAAAGCTGGCTGTTAGTCTATTTGTGCTGATTGTAAATCACACAATCTCTTTTCATAAGAAATTTTCTCTAAGGCTGGGTAGTGCAACAGGGTCCCAATGGGACTCATTGTGTGAAGTTCTGTGGTAGCACTTGGTAGCTATGGTTCTGCTCACACAGACACTAATGTGCCTGTTGTGTTTGGAATGTTTTGAACAGTGTCAATGTAGAGCATTGCTCATATTTCTTTCCTGCAGAGCTCTGGGGTTCTCAGTGATGCTTACTATTCACCAGACCATGAAACAGTTCAATGGGGGTATAAGATGTCAGTCTTTCCTTTGCTGTTTCTGTGTGCCTAGCAAAGGGGACTAGTTGTAGTAAGCAATCTGATGCTGCATGGCTGCCAAAAGACATATTTGATAGGAAATCTGGAATGTGTAGCTGTATATATCTGTGATATCCTCCCCTTTTCCACAGACCCAGCAGTTTCTTCATAGCTGTTTGGTTTTGCATAGTATGTGTGAAAGTAATGTCTTCCATACATGAGTGCTGTGGGGGCATCACATGTGTTCAATGGGTTTGGTGGGTTGCAACACTGTTGCTATGCAGTCCCCCCCCTCCCCTTGCTGGTATGATTTTACTTTGTAAATTGATGATGGGAGTATATATGAAAGTGATCATATTGCACTAATATGCAGGCCACTGGTAGTGACCAGTGATGGAGCAGCTGTAGTTTATGTATAAGTCGGAAAAAGAAAATTGAAGCGGCTGTATTAACTCATAGAATGACTTAATACGGCTCTAGCACAGAGATTTAAAAGTCTGTGTTGAATAAGATTAGTGAGAAGATGTTTTAAAGCTCTAAATGAAGCAAAAGGGGAAAAATTATGTGAGTAACAAAAATAAATATTAAGAGAGACTAAATCTGAAACAAAAATCCCGTAGATAACAGGGGAAGTGAAGAATGATTATAATGTGTTGCATTTATAGAGCTCATTTCATCTTCAAAGAGCTCTGCAAATATTTAATCCCCATAGGACTCTTGTGAGGCAGGTAAGAGTTTAATATTCATTTTTTCCCCAAAGGCATAGAAAAGGAAACCAAGGAGTGAGAGAAGAGGAAGAGAATGTTAGGGCAGGAATCTTGGACTTTGGACTGCTATACATCAACATTTCTGGTCAAGACACAGAAATTATATATTTAAAGGGGCGGGATTCTAGCAGGAGCGCCTTTGCATATTAGGCCACACACCCCTGATGTAACCAATCCTCCAAGAGCTTACAAGGCTCTTTTTTGTAAGCTCTTGGAGGACTGGCTACATCAGGTGTGTGTGGCCTAATATGCAAAGGAGTTCCTGCTAGAATTCCACCCCTGTATATTTATATATGAAAATATTGTCAATGTTTTGGTTTTTTTGTGGATGATTGAGAATAGCTGGCTTCTATAAGGCACATGGTGGAGAAAGGCTATTCCAAGGCATTCAGTATTAGTCCAAACTAGAGATGTTGTTAGGTGCTTCTTTGACTGCTAGGGTCATCCACCAACCAATATTATACTGGTCTGTCCACCAAAGTGATGTTCTGTCGGGGTCAAAATGGAAGAGATTTTCAAGACCTTTCCAGTGTCTTTTAAAGCTGAATTACAGCTTCATATGATACCAATTTAGATCAGGCACATGAAGAGAGAGGTAACATGTATGTTTCCTTTTTACTGGATGAATGTCGAAGCAATACTAGGGAAAAAATTATAACATTGGGCCATGAGCACTTACAGCAAGGAGGTTGCACTTTAATGTAGTTGTAAGTCTTAGGAGCTTAGAGAGCTACCTTAAACGCAGTCAAGGCATCTACATGTGTGACTTTTCTTCCTTCTTTCTTTTCTTTTTGAAGACCATTTTCTTGTGCCAGTTCAAAAACTGATTTTGAAACAAGTATGCCACAAAGCCCTGCTGTTCTAGAAACACAAACACAAAACCCCAGGTTCCCAGAGTGAGTAATGTGGTTCTCCACATTATCTTTTTTTTTTTTTAAAACAATTTATTGGTAGCATATGGTTACAAAACTTATCTATTTCTTAATTTTTTTCCTTTTTTCACATTAACCCATATGACATTTCCATCCCCCCTCCCTCCAATGTTGACTTCCCCGAGGTTATAAGTTCAAATCCATGCTAAAGGCACTTCTGACTGCTCAAAGTTCCATATATATATTCTTACAACTAAAAAATTGTCCAATATTTCTTTACTTTCCAAGTTTTCTCCATGTATCCTTTAAATTTTCTCCACTCCCTTTTGAATATCTCTAGATCATAGTCTCTTAGTGTTCTGGTTAATTTGTCCATTTCACACCACGATAAAACTTTCATGGTCCATTCCCATTTCTCTGGTATTTTTTCTTGCTTCCAAAGCTGCGCGTACAAAGTCCTAGCAGCTGATAACAGGTACCAGATTAAAGTCCTATCTTCTTTTGGGTATTTTTCTAATTGTAATCCAAGTAAAAACGTCTCTGCAATTTTCTTAAAATCATAACCCAAAATTTTGGTGATTTCTTGTTGTATCATCTTCCAGAATTCTTTCGCTTTTTCACATGTCCACCACATATGGAAGAAAGAACCTTCATGTTTTTTACATTTCCAACATCTATCCGACATTTTCTTACTTATCTTAGCCAATTTTTTCGGAGTCATATAATATGATATTTATGATAAATTTACCATATAATACCAGAATCTTCAATTGTTCAATAAAATATGTTATTTTGGAGTTGGCATTTTTATTTTTACGTTTAGTAACCAGGTTTGAAGAAACGGCAGTGCTGATTTTCAGCAAATAGTGCCAATTTTTTGTGAAACCAATTACATTTGGTTGATACAATACCAGAAATCTTTATTTTGACAATAGAATATATTGGCAAAATTTCCTGTTGTGTTGCCTGAGGAATCAACCTTTCCAAAAAATATTCTAATCTCTCACTTGAATCACAGTTTCCTGTGTTTCATTGTGTTTGGAGCTGAGATTGATACAAATTGGAAGTAACTGAAGTACTCTAGTAGTTATCCTCTTTTTGCACAAGACAACCCTTGCAGCCACACTTTTAAGTTAGGTAATAGTTTATCATCTGAAAATATTTGGAACTGTATTTTGCTCATTAGTAAGGTGTTATTCTGCCATTATCAGACTTGCAGCCAATCCTTTTTCTAGGCCATGAATGCATGTGAGCATAGTTCCATTTAGTTCACTACTCTTTATATCAGTTAATTTATTGCTCCCATTTTATAATGGCACAACTGCATACTTGGGATTTCTTTGTGTGAAAGTTTGCACTTCTTTAAAGAACTGTTAACTTTTCCTCAAGATTCCTGATGTTTTCTGTACAGACATTATGAAACATTATTGGGCCAAGAAGGTACCATGCTCAAAAGAATGATCAGGGACTGTAATTGTGGAACTGCAGAAGGAGATAATTTTTCTTCCTCTTTTTCCCATGGCTGGGTACATCTCTTATCTGCAGGGTAAGAACTGTCACAACAATTAACACACATTCCTGTTGAAACACCTTGTGATGATCTCACCCTCTTGCCTCCCTCACACACAGGATTTTTCCTTCTGTCCTCTTTCTTGCTGAGCAGCCCCTTTCTCTATTTTCTTCTTATTTGTTTGTCTACAGCTGTCCCACCCAGTTGCATATATGGGTGTGACCTGAACTGGTTCATAAACCAAAACCTCAAACCAGCCTGGTTCATGAACTGAACTGGTTCACAAAGAACGGGATGTGGAGGCAGCTCCCTGGGGCTCTAGAGGCTCCAAAATCACAGGGCATATCCAGCTAACTCTCTTCTACCTGCCCACCAAGTTTGGGGAAGATTGAACTTGGGGGTCCAAGCTATGGAACCCAAGCAAGGTGCCTCCTGGAAAGTGCTTTTGGGGAGATGTCTGGCACAGCCTTCAGGACTGTATAGAATGGATCCTGTGCAATCTAGAGGCATTCAACTTGCAGAGCATTTTCCCAGAATGCCTCCCCAGATGCCCTACAAGTTACGTGTGGATTGCACTTGAAGGGTTCAAGTTACAGGAAAGTGTTTTAGGAGAGACATCAGGTTCAGGGGTGTATAGAATGGAACTTCTGTGATCTAGAGAAATCAAACTCACAACATACCTCCCTGTGCAAGGTCACTGCAGTAAACCTCTGTACATACAGATGCCACCCCAAGGAAAATCAGGTCACTGGTTGGGCTTTTGAAAGCAACAGCTGGCTGGAAATGTCATCTCAGCAAGTGTCTGGACACACAAATGCTACCCCAAGGGCAATCTGGTCAGTGTTGGGGCTTCAGAAAGCAGGAGCTGGCAAGCAAGGTCACCCCAGTTAGTCTCTGGATACACAGATGCCACCCCCAAAGAGAAGCATGTCAGTGATGGAGCTTTGGAAAGCAAGAGCTTGCAGGAAGTCACCCTAGTAAGTCTGTGGGTACACAAACATCATCCCAAAGGCAATCAGACAAAGCTGGCAGTGAAGGTGATCCCAGGACGTCTCTGGACACATGGATGCCATTACAATGGCAAGTTGGTCAAAGGTGAGGCTTTCAGAAGGCAAAGCTGGTAAGGAAGTTCACCTAAGGAAGTCTCTGGACGCAAAGATGCCACCACAACAACAAGCAGGTCAGTGTTGGAGTTTGGAAAGAGAGAAATGGTATGGAAGGTGGCCCCAAGAAGTATCAGTACACACAGATGCCACCCCAAGGACAAGCAAGGTGGGGGAAAGGGGGTTGAAATGGAGAGCTGGCAGTAAAGGGAAGGCACTCCAGTAACTCTGGAACAAGTCCCCCAAGGCAGGCTGGGTGAAAGGCTTATGTGGTTTTCAGATCCTATAGAGATGAGTGAGAACTCTGTAATTGGCAACCAACAGTGTTGGTCAAGATTTGGAGAGTCCCTGCTGGTGTTTCCAAAGCTGAAGAATTCCACCCCTGCCATTGCATAGGAGTTTGATTGATTGATGCTGCATTTTCTGGGAAACATTTCCATTTCCTGCACCACCCTGAACCACCTCCAAAGTTCAGGGTATGTTCAGGAAGCATGTGCTTCTGTGAACATTGTTTCCTGACCCCTGAACCAGCCAAAGTTCAGCACAAATTTTACTTTGTGTGCTGGTTTGTGCCCATCCCTAGCCTTTAGAGATCACTGCAAACCAAGATTTGATCAAACCACAGTATATCTTGTCTACTAGAAGATGACTGGAAATAGCAGATTCATATAGTTCATGTTTCGATTATAGGGGTTCCTCTCTAGATTGTTTTAAAGTGCTGTACAAAAACAGCTTTTCTGTAGACAGCTTTAGTGTGAGTGCTGAAAACATGGTTGTCAAGTTACATCCAGTTAACCAATGTTGCTCTAGTGAGCTGGAAACAATGTTCTGTGTGTTTATACTTGACTTTTTCTTCATGATTGCATCAGTGAACAATGGTTTTAGCAATGTGTATTTTATAGCATGAAAAGACCTCCAGCCACAGAGAACATAAACCATATACTGTACAAGGCTCTAAATGCCAGAAACTGCACAAGATACTAAAGGCACTGAATCCAGAATGGAGTCCTTTGTCACTGTCTGGTGCTGCAGGGATCATGATCCTTCTCCAACAATTATACCTCCAAGAAAGCGACCATGTAACCTAACTTCTGTCATTACATTTGAGTATATTAAATGCCACTGAAAGTTGATATTCAGGGGAGATGAGTGATAAATAACCCAAAGCAACAAAAGAGATTTTTAATAACATCCAACTAAGGAGGTCAGAAATGTCAGCATTTCTAAGTGTCTGTTTCAGCATCATGGTGCTCTGGATCATCCATGTGTAACCTCTGAAATGACATGGTTTCATTCTATAGTGACTTTCCTGATATATCCTGGTATATCCAATGCTTCTTTAAAAGCCTTTTCACTCCATAATTTGAACATCAGAACCTATTAGAAGAAGTTACTGAATCTTTAAATTCATCTTGACAACAGAGCTGTGAATGATAATTTATCAGCACTTCTTGGACACCTTTGCTCTTTTCGCCTGTTTATGCAATTGTAAGAGAGATGCCAATCTTATTCCTAGAAAAGGCCATAGCACGTGCTAATGATTGCTAAAGTAAGCATCACACTTTAGTCACTGTGGGCTGGTTATCCATGTGATTGTATGGAATAGGTGTATAACCCTTCATAGGAAAAAAAACCCTAATACAAGAAGATTTGGGCCTGCTGGGGGCTGGCAGCCATTTCTCCAATCACAGCTCCACTTTATCAGTAGCTATGATCATAGAAATGACTGCCAGTGTTGTGTATGTGGACTCATGCTCATGTTCCTTTACCAGTGTTCCTGCCTGGCTCATTGGAGCATTGAGGAGTGAGCTTGGGGACTCAAGAACCCAATCAGAAGCACTCTGCTGGTTCAAACAATCCAATGGCATTCTAGCATGGGAACCAGGACTGTATATAGTTGGTCCCATTGGCCCAGTTAGTCAGTCTTCTTTAGCTACTAGTTACCATGCTGTAAAACTGGTAGGTGAAGGATGAGGGTGGTCTGATTCTTGATTGTGATATTGTTTATTATGTATCTTTGGAATATTTTTTGTATTGATTTGTATTCTGTATTAGGAGAAGGTGTGATTTGCGGTGATAGTAACAATTGAAGAAGGCGTGGCCAAAACCGGTCTCCATTTTTTCTTCTCCATGATTTTTTCACAAGATATGGAAGACTGCATCTCAAGTACAAGAATTTGGAGTACTGTAATATGTGGACTGGGACTTTGTGTATATATGTTTGCACATACTGTGTTTTTGCTATGAGCAATTGAATATAGCATTGTATATTTGTGCTACTCGATTTTCTGTGTTTTTGCCAAATCCCCAGGTGGGGGCAGGGGATCCCCCAGTTTGGAGGTCCTTCCCCCACTTCAGAGTCATCAGAAAGCATGGGGGGGAGGGAAATGTCTGTTGAGCACTCCATTATTCTTTATGGAGACTGATTCCCATAGGGTATAATGGAGAATTGATCTGCATGTATATGGGGCTCTGTGGGGGCTGTTTTTTGAGCTAGAGGCACCAAATTTTCAGCATAGCATTCAGCAGCTCCCCCCAAGATACCCTCCAAATTTCAAAAGTATTGGACCAGGGGTTCAATTCCATGAGCACCTAAAGAAGGTGTCCCTATCCTTCATTATTTCCAATGGAGAGAAGGCATTTAAAAGGTGTGCTGTCCCTTTGAATGTGATGGTCAGAACTCCCTTTGGAGTTCAATTATGCTTGTCACAACCTTGTTCCTGGCTCCACCCCCAAAGTCTCCTGGCTCCACCCCTGAAGTCCCCAGATATTTCTTGAATTAGACTTGGCAACTCTACCAGCACCTTACATGTGCCACCCACTTCTCCTTTTAACAATGACAACAAAAGACCAGAATTCAGTCCACAGAAGACATCAATTCAATAAGAACTGCATGAGCACAACTGAACTGCAAATAGCATCAATATCTTACTGGTAGTGCCTCTCAGGGGCTTGAAGTGAAAGACAGAAAGTATCAGTTTGACCATTTTCTTAATGTGGGGAAGGAGGCAGATGCTTATCCAGATAGTAAATTTATCATCATATCCCAAAATACAGAGCAGCAAAGCAGAGAAAAAGTAGCTTTCAAGTCAAGATCAGTTTTATGCTGTCTGATGATTGTAGGCAATAAAAACTTTAAGCAGATCAGGGATAAATACATTGTGGCAGTTTTCTTATGGCAGCCAAAAACATCCAATAATAACATTCAGCTACAGATCTCTAATGTTAATTTAAATCAAAGTTTACTCAAGGATATCTTCCTCCAACATGACTAGTTCATTATGCTGAATGGAACCAGAGCTCATCAAATTTTTTGTTTGTTTTTCTAATTAAGACTACTAAAAAGGACAGAAGAGCAATATAGCATTTGGTGGTCATCTGATTAGATCAATTGACAATAATTCTTTGGCTGCTGCATTTGTAATATATAATAAATTTACAGAAGATTTAGCAAACTATAAATGTCTGATGAAACATCTCCTGTGACATACCTCTGGGAGAAAATTCTGGACTCTGTACTTTTCATGTGAACTTCTAGAACATTTTTCAAAGAAAGCCACTCTTATTCACTTAAGCGTGTAAAAGCAGTTTTATCTGGATATAATTACAGTGGACAGATCTAACCTCTCCATTAAAGAACACAGCTGACATATCAAGTTAAACTGGCCAGAAGCAATGCTGGCCACAGTAGATACTTGGTCATCTGTAGCCATGCAACTTGCCTGCTCCCACCCCCTATTGTCTGTGTTTGGTTTATTGAGAAGCAAGAGAAGAATGGAGGGGTAACAGTGTCACAAATGTCTTCATGTCTCTTCCAGGTTACCACCAAGAAGTGGTATCACCGTGTCAGTGACTCTCTGGCTCCTGGAGTTGTAGCCATAGCAATGGCAAGCCTAGACATCCAGATGCTTTTCAAAGACCAATTAAATTCCACCTTTAAGCCCTGAAAGTAGTGAAAAAACCCTCAAGGGAATTTGTAATCATGTATCATAAAAGAAAAATTGCATTCTCCTCATCTCTATTCAGAAGTGGTACTGTCCAGGGGAACAGTTGAATTTGTATGTTTTTTAAGAAATGTGAAAAGAATTCAAACATACTTCAAAATGTTGCTAGCTTATGACTTACCAAGAATTCTTAGGACAATAGTTGTATGCATATGGGATATAAAGTAATTAGTAAAAGGCATGAAAAGCAATATCATGTCAAAATATAGGTTGGCTGTTTTAATTCAGCATCATAGTATGCACATTGCTCTAGTCCAAATAGTGAATGCTTGTGGCAGGGGAAAAAATAAAAGAAAAAATTGCCAGGAGAAAAACAATATTTCAAAATACAGAATGGCGTTTACAAATTGAAACCTTAAGATATGAGCAAAAATTGTGGTCTCAAGCAGAGTTACACCCTTCTTAGGTCCACTGAAGTCATATGTAAAGCAAGAAAGGAAATATGTTAACAGGATATACCAAGAGAGTAATTGAGAAATCAACCTTGTACCTTTGGTATATTCTATGGGCCTGTTAAAAGAACATCCCAGTCCAACTAGGGCTTCACATTCACAGAAGCAGGCTTTCTTGCATATTCCCTAGCAGGATAAATACAAACAAGGGTCATTTTGTAGGAAAAAAGGTGGTGGAGCTCATCCTTGGATTGTTATGCAGCTGCACCTACTATTCAATGGACAAGGTAGGTGGGAAGGAGGAGGGGGGCCATCAGAAAGGTTCAGGAACTATTTCAGACTACCTTTACTCATCTTTTGCCTTGAACACCATGTGGATGGGGGTCATCATGAGTTGGTTGTCACTGAACAGCACATATTCATTAGTGTAATAATATTGAACTGACTTTAATGTCTGTGCGCTATATCTCAGATCTTCCAAGCTCACTGGTTAGTTGTGGCATGTGACAAGTATCTAATATATATAATTGTGTAATCAGGGGTTGTTTTGTAGAAAAATAGGTGGTGGAGCTCATCCAGGGATTGTTATGCAGCTGAGGGGGAACCCTCAGAAAGGTTCAGGAGCTGCGCTCCTGTGAGCTCCTGCTGAATTCAAGGCCTGTGTGTGATGTTCCCACTATTCCCTTTACCAGGTGCATAAGTTATCCACAACATACTTCCTAGTTTAGTACATCAATTAGAGCTATGTGAAAAGTAAAGATCAGTTTTTGGGGCTGCAAGGCTTCAGGTCTTTAGGGCAACTAAGGCACAAATGGAGAGGTTGTGGCACATGCCTGAGTCCTCGAAATGGCAGTAGCCATCTGTAATTTCATTACAAATGCCAAAAGTCATCTTCCATCAGTTATGAACCGGGGTCGTTTTGTAGAAAAATAGGTGGTGGAGCTCATCCAGGGATTGTTACGCAGCTGCACCTACTATTCAATGGACAAGGTGGGGAGGAGGAGGGGGAACCCTCAGAAAGGTTCAGGAACTGTGCTCCTGTGAGCTCCTGCTAAACTCAAGGCCTGGTTATGAAGAGGGTATTAATGGTATGCTTTGGAATAAGAACACTTTTCCAGTGCTCAGAATCTGGTGTAAAACTATACAAACTGAAATCCCTTAAAGCACGCATTAGTTGCAAGTACTCTTATGTCCAGGCACAATGATTTTAGGTTGGTCAGCTGCACTATATCCTTTGCAACACAACTGATCATTTGGCATATGGTACTTTGGGAACTAGACTTCTGGGTTAGTGAGAGGGGGAGGTTTTTGAACCCTAGTTCTTCTCAGTTGATGAGAAACATTAACAACAGAAAATGCTGTGGATCAATTTCCCCTGGCATCATTAACTACAAATGAGGCTTGGGATACAACTGCTTTACCCAGGAGAGAGAAGAAGACTGCTTTACCCAGTTACACCCATAAGCGTAAACTACGCGGGGGCTCAGGAGCTTGAACCCCCCCCTTCGATGTTCCCGGTGGGGGCTGAGCCTCCTTCGGGCAACCAGCACAGAACTTCAGGGCTTCCAATTTAAATTTTCAAGGAGGAGAGATCATTATCTTCAAACGCATGAATGGGGTGGTAGAGTCTATGTGTGATTTTCCCTCTGGGCTGCAAAGCAGTTAGTGGTGTAATGACTTTACAACTTCAGCTTCTTAGAAATGCTAATTGAGCTAAAACAGAATAAAACTTTGTTTGTCCTAAAGGTGTTACTGGACTCAAACTTTGTTCAACTAGGTAATGATTGGAGAAGAAATTGGAGGGAGGAATAACACTGTATTGCTATGTTGCATACATATTGCTATAGTATTTTGGAGTTCTTTTGGCAGATAGATATTTTGTGTCTTCTTCAAGTCTGTGATTCTTTACATTCATTTAAGTGGATGACGAACCAGATCCTTTTGAAAATTAATGACCCCAGCAAGCCTTTTTTTTTCTTCTCAAAACGACTACTCTAAAGACTTGGTCAAGTAGGTGTGTATTGACAATTGTTCACCACCTAGGCATAGAGTTGCCACTATTTCTAGTGTTTGGTAATCCCCAGTTGGGGGCAGGGGATCCCTCAGTTTGGAGGCCCTTCCCCTGCTTCAGGATCATCAGAAAGCAGCAGGGGGAAGGGAAATGTCTGCTGGATGCTCCATTATTCCCTATGGAGATCGATTCCCATAGGGTATAATGGCGAATTGATCTGTGGGTATCTGGAGCTCTGGAGGGGCTGGTTTTTGACGTAGAGGCAACAAATTTTCTGCATAGCATCCAGTGCCTCTCTTCAAAACACCATCCAAGTTTCAAAAACATTGGACCAGGGGATCCAATTCTATGAGCACATGATATGTATATTTGCAGATCTTAAAGTAAGTATTCTAAAAGTAAATTTCAAAAACAGGACACAGCAAGAGATCTCTGAGATACCACTATAACCACTGGCCAACTACCACCTTTTCCTGGGCATTGTTTGGGGGGGGGGGGTGCTCCCTAAATTTATGGGGGGGAGCTTCTCCATAAATTCATAGGTAGTGATAATAGAGGCCCCTCCCTGTGATGTCACTGGATCAAATGCGTCTGGCTGGGCCACAGCTCCCTCGCCAAGGAAATTGAAAAGTGTATTCCCCTGGCTACACCCTTTCAATTTCACAATTTTTGCTGTGGCTGACATAGACCAGTAATTTCATTAATTAAATGATTACTAAATAAATAAAAACTGGTTGAACACACATTTTGTTGTTTTGTGTAATCCTGGGTCAAATGAACAACCTGAACAACTGTGGGGCAAATGTGGTAGGAAAAGCAAAGGAAGCTACTAACACAGCCTGGCACAAATTGTGACCCATGAAGCATACAGATCTCACCAGCCAGGCCTGGCAGACTTCTAAAAAGTTGATGAGCCTTCTGTTTACTTCTGCCTGCCTGCAAATGAATAAAAACAAAGGTGTAAATTGTCAAGTATCTGGTAAATCACAATACATGGAAGTTGCCTTTGGTTTAGCAGATTACATTAAGTGGATTTCTGTTCCCTTCAGGACTTCTGTGAGGCAAATTTTCCTCTTTGCCTGTGATTAGGGGAATGATTCTGGAAAATACAGCTGTATTACATTAAACAAACAGCTCCACTATGAATCCATTACTAGTTGTGTTATTGCTTCTTCCACAGCCCATAGCATGCATATAATACATACATGCAGTTAACACATATACGCAGAACTGCTCTGTTGACTGATACCTGTGTGTTGTTCTATTTTCTCTGGCAATTTACTGTACCTTAAATAAAGTGTAACATTTTGAGAGATTATTACAATGGAGACTGTTTTTTTTATACTTTGAAGCATGCCAACTATATCCACTATGAACCACCATAAACAGTTATGCTTTATATAATTCATCCTAATTACAAAACTCTAGTCTGCCTTTAAATTTAATTAGAATGCACCTTCTATATGAGTACCATCAGAAACAAAGTCATTTGCATGCTTAGTGATGATGCATTGTCTTGTCAACAGGCCTAGAGAGCTTCTGTGCCAAAAAAAAAAATATCCTTGGAGTCTTTGTATGTTCATGACACTTTTGGTGGCAATACACATTGCTGATTGATGTGCCTTGCAGTTTTGGAGCATTGATTATGTAGGTTTAAAGCAGCAAAGACATATTTTTCCACTGATCTATTTCTGAAAAAGATGGATGCAGGTGTGGAATATTTTAATCAAATACTCAACTTCATAAATAGCTACTTTTTTTAGGTTCTGTCACAATGATGGTTCTGGAGAATGCTAGGCACAAAGAAAGTACTATAATCTCTTCTACTGTAGGCATTTTTTGTAGGTAGGACTAGACAAGATTTTAGATTAGAGCTCTATTTCAGGATAAAAAATCAATGGGCTGAATCAAAACATATCCTGAAATAAAATATAGTCTGGTCCTTCCTGGATGGTACCAATTTGAAATAGAATTTATTTGCACCATTGGCTTTGGTACTGAAGAGGGGGACATGATCCTAGCTTTTTCAGACTGGAGAGAGAGGCAGAGAGAGGAGATCAGACCAGACCAAGAAAGAGACACTTATGGTTGCAAGGCAGTACAAAGAGGAAGGTGCTCCAATGCAGGCACCTTCAATTGCTGAAAATGTTTCTCCATTGAGATGCTGTGGGTAGATTTTGGTGGGCTGGTGGGTTGTGTCAGAAGTTGCCAATGCAAAGAACTTAGTTCAGATTACAGAGCAGAGGCTTTGTTGTGAATACATTTTGCTTAGGGAAAAAAGTGCAAGAGAAACCAGTTTTATTAGGAACAAGAAAAAAGATATGAGAGAGTGCTGGGATGTTCACAATGTTGTTTGAACACAAGAAAAAACATGGTGACATCGGGTAGTGAAGGTAGATTTTTAAAGCAATAAAAAAGATATCAAAATCCATATTTGGGAGCGGCAGTAGTTCATTTACAGAGCATTCAGAAGGTTCCAGTTTTCATCTCAGGAATATCTTCTTATATGGTCTCTGCTGGCAAGAATGGGGGTAAAATGGATTTATGGAGCTTCTGCCAGTCAAATTATACTAAGCTACATAGACCAATGGTCTGAGTGAAAGGCAGTCTTCTAGTGCAATCCTGATCATTGGTGTAACCAGTGCAATTTTCTGGGAGTAAGCACTATGGAATAGACCCAGGTCGGATCTGAGCGAACTTGGAGAGATTACTACAAAGTAGACTGACTTTTTTTATACTTTGAGGCATGCCAACCATATCCACTATGAACCACCATAAACAGATATGTTTTATATAATTCATCCTAATTATAAAACTCTTGTCTGCCTTTAAATTTAATTAGAATGCACCTTCTACATGAGTACCATCAGAAACCAAGTCATTTGCATGCTTAGTCATTTGGATTCAAGGGAACTCGCTTAGGATTTCTGTCAGTTCAGTGAAGACAACTTGATCCATTCCAGGAAAATGCTTCTGTTTTATATAAACATTAACTACTGGCCTCCATTTTTTAATTCAATTCATTAATATAAAACATTTTTATCCCACTTTGCTCCTGAAAAGGACTTAGAGCAGCTTATAATTTTGATAGCATTGCACATGACAAATCCTCAAAAATGCATATTTTTTAGAATACAACCAACTTCTTATCCAGCTGCCCCCCAAACCCCTCTTGAACAGTCTTACATCTCTGGGACTTCCATTCCAACATCCTTCAGCAGTCTGTTCCATAATGTGATGACACCCTCTATAAGAGCCCAAGAACAGACAGCAGCAATTTTAAAATTCTACAGGTTAAGCACAAACAAAATACCTTGCTTATATGAGCTGAGGGGACATATTAATTTATATGGGGAGATCATGGTCCCAAGTCAGAAAAGGTTTAAAAGGCAAGAATCAGTACTTGAAATGAATTCAGGGGAAAAAAACAGTCAATGGAAAGACTCCCTTGTTACCCACTGCCTCTCTGACTGGTGGTGGGAGAATTTTTTTTTTAAACCCCACCAGTGAAACGTGCAGCATGACATCACTTCCAGGGAAAACTCTTCATTAAGCTCTTCATCATGCTTGTCAAATTGAGTCAAAATGTATCCATAGCAGGCAACCATATTGCCTCCATAATATCTACCTCATCAACCAGCATCATCCCTGCCTTATCTGGATACACTTTTAGCTTCTTCTCCCTCAGCCAGTTGATCACAGCATCCCAGTATGGAGCCAGGAAAGAGACAGTAGGATGAATCCTACCCCCACCTTAGCACTATGTTTTGCAAAGTTTGAAGACTTTTTCTCACTTTAGTGGGTCTTCCTCCAATGGAAGAGCCATTTAAGTTAGAGGAAGGCTCCTTGGAGGAAGACTGAATCCACACTAGTATTTTCTGGAGGATTATTTAGGGAAATATAGAGCTGAGTTTCAGTCTGTTGATGACAGCCAACTCCAAAGCTACAATCTCATTGAGAGGTCTTACATAAGTATTAAACAGCACTGGAGATAATGCAGAACCCCAGAGGATACACCCCAAGCAGCATATTCAAAATCATCAAAAGACAACCTTTATTTTCCATTTTTTTTTGCAGTTCTGCTAATTTTGAATTATCTTGTTGTCAGTGACAAGTAGGCCTGCATTAAATTCAGTATTTCAGAGAGCATAAATATATATTTTTTTTTAAAGAAAGAGCAACATTCGAGTGATCCATGTGCAGTCTGAAGTGTCACAATTCAAAAACTGGTTGCAGGATGTATTATGCCTTCACATTCTAATAATGAATGCTGCATGGAAAAGGCCAATGTATGCCCCACTTCACCAGGAGCATTGATGTAATTGATATACCTAGTGCAATAGAAAAATGCATGGTTTGGTATTAACTTTACTGCATGTCAAGCTCAGATGTTCCTGACTTCCTTGTCTTCCCTCTCTCCATTCCTGGTTGAGGGAAACTCATAGTTCCATGTTATATTGGTCCCAACAACGATGGCTTGTGCGTGTCCTCCAGTCCAGAATTGTAAACCATGCTTGTTCACTAATGCTGTGCTTGGATTAGGCATGAGTTTTAGATGTCCAAAAATCAAAGGCTGAACACAAAGCTATGTCTAAGTACAAGCAAGGACATGTTAACTTTTATTAGCAGTAGTAAAGTAAGTGATGCTTGGAAATACTTATATTTCTTCAAAATGTCCTGTAGTAATCTCTTTTATTGAAGCTTTGCTGAAAAGTAAGGACATATTGAATTGTGTTTATGTAGTTCTCTTATGTTTAATGTTGTTCTCTTAAAAAACAACTTCTAAAACATTTGAGCATTCAGCTGAAATTAGACTTGATTGCCGCATTCTGTGACGGTTTATAATAAGGTTAAACATGTCTGAATACATAAAATTTTCCCATGATGACAAAAACTAAACTGGCAGGTTAGTGACCCCCTATCTGCTGCTCCAGGCTTATGACAGTATTGAGTTCTAAAAGAATAATCATGGTAAGACTATCTTTGACCATAGGAGACATAAGGGAAGTCATGACTTGTAATTAGATTGTAGGGTAGCAATTGGTAATCTTCTTAAAGCTCTTCCTTCCACAATATTACAATTAACTGATCTCCATGAAAAAATGTTTTATCCCTAATGTTATCCCCAGCATATTCCCAAATATTATCCTCAGCATATTTCAAGACCAACTGTAAAGTAATGGTATTGACCATTACATTTAAACTGTTAGTGCTGGCTTTTCTATCTAGGAAGCCAGTTGTCATGAACTTTGGACCTCCCTTTTATTGGCTTCAGTCTCTATCACCAGGCTGAATGACGACCAACCATATCTTGTGAAACTCCTTATGGGCAGCCATTTCCGTTACAGAAATCCAACTGGACTTAATGCATCTTCTCAACAGTTAATAATTCTTATATTTCAGCTCTACAGGTCACAACCAGATGAGTGTGTTTGGTATAAACTGAGCCAATGGAGAAAATAGAGGCTTTGCTCTGTAGCTCGTGTGTGATTGAACAAGCCTTGCAAAGCAAGCTGTGATGCAGAAGGAAGCAAGTGAGAGGAAGCAGATGACAGTCAGTTGCTTCGGGGGCTGATAGGAGCCCTCCAGGGGCCTGATCTGGCGCCCAGGCCACATGTTTGACACCCCTGATTTAAATGCCTTCAGAGTGAACTCCATAAGAACATAAGAGAAGCCATGTTGGATCAGGCCAACGGCCCATAAAGTCCAACACTCTGTGTCACACAGTGGCAAAAAATTTTATATACACACATACACTGTGGCTAATAGCCACTGATGGACCTGTGCTCCATATTTTTATCTAAACCCCTCTTGAAGGTGGCTATACTTGTGGCCGTCACCACCTCCTGCGGCAGTGAATTCCACATGTTAATCACCCTTTGGGTGAAGAAGTACTTCCTTTTATCCGTTTTAACCTTTCTGCTCAGCAATTTCATCGAATGCCCACGAGTTCTTGTATTGTGAGAAAGGGAGAAAAGTACTTCTTTCTCTACTTTCTCCATCCCATGCATTATCTTGTAAACCTCTATCATGTCACCCCGCAGTCGACGTTTCTCCAAGCTAAAGAGTCCCAAGCGTTTCAACCTTTCTTCATAGGGAAAGTGCTCCAGCCCTTTAATCATTCTAGTTGCCCTTCTCTGGACTTTCTCCAATGCTATAATATCCTTTTTGAGGTGCGGCGACCAGAACTGCACACAGTACTCCAAATGAGACCGCACTATCGATTTATACAGGAGCATTATGATACTGGCTGATTTGTTTTCAATTCCCTTCCTAATAATTCCCAGCATGGCGTTGGCCTTTTTTATTGCAGACGCACACTGTCTTGACATTTTCAGTGAGTTATCTACCACGACCCCAAGATCTCTCTCTTGGTCAGTCTCTGCCAGTTCACACCCCATCAACTTGTATTTGTAGCTGGGATTCTTGGCCCAATGTGCATTACTTTGCACTTGGCCACATTGAACCACATCTGCCATGTTGACGCCCACTCACCCAGCCTCAACAGATCCGTTTGGAGTTCCTCACAATCCTCTCTGGTTCTCACCACCCAGAACAATTTAGTGTCATCCGCAAACTTGGCCACTTCACTGCTCACTCCCAACTCTAAATCATTTATGAACAAGTTAAAGAGCATGGGACCCAGTACCAAGCCCTGCGGCACCCCACTGCTTACCGTCCTCCACTGCGAAGACTGCCCATTTATACTGACTCTCTGCTTCCTATTACTAAGCCAGTTTTTGATCCACAAGAGGACCTGTCCTTTTACTCCATGACTCTCAAGTTTTCTAAGGAGCCTTTGATGAGGAACTTTATCAAAAGCTTTCTGGAAGTCAAGGTAAACAACATCTATCGGGTCGCCTTTGTCCACATGTTTGTTCACCCCCTCAAAGAAATGTAACAGGTTAGTGAGGCAAGATCTTCCCTTGCAGAACCCATGCTGAGTCTTCCTCAATAACCTGTGTTCATCAATGTGCCTACTCATTCTGTCCTTGATAATGGTTTCTACCAACTTTCCCGGTATTGAAGTCAGACTGACTGGCCTGTAATTTCCCGGATCTCCTCTGGAACCCTTTTTAAAGATGGGGGTGACATTTGCTACCTTCCAGTCCTCAGGAACGGAGGCAGATTTCAATGAAAGATTACAGATTTTTGTTAGAAGATCCACAAGTTCAACTTTGAGTTCTTTCAGAACTCTCGGATGTATGCCATCCGGACCCGGTGACTTATTAGTTTTTAATTTGTCTATCAGTTGTAGGACCTCCTCTTTTGTCACCTCAATCTGACTCAGGTCTTTCAACACCCCTTCCAAAATTAGTGGTTCTGGGGCGGGCAAAAAGTTCTCGTCTTCCACAGTGAAGACGGAGGCAAAAAATTCATTTAGCTTCTCAGCCATTTCCCTATCCTCCTTCAGTAATCCTTTTACCCCATGGTCATCCAAGGGCCCCACTGCCTCCCTGGCTGGTTTCCTACTTCTAATATATTTGAAGAAATTTTTATTGTTGGTCTTTATGTTTTTTGCAATATGCTCCTCATAGTCCCTTTTTGCCTGCCTGATCACAGTCTTGCATTTGATTTGCCACAGCCTGTGTTCCCTTTTACTAATCTCACTTGGACTGGTTTTCCACCGCTTAAAGGAGTCCTTCTTACCTTTTACAGCTTCCATTACTTTGTTTGTTAACCATGCAGGCCTTTTCTTATGCCTGTTTGTGCCTTTCCTAACTTGTGGTATGTATTTTATCTGAGCTTCTAGGATTATAGTTTTAAATAGCGTCCAAGCTTCCCCAAGGGTTTTGACCGTATGTACCTTTCCTTTCAGTTTCCTCCTCACATGCCTCCTCATCTCAGTGTATTTACCCCTTTTAAAGTTAAACGTGGTTGTGGCGGTCTTTTTGGACAACTCCCTATTTATACAAACGGTGAAATCAATAACATTATGGTCACTGCTCCCAAGCGGCGCAATCACTTTTACATCTCTCACCAAGTCTTGGGCATTACTTAGGACCAAATCCAGGATCGCCCCACCCCTGGTAGGTTCTGAGACCATCTGCTCCATAGCACAGTCATTGAGAGCATCAAGAAACTCAATCTCTTTCTCTCGACCAGAACACATATTGACCCAATCAATCTGCGGGTAGTTAAAATCACCTATTACGACACAGTTTTTATGTTTAGCCGCTATCTTTAAGCCTTCCATCATATTATAATCGTCCTCTCTCTTTTGATTTGGTGGGCGATAACAAACTCCCATAGTTAAATTTCCTTTTGGGCCCTCTATTTCAACCCAAAGCATTTCTAAAAGTGAATCTAATTCTCTGACCTCAGTCTTATTGGACCGTATATCCTCTCTGACATACAGAGCCACCCCACCTCCAACCCTTCCCTCCCTATCCTTCCGATATAGCTTATATCCAGGAATCACCGTGTCCCACTGATTCTCCTCATTCCACCAGGCATTTAAATGGACTCCTAGGCATTTAAATGGACTCCTAGGCATTTAAATGGACTGTGATCACTTGAAATGCCTTTGGAATTCATTCACCATGGCACAAAGTTGTGCCACAGTTTGGAGAAGGAATTTAAAGGGATAATGTTCCTTTAAATGCTTCCCCCCTCCTCATTGGAAACAGTGGAGGATGGGGACACCTTCTTCTTGGGCCCATAGATTTGGAACTCTTGGTCTATTTTTTTTAAACTTAGGTCTTTTTTTAAGGAAAGGCCCCAGCAGCCATGCTGCAAATTTGCAAGAACTATGGATACCCCCAGATTGAATCTCCATTATAGCCTATGATGACTCTTATAGGCTATAATGACTATTATAGGCTATAATGACTCCATAAAAATGTATTATAACTAACCATTGACTATAATAGTCCCATAGGTTGTAATGGAGCCAAAGAAATTCACAATCCCAAATATTTCCCTAATCCCAGTGCCCCACTGATATTGGGATTCAGGAATATTGGGAAATACTGATATTTTTCATATTCAATATACCCAAACCCAAAAAAATACAAATTTTTGTGCATACCCCTAGTCACAACCCAATTATTTTTAATCTGAAAATCTTGGATTCAGACCAGTCCACTCGTATCAATTGCTTTGGAACTGGATTATTCAGAGCCAGTTAGTTAATCTTATGTTGTTAGATACTTATGATATTTTTAATATTACCTTATAAATATTTATTCTAGTTCATATCTGAGAAAGTTCTCAAACCTCTGAAGAAAAGAGTTATGAAACTGACTACAGAGGCCCAAGCAAACAACTTTGATGTGCCAGTACAAAAGCCTTTGAATGATTTGCATGATGTACAATAAATTACATTAAGTTTAAAGCTCATTAAAATCTTATCCTACCTGTTATAATCAGGCAAATGAAGGCGGGTTGGATATGAGTGTTCCCTAAAGTAGACAATTTCCCTGTGATATTTAAATGAAATGGGTGGTGCATTATGGCCTCAAGGAACATCAAAGTATTCTATACATGTTCTGGGATTAATGCTCTTCTATTTCAGTACCGCTAATCATCTTCACAAAATATGCAATCACATGAAGAAAGCTATGTTAGGGTTTTTATTATTATTAGAGGTAGGAAATTCCCAAGCGTTGAAATTTATGTTTGAAGTAAAAATGAACTCTCTCCAAGAACCTGTGCAGATATTATTAATTGCATGTCTCTTGGGAAGATCTCTACATATAACCCAGGGCCATATCCTTGTACCTTTAGTAAAAAGTTAGAAGAATGTTTTTAAAAACCATCAGGTTGCTTTCATTAGCATTTTGTAGTGACAACTTCCTGTGCAATATGTTTTGAGTATCTACAGTTAATGATGAATAAGGGAGTCTCTTATTTCCCCACTTTTTTTGAATTATGTGTCAGACTTTCTTCTGCAGAAGCCCAGCAAAGAAGGAGGAAGAGCAGCATCAGATATCAACCACAACAATCCTTTGTCATTCCTTCTGGAGGTAGGTAGGGGGGAAACCACATGAAGCTAAGCAGCAATATCATTTTCCATTAGGAGCAATTCTGTCATTTGATGGAAGAAGCTGTTCTAATACTTTATCCATAAATTAAGCATTCTGTTGTTACAGAATTAAAAAGAGGCATATTAGTTTATATGAATTATTCAAAGGGAAACTATCAGGAAAGGTAAGACCAAGAGAAAGTGAACTGCCATGTTATTAATTCTGCGTTATATTACCATACTGCAAAATGAGCTTTAATCAGTGAAACTCAAAGAACTATGATCAAATATTACAAAGCTGGATTTTCACAGTGTCACTTCAGGAAGCAAAGAGTGAGACCATTTTCTTCTCCAGCTTATCCTGCATTGCATTATACTAAATGTACATATTTTAGCATATAAATAATATTTTATTTATTTATTTATTTATTTATTACGTTAAGCTTATATCCCACCCTCTCCGCAAGCGGACTCAGGGCTTTTAAAGTCTCTGTCGTGTTTGGCTGTGTACAACTGGATTAGTGATGTAGTTTGCTGCATATAAAGTGAGCAGGAAGTATTCCATGTGGAATATTGGGGGCTATTTAATAGTATTGTAATGTATATGAAACAGAAGGAATGTTTTGCTTACAGTCACAATGACTTACAGTAGAAGTAGCACAGTGGTGTGCTGGAGCCAGCTCATGAGAGCTAGTTGTTAAATTTACAGGAATTTTGCTAGCCAGTTGTCATGTTTCCTCCCTAGCCTCCAACGATGGCTTCCCTTTTATGCTGCACCCTTCCCTTGTCTGTCCTGCCCCTGTCCTCAGCATCCTCCAGAGGCCCACATCCTGTCTCACACCCTTCTGGATCTTCTCCCAGTTTGAGAGTCCCCATAATCATGCTCTATTCTCTCCTTCATCCCCAAGCACACTTGTCCACCATCCTCCAGGGGATTCCAGATCCTGCTGCCTCTATAGGGAAACCACCATTTCTCTCCTGAGTCCTTTCTCTGCTGCCACTGTTCCTGTTGGAGGTGCCAGAGCCACCCACTCCATTAGGGTTGCCATCCCCAGGTGGGGGCAGGGGATCCCGCAGGGTCATTAGAAAGTGGGGGGAGGGGAGGGAAATGACTTCTAGGAACTCTATTATTCCCTATGGAGACTTATTCCCATAGGAAATACTGGAGAATTGATCCACGGGTATCTGGCTCTCAGGGGGCTGTTTTTTGAGGTAGAGACACCAAATTTGCAGCATAGTATCCAGTGCCTCTCCCCAAAAAGCTAGGAACAGGGAGTCCAATTCTATGAGCCCCAAAAGAAGGTGCCCCTATCCTTCATGATTTCCTATGGAAGGAAGGCACTTAAAAAAGTGTGCGATCCCTTTAAATGTGATGGCCAGAACTCCCTTTGGAATTTAGTTATGCTTGTTACATCCTTGTTCCTGGCTCTGTCCCCAATGTCTCCTGGCTCCATCCCCAAAGTCTCCTGGCTCCATCCCCAAAGTCTCCTGGCTTCACCCCCAAAGCCCCCAGATATTTCTTGAATTGGACTTGGCAACCCTACACTCCATTTTCTACCCTTCTAGCACAGGCCAGCTTATCAGTGGCGTTTCCTGTGATGGTAAAGGTGGCAGCTGCTCCTGCAGAGGCAGTGGCAACTTCCCTACCTGCCAGGGCTCTTGGATCACCACCACCCACCCTTAGACCAGTCAGGTAAGGTTCAGCTGTCCTCTCCGCTGCTGTGGTGGTTTCCACTCTCTCTTCAACTCCTTGGGGCTCTGACAATATCAATACCCAAGCCATTTCATCTCCATCTGATCTTCTTTTCTAGCATGCAAAGTTCAGGGCAGGAGGAGTTTAAGAGAAGATCTATGGTGGGGAAGCAGGATCCCATCTTTGTTTGCATCTGATTGCCACTGCAAATTCACATATCCCATATTTGATTCCACCACTCCCTGTTGCCACAAATAAATAATGTTAGAGAGAGATTTAAGGAGATGAAGCCTGCAGTCCCAGCAAGAGGAACACCCAGAGGCAGGCACACGCCATCCCATAAGTTGCTAGTTTAAAGTTTTGTTGCTCCATGGATCTGTTGTGAAGACTCTTGCTTTAGAAGAAAGGGGGCAAATGAAAAGAAATTAAAATATCTTCTGCCAACTGAGCTGTTTTCATGCTCTGCGGTGTCCACCCCCTTGCAATGGGAGTTGCACAAAATACAGAATGGAAAAAAGTTTAGCAGAGTGGTCCATTTTTAAAAGAGTTGTGTTTCTTTGGGTCTCTTCTTTCTTTTTAAAATATTTGAGTAGTGTCATTTACCTCACCCCTTCCCCTGGACATTTCTCTCTTTGAAAACTTTCCTCCATCAGGAATATCCAGAGCAATTAAATTAGCCCAATGCACAAACATAAAACCATCCAGCAAACCTGATTCAACCAGCAGTGAATCTCTGGCAAAGCAGGAAGGAATTAATGGAGAGGGAATTAATGTATAAAAAAAATGAAAGTCTGGCTCCCCATCCCTTCCTCACTCCCTTCCTGCTTTTTCTCACTGCAGGAATATTTTTAGAGGAGTATACAGGCTGTTTTTAAAAACCTGGGGGTGAAGAAATAAACTGAAGGAAGAGGCAAAATTTAGTGCATGGGGAGGGAGATAGATGCAGCTAGAAACTCAGTTCTCTCTGAAATGCTTGCAAAGTATCTCTTCTTCCTTTTCCATTTTCTTCTATATGCATTACTTATGAGTCATGGAAGATTTTTTATTTTATTTCTCAAATGACATAATTGTAATGGACTTGTAGCCTGTTTCCAAAGTTCCCAGGCCACAGTAAAGGATATCCTCCCACCCCCATACTTTGACCCAGGCAGTGGAATGAGCCATGGAATTGGTAAATTTCATGCATGATTTTCTGTCTACCAATAGATTTATTGTTGTTATGCAACATTCATAATATTGAGCACTTGTTGAATCTTTGGAGCATGTCAGCTGTAAGAAATTCTGCATTGATTTATAATAATGGCAAGAGTGGGTGCATTCACATCTGCTAAATAACGTGCTCTGCAACTGGATTTTTACTGTGTAAGAATAGCAAAATCCAGGACTTTTTTGTAGCAGGAACTCCTTTGCATATTAGGTCATACCCCCCTAATGTAGCCAATCCTCCTGGAGCTTACAGTAGACATTGTACTAAAATTGGCTACATCCGGGGGCGAGGGGGGAGGGTGTGACCTAATATGCAAAGGAGTTCCTGCTACAAAAAAGCCCTGGCAAAATCCACTTGCAAACAGTCACCATGTGAAAGCACAGTGTTATTAAACTGAAGTAGTGCAAGCCTTTCCTCCTCCTGAGTCTACTGTGCAAGTATAGAGAGGCCCTATGGTAATATATCCTTGAGACTTCCAGAGCAACTCAGACCCAGGAATGGTGTGCCCCTGGATCCTTCCTTGGCAAGTCATTATCAAATTGCATCTCAACAGCAGCTGTAGTATGTTCCATGTATTTTTCAGATCTAGACGTCCCATGTGGACATAGCGGTACTGAGAATCACAAAGAATCCTATATTTTTTTAAAAAAATTAAGATTATACTGTTACATAATACTCTTGTCACATACTCTTGTCTTTTCCTCTTATATCATTACTTTTTGCAATGGTAACATTAAAATCTCTTAAAATGTCCATAATATACCATTGACAACTCATCCAGACCTCGTGCTTTATTTTTTCATATTTTTATTGACTAAGAGATTTCTTGAATTGTTATTGTTTGGTTTTCCTGTGTTCTGATATGAACCTTGTAAGTGGGATATCTTTTAGATATTCTCTTATTCCATTTTCAGAGACAGAACTCCTTTCATATAATTCTGAGAGCATATTGATAAATTGGTCTGGTATTTCTTTTTCTCTGAATTTATCTCATTCCTTTTTATGCAATTTGATCTCCCTTTTTTATACATAGTATTACTTTTTTCCATTCTCCAAAGACAGTATGCCAAATATCTGCCAGGTTTATTCACATATTCAAAATGTCTTTGTTTTAACATTTTATTATTTTCCTATGCATCCTGCATTTCTAATGTTTCTAGTTGGTTTTTCATTTGTCTGATTTCCGCTAACATATCTTTATTCGGGGAGGGGGGTTGTGCTTTTGCTTCAATTTCTGGATTTTTCTGTTAATATCTTGATTTGTTGTTTTTTCCCTCTTTTCTCCTTGGCAGCAACAACTACTAAAATTCCTCTGATGAAAACTTCACTTGCTTACCAGATTATAGTTGAAGACATTCCTTCTGTATTATTTATCTTAAAAATTCTTCCAGCTCTTTTCAGCACTTATGTACTACATCATCTTGTAGTAAAAGAGCATTGTTTAATCTCTGTCTCCCTTTTGATTTTCTGTTCCCTAATCCAGTGTTACCTTCTCTATCCCATGTTGTGAAGTCATTTTGTTCTTCCTTACCTCACTTAAAAACAACAACAAATGCTTTCCAGGTCCAACATCACTTTAACTCAGTGTGGTATGCCTATTAGCTCCTTTTCCACAAATCTGATTAGGGTTTCTTTGGTTCACTGACAGTGAAGAGTTGAGCCAGGTGGAATCAGTGACAGCCTCTAAACCAGTCTCTGAAAAGTATCATGATCATTTGGCCATAACTCACAATGATAGAGCAAACGGAATTTCAGGTCTGTCAGTTTAGGATAAAAGTAAGATTGTTTAGAATGGCAGGAAAAGACAAAAAACAATGAAAAGCAGTTGAACAGGTAATGAAGTGATCTGCCAAATTCCCCATGGTAGATGCTGATACTTAATCTATCCATGAGCTTATGGAAAAGCATGCGACACATGATCAGATTCTAGTACATGCAAGCTCAGTGGCAAAAATCAACCATGGTTTAGCATATATTGGCACTAGAAAAGGGAGAGGGGTAAGGTTATCTTCCCTATGCTATTTCCCCAGTCAAAAAAAATCCCCCCAAAACTGCTTTTAGCCTTGCAGTGAAAAGAAATTCCAGGAACTGTATGAATGCCTATCCTTTTTTTCCCCCCTCTACAAGGACTACAAGCAACTTGGGATATAGTTCTGTTATAAGAAACAGCATAGAAAATAATTTAGAAATCTCATCCCTTATTCCTATCTCTGAGCTCCAAAGTTGAGGAGGGGCTTGCACATAAAGAGCATCTAGCCATGGAACCCTAAACTGAAAGCTGATGAAATCCTAGTCTGTAAAAAGCCTTATCTGAGGAAGCACAGCTCATTCAATTAATGAATTTAATTATTCCTCAATGAAGTAATGACACTATCTGCTGGGAATTATTTTTCAAGTTCTATTAAAAGTGGAGTAATAGAGTAATGCCAGTGTACCTTGAGGAGCCCCCATTCATTTCAATCAGTCTCAACAGGAGGAACTGGAATGTGCACACTGTCCTTTAATACCACCAGTTAATTAGTCATAGATTAAAAATGTGGATTTAAAAACAATCAAGCATTCCCAGGTGTAAGGCTGCTCAGGGATGATTACGCACTTAGTTCTAGGAACAATGGCAATATCATTTTTGGAGACACTAAGAATTATGATCAACATCCAATATCTTCCGAATATCATTTTCATATAGCTACTATATTATTCTATCAAAATCAGCAAAAGCCACAGTGGAGAAATGCCTTGCCCCAGTAATTCACCCCCATATTTCAATTGTTGTCGCTGTACTCTGTTCAAGACCAGGGACCCAGCTGCAAATCCACAACTCATAAATAGGAGGAGGTTGAAGGAAGGAACAATCAAGCTCCAAGCACAGAGCACTGAAGATCTTGGTTATACCGATGATTCCTGTTGTGTTCCATGGCTGATGTAAAAGGTCCAGTGCTAGTAAGTCACTGAAAGGCCCCTGGCATCTGGGTGTGGTGAACAGTCCCAACTATAGTCCTGGTAAGAGGTCAAAGAACCAATGTCAGGAATCAATGAAGGGTGAGTTCCAAGAAGTGTGGTCAGGTTCAGTTTAAAGACTATAGTCAAAGAGCCAGGATACAAGGCAAGTCCACAAAGTGTACTCAAGTCCAGAACAAAGGTCATATCACCAAAAGACAGGATATAGAGCAAACCCAAGATGTGTAGTCAGGTCCAGAATGAAGGTTGAAGCAGATGGAGTCAGGAAGCAAGGCTCTTCAGGATGTCACCAGGAAAATCAAAGAGCTGGAACAAAGCTGCTGTCAGTAAAGAACTGGCTGTCACCATTCAGTATTTATGGGACTTTAGTAGTGCCTTCCTGTCCAGGTGTTCCTTGGCCTTTAAAAGGAGCCAGCAGTTTCTTCAGGTATGAGCACTTATTGAAGCATTCTCTTCTGCCTTTGTTTCTTTTCCCTTTGATACTCTAGCAGCATAGACAGAAGTCTTGAGTGTGTGCTCGATGCAAGGAGCTCCTGGTCCTTAGGGAACGAGTTCGTACCCTTGAGGCTGAGGTGACTGACCTGGAGAAGCAGAGACAGTCAGTTAGACACTCAGAGAATACCCTCAGGGACATCTTAGATGATCCCCGCTCTGAACGTGGCAGCCCCATTGCTGCCAGGGAGCATGAGGGTCAAGAGGGAATATGGCACCGTGCTGAGGGTAAGGGGAATGTGCCCTCAGAAGGGACCTCTTCTTCAGTTGGTGAGTGGGTATCCTTTTGTGCCAAGGAACCATCCCTGGGCAGGAAGAGAGGAGGGGTCTTGGTAGTTGGCGATTCGATCCTTAGGCAAGTAGACAGCTGGGTGGCAAAACCGCGTACTGACCGTATGGTGACTTGCCTGCCTGGTGCAAAGGTAGCAGACATTACACATGTAGTAAATAGGCAGATAGACAGTGCTGGGGAGGAGCCAGTGGTCGTGGTGCATGTTGGCACCAACGATGTGGGGAAATGCAGTCGTGAGGTCCTGGAGGAAAAATTTAGGCTGCTAGGCAGGAGACTTAAGGCCAGGACTTCCAAGGTAGCCTTCTCAGAAGTGCTACCTGTTCCACGTGCAGGGCAGGAGAAACAGGCACAAATTAGAAGTCTCAATGTGTGGATGAGACGATGGTGTAAGGTGGAAGGGTTTACGTTTGTTAGGCACTGGGATGCTTTCTGGAACAAGCGGGAGCTGTACAAAAGAGACGGTCTCCACTTGTCCCCAGATGGAACCAGGCTGCTGGTGCTTAAAATCAAAAAGGTGGCAGAGCAGTTTTTAAACTACCGTAAATCTTGGGGGAAAGCCGACAGGAGATGAAATGTCTGTGGTTCGGGAGGACTCATCTCAAAGAGATGAAGGGTTAGCTGTTACTTTTCTACTGGGTAATGGATCAGAGTTGTCCACTGAGATGATGACAAACAGTATGGACTGTCTGCCAAAGTCTCGAGGCAGCAGGAGGAAGGTTGCGGGCTTAGCTTGCCTGGGAAATTATAGATGTTTGTATGCAAATGCTAGAAGTGTTCGAAGTAAAATTGGTGAGTTGGAATGTTTAGTGTTGGGAGAAAACATAGACATTGTGGGAATTTCAGAAACTTGGTAGAATGAGGAGAATCAGTGGGACACAGTGTTTCCTGGATATAAGTTATATTGGAAGGATAGGGAGGGAAGGGTTTGAGGTGGAGTGGCTTTGTATGTCAGATAGGGTATACGGTCCAGTAAGACTGAGGTCAGAGAATTAGATTCCCTTCTAGAAATGCTTTGGGTTGAAATAGAGGGCCCAAAAGGAAATTTAACTATGGGAGTTTGTTATCACTCATCAAATCAAAAGATAGAGGATGATTATAATATGATGGAAGGATTAAAGATAGCGGCTAAACGTAAAAACTGTGTCGTAATAGATCATTTTAACTACCCGCAGACTGATTGGGTCAATATGTGTCCTGGTCGAGAGAAAGAGATTGAGTTTCTTGATGCTCTCAATGACTGTGTTATGGAGCAGATGGTCTCTGAATCTACCAGGGGTGGGGCGATTCTGGATTTGGTCCTAAGTAATGCCCAAGACTTGGTGAGAGATGTAAAAGTGATCACACCGCTTGGGAGCAGTGACCATAACGTTATTGATTTCACCATTTGTATAAATAGAGAGTTGCCCCAAAAGACCAGCACAACCACGTTTAGCTTTAAAAGGGGTAAATTCTCTGAGATGAGGAGGCATGTGAAGAGGAAACCGAAAGGAAAGGTAAATACAGTCAAAACCCTTGGGGAAGCTTGGAGGCTATTTAAAACTACAATCCTAGAAGCTCAGATAAAATATATACCACAAGTTAGGAAAGGCACAAACAGGTATAAGAAAAGGCCTGCATGGTTAACAAACAAAGTAATGGAAGCTGTAAAAGATAAGAAGGACTCCTTTAAGCAGTGGAAAGCTAGTCAAAGTGAGATTGATAAAAGGGAACACAGGCTGTGGCAAATCAAATGCAAGACTGTGATCAGGCAGGCAAAAAGGGACTATGAGGAGAATATTGCAAAAAACATAAAGACCAACAATAAAAATTTCTTCAAATATATTAGAAGCAGGAAACCAGCCAGGGAGGCAGTGGGGCCCTTGGATGACCAAGGGGTCAAAGGATTACTGAAGAAGGATAGGGAAATGGCTGAGAAGCTGAATGCATTTTTTGCCTCTGTCTTCATTGTGGAAGATGAAAAGTGTTTGCCTACTCCAGAACCAATAATTTTGGAAGGGGTGTTGAAAGACCTGAGTCAGATTGAGGTGACAAGAGAGGAGGTCCTACAACTGATAGACAAATTAAAAACTAATAAGTCACCAGGTCCGGATGGCATACATTCAAGAGTTCTGAAAGAACTCAAAGTTGAACTTGTGGATCTTCTGACAAAAAATATGTAATCTTTCATTGAAATCTGCCTCCGTTCCTGAGGACTGGAAGGTAGCAAATGTCACCCCCATCTTTAAAAAGGGTTCCAGAGGAGATCTGAGAAATAACAGACCAGTCAGTCTGACTTCAATACTGGGAAAGTTGGTAGAATGCATTATCAAGAACAGAATGAGTAGGCACATTGATGAACACGGGTTATTGAGGAAGACTCAGTATGGGTTCTGTAAGGGAAGATCTTGCCTCACTAACCTGTTACATTTCTTTGAGAGGGTGAACAAACATGTGGACAAAGGGGACCCAATAGATGTTGTTTACCTTGACTTCCAGAAAGCTTTTGATAAAGTTCCTCATCAAAGGCTTCTTAGAAAGCTCGAGAGTCATGGAGTAAAATGACAGGTCCTCTTGTGGTTCAAAAACTGGCTAATCAATAGGAAGCAAAGAGTGAGCATAAATGGGCAGTCTTTGCAGTGGGGGATGGTAAGCAGTGGGGTGCCGCAGGGCTCAGTACTGGGTCCCATGCTCTTTAACTTGTTCATAAATGATTTGGAGTTGGGAGTGAGCAGTGAAGTGGCCAAGTTTGCGGATGACACTAAATTGTTCAGGGTGGTGAGAACCAGAGAGGATTGTGGGGCACTCCAAAGGGATCTGTTGAAGCTGGGTGAGTGGGCGTCAATGTGGCAGATGAGGTTCAGTGTGGCCAAGTGCAAAGTAATGAACATTGGGGCCAAGAATCCCAGTTACAAATACAAGTTGATGGGGTGTGAACTGGCAGAGACTGACCAAGAGAGACATCTTGGGGTCGTGGTAAATAATTCACTGAAAATGTCAAGACAGTGTGTGATTGCAATAAAAAAGGCCAACGCCATGCTGGGAATTATTAGGAAGGGAATTGAAAATAAATCAGCCAGTATCATAATGCCCCTGTATAAATCGATAGTGCAGTCTCATTTGGAATACTGTGTGCAATTCTGGTCACCGCACCTCAAAAAGGATATTATAGCATTGGAAAAAGCGCATAAAAGGGCAACTAGAATGATTAAAGGTTTGGAACACTTTCCCAATGAAGAAAGGTTAAAACGCTTGGGGCTCTTTAGCTTGGAGAAACGTCGACTGCGGGATGACATGATAGAGGTTTGCAAGATAATGCATGGAATGGAGAAAGTAGAGAAAGAAATACTTTTCTCCCTTTCTCACAATACAAGAACTCGTGGGCATTCGATGAAATTGCTGAGCAGTCAGGTTAAAACAGATAAAAGGAAGTACTTCTTCACCCAAAGGGTGATTAACATGTGGAATTCACTGCCACAGGAGGTGGTGGCGGCTACAAGCATAGCTATTTTCAAGAGGGGGTTAGATAAAAATATCGAGCAGAGGTCCATCAGTGGCTATTAGCCACATTGTGTGTGTGTGTGTGTGTGTGTGTATATTTAAATAAAATTTTGGCCACTGTGTGACACAGAGTGTTGAACTGGATGGGCCATTGGCCTGATCCAACATGGCTTTTCTTATGTTCTTATGTTATGTTCATAGGTGGGGAGATTCCCTCCTTAGAGGTGGGTTGTAATTTCTGAGAAGAGTTCAAGTCTGTTGACTGCTCTGGCTGTAAAACTTGGGGAGTGGCAAATATAAAAATATTCTGCCACTTTGTCAACTTAGCTCAGTGACCCACAATGTCCCTAGGACAGAATATAGAACCTTTGCACATAAATGAATAGCTGCCAAATTATAAAGTTTTGCATGTTCTCTTTCAGCAGCAAGCAAAGTTTTTAAAAAGCTCAGTAAATGTTTGGCAGGCAAAGACTGCTGATGAAAATCTCTCCTATATAAAGGATGGTGAAGACGTGACTCTTGGCATGGTTTATTAAGTACATTGCCTCCCATCATGAATCAACAAAGGACTCCTCTTATACTGCTGCCTTTATTTTTACCCTTCCCCTCAAAAAACCTGCCCACTTTGTTATCCTGTTTCATCACATTCTTTTTTACCTCTTGCCTCATGATGTAAAGTCTCATCAGAACATGTAAGCAGTGAAAACAGTGTGTATCGTTTGGATGCAATGTACTCCATTAGTTTGGGATAGGAGGAAAGACTTGAATGCATCATAGAAACTGGGATCACTGACAAAAAAAACTCCTCATTTTTCATGCCAGACCCATTTCACGTGAATAATGAGACTGTAAATTGGCCTTTGGTGGTTGCTTCTATATTTTACTAGCAAGCATCAGCAGCACTCTAATCCTGTCTAATTAGGAACAATTTGCAATTGTGCATTATTTTTTAAAAATACTGAAAACATTTATTTATCAGTAATTAAATTTCCTGGCCAGGTCATGAATAGAGAAGCTTCACTTATAACATCAAGAATGATATGCATTGTATTATTCGGCCCCTTCCCAGCCGAGCAGTCCATAGACTGCTGAGGCTGGGGGCCGCCCATTGCCTCCCCGCGCGGATGAGAGGCAATGGGATAGTCTAGATGGGAGGGGGTGAGGAGCAGCCTTAAAAGGCTGCTCCCGCCCCCTCATACGCAGCAGAAAATCGCTCTCGGCCGAGCAGGCACTTACGTGGCTGTTTTCTGCTGCGGGCCTCCTGAGAGCGTTGCGGTCTGGCCTGTCGGGAGCGGAGGTCGGAGCCGGTGCGGCTGCAGCGTCTGTTGGACGCGGCCGTTGTTGACGCGTCGGAGAGGCCGGGCTCGGGATTGCCGTGAGGCCTTCAAGCGGCGCGTTTTCTCGTCGGGTTTACCCCCCCCTCCCCTCCCTCGTCCGCGTCAGGCCTTGTGAGGCCGGGAGCCGTCCGCTGGGCCGCGGGCTCTTGCGGCGGCTGCGTCGTTTTTCCTTTTGTCGGGGGAGGGCCCTAGCGGTGTTCCTTTCATTGGTCAGCCCATTGGGGGTTTGGGGGCGCGTGGGCGTGCCGCGGGTGGATCTCCCTTTATTTTGCTTCGGTCTGGGGCGTTTGCCAACGCCCCCCCCCCTTCATTCTTTTAGCCCCAGCCTCTTGGCTTATAAGGGGCTGGTGTGTTAGCTGCCCTTGTGGTGGGTGGCTTAAAGGTGCCTGACGTCTTTGGTGGTCTCTTGCCTGCAGCCCTACCGGTGTGTCCGTTCCAGGCCCCTTCCCCACCGCCCATAATTTTACTGGAGGCCCCCGTGCCATTGGACGGGTGCCTCGGCCAGTGGGCTTTTGTGGGTGAAATTCAAAAAAAAAAAAAAAATACTGTGATAGGGGATTAATTACCATGGCCCCTAGGAAGGGACAGGGCAATAAGAAGGGCAAACAGCCTGCCAAGCGACCGGCCAAGAGACCTTCCCCTGAGGTGCCCCCGCTGGAGGACGGTGACGAGGCGCAAACAAGGCAGGCCATTATGTCCCAGCTAGCGGCCCTGGAGGAAGCAAGGGGAGTGGCGGGCCCTTCTCGTAGGGCCTCAGGCTTGCTAGGATCCGGCAGAGCGGCCACTATTTCCTTTCAGAAGGAGGTGCTGGCTCGCCTTTCTGTATTGCAGGAAGCCGAAGGAGCCAGTGGTGGGTCCAAGGAGGGAGCCCTGCAGGAAGAGGAGCAGAGCGAAGAGCCTGATGCGGTGGTGGTGGTGCCTCCTGTTGGGGAAGGTAAGTTTCCCACGCCACAGCAGGGGGCGGCATGGCCGTGGGGCCCATTGGGTCCCAATGTGGCTTCAGTCGCCAGGCCAATGGGAGGAACCCATGGTGTAGTGGCTAGTTATTTGGGGGCAGCTCCACCTGTCGGGGGTCCTTTGGGTCCCAGTTCACTTCCTCAGGTGAGTGCTGCTCCATCAGGCCCCACGCCTGTTAGTTCGGGCCTTCTGTGGGGGGCAGCGCCTGGAAGCGATGGTTTTGGAGGCAGTCTTGGGTTAGGTGGCCACGGGCCGGCTGTATCTGTGCCACCTTGGGGTTGGCAGCAAGCCCAGTCCACGTCTTTCCCGTGGTCCGGGCAACTGGGGACACTTTGGGGGTTTCCGCCTCACCCGCCTATCCCTTACGGTTCTTTGGACTTTCATGCTGTGCCTTTTGGTGACCCAGCCATGCCCCTGGGTGACCACCTCACCGCTGCCACGAGGGAAAAAATCTTGAAAGGCGAATACGTAGACGTATTCAGCCTGTTATATAGAGAACTTGAAAAAAAAATCGAAGGATGAGCTTGATGAGAAGGATAAAGAGAAGCTCAAGCGTCGTAAAGTTGACAGAACGTGGGCGAATTGGTTGCCCGGTTTTCTTATTTATGCGGGCGTCATTGCTAGGGCCCAGCCGTGGAGAGCAGCCCCATTGTTTCAGTATTGCGATATTATATATCGCGCTTATAACGACTTTGCTGGAGGGGCGTGGCTCCAGTATGATGAGCAGTTCCGCATGCGCGCGGCTGTTAATCCTTTCCTTCAATGGAACCAAATTAATCAGCAGCTTTGGCTGCAACTCATGGCGCCTGCAAAACCAAACGTGGGGGAGCGATCCGACAGTGGTCATTTGGTGCAAAAGTCATCTGTAACATCCTTTTCTGGCGCCCGCGCAGCCGCGGGGCAGTCGGTTCAACCACGGCTGCTTTGCTGGGAGTTCACCTCCCAAGGTTCGTGCTCCAGGAAGGCATGTAAATACAAACACGAGTGCCCGATTTGCGCGGGCCCTCACGCCTTCACGGCTTGCACCAGATCAAAGCAGCGCTGGCCCATCAAGCGGACTGGTGGCGGGGCCGGGCAGCACCCTCCAAAGGGGCCCCAGCCCCATTCGTCTGACGGTTCTTAGGCGGTGGTTGGAGCGTTACCCTCGTAGGGATGATGCGCGTTACCTTGCTGAGGGGTTCTCGGTGGGATTTAGAATCCCATTCGAGGGCCCTCGTACTCCAGTTTTTTCCTCCAATTTGCGTTCAGTTAGGGGTTTGGAGAGTATTGTTCGGAAAAAGATTAGTAAGGAATGTGCTGAAGGCCGCGTGTTAGGCCCGTTTAAGTCCCCGCCCCTGCCGAATTTGCGTGTGTCCCCCCTGGGAGTTGTACCTAAGAAAGCAGCAGGTGAATACCGATTGATTCACCATCTTTCTTACCCCAGGGGGCGATCTGTGAATGACGCCATCCCAGCGGAGTTGTGCTCGGTTAAATACACTTCATTTGACCGGGCGGTCCAGATAGTTCGGCGGTGTGGGCCCGGTGCGGAGTTGGCGAAGTGTGATATAAAATCGGCCTTTCGCCTCCTCCCAGTTCACCCCGGTGACTTTGATTTGCTTGGTTTTGCCTTTGAGGGAAGTTACTATGTGGATAGGGCCCTCCCCATGGGGTGTTCAGTTTCTTGTTCGGCGTTTGAGCGTTTTAGTTCCTTTTTGGAATGGGCCTTGCAGTTCAGGACGGGAATCCGGGATACCGTTCATTATTTGGACGATTTTCTTTTTGTGGGCCCCGCGGGGGCGGGCCAGTGCCTGTTTTTGTTAGCGGCTTTTGAGGATTTGGCCAAGGAATTAGGGGTACCGTTAGCTCCTGAGAAGACTGAGGGTCCGGCCACGGTTCTAACTTTTCTGGGCATCGAGCTTGACACGGTGCGCCAGTTCTCTAGGTTGCCCGAGGACAAGCGCCTTAGTCTTCTAGTCCGGATCCGTGCAGTTTTGTTAAAGCGCAAGGTCACCTTATTGGAGTTGCAACAGCTGGTTGGGCACTTGAATTTTGCCTGTAAAGTGGTGGCTCCCGGCAGGGCCTTTTTACGGCAATTTTGTGATGGGATGGTTAATCTGCGCTTGCCCCATCATTTTACCCGAGTCACTAGAGAAATGCGTGAGGACTTGGCTGTATGGGAGACATTTCTGCAGGATTTTAATGGCATTTCCTTTTGGCGCAGAGACATGCAGCTCGAAGCTGAATTGCAGATAGTTTCTGATGCTGCCGGTTCTATTGGTTTTGGAGTTTATTTTAGGGGGCACTGGTGCGCCGAGCATTGGCCACAGGACTGGTTGGGCACCGAATTGTGTCGGAACCTTACCTTCCTGGAGTTTTTTCCTATTGTCGTTGCAGTGTTTCTTTGGGGCGACGCCCTTGCCAATAGCACGGTTCACTTTTGGTGCGACAACATGGCCGTTGTCCATGTCGTCAATAGATTAACCTCTAAGTCCCCGGCAGTTATGCGCCTTGTTAGGGCATTTACCTTGCGTTGTTTAAAGTTAAATATACTGTTTTTGGCTAAGCACGTTCCCGGCATTTGTAACGGGGTGGCGGACGCTCTGTCTCGCCAACAGATGGACCGTTTCCGCCAGTTAGCCCCGGAGGCCGACCTGTTGCCCGAGCGCATCCCGGCAGAGTTATGGCAGATTGGAGGGAAGAAGTGAGCCGGGCGATACAGCTGGCCATAGCGCCCAGCACTAAAAGGTCGTATGACCGGGCGGCTAGCCAGTTTTTGTCGTTTAGAAGGGGCGCAGGTTTACAGGAAGTATGGCCGATCCCTGTTGATCAGCTGCTGCAATTCTGTGTTCATCAAAAACAACGGGGTTTGTCCGTTAGGTCCATCCGAGGCCAGATGGCAGCCCTTGCTTTTACAAGTAAGGCCAGGGGGCACCGCGATGTCACTAAGGACTTTCGCATCCAGAAGATGTTTGAGGGTTGGTCCCGGGAAGCCGGCCCCAGGGCGGATGGGAGGCAGCCCATCTCGCCATCTATTCTGCGGGGGCTGCGGGCTTCTTGGGCTCAGGTTTGTGGGTCAGCTTACGAGGAGGCGCTCTTTCATGGTGCCTCATTGACTGCCTTTTTCGGGGCCTTCAGGGTGTCTGAGCTGGTTACTCTTTCAAATAACGATGGTTCCGTAAGGGCCCTGCAGTTTAGGGATGTTTCCTTATTCAGCGACCGGGTGGAGTTTAGAGTCCGCCGTTCTAAGACCGACCAGAAGCAGCATGGCTGCACGGTTACGATTGGGTCTTGTGCGGAAGGGGAGTTATGCCCGGTTGCGGCAATGAGACTTTACCTTGAGCTGCGCGGCACATCGGATGGCCCTCTTTTTCGCCATGCCGACGGGGCCCCCTTGACTAAGTACCAATTTTGGGCCATCACCAGCCGTGCATTGCAACGTCTGGGCCTTGGTGGCCAAAAATTTGGTACCCATTCTTTTAGAATCGGTGCGGCTTCTACAGCCGCAGCGCTTGGATATGGGGGGGATGATATCCGCCGGGTCGGGCGTTGGAAGTCTGCAGCCTATCGGACTTATGTTAGGCCTTTGAGGCCATAGGGCCGTTTCTTTTGTCTTCTTTGTTACTTTTGTATAACTGAGACTGATGTGATGTGTTGTATGGTTTTCAGTTCTAACAGTTTTTTCTTCTAGGGGCTGTGGCTGGCGATGAGAGGAGGAGGATCCTTATCTGTGGCCACAGCATTGTCTTTTGGGCTGCACACCAGGCCCGTCGGACGGCGATCGGCTCGCAGCTGGGCCTTAGCGACAGAGCGGTAATCACCTGGCTAGGCCGCCGGGGCATGAGGTGGCCTGGACTCCTGCCTCTGCTATTCAGGGAGCGGGTTGGCCCTCCTCCGCAGATTCTGGTAATTCATCTGGGCGAGAACGACTTGGGTCTGATTAAGGGCAGGGCCCTCTCCATTCAGGCTCAAGAGGATTTGGCATTGATAAGGAGTCGGTGGCCGGGCGTCCTTCTTTTGTGGTCTGCCATGTTGCCGCGCCGCGTTTGGCGGACGGCGTGGGACCCAGAAGGTCTGGAGCGTGCCAGAATAAAAGCCAACCGGGCGGTGCGTAAGGCCCTGTGCGGCGGGCTTGGGGAGTTTGTGCCCCATCCCTTGATTCTCTCCAGTTTGCCAGAATTATATCGGAATGACGGGGTGCACTTGTCAGAAAAGGGCAATGAGCTGTTTTTAAATGACTTACGGCAAGGGCTGTTGCGGGTTTTATAGTTTGGGGGTCAGCGGCCTAAGCAGAGGCTTGGCGCTGTCCTTGGCAGTTTGTGGTTGGCATTATGTTTTGGGGATTGGTGAGCTCCCGTAGCATCGCGCCATTTGGTGCATGACTGTCCTGGGGAACCGCAAGCTGTACGGCCCAAGGTTGCATCCAGGGAGTCTGATGATCCCGGCACGTGTGAGCGGCCGCATCCCAGGCTGCTGTCTGTGGGGATGGCGGAGCTCAGGTGCGCGGTGATTAAGTTGCCGGGCCGGCCGGGTCTGAGCCGTTGATTTGGCTCACACCCGGGGCTTTGGGGGCTCGCCCAGTTTCAGGTCATGGAGGTGGTCCGGTTGACCCCTGGCTTGACCTGTCCCCATGTTCTGCCCTTGCCGTTGAGTTAATAAAGTGGCCCTTTAACCCAACCTTGTGTCTGCCTCGTTATTCCGCCTGGGGGGGCAATTCGGCCCCTTCCCAGCCGAGCAGTCCATAGACTGCTGAGGCTGGGGGCCGCCCATTGCCTCCCCGCGCGGATGAGAGGCAATGGGATAGTCTAGATGGGAGGGGGTGAGGAGCAGCCTTAAAAGGCTGCTCCCGCCCCCTCATACGCAGCAGAAAATCGCTCTCGGCCCGCCCGCCCTTCACGCAGTACAGGCAGAGGCTGGTCGCCTATTTATTGGGGCCGGGTAGGAATTTTTCGCCCTCAGAGGATTGGCCATTTCTGGGGGTGTTTTTGCCTACCCTGTACTGCTGATATGTGGTGTTGGCTATTGGTTAGGCGGTGCCTTTATTTAGTTCGGTCACTGGCAGTTTGTGGTTGGCATTATGTTTTGGGGATTGGTGAGCTCCCGTAGCATCGCGCCATTTGGTGCATGACTGTCCTGGGGAACCGCAAGCTGTACGGCCCAAGGTTGCATCCAGGGAGTCTGATGATCCCGGCACGTGTGAGCGGCCGCATCCCAGGCTGCTGTCTGTGGGGATGGCGGAGCTCAGGTGCGCGGTGATTAAGTTGCCGGGCCGGCCGGGTCTGAGCCGTTGATTTGGCTCACACCCGGGGCTTTGGGGGCTCGCCCAGTTTCAGGTCATGGAGGTGGTCCGGTTGACCCCTGGCTTGACCTGTCCCCATGTTCTGCCCTTGCCGTTGAGTTAATAAAGTGGCCCTTTAACCCAACCTTGTGTCTGCCTCGTTATTCCGCCTGGGGGGGCAATAGACATTCGCTATCCTCATTATCGAAAGCAGATATAAAAAAATGTAAAAGTTTTTTTTGCAGTTCATCTCTTATTCAAAATTTTCTCTGAACAGAAAATTGTTACTGTTAAAATTGGATGTGGTGAAGATATAAGAAACCCTGTGTAATTCCATCAAAAACTACTATTATTCCACTGAGCAATTGTTTTGGTGGCGCTTTGTATACATAGGATAGTTTTTAAGAAGCTTGGAGAAGGTGTGATAGAGTTCCTCTTCTCTCACATACAAATGTGTTTTTTTTTTTCCTGTGCCAGATGATTTCTGCTCAGATAGCCTTGTGTGAAGCACTTCAAAAACTTTGTAAAACATGTCTGCATGGAGTCCAGAATGGGTCAGGAGGGGAGGAACATCTGCAGCATCAGTAATACAACAATTTTAAAGCGGTAGAAAAACTATCATCCCTTCACAACAATCATCCTTTTGCAACTTCCATGCAATACACAAGGAAAGCTGTGCACAGGGAGGAGGGGACCTTACTGTCTTTTACAAATAGCTGCATCTGCATGCTGTTACCCCTCATGACATATGGCATGGTGATTTTTAAGCTTGGAGAGGATTGGCATCTTGGCAAGTCTTGAGCAGCCTCTTATGTGCACTTCTAGTGAGTATTCCTAAAACAGATGCTGTCTCTTTCAATATGAACAAAGCAGGAGTGTGGTGATGTACAAACACACACAAATATTACCAAATGATCAGACTTAAAGCTTAGCTTTCCCTGAGTAATCTCCTTATTAAACAACAGCAGTGTTGGGTGAATTCATCTCTAGCAGCCAGCAGCATCACTGCTTGGCTGCAGGGATGTCTTTGCCACCATAGAAGGAAAATGGAGGACTTCTGCTGCCTGTTTGGATGCAATTCTGAGAGGGAGGAGCTTGCTGCTGTAATGGCAGCACCATCCACCCCCTACCTCAGTCTTTGACAGACGATCGGTAGAGGCAGGGGAGCTTTTAGCTCACTCCTGCTTGGATCGTCTCAGTTTTGCCTAAGCAGGGATCGGGTGGCTGAGAGGGCTGGGCAGGAGCGCTTTCGGCTCACTCCTGCTTTGGCCTGTCAGTTTCCCTCCCTGCTTTCCTGCAGGCTGCACTGATCAGGTGTCTGATAAGGCCCCAAAGGTCTTTCTTTCCTCTGCATTGTTACAGTGAGCTGGAGATCGAGGCTGCTGATAAGGCCCCTGCTAATGCAATGGCTGGGATCGGCACAGGAGAGATGGCTCTCTAATTAACGGCCTGTTTAAACTTCACACAGCCTTTCTCACCCCCTCCCTTTTTTTTTTTTCTTAAGAAGGGGATTTGGCATTGTGCTGGTGGTATTGGAAGGGGTGGAGAGGCTGGATTTTTGGCGGCTTCCTTTGCTACCTCATTGCTTGTGGGTTATCATTCCCCCCCCCTTTTTTTTGGTTCTGGGTCATTATCATTTTTTCGCTCTCCTTTCTGTTGTTAAAGGATTGGGTAGTGTGTGCTGTGAAAAGCCAAACACCAGTTTGGTGCAGTGGTTAAGTGTGCAAACTCTTATCTGGGAGAACCAGGTTTGATTTCCCATTTCTCCACTTGCACTTGCTGAAATGGCCTTGGGTCAACCATAGCTCTGGCAGAGGTTGTCCCTTAAAGGGCAGCTGCAGTAATAGCTCTCTCAGCCCCACCCACCTCACAGGGTGTCTGTTGTGGAGGAGGAAGATAATGGAGATTGTGAGCCGCTCTGAGACTCTAAGATTCAGAGTGGAGGGCAGGATATAGATCCGGTGTCATTTTAATAATATAATAATAATAATAACTTTTTATTTCTATCCCGCCCTCTCCGCCGAGGCAGGCTCAGGGCGGCTCACAACATAAAATATATTATACAACAATTATACTTATAAAATCATAGTTAAAACAGATTACAAATTATTAAAATTAACATTAACAATAAAGTGCTATAACATTTTCTTCTTCTTGGTTTACAGAGATTTCTTCTTCTTGGTTTTCTTCTTCTTGGTTTACAGAGGACCTTAGTTGCCTTGCTGGATAGGCATCTTTATCCTTCTGAGGCTTAGTGGGCTGTGTCGGCCATTTTAGGCTCCCCTTGTGTTTTTTCTTTCTTGGGTAAGAGGGCAGCCATTTTAGGGGCAGTAGAGCAGCAGGCATTATCAGCTTCTCTGTTGGCTTTATTTCAGGAACAAAGGGAAAAGCCATTTTGAGTGCTGTGTAGCAGCAGCCATTTTAGTGCCAATTTTTGAGTGGCTTTGCTCTTAGTTGGGTTTGCGGGTATTGTTAAAATGCCTGGTTAAGAAAAAAAGGCACAGGGAGGTCCAAGAAAAAACATCCTGCACCTAAGGCCCCACCTAAAAGGCCATCTCCCCCCTTTATCGTCCAACTGACAAGGGTGATGAGGTGGTAAATAGGGCCATTTGCAGAGGCTTAGGGTGCTGGAGCAGGCATTTGGCATTCCTCACCCACAGGGCTCAGATGATGGGGAAAATCCTAAAGCTATGTTTCAAGTGGATATTTTAACCAGGTTGTCTATCCTTGAGGGCAGGTCTGCTGGAAATGTCGCTAGAGGAGCCAGGGGGTCCGATGGCTCAGACTGGGGTGTTGGTCCACTTCGTATGGATGCTGGAACAGGGTCAGCGCTGGTATTGGTTGGATCGGAGGGTAAGGCTGGAAACACTATGCATTCATACCCTGGACTGGCTTGGCCATGGGGGCCCATTGGGCCCTGCTGCTGCGGCGGCACCCAGTGTTGCCACAGGGGCTTCTTGTACCTTCCCCTCTCCTGGCATGGGTACATAGCAAGCTTGGTCTTGGCCAGCTCAGCAGTTTGGCTCTTACGGGCTTGGCCAGTAACTGGGCAGCAAGGTATGCCAGGTCCCATGTTGGAGGGATGGGGCTTTCCTTCTCCTTTGAGTGCTTCTTATGGGTCTGCCCCCTTTTACTGCTTTGCCTTTTGGGGACTTAGCTTTACCCTTAGGTGATCATTTGTTGCCTGCAACAAAAGATAACCTTTTAAAGGGTGAATATGTGGATATTTTCTCCCTCCTGTTCCATGAGCTGAAGAAGAAAGACAAGGAGGATTTAGATGATAAGGAGAAAGAGAAGCTGAAGAAGCGGAGAGTAGACAGGACCTCAGCCAATTGGCTTCCTGGGTTTTTCATAAATGCTGTTTAATAGCATGCTCTCAGCCTTGGAGGGGTGCTTTGCTGATCCAATATATGGATATTATTTATAAGGAGTATACAATGGGCCCACTTGGCTCCAATATGACTAGGAGTTCCAAAAGTGAGCTGCCTTATACCCTTCCCTGCAGTGGAACCACATCCACCAGCAGCTTTGGCTCCAGGTCTTGTCCCCTGCTTGGGCGACCGCTGTGATAGCGGCCAAACTTGGGCGACCGCTCTGATAGCGGCCATTTGGTTGCTAGGATATCTGTGACTTCTTCGTTTTCTTTCTGCAGTTCGGCAGGGCAGGTAGTTCAGCCCCACTTGCTTTGCTGGGAGTTTGGGTCCCAGGGAGTGTGCAATAGGAAGGCTTGCCAGTACAGGCATGAAGGCCCCATGTGAGGTGCCTCTCACTCCTTTAGTAATTGCCCCAGAGCCCAGCCACATAAGGGCCAAAAGAAGCAGGATGGGGGGTGGAGGTAATTACCAAGCTGGAATAGGGACCCTGTCCGATGAAGGTGGGACCTCTTTCTCCCTGTCCATCTGGCTGCAGAAGTTTTTGGAGTCCTTTAATGGGATTTCATTTTGGAGGGCAGACATGAAACTTGAAGCAGAGCTTTAGGTCATGTCTGATGCTGCTGGGTCTTTAGGTTTTGAGGTTTATTTTCATGGACATTGGTGCACAGATATATGGCCAGATTCATGGGTTCAGGCAGGTGTGAACCGAGATCTTATGTTTCTTGAATTCTTTCCCATTCTTGTTGTTGTTTGGTTGTGGGGAAGGTATATGACCAATCACACAATTCATTTTTGGTGTGATATCATGTCAGTGGTACATGTCATTAATTCCCTTTCATCCAAATCTTAATGGGTTAAGACACTCTGTGGCATCTGCAGCTTAACATACTGTTTTTAGCCAAGCATGTTCCTAGGATGAATAATGGAGTGGCTGACACTCTCTCTCATGAACAGATGGAGAGATGTCATCAGCTGGCCCCAGAAGCCAATAGAGAGTTGGCGCAAATGCCCCCGGAGCTGTGGCTGATGGAGAGCGATAGGCCTAGCCATAGCACACAGTACCAGGAAGTCTTAGGTTAGGGGTAGGGTAGTGCATTGTTTGGCCCCTCCCGGTGGAGCAGTTGCTCCACTATTGTGTTTCTTTAAAAGGTAAGGGATTGGCTGTGTGATCCATTAGGGGATGCCTGTCTGCTCTGGCTTTTGCTAGTAAGGCATTGGGGTATAAAGAGGAAACTGCAGACTTTCATCTGCAGAAGATGCTGGAGGGCTGGGCTAGAGAGGCCAGGCCTAATCCTGATGCTAGGAGGTCTATTTCCCCTTTGATTCTTAGGGGCTTGAAGGGTTTTTGGGGCACAGTGTGTGCATTATATTTTGAATCCACCCTGTTTCATGCTGCTTCCTTGGTTGCCTTCTTTGGGGCCCTCAGAGTCAGTGAGCTAGTGGTACGCTCCTGAAATGATGTTTCTGGTAGTGCTTTGTTGCCACAGGTCCTGAGATTGGTGGAGAGTAAGGTTAGGGTTGCCAAGTCCAACTCAGCAAATATCTGGGGACTTTGGGGGTGGAGCCAGGAGCAGGATATGACATCACCTTTGTGATTTCATAGCCTGTAATGTCACTTCCAGGTCAAAGATCAAATGATGTCACTTCCACTATCCACTTCTTTCGATGGTGTCATTTTCAGCACACTGCACCCAAACGCCGTCCCTTCCTGTGATGTCACTTCCTCCTTCCAAATTTAAATTTATCTCTTTACATTGCTTTCTGCTACTCAAACATTTGTTGAGTAGCAGATCTCCAGCCACCACCTGGAGGTTGGCAATCTTAATTTATATCCTACCTTCCATGGGAACCCAAAGCTGCTTCCATCAGAGGTTGAGAGTATTCCAATGTTACCCAGCAAGTTTCCTTGGCAAAGTGGGGATTCAAATCCAGGTCTCCCAGACCCTAGTCTAGCACTCTAGGTTAGACTTTACCCTTTTAAGCTTAGGATACCCAGGTAGTTCCCTTCTTTGGTTTCCAAATAGTTAGCAAAACTGATTTACTGTGTCTCTCCCCACTCACCCCTCTCCAAATGCGATGCTGAGAAGGACAGACCCAGCCTCCCTTCCCTAACTGCAACAAACTCTCAGTCTCTTTCTCTCACATAAACACACACACACACAGGAAGGGGGGGACGTTTGTTGATGGTAAAGTGCTGCTGGGTCAAACATGATACTGAGGAAAGGGGGCAGGGAAGCAGGCACAGTCTTCACCCGCAACACACAGAAAAACTCAAGGAGGGGGGGAAGCCTCCTTGATCTTAAAGGTGCAGTGCTGCTGGGGAAAACAATCGCGAGGAGAGTGAGAAAGGATGGCATTTATAGCTCCCCTTCACCTCCAGCACACACTTGCTCGCTCACTCACAGATGAAGAGAGGAAAAAAAACTTTGTTGATCTTAAAAGTGCTCCTGCTGGGTCAAATGCGATGGTGAGGAGGACAGACCCAGCCTCCCTTCCCCCACTTGCAACTTCGGTTGAGCGGACAGCTGCTCGCACTCATCCCGTTCTGCGGCTCACTTTTCCCCCTGCCTCCACCTTCCCCTTCTCTCATTTTACCTCAGAGGCGGAACGGGCGACGCTGCTGAGCTTCCGCCTCTTGTCTGCTTCACACCGTAGCTGCTGCACTGAGATGGGCTCAGAGAAGGACTCGGACTCACTGTTCACCCCTCCCCCCCGCTTCCAGATTTTTAGAGAGGGGGTGGATGAAGCTGCAAATCCAGGGGTCCCCCAGCAGGGCGGAGGGGTTGGGAAACCTAAGTAAGGTGGTCATTTCCGTTCGACACTCTAAGACTGACTAGCGTCGCAAGGGAACCATTTTGGAGCTGGGCACATGCTCTGAGCAGGACTTGTGTCCTGTTTCCGCTTTGGCTGTCTATTTGGCAGTATGCAGTCCTAGGGATGGATTTTTGTTTTGTCACCTCAACAGCAGTCCGCTGACAAAACATCAGCACCATCCCACCTTTAGCTCAGCTTCCTTAACTCCCTAACTTAATCCCTAATTTTGTGTGGTTTGTAACATGAATTTTATGGTTATTGTTTCTAGTTTGACTGTTTTTTCTTTTTAGATGCTGTTGTTCCTGGCCAGAGGAGCCAAGTTCTCATCTGTGGACACGGTTATGTGTTTTGGGCTTCACATCAGGCTCGGAGAACTTTGGTCAGCTCTTAGCTGGGACTCAGCCAATGGGTCACTATTGAACAGCGTGGGTGCCAGGGTCTTCATTGGCCTGGCCTGCTGCCATTGTTATTCTATGGGAATACTGACCCTCCTCCCCAGGTCCTAGTTATTCACCTGTGTGGGAATGATCTCAGGCTAGTAAAAAGCAAGGTGTTGGCCTTGCAGGCCAGGGACAATTTTAGGGCCATTAAGCTGAGATGGCCTGGGACCATTATAATATGGCCAGATATGATTCCCCGCCTTGTTTGCCATAGTGTTTGGGACCCTGCAGGCATCAAGAGGGCCTGTCACAAGGCTAGCAAGGAGATTAGGAAAGCCTTAGAAGGGGGGGTTGGGCTACTACCTGCCCCATCTGGATATTTCTCTTAAATTCCCTTACCTCTACAGAGGAGATGGGGCCATATCTCTGAAAAGGGTAATATGCTTTTCTTGAGAGACATTCGGCAAGGGTTGCAGGTGGCATTGGGCCTTCTGGTGGGTGCTAAGGCCTAAGCAGAGGCTTGGCCTTAGTGGTGGAGGTTTTACTGTGCTTATGGTACTGTGCGGCTAGGGGAGGACCAGAAAGCATCCTCTCTTGGAGGGTTAGGGGTCTGTCAGGATCAATCTTGGAGTCTGATGACCCGGGGTGGGAGAATGCAGACCGTCCTTTAAGGCTCAACTGGAGGGGGCCTTCCATTGAGATGTGTGTCTCATGGCTGGACCCTCTGGGGCTTGCCTTCTTGCTGGGCTGGCCTGGTGGGAGCTGTGCCACACAGCTCCAGCCGGGGGCTGGGTCCCTCACCTGTTGAATGTCAGTGGAGGGGTCTGTTGAGGCTGCAGTTTCAGTACTGGAGGGTGCCTTTCATTGAGACATGCGTCTAGTGGACGGACCCTCTGGGGATTGCCTTCTTGCTGAGCTGACCTGGTGGGAGCTGTGGTGTACAGCTTTGGCTGGGGGCTGGGTCCCTCAACTGTGGAATGGCAGGGGAGGTATCTGTTGAGACCCCTGGCCCTGACCAAGACACAGTTTCCGTTAGCCCTTGCCATTTGTTACTTATACTGTAATAAAGTAGCCCTTAGTTATACCCAATACCTTGTGTCTGACTCTTTATTCCGACTTGGGGGGGAAGGCAATCAGTTATTTGAAAACTGGGGAGACTCACTGAGTATTTCTGAGCAATAGTATAACTGGCTCATGTATCTTCTTGTTGAAGAGTCTCATTTCTAACCAAGCTGAGAGATAGCAGAGCAATAGGCAATCAAGCATTCCGCCCCTGGAAAGGCATAAAGTCAAAATTAATTCCCTCTCCACAGAGAAGACCAGCACTATCATGTTATTCAGGGATCCATATTTGGTTTTGGTTTCCAGAAGATATAGTCCTTCAGTGAGTATAGTTTTATAATATTTCAGTATTTGTAATAACAAGATCTTGAGGGGGTGGATGGGGGAGAATATATTCCAGAGTGATAGCATTGAAAACAAAATTTTAGGATTCCAAATCTGGTTTGTTATTGATATGCCCCTTCACATGAGAAGTGGCTGACTGACTACCCAAGACAGGATCTTTTCTGTAGTTGTACTTCATTTATGGAATACCGTTTCTTCTGCAGTCCACCAGGCACCTTAGCACCTTCATTTTAAGTGCCAGGCTCCATCATTTTTATTAGACAACACATGTGACAGGTTGCATTTTTCTTCCATTTGATCTCCTTCCCTTTGGGTATGACTTTTATATATTTTACCCTGTTTTTTCCTGCTTTTATTATTTTGATTGTAGCATGTTGGATGGTTTATGTATATTATGGATGATTCTTGTTCACCACCCTAGGAACATAAGGATGGAAGAGGAGCAGAAACAATTCCTATTATAAATAAATGACTACTGGAAAATGCCTTAACAACCAGGCATGAAAAATTTCTGAAACCAGAAAGACAATGAATAGATTTTCCAGGGAGCTGATGTGGGATCAGTATTAGGGGTGTGCAAAAAAAATGTTTTTTGTTAGATTCTGATTTGGGGGTATTCAGGAGTGAAAGTATTCAGGGGCTGGATATCCCTGAATATAAGATTTAGTACCTGAATCTGATTCAGGAGATATTTGGCTATTCCTAAATATACACCTCAATTATACCCTGTGGGTCATTGAAGTCAATGGCAAATCATAGGGTATAATGTCTGGGGACTGGAAGGAGGAGGATTGAGGGAGAGGCGCCAAATTTGCAATGCAGTTATAGGAGCCCCTCCCCCCGAAAACCCCCAAGTTTCAAAAAGATTGGCCCCTAAAAAAGAGTGACCCCCATCCCATCATTGTTTTCTATAATTGGGGGGGGGGGGAGTAAGCTGTCAGTTTTTCCACTGTAATTACTGTGGAAAATTGACTCTGGGAAAGAGAGGGTTTGAGGGAGAAGTACCAAATTTGCAATGTCGCTTCAGGAGTCTCTTCCCAAGAGAACCCCCAAATTCCAAACAGTTTGGGCCAGGGGACCAATTCTCAGGGCCCCCAAAGTGGGCGCCTCCATCCCACCATTGTTTCCTATGAAGGGAAAAACAAGGTGTCTCTGCGTTCAGAGACACAAAATCTACTGTCCATCCCTGGACCAAAAGAGGCTAGGCTATGCTTTGTACGGGCTAGGGCCTTCTCGGTGGCAGCACCTGAAATGTAGAATGCTCTCCTGGAGGCCATAAGGGTCCTCCAGGATCTCTCTACTTTCTGCAGGGCCTGCAAAACTGAACTGTTCCATTAATATTTAACCGGGAGAGGACTGCCACCCCACATCATTATAGAGCTACGATACTATGTGATCACTATCAGAAAAGAAGAACTCGCTTATATTGAAGTGGTACAGCATCACATAATGGTTTTTAATTGTAACTTTATTTTATTGGTTTTTCAATTGCAAATAGAAATGTTGTTAGCTGCCCTGTATCTGCTAACGGAGAGGGTAGGATAGAAATTTTAAGTAAATAAAAATAAATAAAAAGAAGAAAAAGAGTTGTCAGAGCTCATTCACACAGTTAATTGGCGTAACTCATAACAAGTGTAGTGAGGGAAAGTGCTTGTTTACAGTAAGGAACATAACAATGTTAAATTCCTATCAGAACAAGTGTCACTATGCCACACACAGGACCTTAGTTCAAATCAGAGAATCTCTCTGATTCACAAAATGAAAGGGGGGGGGAGGGCTTTCTGCAATAAATGCAGCACAGAACCAGTGCATTGAATGTACTAATGCCAAGCAGCAGAATCCCTTGTCAGCCACCTGACCAGACCAGCCAACTATTGCACACACAGCAGCTGAACCTAATGCCCTTGTGACCAGTGCCAACTCAACCAGATTCAGTGCACTATACAAAAGGATACATGGACATATTCAGAAAGCAAAGAAACCTACAACACTCAAGACAATGGAACCTCCAGTACTAAAAAGAGATACCAGCTTCTTATCAAACGTACCAAGTCACTCAGTTTTCGTTTTTACCTTGCATTCAAAGATTATTGGTCTTTCAGCTACCACTGGACTCCAACTAAGTTATCTCACCTGTTATTGACGCCTTCATTACCTCTGTGCTAATTTGCTGCTATAAAGAATTTGTATGCCAATTTGCTGCTATAAGAAGCAAAGACTAACAGCACAACACAACAACACCCCTCCAACAAAAAAGAGCATAACCACAACTGTGAAAAACACAGCACAAAAACACAACAACCCACCCACAACAACCAGTTCCCTCACCAGCAACCAGAAGGAACACAAGAGAACTTTAACAAACTGAACCTTTATAAATCACAACACTGTGCAACCACAACAAAAAAAATCAGAAGAGCACTAACAACTAACAGCAATAATAGTACTAATAGCAGTAAGATCAGTAAGAGCACTAATAACAAGAGTACTATACAATTAACAGTAAACAACACCCCTCAGTCCCCCACCCAGCAACTAGAAGGTATAACAACAATCCAATAGTAATATTTTAAATGCAAGAGAGAAAAGCAAACTTCTAAAACTGTTTGGACAGCTTAACTAAGCAGTCCACCCCGCAAAAGAACTACTCTAATCCACCACAAGCCAGGAGTCCAGTCCACTACATAGCCAGGCTGTCCAAGGCACAGAGCAGCAGCAGCTGAAGCCAGGGGCCAGCAGCTACACAGTCTCTGCCAGTCAAGCAGCCAGACAGCAATGGAGTCTAGCCAGCCACTAGGTAGCAGGACTCCTTCAATGCTCTCTGCCCATGCACTTTCCAAAAAAGTACACTGTCCTGTGACTGGGCAGAGAGCACTGCAACTTACAATTCTACTAGCAGAATTGCAAGTTTTCCCTTCCCCCTCCCAAACAAGGTAGATGGTGCCTACCTTGCAAAGCTGCACATGCATTTGCGAATGCATGGCTGTGATTGGCTGTTCGGACCTCTCTTCCACCTCCACCTCCCACCCTGATCCCAAGGAAGCCTAGGAAGAGATGGAAAAAGCCCAGAAAGGAGATAAGTGCAATCCTTTAACTTTTAAACCCCCTTTCCTGCCTGTATTCAGAGACCCCAAATACTGCCAAATACTTATTCAGTGGTATTCGGGTGGCTATGTTTGGCTGCTGAATAATATCAGACTATCGGATCCAGCTTTATTTGGCACTGAATACAGCCAATTCAGTTAGTATTTAGGATTGTATTTGGTTTGGTCAATTCAAATACACACCCCTAATCAGTATCATGCACCCTCCCAAGAACAGCATATGCAGAATAAAATTATGTCAAATACACATGGATGCAAATGCCTATAGGTTGTATGTGTTTTATAAGTGCCAGTCTATTACAGCATTCAAAAAGGCTAATCAGCAGGATGTGGCTAACATCATTTCACCTATTTCAGTTAGTGTTATTGATCTGATGAGGTCCATCCTCCACTGAAGAGAATATGTACCAGTTTTCTAGCTGTGAAGACTGTAGTAGGGACCATTATTAGAATCTTCAAAGCACAAACCTATCTTGAAGATTTTTTTAAAAAAAAGTTATTGTAGCTGGCCAGTAACAAACTGAGAAAGTGACAAGAAGAAAATGTAAGAACCTGTGCCTTAAGGCACCTTTCATCAAAGTAAGATTGTCATCAGAACGATTTAGTCATCCTACTCAACATAAATGATTTTTTAACACTTGGCTTGAAGTCTGTGGGGTCCCCAAGACACTTGCAGAACAGTATTACTAATGAGGTACTCATTGCATTTCCTTTTTTCCTTACAGCTTTGTACTCTGGGTGATCTATTTCCACTGCTTTTCCTTTCAGAATAACAAAAGAAATGCTAATGGAACCAATTAAGGGGTTTGAATAACATTTAAATGTCTTTATCTTTCAGGTCAGCAAGACACTCACTCATGACAGTTTGAACTGAAATAATCCTTCAAGCCATTCTTTTTATTGCTATCAGCCTCAGGCAGGAAGCACAGGCAACATCCAAAGTCAGACACATCATGGTGCCATAGAGTCACAGTATCATATGGCTGGAAGGGTCACAGTTGACTCCTGAAAAAGCTCAATAACGTTGCCCCAAGATATGATACTGTATACCTGAAACACCCCCACCTGATATATATCCTTTTCATGCCTTTAAAAAAAAATTCACAAGGTTGTGTAATCTGCAAAGGCAAGTTAGGGTTGCTTCTTGGTGATGTGTGCTGTTTCTCCTAGGAAAATTAACATTAGCGATCACTAAGGAGTTGACCTGGATGCATACACAAAGTAAATAAGCAGCAGTTTAGAGCTCAGATTACATAGAGCCTCTTAATGTACACACCCCACCACTAAGTCTGGTGTTTTTGGTAATGCTATGGGGCCTCCTAAACTTGACATAATTTAGAGCAGGGGTGGCCAAACTTGCTTAACACAAGAGCCACATAACATCAGATGTTTGAGAGCCGCAAGGCATGAATGTCAGATGCTTGAGAGCTGCAACTAGATGGGGGAAGAGGAGAGGTGGAAAGAAAGCAACTTTAACTTTAAATGCATTCTCCAAGATGGTCAATAAGGTGGTGGTGGCCTTGAGAGCCACACAATATGTGTGAAAGAGCCCCATGTGACTCCTGAGCCGCAGTTTGGCCACTCCTGGTTTAGAGCTTCAAGAAGTCTGATTGTAGCTTTACTAAAGGAAGTAAAACGGTCTCATCATTCGGAACCCACACCAAAGAGGAGGCTCGGATAGCACACTATTAGATGCTTCCATCTGCAGTAAAAGATGAGATTCACTGTTCAGTTTTTACCAAGGTACCTGGATGTAGCAAACGAGGTGTGTGCTGTGTCATTCTATTATTGTAAAATAACCTTATACTCTCCCCTGTAAAGAGGACGGGGGACTGAGAAAATGGGCTCATAAGTAATGATAATAAGGGATATAATAGGGATTGGCACAAACCCACAAATGAACACTGGTTTGAGCATGAACCAGGCTGGTTCGTTGAGGTTTGAGGAGGGTTTGTGCAGGCTCCAAAGGTATTTAGATACCTTCAAAGCTTGACTGGAAGTGAGCTCCAAAGGCATTTAAATGCTGTTGGAGCCCACCACTGCCCCCTTGGCCTGACCTGAAAGGCTTTTAAATGCCTTCAGAACCCACTTTTGAGTTGGACTAGTCCTACTGAGATCCAAGAGTGAGCTCTGAAGGCCTTTCTAGACCTTTGAAGTTCACTCTACAAGCTGAGTCAAATCGAACTGCTCGACTTGACTGAGCTCTGAGAATGAGATCTGAAGGTATTTATAGGCCTTCTGAGCCCATTTACAGGTGGGCATGGGCTCCAAAGGCCTATAAAAATCTTCAGATCTCACTCTGAGAGCTTAGGTAAGTTGGGCTGCCTAGAGTGAGCTCCAAAGCCCAATAAAGGCATTTGGAGTTAACTCTCAGAGCTCAGTTGGGCCAGCCCATCCTGGACTCTGAAAGCATTTAAATTACTTCAGAGCTCACTCAGGACAGCTAAATTGCTGAACCAGATGAACCACAAACTGGATCCTCCAATGGAGGAGTTCCTTGGAGATTCAGGGTTCATGAAAACCATGAATCGCCATTTCCCCAGTTCATAGCAATCCCTAGTATATAATGCTTCAGAGTGTTCAGTCATTTTTTATAAGAACTCTGGGAAGAAAGCCAGTGAAATTCATATTTGAGAACAAAGCCCACTGCATTTTCTCCTGGTAGGTTGGCAACAAGCAGTGCTCCACTGTGTGTTTTAACCATTTTTTAAATCTGAGCTAGGAACAAGCAGGAGGGAGGGGGAGATGCCCTTCCAGATGCATCTCTTAAGAAATGCTAATAGGTCAACCTAGAGTCAATGGGATAGTCAAATCTCCCCCTTTTCCCCTTTCCAGTCAGGGAGCAGAGAGTTAGGGGGCATCAAATCCTAGAGAAGATGAAAAAGGAACTAACTAGAGGCAAAGGGAAAAGAAGCCTTGACCTGGCTTTACTAGGGTCAAGGGGGAGGGGAAACAGAAGGGATAATAAGAAATAGGTCCCTTTTCTTGGGGATGTGGAGCTGAATAGACCTCTTGTTTGAGGGTGGGAGCAGACAGTCATTTTGAACTACAGCTGGCCTAAAGAGCTGAGAGAAATCTTTAATGTAATGGTAGATCTTTAGAGAGCTAGAAAACCTGAGATCAAGAGCCTGTCCTAATTTTAACCTCTAGTTAGAGCAGGGGTGTCAAACTCAATTGTTATGAGGGCTGGATGTGACATAAATGGGACCTTGTCGGGCAGGGCCATGTGTGTCATAAAATATAATGCCAGCTAGTGGACATATAAACTTTATAAAGGGCACAGACAAACACAATTAAAGTGTTTTTGTCCCTTAAAATAAAACATGCTTAAAACATTTGCATGCTTGCAATATTTTGTTTTACAGTTTCTGGTAAATGTCAGCTCTTGCTATGAATTATTGAATCAAAAACTGCAGACAATGCACTGTACCAACCTTAAACATGTTGTTCAGGTGTGCACATCTGTAAGTTGCAAACCTACTTTTGATTTATTGGCATTCATTACAGAGATCTCATGGTCAATGCTTTAAGCCTAAGACCCATAGGAAAACATGAAGCAGCTGGACATTGTGAGTTTTTGTACATAAGTTGCTTCATTTACTGGTCAAGAACATGTGAAGGCATCATGGCACAGACTGAGAGCTATGTGCTTGTCTACAAAAGATTAGTCTTCCCCAGAAAAATAACTACAACTCTTATGTGGCAGTGCAAGAACAGAGAGGCAGCTATGTATGGTGGTTAGTCTACTGGGAAGTCTAACTTCAAGATCACCAATCAATCAAGAAAAATTTGCTGAGTAAACCTGGGCTGGACACATGCTGGCTTGTTGTTATTGCTCTTCTAAATAGTTCACTTGCTTTCCTACTGAGAAAGACTGAAGGGCATGAATACAGTGAAAGAGGGAAACCCAGTTCCACCCATAAAAAACCCAACAAAACCTCTATCGCTCTCTCTGTAGCAAGGCAAAAAGCTCATACCTTTAATAAAACATTGCTACTCTTAAAAGTGCTTTCTTTGTATCTCTCCTGATGGTGGAAACAGGCAAAGGAAACCTTGCAGGCTCTTTCCCTCCCTCCCCATGGGACAAGGGAGGCAGGAGTCATTAGAAGGAAGAGAGGCTTGGCTCAGTAGCTCTGCCGTGATTGAGTCTGACAAATTAATCACTCAGCAGAGCTATAGAGCCAAGCTCCTACATTGACTGATGCTCCTCCTCCCTCCTCCTCTCTTTGGAGGGGGAAGAGGGAAAGAGAGGAGAGGCTGCTTTACTGGCTGCTTAGTGCAGGCAAGAAACACAAAATGGCGACCAAGGAAGCAAGGAAAAGAGAAGGTAGCAGATGATGGTCAGTTGCTGACAGGCCTGATTGATGCCCCTGTTTTAGAGAGTGGATGAGTGTTTCTGCCCATTTGTTTTGGATTCTTTTGCCCAAATCTGGTGCTGTGCTGAAAGTATGCTTGTAAACATTTTATTTTAAACAAATATTTTAAACTGTTGGTGTGAGGCATGGTTCTCTGTACCACATAGACTTTCCAGTGCTACTTTAAAAAGGGGCTCCAGAGGAGTTGGCAAGCAACTATTCCCCCAGGGACACCCAAGGCATTAAACTGTTCTCTTGAGGGCCAGTCGCTAGGCAGTGGGATACATTGAGATGAGGCATCTGTGCTTGGAAGGGGAACTGAATTCCTACACTGATCAGGTGGTGGTGGGCTACTCAAGAGTAATAGGAATAGTCCCTCCAGGGAGTTGGGAACCCCAACGAGGGCAGGGTGGAATGGAGACTATAGGCCAGTGTAGGCATATTCTGCCACAATCACTTTGCTAAATTAGTGATTACATTGATAAAATTAATTATCACTGGAAAAATCAGTAGCACTTGCTGGATTCTTAGGGAAAATATTTTAAAGGTTTGTAGAAAAGGTCCTAAGATTAAGTATAATCAGGAGTGGAATTCTAGCAGGAGCTTCTTTGCATATTAGACCATATGCCTAATATTCCCTTGATGTAGCCAATCCTCCAAGAGTTTACAAAAAAGAGCCTTGTAAGCTCTTGGAGGATTGGCTACATCAGGGGGGTATGGCCTAATATGCAAAGGAGCTCCTGCTAGAACTCCACCCCTGAGTATAATGATGGGGCATAGATTCTTTGCCAATACATTGTCTCACTCGTTACAAGGTAAAAGGGTAAATTATCATGTTTTTTTTTTTTCTCAGCATGAAATACACTGAGAATAGTAGAATAATTCACTAACATCTAAGTGAATGGTATACCACACCACTAAAGGTACTGCGCATTTTCAACACCCATGTTCGACATTCCAACTTACCATGTTCAAATGTGTCTATCAAGAGTGAGTCAATCACCCAGCCTTTTCAGTTCATGCCAAACGGCAGTGAACACTTGCCAAACAGATTTGCATTGGGGTTTTGTAAAATTGTGCAAGCATAAAGACATTGCTGATTCTAGTCAGGAGCCATTAGAGTCACCAGGGACTACTTAGGCCCCCAAACAGAGGATTTTATTTATTTTACAAAATTCATATCCTGCCTTTCTGCTCTCAGAACAATTTTTTAAAATGATAAAATCACATTTTTAAATCATGGAAATAAAAAAAGAGTTTGTCTATGACTGATTTATATGCTCTGTGACTGGTTTAATTGTCTATTTAAACAATTTCCTGCTGATTGGAGCAGTTACACAGAAAGGGCAGGCAGGGCAGTAGAACTATATTGGGCTGTGTGAGAACACATATGCACAAAAGCTTGTTACACTGTACTTAGAAGGGAAAATAGTGAAGCAACCTCTTGATAAGGTTCCACATAATATTCCTGCTGACAAACTGGTAAAATGTGGTTTGGATTCTATTACTGTTAGATGGATCTGTAACTGACTGACAGATAGCACCCAAAGGGTGATTACAAACCAGCACTTTGGGCCAACTCAGAGACGGCTCTGAAATCAACCCAAAAAATCCTAACACACACAAACATCTGCCACCCGTCCCTGTCCTGTACTCTGGCATCCACAGGCCAGCTCAAAAGGCTACCACTTTGAACGTGATAGCAAAGTTCTGAGCCAACACCCAGTCAGCATCTGGAAGTGGCAGGGTGGATGCCAGGCGACTTCGCTGTGTGAAAGCACCAAGCCACCCCAAGCTGCTTCCACCTCCCCCCCCCCTCAAAAACTGTTGAGAGTGCTTACCTTAACTTGTGCTTAACTTGTTGGGGTAGGAAAGAGCAGTCCAGCTTCTGAGGCCATCTGGCAGACAGGATGCAGGCGCTTTGCTGGAGAGCATGTGGAGGCTTCAGAATGGCTTTTTGAGCCAGCCCAGTTCGGGACACCTCCCAAATGCTCCAAACTGGCCATCACCCAAAGTTTCCTCATCCTTTTGGAGAGGAATGACAAGTGAAGTGCCTCAAGCATCTGTCCTGGGACCTGTTTTGTTTAATATCTTTATAAATTATTTGGCTGAAGGAATAGAGGGAATGTTTATTGTAAGATGGCAAAGGATAAGATGGAGAGCCTGTGCACACACTTCATATACCCTGGGATCTTGCTTGATTCTGTGCAAGGCTCTTTTTCGCAGCTCTCTGAGGATAAATTGGCTGCCCTTAGGGTCCTTATAACTCTAGTCAAGGCTCAGCAAAAGTGTATACTCCAAGAGATTTAGTCCCTTTTGGGGCACCTCAGTTTTGTTTGCAAGGTAGTTTCTCCAGAATGGACTTTTTGCGCCTGTCTTTCCAGGGACACCTTTGGAGTTTGTTCTCCTTGCCATCACATTAGGATTACTAATGGCATGAAGGTGGACTTGTCAGTTTGGTTAACCTTCCTTGCATCTTTCAATTGCATGTGTATCTAGCAAATTCTTTTTGACCCAGGTGTGTTCTGACAGATTAATTTTGATACTTCTGGCAGGTTTGGATTTGAAGTATTTTGAAATGGCTGCTGGTGCACTAGTCATTGGCCCAGTAATTGGGCTGGGGCAGACATTCTTAGGGACCTTACCTTTTTAGAGTTTTTTCTCAGTTCTAGTTGCAGTTACCTTCTTGGGCAGGGGTGGCATTCAAGGATAGGGGGGATTTACTTTTGGTGTGATAACCAAGCCATGGTTTGTGTCATCAGTTGCCAAACCTCACATTCTGAGCAGGTTATGCATATGGTGCATAAATTTGTTCTACTGTGCCTATCTCATATCATCTTTTTAGCACAGTAAATAGCAGGCGCTGATGATAACATTGGAGATGCCTTATCTTGATTTCAGGAGGAGAGATTTCAATTGTTAGCCCTGGAGGAGAACCACTACCTGAACCCTTTCCCAGAGGAAGTGTGGGACCTTGGTGTAGATCAGGGGTGGCCAACGGTAGCTCTCCAGATGTTTTTGCCTACAACTCCCATCAGCCCCAGCCATTGGCCATGCTGGCTGGGGCTGATAGGAATTGTAGGCAAAAAACATCTGGAGAGCTACCGTTGGCAACCCCTGATGTAGATTGATCTTGCAGGGTGTATTTAATTTTATTGCTCTCTCCACACAGCTGGGCAGCTGAGGCCTTCTTGGATTTTGCCTCTTCTATTAGGTGTGGCTCTTGGCCTGTTTCAGAGACCTTGGTCCTTCAATAACTTCCTTTTTGAGGGAACATAGTCTGGAGCCTAGGATTATGGCTGTTCACCTGTCAGCCATAACTTTTGTTTAGCAAGGCTCAGGGCTATCCAGTTCTCTGCTGGTCTTTCATGGCTCACAGGGCAATAGAAGGGTGGAGGAGATTCACTCCTCGTAGACCAGATGCCCACCTTTCAATAACCTTCAGTGTCTTGGTTGTGCTTTTATGGCAGCTTCCATCAATTTGTTGTCTGTGTTTGAGGTTAGCATATTTTGGGCTTCCTTTGCACCGGCATTGTTTGGAGCTTTCTTTTGAAGTGAGCTTGTCTTGGCATCAAGGCATGATCACTCCAGCTGAGTATTGGATTTAAAGGGCATTCACATTCAGAATCCCACCATGCTGGTGCTCCTTCATAAATCCAAGATGGATCAGAAGAGGTGTGGGTCCCACCTTTTAATTAGATTTGCCAGGAACAGTCAGCCTTGCCCCATTCGCCTCACTGGGGAATATCTGGCCAAATGCCATATGCCATTCTGTACAAGGACCTCTCTTCATGCAAGCTGATGGCTCCTTTCTTACCCATTTTCAATTCACTAGTGTACTTGGGTTTGCTCCCATTGAGCTTTGTCCTGGGGGTTTTGGCACTCATTCCTTTCAGATCAGCACTGCCACAATTGCTGCTGAATATGGGCAGCCCCTCCCCCCAATACATTTCACACTCTGGGCCACTGTTTTGCTCCAATTTCCATTTGTGTGTTTTTATTGATGTAATTTTGCCTCCTTTTTTCACTGGGTGCCACTCTGCCTTTAGGAACACAAACACATTTGTTAAGGAAACATACAGTGTTTAACAGCAGTGATCACTCATGAGCCAAGACTTGAAACGGTTTATCTTGCTGCAGCCTGCCTAAATCAGCTGCCAAAGGTTGCATGATAATGATAGTATTTCAGGTTCTTTTCCTTCTGCCTTGTAGGTTGCTTTTTCATCTGTGAAACTGATCCTCTTCCAGTGTCATTTAATTAAATGTTGTTGGGGGTACAGCTCTCATAATGTTGTGCAAAAGCATGATCGTGCAAAATATCTTCATTGATAACACAAGCTTTGCCCTGATCTGGATATCCCAGGCTACCCTAATCTCATCAGATCTCAGAAGTTAATCAGGGCCAGCCTCTGGCTAGTATTTGAATGGGAGACCTTTAATACAAAAATTGTGATGCAGTGGCAGGCAATAACAAAACCACCTCTGAACGTCTTTTGCCTTGAAAGTCCCTTGGGATAGCCATAAGTTAGCTATGACATGACAACACTTTCCATCCCATCCCCAACATAGGCTTAAAAGAACAAACACCATAAATTTTATTTTAAAATACAGTGTTTATGATCACTAGCTAATTTGTTCACTGTTTATTTACACAATTAGCTGTCAAGCAATATTCAATGATGACAGGTCTGTTGTGGAAGGGGAAAACTAGTACACTCATCAAGCTGTGAGGCAACATGTATGTATGAAATACTGCTGATTGTATTGCACTGCCCTGTGCTGTTTCAATGTGAGAAAAGTAACTCAGTGCATAGGGTCAAGCTGCTGAAAAACAGCCAACAGTCTATCAAAACATTAGTTTCATGCTTGTGACCAGCATGAACCAGCAGGAATTCAACAATCTCTAGTTACCAGGCCAGAATCCTGAATGTTGTCTTTTTGCAGACTTGACTTTTGCTGTGGTATCCTCATCACTAATGCCCTGTGCTGTTTCAATGTGAGAAAAGTAACTCAGTGCATAGGGTCAAGCTGCTGAAAAACAGCCAACAGTCTATCAAAACATTAGTTTCATGCTTGTGACCAGCATGAACCAGCAGGAATTCAACAATCTCTAGTTACCAGGCCAGAATCCTGAATGTTGTCTTTTTGCAGACTTGACTTTTGCTGTGGTATCCTCATCACTAATTATGTTTTTTTTTTCTTCACTAAAGAAAGGTCTCACAAGAAATGCATACATCTCACAGTGTTCCAGGCCAGCTTCCATCAATTCACTGATGGGCAATGACATAGAAAATAGCAGTAAATGAGATCATCAGCAAATGAACACTTCCCTTTGATTGTCTCAAGTGGAACTGCTAAGTCTGAGGACATATTACCCACCTGGTAAACTCTACTTTGAATATGAATCACATATTGAGGCATAATATTCATTGTATTTTTCTTAAAGTTCAGTGGCATGATCTTGGAAAAACAAAACAAAACAAAGCGAGTGAGATAGGCCAATATTATGGTAAGTGAATGATTCATTGCTGGCACATAAAATTCTTGCTCTTTAGCAAGATCCTTCTCTTTCCAGGATATGGTGATTTCTTTTTTTTTTCTTCAGTTCCAATAAACAGTTTAAGACTTTCTTCTATGCCAATCAGGTAACATCTATACAGAATCTTGTCACACAGTAGTATGGTATTGCCTACAGGGCTGGTGCTAGGGGTTCTGCCACTTGAGGCAGACCACTGTGCCGCATCCCCCCGCCCCCGGCAAGCTCCCTTGATGGAGCTAATTGTAAGTGCATGGCACAATGATGTCACCAGAAGTGATGTCATCATGCAAGGCGGGAGTGGGGGATGAGAGAGCAATGGGCAGTGAGTGCTGCTGCGCCACCACTTTTTCAACGTACTATGCTCTTCGGAGGCTTCCAAGGAAGCTTCCGAAGAGCACACTGTTTTAGCAGCGCCCAGCCTCTGAAACCTCCAAAGACCATAGTGCACTGTGCAGCTTAGAGGGAATACTGGATCCAACCCACTGAGCACACACAAGTAATTGTGCACAAGAGATGATAGCTGTTGATGCATCCAACTGAAGAACGAAACTTCCGTTTCTGCTACTACTTGATGCAAAATTTATTTACTCATCTCAAATATCTGGCTTCTCATGGTGTTGTTTAACAGAGTTCATATTTATTGTTCATTGAGCCTCAAGGATAAGCCTCACAGCTTCTACTAAACATTGTTTGACTCTGACTATATAGGACTTCTTATAGAGGACTGTATAGAACTTCATACAGAGATCAGTGCATTATGAGATTAAAGAGCAGCTTCATTTGTCTTGGGGGGGGAAGTATGCAGTTGAATAAACATGCAAGATTCTAGAATAATGTTTCCCTAACTTTTGGGAGCCACTACCCCTTTGCTTCTATAAAGTCATTCCTGGTACCCCTTATCCTACCCCATGAAAACCATTATTTAGAATGCATGATCCTCTAAGGATGATAATAATAAAATTTAGAACAATCAGGGCTTTTTTTGAGCAGGAACACACAGGAACACAGTTCCAGCTGGCTTGGCTAGGGTTCTGGCTGGCTTGGCCAGGGTTCAAGGGGTGTGATGTCTATCCATGCTGGTTGTCACATTTGCATTCCTGCTTGGCTTGAGGGCAATGTCATGACACAGTGTCTGTCCCAAAGGGCCATCAAACACTATGCTTTGATGATAAAAAAAAAAATTCAAATGCTTCAACTGGGGGGGGAGGGGAAGAAATTATAAAAATCCTTGTTTCCAGGCTTTTTCTGAGCAGGAATACACAGGAACATAGTTCCGACTGGCTTGCTGTGAGAGATGTGTAGCCTAACATGCAAATGAGTTCCTGCTGGGCTTTTTCTACAAAAAAAGCCCTGAGAACAGTTACAATTAATTGTAGAACAAAGTTAGAGTCCAATGGCGCCTTTTAGACCAACAAAGTTTTATTCAAGGCATCAGCTTTCATGTGCACACACACTTCTTCAGATACAATGTTTCTATATTTGTTAGTCTTAAAGGTGCCACTGGACTCTAACTTTGTTCTATTGCTTCAGATTAATACAGCTACCAAGCTGAATCTAATTAATTGCACATGTATTCAAAATCCAATTAAAACTTTTTTAGTTTTATTTATTCAAGAAAATTGATGAACTTGATTCAGTGATCAAAGTGTGATGGTCATTTAGCCATAATCTTAAAACATTTAGTAACTTTATCACTGTTCTGTAAATTCTTAGTGTGATGGATGGGCTTGAAAAAGTGATAAAGTCATTTAGCAGGAGTCTTAAATCACCACGTTTAGTAATTTGGACTTGATTTTTGGAGAGAAGTTCGGTGACTGCACTAAAACCACATCCCACCAAATATGATACTGGAAATGTAACAAGGAGCTTCTTAACCACTGCCCATAGTGCAGGATAATGATCAGAATTTTTTTTCTGTAACCAAAACTCCTGGTAAGATTTCTTACACTTTGCTTTCAGCGCAATGTCATTTTGTAGCACAGTTCTTCCCCCACCTTCCTTGTTATCTGAAAATGGATTTATCCAGGGCTTTTCTTTTTTGTAGAAAAAGCCCAGGAGGAACTCATTTTCACATTAGGCCACGCCCCCTGACATCACCATTGTTTCACACAGGGCTTTTTTGTAGAAAACCCCCCAGCAAGAACTAATTTGCATATTAGGCCACATCCCTTGAAGCCAAGTCAGCTAGAACTGCATTCCTGCTCAAAAAAAGCTTTGGATTTATCACCTACTCACCTAATCTGGAATTTCCATCCAAAGAAGATGTTGCATGCAACACTCTAGGACGGTTATGGGGAAAGCTTCTATGGATTTTTGGCTACAAATTACAAGAGTTTTTCCAAAAACCAGAGCATCATCACTATACATTCCCAATGTGATGACTATACTTCCAAGTGATGTCATAATGTCAGGGATGGTGTGTGATGATATCTCTGTTTGGGGGTGAGTTTTTCCCCCTTGGCTAGCTGGCTGGTAGCAGATTAGAGCCCCAAAGATGGGGTATCCCCTGGCTGACCTAGGGGTCTGTCAACCCTAACCATTCTAAAAATGCTTCTTTGTATAATTCCTTTCTGTAGCAATGAATTTGCAGCTCTTTCTAATTTGCGACCTCCCTGCTTGGTTTAAGGCTGCATACACACCTCTAACCAAGAGTTAAATTCAGGTTAGGCCCTGGCCTGATCAGAACTTATAGTAGGAAAGAAAGCAAAGGAATCCATAAGTAACAAATGTCAGTATTTTAGCCACAATAACCTTCTTGGAACACTGAAACTAAAAAGTTAGTTTCTTTGGCTAGCCAAGTTGGTCTGCAACAGAACAACTAGATTTGAGTCCATACATCTTAGAAATCAACAAGATTTTCAGGGTACGAGCTTTTGAGAGTCAAAGCTCTGACAAAGGGAACTTTGAAGGGGGAAAAAATAATCTGCTGTTTGCAAATCCTAATACTTCCTTTTCCCCTTTAGATTTTGAAAAGCTCTATAACAAAAAGTGGGAGAGAAGGAGACAATGGTATAGCCTGATCTCCCCAGATCTCAGAAGCTAAGCAAGGTTGGTGCTTGGAAGGGAAACCAAGGAAACTGCAGAAGAAGGCAGTGTCAAACCACCTCTGCTTCTCACTTGCCTTGAAAACTCTTTGCTGGAGTCACCATAAATTGAATGCAATTTGATGACACTTTACACACACACACACACACACACACACACACAAAATATAGAGCAGCAGTGTCCTAATATCCATCATGCTGAGAAATGCCTGTTTAACCAGCAGACATAATGGGGGAACTTCAAATGAAAGAATATTTATCAATAATTATAATAGCACAAATAATGAACAGCTGACCAATAAGCTAATTTATTTACTAGAATCATAAATCAGCTTGTTATTCCTCCTCAAATGGAGAAATTATCCCCAGGTTAAGAACTTAGGTTTTGATGGGATTTATATTTTGCAATGACTTAAAAAAATTACTCTGGATTTTTACATTAAATTGTTTTCAAAGCATTTGTATTAAAAAGCAAATGAACAATCTCAGTTACTTTAAAAATAACTCATCCAGCACATTTCAGCTACAAAACCAGGCTAGAAAAGGAATGGTTCAGCAATATATAACCATATTTTAATAGGGTTATTCATCTGAATGGCAGTGTGAAACTGTATGAAATTAGGGCTACATTTCTGCCATTTCATTTTGTTGAAGTTTATAAATCCAGCTGTGTGGACACTGGATAGAAGAATATTGATAAAGGCATAGTGATCTCATAGTAATATGAAACAATTCTCCCTTTTTCACATTATGACTTCTAAGTCTGAATGTAGCATTAATAGATCTTAGCGGCTATTTTATTATCTGATTTTATTTTAATAATTTTTATATTGAATTGGGAGGGGGGGGGTTCCAATTCCAAAGGACCTTGAGTTGACTTTTTCCCTTGATCCATGTTACCCAAGTCTGCATACCATGATTCAGTCCTGTTTCTTCCTCACAGGGCACAACTGACTTCTCCAGCCATACTAATTTTGCATGAAATTATCACTACTGGTATTTGAATTAAACATTGTTAAAGCTGTAATTTACAGGGACAAACAGTTTAGAAGCACTACCAAAGTTTACTATGTCCGGAATTTGATGGTGAATTTTCAGCACTGCTTCTATAGATCTGGAGGATGAATTTCTGGAGAATTTATCAGAATTCTGGGGGAATTGTGCAAAGTCATTATCAGTCCATTGTGCAGGACGCACTCTACACAGAGTGGATGGTCCCTCTCTGTTTCCACCTAAGGGTCATATGGTGGGAGGCAGAAGTGATTAGGCCATGGCTCAGTGGCAGACTATCTGCTTTGCATATAGGTCTCACAATCAGATGTTAGTTAATGATGCAAAATATCTCTGCCTGAAACCCTGGAGAATTGCCTCCAGTTAGACAAAGTACATAGCACTTACCTGGAGACCAACGGTCTGATGCAGTATAAAACAACATAATGTGTCAGTGTAAATAAAATCTTGGGAAACTGATTTATCTGTAAATAGCTGTGTCAGACTTTCTATTTTTTTAATCTGATACCAAAATTTGAAAATATGAGAATTTTTCAACAGTTGTGCCTTGTGTTGAATGATGTTTTGTATACACTGGAGCTGAACCCTCAGCTATGAATGTCTAGTCCCTAACTGTTGACAACTTTCTGATTTACCCAGGCCTTTTGTTTGCTCAGAGAAAACTAAACTCAGCTTGGAATTAGAAGAATATTGAATATTTATTTATTTTCTTTGAAGCCCAGCTTCAACTCAAAACACATCTGTCTTAAAAACATATCAAAAATGCAGCAACTTGAGTTCAGGAGGAATACATACATGCCATGCATCCAGTCCAAGATTTAGAGTCCTCAATACTTTAAGAGCTTCTGTGTTCAAATAGTTTTAAATATATTGGGTCCTCCCCCCTCACCTAGTATGTTTAGTTGTGCTGCAAGATGCTATACACAGCTGCCAGCTGGGTCATTTAAAAAGTATTAGGAAAATGGGGAGACCTTACTGTGGATACATCTGGTATGCATTTCTGCTATCTTTATTTTGTTATAGCAATTGATAAAATCACATTTTTGTTTTAATTAAAACATAATCCCAGGGAAATAGTGTGGTGTATAGATACATAAGAGCCTGGTGGCACAGAGTGGTAAACTGCAGTACTGTAGTCCAAGCTCTGCTCACAACCTGAGTTCAATCCTGGCAGAAACTGGGTTCAAGTAGCCGGCTCAAGGTTGACTCAGCCTTCCATCCTTCCAAGGTTGGTAAAATGAGTACCCAGCTTGCTGGGGGTAAAGTGTAGATGACTGGGGAAAGCAAATGCAAACCACCCCATAAAAAGTCTGCCAAGAAAATGTTGTGATGCAACATCAACCATGGGTCAGTAATGACTTGGTGCTTGCACAGGGGACTACCTTTACCTTTTTATGGATGCATATCCAAATGGAAAGTCTCTGTATAGTTTAGCAATACTCATCATGTTTCCAAATATCTGTGTTCCCTGCTCAAGTGTGGCTAGACACTAGAGGTAGATACAAATCACCTCACAAACTAAAGTTTGTGATGAATTTTGGTCAGTTCATGCATCACAAAATCAAGTTTGTGGCACATCAGCTGGACTTGTCAGTTTCAAATGACTCTTATAAGTTTCAAGAGCCCCCTTTCCTTTGCTAACATTTTTTTTGTGTTCCAATTTTCTTGCACAGAGCTTGCAAAATCCCCTACCCCAACTGGATTTCCTGTGACAATGTGCATTGAGATCAATTAGTCCTTTTAAGCTTGCATTGCCACACTGGTACTGTGGTACATTGCCCTCCCCCCAAGACAGAGGGGGAAGAACTTTCCTGGGGTCACCTTTTTGGGGGGCTGTAACTTGGATCCCATATATCCAATCCTTACCAAACTTGGCAGGCAGGTAGAGGAGAATCAGCTGGAGATCCTCTGTGAGATTGGTGTTTATAACATGCCGGGGGGAGCGAGCATGTAAGCCACTCTGAACTGAACCAGTTTGTTTGACTTCTGTCCATGGTTCATAAGTGTCTGTTGTTTGTGAACTGGGCATGCCACAAACCATGAAGCAAACCACATTTTCCTGGCTTGCGCCCATCCCTATTAGACACAGTATCAGTCTAGGTTCACAGAAGTTCTTTCTGGATTGTGCCCTTAGTATTATGGGGCACAGTTTTAGTTGGAAAGGCCACAAGCATGCTTAAGTAACTTCTTTAAGAGTTAACACACAGCTAGGCCTGACTAAGAAGAAGTAAAGAGAGAGGAGTTACCAACATTCCAGTCTTATCTTTAACAGAAATTTAACTTGCACTATGTCTTTCTGTATTTCTACTGTGTTTCTAAGTAGCAATAGAAGGAGGAGATTCTTAGAGCCCAAACTGGATTTATCTTGTCAAGGCACGTGTGAAATAGAATTTCATTCTGTGACAGAAATCCCGACCAATTAACTGATGCCAACCGGGCAAAATGTATCAGTAGTGTGTACTTGGCTGTCAAGATAAAATTATGCTGGATGTTACAGCCAGTTAGTATGCGTATATGCCAACATGTGCCACCAAGTTAAAGTACTGCCCACCCTGAAAGGGTAGAGCAGCTTAGTATGCAGGCTTTGGCATAGCTTTGTTCTCCATTTATTGCAATAAGTGTTTTTTCTTCCTCCTCCACCAGAATTCACTGAGTTTTTCTATGGGTCAAGAACACTTATCGCAAATTTGTGGAACAGTATCTACATGCATCATCTTTTAAAAAGATGACAAGCATTAGGCACTTGTGTGGTATAGTGGTTAGAATCTTGGATTATGATTTCTGTTCAGCTATGGAATTTCACTGGTTGACTTTGATCCAGTCAGTCTTTCTCAGCCTAGTTTACCTCACAAGAACATTGTTGTGAGGAAAAGATAAAAGAGAAGAAAATTATGTAAACTGTCTTGCCCCCCCCCCTTTTAAGGAGAAAAGTCGGATATTAATATCGAAACAAACATCTCAACATGGTGAAAAAGTGAAAAAAATAACTCAGATATTCTGGAGGAAAGTTACAGGAAAAGAAATTGAGGCACATTCACCATCTATTTTCACCATCCATACATCTCTGTCACATCTAGAATTGTTTTTAGCAGCACTTTAATTCTCTGTTAAGCAGTACTTGGTAACCTGATGGATGCTTACAGGGTTTTGGCCAAGGGTAGAGAAAAACTAAGTACAAGATAGTATTTTTTTTTTCTGTGGGATGGAGATAAAGACACTTCTGATCTACGGTGGAGCAAATTTGTAACAGCTTTAATACATGTTAATATTCTTCTGTTTCATTCTATTTTGTTTTCTCCTTAAGTCAAAACTGAAGTCCTGACTTGCTATCTATTCCTCATAAAGACTTCTTGAGTTTAATTTAACAGACTTTGCTTCCTGCTTCTTCTACCAGGAAAAATAGTTGCTACAAGCAAGAACCTGCAAGAACTTGCGGGGGGGGGAGAATATTATTTTCCCCTCCCCACTATTTCCTTTATCCCTTCCATGAAAGTCCCCATAGCCTCTCCCCTTTTCCTACTGCATTATCTCTTTCCCATTCAGCAGCCAAGCTCCTTTATCTGTCCCTGTCTTCAGCTCCCCTCCCCTGGCAGTCTCTACTTAGAAAAAGTCTTGTGCAGTGCCAGCTGCTGGGCCGGACTCACTTCCATGGTAGGGAACCCGCAAGGACTTGTGGGGGGCATAAGACATGCCCTTTATTCCACTTCCCACACATTTTTCCTTTTCCTCCTCCTGACAACCCCCTTATCCTCTCCCATTTCCCAGTCTCATTCTCTTTTTCTCAGCCATTCACCAACCTACCTTTTATCTGCCTCCCATCTTCAGCTATATTTATTATTTATTTACTTCAGTTATACCTCACCTTTCTCCACACTGAGGATCAAAATGGCATAAATCATTCTCTCCTTTTCATTTTCACAACCCTGTCAAATAGGCTAGGCTGAAAGTATGTGGTTGGCCCTAATCACCTATTGAGCTTGCATGGCAGACTAGTGATTTGATCCTGGTTCTCCCAGACCCTATTCTCAAGCTCTGCCTGTTTACATAGGGTGGCTGCTGTTGAACAATAGCAAGCGGACAGCCCTAGATAAGTTGTGCAAGTAGGATGGTATCAGGTCAACCTTCCGCTGCCTTTTACTGACAGAAACCAAGCCTAGAATTCTAAGACAGCCTAACAACAGCCACTAAGGGCTTCCATTTGATAAAGCTCCAGACACTCCTTTTATCTTTTTGTGTTTTTAACCCCACCAATTTTTTAATTATTATTTCATATTTTTCTGCAAAATTGAGGTGATTTTCAGGTTTGTAGCAAGATCTGTCTTGTCTGTTCATGGCTCTGTTCATCAGATTTAAGTATCCTAAGATTTGGACAACTTGGCTATTAGAATACAAAAGCAGAGACTCATGGGGAGATCATGGGGAAATCTCCCCTCTTCCCTTCTGCAGCCTCTTCCCTTCTAACAAGTCTTCTCCACTTCTTCCTCCCCAGTCACTGTTTTTCTGCCTGTGTGAAAAGTGGGTGTCATATTGACCAAAGTCAATTATTTTACAACTTTCAAAGTTGGTAGGATCAAGTGGCAGGAGCTATGAGTACTTTTATTTGCTTGTTCAAAACACGCACACACACACTTGTTTTCTTTATGCTGCTGCACTCAATTCAAGGTGCTGGTATTGACAATTAAAGCCCTGTATAGCCTGGCTCCAATAACCTTTAAGGACCACTTTCTCCCATACAAACCTACCTGCTCATTCTGTTCATCCTCAGAGGCTCTATGTCAGTTGCCCCCCACCATTTGAGGTTAGATAGGTGGCACTAAAAGTTTGGAATTCCCTCTCCACAGAGATTCGTCTGTCTCACTCTATCAGTGTCTTTTGCCAGCAGGTGAAGACTGTTGTGAGGAAAGCCCCTTTTTCTAAACATTATAGATACCAGCATGGGTGCCAGTGTCAAGTCTGCAGATTCAATAACAAGTCCTTGTTGATAAAAGTAACTAGTTTATTAAAGTCTGGTACTTGTGGCAATGCCAGTATTGAAAGACTGAAGTTCATACAGTAGGTATCAAGCTATAAGGGATACATCAAAAGGATTCCTTTGGGAGGGGCACTATGCAGGGCACATTCACACATAGATGTTACAATTTCATTCTCAGGCTCCTTGGCCTTGAACAAGACAGACTCCTGACTCCTACATTGCCTCTAGCCTGAGAAGGCACCGATTATCGCTTCACACTCTCCCATTTCCCAAAGCAATACTACATAACAAAAGGGAGGGAGTCGGTCAGAGTTTAAGCTAGCAGCACTTGAATATACTTTGGTTCTTTCCCAGAATGCTCTGCCTGAGCCAGAGTTATGCACAGACTTGACAGCCAGCACACCGGGAGAAGGTGACTCACACTCATTTGGCCAGAGAGTGTGAGCACGCCTATCCAGGACTTGTATTGTACAAAGAGCCGTGAGTTAACTAGACACTCTAAACCGGTATAGAGCGTCTATAAGCAAAAAGAACGTCTTCCAGTCATTCAGAGTATCAGCCATGGAGCGGAAGAAACTGCGCCGCCAGGGAGCTGTCCAGGCGAACGGTTATGAAGCACTGACCATGGAATCCATTGTGGAAGGCTAATACCACATGCAGACATCTTCCCAACAGGCTTACTTCCAGTTTAGCAGGACTAAAGGCTCACGTACACATCGGAGGTCACCTTTGGTTGACCCATCAACTCAAAAGACTGTTTAAATGTTCGGCAGTCACTTCCTTTGATCAACGGAACCCAGAACAAAGGCTGGTGCCAAGAAGGAGACTAGAGAGGAGAACAACCATCTCCAGCCAGTACCAAGGCTTTTGTCTAAACCGGGTGTTACCTAGGCACCAATTTGAATACCTATTGTCACCATAGTGTTAGTTTGAAGTGCCCCTTTTTACATTCATTTTCTCATTCTTCTACACAGCGGTACTTTGGAGCCTCCCCTGGGTACTTTTCAATATGAAAGCCTCTCCAGGTAACAACCTACCCAGCAAGTTGATTGGTCAGCCCCCAACACCCAATAAGGTGTCACCAATCAACTCCCCATTGGCTACTGCATAAGTCCAGCCCTTATGATCATTGCAGAACCGCCCCTTTTTCCTTCTATCCCCTGAGGGTCAGCAATAGTTTATTTAACCTCTGACCCAACTTTTACTTGTGTGTGTATCTATCAGTATCCCAATCCCTGCTGTATAGATCCATCCCTGATTCCTGATCAGTTTCGGGCCCCTTACCCACACCCTCTTTTGTCACCATTGGAGCCTTCCTTGAAGACTACGATAGGTAAATATCACCCTGTGTGTCTACCCTGATGTTCCTCTATCTATCTATCTATCTATCTATCTATCTATCTATCTATCTATCTATCTATCTATCTATCTATCTATCTATCTATCTTTCCTAGGACTGTATGTGTGATTTTATGAATATTTTATCTGTATGGAAGTCTATACTTTTCCTAATAAATTGTAATTGGTTTCACTAAATTAGAGTCCCAAATATTTAAGCGTTACTTTTCTGGACGTGTATTCTTGTATACATTGGTAAAAGATCCCTAGTGAGCCAGGTGCCCACCTGATAATTCCCCAACCTCATTTTTAGGGCATTTCGGCTTACACTGTTTTGTTTCATCTGGCATACCCCCAGTAATGGCTATTTGCCCTCCTTCTAGCATTATTTGTGTGTGTGCATGTGCGTATAAAATTTTAATTGCTTAAAAGTTTTAATGTTTTTATGTTCACTGCATTACGGACCTAATTGGGTGGAAAGGCAGCATAAAAATATATTGAGAAGACGTAACAGAAGAAATCACCATGGAGCTGTCATTGCCAGTCACAGCCATATATTTTCTGTAACATGTAGGTCCAGATTCTTGTTGTTCAGTCGCACAGTCTAGTCTGACTCTTTTCGACCCCATGGACCAAGTCACACCAAACCCTCCTGTCTTCCACCATTCTCTGAAGTCTGCTCAATTTCATGTTAGTTACATCGGTAATGCTGTCCAGCCATCTCATCTTTTGTTGTCCCCTTCTTCTTTTGCCTTTGGTCTTTCCCAGCATCAGGATCTTCTCCAGTGAGTGCTCCCTTCTCATTTGCTGGCCAAAGTATTTGAGCTTCAGCATCTGACCTTCCAGGGAACAGTCAGGGTTGATTTCCATTAGGACTGACTGATATGATCTTCTTGCAGTCCAAGGGACTCTCAAGATTCTCAATAGTAACTCCTAAAGTGGTTCATTGGGCAAGTAGCAACATCAGCTGCTGAGTACCACAATGGGGAGAAAGAATCCTATGTCATCTGAAGGTTGCAGGATGCAGATAACAGACAGACTGGAGCTGTTTCCTTATTACCATGCAAGCACATTGTGTGGATAGCAGCACCTGATCCATGCACAAGTGATGACATCACTGGGTTCATGTGAAGCACTGCTAGCCACTTTGCAACTTATGCCTGAAGAATGCTGAGGCAACAGCCCCAGGGTGTTGGTCACCACCTCCTGACACACTCTGCTCTGGAAAGATGCCAGATCAGGAGCCCTGAATGGTAGACACGGTGGTCTTTCAGGGAACCATACCATGAACTGCCACTACATAGTTCTGCTGTATGTACTTTTTGGCTTACAAGACACTATGGTTTTCCTTGACGTGTGAACCTAGTTCAAAGACCTGTCATAGCAGCTGAGGGTTGGGGTGTTTTTTTTTTACATCTTTGATTTTCTTTAGCTTCAATCAAAGGCAGCAATCAACCTGTGAAACTCAGAGGGTTTGTGCTTCTTCTGACAGAGCTTTTCTGTGCAACTTCCCACAGATTGTAAGTACAAAACAGTTCAGCTTGTACCTTGCAGAAGAGAGGAAAAGCAAGCAAGCAGTTCTTGTGTTGGGGGTGCAAACTTGCCTCAACTTCCCATTTGTTTTGGTTTGACAGCTGTTGTATCTTTAACTAAAGATAACAACTGAAAAAAGAGATTGTCACACTCTTCTTTGAATGCCCATGGTTTATTTTTAGCTTCCGTTTCCTTGACTGTCATCTGTCAAAGGTTTTCTTTTAACTTCAGGGTTTTTATCTATGAAAATCCACAGCACACTCCTCAGTATAGCACACCAACTAGAAGAGAGAGGCGGACCTCACTTTCAGCAGTGGCAATACTCTAGTAGTAAGGAACAGGAAGAGTTTATGGGAATTTAATTCAAATATTTATGAGAAATAAAGCTACTTAGAGCTGAATCCAATGTTTAAACTCCACTGCTTTAGAGTAATGTATTAGGCCTTTCCAAACCACTGCTTAACTTTCTTGCTATTTGTGGGCCTTAGTTCTGATATCTGGGATTTAAGCACTGACCTTAGTATTAGATTTCTTAAATGAGCAGCACAGCAGTTTTGGAATACTTTACTCCCCAACAATAGACATCTGAAGATTTCAGTTGCACAAAGCTGATTGGCTTGTGATAAGACATAGTGGAAAATCCTTTATATGCTTTTAAACCATTTCCTGGTCATCTGTAAAAGCAACAATTTTATAAAACAGATGATACAATCCAGTCCACCTTTACGTATGCTAGACTCAACTGAATTCAGTGCACTGCATGCAAAATTGCCTGCTGGATTGCACACTGCCAGTTGTATATGAAGACAGGCATCAGCTAAGGCTCTCAGGAGATGAGAAGCTTGATAAAAGTCATTAATCCACACTGTGCAATTTTAACCTGAATACAGCAAAGCCATCATTAGTTGTACTACAATTATTCAAAACAAATACAGCTCCAGTGGATACCATAAAACCTATTAATTGCCCAAAGGCAATTGAATTCCTAAGGAAACCTCTGCCATGGCTCATGCTTGGAACTGCTGTTTGTTGGGGACAATATAAAGGTTCCACATACTATCCTTGTTGACAAGTTAGTAAAATGTGGTTTGGGTCCTGTTACCATTAGGTGGATCTGTAACTGGTTGACAGATCACACCCGAAGAGTGCTTGTGAATGGTTCCTCATCCTCTTGGAGAGGAGTGACAAGTGGAGTGCCTCAAAAAATCCCAGAAAGCTACTAAAAATAGAAAACAAGTCAATACTATTATTACTTTAAAATTGTGTCTATATTTTTCAATGGAAAAAGTTTATTTTTCCACACACAAAAAAGATTGAAAAGTAGCTTCAGTTCTTTTAACACTTTTTATCCTAAGCATGTTTACACAGAATTCTCTTTTTTTTTGTGGGACTTACCTTTCAATAATCTCTTTTAGGATTCCAGTCTGTAATTTCAAAAGGCAATTTGCATTAGTTATATCATGGTAACTTTTATACATTGTTCTTAAGTTTAACTGCAGACTCTTGAAACATCACCAAAGGCCGTCCAGTTCAAGAAAACAAATAAAAACATAGTTTACCTGCTTGATTGCTTGGTTTTGTCTTTTGTTGTACTCATTTTCTTGTGCTAACTATTCTGTTTGTTCAACTTTCACTCAACCTGCATGAACAAATTTGCTTGTGTAAGTAGTGCCAAATTGCTTTCTTGTGCCATTGTTATTAAAAATAGTAGCAATTAATCTTTGTCCAACAAAACTCACCTTTTGTTCCCCCAGCTGAGATTCCAATATTTGTCCTGTGAATAATTGAGGCATAAATAAAGCACAAAAGTGTTTCCCAGTTGACTTTCTTAAGGCAGTATGGCTTCCTTGGACTTTAGACAGTGGGAAAACCTTCACTTTTCTCAGATTATAACACCATCCTAATGTCAATACTGAGCTGATGATGAGGATAAAACTCTCTCTCTCTCTTGTTTATTTTAACGCATACAGCACAACTTTGGGCTTATCAATGCAAATACACTTTGTTCTAAAAAATACAAATTCAGCACTGGAGTAAAACAAAAGATCCATAAACAGTGAGAAATGAAGTCCAATTCAGATTTACAGAGATTTATATAGAGATCCCCCATACAACTAATCTCTGTAATATGAGCATATCAGAATGAGCACTTTTGTTCATCGTTCCATTGCTTCTGTCTATTTGTAATAGGAAGGTAGGGTATTTAGCAGTGTTTCCAAACAATTTATAAGAGTTCACCCTATATTTGGTGGTAAGCTACTTAGACTGACAAGCAAGGCCAGAAAGAACAAATAGGATTTTATTGACTCCTCAAATCAATTAATCTCTCTGGGCTTGGAAACTGAAGTACTAATACTCCAGTCATCTGTAGGAGTAGTCCTGTTGATCAATGGAGATCAGGCCTGCAGTTAACCTGCCTGCAAGCTGCCCTAGCGGCTCAGCAAACCAGTTACCCAGATCCAGCTTCCAAAAGTTTATTACAATTTCTTGCACAACCCATTCAGTATTACTTGCCTTATATTTTAGGGTTGCCAGTCCTCAAGTGAGGACTGGAGGTCTCTAGGAATTACATCTGATCCCCAGAATAGAGAGACTATAGAGGATTCCTCTAAAGAAAATGGCTGCTTTGGAAGTTGGACTCTATGGTATTTCACTTTACTGAGATTCCTCTCCTACCCAACTTCTACCATTCATAAACTCCAACTTTCCCAATCTTCGGGAATTTCTCAACCTGGAGCTAGCACCTCTGTTTAGCACATACTAGTGCAGTGGCCAGGACTTAAACCTTCTTGTTATCTACAGATGTTTGTAGTTAGACAAATGTGTTTCTTTTATATGGTGAGGGGAAATGCTCCTCTACCAGCAAATATATTATGTCACCTCCATCAGCACACTGACTTGTAGCATGCAAGAGTGTGACTGATTTTGCACTATCCTTGCTCCATGCCAGGCTTCCCTTTTTCTCTGGAGCAAGCTAGCAATTTCACACAAGCTGCTCCATGCCGCCTGTTTTTTCAGGTTTACATTGCCGCATGCCAAATCAGGGGTTGCCATGATAAAAAAAAATAGCAGTTCGGAGCAGCTTGTGCAAAATCGCTAGCTTGCTCTGGAGAAAAGGGGAAGCCTGCCATGGAGCAAAGTTAGTGCAAAATCAGTCTGTATGTTGTTCTGTGTTGGAGTAGACCTGAGCTAGCACACAATACTCTCTTGTAAAGAGTGCAGAAGGTAAGGAGGGAGGTTCATAACTTTTGGACACACCCTTAAAGGCTTTAATGTCCAAATATAAGCCTGAGTTAATTCTTTTATTACAACACTGAAATTCTTCTTGATTCCATTAAAGTCAATGAGATTTGATGCATAGTTAGGATTTTTATCCAAGAATAAGCATTTAAATGTGATCTCAGGAGGAAATTGGATTTTATAACTGTGTAGTGTTATCCTTATCCTTGTCATTGATTTGACTCCTTTCAATGGTACAATGTGCTATATGGGACTTTTGTATTAAGCATATAACCACAAACCACAGAAATGCCTTTATGGAAAAAAAAAACAGACAAATCGGACCTATGCTGACAGCAGATGAATAAAAATTGGATTATTGCACATAGGGGAAAAAAATTCAGGTAGACTATCTTAGAACAATAGTCCCTATTGGACATTGGGCTGAATTTAGCCTTCTTTCTTACAGATAGCCTATTCAGCATCCAAGGAAAACTAACATTTAGAAGCCAAAGCAACTAACATCATATATAATAGTACAAAGCTACAAGTGTTTATCCTTCTATTGGAATGTAATTTTCTGACATCATGGTCTTGCGGGCATTCATTTATAGAGAAATAAATCTTGCTTTGCTGGATAGATGGGACAGAAATATTGGATGTATCTGCTATGAAGGACAGATTTCAGTTCATAACTGGTGGTTAGATCCCCCTGACTGTCAGTTTTAGTTGCCAGTATCCTTCTATCAGTAAGTTTGTTCAACAATTACAGTGAGCACATGTACAATCCATGTACACTGTACACTTGATCTTTCATGTATTGGGTAATTCTCATGTTACTTTCAATGATCTTTCTTACAAAAAGATGTGTGGATGCACAGGCAGGATGTATGTGGATTCACAGTAATTTGTGAACAAGAGTATTAGAGAAGCAATTCCAAACCTTTGAAGGAATGTTACAAACAAATTTGGTTGGAACTGCAGCCTGTTGCTTCTATGGCTACTATTTTCTACCACCACTGTGTAATTGTTTAATGAAAAACTCTTTAATAAGGATCAATGATTCAAATACTACTGTGCAAACAGTAGACAACAATGCACAAGTATCAGCTATGATTAAAAAGGTAAAGGTAGTCCCGTGTGCAAGCACCTGTCATTTTTGACTGGGGTGACGTTGCTTTCACAGCAGACTTTTTTACAGGATGGTTTGCCATTGCCTTCCCCAGTCATCTACACTTTCCCCCCAGCAAGCTGGGTACTCATTTTGCTGACCTCAGAAGGATGGAAGGCTGAGTCAACCTCGAGCTGGCTACTTGAACCAGCTTCTGCTGGGATCGAACTCAGGTCATGAGCAGAGGGCTCTGACTGCAGTACTACAGCTTGTCGCTTCTATGGCTTCTATTTTCTACCACCACTATGTAATTGTTCAATGAAAAACTCTTTAATAAGGATCAATGATTCAAATACTACTGTGCATACCATTATGTAGACAACAATGCACAGGTATCAGCTATGATTACTATATTGAATATAATATCATAACAACTGCAGTTGCTGTTGTGGCATTTACAGATCTTCACTGTAAACCTATGAGATAGTGGTGTACCACAGTTTCACCATCTTGTGCCCAAACTGCCTTGCAAACCAAGTCTGAATATCCATCATTTTGGAATTGTTTTTCTCTTGAAATTTTTTCTCCCTCTCCTTTCCTTTGTATGCACTTGTCTAAACATGGTACCCTGGCTAGTACATTTCCTACTTTGGATATTTGCAACAGACCATTGTCTGTTAGTTTACTTTGGATGTATGATCCTTCTTTTAGGGTCAGCCATATAAAATCTTAACTTTTGTAAAAGAACCCAGAGAACCACAGAACAGTGAACATCAAGCTGAACCACAAAACAGTGCTGTGCACATTGGCCAAATTTAGGGATCTGCTTGTCCTTTTGAAGTACGGACAACAGAAAGAGCAAAATCATGCATTCACTATTCACAACACCTTGAATTTCTTTTCTGTAAATAAAATTGATCTATTTTGCCCCCACAGACAGAAGGAAGAGACAGACACAAGGGTTTGGGTAACTAAGGGCCACTTTCTTTATTATTAAATTAAAAACAAGGGCTATAAACACAACAGGCAGCACGGCAGGGCCAGGGGATGAAATATCCCTCCCCTGCCGCATGATGGGCAAGCCACCCTGCCCCTAAGTATAGCCAAAATGCATGGCTCGTATCCGGCCGGCCTAGCAAAGGTTATGCCCTCGAGTTCCAACCCCCATCTGCATGGCTGAAGGGCGGATCAATCCACGCAAACCCGAGACAGTCCGCTTCATCACTCAATTAGTCCGCACAGCCCAGGAATGATTTAGCTAGATCCTGTGCCTGAAAACTGGGGTGCTATTGGTGCTCACTGAGCTGCATAACGAAAGTTAGGCAAAAAACCCAACCAACCAGAAAGTGACGCAAGATCATGGCCGACTACACAATCAAAACCTGAGGCCAACGACTCCTAATGATTCAAGCCTAGATTGCTTCCTCCCAAATGCAGCACCACAACATGTGCTGGCAAAACATGAACATTTTCAAAAAGCAAGGGCAACAGGCCCAACCAATGGAGACCCCGCCATCAACGCTACTCTACGGTAGCCCACTTGCTGTGCCCCAGCTGTGACCCGGCCGAAGTCCTCCTGGCCTGATGGGCAGCCCAGAACACGAAGCTGTGCCCGCATATAAGGATGTGTTGTCTCTTCCCATGGACAACAGCATCTGAGAAAAGAAGAAAACAGTGAATAACCACACCTTCAATTATCTGATTCCAGTTACTGCAGCGCCAGAGGGCAGACATAGCCTTTATAGGCCGAGGAACACCACCTACCAAGCTTCTGAATGGATGGTAGGGAGTACCCCAGAGCCACCGCCGTAGAAGTCACCCCTATGCGGAAAGAATGAGTGCCAAACTTAACCCCCGCCAGGCCAAGCCTGGCGAGAGCTTTGACAGTCAGAGACCAAAACTGATGCTTCGTCAGGGGACTACTGTCTCCATGCCAGAACAACAGACCAGCCCCAGAACCACGGGCAGCCAGATAGCACATTAAGGCAGCTACAGGTCACAGTTCCCACTCGGAACAGGCATCCAAACTAATAGCGGTCACCCACTGCAACTGGTCAGTCTTAGAGCGATGCACTATAATATATGCTGCTCCATCAGCAATGCGAATGTCTTGGGCCAACAAGGCCCTTCCAGAAACATCCCGTTTGGATTGAGCTACCAGCTCACTCACCCGGAGAGCCACAAAAAATGCCACCAGGGAGGCAGCATGAAAGAGAAGTGTTTCAAACTCCGACCGACACACCTGGCCCCAGACTGACCGTAAACCCTTAAGAATTACGGGTGAAATTCAACTGCCTTACATCCGACCTAACCCCAGCCTCTCTGGCCCACTCTTCGAGCATTTTCCGAATGTGGAAATCACTAATTAGTTCCTGTAACCCCATGGCTTTACTGCAAAAAGCCAAAGCAGACAACTGGCCCCGAATGGATTGAACTGCCAGGCCCCTGTGCTGCAATGATATGCAATAGTGGAGTAAATGCTCCACTGGAAGAGTCCATTTCATGCTGTAACCTACGGCACTCCTAAAATTCTCAAACTGGCTCACTGCCTTTGTGTATGATTTTCTAGAGCTAGGAGCAATAGCAATACTAATCGCTCTGCCGGCCTTGACCCGCCAATCTTCCAAATCTCCTGGGGCATCCTTGTAGGAGGAACTGCGTCTGGGACGAGCTGATGAAACCTCTGCATCTGTTTGCGAGAGAGAGCGTCAGCCACCCCATTATCCACCCTAGGCACATGCCTGACAAAAAATAAAATATTCCACCACAGGCATTGCAGCATGAAAGCTCAAACTAACCTCATAACCCTGGGTGATTTAGAAATGAGGGAATTGATGACATGCACCACAGCTACATTGTCACACCAAAAGTGGACTGTGTGGTCCGCCAACTCATTTCCCCACAACCAAATGGCTACCAAGATCAGGAAGAACTCTAAGAAGATCAAGTCCCTGTTCCACTCAGCATCTACCCATTCCATAGGCCAGTCCTCCGTGCACCAGTGTCCGCGAAAATAGACACCAAATCCCAAGGACCCTGCAGCATCAGATGTAATTTGAAGCTCAGCTTCCAACCTCAAATCCTCCCTCCAAAAGGAGACACCATTAAATGAGGTCAAAAGCTCCTGCCGCAAGGAAAGGTCCTCCCGTATGCATCCAGAAATCCTAATTCTGTGATGCAGCTGGTGTAGACCAGCCATTGCATCACATAGCCTCCTCAAGAAAGGACAACCAGCAGCGACCACCTTATAAGCAAAGTTTAGGTGTCCCACTAATTGTTGCAGCTCCTTCAAGGTTGCCTTCCGCCACAACAAAAACTGGGCAACCAGCCCCTGGAGACTCAATTTTTTTTCCTGGGAGGTGAGAGGTTTGCTGCAAGGAATCTAGTTCGACACCTAAAAATGTCAATTGCTGGGTAGGGCCCTCTGTCTTCTCATGGGCTAAGAGGACGCCCAACTCCTCAGACTGCGCTGTAAAGGCCGCCAGCAAGCGGGCACACTGGCAGGAGCCCAAGGGGCCAGCAAACAAAAAATCATCAAGATAATGCACCACATTGCTTAAACCAGCCCTACGGCACACCCCACCATTCTAAAAAAGAGCTAAAGCACTCAAAAGCTGCACAAGAAACAGAATACCCCATGGGCAAGGTCCTATCCATGTAAAACTGCCCATCAAATTGGAAACCCAGCAATTCAAAATCCAAAGGATGAACAGGGAGAAGGCAAAAGGCAGACTTTATATCGCATTTCGCTAACTCAGCACCCACCCCATAGCACCTTACCATGTGAACCGCTGCATCAAAAGATGTGTACCGCATGGTACACAATACTTCGGGTATGGCATCGTGCACCAATTCCCCACGATAGTAAGATAAATGGTGGATCAATCTAAACTCCCCTGGGGTCTTTTTAGTCACAATGCCCAAAGGAGAGGCCCACAGAGTGTCAGACATTGGAGAGCATCACAGCGTTTTTATGCTAAATATTTTCTGTAACCTGCTCCTTGACATGACTAACTCCATTTTGAATTCCTAATACTGAATTCTGTGAAGCAGAAGACCTTGCATATCAAACGGTCTTAGAAATGTTACTAACCCATGCTGTGAACTCCTCTGCATAACACTAACAAAGCAATAGGCCTTTGAAGATAGCAAGTCTCAAGGAGAGCCAGCAGGGCTCCTCCATGAGAAAGGGAGCCGCAAGCGATAAGGAGCAGGGAAAGTGTTACTTCTGACAGTCGAGCGTGAGAATGGAGGATTGTTTATGAATGCTTTGATGTAAGGCCTTAAAACCCATGTATGTTTCAATGCTTGCTATCAGTTCCAATGACTGCCTGTCCAGAACTTTGAGATATCAAATAAACGCTACTACTTTTGCAACAAATGATGGTTCATTTACTTTGAAGCTCCAACGTCTGACACAGAGAACTCATAGGAGGTGCAGGGAATGGGCCAATCACCCTGCCCTCAGCCAATTCTTTCCCTATTTTTTGTCGAACTATATGCTCCATACCTATTACTGACTTCAGGTTATTTGCCATAAACACCCTTCTGGGACCCTGACAAGGAATTCTGAAACCGAACTTAAAACCATTAAACAGGTAAACTCTGTCCTCAACCTTAGGATAATTATGGAGCCAGGCCTCAAGCACTGTCACCCTTATTGGACTGGGGCCCTTTTCCAAAAGGCTTATTTGTCCCACCAGAGCCTTCTTGCGCAACCCACTCTTGGGTTTACCCCAGGAACAATTTGTAAAGGAGTGAGACCCTCCACACAGAGGGCACTCGTGCTTAAATGGGCAGTTTTTCCTTCCTTTGACAGCAAACAACCTTTTTTTTAAAGTGTTGTGACAAACAAATGGCATGTTTTCTAGGAGACCCTCTTTTTTCTATTGTTTCTATCCAATATCCATTAATACTAGTTATTTTTTCTAGAAATAGTGGTCTTTTAAGGAATACGTACATAGAGTTCATTTAACGGATATACTACATGACTTGCACTTTCCCATCAAAGTCTCAGTGTTTTGAAGAAGAGAGAAAACATGAAATAGTTTAATATGTAGACTGAAACATACAGCAAAAGGCATTTGTTTTATTGACTTCCATGAGTGTGCACAGCATTTTACAGAGGAACAAGAGGACAGGGTTTACAGCCTGAAATTTGGCATTAGGGAATAGTAGATGAACTCAGTTCCATTATATGAAGTTAGTTTCAGGAAAATTAGGAGGCTGTGCAACATAAAGTGGGGAAGAACTGAAGGAAGAGTTAGTGTTCTAGGAGACAATTATCAGTATGACTGGTAGAGGAAGAACTTGGATCTCTGAGAGTGAAAAAGCAGCAGCAATAAATCACAAGCTGGGATATTTTGGATAAAGAGAACAAAAGGGGCAAAGTCATGGAAGCACAAAGAAACTGCATGATCTTGGGTGGGTATGTTCCATGGTATTGTCATATACTGTCATTAGTAAACAGTTATTACAAATTATCATCTCTGACCTGGATGACCCAGGATAGCCTGATTTCATCAGATCTCGAAAGCTGAGTAGGGTGAGCCCTGGTTAGTATTTGAATGAATGGCCACCAAGGAAGTCCAAGGTTGTTACACAGAAGCAGACAATGACAAACCTCCGAGTGTCTCTTGCCTTGAAAACCCTATGGAGTCATCATAAGTTGGGTGCAACTTGATGGCACTTTCTACCACCATCACCACTACCACCACAAATTCTCATTGTTGGAACTTCCACGTAACATTTATAAAGTAGCATTAAGTTTATCACACCTAATTGACATATGGTTTCTTCATATGTGAGTTTGCTTTTAGCTTCTGTTTACATCTTTAAATATTGCTATAGCAATATGATGTAGCAGAACTGTAAGTATATACATATTTTTGTACGGCATTAATTTTTAAATGGAAACAACTTGATTAACACCATCGTAATCATACTTTTCTTAATGCTTAGCTAAATGCTTTTAACACAGCAGCAGAACAATGCATGAAAGATATTTTTCACCTTTTGGCCATTATTTCTGTGTGTGGGTTTCAAAACATTCAGGAAACAGAAAGAAAATGTGGTTGCTATATTAAATGCAAAAAGTGATATAAACTATTAATTATAGAAATGAGATTTTTTTAAAATGTGAATTGATTATTTGCTTCTATTAATCTTTAGAATAATGTCTGCTTTATTAAATCCAGCATAAAAACTTAATAGAAAATCTTCAGAAGAAATTTCTCACCATAATCTCAAATTCTATTGAAAACTCTATTGAAGATGTAAAACAGATTTATTTATTTATTACATGTATATCCGGCCCTCCTCTACTGGACTTAAACTGAATGATTGAAAATCCTTTGACCTCCCAATGACCTTTCCCAAGAAAAGCTACCCAGAAGTTACAAACAAAAAATGGATTATTCTCTAGCATGTTTTCAAGGCTGTTTTCCTCTTTCAAAAATTTTTCCTCAGATATTTCTGAGGAGGAATAATTATAAGAATTCTGTCATGAAACAAAACAGGAAAACCATCATACCTTTATTCATTTTGGGGAGGGGGTAAATAAGTGACAGTACTCAGTTGCAAAGAGCCCCATGGTGCAGAGTGGTAAGCCGCAGTACTACAGTCCAAGGCCTGCTCATGACCTGAGTTTGATCCCGGTGGAGCTGGGTTCAGATAGCCAGCTCAAGGTTGACTCAGCCTTCCATCCTTCCAAGGTCAGTAAAATGACTACCCAGCTTCCTAGGAGTAAAGTGTAGATGACTAGGGAAAGCAATGGCAAGCCACCCCATAAAAAGTTTGCCATGAGAACATCATGTTGTGACGTCACCCCATGGGCTGGTAATGACTCAGCGCTTACACAGGGAACTACCTTTACCTTTTTACTCAGCTGCAGCAATTTCTTCCCATTCCCCCCTCAGGATGTAGACAAGCTTGAACATGTCCAGAGGAGGGCAATGAAGATGGTGAGGGGTCTGGAGACCATGTCCCATGAGGGAAGGTTGAAGGAGATGGGCATGTTTAGCCTGGAGACAAGATGATTGAGAGGTGACATAATCACCATCTTCAAGTACTTGAAGGGCTGTCATATAGAGGATGGTGCAGAATAATTTTCTGTTGTCCCAGAAGGTCTGAGCAGAACCAACAGGTTGAAATTTAAATCAAAAGAGTTTCTGGCTAAACATTAGGAAGAACTATCTGACAATTAGAGTGGTTCCTCAGTGGAACAGGCTTTCTTGGGAGGTGGTTGGGTCTCTTTCCTTGGAGGTTTTTAAACAGAGGCTAGATGACATCTGACAGCAATGTGAATTAAGCAGATCATGAGAAGGAGGCCAGGAAGGGTTGAATCAGTGCTTAGTTCTCGTGGCCCTTTTGTACATTCCCAGGGAAATGCTGATTGGCACTTTGGGGTCAGTCAGCAATTTTTCTTCAGGCCAGTTTGGCAAGGGAACCTGAAGGTTTTTGCCATCTTCTGGGCATGGAGCAAAGGTTACTGAGCATTTATTTATTTGATTTATATGTGTGGGGGGGGGGGGGTTGTGAAGTTCCTGCAATGTGCAGGGTTTTGGACTAGAGGACCCTGGAGGTCCCTTCCAACTCTTTGATTATAATTCTCTGATTGGGCCTCCTCTTTGGGGGGTAAATCCCTCCACTTGCCAGTTGATTTGTGGTGGGTTAGTGGGGCCTGGCGGTGGGGAACCCCTGCCTTTACCAAGGAGGTCTGGCAACTCTAGGTGTCATCAGGGCTGGATTTGAGGGAGGGGGGGAAGAGAAGAAAGAGGAGGATTTATACCTCGCCCTTCACCCAAAGGAATCTCAGAGCAGCTTGCAATCCCCTTTCCTTCCTCTCCCCACAACAGACACCCTGTGATGTAGAGGGCTGAGAGAGCTCTGAGAGAACTGGAATTGAGAGAACAACTCTGAGAGAACTGTGACTTATCCAAGGTTACCCAGCAGCTTCATGTGGAGGAGTGGGGAATCAAACCCAGTTCTCCAGATTAGAGTCACCAATCTTAACCACTATACCAAACTGGCTCTTAGGGTCCTGATTATCTCATTTCAGCAGAGGAGGATCCCAAATGAAAGTGGTAGTTAGGTGATGGCTGAGCTCCATTCCACTCATCCCCAGCTTCTGTTACACCTTTCCTCCTTGTTAGTGATGTCAGACCTCTGCTCCACAGGCACTGTTTGGAGAAAGTTTGGGAGGGGAAAACATTGCTTTAAAAAAAATAAAGTATTTATTAAGATTGTGCAGAAGATGATACAATAATGAAGGAGGATATATGGAAAATATTGTGGCTGCTTTGACATTACATCTTGTTGAAGATCCAGAAATTATGTCATTACCCCCTCATGGCACTCTAGGAATCCCCAGATCTCTATGCACCATAATGGTGAATACCTAGAGATTGGGTCAGTTCCCAGACCATCATGGGGAGGTCCTGTGAAAGCACTTCTAGGTCATCTGGAAGTGATGTCAAAGCAACAGTGAAGCCCTTTCCCATTTTTTCCTGCTGCTTACAAGTGTTTTATAAAACCACTAAGAAATATTTTTATAGTTATAGAGTTTATACATTCAATTTCAACATAACATTCTATCACAAACCAGTGTAAATAATCAAAGGATCAACCTTTCTCTCTTACAACCCTCCACAAAATTAAGGTCCATAACACAGTCAATTCTTGTGCAAAAATCTTGTCAAAGGAGGGATCAGGAAATCTTTACAATGAATCATTGTTGTAAGCTGTGAACTTTATGTCTGTATGAAAAGATATTGAAATTGGGTTCCATTTAACAGCCAGACAACTGAAGAAGAACAGAATTGAAATGTCTTGAATTATCTAGAAGGGGTGTCTGTATGAAGGCTGTAAAGATTTCCTGATCCCTCCTTTGGACAAGATTTTTGCACATGAATGGACTGTGTTATGGACTTTAATTTTTTTTTTGAAGGATTATAAGAAAAAAGGTTGATTCTGTGATTATATACACTGGCTTGTAATAGAACGTTATGTTGAAATTGAATGTATCCACTCTATAAAAAATGTTTCATGGTATTCTATATGAGGCTGTTTTCAACACTAAGACCCCTAAGTTTGTGCTTACAAGAGTGGAGGCAAATGACATGGGCAGGAGCTTCTCTGTCCAGAGTGGGCAACTTAGCAACCCTATCTCTATGTTCTGGGAACTATCCCTATGTTCTGGGAACTGTACTTCCCAATTATGACATTGAGAGCCCTATACTTCTCAAAATGTACTGGGGGAGGATAAAGAAGGGGTAAAAATGCGGACTGGAGATATTGGAGGAATAAGATTAAAAGAGGAAAAACAAATATTGTTTTGAATACCTGCAGTCGGGAACAGACAACCCCCTCCGAGAAGGACTGCTGACTTGGTGAACTTAACACAAAAAATGTCATCATTGAAATAATTCCAGACTTCTTAACCACTGAAAACAAGACTTCATGGCAAGAAAGGAAGGAAGGAGCCATTAAGAGAAGAGAAAATAACAAGCCTCCCAGCCCTCTCTAGTAACTCAAATCACAGAGAAGTACCAGCGGCCATTATAAGAAGGTCAAAATTTTAAAAATTAATTAAAAGAAAATGGGACATTGAAAAATAGTGGAGCCAGCAGATATTGTCATAAAAAGGTGAAACCTATTGGACTATATATTTAGAATCAATTTTGGTGCAGTTTTGAGGGAAAAAAGGAAAAAAACTTTTTTAAAGGACAGAAAAGCCATGGATGCCATTTTGAAGGGGAAAAAAACTTTAAAAAATTAATATCTGGACTTAGGAGCATCAGAGAACGGCGATTTTGGACTTATATAAAAGGGCATGGTCTAATCTGTGTAGCTGAAATTTGAATCTGAGAGGTCAACTCTGGAGGCTATTTTAGTAATGGGCATGAAGTGATGTCTGTGCAAAAATCAGTAACAAAGCAGATCTGAACAAAAGCTGGGTTACTTGAAGTAGAAAAAATGGCCAAATGGCAAGATGCAATGGATGCTATGGAAGCAAGATTGGCAAAGATAATAAAGGAATCAAAAATAGAAATAAAGAAAGAACTTAATAAAGACATTGAGTCCACTGCAGAAGAAATAAAAAAGAAATTAAAAAGACATTGAAGATCTCAGAAAAGATTCTCAAGCAGTGTTAAAGAAAGTTCAAGAGGTGGAAGAAAAGGTGAAAGACCAAGGTATAAGAATGGACACAGTGGATTCCACTATTCAAAAAATGCAGGAGAAAGCATTACTACAAGACTGCAAATTAATGGAAAATCAGATACAGCTAAGAGGAGTGCCTGAATCTACTGAGACTGACTTAAGGACATATATAATAAAAATTATTGCTGAATTTCTAGAAGAAGACCCAGATGAAACTGATCATTTCTATGACTACATTTACAGGGTAAATTCGGAGCATGCCAGAAGAAACAAACTACCAAGAGACGTGGTGGTGAGATTTGTGACAAGGGATATGGTGGGAAGAATTCTTAGTAAACAATTTAAGAGCATATTGGAGGTGGACAGCAGTAGAGTAAGAATCATGAAAGAATTGCCAAGGAAAGTCATCAGCAACAGGAGACTTTATAAAAAGTTGACAGAAAAGTTGAGAGAAAAAGAAATGAGATACAGATGGGAACTCCCAGAGGGTTTAAGCTTTGAACTTAAAGGACAGAGATTTACCATCACAAACACTCAGGAAATGACAAAGTTTTGGGGGGATCCTAAGGACTTTGGGGGAACTGATCAAGAATAAAAACCATTATGGATTACAAATTAATATCTTGGAATATAAATGGACTCAACTCACCACAAAAAAGAAGGGCAACCTTTCACTGGATTGGAAACAAAAATGTAACATAATTTGCCTGCAAGAAGTACATATCAAACAAATGGATTACAAATTTTTATGGAACAAACAACTTGGTATGGAATTTTGTTCATTGGCCAAGGAGAAAAAAAGGGGTGTAGTTTTTTATATCAAACAAGAATTAGACACAAAATTAATTTTTAAAGATGACAATGGCAGATATATTGCGGTATATTGGCCCTCCTGAACTTAGATCCCAATGTTTCCCTCCCTTGTTTTTTTAGGTCTGGCAGGATTTCTAAAGATGCTCGCATCAACCAGGCGGGCATTCTATTTGCTAAGTATTGCATCCAATTTGATAAACTAGTGCTAAATGGCTCTTCTGACAGGGATTTTCCAGGGGAAGTCACCTTTGCATCAATCAGAGGCTGCAGCGTCTTAGATTATATTTTAATTCCTCCATCTTTTAAAGATTATTTAGTACATTTTTATATTGACAACAGCTCTGAGAGTGACCATTTTCCCCTGGTTTTTACATTTGACAATCCATTACCTCCTGATGATAACCCAGCCTGTGCAAGGGCAGACCCATCCGCTGAGTCTCTCCCTAGACTTACTTGGTCACGCAACCTTGCTGTGAGAACCCAGCTAATAATCAAAGAGCAAGCACTTGAGAATTTACGCTGTTCCCTTATGTCTTCCATGAATCCCATGGAAGTTATCTCCTCCTACGACAACCTTGTCTCTAAAGTTATTTCCCTTCTTAACCCCTCCTCTCCTGTGGTTTTTAAAGGCAAATTTAAATATAACCCCTGGCACAACAGAGAATGTCTTCGCTTGAAGTCCACACTTCGCTCTATCTATCATCACTATAGGAGCCAAAAACAGTCTGTGTTACCAAAAGATTATTTTATTGTTAAACACAAGCTGTTAGATATGGTCAAGGCCAAGAAGCTACAGCTTGCAAGGGCCCAATGGGAGCGCCTGATCGAAGCTTCTAGGTCCAACGATAGTGGGAAATTTTGGGCTTTAATCTCTGGGGACCTGCAGGGGAACCCTTACCCCACAATAACAATTTCTTCCCAAGCCTGGCACTCATACTTTTTAAATCTTTTCAGAAATGATGGGGCAAATTTCCCCATTTCCCTTGAAACTGACATCAGTGAACATCCTGAGTGGCCACCTGTGTCCCCGGAGGACATCATTACCCTGATTTCGCAACTTAAGTCCAAAAAGGCCCCCGGCCCTGACGCAGTCATTCCAGAGCTATTGAAGTTCCACCCAGAATGGTGGACTCCACCCCTGGCTGCCCTGTTTACTATGATAAATAGCACTGGAATAATGCCCAGGACATGGACCAATGCAATCATTGTCCCCATCCATAAAAAGGGCAATCCCTCATTACCTGAGAACTATCGGCCGATTAGCCTCCTATCAGTTGTCGGCAAGCTTTATGCCAAACACCTCCTAGTGAAACTAGAAAGTTGGCTGACAACAAACAACATACTAGGCCCAGAACAAATAGGGTTTCGCCATGGTAAATCCACCCTTGACCACTGTGTCGTTTTATCACACCTAGTTTCCAAATACAGTGGGAAATCTGGCAACAAACTCTTTGCTGCCTTTTTAGACCTCAAGGCGGCATTTGACTCAGTTCCTAGAGAGTTGCTCTGGGTTAAGTTGGCCAGGATGAACATGGATCCCAGATTGCTTACCCTGATTAAAAAACTGTATACACGCACCAGCTGCCAAGTTAAGTACAACCTCCAGGGCAATCTAACTTCGGAAATTCCAATTTGTAAGGGTGTGAAACAGGGCTGTATCCTTGCCCCAGCACTTTTTAATCTTTTTTTAAATGATCTACCCCCTGTTTTATATGCAATCGATGGGCATGCCCCTAAAATTGCTCACCGTCACGTTCCCATCCTTTTGTATGCGGATGATGCCGTCTTACTGTCATGTTCCCAAATTGGATTGAGGCGTCTATTACACCAAGTTATGACCTACCTCAATAACAACGAGTTAACCCTGAATTATGGGAAAACAAAGATTTTAGTTTTCTCTAAATCTTGGAAGCAACAATTATGGTCAGTCCAGGGAAACCCTATTGAACAGGTCAAAAGTATTAAATATCTGGGGATTAATTTTTCCTATAATGGGAACTGGGCAACCCATCGCAAGTGCGCTCTAACAGTGGCAAGAACTAGTGCCTTGGCTATTGCCCGTTTCTTTTATTTGAAAGGGAACCGATATGTCCCTTTGGCCCTAAGAGCTTTTAATGCGAAATCTAGCCCCCAACTTTTATATGGTGCCCCTATATGGATCAGTGCCTTTGATCACACCACTGAAGGCCTACAATCCTTCTTTTTGAGGAAAATTTTGGGACTACCCAACTGTGTTCCTTATGCTGCAATTTGCATGGAAACTGGACTGTTGCTGCTGGAAACTCGCGCCTGGCTTTTGACCTTTAAGTTTTGGCTGCGCCTTTTATTTAATTCTGATCAGAATTCTTTCACCTTTTTGATGCTGATGGATCATCATGCATCCAAATGGCTGACCCTGATCCAAGAGAAAATCACATCCATAGGAATTTCCTTGGATGCATTTTATTTATCCTCTGCTTCTGCGGTATTTCAATCCATCAAACGTAGACTACTAGATATCCAGTTGCAACATCTAACTGAGGCAGCTCGGAAAACTTGCTCCCCAAGCTATCTGGGTTTATCCCAGATTCCTGGGCTTTTAGCTCCCTATTTCCTCTTTTTAACTGATCCTCCCCAAAGAAGAGCATTCATGCTGGCTAGATTTAATGCATTACCATCGGCCATCCTTTTCGGAAGATACCACAGAATCCCCCGCAATCTTAGACGATGCCCTTGTAGTCAAGGAGTCATCGAAACGGTCCCTCATGTTCTTTTGGACTGCCCTTTTTTTGCAGTCCATGTGCAAGATATCTAGATCCACTGCTTTCTGACCATCAAGACCTTTCTGACAATGCCAAGGTTCGTTTTCTACTCCACGGGAAACACAACTTTGTCACTACCCAGGTTGCTTGCTTTTTACAGGTTGCGATCCAAATCAGAGAGGCTTTTACTCATGCATAGCCTACTGCTATTTTATGTCATTTAACTTTTGCTGGTTTTTTCTAAGGTTTTATTATATTCTATAGTGTCATTGTTGGTTTTAAAGTATACTGTATTTTTGTATTAATGCCAATAAAGGTCTATGGTATGGATATATTGCGGTGGAAGTGACGGTGAACTACAAAAGAACTTTGTTGTTGGGAATTTATGCCCCAAATGAAGCAAAAGACTCTTTTTAAAAAGATATTATGCAACAATTAGAACAAGTGGTGCATGAACAAATTATGATAGTGGGAGATTTTAATGAAACAGTAAAAAATACTTTGGACAGATCTGGAAAAAAAATAATGAAGGAAAATTACCAAAGTCATTTTTTGAATTGATGAAACAAGAGAGTTTAGAAGACTTTTGGAGGGAACTAAATCCCAAAGAATGTGACTCTACTTTTTTTTTGGCAGGGCACAATTCTTTTTTGAGAATTGATATGATATGGACTACAAAAAATCTTAATGAAAAAAATAGAGATACTTCCTAGAATAAGGACAGACCACAATCCAATAGTGTGGTCTGCAAAGTCAAGGAAAAAGACTCCAAGATGGCAGATAAATAGGACTTGCTACAGAAACAGGACATAGTGGTGTCTCTGAAAAAGGAAACTAAATGCTTCTTCCAAATAAATGAAAATAAGGATATTCAATTTCAAATTGTGTGGGATGCCTATAAAGCGGTAATGAGGGGCATTTTAATTACTTTGGATAATAAAGGTAAAAGAGCCAAAAATAAGCAAATGATGGACATTCAGAAAGAAATTGGAAAAAAGGAGAAGGAGCTGAAAAAGCAACCTGGGAAAAAGAAAATTATAAGAGAGATTATAATTCTACAAAGCCAACTAAGACATTTGCTGAATAAGGAAGTGGAATGGAATCTAAAAAGACTCCAACAGAAATCTTTTGAAGGAGCGAATAAACCTGGAAAATATCTTGCTTGGCAAATGAAAAAGAGAAGGGAGAAGAAAGTAATTAACAAAATTGTGTCAGGAGGAAAAGACATTGTTGATCATGAAGGAATTAAAAGGGAATTTTATAAATACTATGCCAAGCTATTTAAAAGTCAAAGTGTGATTAGAAAAAAAATTGATGCATATCTACAGAAAATCAAGGTAAATTCTTTAACAGAAGAAATGGAGAAGGTGTTGAATAAACCAATTGAGAGAGGAGAAATAGAGGAGGCGATTAATTCAATGAAGTTAGGGAAAGCACTAGGTCCAGATGGTTTTATGGCAAAATTTTATAAAGTTCTTGTGGAGATGCTATTACCAAAACTTCAGAAACTGATGAACATTAGAACAAGCAGGATTTCTTCCCAAGAGACAAATTAGAGATAATATTAGAACAGTTATAAACATCATCTAATTTTATGAGAAACATTCTGAAAAAGAAGTAGCATTATTCTTTGCAGGTGCAGAGAAAGCATTTGATAATGTGTATTGGGACTTTATGTTTGCAGTGATGGAGAAAATGAGATTGGGAGAAGATTTTATAAAAATGGTAAAGGCGATATATTTTGAACAATCAGCAAGGCTCTGTATTAATGCAGATTTTAACGGAAAAAATGATAATAAGTAAAGGAACAAGACAAGGTTGCCCTCTATCTCCACTGATATTTATAATGACTTTAGAGGTTTTGCTAATGCAAATTCAAGAAGATAAAGAGATAGAGGGGTTGAGAATGAAAGGTTTTTCTTACAAGTACAGAGCATTTGCAGATGATATAATGTTTATAAATGAAAATCCCACTCACGTAACACCATTGTTGCTTCGTAAGATACAAGAATATGGAGAATTGGCAGGCTTTTACATAAACAAAGAAAAATCAAAAATTTTGTGCAAAAATATGTCAAAGAGCAAACAGGAAGAACTACAGAGGCTAACAGAGTGTGAAGTTACCTCTGAAGTAAAATACTTAAGTATGGAAATAAGAACAAAAAATATTGATTTGTACAAAAATAACTATGAGAAACTTTGGCGTAAGATTGATGGAGATTTGATAAAATGGAATAAACTGAATCTGTCTATGCTGGGCAGAATTTCTGCAATTAAGATGAATCTTACTGAGAATTATGTTCCTGTTTCAAACAATTCCAATAGTGAAAGACAACAAACAATTTAATAAATGGCAAAGGAAACTTTCAGAATTCGTGGGGGCTGGGAAAAAAACAAGAATTAAAATGAAAATTTTGACGGATGCGAAAGAAAGGGGCAGATTTCAACTGCCTAATTTAAAGCTGTATCATGATGCAGTGTGCCTGGTGTGGATTAAGGAATGGATGACATTATTAAAAAGAAAATTACTAGCATTAGAAGGACATGGAAACGTTTTTGGATGGCATGCTTACATGTACTATGGGAAAAATAAGATGGACAGCTTCTTCTCACATCACTATATCAGAAATAATCTGCTGAATACTTGGTTGAAATATAAAAGATATAGGGATGAGAGGAAACCGCTTTGGATTGTGCCAACAGAAGTAATAAAATTGTACTCAGATTTTAAAGAAGAGAAGTGGTTATCATATAAACAACTTTTAAAAATTCAAGGAGGAAAGGTGGAATTAAAATTGGCTGAGGAATTACAACATAAATATAATTGGTTTCAATTGCAACAAATAAAGAGTTTGCTTCAAGAGGACATTAAGAACTATAGAATAAGACAAGATCAAACAGAACTGGAGAGAATGCTGTTTGGGGAAAATGAAAAGCTGATTTCAAAGATATATAAACTATTATTGAAATGGTCTGCAGAAGATGAAGTAGTTAAATCATAAATGATAAAATGGGCGATAAACATAAAGAAATACAGATGGAGTCATGGGAACACTTATGGAAGAACTATGAAAATATCTACATGTTATAACATTAAAGAAAATTGCTTTCAAATGCTATATAGGTGGTATATGACACCTAAGAAATTAGCAAAAATGAACAATCAGGTGTTGGATAGATGTTGGAAATGTAAAAAACAAGAAGGATCTTTCGCTGGACTTGTGAAAAAGTGAAACAATTTTGGCAGATGATTCAGCAAGAAATTTCGAAACTTTTGGGTTATAATATTAAGAAAGCGCCAGACATTTTGGGGGGGGGGGATTACAAATGGAAACATTTCAAAAACAAGATAGAACAATAATTTGGTATATGCTTTCAGCTGCACGGACATTGTATGCACAGATGTGGAAACAAGACAAAATACCTGAAATGTGGGAATGGATTTTGAAAGTTATGCACTGGAGTGAAATGGACAAGCTTACAAGAATCTTAAAAGAACAAGACTCAGAGAAGTTCAAAAATGAGTGGGGAAAGTTTCAAAAATATGTTGAAAAACAATGGAACATTAAAGGATATTTGGCGATTTTTGACAATGGTTAATCTCTAAAGAAACTTTATATGGATTACAGCAAAAAAAGCGAGATCATTGAACTATATCTTTTTTGTTTCTTTGTTAATGACTATAGGACTACTATGAAGATGGATTATAATTATAACCTATGGTGTGTTTTTTTTTATTTTTTTATGAAGTAAGATTCTTTAATAGATAAAGTTTATTACCTTTTTAACAATTTAAATAAAATACACTGCCGGGGGTCATCAAAAGGGGGAAGGGATGGAGAAAATGTAATGTATGTGTATTAATTTTTAATAACAAAGGATAGTATGCTATTACAATATATCACAGTATAATTGTTTTAAATATCAAAATGTACTGGGGGAGGAAGTGATGGAATAAAGAAAGAAAGAGGGATGACGGCAAGAATCTTTTGTCATCTTAGCAGCCTCCCACAGCATTATTCCCCATCAACAGGGCAGATAAAAACAGGATAAGGTGGGTGGGGAAGTTAATACGGAAGATTGTTTTATACTCTCAGCCAAAGGGGTATGAACTTCAATAGCATCTTAAATCAGTCAGATCTTGTGATTAAGAGGGGAGTCATTAAGTTCAGAGTCTAAAATTACTTAACAGCACCACTGTGGTTGACATTCGTAAGGAGATCAATTTCCTTTTATTCAAGTATGCCAAGGGGATAAATTTCACTCATCTGTTTTTTCAACTGCTTGTCAGCCTAGCTAAAGACACAGGAGCCCTTAAAAATTGAAATCCTAACTGTTCCAAAATTCATGAATAGCCAAAAAGAGAAAACAACTGAAAAAAATAAGCCAATTTCCTTGCATTCATACAAGGGTGCCATTTGTGCCTAGCATGGTAAGGGGAAGGAATGGTCGTAGCTAAAAGTGAGACTTGGCTTGAAACCTGTGGGTCAACTGTGCCATTGGGCGGCAGGCCATCCAACAGGCCAATAATTGGATGCATTCTGAATGGAGCCCTTCAGCTGACTTCGGCCCAAGAAATTCTGTCCCTCCAGCCTTCCTCACAGTGGCAGCCATATTCACAGGTCAGCAAGCAGTGAAGATCAACCAGAAGAAGCGCTTTGGCACAGCTTTTGGCAGATTACCCCAAGGCTGTGGATAGAAAGTATCTTTCAGACGGTTTTCTTTTTGGGTTTCATATTTCATTTCACTTGTATGGCCAGAAATTTATGTTCACTCCAAGGAATGGAGCAGGTGGTTCGGGACAAGATAGGTAGGGAATGTGCAGAGGGCCGCGTTTTGGGCCCATTTGATAGCCTGCCTGTCCCTAACTTAAGGGTATCCCCTTTGGGTGTGGTGCCAAAGAAAGCACCGGGGGAGTTCCGGCTTATTCACCACTTGTCTTTCCCAAAAGGAGGGTTGTTGAATAATGCCATTCCCGACTATTTGTGTTCAGTTCGTTATACCTCCTTTGACCAGTTGGTCAAAGTGGTTCGGAGTTGTGGAGTGAGCGCCGAAATGGAGAAGTGTGACATCAAGTCAGCATTCTACCTTCTTCCAGTGCACCCTGATGACTTTGAGCTTCTGGGGTTTATGTTTGAGGGCAAATATTACATGGATAGGGCTTTGCCCATGGGTTGCTCTATATCATGTTCTGCCTTCGAGCATTTTAGTTCCTTTTTGGAATGGGCCCTGCATAGGAGGGCGGTATCCGCCAATTCAGTACACTATCTGGATGATTTTTTGTTCGAGGGTGCGGGAGGGTCTGGTCAGTGTGCCCAGATGCTCCATTCGTTTCTGCAGCTGGCAGAGGACTTGGGGGTCCCGCTGGCTCATGAGAAGACCGAGGAACCTTCACAGGTTTTGACATTCTTAGGTATTGAATTGGACACAGTGAGGCAAGCTTCACAGCTTCCTTCTGAGAAGGTCCAGGCCCTGCGGTTGAAACTGGCGGTTTTGAGGGGTAAGCGCAAGATTTCGTTGCTGGAGCTTCAGCAGATTATGGGCCATCTTAACTTTGCATGCAAAGTTGTGGCTCCTGGCAGGGCATTTTTACAGCGACTTTGTGATGCCATGGGTGGGTTACGTTTGCCCATCACCAGATTAGGATTAGCCGAGGCATGCATCAAGATTTGGAAGTCTGGGAGCAGTTTTTGGCCTCATTTAACGGCGTTTCATTTTGGCATGAAGATATGAGAATTGAGGCAGATCTTCAGATTATTTCCGATGCAGCTGGTTCTGTTGGGTTTGGGGTTTACTTTCGCGGCCACTGGTGCGCGGAAAGTTGGCCTAACGAGTGGTTGAGGAGCAAACTTTGCCATAACCTTACATTTTTGGAGTTTTTTCCAATAGTGGCTGCGGTTCAGCTATGGGGGGACAAGTTGGCCAATCATGTTGTGCATTTTTGGTGCGGCAACATGGCTGTGGTTCACGTTATCAATACTCTGACTTCCAAATCTGTTTCTGTTATGTGCCTTGTTAGGGCTTTCACGTTACGTTGTCTGTAACTGAACATTTTATTTCTTGCTAAGCATGTCCCAGGTGTTTGCAACAGAGTGGCAGATGCTCTGTCTCGCCGGCAGATGGAGCGGTTTTGGCAGCTTGCACCAGAAGCCGACCACCGGCCGGCACAGATGCCACCAGAAATGTGGCGGCTTGGAGAGTTGAGGCTGACCGGGCAATGCAGTTAGCCCTGGCGCCCAGTACCAGGAGGGCTTATACTCGGGCCATCAAGCAGTTTCAAGTTTTTAGGGAGCAGGTAGGGTTGGGCTCGCAGTGGCCCATTCCAGCTCAACACCTCATGCAGTTCTGCATCCAATTAAAAAGTAAGGGGCTTGTGGTTAAATCTATAAGAGTAAAGTTGGCAGTGTTGTCATTCGACAGCAAGATTAAAGGTTTTGCAGATACCATGGGAGATTTTCAGCTGCTCAAGATGCTAGAGGGTTGGGCTCATGAGCAAGGCCCTTGGCCAGATACTAGGCGCCCAGTCTTTCCTTCAGTTTTAAGGGGCTTGCATGCGGTTTGAAAGGTAGTGTGTAAGTCTATGTTCGAGGCTTTACTGTTTCATGCTGCGGCTTTAACGGCCTTCTTTGGGGTGCTCAGAGTTAGCAAGCTAGTGCTTAGCTCGCGCCATGATTCCTCCGGTCGAGCCCTTCAGTCAGGGGATGTTAAATTTGAGGGTGACCAGGTATCCATTAGCATACGGAGCTCCAAGACTGATCAAAAGCAGAAAGATATTGTGATCACCTTGGGCCGGTGCCATAAACCGGTGCCATTTGCCCAGTATTTGCATTGAAACAGTACATTGCCATGCGGGGCGATGAGTTGGGTCCCCTGTTTTGTCATGTTGACAGGTTACCATTGACCAAGTTCCAGTTTTGGTAGATCACCTCCAGAGCCTTGGAGAAACTGGGGTTGGGAGGGGTCAGATTCAGTACCCATTCCTTTCGGATTGGAGCAGCTTCTACTGCTGCTGCGATGGGGTATCCGGGACCAATTATTCAGCGGGTGGGCCACTGGAGGTCCGCAGCCTATAAAAGTTATGTTCGCCCATTGGACGCCTGATTGGGTTTGAGATGGGCAATGGTGTTACCAATTTTTCATTCAATTGGTGTTTTTCTGTTTATTAGGTGCTGTGTGCGGCCCGAGTGGCCAGGATTTTGATTGCTGGCCACAGCATGGTGTTTTGGGTGGCCCACCAGGCTCGACGTTCGCCAATTAGATCTTAGTTGGGGTTCAGCGAGTGGGCCGTGGTCGAGTGGCAGGGCCGGCATGGCCTGCGGTGGGCCAGGCTCCTGCCGCTCTTGTTTCAGGAGAGGAATGGTCCTCCACCACATATTTTGGTCATCCACCTCGGTGGCAACGACCTTGGTTTGTTGAAAGGGAGGGCCCTTTTCACTGCAGGCCATAGAGGACCTGCGGGTCATACGGAGCAGGTGGCCCGAGGTGCTGATTGTTTGGTCTACCATTCTTCTTCGCAGGGTCTGGAGGGCTGCATGGGATCCAGCTGGGATTGAAAGAGCCAGGCGCAAGGCCAACAGGGCGATTAAGAAGGCGCTTTGTCAAGGCCTGGGCATTTATTTGCTGCACCCTGCGATAAAAGTTGAGGTGGCGGACCTGTATCAGCAGGACAGTGTTCACCTGTCCATGAAGGGTAACAGGGCCTTTTTACATGAACTGCGGCTGGGGCTTTGGTTGGCTTTAGGCCAACCGGTGGGTGCAATGGCCTAAGCTGAGGCTTGGCATTGTGGTGGCAGGAGTTTTATTGGCTAGTTAGGTAACCAGTGAGCACCCTCGGTTTTTCCCTGTTTCAGGGAATGTGGTGGGATGGAACGGCAGATGGGCTGTACGGCTCTTTGCTCACATGCCCGCTATAGGGTTCCCTTCTCTGGCAGGCTGCTCTGGAATACGGCGCCTGGCCGGTTGAGGGTATACCTGGCCTTTGCCAGCCTGGCATTAGTCGGTATTAATCGGCTACTGCAGGGGGCTGGGTGGCTCGCCCCGCCGGACAGGGAAGGGTCTGGGGTTTCCCTTGGCCTGTCCAGCTAGTTAGGTTGCCCCATGCCATGTTATGTTCAATAAAGCTGCCTTGTTTTGTTTTCCCATATACTTCATTTGTCTCTTTCTTCCAACTGGGGGGTGGTAAATCACAGTCCCAGTTTCATGGGCAGATTACATGTCTCATATGTGTACTACTTTAAGCCTTTCTTTTTCCTGGATCAGCTAGAAAGTAGTCTGGGATTTCTGCTGGCAGCATTCTCAGAGTATTCATAAAACAAGTTTATAAAGGTTCTGAGGAATAGCATTGTGGCCTGGTTTAACCCAATTGCCTGTGATTTTCATTCCCAATCCCTCTCCCCTCAGCTCTCTGTGACAGAACAATTATCCTTTATGTCTTATTTTTAAACAGGCTGTAGGTTCATGGAACATTCTTTGGGGGGTTTTCATGTGGAGGTGTTTTGTAATATTTCCAAGGCCAGCTTCATTGTAGGCTGCCTTTGTACAATCAATATGTTGTGGTCTGATCCTGAATCTAGATTGCAGTGGACAACTAAATAGGACAATTTACCACCTATTCAGCACCAGATATTGTAATGTTATAATGACATTGCAAGATTACATTGGCTTTCCAGAGTACATCACCCTGTACAAATATTAGGAATAGAGAGGCAGAGTGAAAGATAATACTGTTCAGTAGGCAATAAACCTGACCGGGGTTCTTTGTTACAGAATGTATGACATTCTTTTCAAGGATACAAATATGAGGCAGATTTCTGAATCCTTAATTTTGAAACACTTCTCACTTATCCAGTGTCATTTTGGAGATTTTCAGCAAGACAGCTTTTCTGTGGGTGGTCTTGCATTTGAAGGTGCAACTGCAATTTAAGCAGATAGTGTTTTCATTTACTTAAGAGGAAAGCTGAGCCAAGAATCTATCAATAATCAATGTGTATAGTACAGCTTGGAACTGTCTTGTGCTAATACTTGCATTAACATTGTCTATTTTTTTTCTATAGCTCTTTACTTTTAGGGTTCTAGAGATCATTTTTGCAATCCAGCAGAACACACTCACCCAAAGTTTTCTTTATCTACCAAGGAGCACAGGCATACTAGTGTGCCCATGTCCTCCATAACCACATCCTTTTGTGCAAGTGTCTAATGCTGTGACTTTTGTTTGACAAATAGAATAAGTTTCAGACAAATGCCCTTGAGAGCAAGATGCTCTCAAATCTGTGACATTGTATTTTTAATCTGATTTTGTAAACCCTTGTCTTTCTCACTCTATGTCCAAGTTCAGCCTCTGCAACAATAACAAAAACAAAGAAAACTATGGATCACCTTGGGAGAAAAGAAGTCCTTTTTTTTGCAACTGAGGAACAAACATCAATAAATTAATCTGCAAAAGAAGTGCTAAATGAGAATCCCTGGTAATCCTAGAAGATAGAGAATCTGTGTTAATTTATCATTGGGCATATTTAGCATTTCATATGCAGTTTGCATGGTTGAAAAACTTCATTTGCTTGTTAGTTACATACATTAGTTGCAGACTCTTGCCTTCATTTCTATTATATTGTTATGCAACTTGCTGTTGAGAACGGCGTGGAACTCACCTTGGTGCTGCCATTTGCTGCTTGGGGAGAGGGCAAAGCAAAGGAGGCAGTATGACAGGATCATGCTACTTGCCTGGGTCAAAGAGGGAAGGATCAATGGCAAGCTGGGCTTTCCAGCTTTGTCAGCTGGGGCCAGCCCCAATGGCTGGAGCTGGGCTGCCCCCCCCCCCCCAGGTACTTAAGGCAGAGCCACAGCCATCTCACCCCAGACATTTTTGGGAATGATTTTAAAGAGATCGCACTTCAACAAGCTTGAGGAAAGCCATGTGCTTCATCCAGCTGCAGCAGCAGAGTGGGTCATCTGGGCTCCTGTTGTGTCTTGAATTTTGATCCCTGAATTTACAACACAGCGCAGCTACACGCACTGAGGTGACCAGTGGGAAACAGCGGGTCACCTGACTGTAAGGGACAGATGCAATCCACCTATGAAGATCTGTGGCATGAAGTTTAACTGGTCAGGATTGGACCTGACTAGGAAGGGGGTTGTTCCAGGTGAATGTATATAATCGAGGACCCGGCCCCACCATGCTGTCTTTGTGATGTACTCTCAAATAAAGAATGTTTGCTGTTGAACGTCTCTGAACTCAGTACATTATAGCTCCACAGCTGCAGATTAGATTAAAGGGTAGCTCCAGCTGGTCAGCAGCCGTGTGCTGCAGGGAGCTAAAGCTGAGCAGTGGCGTGGGCTTCTCTTTTAAACAAGGCTCTGCCTTGCCAGTAACTGCAAAGCAAAAATTTGAAACTACGTGCTCCATGTTGCTAGTGGTTGGCTTGTGACTGAAACGGTAATAGCCTCTGTGGCATCTCTGTGTCCATCTGCAGCTTCCTGTTTGCTTTCAGCTCAGTGGGTGCTCCACAAGCTTGATCATCCAGTAGGGAGATTTTTATTGATTGAAGGGACTATGTCTGTAGGGGCTTCTGCAACAGCAGGGTCCAACGGTACTTAGGGGTAGAGTTTGGGAGTGGTTTTTTCAGGCCATGCCCAGTTGGGCTCATCACCCTTCCAAGAATAAGGCTTGGCCACGGACAGCTCAGTTATCCACAAGTTACCTTGGGTAGGCCAGGGGTATTCCCCCATTTTGTCAGGCTTTGTTGCCCTTGTGGAGGCTCTCATTGTGACCAGCCATGTGCCATCACTGATTCTTGCTTCACAGGACCTGCGGCAGTTTTTAAAGTGCATATACTGTGTTTGCTGGCTAACTGATCATTTTTGATAAAGTTAATTGAGGGTATGGGTTTGAGTTCTTTATATATATAAGTGGTTTAGATCTTAGTAAGCTATTGTGTATTCATATTAACTAAGGTAGAACATATACACAACAAATATTTTTTTAAAATAGTTGATCAAGAAGTGTGTATTTTGGGTTTGCATTGTTTGCGCCTTGCTAGAGGCAATTCATTGGGGTAATTTAGGGCACAAGTTTGTGCTCAACTTAAAGGGTAAAGGCCTTATTATGCTTTGTTTTGTTCCCAGTGCTTCAAATCATAGTTGACCCATAGTTTTCTAGTCATAACTCCAAAGAAGGCTCCCACAAAAAAGACTTGTGAAGTGGAAGCCCACCACAGTGTAGCCAAGCACAGTCTGTCCACTGCAAGCAGGTCATGGGCTACATCACCTGCAAAAGCTCCTTTCCTAAGAGAACATTCTGCTGGGCCAAAGGCTCTTGCACCACCAGGACTGCTGCATGAACCCCTGCCAATGTGCCAGCTGGGCAACCAGCATCTTTGGTTCCAGCAAATAACAGAGTTCTTTTACTGGGTATATTGCAGACCTTGGTGAAGTTGCCTGAGACAATGAACTAGCTGGAATAATGCAGTGCTTCCTCTGAATCCCCCATTGACTTGGCTCCAGGGGAAGAAAGAGGCCACATTCACCACTGGAATTCAGCTACCACAGTGTACCCAGGGATGTCACACTGGAGACCCTGTTTGCTGGAAGCATAATCAGGGCAGGTGCCAATGCATTCATTGAAGATTTCAGTCCCCACCCTAGGTCTTTTGGGGATCCTGTCCCTCTGCCAATTCTAGCAGTAAGAAAGAAGGAGGGTTGTGTGCTGTAAGGACTTTGGCCTTCACCATACAATCCTGAAGGGTCCCAATGATAGAATATGACCATAGCAGTGGCCTCTGTTTGAATATATGCCCTCATTTCCCTGTTTGCCTTGTACCTGAATGTTTTAGCCAAACAATGTGATGACATACTAAATAATGCACTTTCAATCCACTTTTAATGCACTTTCAAACTGGATTTTGCCAGTTCACAAAGTAAAATCCAGTTGGAAACTGCATTGAAAGTGGATTGAAAGTGCACTATTTAGTGTGTGTGATCACAACCACAAAATACCTTTTTGAAGGTTTTAGCCCAAGGTTTCATGCCCAGCTTGCTGGGGGGAAAGTGTAGATGACTGGAAAAGGCAATAGCAAACCACCCCATAAAAAGTCTGCCGTGAAAATGTGAAAGCAATGTCATCCCAGAGTCGGATGCTTGCAAAGGTGACTTTTCCTTTTCTTTTCCTTCACCTTTTCTTTACTGGCCCCTGGATCCCTACTGGCTACCAGCCTTAAGTCCACCAGGGATTTGGTAGATATTGTTGCACATAAAAAAAATCCCTAGAGTGCGAGGCAAGCAGAGGCTGGCCCATTTCATCTTCCCCCTTTGCTAAACCTTAGAGTTCCTTCCTTGGCATGCTGCCCAAGAAAATGACTTTCAGAAAAGTGATTTTCTGCAGCAGCCAAATGGTGGGTATATGTGCAATAATCAAATATAAGAGAAATAATACTAATACTAAGTAAGGTCTTTAAAAATAATTTTTGGTTCTAATTTCTGCATAAGGCGATAGCCATATGAACAGTATAAGAGAGAGAGAGAGAGAGATTCTTTCCCTCTGTGGTTTGATAAGTTTTAGCCAAATTATTTTCTGCAGGCAAAAATAAGCACTGATCTGAAGAAGTCATTACCATAAAGGTAAAATATTTGCTCCACCAACAAATATACCCATTAGTTGGTCAGTATATTAACTTTAATTCATTTTATCTACCACAGTCAGTGTACAGTCTCAAATTATTGCAACATAATTATTTGTTTTCATTGTTACTTCAGTAAGGCTCTTGCTTAATTGATTTTCTGTTCAACTATGTATGTACAGTAGGGTTGCCAGCCTCCAGGTGGGGCCTGGAGAACTCCAAATATTACAACTGATTTCCAGCTGGCAGAGATCAGCTCCCCTGCAGAAAATGGCTGCTTTGAAGATTGGACTCCATTGAATTATATCCTGCTGAGGCCCCGCATCTGCCCTCTCCTGGATCCACCCCCCAAAGTCTCCAGGTATTTTCCAACACAGACCAGGCAACTCTAAGTGTACCAGCACTTAGATCTTTAAGTGATCAAATCTGAATTTCTGGCAAATAAAACATGAAGTTAGTTGCAGGCAAAATGCCTGATATAGTTTTTAAAAGAATATTTCCATACTAAAAGAAAGAGCGCATTTCAGAAAAGGGTTTAATTCTGTAACATCCACTCCAAAGGTTATATGTGCAATCTCTCAAGCTTTCTAGTGTTACATTCTGTAGTTTGTGAAACCTGTATACAAGGAAGGGTTGCCAAGTTCCCAGCTTCCTACAAGGTAGGGTTGCCAAGTCCCCAGCTTCCCATAGCCATTTGGAAGGTGAAAACTCTATGGTACCTATTGTACCATAGAGTTTTTCTTCCCAAATGGCTAGAGCGCCCAGAGAAATCATAGTGTTTTCCCGGAAACACCTAGAGCGGCCAAGAGCCGGATGTTGGAAACATCCCAGGTCGGGGATTTCCTGCCCGGACCGGGGCCTCAACAGCCCTAATACAAGGGTATGTGGCTTAATTAGTGCTGCGCTTCTTGGTTTCTACCTATAACCCCATTTTGCTCATTTTTAATAAGATGCTAAATTTATAATGAGTTTTTCTAATGTTAGCAATAGGTATTTGAAAAAAAAATAACAGATTCTTAAAACCAGGTCACTGTTTGAATCCTTTCTCACAACTTTTACTGAGGCTTCTATGGCATGATCCTAAGCAAAGTTACATATTTCTAAGTCCACTGAAATCAATGGGCTTAGAAGAGTGTAATTCTGTTAAGGATGACGCTGATGATGTTTTCCTCCCACTCTGTAACAAATCTGCATGCAGCCATCTCTTCATCAGTTAGCACCTTGTTTCAACCATGTTTGGAGTTTTTTTGTTATTGTTTTTGAAACCTTTACATATCTGGCTCATTTGGCAATCTACAATAACGTCTGCAGCTTCCTCCTTTTTTTGTACTTTGGGATGTAAGTGAATCAGTTACGCTTGAGAAAAGCATGCAGCTTTGTTGTATGTAAATTTTATGTTAAAGATACTAAGCCTGCTTTAGAAACACAAAGCACAGTCCCATAAACCTAAGGGAAAGATGTATGTGCAAGCAAATTTTAATATACAGAGCTCAGAAGGCATACCAATAAGACACAACCCATTTAAAAGGGCTGCTAGAGTGACCCCGTTCCAGAAGCAGCCTAAAATCCATTTTCTAATCTGTTTACAATGAAAAATAGCTTGTTTCATGCCTCTAATTTTGATAGTTGCATACTTCTGAATGAAACCTACAATATTAGTAAGCACTTTGCTGTAATATTTGCATTCCTGAGCAATGTACAAACACTTCAGATGCTTGCATTTCTCAGTACTAGCTGTATATTGATGAACATCTGGACAATAATAGGAGATCTAATATAGCAATCACTCAGATATCATGAAAAGAGCACACTCTTACCTATCTATCTGGGGCAAAAATGACTCTTTAGTACTGTCTAGTGATTAGATTAAATGGCTTACATATCAAAATGACAGTACCGAGCACTTCAGGCAAATAGCTAGGGAAAACGGGGTGGATTGATGACCTTATTCAGACAGAAACAGCCACAACGGATATTATGGGTTCCTTGCTGCCAGACATTCATATTGCAAGAATTAGGAATATCCATAAGATTGCTGCTACAAATTCATAAATATATTACACTTTGGGCAAATTTCAGACAAAAACTATTGATACAAAAGAGTTTTGGCATTTCAGGAAAGTCCAGGCATAACTTCCAAGAATATTTTGATTTCTCTGATTGATTTGGGACCATAGATTAATCCAAGCAGATGTTGATTTTTTCTTATGGCTAGCCCAGGTATTTCATTCTAACATAATATTAACATGATCAAATTAATGGAAACAGGCAACTAATGGGTTTCCTTAACAATCACTGTAAAAATTCATAATGATACTTACACCCAGAATGACCCACTTTGATAAATCTTTGACATAATAGAGTTTTATTTTTGTACTCCAGTTTATTTTTAATTTGGATGGGTTTCCACACATATCTTTTTTACAGAAGTCTGAAAATATTTGTGTGTCTAGCAATTTTCACTATACATATATAGGTATCTTCATAAGTGACTGAATCACATAGAAATGCCATGAAACTGACTATAATGCAATCGTAAGAGCATAAGAAGAGCCCTGCTGTTTCAGGCCAGTGTTCTATCTAGTTCAACATCCTGTCCCACACAGTAGCCAAACCAGTTGCCCTGGAGATCCAAAAACAGATCATAGAGGCTGAGACTTTCCAGCATTTTGTGGGTCCCAACCAGAGGCAGGCTGCACAGCCTTGTCCCCAGGGGCTGTTTTGCCCCTTCGTAAGGAGGAGGAGCGGGCAGGGCATTATGGGAGGTGAGGGCGGAGAAGGCACGTCTTAACGGCTGTCTTGGCTTCTGCCCCCCAGCCTTCGCCTCGTGCTCAGGGAGCGGAGAACTTGGACAAGCTCCTCCTGTCCTGCCTGGTACGGGGCCTTTCGGCGCGTTGGTTTTCATGCCGCGACAACCCGCGGCAGCAATCCCTCAGCTGAGCTTCAGAGGAGGGGCCTGTAGCTCAGTGGTGGTGGTTTCCTGGTGGCCACAGCCACTTTTGGGTGTCAAGGGACAGAGAGCACCTGGTTTTCCGCTGTGTGGAGGTGGCGGGAGCGCTTTTTGGCGCGACGGTTTACTGCTGGCTGGGTTCTTTAGCTCAGCCAGTGTTTTTTCTCTGCCTTTTCTCCGGGGTTGTTCCCCCTCTGTAGCTGGGAATATCGGGTCTAGTTTTGGAGCCCTCTTCAGTCCCCCCCATCCTGATTGCTGGGGTGGTCTACACTGTTGCTGGGTGGGCTGTTTAGGGGGTCTAGCTTTGGGGCTGTCTTCTTTCCCCCCGTCCTATTGTTGGGGTGGTCTGCACTGTTACTGGGTGGGGAGATGGCCATTTTCCCTGCTTATTACTTCCCTGTTGCTGGGCGAGGCGGCGGCCATTTTCACTGCTTATTACTTCCTGGTTGCTGGGCACAACGGTGGCCATTTTTTCTGCTTATTACTTCCCTGTTGCTAGGCAGGGCAGCGGCCATTTTTTGTTAGTCTCTGCTTAGAGCCGCGCCCCATTTTTTGCAGGCTAGATATTGGGCTCACTAGCCATGCCTAAAGGGCAAGGAAAATCAAAGGGCAAGGGCCCTGCACCAAAATCCCAGACTCGCCGGCCAGTTTCTTATAAGCACCCGGTGCCTCAGCCGAAGTCGTCTGATGACGAGACTCCTTTGAGCAGTCTGTATTAGCTAGGTTGGCTGCTTTGGAGGGTTCCTGTGGCAAGCCCCATATCACAGAGGTTGGGGGTGAGAAGGGCGTTTCATCCAAAGCTGTCAAGGCTGCTGATAGGAAATGGTTGCAAGAAGAAATTCTTAACTGCTTCTCTTCTCTTGAGAGCAGGTCCGACCCTGTTGAGACGGATGGAGCATCACCTCTCCCAGTGGAAGTTTCTGATGTGGAAGCCAGGCAAGATGTGCAGTTTGGTAGGGGTGAGTCTGTACAACACATTAATGTAGCTTGGCTCTGGGGGCCCTGGGGGCATTCAGATACATTTGGGCCTGTGGCCAATAGCCAGTCTGCAGCGTTTACTAATCCTCAGGTTTGGGGTTTTAATTTGGCTAACCCTCTAGCGTCTTGGGGTGGCCTGCCTGGCCAGTTTCCTGGACTATCTTCGGCCCCTTGCGGGTAGGATGGCCAGATTGTCCCGGTCACCCGGGAAAGTCCCGATTCTGGCCCCCAATACCCGCCTCTCGACCCAGGGCGCCGACGCAGCGGCCCGCCGAAGCAGCCTGTCACTAATAACACAGGTCGAGATGCAGGACAGGAACCCGGAAGTGACCCACAGGCTGCTTCAGCGGGCCGCTGTGCTGGCCCCCTGGGTCCCACAATGATGGGACCGATGCCACAGGGACGGGCTCGAAACACTCTATAACCCCTCAAAAGAACAGCAGTCTAGCTTGCTTCCCCCGAGCCCTGCCTCCATAAGCCTCAAGGGGGCTCATTTTGCGGCATCTCCCAGCGGGAGGGTGGCACCCGCACGGGACACATATCAAATGAAAGAGGGGGCGCAGGGCTATCAGAAACAGCCAGCGGAGGGAGTCGGGAGACCACCCCACTGGGGGATCCACACCCCGAAAGTGATGAAGGTGGCGCAGATAGAGCCAACAGAGCAAACAGGACAAAATAAATAGGCTGCATTATGCAGCACAGTCTCACTGGAATCTCACTGGAATCTGACTGGCTTCTCAGCGTGGAACCCGTTCTCTCTAGTCTTCTCACTTTGAAAAAAGTAAAAAAAGAGTTTTATTTAACTTTATTTCCCCCTTTCCCTCTCTATAAATAATCTTGGTGTTTCCGGCGGTGATATTTGGGGGATTTTTGGGGACGTCACAGGAAGTGCTGTGAAGTCACTTCCTGTTTCCGGCAGTGGCATTTGGGGAAAATGATGTCATTTGGGGGAAATGATGTCACAGGAAGTGATGTCACTTCCTGCTTCCGGCAGGTGGCGCGGGGAAATGATGTCACAGGAAGTAATGTTACGTCCTGCTTCCGGCAGGTGGCGCGGGGAAATGATGTCACAGGAAGTGATGTCACTTCATGTTTCCGGCTGCGTGCACACACATTCCTTCCCCCCTCGAGGTGTCCCTGGCTGGCCTGCAGATATTATGGCCACCCTACTTGCGGTGGCTGGTGTTTCCCTTACCTTTGGGAGTTGTGGCTCTTCCCTTAGGGGAACACTTGTTGCCAGCCACCAAGGATAAAATATTAAAGGGTGAATTTGTGGACCATTTTTCTCTGCTCTACAGGGAGCTGGAGAAAAAGGATAAGGAGGACCTTGATGATAGGGGAAAGGAGAAGATCAAACGGCATAAAGTTGATATAACCTGGGCAAATTGGGTGCCCGGTTTCATTATTTACGCTGGAATAATTTCCAGGTCTCATCCATGGAGGGCCACTTCCCTTTTCCAGTATTTTGATATCATATGCAGGAGCTACACCAGCTTCAGTGGCCCTGCCTGGCTCCAGTATGATGAGGAATTCAGGATGAGAGCCGCCTTGAACCCATCCCTTCAATGGGATCAGCCACAGCTGTGGCTGCAGGTTATGCCTCCAGCGAGACCTAATCTTGGAGATAGGTCAGACAGTGGCCATGTTGTGCAGCGCACAGCCTCTGCTTCTGGTTCCCATGGTAATGCGGGGCAGGCAGTTCAACCCCGCTTGCTCTGCTGGGAGTTTGGGTCGCAGGGGGTGTGTGGAAGAAAACTGCCCATTTAAGCACAAGTGCCCTCTGTGTGGAGGGTCTCACTCCTTTACAAATTGTTCCTGGGGTAAACCCAGGAGGGGACTGCGCAGGCAGGGCTCTGGTGAGACAAATAAGCCTTTTGGAAAAGGGCCCCAGCCCAATAAGGGTGACAGTGCTTGAGGCCTGGCTCCATATTTATGCTAAGGTTGAGGATAGAGTTTACTTGTTCAACAGTTTTAAGTTCGGTTTCAGAATTCCTTGTCAGGGTCCCAGAAGGGTGTTTATGGCAAATAACCTGAAGTCAGTAATAGGTATGGAGCATATAGTTCGACAAAAAATAGGGAAAGAATTGGCTGAGGGCAGGGTGATTGGCCCATTCCCTGCACCTCCTATGAGTTCTCTGTGTCAGACGTTGGAGCTTCAAAGTAAACGAACCATCATTTGTGGCAAAAGTAGTAGCGTTTATTTGATATCTCAAAGTTCTGGACAGGCAGTCATTGGAACTGATAGCAAGCATTGAAACATACATGGGTTTTAAGGCCTTACATCAAAGCATTCATAAACAATCCTACATTCTCACACTTGACTGTCAGAAGTAACACTTTCCCTGCTCCTTATCGCTTACAGCTCCCTTTCTCCCGGAGGAGCCCTGTTGGCTCTCCTTGAGACTTGCTATCTTCGAAGGCCTATTGCTTTGTTAGTGTTATGCCGAGGAGTTCACAGCATGGGTTAGTAACATTTCTAAGACTGTTTGATATGCAAGGTCTTCTGCTTCACAGTTAGTATTAGGAATTCAAAATGGAGTTAGTCATGTCAAGGAGCAGGTTACAGAATAGATTTAGCATAAAAATGCAGTGATGCTCTCCAATTCTGACACTCTGCGGGCCTCTCCTTTGGGCATTGTGACTAAAAAGACCCCAGGGGAGTTTAGATTGATCCACCATTTATCTTACCATCGGGGGGAATTGGTGCACAATGCCATACCTGAGGTATTGTGTACCATGCGGTACACATCTTTTCACACAGCGGTTCACATGGTAAGGTGCTGTGGGGTGGGTGCTGAGTTAGCAAAATGCGATATAAAGTCTGCCTTTCGCCTTCTCCCTGTTCATCCTTTAGATTTTGAATTGCTGGGTTTCCAATTTGATGGGCAGTTTTACATGGATAGGGCCTTGCCCATGGGGTATTCTGTTTCTTGTGCAGCTTTTGAGCGCTTTAGCTCTTTTTTCGAATGGGGGTGTGTGCCGTAGGGCTGGTTTAAGCAATGTGGTGCATTATCTTGATGATTTTTTGTTTGCTGGTCCCTTGGGCTCCGGCCAGTGTGCCCGCTTGCTGGCGGCCTTTACAGCGCAGTCTGAGGAGTTGGGCGTCCTCTTAGCCCATGAGAAGACAGAGGGCCCTACCCAGCAATTGACATTTTTAGGTGTTGAACTAGATTCCTTGCAGCAAACCTCTCACCTCCCAGGAAAAAAAAAAAATTGAGTCTCCAGGGGCTGGTTGCCCATTTTTTGTTGTGGCGGAAGGCAACCTTGAAGGAGCTGCAACAGTTAGTGGGACACCTAAACTTTCCTTATAAGGTGGTCGCTGCTGGTTGTCCTTTCTTGAGGAGGCTATGTGATGCAATGGCTGGTCTACACCAGCTGCATCACAGAATTAGGATTTCCGGATGCATACGGGAGGACCTTTCCTTGTGGCAGGAGCTTTTGACTTCATTTAATGGTGTCTCCTTTTGGAGGGAGGATTTGAGGTTGGAAGCTGAGCTTCAAATTACATCTGATGCTGCAGGGTCCTTGGGATTTGGCGTCTATTTTTGCGGACACTGGTGCACAGAGGACTGGCCTATGGAATGGGTAGATGGTGGTCGCTCCTGGTCGTCCTTTCTTGAGGATGCTGTGTGATGCAATGGCTGGTCTATGCCAGCCGCATCACAGAATTAGGATTTCTTGATGCATACGGGAGGACCTCTTCTTGTGGCAGGACTATTTGACCTCATTTAATAGTGTCTCCTTTTGGAGGGAGGATTTGAGGTTGGAAGCTGAGCTTCAAATTACATCCAATGCTGCAGGGTCCTTGGGATTTGGCATTTTCACGGAAACTGGTGCGTGGACTGGCCTATGGAATGGGTAGATGCTGAGTGGACCAGGGACTTGACCCTCTTAGAGTTCTTCCCCATCTTGATGGCCATTTGGTGGTGGGGAAATGAGTTGGCAGACCACACAATCCACTTTTGGTGTGACAATTTAGCTGTGGTGCATGTCATCAATTCCCTCACTTCTAAATCACCCAGGGTTATGAGGTTAGTTCGGGTTTTCACACTGCAATGCCTGTGGCGGAATATTTTATTTTGTGCCAGGCATGTTCCTGGGGTGGATAATGGGATGGCTGATGCTCTCTCTCGCAAACAGATGCAGAGGTTTCGTCAGCTCGCCACAGACACGGATCTTCTTCCTGGAGATTTAAACAATTGGTGGGTCGAGGGTGGCAGAGCGATAAGTATTGCTATTGCTCCTAGCACTAGAAAATCATACACAAGGGCAGTGAGCCAGTTTGAGAATTTTAGGAGTACCATAGTTTACAGCATGAAATGGCCTCTTCCAGTGGAGCATTTACTCCACTATTGCATATCATTGCAGTGCAGGGGCCTGGCACTTCGATCCATTCGGGACTGGTTGTCTGCTTTGGCTTTTGCCAGTAAAGCCATGGGGTTACAGGAACTAACTAGTGATTTCTGCATTCGTAAGATGCTCGAAGGGTGGGCCAGAGAGGCCGATGCTAGGTTGTATGCAAGACAGCCAATTTCACCCATAATTCTTAGGGGGTTACGGTCAGTCTGGGGCCAGGTGTGTTGGTTGGAGTATGAAACACTTCTCTTTCATGCTGCCTCCCTGGTGGCATTTTTTGCGGCTCTCCGGGTAAGTGAGCTGGTAGCTCAGTCCAGAGGTGATGTTTCTGGAAGGGCCCGAGACATTCGCATTGCTGATAGAGTGGCATATATCACAGTGTGTCGTTCTAAGACTGACCAGTTGCAGTGGGAGAATGCTATTAGTTGGGCGCCTGTTCCGAGGGGGAACTGTGTCCTGTAGCAGCTTTTATGCACTATCTACTTTGAAGTTTAAATTGAAGTGCTCTGAATGAATTTATAAGAGTTTTAATTAACCTAAAGGCTGGTGGGTACTTTATATTGACATAAGATAATGCAGGATCTCTGGCTGTAAGAAGAATACCTCTACAAATTTCTAAAGTGGATTTTTATCTATTTTTATTGGATGACATGGATATAACCTTTTAAACTTGTTTTTATTTTTTTCTTTGCCTTCTTTTTATCTGTGGCTGGAATATTTTTTGACATGGTTTAAATATTTTTTTGTTTGGGGTTCCTTTTTTTATGCACCTATCATTTTTTATTCATTTTTGTATCACCAAATAGGAGAACTTTTTCCTATTTTCTATTTTTTGCTTTTATTTTTGGGAGTGCCTGATTTCCTTATCTTTTCTCTGGATTATTGGCTTTTTAAAATTTTTGATCTCATTCTTGGATTACAAATAGGGCATTCAGCCCTGGATTACAAATTTACACCTTGAAGTTTCTGAAATTTGAAATTATTTGAAAGACGTTGTGGTGATTTGGATTTCAACTGAATCAGCATTGCTAGAGGACTTGTAATAGTGAATTGTTGTTGTTGTTGTTGTAGTGAACTGAATTGTTTTGCCAATTGACTATTTAGTGTGGTTGGCTAAAAAGTTCTGTTTATTATTATTCTTAGTATTGTTTTGGCTACCATAAATTGTTGATAGAAGCTAGAAGGTTGTTTTCTTTTTAAAACTACTTCATAATAAGGGCATCACTTGGTGATAAGCTTATCTGTTACAAACAGGAACATAGAGTTTCAAAACAAATGTTGAAGAGGCATTATTGAACTTGTGGCTGTGAGTATGCTTACTCTAATAAGAATGGGAAATAAAGCTGGGATTGGTTTCAAAGAAACAGTAAAAAAAAAGATAACAGAGAAAGAAAGCCACCACTTCCTTCACCTAATGCCCCACCTGGGCCAGGGAAATTTATGACCATGCAGGGAGATATGAAAGAAATGCAAAATGCCTTAATGACTGCTATAACACAGCTGACTAGTAAAGTAGACAATATTGGTGAACAGATGGCAGAGATTAAACAAGAGCTTTTGGAGAATAGCAGACAGACAGCTGAGACCAACAAAGCCTTAAAAGTACTAGTTGGTCAGGTGACAGAGAATATCCAAAAGGTGGAACATCTGGAAAAAGAACAGAATATACACAATTCTAGACTCTTGCAGCTGAAAGCAGACAGAGCCACCTATATGTTGTGGTTTCAAAATATACAAGAGAAAAATGAAGACTTACAGAAAATGTTTAAGTGAAGCCTTGGCTGAAATTTTACAGGTAACTCCTCAGAGGATAGAAGAAGAGTTTGATCAAATTTGACAGGTGCCATTGAGTTATATAAGATGAAAGAAATTACCTAGTGAAGTTCATTTGAGACTCACAAGAAAGAGGACTAAAGATGACATTTTGAAGCAAGTAAGAGACAGACCTATGATGATAGCTGGAAATATGGTGAAAATTCTAAGAGAGGTACCTTGGCCAGTGAGACAAAAGAGGAGAGAATATCAAGCGTTAACAGACTTTTTGAGAGGAAGAATAATATCCTACATGTGGCTAATGCCAGAAGCCCTTCTTTTTACCTACCAGGAGAGCAGATACAGGATTCCATCTTTAAAGCTCAGAATTTTCTGGATAGAGTGAAGGAAAAAGAAGGCAAGGAGAAGGAGGAGGAGGAAGAGGAAGAAAGTTCTGGTGAAGAAAATCCAAATGAACCACGGAGATATCATACAAGACAGCATTCCAAAAAAGATAAAATAATTATAAGCAAAACCCATAATAGCTTCAATAGTTTCAATTAATGTGAATGGACTCAACTCTCCTGCCAAAAGGAGGAAGACTTTTAGATATTTGACAAAAATGGAAATTGACATAATTTGCTTACAAGAAACTCATATTTTAACTAAAGATCAAAATTTTTTGAAAAATAAAAAAAACTTGGTAATTTATTTATAGCAACAGACATTAATAAGAAGAAAAGGGGAGTGGCAATATATATTAAAGATAAATTTAACCCACAATTGCAGTATGCCTCTGAAGATGGAAGAATTCTATTAGTGGAAATTACAGTGGATAATAAAAGAATTTTATTTGTAAATATCTATGCCCCAAATGATCATCAAGAGAAATTTTTTCAAGATTTGCATCTTAAATTATCAAATTTGGAATATGTAGAATATTGTCTAATAGGAGATTTTAATGCAGTTTCTGACAGACAACTGGACAAAAAAATGCACAAACAGATGAAAAGTAAAGGTCTTCAGTTGACAACAAGTTTTTGGAAATTAGCATAAGAAATGGATTTGGTTGAGGTATGGAGAACAAGATATCCTAACTCCAAAGATATTACTAACTATTCCTCTAGCCACCAAACTTGGTCAAGAATCGATATGTGTTGGCTCTCTGCAAGTATTATTAAAGACTTAGTTGACACAGAAATTCAAACAAGAGTTATTTCAGACCATAGCCCTGTAATGATAAAGCTCAAAGGTCCACGGATGAGATCATGGAGGCTAAATATTTCAATTTTGAAAGATAAAGACTTTCTCAAAGAATCTAAGGTGGAAACATAACACAAGAGGTAAAGTTGCAAGTAGTTTGGGATACTGCTAAAGCTTATTATAGGGGCCTTGCAATTAGATATAGTATCAAGAAAAAGAAAGAAAGAACTGAAAAATTTCAAAACTTAGGGCGTTTTCACACTGACCTTAATCGGCAGCGACGTCCCTCTTCACCGCGCAGGATCTGCGCGGATTTCGCACCAATTGCTGCGGAGCACCCGGAAGAGCCGCAAAATCCCGCGGCTTTTGCGGCGCAAATGGAAACCGCCAAAAACCAGTTTCCATTTGCGCCGCAAAAGCCGCGGGACTTTGCGGCTCTTCCGGGTGCTCCGCAGCAATTGGTGCGAAATCCGCGCAGATCCTGCGCAGTGAAGAGGGACGTCGTTGCCGATTAAGGTCAGTGCAAAAACGCCCTTAATGTCACAAGCTGGAGAAGCTGAAAAGAATCTTTAAAAAACAGCTAACAAAACATGAATTTCAAAAAAAGGTGAAAGAAATGCAACACAAATTGAATTTAATTCTTATGGAGGAGATGGAGATTAAATTGAAGTATGCTAGACAAAAAAAAATTGAACATGCCAATAAGCCTGGAAGGTGGTTGGCTTATAGGATGAGAAAAGAAAAGGCCAAAAGAATAATTATGACACTGAAAGATGAGAACAACAAAGAGAAAACTCAATAGCAAGAAATATGTCAATTTGTGGAACTGTTTTATAAAAAATTATATGAAGACAAGCAAGTTCATAAAATAGATTTAGAAGAATATATCAACCAAAATAATCTCAATAAATTTACAGAAGAACAACAAAAAAACTTTAAATGAGCCAATAACAATAAGGGAATGTGGAGATGCAATGGCATCTCAAAAGAATGGTAAAACTCCGGGTCCAGATGGATTACCTGCAGAATTCTACAAAGCTTATGAAGAGCCTTTACTCCTACCATTTAAGTGTCTTATTGAAAAGATTCAAGAGGAAGGCCAAATACCAGTTTCATGGCAAGAAACTACAATATCTTTGATTCCAAAAGAAAATAATGATTTGAAAGATATTAAAAACTATCATCCAATTTCCCTCTTAAATGTGGATTATAAAATTTTTGCTGCAATATTGGCACAACGTTTGAAGAAAGTTCTACAGTTTATAATACATTATGATCAAGCAGGATTCCTTCCTAGAAGATATTTGAAAGATAATGTCAGAACAGTTTGTAATATCTTGGAATATTATGAGACTCATCCAGAAAAACAACTGGCTTTAATTTGTTTAGATGCTGAGAAGGCCTTCAATAATGTTCATTGATACTTTATGCTACAGCAATTGAAAGGCATGGAATGTGGTGAAAACTTCTTGAGAGCCGAAGCAGCAATATATTCTTCACAAAATGCAAGGGTGACAGTGAACGGCGAACTAATAGATGTAATTAAACATTCAAAAAGGTACAAGACAAGGCTATCCATTGTCACCTTTACTTTTTATCTTATCTCTAGAGGTATTGAATAATCAAATAAGGGAAGATACAAGTATAAAGGGAGCTGTGATAAAAGCCAAACAATATAAACTCAGAGCCTTTGCAGATGACCTGGGTTTTATACTAGAACAACCGATGGACTCAATAGACTGTCTTATAAATAAGATTAAACAATTTGGTTACTGGACAGGATTAAAGATTATTTACCATAAAACAAAATTTCTGACAAAGAATATGACGATGGAATAAATTCAATCCTTCCAGCAAAAATCAGGGGTTTTGTATGAAAAAGAATCAAATATCTAGGTGTTGTTATTTCAAATAAGTGTAGCAATTTAAAAACAGATAATTATAACAAACTACTTAAAGAAATTTTAAAAGATTTGGAAAAATGGCACGACTTGAACCTATCTTTAATGGGAAGAATAGCCTTAATAAAGATGAATATCCTCCCAAGGTTACTATTCCTGTTTCAAACTATTCCAATATTTTTAAATAGTCTGTTTTTTCAAGAACTGAACAAGATGGTCTCTAAATATGTTTGGCAAGGCAAAAACCCTAGAATTAAATTAAAGACACTGCAAGATTCTAAATTAAGAGCAGGTATGGGCCTTCCAGACTGGCAATTGTATTATAAAGCTTCTGCGCTTCTATGGGTAAGAGACTGGATACTGCTGAATGACAAGAGACAATTGTTGTTAGAAGGACATGATCTTACTGTGGGGAAGCATGCATATTTATGGTATCAAAGACTTGAAGGCCATTCCTATTTTAAGAATCACTGGTTTCAAAAATCCTTGTACCATACGTGGTCATGACTAAATACCAGAATTTATCAAAAAATTCCAAGATGGATTTCTCCAGTAGAAGCATTTACTCATCCAAATCTCCTAAAATCAAATCAGAATTATAGGTATGATGACCTGTTGGGAAAAGATAATCAATTGAAAACCAGAGAAGAGCTGGAAAATATGGATGTTAAAATGAACTGGTGGCTGAGAGTGCAAGTTGAATCCAGATATGCCAAAGAAAAGGTGACAGGTTTCAATACAGAACAATATTTATTTGACAAAATTCTTTTGGGTCCACAGGAAAAGCTAATCTCCAAATTATATGCATATCTACTTCAAATGAAGACACAAGACAAAGCTGTAAAAGACTGCATGGGCCAATGGGCAAAAAAATTTTGGTCATAATATTACATTAGAAGAATGGGAGAGAATGTGTAAGCTTAATGTTAAATTAACTAGGTCAGCAACTTTTAAAGAAAATTTGTATAAGATGTTCTATAGATGGTACTTGACCCCACAGAAATTGTGTAAGATTTATACTAATATGTCTAACAAATGTTGGAAATGTACTAAACAGGTTGGTTCTTTTTGCCATATGTGGTGGACATGTGAGACGGTGAAGGGCTATTGGAAAATGGTGCATGAAATATTACAAAAGATTATGAAGACACAGATTCATTTCAAACCAGAACTATTTTTATTGAAAGTATTTCCTGAGGACTATTCCAAAGAAATGAGACATTTTTTGGCACATTTTAACACAGCAGCTAGGATTCTCTTGGCGCAGAGATGGAAATCTCAGGAAATTCCCACAAAAATGGACTTGGTGGGAAAAATTCTGGAAACAGCAGAGCTGGACTTTCTATCCCAGCTGTTGGCTGGGAAATCTAAAGAAGCAGCAAGAAAATACTGGATAAAATGTTATGCCTGGTTAGACATTCAAGACTCTTAAGGTTTGCTGGTGTGAACTTATTTCTCCCCCCGCCCCGGTATTTTATATTATAAAATTACCTTTACTGGAATTGTCAAAACTAATATATAACTTTAACAAAAGATTTATGCTATAAAAATTTAAAATGTGGATGATATTTAGTTTAGACATAATAATATGGGACAATTTATGTAAAGAATTATTGTAGAACTAAGCTTGTACTTTTTGAAAGTATTTTTATGCAGAATAAGGTCAAAATGTATTGTGCTTTCTGCTCCCCCTATTCCCTACCCTCATTCTTTCTGAAACCAATAAAACTTTTGAAAACTGAGAGGATGAAATTGTACAGTTTAAGCATAAGAAACTTCATGACATTACCTGGCAGCCTAGAGAGGGGCACTGTCCCACTTGAAATTCCTGAGTGGCCTTGAGGCCCACTGCCTCACCTAATTTATGCATCTGATTGAGTACAACCCCATGGCTTCTTTCCCTCTCAGTCTCAGCAAAATCACAGCCTAATAGCTTATACTTGAAGTTGGGAGGGGAGTTGTTCCAATATGCATCACCTTACACCAGAGTTGCCAGGTCCAACTCAAAAAATAAGTGGGAACTTTGGGGATGGAACTTGGAGACTTTACCATTCCCTAAAACAAGTAAATAAATAAAAATACAGCAGTGCACTTCCCCTGAATGCAGTCTTCATTTCCTCATTCCCCAGCAGCTGGATGCACTTCCACTAAATGAAAGTGAACACACACACCCAGCAGCCAAAATAAATGAAGTTTACAAGCACACACTTTGGTGATCTCACTGGGGCAATTTAATCATGGGAGCTGCTGAATTTGGTGTATTTACACCAACTTTTTCAGAATAACACAGGAAACGAAAGGTTCTAGTTTGCTCTTTACTAAGCAAACAACTTCTGAAAGGAATATAAAACAAATGGACGGATTGTGCTGGCTTCTTTTCCTTTCTCACAGCTTCACAGACCTACTGGGGAAGGCCATGGGGTTCTGCCAGCTTGCCCCACACTCATTCAGCCTTGCTCCTACTGAGATTTAAAGTCACACACACCTTCCAAGTTTCCAAGCTTCTTCTAAGCCTTCTGAGGTGGAAAGGCACATTGTGGCTGTTGGGGTGGGGCTTCCCCCCACTGGCCAGCTGGCTGGTGAAGGGGAGGAGCCTGCAAAACTGAAGAATCCCCCACCAGGGGGACTGGCAAGCCTACCTTACACTTACCACCTTTGAATTTCATCTGCCATATTTTTGCCCATTCACCCAATTTGAGAATATCCTCCTGGAGCTCTTCATAGTTGGCCTTGGTTTTCACCATCTTGAATAATTTTATGCAAACTTGGCCACTACAGTGTTCACCTTCAGTTTATGGTGGATATGGAGCTAATATGTCCTATGCATAAGAAAATAAGATCAGTCCTACTTAGATCATACCAAAAGTCCATCTAACATGGTTTCTAAGAAGTCTACCAATAATGTATAAAGGCAACAGCCCTCCAATTTTGTTCATCTTTTAGCAACCGATATTCAGATGCTGAAAATGAAGACGTCATCCAGCTATTATGGCAAATATACACAAACATATGTCTGCCACTGCATTTTGTGGTACAGAAAATATTTTATGTGACATACTTTCATCTAACCCAAATCTACTATCCATCAATTTCATCGACTGATTCCAATTCCAATGTAGGGTTGCCAATCCCCAGGTGAGGGCAGGGGACTCCCTGGTTTGGAAGCCCTCCCCCCACTTCAGGGTCATCAGAAAGCAGGGGGAAGGGAAATGTCTGCTGGGCCCTCCATTATTCCCTGTGGAGACCAATTCCCAAAGGGTATAAAGGAGAATTGGTCTGCCTTTATCTGGGGCTCTGGGGGCTGTTTCTTGAAGTAGAGGCACCAGAGTTGTACCATAGCATCCAATTCCCCAGTAGAACCTCCAAGTTTCAAAAGGATTATTTTATGTTAGGGTGACAGGGAATTCCCCAGTTTGGAGGCCATCCCCTGCTTCAGGGTTATCAGAAAGTGGGGGAGGAGGGAAATGTCAGCTGGGCAATCCATTATTCCCTATAGAGATGGATTTCCATAGGGTATAATGGAGAATTGATCTTGGGTATCTGGGGCTCTGGGAGGCTGTTTTTTTGAGGTAGAAGTACCAGATTTTCAGCATAGCATCTGGTACCTCTCCTCACACACACCCCACCCCAAGTTTAAAAAAAAATGAATTGGGGTTCAAATTCTATGAGCCCCAAAAGAAGGTGGCCCTATCCTTCATTATTTCCAATGGAGAGAACCCTTTAAATGGGATGGTCAGAATTCCCTTTGAAGTTCAATTATGCTTGTCACAACCTTCTTCATAACTCCACCCCCAATGTCTCCTGGCTCCACCCCCAAAGTCCCCAGATATTTCTTGACTTGTCAACCCTATTCTAGTGTCATGGGAGGAGAAAATGTTTTCTCCTCCCTCCACACTATGCATAATCCTCACATAGCTGCCTTTCCTTGTTAAAAAAAAAGGTACTCCAACCATTAGATCATTCCTATTGCCCTTTTCAGCTATCATGTCCAACTCTACCATATCAGTCCACAGTTAAGAGGTATAAAAACATTGTGACCCTTGCCATTTTATTTTCAAACCCTTGCCTAATAAATTCTAACAAGGAATTTGCCTTTTCACTACCCTTGCAAGCTGAGCTGACATTTTCATGGACCTTTCCACCATATACAAAAATCATGACATTATCCATGAATTGCACACTTGCAAATTTAGCTTTGAATTCCACACTTAGACCAAAGTTTTCTCTAAAGGTTGTGGATTTTTCTAGCTCCTACAAAAATATGTGCCCAGGGAAGTTATTTCTGTTTAAATAAGACAAGTTTTAGGTACTTTCACAGTTATGTCCTGACACTTCAGCTAGAGGAAGTTAGCTCTATAATCTGTGAAGGAATTCCAGGAAGAGTAACAAAGTGAATCAGAATATCTCCTGGGTAGTATAACTCCTCCCTCTCTGCAGCTGGCCTTGATGAAACCCAATAATTCCATCTAATTACTGTGGAGGCAATAGTTTCCTTGCTGTGTAACCTTTGTAAGAGCAAGTACTAAAATGAAAAACCTGAAGTTTTATCCTGCCGCTGTAATTTAATGCACTAAGTGGACAATCGTGACAATAAAAGAGTTGTAATGATGAGTTCTTCTTTTACCCTTGTGTCTCTTTGCTGATAATGGGGCTTTAAGAACTCTAATTTTTCTGTTTCCGTTTCTTGAAAAATTGTCCAGCTGCTTTTGTTCAAGGCTACACTCCACTGGAGGAGCTATATCAAAAGAAAGAGCAATATGATTTCAGTTATACATACACATCTATAATATTATACTTCACAAGAAATACTAATGTATTTTCTGGTCTCACTTTCAAGGCATTTAGTGTGACTGATAAAGATCAGAAACATTTCACTGGTTTACTACAGGGGCAAAATTTCATACCTGACATTTGTATGTTCCAATAGAACGCAGAGAACTCAAGAGTTTATCAAAGCAAGAATCATGTTCAGTATCTCCAGAATGTTAAAGAAGAATATAGTAGCCAGTAGAGATTATGTAAAATTCCCTAAACTTGAGGCACTTTCAGTATGTCTGAATTCAACTGTTTCTCATCTATGGGATGGAGGAACACAGATTCTGGGTTGGTTCACAGTTCTTCATTTCTGAGTATTTTGATAGCAGGGGTTATTCAGGTTTTTGCCCCACCCCCCAGTCAGACTAAAGAGACAGAGATAGGATTGGGTAAGGTTTTACAAAGGGCCACTTTATTATCTTTTTACAATTTTGTGCCAAGGCAAACCCAAGTGTGGAATAGGTCAAGGCCAGGGGTTGCCCCAGACCCCTCTCTGCCATATACTAGGCAAGCCAGCTTTGCCCCAGGAGTGAGTCGTCCCTTCAGATTGCCACTGGGCAGCATAGCAAACAGGATGCTCCCCCTCAAGCTGCACAACTTCAAGAGAGGACCCTAGCCAGGGCATTCCCCAAAGGTGGTCCTCATTCCTCACCCTGGGCTTCAAAACCTGAAGGCTGATTTTGATGGACTCTTTAGCACCAAACAGGGCTGGTGCCATGTGGTACTCACTGGATCTGCTTTCTTTTCCCACACTCAGTTCCTACCACCAAGGCCAAGCCTCCACTTAGGACCTTGTGCCCACCAGGCAGCTTAAAGCTGCCTGTAGACCTAGCCGCAGATCCTCTAAGAATATATAGTTGCCATCTGACCACCAATGACCCACAGCCAAGGCCCAACTACCTGACCTACCCTGCACAGGCCTGCCTGCCCAGGGGTGACCCACAGGCCAGCAAGACCTGACTAGGCCACAGGCTCTTTACACAGCCATATAGTGGCTGATGAACCTCTACTCTGGGCCATGTAGCCTGTCTGCTCCCTGGACTTTCCCTGTCTGGCCTGAGAGTAGATTGATGGCAAGGCAGGCCTTACCAGACTGCAATCCCTCCAGCAGTCACTCCAGCAGTCACTCCAGCAGTCACCCAGACACCAATAGGTGTACCCCATGGGCCCAGTCCAGGCTAGGCTTCCCAATCCTCCACTCGAGGCAGGGGACCCCCCCCCCCGGTTTGCAACCTTGTCCCCCACTTGCCAAAAACCTGGAAGCAGGGGAGAAAATGGTGGCCATTTTGATGATGTTCTAGGATTCATCTCTATCGTGCCATAGAGGCAAAGCTTAGAGCGCCACAGACAGAGTTCTCCAGGGAGCCACACACATTACTAGTATGTTCCCTGCTGGCACCACCCCCAGCCAGCACTGGTCTTTGACTGGTCAGTGGACAGTTTCTGAGAGCAGTGGACTTCAGTGGACTCTGAGAGGAATGGGCTTCAGTGGGCTTGTCCCACCCTCCTCTCCTCATCAGCCATAGAGAAGGGCATCCCCGGTCCCAGCAGTCCTCATTTGGGCATCAGGTGAGTTGCTTGGTAGTTACCTGCAATGTGGAACCTGGTCCCGTCCTGAAGTCTCAAACCTAGCTGAGGCAGTAGCTGCCACACCGACTGGAGCTGAGCCACAGGGGTTGTTGTGGGGAGGAGTCTGGAAACAACAGGTATATTTTTTTTTCTCTCAGAGGTGGGCTGGGTGGGCTCTCGAGCACGACATGGGTGTTGTTTTTTTCAATCCCATGGGCCCATGTGGCAGCAGCAGCACATGCTGTGCTTTTTGAAGTTGTCAGTGCTTGGCAGGGGTGGGTGGCTAAAGGCAGCAGGCCCTCGTAGGGCAGCTTAGAAGCCATGTGCTGGGGGGCTGTAAATGTGCTTGGGTGTGAAGTTGAGAGTGATGGTGGGTCCTTGTGGCTGCCGCGCAGTTTACATCTTGTGTGCTTCAGAGACTTGGAGTGGGGTTTAAATGCCCATTTGGTGGAGGGGGGAGTGTGGGAGGGTTGAGGGCAGCTGGGGTTCAAGCAGGGGTTAAATATCTTTGGGGAAAAGGGTGGCGTGCTCTTGCCCCCCACCCAGCAGCTTAACAGCCATGTGCTTTCTGGGCCAGAAGTGAGGCTTCACTTCATTCCTGGTTGGGGCTGGGTGGGGGTGTGGATGATCTCATGTCCCTTGCCCCCAGGCAGTGCAGCTTACTTGGGGGAGAGTGAAGCTATCTGCATTCATGCTCTCCAGACGGGTTTTAAAAAACTTTCTAACCAGCTTTGCCTTCCGTTCAGGGCTAGATGGGGAGAAGGATGCTCTCAGGCCACTGTCTCTGGTCAACTTACTTGGGGAAGAGTGGAGCCGACTTTGTCCATGCTTTCAAGGTTGGAGGGGGGTGTTAAATGCCTTGGCTTAACCTCCTTTGTAAGACTGGGGGAGGAAGGATGCCCTCAGGCTGTTGCTGCTGGTCAGCTTACTTTGGGAAGAGTAGAGCCATCTTCTTCCATGCTCTCTGGGTGGGGGAGGGGGGTTTAAATGCCGTGGCTTGACTCCTGTTTGGAGCTGGGGGTGGGGAGGATGCTCTCAGGCTGCTACCATCAGTCAGCTTACTTGGAAGAGAGTGGAGCTGTCTTCATCCATACTCTCGGGGGGAGGGGTAAATGCCCTCGCTTTTGCCTCTCATTTGGGATGGGGGAGGGAGGATGCTTTCAGTCTGCTGCCATTAGGCAGCTTGATTGGGGGAGAGCAGAGCTGTCTTCATCCATGCTCTCTGGCTGGAGGGGGGGTTTAAATGCCTGGGCTTCACCTCCCATCTGGGGCTGGGGGGAGAAGGATGCTTTCATGCCCCTTGCCACCATGGTCTTCCTTGCCTCAACTGCCTTCCTGAGACAGCCTAGACCTGAGATTGTCACTCTAGCCCCCATGAAGAGAGAGAGTGTTTTGCCCAATGTGGTCATCACCCCATCTGGACTGGCCAGAGCACCCCAAACAATAGAATTCCATGGCAGCATCCTGCTCAGCCTGATCAACAGTTTCCCAGCCCACAGCCTGGTCCAGCCACCATTGCATATTTCTTCTGTTCCAGTGCAAGGCAGGATGCTTTGTTAAAAGGCAGAAAACAGAAATGAAATCTATCAGGGGTGGGATTCAGAATTTAGGATTTTACTCCCGTTTTTTTCATCTTTATCTTTTTAAGCACCTTATAATGTATTAGTATTGGTGATGCTGATGTTTGCCATTTTTTCTAAAGGCACGTCTACACAGTAGCATGTGCCATTCAGGCTTTTCAGTGTAACCCCACCTATAGTGCCATTCTCAATAATGCACAGCATTCAGCATTTTAGGCTTTTATTTAAAAACAGATTTCTAGCCCTCATGGCTGAGAAAAGGTTGGCAGTGGCTCTTAAACCTGGAGAGAGGTGAGATCAAAGGGATTTCCAGTTATCAAGATCAAATGCTAAGCACAGATCCTTCCTTTCCCCATGACATACACAGTGCAATTCTAAAAAGAGTTACACCTTTTCAAGTCCATTACTGTTGCCAAGGCACCTGCCCTCCAAAGAGGGGTGGTCTTTCCTCATGAGTAGAGACACCCCAATACCCAGAGAGACCCACAGCCTGCACAGCAGTGCCCTCAGAAACCCCAGGCTTGACATTAATGATGGGTCTACCAGAAGCCATTTCTGAACCTGAGAGAGAAACAGGTTCCAGTAACAAGCTGGTTGCAACATTCCTGCATCCTCCCACCCCATTCTTCTCCCTCCTCTGAGAAACAAAGGATGGGCAATTACCATAAGATCCCAGTTTCTAATGGGCTAAGAGGCTACCTATTGCCAGGACAAGGGACACAGGCAAAAGGATCCTGCCTCTAGCACAATGTTATGATTGAATTATGTTCTGTTACTAATGGCATTTTCTCCCTCTAGCTATACTAATTCTATCCCAATTTGTTGTTGTTCAGTCACACAGTCAAGACCGGCCAATAGCTAACACCTATTCTAATGTTTGTCTACATTAATATTAACAATTACCCTTCTGCCATACTATGGAATTTCTAGTACAGTCCTCCTCCAAGTAATCACTTTAAGTCTCTCTCTCTAGGCTTGACTTCGCGAATGAAGATTTAAAAAGGGTGCAGTAGTCCACGTCTGCTGCAGGCTCGCTGGTGGCTGACAAGACCAATGCGGGACAGGCAGATCCGGCCACAGTGGCTGCAGGGAAAAGTCTGATTTGGGGTTGGTGCTGTAGCAGTGCGATTCTTCCTCAATCTCCTTTTGTCCTCAAGACCAGCTATGCGTGCGTTCTCAAAGGAAGAGACAGCCTGGTGGATGGTGTGCCTCCATGCTTTGCGATCTGAGGCTAGGTCAGACCACTGGTGATGGTTGATGCGACAGGTGCCAAGGGATTTCTTCAAGGAGTCCTTGTACCTCTTCTTTGGTGCCCCTCTATTTTGATGGCCGGTGGAAAGTTCGCCATACAGGGCAATCTTGGGAAGGCGGTGGTTTTCCATCCTAGAAATATGCCCTGCCCAGCGCAGCTGCGTCTTCAACAGCAGTGCTTCGATGCTTGTAACCTCCGCCCTCTTGAGGACTTCAGTGTTGGTCACAAAGTCACTCCAGTGGATGTTGAGGATGGTGCGAAGGCAGCGCTGATGAAAGCGCTCAAGGAGTCGCAGGTGATGACGGTATAAAACCCACGATTCGGAGCCGTAGATGAGGGTTGTCATCACAACCGCTTTGTAAACATTGATCTTTGTGCCTTTTTTCAGATGCTTGTTGCTCCACACTCTTTTGTGCAGTCGGCCAAATGCACGGTTTGCCTTTGCCAGCCTGTTGTCAATCTCCTTGTCGATCTTGGCATCTGAGGAGATGATGCACCCCAGGTAGCTGAACTGCTGGACTGTCTTCAGTACTGATTCACCCACAGTGATGCAGGGAGGGTGATAATCTTCCTGGGGTGCAGGCTGGTGGAGAACTTCTGTCTTCTTCAGACTAACTTCTAGGCCGAATAGCTTGGCAGCCTCTGCAAAGCAGGATGTCATATGCTGCAGAGCTGATACCGAGTGGGAGACAAGAATGGTTAGTAATGGTTTAAGTAAATCTTCCAAAATCTGCATTGCTCCTCTTCAGGCCAGGCTATCAAAGAATCATTATCTAGCCAGCTCCACCCAGCTACCACCTTATAGAATTTGCCATCCCACCTATTAAGACAAATCCTTCTTTTTGTCTAACACCTGGGCAAACATAGACTTTGTTTTTGTCAGGATCTGCTGAAACCACTAAGTCTTTTGTCATATTAGTCTATCCACATTTACTTAGCTTCAGGATACATATTTGGTTATAAATTCATCCCATTTTTGTCATGATCTGTGTTCTGCTGACAGCTCACACTGCAGCACCCCTGTAGAGCACCCCTGTTCTCCGTGTAGAGCACCTCCTCTTGTCCATCTTCAGGCTGAACCATTCTCCAAGATCTGGTATAGTAATCTCTCATACCCCTATCTCACCCATTCCTCTTTTTGTTTCTATATCTTGTGTGAAAGTCACCCCATTATGTGTGTATGTTTGAATTTTATTATTAAAACTCATTTTATTTGACTATTTGGCCTGGTTATTGGCTCTAATAAGAGGGTCTTTTGGAACTATCTCTGTAAACATAGATAAAAGATCCTTGCTTTGCCCCACCTCTTGCTATGTTCTGCCTGTTAGAGAATTTTGCACGCAGCAGAAAACACTGAAGGAGAGGGACAGGCAAACACAGGAATTAATAGACAAGAGAGATAACTGTATTCAATAGTAGAATATATTACCAGGATAGTATCCAATATTCAGAGTCGTTGCCAGGCCAAGGTCATACACAGTAATCAGTACACACTTCAGGAGATAACAGTATACACCAGTAAGTATACACAGCACGATCCAAGCACAGTAGCATAGGATCCAACACCAGCAGTGTTTGCTGCCACCCAGACAGTGAGCCTCACAGTACCCACAATCCTTACAGGCAGACAGAGCAAGCTCACTGAGCTTCCCTAAATACACATATCAATCATGCAAGATCACCAGAGGTTGCATCAGCTCTGTGAGTCAGCATAAAGCCTAATTACAGGTGAGATCATTTCACCTTACCTCAGTAACGGGTAACAGCTGGACCATGATGCAGCATGACTCAGCATGACATTGCAGAAACAACATTTACTATTACTAAGATGGAGTCAGGTCAGCCATTTCAGGACTGAGTTCCAACACTGCCTTTTGAAGCTAATCTCCCCAAATAAAATATCAAAGACAAATATTTATAAACATTACAGTCAGTGAGTTTAGATGGATATAACTATATGGAATTGCCCTGCATGTTAAGCAAAATAAGTAAATAAACCTAGAGTCATAGAATCATAGAATTGGAAGGGACCTCCAGGGTCATCTAGTCCACCCCCCTGAACAATGCAGTAAAATTACAAGTACCTTCTCCTTACCTTCCTTCTCATGATCTGCCTAAGTTTACAGAATCAGCGTTGCTGTCAGATGGCCATCTAGTCTTGGCCTGAAAACTTCCAAAGAAGGAGAGCCCACCACCTCCCGAGGAAGCCTGTTCCACAGAGGAACCACTCTGTCAGGAAGTTCTTCCTAACATTTAGCAGAAAACTCTTCTGATTTATCAAAGATTTCAGGTTTTCACGGCTGGTAACATCATAAGGGTTTGTAGAATCTTTTGGGATCAAGTGCCATGTTCTACTGGAGAAAGTTTTCCTTCCAGACGTTTTGTTCTCAGCTGCGGAGAACATCCTCAGTGGCGTTGCAGCCGGAGCAGGCGCTCAGACCTTCTTGGCTGCTGTGCATTGAGTGGGGCCAGGGCTGCTGGGGAGCTGCTATTTCTAGGCTGGAGGGGGTGTGATGAAAGGGCAATTAGTTTGTGGATGTGCCCATTGTTTGGTGGGGCTTTCTGGAAGGGTAGTGATAAGGAAACTGGCTGTTGAATGTGACCATTGTTCCGTGTTAATTGCTGGGAGGGTTGGAAGGGGTTTGAAGATAAGGAAGATGGTTGTTGACTGTGCTGATTGTTCTGTGGAATTTGCTGGTTGTTCTGAGACTTTCTGCAATTTATAGTCTGTAGGGTGTTTTGCAGAGCTGGGTACCAAGATTGGTGGATGAAAATTCCTTCTTCCTTTCTGTTAAAATTGTGCTGGTGTTTGTAAATCTCAATAGCTTCTCTGTTCAGGCGGGTATGATAATGTGAGACCGTAGAGACCGGAACAATGGTCACATTCAACAGCCAGTTTCCTTATCACTACCCTTCCAGAAAGCCCCACCAAACAATGGGCACATCCACAAACTAATTGCCCTTTCATCACACCCCCTCCAGCCTAGAAATAGCAGCTCCCCAGCAGCCCTGGCCCCACTCAATGCACAGCAGCCAAGAAGGTCTGAGCGCCTGCTCCGGCTGCAACGCCACTGAGGATGTTCTCCGCAGCTGAGAACGAAACGTCTGGAAGGAAAACTTTCTCCAGTAGAACACGGCACTTGATCCCGAAAGATTCTACAAACTCTTCTGATTTAATTTAAAACAGCAATTGAGAGCAGCAACTGTGGTTGGATTGCCAGCTTTGAGTTGGGATACACTTAGAACTTTGCAGAGTGGACTCAGGCAGGCTGCTGTTAAAGAAAGCATCCTGTATTAAAAACACTTGCAGATGTGTTACTTAGGTGTCTGAATCCTAGCCACAAAATTTCTAAAAGACAGGTGTGACTCTTCTGCATGAAGGTGTAGTTGTGATTTTTGTGGGTTTTGGTGAAGTGTTTAAGCCTCAGATTCTTCTACCTTGTTGTGTATTTTGCATAGTTTGAAGGACTGTGTTGTCTGGTGATTTTTTTCTAGGGCCTAACATGCATACCTTTTAGTTTTTATTAGAATGCATATGGTCTCATTCTGTCAAATTTAAGCACGTTGAATCCTATTTATTTCAATGGAACAGTTCAGTGCATGCTTATCTTTCCTACTGAAATCAATGAAAATGGCTTCACTTTTAGTGGGAAGTGACACCATCCAAATAGGTGAAAGTGACATCACTTGATCTTTGACTTCGAAGTGACATCACAGGAAATAACATCACAAGAGTCTCCTGGCTCCACTCCCAAAGTCTCCAGATATTTCCTGAGTCAGACTTGGCAGTTGTAGTCTAGGGCCTGCTGCCCCGGCCTGGGTCTCAGGCCATGCTAGCCAAGCTGCTCCTGCTTAAATCCCCTGGCCCCACTCCTTAAATGAAAATAGGCCTTGATGTAGCCTCCCCCCCCAGCTCCCATGGCCAGCCTCCCCCCACTAGGCAAAAGATGGGTTTCAATGGCCCGTGACCTGAATGCCACCATGAGGACTGCCATTCCATGACCACTGGGTTGTTGCTGCTGATATCTGAGCACTGGAGGCTGCAGCCTGGTCTGTGTGCCAATCCACCATCATGTCCTCCTCCAACCCAAACACATGGTGCAAAAGAACAATCGGAGGGTGTTTCCAACAAGGGCAATGATATACCTGGTTCTGCCCCTCAGCCACAACACAGCAATGCTGTGCATCCCCCATCATCTCTTCCTCCTTCTGAGGCTGGCAAATTAGCCTCCACCTGAACTGTTGGCAGCCGTTGGTGGTAGGAGCTCTATTTACATAAGCCATTCAACAGCCAGTTCATGCTTACCTTTTTCATACTGCCCATAATGCCAGTTAAGCATTCATACAATCACAATGCTTGTTCACAAGTTAAAATGAGTAGCATTTGGGATAGTTTTGCATCTGCACGGTAAACACCAATCAATATGGTGACTGGACAGGCAACCACCGCTGACATATAGTCACAACTTACTAGCTCATTTGGGTCATTATGATCAAGTCATGTGTCATTTAAAATCAGCTGTATTATAAGTATATATGCTGCTTTTATGCATTTGTAACTGGTTGCATTAATTAGTCACAGGTAATCTCAAAAGTTACCACATAAAACAACTGTTTCCAGGTTGCAGTGCAATTCAGTTTAGACTACAGAATAAACATGAATACACTTGGTTTTAGGAGACAATGTGGCAAAATGGGTAGGGTAGAAATACTAGGAAGACCATTCATGCTGTTTCTTTCTTTCACTTCCATTCCAGCAGGCTTAAATCATAAAAGAAATAACTCTTCTTTGTTGTGGTTTTTTACAGTCAAGTGGATTAGGCAAATGAGGGGGAGAAAACAACAGCCAATGTTCACTGAATACACCACAATTTGATCACAAATCACAACCATGATTCTTGATCATTAAAACAACCCCAATTTGTTTTTTTTCCAAATAAACAAAATTATTCTAAATCATATTGCAGATAACTTTGCAGTTGCCAACATCTAGGTAGAGCCTGGAGATCTCCTGGAATTTCAAATGATCTCCAAACTGCAAAGCTGAATTCCATGGGAGGAAATGGCTGCTTTGGAGGGTAGAATCTAACACATTATGCCCTTTCTGAGGTCCCTTTTTCCCACGAGCCCCACTTAAGTATGAGCCCCTAACATGTCCTAAAAAAAGGCCATACCCTTTCTGAATTTTAGAAAAATTATTATTGATTCTGTTGGAGTGGCAAAGTTCTACTGAATGCAATGGAAAACAAATATCACTGGTTAGTATGGTAAGCCAAGAGTAAAAATTGTCTCAGAATTAAAATATATAAATTTCCTATTTGAATCCATTTAAATATTTTAAAATGACAAATACAGTCTGCATCCCATTGGGATGAAAGTTTCCAGTAGCTTTTTAAAAAAAAATAGTCTCAGAGGAAAGCAAGAGGCAAATACATGAACAAGAGTTCTTTTTGATGTATTTGTTGTTTAGCATTCAGCATAATAATTTTAGAATCTGTTTTTGTTCTGTTTGTTTAGCTGTGTTTAGAGGTTTTGAGTCAGCTCTTGGTTTGATTACTCTTAGGGAATGGACTCTGGGAGCTGTTAATTTAATATTTGGTATGAAATTAGAATGTTCTTTGCTGTTCTTTATGATGGGAAAATGAAAGCATAACATTGCTGACAAAATGAATAAACTCTAGGCATATTTTAGAAAATAGGAATTTTTTAAAACACCTTTCAATTTCACCTGTATCCCCATTTTCAAAGGAAAGCATAAACAGGGTTACGGGACAAATATGTAAAGTGGTTTTTTGACAAGGAGAGGATGCATTCCCACACACTAAATAACACACTTTGTGTCTGGATTTTTACTGTGCATGAGTAGCAAAATCCACTTGCAAACAGTCACCATGTGAAAGCACCCGAAGAGATTATTGAGCACATAGCAAAGTTTCAGTCTATGACTATTGATCTTGAATTTAATTAGATCATTGGATTGCTCTATGAATCATGATAAGTACAAGATAAGTGTATCTAGAAAGTATGGATCAGAATAATCATAAATGAGATGAAGAAAAAGAGTAGAAAGGTTCAAGTAAGATTGCAGAGCAGGAATGTCAGATAAACAATTAAGTACAGAAACTAACACAAAGTGGATCAGTAACTGCAAAAAACTGCTCACTTTGCCAGCAGCATTTCTCTGCTTTTTTTTTTTAATAAAGGTTTGCTAGGTAACTGGGAGACAACTCTTATAAGGTGCATCTATGACAACTTTGAACTGATATAATTCTGTTCACTTTAAGCATTTTAGAAACCTGAGGAACAAGCCCACCACAAAACTAACCATAGGGTGGCCTGCATGGAGCTGACCTCAGGACCATTTCAGGTAAATTTCTTCTAGCTGCTCTATTTCAGCTTATCAGAATCCTTCTTAACAAATGACTTGATTCCCAAGAGCAGAATCACTTTTATCCATGAAGTGCACCTTCTTCCTCTTCAATGTGTATACATTAGAATCAAGGCTTTCTTTAAAAGTTTTAATTGGCTGCCAGAGGCAATGTTTAATTTTCACTCTATGCAATAAGATGATAGAAATGAAAATGGGATAGATTGATAGAACCAGTTTCCTCCTGCTTTGTAGTTTTAGATCAAAGGCTACTCCTTCCCCCCTTTTGAACAATGTGGGGAAGAGGGGGTGGGGTTTGGCTGTTGGCTGGTGGGGAGAACCAGCCTATACTCACTCCAGGGATTGCTCAACGAACTTTATGAATTTGTTTCAGTCTGGGTCTCCCTCTTTGACCATACCAAATGAAGGAGGCACAACCTGCCAGCTTTCTGTTTCAGTGTTTGTGCAAACTGGTTGCCCATTTGGGCGCCAGGTAAGAATTTTGTTGCCCTTCTGGCATAACTGGCAGCAAGCTGGGTGGAGGTTTTGCCTACCATACTCTGAAAGTTATATAGGTGGCACATAGGAGCAATGTGGGAAAATGTTGCTTCAGTGGTACATGGTACAAGTCAGGTGAGCATCCTGTGGCATCAGTTTGGAAGCTGATGGGGAACCCCTTAGATCAGAAGCCTGGGGACTCAGTGCATTCATAGATCTGGAACAGGTATCAATATCCTTGACTCATAATGCTCATGGCTTGGGGAACTGGACATGGCACACACCCCTCAAGCACTGAAGAAGGCTTAGCAAGGAGGAACAGGAGCCATACCCACATGATGGCTCGGGGCTTGGAATCAGGGTGGCCTTGCTTGTTAGATCAGGGATGCATAAAACAGAAGAGGCCTGACTCTTCTGAATCTCACCAATTACCTGCACTCCAATTAACTCTGGAATGGGTTTTTGGCCTGTGTGCACTGCGGATCCCTCTTAAGCAAGGAAAATAAAGTTAGCCTCTTGATTATCCCAGCTCACAGTGTCAGCTCTCTTCATTCCATGTCCATGAACAAATGCTAAATGCCAGGCCATTAATATATAGCAAAAGATTTGGGTGTCTGGTGGTGTGGATCTTTGAACATGTGTATGTGGAAAATGTGGATCACAACAAACTGCGGCAAGTCCTTAAAAAGATGGGAGTACCAGACCACCTCACGTTTCTCCTGAGAAACCTGTATAAGGATCAAGAAGCAATTGTCAGAACATGATATGGAACAACTGATTGGTTTAGGATAGGAATAGAAGTTTGACAAGGATGTATATTGTCACCCTGCTTGTTTAATTAATATGCAGAGAATGCTGGCCTGGATGAAGCACAAGCCAGAATTAAGATTGCTGGGGAAAACATCAACAACCTCAGATATGCAGACGACACCACTCTAATGACAGAAAGTGAAGAGGATCTAAAGAACCTCTTGCTAAGGGTGAAAGAGTAGAGTGCAAAAGTAGGCTTGAAACTCAACATCAAAAAACCTAAGATCATGGCATCTGGCCCCATCATTCCTTGGGAAATAGAAGGGGAAGACATGGAAGTAGTGACAGACTTCACATTCCTGGGATCCAAGATCACTGCAGATGGTGACTGTAGCCATGAAATTAAAAGATGTTTGCTCCTTGGGAGGACAGCTATGGCAGACCTAGGCAGTATAATAAAAAGTAGAGACATCACCCCACCAAAAAAAGTCCATATAGTCAAAGCAATAGTATTCCCAGTAGTAATTTTCACTCTATGAGAGTTGGACCATAAAGAAGGCCGAGTACAAAAGAATATATGCTTTTGAATTGTGGTGCTGGAGGAGACTCTTGAGAATCCCTTGGACTGCAAGAAGATTGAATCAGTCAGTCCTAAGGGAAATCAACCCTGACTGTTCCCTGGAAGGTCAGATGCTGAAGCTGTAACTCAAATACTTTGGTCACCAAATGAGAAGGAAGCACTCATTGGAGAAGACCCTGATCCTGGAAAAGGCAGAAGGCGAAAGAAGAAGGGGATGGCAAAAGATGAGATGGCTGAACAGTGGAGGTTGGTGGAAGACAGGAAGGCCTGATGCGACTTGGTCCATGGGGTCTCAAAGAGTTGGACTTGACTCTGCGACTGAACAACAAAATGTGGAAAATAGAAACATTTCTTTGTTGAAGGAAATCAGTTATTTTGGATTTTGCATGATTTCTTTCCTTGTCATTATCAGCCACTCTGCTAAAAAAAAAAAATTAAATGCCCTGATTTAAAATGCTCTTTGGTACTTTAAAAGTAAGAAAGGTTGTCCCCTGTGCAAGCATCAGTCATTTCTGACTCTGAGGTGACGTTGCTTTCACAACGTTTTCACAGCAGACTTTTTACAGGGTGATTTGCCATTGCTTTCCCCAGTCATCTACACTTTCCCCCCAGCAAGCTGGGCACTCATTTTACCGACCTCAGAAGGATGGAAGGCTGAGTCAATCTTGAGCCGGCTACTTGAACCCAGATTCCGCTGGGTTTGAACTCTGGTCATGAGCAGAGTTTGGACTGCAATACTGAAACTTACTACTCTGCAGCACAGGGCTCTTCTTTAGTACTTTAGAAAGCCATATATTAAATAACTAGTTTGTTAAATAGTTTTTACAATTTTCCAATTGATTTTATTCCCATTAATTTCTGTATAGGTGAGTCCCATCTCTTCATGCTGCTGCTGCCTTTGTGATTCCAGCTTTTCAGACCACATGCAAAATTGGCACATGTAAGCAAATGCAGCCGCTTTCTGAGATTTTGTTTCTTTCTCAGCTCATAGTGTTAAAAGAACCTTATGTTTCCAAGAGTGCTCCCTATATAGAAATCATAGGATTAAAATTTTTAGCATAAGAACCTGTTGTGATTATTTGAATCACAGCCCTTCAATAAATGAAAATAAACAATATCTTTGTGCTCCCATCTTTCAGAGATTGTTGACTTACACCCCATGATTTTTAAGTAGGAGGTTGACCTCCCAGTAGACAAAACTAGGGTTGTTAGAAATTGAACCATTGAGTTTAATCATAAAATTCAATAGCTTATTGGATCCCCACATCTGTTGACTGTTTTCCAGTGTACAACCATGTTACATGATCTGCACTAGTCATAAAGATCCATTATATATCAGTTATGGGTCATCAAGCCATGCAAACTATGCTGCAGACAGTCGCAAGGACAGCTGTGCCAACGCCTGAGAAGCTTAGTAGAGATGGCTCCTTCGTTTCCAATAGTAGTGATACAAAGTGAATTCATTAACTGTAGCTTATTATGTTAATCAGTAAAGTACATATTCTGATCCTTAAAAAATAACTTCAATGTGAGTATTTTACTTGTGCAGTCAGATGAGTTACTTGAAGGTACAAAATACTACATATCTCTCTGTTTTCATTGCACTAATTTTCAAATGTCATTTAAGGCTGAGATACTATTTAAGCTGGCTGATTTGTGAAACCACTACCAGGCATTTTTCTCACATAATGATCATAAGTTTTGTGAACGCCCTGGCATCACAAAAAATGGCAACAGTATGGCTCTTACCTTTTGGAAAATACAACAGTACATCAAGGTTCCCACAAGGACTCGCAGAGAGCATCTCATTTTCCTCCCTTCTACTGTTTTCCCGTTCCTCTTTTTTTCCTATAAGGACTTGAAGGGATCACTTTACTTTTCCCTGTATCCCCCTTCCCATACTGTTCCTCCCCTCCTCACAGCCACCACATCTTCAATTTTCCCTTTTTCCCTCTCTCCTTCCTTCCCACCAATAAACCTACCATTTACCGACCCTCATCTTCAACTATATTATTTATTTCATTTATACCCCATCTTTACTTCATTTATACTACAATGGGTACACAAAGCAGCTTATTTTATTCTCCTCTCCTCCAGCCCTTACAATAATACTGTGAGGTGAACTGACAAAGTCATCAAGTAAGCTCCAACAGTAGAGTGGGGATTTGAACCTGATTCTCTTAATCTTAAAATCTATTCACTACACCATTCTGGCTTCATGGGGTGGCTGCTGTTGAAACAGCCAGTCCTGGAGGAGTCAAGCAAGTTGTGTGGTATCCAGTTGCCTTGTGGTTGCTGCCAAGGTCTGTTCTAAAGCAGTCCTCCTTCAAAAGAACAGCCCTATAAGAGACTCTGTCTCTCTCCTGATTTTTACTTATAGAAACCAAGGCCTGCTGACAAAATCAATGTAGTTGCCTATCAGTGGCCACTGAGTGTTTGTTTCTTTCAGATACAGGTGCTATGTCTATCATGGTGGAATTAACTGCAGGTTATTTATATATATATATATATAAGGTTTGTACAAATGTCTATTTCAGGTTTGTACAAATGTCTGTTTCAGGTTTGTACAAATGTCTGTCTCTGGATATAAGTATTCATAGATTTGGCCATGTTGCAAATTAGATATATTGACAAGCAGGGGACCCACAAGAATTTGAGGAGGGTATGCCATTTTCTTCTCCTCCACTCTTTTCTGTTTCACTTTTGTGAAAGCTCACATAGTGTCTCTCCTTTTCTTGCCTCCTCCATTCCTTCCCACTCACCAGCCAACATACTTTAGTTTAATCTGTTCCCCTGTATTCAGTTCTCCTTCCTTCTGTACCCCTGGCAGCTTCTCACTGGAAAAATATGGTCGAATCACACAGTGCCAGCCACCAAGGCAGGCCCAGTTGACTACTGGAGAACACTTAAGGACTTGTAGGGAGACTATCTCATTTACCTCCTCCTCTTTCTCTCCTCCTAGAGACTTCCATATGCACACTTTTCCCTGCTTCCTTCTCTTTTCCACTGACCAACCAGCTATATTTATTATTTATATACTGGATTTTTAAACTACCTTTCTCCACAATGGGAACCCATTGTGATTAACATTTATTATGATAGATCAGCCAACAGCAATTTAAGAGCACAGTTTACATACAAATGTAAAATTAATAGCCACACATTAAAATTAATAGTTTTCTTTAAGTAATTAATTATACATAAAATTATTACGCAGTTTGGAATATCTGCTTTCTTATGAACAAAGCTTCAGCCCAGAATTTGGCCACTTTAGAGGTGGTTCCATTAGATTGGTCTGCAAGGAAGAGATACACAGGCCTTGAATTAAGCAAGAGCTCACAGGAGCACAGCTCCTGAACCTTTCTGAGGGTTCCCCCCCTCCTCCTCCCCACCTACCTACCTTGTCCATTGAATAGCAGGTGTAGCTGCATAACAATCCCTGAATGAGCTCCACCACCTATTTTTCTACAAAACAACCTCTGGAGATATGTATAGAATTTATCATCAGATCTTCCTGGGAACTTGGATAAAACAGAGGTGAAATATGTAGAACAAATGTCCTTGTAAAATAGGCAATATAATAACACATATTCCACTGTTTCAACTGCATTCCGTTGGCAGGAACGCAGATGCTAAGAGTAGGGAATGTTAAGATATCTCCCTTCTAGTAGCACTGAGGGCAGGTGCTTAAAGTGGGCCAAAGTGAAAGCTCTATTTGTGGAATTCTAGAACTTAAAGGTATTTTCCCGGCACAACATTTTGGCTATGATTCCCTACTAGATAGAGCTGAGCTCTATTAGCTTGAAGACCTGTGTCCCAGATTCATTGTTTAAGAGTTTCTTTAGCTCCTGAGAACCTAAAGTGGCATTTTGCTAAGGGGGAGAAGTTGTAAAGTTGTAATTTGTTCTCTATTACATCTGTCCAATCTCAGTGGTAGCTACCTGAAAGAGTTAATGGGTTACAATTGAAACTCAAACAGCTTGCATCATTTTTGTTTCAATTTATTTCAGAATAACACTATGATATTAGGGTAGGGTGACTAACTGTCCCAGGGTCACCCAGTATGCTCCCATGTCAGAGTGTAGATTTGAGCATTTGTCTCCCAGATCCTAATCTAAAACTCTAAATATTATGTACTAATGGCTTCTGTAGGGTAGCTGCTGTGCCTGGATATATCATACTTGGTAGCAAGTTGCCCAGTGGTTGTACCAGGTTTGACCCAAAAAGTCAACGTAGTCCTTTATTTTTGTCTGTTTATGGTTTCACTTTCCCAGTTTGGAAAAAAAAATTAAGAATTAGACATAATGGCAAGCAGAGGCCCATGAGAAATCAATGGGGAAATTCCTGCATTGGTCCTTGCATTCTCCTCCGATTTCTGATGCACACACACCAGCCACCTTTGTCTACTTTTTCTTCCTTTGCCACCTCCTCCTCTCCTTTTTTTCCTTTTATGCCATACTCCTTCTCCTTCCTTACTCCATCACTTCTACACCCTCTTGCCCTCCCACTGCCCCTTCTTTCCTCAATCTGACCTCTATTGCCCACCTGCTTCTTATCATTCTGCCTAACCATTCATTCTCCCCAGGCTTCCAACTTTTCTGCAAACTTGGGGTGAGTTCCCTCAAGTTTGCAGGAAAATGTCTCTACGTGACCCTGTTCTGCAGATTTAAAGTATCTTCAGATTTGGCCACGTTGAGAATTAGATATACTTATTAGGAACCAAAGTGTGCTGTGATTAGGTCTCGGTAGAAAGTACTTTTTGAAATCTCGAGCAGAAAACTGAAGCATTAGCAGTTGTCATATTGAGTGCAGCTGCAATAAGAATAGTGTGATTACTAAAGTTTGTTTATTCTACAATATCATAATTTTACATAGTTTGCAGCAGTAGATATTACAGAAAACATTAAAAATCTGGGTTCTTTCAGATAACCATTTGCAGTACAATGAAATCACAATGTGTAACTCATTGCATAGCAGTCAAAAACCATGATATGTTACAGATATGAGTTGAGATCATGGAACAGCAGATTCTATGAATGTGCTCTTACAAACCTAAGCAAGATGGCGGCGTGGATGGACCCTGGGTGCTGAGGCTCCGAGGAAAAGATCAATAAATCACCGTGAACTACAACAAACTACTGCAAAAGATCGCTAATACCGCAATATACAAAATGTAATTCTGTTGAGCTTACTTACCAACTGAGGGTTTGTCTGGAAGAGCATTGGCGATGGGGCACGCGGAGGCGACTGGAGAGGGGCCTCGGAGGCTGGCTAAGCAGAGCATGCGGGAAGTACTGGAGGCTGTGGCCGGCCGCTGCAGCCACGGTCTGGGGTGAGTGACTGGCCGGGCGGCTGAAGCGGAGAGCTGGGGAGTGTGGTCGGTGCAGAGCACGCAGCGGAGGTCGCTGGTGAACGGCTGAGGCATACAGAGTCAACTGGAGAGGGGCCTCGGAAGCCGGCTGAGCAGAGCGCGCGGCGAAAAGACATGGCAATAAAACAGGAGGCTGCCGGAGGCTGGAAGTTGTGGCCATTTCAGCTAGGGCTAGGGTGAGCGGCTTGAGTGTCCGGGCAGCTGAGAGAGGGAGCGAGAAAGGTGCGGAGGGGCAGAGGAGTGAAGACCGGGCTTTAGAACAACGAGCTGGTGGATATACGGTGTGGAGGAGACCCGTGCAGGAGCCAGAAGGCTGGGACGCCTGGCCCTGAAGGGGGACAGGGGCTAACCCAACCCGGTGGCAAATGAGAAGCGGGCAGGAATGTAATATCAAAGAATGTACTTGATGGTTGCACTGGCATCGTATAAAGGACGATCATTATGATGCCTTAAGAACTGCCTAACACTGTATACCAGCACTGAAGCACTTGACGAGCTGAGACTTTATGTCCTACTACTTCTGCACTACCTCTGCGCCCTCCTTTCTGCACTGACACTTTAAAGAGCCTGAGAACATTCTATATTAAAATATCCATCTAGCACTTTAAGATCTGCAGCACACCAGTACCTTCCTTCCTCTCTGCACTGACACTTTAAAGAGATCAAGAACACTCTATGCAAAATCCATCTAGCACTTTAAGAACTGCAGCATACCAGTTTATCTCCTTTCCAGCAAACAAACTTTTTGCTTTTCCCACCCACCTATTATTTATTGTTATTTTAGGTTCTAAAATTGATTATAAATTGATTAATTGTAAATTGAATGACTGATTTTACTTAGACCTAAGGGATTATTTATCCACTAAGTTGAGAGGTGATATAATCAGCCAATTAATTAGAAGGTGGGGGTGGGGGGAGGGGATGAACTTAATTTACTTAATTTAATTTAAAAAATTAATTGGCTGAGGAAATTAGTAGGAAATTAGTAGTGGCTAGAATTAATTTATTAGGTGGAGTGGGTGAAGGAATAGAATACGTTTATGTTGCGGTTGTTGATCTGATATGAGTGACCCGGATTTTTGGAAGATCCTTGGTAAGTGATGTCAGGTCAAGGGATTCCAGTGCTCCTGGGGAGGGGAAAGTACAGCGGTGGGAGCAGGCAAAGTTTGAACAGAAGGTGTCTGAGACACAAGAGAGCTCGCTCCCCTTCCAGCCTGTGTCCCATCCCAAGGATGGCAGGTAGGAGGGCCAAGTGGAAATACTCGCCTCCGTCCCTGGTAATGTACAATGCCAGGTCCATAAATAATGAAACCTCAGTCCTGCAAGATTTTCTTATCAGGCAGGACATGGACCTGGCTTGCGTGACGGAGACCTGGGTGCGGGATGGGGAGACAGTTGCTCTCTCCCAAGTGGCCCCACCTGGGTTCTCTGTCCTTCACCAGGCTCAGACTAGCGGGCGGGGGGGAGGGGTGGCTTTTTCATACGGGAGGATTGCTCCTTCAGGAGACTTCCACCGCCAGAGATCAAGGGTGTGGAGTGTGTGGGCCTGGTGTGGGACGCTGGGAAAAGTTTGGCAATCTGGCTGGTATACCGTCCGCCTAACGCACCGGCCAGTGCCTTACCATTCCTGATGGAGGCTGTGGCAGGCTGGGCATTGGAGCACCCTTGACTTATAGTCTTAGGTGACTTCAATGTCCATGCCGAGGACGCAGCTTCCACTCGGGCGACGGACCTAGTGCTTTCCATGGCAGCACTGGGACTTTCCCAATATATAACAGCACCCACGCACCAGGCTGGGCACACACTAGACCTGATCTTTGCGGCGGGAGTAGTGGTGGATCAGATATCTGCCGAGGCAGTGCCATGGTCTGACCACCAGGCCTTGAAGGCTCGTGTGAACATGCCGCCCCTATCCCGTTTAGGCGGTGAGCAGGTTTTAGCTCGCCCGCGTAGCCAGATGGACCCGTTGCGGCTTTAAATGGCCATGTGAGATCCCTGGCCCTCTGGCGACTCGCTGGATGAGCTAGTGGAGATCTGGAATGACCAGCTCTCCACGGCCATCGACAAAATCGCTCCCCGATGTCCTCTTCATCCTCGATCACGATCCACTCCATGGTATACCCTGGAGCTGCGATCAATGAAACGGCGATTAAGACGACTAGAGAGACAATGGCGTCACACTCGTGACGAAGCTACGAGAACATCATATAGGTCATTTATGCGGACCTATGAGATGGCAGTTCAGGCCGCAAAGAAGGCTCACTTTGCGTCCAGAATTGCATCTGCAACCTCGCGCCCAGCACAATTGTTTAGTATAATTCGGTCATTAACAAATTTGCCGCAGGGCAAACAAAATATTAGAGAATTGGAAATAGGCTGTGAGGCTTTTGCGAGTTTTTTCGCAGATAAGGTCTCGTCGCTCCGACGCGACTTACCCGCTATAATTGATACAGTAGAAGAACTTGAGGCACCAAGCGCGTCTTTTGGTCCAATTCTGGATTCTTTCACTCCACTCAGCCTGGAGGAGGTCGACAGGATCCTTGTAGCTGTGCGCCCTACGACTTGTAGGTTGGACCCGTGCCCGTCTTGGCTTATAAAAGCAAGCCAGACGTGGCTGTGTGAACCACTACAAGGTATTGTCAACAGGTCCCTAGAAGAAGGGATCTTTCCCACGCCTCTTAAAGAGGCAGTGGTCTGCCCTCTCTTAAAAAAACCATCAGCGAACTATCGGCCGGTGTCGAACCTTCCCTTTTTGGGTAAGGTTATAGAGCGGGCGGTGGCAATTCAGCTACAGGGGTTCCTGGAGGACACTTCCACACTGGATCCATTCCAGTCCGGCTTTCGGCCAGGTCACGGGACGGAGACGGTTCTGGTCGCCCTCATAGATGACCTCATGCGACATCTGGATTAGGGCGGCTCAGCGGTGCTGTTCTTATTAGACCTGTCAGCCGCTTTCAATACGGTTGACCATCAGCTACTGACTAGCCGCCTTGCCGATGTGGGGATTCAGGGATCTGCCTCACAGTGGCTGACCTCTTTTCTCCAAGATCGGGGACAAAGGGTGGTGATCGGGGAGGAAGCATCCCAGAGGCACTCTCTTAGTTGTGGGGTGCCACAGGGAGTGGTCCTATCCCCGATGCTATTTAATATCTATATGCTCCCCCTTGCCCAGACTGTCAGGAGGTATGGACTGGGTTGTCATCAATATGCGGATGACACCCAGCTTTATCTATTGATGGGTGGCCAGTCCTACTGTACCCCGGAAAATCTACACCTGGCTCTATAAGCCGTGGCATCTTGGCTCAGACTGAGTCGACTGAAACTGAATCCGACAAAAATGGAGGTTCTCTACCTGAGTCAGGGTGGTCCAAGGGGAGAGATCCATTTGCCAACTCTTGACGGGGTGCCACTAACACCGGTCCCTAAGGTCAGGAGTTTAGGCGTGCTCCTTGAGTCCTCCCTTACAATGGAGGCCCAGGTAGCAGCCACTGTTAGATGTGCCTTTTTTCATCTTCGGAGGGTGCGGCAGCTGGCTCCTTTCCTGGAGCACAACGATTTAGCGATGGTAATCCATGCTACGGTCACCTCAAGAATAGATTACTGTAATGCTCTCTACATGGGGCTACCCTTGACGCAAACCCGGAGACTACAGCTAGTGCAGAATGCTGCAGCACGGCTGCTAATGAGGCTGCCACGATGGGAGCACATTCAGCCAGTGCTGAAAGAGCTGCACTGGCTACCTGTTGTGTTCCGAGTTCGCTTCAAGGTGTTGGTATTGACCTTTAAAGCCCTTTATGGTCAGGGACCTGCATATCTACGGGACTGCCTTTCTCCATATATCCCCCAGAGAGCACTGCGTTCAGGGGCAAAAAACCTACTCTCCCCCCCCCCCCCCGGACCACAAGAAGCCAGGTTATGCGTGACAAGATCTAGGGCTTTTTCGGTGGCAGCACCAGAGCTTTGGAATGCCCTTCCAGAAGCCATACGGGCCCTGCGGGATCTGTCTGCGTTCCGCAGGGCCTGTAAGACCGAGTTGTTCAAGCAGGCCTTGGATGCTTGACGAAAAGACGGCTGCCACCGGACATCACACAGAATGCCGGTGATCACTGCTTGGAATTTTAATGCCGCTTATAATGTATGGATTCCGCACTATATAATGGTTTTAAAAATTGTAATATGTTTTTAAACTGGAAAATGTAAATTATGGTTTTATATATTTTATTGGTTTAACTGTGTAGATATGATACTGTGAGCCGCCCTGAGTCCGCTTGCGGAGAGGGCGGGATATAAGTCAAATGTAATAAGTAATAAATAATAATAAATAATAAATAAACAATACCACAAAACTGTGCTTTGAAATCCAGAGTCAGCTGATGCAGTCAACAAAAAAAGGTTGTCAAGCTTTCCATGAAGTGTTGCACTTCAGGTTATATAGAGAATCTTTTTTCACACATAGAAAATATCCCAGCATGTAGAGATATACACACACACAAAATCATTTTTGTTGGTTGGGGGGAAGGGGTTGGCATTCAAACCATTCTCTTTTCCTGCAGCTAAAATAACATAGGCCAGAGAAAGCTTTCTCACTTGGCATCCACAAACTATATTAGTATAGTTATTTTCTTTGCCTTTAAAAAAAAAAAGTTCTATAAATTTACAAAACAGAAAGACAAAACAAAGCAGGCAGCAATGCTTCTGGTTGCTATTAATTCCACTGGAAAGAATGCCATCTGCTACCCATTACAGTCCAATGCATGCCATCTTATATAAGGAGAGAACTCTGAAATGTAGTGATCATTTAAGAGCATACCTGCAAAACAATGTGTCTGGTAAAAAGTAGGAAAATGTATCACTGCATTTTAGGAGAAGGTTCCTTCAGATGTCACCTTTTGGTAACAGAACAGCCCAGTGTTGTAGCTGATGTTATTCTATCTTTGCCATGGGTCAAATTAAACTGATTCTGAGCTGAGATCGAGAGCGGGGGGGGGGGGGGGGGCTTTTTTGTATCCTGAATCAGGTCACTAGTCCAGAATGAAAAATTGACTGATGTATATAATGAATATGGTAGTATACAGCACAACCGACAAGGCTTTTGCTGCTGTACTTGCCTCCCATTCAGCAGCTGAGAGCCACTTCACTGATCACAGCTGTTTCTTTTCTCTCCTAGCCATGTGCAAGCTTCTGAACATCTGCTGCGATCATCTCCACCTCCTTTAAAATGTTTAGCTCTCCCATGCTGCTTCTGCCTCCCTGCCAGTATCTCCTCAATTTTGATAGCCTGACCAACTTGTCTTTTGGTTGGGCTATTTGAAGTTTCCTGACACTGCTCAGGTCTTGAGGACCTGCTCTGATGGCCACACTATACACCACAACTAATATGGAAGTGTAGGCTCACTAGTGGAGGCAAGTAGGCATTTTGTGAAACTCTGCCTGTATTGTTTGAGGTGTCAAGGGCTTCTGTGTGGCTCTGCCTGCCATTTTCAACTGCAAAATGTCTCCTATGTCTACTTTGTTATGTGAGAATTTTAATTCCCTATAAAGACCCTGTCACCAATCTCTTGAAAGGTATCACAGATTATTCTTGTAAGGATAATTTCATCCCAATCAGATGGAAATCAGGAAGTCATTACCAAAATGGTTTTAAGCTTTAATTGTCTAAAAATTGTCTAGAGGCCTCTCTGCTATTGTATGGTCAGCAAATAATATGCTCCCTAAAAATTTCATCCCAATGATATTTCCCAATGAAACCAACTAAAAATTAAACTAAAATAAATTAGTAAATGAAAGCAATTACAAATTAAATGAAAAAGAAGAGAAATTTGCATCCCTCTCCTGACATGTTCCTAATTGTGTTGGGTTGAAAGTCTGAGTGCCTCAGAGAAGTTCAACAATCTTACTGCTTGGTCTTGGCATATGCTTTTCAGGACTAAGAAATGAAGCTTTCAAGCTGGTTGATTTAGGAGTATTTCTGTTTTTATAATTCACAGATTCCCTAAGGAAGCTCACTGTGAAACATGCAGTAAGAGTCATTATTCTATTGGAATAAAATCATCTTTGCACCGCACCATTGTTTTTTCTTCATCTCTTTGTTCCAAATGGTACAGTCCTTCTTTCCCTTGTTATTTTCAGGAACTCAGTATAATCCAAGTTTACTTGGACATTGCTAAAGAGTGGCTGTTTGTGCTGTTTTGCAGAAGCTCTTCCTCGGAAGAAATCAAAACATTAACTTGAGTCATGCACTGACCTAAGTAATATTTGTTGAACAACTATGTGAAGTTCTAGACTCCAGTGCAATTTCCCTACTTCCTTGACTTAAGAACATAAGAGAAGCCATGTTGGATCAGGCCAACGGCCCATCAAGTCCAACACTGTGTCACACAGTGGCAAAAAAATTTATATATACACATACACTGTGGCTAATAGCCACTGATGGACCTGTGCTCCATATTTTTATCTAAACCCTTCTTGAAGGTGGCTATACTTGTGGCCGCCACCACCTCCTGTGGCAGTGAATTCCACATGTTAATCACCCTTTAGGTGAAGAAGTACTTCCTTTTATCCGTTTTAACCTGTCTGCTCAGCAATTTCATCGAATGCCCACGAGTTCTTGTATTGTGAGAAAGGGAGAAAAGTACTTCTTTCTCTACTTTCTCCATCCCATGCATTATCTTGTAAACCTCTATCATGTCACCCCGCAGTCGACGTTTCTCCAAGCTAAAGAGTCCCAAGCGTTTCAACCTTTCTTCATAGGGAAAGTGCTCCAGCCCTTTAATCATTCTAGTTGCCCTTCTCTGGACTTTCTCCAATGCTATAATATCCTTTTTGAGGTGCGGCGACCAGAACTGCACACAGTACTCCAAATGAGACCGCACCATCGATTTATACAGGGGCATTATACAGGGACTTAAGAAGAAGCTGATTGGTAGAAAGAACTGTTCAGGGTTCTTAATCAAGGAAACCAAGCTTTTGTTTATTACAAAATCATTTTTCCCCAGATTATTGCTTTCATTGGGCTCAAGTACGTAAACTGTAATGTCTAACTCTAACATTTATTCTGAAATTCATATCATGATATCATCTTGTGCAAAAAGATGGGAACTTTTCATTGTTTTCCTTTATAGTGAATTGCTTTGATGAAAGCCGATCCTTGTTTTAAATGAACCATGAGAAATTTCTGTTCACGGTCTTGTCTGGATGTATATCCTTTTACAAGGAGAGAATCTGTGGGTTCTGAGAGTCATGAGAATGTGTCATCTACTATGACATGCCTATCATACCTGAATGGAATTAGTGACTTTCAGAGCTTCCAGAACAGGAAACAATTATCTTTTCCGTAGGGCCTGCAAAACCACCCTCTTCTGGCTAGCCTTCTAAGATGGAGCTTGGAATAAACATCACGCCATCATTAACATTAACATAACTGAGATAGTAGCACTATTAGATTATATTTTTAGACTGTTTTTAGATTATTTAAATATTTAATTGTTAACTATATTGAACTGTATAATCTTGTTTTATTGTTTTAATATGGCTTTTGCCATGTCCTGTAAGCCACCCTGAGCCTGCCTTGGCGGGGAGGGCGGGGTATAAATAAAATTTATTATTATTATTTTTTATACTAAAACTTATATCAGACATTTAGCCAGTAAACTCAAGAAACTTACTGCTCAGTTGCAATGTAATAATTAGATTTTACTAAACAAAATTTAGTTCAATGTGTGAAATGCTCCTGCCATCATAATTAGACCCAGCCTCAACCAAATTGCATATTAATTGGTTCAAACTACATGGTATTTATGTAACAGATTACTGATGCACTAAAAATACCTTGTATTATAAGAAAATAATGTTATAATGTATTATAAGAAAATAATGTTATAAATGATTATAAGAAAATAATGTTATTGGAACCAGAGTAATGTACCAGGGCTGTCAAGAGCTATCACAGATTCTTTATGGGCCCTTCTCCTCTGACACACACACCACCAAGACCCAAACATAAACATCAGATGAAAGCAAATCACATGACTTTCCCAGTTTTAAGGTGCCCAAAATGATCAAGGATCCCACTCCCTTGTGCTTTCAAAACATCTGCAAGGGGCTTCCCTAGCTCATGTCCGGAGAACAAATTAGAGCCAATAGACTATAAGAAATGTAAGTCTTCTTATGACTGCACAGCAAAACGTTGTTTTTGAAGATACTTCAGCAGGAGAACTGCTCACAAATTCTAGGCATCATATAGAAACTTGGTTTTTAATCATGCATGTTATCATTAGAATTGTCATAAGTTATCCTACTTACATGGGTTAGCTATTTTACCATCTGCCACCTTTCAAATATTCTATCATCTTCCAGCCCCCACTTGCCAGCTCCTTCTTCCACCTTCCCCTGGAAGGAAAAGCATAGAACCTGAGTAATTTTTCAGCTTCCAGGGGCCAAAAAGAGATTATCATCGATACATGCACGCATGTACCCCCAATATATTGGACTTTGTATCCACTGTAATTTTTGCAAGCCATTTTGTGAGCCAAACATGACTGAAAAGTGGAGTACAAATACAATTGAGTGATTAGTCAATGAATAATGGTTATCTTATGCTAGGGTGGCCAAGCCCCAGTTGGGGGCAGGGAATTCCCTGGTTTGGAGGCCCTCCCCTGCTTCAGGGTTATCAGAAAGTGGGGAGGAGGGAAACATCCACTGGACAATCCATCATTCCCTATAGAGATGGATCCATAGGGTATAATGGAGAATTGATCTATAGGTATCTGGGGCTCTGGGGGGCTGGTTTTTGAGGTAGAAGCACCACATTTTCAGCATAGCATCTGGTGCCTCTCCTCAAACTCTCCACCTTAAGTTTCAAAAAGATTGGAATGGGGGTCCAATTCTATGAGCCCCAAAAGAAGGTGCCCCTATCCCCCATAATTTCTAATGAAAGGAAAGCTTTTAAAAGGAGTGTGATCCCTTTAAGTGTGATGGTCAGAATTCCCTTTGAAGTTCAATCATGCTTGTCACAACCTTGCTCCACTCCCAAAGTCTCCTGGCTCCACCCCCCAAAGTCTCCAGATATTTCCTGAGTTGGACTTGGCAACCCTATCTTATGTATATTCCAATGTCACAAATAAATCAGAGTTTGTGATAAGAACAAGCAAATCCTCTTCTCCTCTCTTTATTTCTCACATGCAGACTCAATATTTAAGACTTCCTAATTCAAAAAGTATTGATTCCTGAGTTCCTGCAGTATCTAAATCCATTGTACTTTAACAAGCCAAAGTTTGTTTCTTGTCCACAAGCCACATTTCTAAAATACAGTTTATGGCAGGGTGCTTTTTGTTTGTTTGTTTGTTTGTTTTGTTTTGTTTTTGAGCAGGAATGCACAGGGACACAGTTCTGGCTGACTTGGCATCAGGGGTGTCAGCTCCTGAGCCGTCCTCAATAATCAGACCTCTCTGGTATTCAGAAAAGGTTAGTTTTATTGATAGACACTTCACGGCAGTATGATTCTTTGTGTCAAATCTGTAGGGGCCAGATCTACTGTACCTCCTCCTGGCCATTATGAGCCCACCAAAATTCACAGTAAAAAGCCTGTGAAAAGCAAGTTTGAGAGGTTCTCATCCACTGCATATTAGCAGGTGCCAGGACAATCTTTGAGGAAGAGATGGCATGTCCTTGAAACCAAAACACAGGACTCTCCAGGGCAGAATGATTACTTTGTAAGTTACAAACTGAAGCAAAGCAAGCAAAGCACAGCAGAATACAACTCCTCCAAAAATTCCCAGAACAGTTACAGAAAATACAGAGAACCACAGAATTCATGGCAAGGCCCCTTGACAAGGGGGTATGGCCTAATATGCAAATGAGTTCCTGCTAGGCCTTTTCTACAACAAAAAAGCCCTGGTTTAGGGTGTAGCATTCCAATTTGTTGGCATGAAATATAGTCTTTTTTAGAAGTCCCAACAAATTTAGATCAAAGACTTCCTAAAGTAGGAAGTGTTCAGTCACATTTGCATACAAAAAGGGAAGCAGGATGGAGAGTATGCAAAGCAAGTATAAAACTGGTTTGTTCTCATCCCAAATAAACACTAGTTTGTTTGTGATATCTGAATATAGCCAACATCATGGATTGCTTTCCAAGACTCTACAGAAGGTATTGTGTAAGTACAGCTTTAAAAATGCATCTGTTTCTTAAGCTATTAGTGATAAATCTAATCTTTAAGGATATGCAGCAGAACAAACCAAGAAGCATCCTTATAGTCTGTTATTTAATGCAGCAATAACATCAGCAACCTAAATTCTGCACTAATGAAACTCTACCCTATGATTCTGCCTTATTGTTTTAGGGAAAGAAATCCACCCTTTACCAGTGGCTCAGAAGATTATCAGGAACAATTTCCTTTCACAAGCATAAACACCAATGCCATTAGACTAAGCTATTAACTATATGAATAGGTGTTCATATTACAAAACTAGATAAGGTTGAAATCAGCAAGTTCTTTTCTGTAAACCATTCATTTAAAATAGAAAATCTCTCAGAATTCTATTGGAATTATGTTAGCCTTTTTATAACCTGTCCAGTTTTAGGATCCCTATCACTGAGGCTTTGTTAGGCATACTGAAGACCAGATACTTCTTCAAAGTCTCAATGAAGTCACCAGCTCATTTGGAGATTCAGCTGAAACACCTCAACATATTTCAATGACCAGTCCTGAAAACAACTCCAATCCCCCACAGCATGTTAAATTCAGGGATCTCTCTCTAAACTATTACTGTATTGTGGCCTAGAAATTCAAAGCCAGTATGCAACAGAACCACTGACATGTCTCAAAACTACAACTCTGATGCCAAAGAAATATACAGAAATGCAAAAATCTATCCATCTAAATCTTATTCCATAGATCTATAAAATGGACTGAAGTGCTTATGTGTGTAAACCACCAAGGTGACAAGGTCTTCAGGTTAAGGTAAATGTGACAACAGGAGACGTGTTTGTTTAAACCCTAGTCTATCACAGATTTCTGCTTGGAAAGGCACTACCCATCAGAATTAACTGTACTGGACTAACAGTGCCATCCTAAACAGAGTTACAACCTTCTAATCTAAGTCTATTGAAGTCAAGGACTTAGAAGGGGGAAATTCTGCTTAGGATAGCACAGTTAGGATCAACTTCATTATGTTCAATTCTGCAAATTCTCTTCACTCCAAAGTACAAATAAACAGTAAAATGTTGCATAGTCATGAATATTAAGACTCTGCTTGCACATCAAATAAGAATCACAGAAGTTTGGTTCACTCAGTTCTAAAGACCATTGAAGTTTAGCTGTTTGAAAATGCATCAGCTTTTTGTTTCATTTTTCACTTTGAAGTTAAAAGTAGAGTTAGAATTTTTATAAGTGAAGGTGCTATCTGACCTACACTGAGTTAACCTACACTGAGTTACACTGTAACCTACACTGAGTTCTGAAGAAACAATGGAGACATTTGGTATAAAGAATTGAGACTGAACTATTACTAATAGATATTCTTATCAACAGGAAATTTTTGTTACAGGATGTACAACTTTCCTAGCTACCTAAACCCTAATTGTTTTAGGGAGCAATCCTAACATGTTTGCTCAGAAATAACTCCAATGTTATTTAGTAAGGCTTTATTCTCAGGAAAATGACCTAAGGATTTCAGCTTTGTTTTCATTTATCCCTACTTCTTCCTGTTTGCCATTGGATAACTCTGTTTAGAATATATACGATAATGTATACATTACAATAAATATTCATTAGATTAGTTATATCTTATAAAATAGTTAACCTTATTTCCTTCATCAAAGCTGAAAGTATCCCCCCCCCCCTAAAAAAAACCTTAGCAACACTTATTAGCTGGAATACTCTTCCTGTGACAACATATGCATGTCTTAACAGCAGGATCAAAAGGTGTTAAAATTTAATTGGACAGAATAATTTCACAGAGATTCAGCATCAGTAGGTGATGCTAATATTTGAATGTAGAGAGAATTAATAAGAAGAACTAGAATTAAGAACAACAAGCAACCTTTGCTTGACACAGTAGTTCATCTAGCCAAGCACCTTGCGATAGACTCTAGTTTTGAAAGCTAAGAAGTGCTGGGTGAACAGATAAAGGACTGTGAAAGGCCAGAAAGCCTTGAGTGACAGACTGTTCCAAAAGATATGATTGGTTAGCATCAGCTGAGCAGAGAAAGATTTCTGAACTGGACACTGAGGAGAATTCAGTCTGATTTCAGCTGAAACATTCACGAAGTGTAATAATACACGTTTACAGTAATCTTATATGACAACCAAAGCTCGTGCAAAAACCACAATCAAGCAGATCAAGATCCTACAATACTGTATATATCTCTCTCTACCCTGCTGCAAACATCACAAAGTTCATATCTGGAACCAATCCACATTTTAGAAATAGCAAGTGGGTGGAGATGCAGCAAAAAAAACCCTGATGCATTCCAATGAGGGGGTCGCATGCTAGAGCTGGCCGTTTCATTGGTCCGCTTTGTCAGATATTCAGATTGGGGTGTGCCTTTTCTGTTTGTTGGGAGGAAAGCAGAAGCCACAGCAGCTCGAGGGGGTTGAAACGGGATGGGGATGAACAATTAAAGCGGAAGTCTTTTTTATGCCTCCTGTGAGTCACATCTCGCATGCCAGAATGCCAAGCCCCAGCCAGCTGGAAAGGAGCAATTAAAGGGGAAGCCTCTTTTTCATGCATCCTGTCAGTGGGCTGGTCTTGGTCACCAGAGTGTGATAGGACTTATGTTTCTTGGCATTTTGGTGTGTGAGACACCCAGCCAGCTGGGAAGCAGAAATTAAAGGGGAAGCCTTTTTGATCTTTCCTGTCAGTAGCATCTCACACGCCGAAATCCCAAGAGGGGCTTAAGCAAGACACGCAGCCAGCTAGGAAGAATCAGTTAAAGGGGAAGCCTTTTTGATGCTTCCTGTCAGTTATGTCAGGCGCACCAGAGCTTATCTCCCCCTTCCTTTTTCTTGGCTCCAACAGATGGGCCCTACCAGGGCTTGTTTTATAGAAAAATAGGTGGTGGAGCTCATCCAGGGCTTGTTATGCAGTTGCACATACTGTTCAATGGACAAAGAGGTGGCACTCTCAGAAGGAGGAGGTGGAACTCTCAGAAAGGTTCAGGACCTGCGCTGCTGTGAGCTCCCACTGAATCTGAGGCCTGGGGGAAGGGAGTTTTTAATAGTGGCCAGCCCCCCCCCCCCACCCTTAGCTATGGGCCTGACCCTGAATCTTCTTCATGTCAACCATTATCTTACTACCAGACACACTGAGAAGCCCTTGTTGTAGAAATTGTCCAGACTATCTTCAAGTCTGCTTAAACTCCTGTAGAAAAGAGAAGTATTCTGGACACAACATCCATGTGAGTGAATGAAGAAATGAGTTGGACCTGCCATTTTTGGATGGGAATGAATATGTGCCTACTCAGGGCTGGCCCTAAGGTGCATAGTGCCCCAGGCAGTATTGCCACTCACTGCCCCCCATGGTGTGGCACAGTGCTCTGCCACCCCCACCTCCTCCCTCCCTTGTCTCTTCATCAAAAGTTTAATGCCCAGGAATGGTAGTGAAGCGTGCACTCCAAGCTTTCTAAAGGCTGACCCCTCCCACCAATCAGCTGATTGGCGGGTAAAACCATGCTGGGGGCTTCTATGCCACCCCTCAGGTATGGTCAAGATCAACACAGCAGCAATTCAGCCACTGAAAGAGTGGCTGCTCTGCTTTCTCCTCCCCACTTCCTTCCCAGATTATGTATCTGTTGTTTGTGAACTGGGCATGCCACAAACCACAAACCAAACCACATTTTCCTAGTTCATGCCCATCCCTATCTAGGAGACTCAAGTGCCACATCTGATAATACCTCTGCCAGCTCGTAGAGGCATTTTCCAGATTGCTGCTGCCTTTGGGTTTTTAATCAGCATTGATGGCAGTTCTGATTATTGCACTAATCAGTTTGCTCTGGTCTTTTCCTGTCAGTCTTCAATCTCTTCAAATTCACATTTGAGGATTGCTTTTCCATTTTTTTTCTGGTGCATTTTTTGTGTGCATATTCTGAAGTGTTGCTGTAAAGCAGCTGCCTCAAGGAGACTCTATGGACTCTGTTTCCTTCAATTACACTTCAAGAAGGTCTGAAATCCCCCTTCTCCTTGGAGCTGGTTCCCTTTCCTCTTGCACATCTAAAGATATTCCACGCTCCCTGGCCTGCTGGTATTTATGAAAGTGAGCTTGATACTAAAATATATTTGAAAATTACATGTTAGAATTTGCTGTTGCGTTTGAATAAAAGAATAGTAAGGAGAGCAATGATCAGCTGCTGCTGGTGCCTAAGCCTCAACTGCACATTCTATGCCATGAGTGGAAGAAGCCAGAGAGAAGCCAGAGACCAAGAGCCCTTGATCTCTTGACCTTTGGCTCACATCTCTGGAGAGAGCCTCTTAAAATGCACCACAGATGCCAATTACCTGTTAAAGATAAACAGAAGCCATGGAGAAAGCAGGGTGAAACATCGCTCAACATCTTAGCCAGGAAACAAAGGGAAAAATCTCCAACATAAAGCCCTCTTTAGCCCAATGGGGCTAATTGTTTAAGAGCTGCCTTTTGAGAGAAGTGGTTGGGAATAGGGCAGACATTGTGATTTTGGAGCCCCAAGCAAAACTTGAGGCTGGGGACCCAGAATCATTCAGGCAGTGCAGGGGGAAGAGTGATTATCAGTACTGTGCTGCAACTTCACAAGGCACTTCAAGACAGCAGCTGGGGAAGCTGGCTGCAGCTGCCAGGATATCCAGTGGTTAAAATTGCCCTGTATCTGGGCAATGTGGAACCTGAAAATCTCATGCCATTCAATAAACTTGTTTCTCTGGGATTTTGTCATGAGTTGCATTAACGAGATCAGGGCCACATTAATTTAAGCTGAAAGGAAATCAGGAACATGTATTTGCCCCCCAAGACAGAATAAAGAGTCGGACACAAATGCATTGGTATAAATTATGGGCCACTTTATTATAAATCATAACAACCCGGCAAGGGCACCCAACTGCGGCCTGGTCAGGGCTAGGGGTCTCAACAGACTGCTTCCCTGCCATTCATGGGTGAGAGACCCAGCCCCCAGTCAGAGCTGTGTGACACAGTTCCCACCAGGCCAGCCCAGCAGGGAGGCCCGCCCCAGAAGATCCAAACCCCAGATACACATCTCAATGAAAGGCACCATCTCGTCGAACCTCCAGGACGGTCTGCAATCTCCCCACCCCAGATCATCACACCCCAGGGTTGATCATGCCAGACCCCTAATTCCCCAAAAGGGGGATGCTTCATGGTCCTCCCCTAGCCACATAGTACCATAACCTGGGAAAAAACCTGCCAACTAAAGTGACCACCTATTTAACAGCACCTCCCGATAGCCAAATCCATAATCCACTGCATAGCTATGTAGGGTAGGCAAAAAACACACCCCAGCAACTGCCAATCAGCTGGGAAGTAAAAAATTCCTACCCGGCCTCCAAACAAGGGACAACCAGTCATTGCTCACATAACTAACAGGGCGGGCAGGAGGGCCGCTCTGATGAAGGACTGTGACGAGGAGCGAGGGCTGGCCGTTACTACGCCTAGCCCCGCCCCCCAAAAAGCATGCCCAAACTGGCTGTCCTACTCTTCCGTTGCAGGGCAGCAAACTGTGCCTCTGCAGCCTATCAGCTACGCTATGGGCTGCAAGCACTCTATTGCCCCCCAAGATGGAATAAAGAGTTGGACGCAAATGCATTGATATAAATTATGGGCCGCTTTATTATAAATCATAACAACCCAGCAAGAGCACCCAACTGTGGCCTGGTCAGGTCTAGAGGTCTCAACAGACCGCTCCCCTGCCATTCACAGGTGTAAGATCCAGCCCCCAGCCAGAGCTGTGTGACACAGTTCCCACCAGGCCAGCCCAGCAGGAAGGCCTGCCCGAGAGTGTTCAAACCCCAGACGCAGGTCTCAGTGAAAGGCACCATCTCGTCAAGCCTCCAGGATGGTCTGCAATCTCCCCACCCCGGGTCATCACACCCCAGGGTCGATCATGCCAGACCCCTAATTCCCCAAAAGGGGGATGCTTTATGGTCCTCCCCTAGTAGCATAGTACCATAACCCGAGAAAAAACCTGCCACTACTATGGCCAAGTCTCTACTTAGTCCCTAGTTCCCACCAGGAGTCCCAAGGCCACCCGCAACCCTTGCCAGAGATTTCTCAAGAAAAGCATATTACCCTTTTCTGAACCCCATCCCCTCTGTAGAGGTCTGGAAATTTCAGAGAAATATCCGGATGGGGTAGATAGTGGCCCAACCCCCCTTCCAAAACCTTCCTAATCTCCTTATTAGCCTTATACCGGGCCCCCGCAAAAGCACAGCGCCAAACAAGGCAGGGCAGCATGGCTGACCAAATTATGGTGGTCCCAGGCCATCACTCCCTAATATACTGAAAATCATCGCGGACCTACCAAACTAAGGCCTTGCCCTTCAAAAGCCCCAGATCATTACGTCCCAGGTGAATGATTAAAACCTGAGGAGGAGGACCCACACTATCTTGAAATAACAAAGGCAGCAAGCCCGGCCACTGAAGGCCCCGGCGCCCCCACCACTCAATAAAAACATGTTGGCTGAGTCCCAGCTGAGAGCCGACCGAAGTTCTCCGCACCTGATGAGTGGCCCAAAACACATGGCTATGGCCACAGATGAGAACTTGGCCCCTCTGGCCAGGAACAACATCTAAAGAGAAAAAACAGTTAAACAAGAACAGAACCAATAACAGTCCAACAAACAAGCTACTTAAGGCCTGAGAAAACGTAGAACATAAGACTTGTAGGCAAATGAACGCCAACAGCCCAAGCGCTAAATGGAGGAGGAAGGATATCCCATGGCGGCAGCTGTCAAGGCTGCCCCAATTCTAAAGGAGTGGGTCTCAAAACACACCCCAGTCAACCCCAATTCACCTAAAGCCTGTGATGTCACCGCCAAAAACTGATGCTTTGTCAATGGGCTACCATCATAATGACAAAATAAAAACCCATCCTTGGGTCCCCGGACTGCCAAATAAGCAGCCAACGTGGTGACTGGACACAGCTCAATCTCTGAACAACTACCCAGCTCAAGTACAGTACCTTTTTGCAACTGATCCTTCTTAGAGCGATGAACAGTAATCATTGCCTTACCCTCAAATAGCTTCAGGTCTCTTAGCAACAGAGCCTTACCAGAAACATCATTTCTGGACTGTGCTACCAGCTCGCTAACTCTAAGGGCCCCCCAAAAAGGCTACAAAAGATGCGGAATGAAACAAACATGCTTCAAAAGAAGCACACACCACCTCCCAAATCCCCTTCAAACCCCGCAGAATCGATGGAGACATAGGATTCTGCGTATCTACCCTCGGTCCGGCCTCCCTGGCCCAGCCCTCCAGCATCTTTCGAATATGAAAATCAGCTGTTTCCTCCCTATAACCCAGCGCCTTACTGGCAAAAGCCAACACCGACAGGCACCCCCTAATGGATCGCACGGCCAATCCCTTACCTCGAAACAAAACACAGTGATGGAGCAACTGCTCCACTGGGAGGGGCCAAACAATGTGATACCCTTCCTCAGCCCTAAAGTCTTCAAACTGCCACACAGCCCATTCGTAAGACTTCCTGGTGCTAGGTGCAATGGCTAGGCCTATCACTCTGCAGGCCTCGGCTCTCCAATTAGCCATAGCTCCTGGGGCATTAGCACTGCCTCTCTGTTGGCATCTGGGGCCAGCTGACAAAACCTCTCCATCTGTTTACGAGAGAGAGCATCAGCCATCCCGTTACTCACCCCAGGAACATGCTTGGCTAAAAACAAAATATTAAGCCGCAAACAACGCAGAGGGAAGGCCCTCACCAACCTCATAACCCGCTGAAATTTGGATGAAAGGGAATTAATGACATGGACTACCACCATATTATCACACAAAAAATGAATGGTGTGATTGGCCATATCCTTCCCCCACAGCCAAACTGCGATTAAAATGGGAAAGAACTCAAGAAACGTAAGATCTCGCTTCACACCTACCTGTATCCAGGAGTCTGGCCAACCCTCAGCGCACCAATGTCCGCAGAAATAGACTCCAAAACCCAAAGAGCCAGCAGCATCACACATGACCTGGATCTCAGCTTCAAGCCTCATGCCATCTCTCCAAAAGGAGACTCCATTGAAGGACTCCAAAAATTCCTGCCAAACCCTCAAATCATCCCTCATGCTGCAGGTAACCCGAGTTCTATGCTGAGGCAAGCGCAACCCTGCCATAGCATCACAGCCTTCTAAGAAAAGCCCTCCCTGGAGTGACTACTTTGCACGCAAAGTTGAGGTGCCCCACTAGCTGTTGCAACTCCAGCAAGGTAACCTTCCTTTTAAGAAGAAAGGCAAAAATCCTAGTCCTCAATGCAACTATTTTTTGAAGAGGTACCCTGGACAGCTGTGCCACAGTGTTAATCTCAATTCCCAAAAAGGTCAGCTTTTGGGTCGGACCTTCCATTTTCTCTGAAGCCAAAGGGACCCCAAGCTCCGCCACCAGCTCTATAAAGCCAGACAGCAGCTGCCCACAATGCCCAGTCCCCTTGGGACCCACAAAAAGTTAATCGTCCAAATAATGAACGATGTCCTATAAACTCATTTTCTCCTGCACAGCCCATTCCAAGAATATGCTGAAACACTCAAAAGCAGAACATGATTCAGAGCAGCCCATTGGCAGTTCTCTATCCATGTAAAATTGGCCCACAAAAGAAAATCCCAGAAGCTCAAAATCATCGGGATGCACTGGTAGAAGGCGAAATGCAAATTTAATATCGCATTTTGCCAACTCAACGCCCACCCCACAGCGCCTCACCACGTCTACCGCCTGGTCGAAGCTGTTATACCTAACTGAGCATAAGTGCTCTTGAATCCCATCATTCACAGACTTCCCCCTGGGGAAGGAGAGATGGTGAATCAAACGAAATTCACCAGGCACCTTTTTCAGCACCACACCCAATGGCGAAACCCTAAGATTACCCACTGGAGGTTGTGAAAAAGGACCCAAGATCCTACCCTCCGCCAACTCCTTGGCAATCTTGTCTCTAACAACCTGCTCTAAGCCATTAACTAACTTAAGGTTCCCAGACATAAATGGGATTCGAGGCCCCTGAAAAAGAATCCTAAAACCAACTTTAAAACCTTCCAACAAATAAAAACTGTCTGCCCTTCGAGGGTACCTCGGCAGCCAATGCTCAAGAGGCCCCACCCTTATTGGGCTGGGCCCCTTTTCCAGCTTGATGTGATCCTCCACCCCACCAGGCTTCTTCAAATTCTTACATCCCCGCACTCTAGGGCAGTTATGAAAGGAGTGGGTCCCACAGCACATGGGGCATTCATGCTTGAACTGGCAAGCCTTCCTGCTACACACTCCCTGAGACCCAAATTCCTAACAGAGCAAGCGGAGTTGAACCGCCTACCCCGCTGAACTGCAGGGAGAGCCTAAAGATGCTGAGGAGTTAGCGGATGACTTGCTCACAAAATGATCACTATCAGAGCGGTCACCCAAGTTTGGCTGCATAACCTGCAGCCAAAGCTGCTGATGAATACAGTCCCACTGTAGAGAAGAATACAAGGTGGCCCTCATCTGAAATTCCTCATTGTACTATATCCACGCAGGGCCACTAAAAGTTGTATACCCCTTGTAGATTATATCCAAGTATTGAAAAAAGGCAGCAGCCCTCCAAGGCTGCACCCGTGCAATCACTCCAGCGTAAATGAGAAACCCAGGGAGCCAATTGGCCCAGGTCCGTTCTACTTTATGCTTTTTTAACTTTTCCTTTTCCTTCTCATCCAATTATTCCTTGTCCTTCTTTTCCAACTCCCAAAAAAGGAGGGAAAATATGTCAACATATTTGCCCTTCAAAAATTTTTCCCTAGTTGCCGGCAGCAAATGATCACCCAGGGGCAAGGCCACCTCCCCAAAATGCAAGGCGGCGAACGGAACCACCCCATAAGAAGAAGGGACACCCCAACCTCCCAAAAAGGGGCCCACCATACCCTGCTGCACAGTGCCCGGCCACGATTCACATGAGCCAACCTGCCTACTTGGCCAAGCCCAGTTGGACAAAGCATCAACACCTGAGGGTGGACCAAGACCTAAACCCCCCACCATGATACCCTGCCCAGTATGAGAAACCTGGCCCCAAGGTCCCCAAGGCCACACATACCCAGCACACCCCTGAGATATGTCACCAGCCTTACCAACCACTCCAGCTGACACCACTGATGGCCCTGCTCCAGCCGCTCCAGCTGATGATCCAGATCCACCATCTGCACCGCCAAGACCCAGGGAACTGCCAATAGAGAGCACACCAGACCTGCCCTCAAGAATAGACAGCCTGGTTAAAAGAGTTGTCTGGACCACCCGTTTGATAGACCTTCCCGCACCTATCCCCTCAGCAGGAGGCATACCTGATGCTTCCTCCAACGCCCTGAGCCTCTGAATAATGCTAGCATTGACCAGCTCATCCACTTCATCCCCTGGCGAGGAATTCTGAGCTGGAGGCCTTTTAGGGGCTTTTGGGGCTTTTGGAGCCGGCTGCTTCCCCTTAGATTTTCCAGCCCCTTTCCTGTCCAATATGCTGTAGCATCCGCCAGGAACCTACCCCAATCAACCCACACTAACCATGAGCGCAATTGACCCAAAAAAGACAAAATGGCCACCCACTAATGAAGAACCAAGGGAGTCATAAAATGGCTACCCACTGACAAAGAACCAGGGGAGTCATAAAATGGCTGCCCACTAATGAAGAACCAAGGGAGTCATAAAATGGCCGCCCGCACCACAGGCCAAGAAGCAAGCTAACCAAATGGGGTTGGCGGAGTTCAGTAATCCAGATCCACAGGGAGCCAAAAAGACCCCTCCCCCAGAAGCAAGTGATGGGACTACTCCTTCACACCAGGAGATTCCCTCCCCACAACCAAGCAAGTAACCCCCCCCCCAGATACTCAAGCCTCAATGAAGAAGCAGCAGCCTCCGATCCTCTCCACCGCCGAAAACGCCGCCCACACGAGGGACCACTGGACCACACTGCTCCCACGAAGAGCCTGCTGCTCACAGCCCACAGACCTGCACCAGGCCACTCTTCAAAGGCCACACGCCAGCTCCACGCACCCAGGGAGCTGACAGCTTTTAGCCCCAGCCAATACCAGGACCTCCACCGAAGCCATACAACTGAAAAGCGAGGAGCTGATGCTCCCAGCCTCCCCCGATGCCTTCTGACGCACCACAAAAAGGCCTATGGCAAGGAGCACAGAAGAACACTCCTGCCCAGGCTCCAATCTGATGAAGGACTGCAATGGGGAGCGAGGGCTGGCTGTTGCGATGCCTAGCCCCGCCTCCAGAAAAGCCTGCCCAAACGGGCTGTCCTACACTTCCCTTGCAGGGCAGCAAATTGTGCCTCTGCAGCCTAGCAGCTATGCTGCAGGCTGCAAGCACTCTAGTCTGAGAAAACACTAGACAATCTACTAGCCCCTTTCCAAGTGAGAGTTTTAATGAGCAGTGGAACCAAACCTTATCAGACCCCAATGAAACAGAGACACAGTTGAGGCATACTCCACACATTTATTGATCATGATTAGACATTGAGATCTTAATGGCATCCAGATCAATGGGGTTGCCATTTGCCAACTTTCTGGTCCCTGCAATGCTCCTGTGACTGCATGGATATACTACAGAATCACAGGGGGAGCTGTCCCTATCACTGCATGCCTATAATAGAGACAGCTCCAACAGCTGTTTTTCAAGCAGCTAACAATGTGAGCTCTAATTGTGCCTGACATGAGGTCAGAGATATATAGCCCCATGTTATGGTTTATACTTTTCTTAGAAGAGCTGTGATTGGCTATATAGTTATTGTAAGCAGAACCAGGGCTTCAGGATGTAGTGGTAGGGCAGTTGTGTTTTCCCTCAGCAAGTATTCTGTCGACCGTTAAAACTAAGATGTGGATATCAGTGTTGTATCATTACAGTTGTACTGGGGGAATGACTGAGACAGAACATGTTTACCATGCCATCTAAACCCCAATCTATCCCAATACCCCCTTGACACTTCTCACTCCTATGCTAGCACTGGTGTTACATTGGTCCATTGCCAATGCAACACCAATGTGTCTTGATAGGGACATATTTCCAGACATGTCAGCATATCCTAGAGATGCACCATCAATTGACTTAATCACCATCCTAAGCCATTCCGAGGCAGGACCGAAGACAGCGGCGCAATCAAGTTAATCAGATACTAGATTAGTTAAAAATGAAGGTATTTCTGATTCTCTTTCATTCAATCTGAGTTTAAATTAACATGGCTCCAGTGTAGTTAACATTACTCATGACAAAATCTCACTGAAATCAATGGAACAAGTTCACTGAAACTCAGTTCAAATCACTGCTTACAGTAGGACTTGCTGGTCTTCACAGAAATAATAGCATTGTCATCAGAACTGGAAAAATTGCAGACTGTTTAGCTCAGAAATTTGAAATGCATTTTTAGCTATGTGCAAAGATAGTTTCTAAATTTCAAATTATTCTCACTGCCCAGTGCAAATAAATAGTGAAGTAAATCCGAGATGCTCAGAATGTAAATGAAAATCATTGACTCAGAAAGAGTACATTGCTTCACTGGAGAACAATGACAGGGATGAGGTAATGGGAAATTACAGTTAATCCTCAAAAATCTGGGGGGAAATGTGGCTAGTTTACAACTCATTCAAGTCAAGAACTTCTATAAATGTTGCAAGACTTTTTGACTTTTCTTCAATAACACACAACACTATACAAAATGCTATATTACTACTTGCCAGTGAGAAGAAGTATGAAAGATTAAGATGAATACGTATGCACAGGTTATATCCACATAGAACCATTGTGTTTGAAACATGCCTTAAAATAATGGGAGCACCTTTTGGGCAAAGAAGAATACGACAATGGATTGTTATGAAATCAAGTGAAATAACTGACTTGTGTTCCATGAGGATGCAATCATAAGGATGCATGCAGAGTATCAACAAGGAATGGTACCAGTCGAAATCACTCCCACACACACACACAAAAATCCTTTAGCACCATGGTTAAAGGACTGCTGAAATCCTGCCCCCCCCCCCCTCACTGTAGCTCTCCAAGTTTTTATCTTTGCAAATCCCTCTAGCATCAACATTTTGGAAGTCTCAGGGGGCCCCGGCTTACTTGAAGTGATTTTTAGCCAAATTCTTAGCTGAGGCAGATTTAGTACAAACCAACTGGAATCTGTACAGCTATATATATCCACCATAACTCGACAACTATTTGCTTTTGATATGTCCTGAGACATTTTCTTTCAAAACCCTGTTTTATATTGATTTTACTGTAGTGTGTGTTTTATGCTTTATGTTATGACTGAAACAATGTAGAGAAGGCCTGTTTTATACAAACCAACACTAATAAATACTATAAACAGATAGGGTTTTCCTCATTTATATTGATCTGGTCTCTCCTAAGATATTTGCTTTACAAACATAGAGCATTTACTGTGCTTTTAAGTAGCAGAATGTACATTAATTCCCTGAAAACCATAATTTACCCCTACATTCTGCTGATGGAATTCCTCCTGTGCTTAAGTCACTAGGAATATTTGCCAAGAACAGTTCAGCACAAAAAAAGCATGTTTCCCGGCTGAGAAGCTGGACACTGATAAAGCAGGAAGCTTGAGAGAAAGCTCTTGAAATCCTTTTTGTGGCAAAACAGCAAGCAGTAGCTATCTTCAAGAGTGGGGAGTCCTCAAAGTACCTCCTATCCACCACAAATTGCCATCCTGTTTGTTTTTTTAACTGCCATTTATTTGGGAAAATAGCTGTTCTTTGTACAGCATTGAATAACTTGAACTTCCTATTTTTGTGAAGTATATTTTGTCTGGAGGAGTCACAAGAATAACACCACTTAGCACTAATGGGCGCTGAATGCATCAGCCTTTTTTCATTAGCATTAAAAGACACAAGCACAGTGGCACACCCATTTCTCTAATCAGTTATGTTACAGATCAATGACACACAGCCCAGTGGTTGAGAAAAACAGAAGTTAACAAAAACAGGTTCTCTGCAAAGGATCCTCAACTGTAATTCTAGCAACACAAGGAGATTTATACAGTAATTGTCATTTTCAGCCTACAGGAGGGGCATGAAGCCATTTTCCCATTACTTTTCAAGACACCCTTGTAAAGTTATGAAGCCTGGGGTAACCAAAATAGAGATCATGGTCAGCTTCAAATCTATGTTATTCAGATCCTGCTTTTAAAAAGAACAATCACAAAAACTAATCCTTGATTCTAATATACTTTCATGTTATTCCTATCTGCACCATTCTGGAAAATGCAGAATTTGTGGCAGAGTTTTTGTCCTACCTGAGGTCTTCTTGCTTAATTTTCAGGCTTGAGGTAGCACTGACATTTGTGCCCTTTTGGCATTAGCTAGTGGAACAAGTAGCAGTTATATATTTATTTAGTGAATGTTTATCTTGTCTTTCCATAATCCAACACTCAAACCACTACACCATAATGACTCTAGGCTTGCCAGTCCTCAGATGGGAGCAGGGGATCCCATGCTTTTGTGGGCTCCAGCCCACCAGTAGCCAGCTGGCCAGTAGGGGAAACCCTAACCCCAAACAGACATCACTGATGTTACATCTGGAAGTGATATCATCATGTCAGCGATGTCAGGGGTGACACTCTACTTTTGGGGCAAAATTCTATGGTTTGTAGCCATTTTTACCATAGAGTTTTGACCAAAAAAGTAGAGCATTGCCCTGATGTCACTGACACAATTACATCATTTCTAGAAGTGACATCAGCACATCGCCAATGTCCCCTTCCTGAATGCTCCCCAAATCCCCCGACAGGAGGAGGAGGGCACCTGGTGACCCTAGCCAACTCCCTTTTTACAGACTCATGTGTCATCAAAGGTGAGTATAGGCCATGAAGAGTTATACGAGTCTGCACCCTGCTCTAATTGGCTTAACTGGTAAATCAAATTATAGAAACTTTGTTTTATGAAGGTATTGCAATGTTTGCATCTATTAAGGATCCTTTTGCCCTTCCTACACCTCTGCTTAAGAAAACATCAAATAAGATCTCATGAGAGTTTTTAAGAGGAAAATGAAGGAGAACAGTAAGAACAATTCACATCTAAGTTTAGGAGATAATTTAATTTAAGTGAAGTCATTGACCTACATCAAACATTCTTGAAAACAGGAATAACTGAAAAGGCCTGTAATTGGTTAGTTATGAGACTTGCAACTAATTCACATTGCAGATAATTAGCAAAATTATTGCTATGGAGCAGAAAAACAATCCAGTGTACATTAAAGAACACTCACATCCCCTGGAATCAACAGAGCTTAACAATGTTTTTGAAGGTGCACTGGACTGCATGTCAGATCTCCTACATTGCTTTTATCATTGGCATGACATGCAAATTACTTCCTTCTAATTCTGCTGTGGATTTCTTCTACTACTCATTGCACCAGTTCATTTATCAAAGTTACCTACATATAAATCTCATGTTTCTGCATCCATTTCAAAAGAGCTTTAATAAGGCAAGCTGAGAAAACTTTGATCACGGAGACTTCATTTGAGAGTATAGCTATTGCTATTACATTAGATGTTACCATTGTCAAAGACCCTAAATTGTAGAATACACTATGGATGGTCATAAACCGAACCACAAAGCAAAATTCATTATGAATTGTGCCCTGTTTGTGGTTCAGGAACAGAAGTTCATGACTAGTCCACCATCATGAACTTCCATAAATTTATAGAGCAGTTCATTGAGTTTGTGGTGGTTTATGGATGGAGCAAAAAGCTGAGTCCTTTTAAAACCTTGTTTTCTCATCCCTACGAAATCTGCAAAAACAGCTGTCTTTCACACTGCCTTGTACCGTCCATTTAAAGTTTAAAGGGACTTCATGAGACAGCCTGTAACAGCTGCATGGCGGGGAGCACCTCCCTGCCGCACAACTGTTTTCCAGTCTGCCTTCTGCAGTCTCTTTAAAGTTTAAAGGAACTGGACAAGACAATCTCAAACAGGTTTTCTGCAAACCCTGTTTAAAAAGACTGTGATTTTTTTTAATGTGGTTTGCAGGGTCACAAATCTCAGTATTTTAGGGATAGATAACACATTTAATACAAAGAAAGTCATAGCCAACCTTCCCAGCCCTTGTTACCGGCAATGCTTTTAAGTCTCTTATTTTTAATGGGGAAATTAGCTAAGAGACTTGGAAGAGTGAATTAGGAGCGAAGGATCTTTGCTTTCAATGATACGGAGTTCAGGTTTTCAGCCAAGATAGTCCAAGAAGTGGTATTTTATAATGTTTTACTCATATAAATGTAGGTGTTGCAATACAATCATTCCTTTACGCATAAATAATATAAGCACACACAAGATCTAAGAAATCAAGAGGTGAGATATAGCAGAGTCAAAGGGAAGACACACAGGGCATACTACCTTTCCAGGTGTGCAGAGGTCCATTTGGGGCTTGAAGATGAAGGCATGCACAGCCATGTGCCATGACTGAGACACCCCCCCCCCTTACTTAGGGTAATGGAGGGGGAACAATCTGGTTACATGGTGTCCAGGCAGAAAGAGAGAGAGCAAGCATGGCTTGCAGTCCTGTATGTAATCTTTGGAGGGGGTGAGACCAACCCAGAAAAGGGGCTGGCTTGTGTAATGGGCAGTAGTTAGTCTATTCTGAGTATTTGATTGGGTGCCCACCTTAAGCCAATGAGTAGAGCAGACTCTGGTCACCTGGATGGATCTTCAGGTAACAACAGTGGGGCTAATTTAGTAATGTCCTCCCAATACGTTACAAAAGGTCAGGATATGTGTTAATGGTTTGGGCGGTTCAGCAAAGATACCCCTGGGGAGAGGCAAGCATAGGAAACAAAGAATCTGCCCAGATGTCAGACATTACCATAGCAGTAGACAAAGAGAAACTGAGTCACAGAAAGGCCAAGGAGATGGCTGATTGATCAGTAGCTGAGGATTAGGGTGTGAACAATACTTACCAGCAGTCCCCATGTTATTATGCATCCTGTTTGGGCAGAGGTGTTGGAGGGGGAATAGGTGAGACTACACTGAGAGACAGAATTCAGGCACCAACCAGAACAACTTCTCTGCGGGGTCTGCTCCACTTTAGATGGAATGTTTTCTTGGCCTGTTTGTGGTCGGACTCCATTTTGTTGCCCGGAATAGGAGACCCACAGTCTCTCTCTAGGCACTGGGGTACTCCATTTTATCAGGCAGCACCTCTCAGAAACACCCTAATTATCATTTCAGGTGAATATTATTAAGGAGACTTGACCTAATAACAAGAAATGCTATATCCTTGGAAGATACAGTCTCCTAGTTGCAAATTACTCCGGAGAAAAGGAGGGGAAGAATTGTGAGGATCCTGGGTGCATCATCCATTAGGTATATCATAGCCGGGCTCATGTCTGCAGGTTCACATTAATATTACTGGAATAAATGATTTTTCTCTAAAGCCCCATGGAGAATTTTCCCTACCATTCATTAATTATACCTAATCATATTAATTGATAGAAATAATTCACCAATTCATCCAGAGGCCTATTTGCATTGCAATGTTTCTTTTGAATACTGTAAACAGACACTTCATTAAGAGACAACAAATGAATATTAGACTAGAGAAATATATTACGAACTCACATTTATTTTTTGTAACCATAGGTCATCAATAGTCTGATATAACAAAGTGCAAATAAAATATTCAATAAACACATAATCATTTGAGCTTAATGAAGGAAAAAGCTAGAAATAATCAACTAGACTGAAGTAAAATAATTAAATCAGATGAGATCGTCTAGGCAAACTTCCATTTAATTCTATAGGATGCAACATGGCAACATAGTTATTGATAAAAAGGAAACCAGAATTAAATCTGAATACTCAGAAGAGAGCTATAGCAACTTCAACAAAAAATTTCTTCTTGGCTTATCATATAGAAAATCTGGGACAGTATAATAAATAATGTACAATATCCTCTAGCTCCTTAAAATGTGATTAAAATGTGGAATTCACTGCCAGAAAATGTAGAGATGGCCATAAATAAATAGTTTTAAAGGGGGATTGGATAGATTAATGGCTACTAGCCATGACCATTGAGGAGAACTCCACATTCAGAGGCACTGAGCCTCTGAATCCCAGAGTTAGGAAGCAACATCAGGGGAAGCAACCCATCCCCCACTGTATTTTAATGTCTTCCTTTTTTTCTAATGGCAAACTATATGAATGTTATAATCTCTTGAGAAACCATGCCCTCTATTTAAACTAAAAAAGCCAGAATATTACCTAGATTTATGGCACCTGACACCTACGACAGCAGTCTGCTTTTTATCACCCTCCAGTGTTTTTTCAGCACTGTTTTGTCCTAACACTAACAAACACAGATCCCTATTTGTGATTCTTTTAATCTGCTAAAAACATTCCCATGATTCCACACTGCCCACTTATATTAAGAATTGCTGCTTGCATTCCCATTTGTCTGATGAAGTCTGCTTAAGAGCATATGAAAGCTTACATCCGGAATAAAACTTAGTTGGTCTTAAAGGTGCACTTGTCTTCTACTGCTTTTTTCTATTGCAGGGGTGGCCAACGGTAGCTCTCCAGATGTTTTTTGCCTTCAACTCTCATCAGCCCCAGCCAGCATGGCTGATGGCTGGAGCTGATGGGAGTTGTAGGCAAAAAACATCTGGAGAGCTACCATTGGCCACCCCTGTTCTATTGCTTCAGACCAACACAGCTGCCTACTGGGATCTATGTTATTGTGATGTTTCCCCTCCTTTCACACCCTTTGGTTCTCAGCCAATGAAGCTCTTCCTCCTCCTCCATTCACTCATCCTCCTTCAATTCGCAAAAGGCTGATCTGACACTATCCTTGACCCCTACCAGTCTGGCTTTCGCCCGGGCCACGGGACGGAGACGGTGCTGGTCGCCCTGGTGGATGACCTTCAGCAGCATCTGGATCAAGGTGGCTCGGCGGTGCTGATGCTGTTAGACCTATCAGCAGCGTTCGATACGGTCAACCATCGGCTTCTGGCGTGCCACCTTGCCGATGCAGGGATTCAGGGGCTGGCCTTGCAATGGCTTTCCTCTTTCCTTGACGGTCGGGGACAAAGGGTGGCGATTGGGGAGGAACTGTCCCGGAGACACACGCTTGATTGCGGAGTGCCTCAAGGGGCGGTACTTTCCCCGATGTTATTTAACATCTATATGCGCCCCCTTGCCCAGATTGCCCGAAGGTATGGGCTGGGTTGCCATCAATATGCTGACGACACCCAGCTCTATCTGCTTATGGACGGCCGGCCCGCCTGCGCCCCAGATAATCTGGACCGGGCCTTACAGGCAGTGGCTAGGTGGCTTAGGCTGAGCGGGCTGAAGCTGAATCCGGCGAAGACAGAGATCCTTTGCTTGGGTCGCTGCGGCCCGGGAAGGGAAATCCACCCTGCCAGCTTTTGACGGCGCGCCGTTGATAGCGTCGAGCAGGGTCAAGAGCTTGGGGGTACTATTGGAGCCTTCACTGACGATGGAGGCTCAGATAGCAGCCACTGCCAAGTCCGCTTTCTTTCATCTTAGGCGGGCGAGGCAGTTGGCCCCCTTCCTGGAGCGCGACGACCTAGCAACAGTGATTCATGCTACGGTCACCTCGAGGCTGGACTACTGTAATGCCCTCTACATGGGGCTACCCTTGTGCCAGACCCGGAAACTGCAGCTAGTGCAGAACGCCACTGCCCGGCTGCTATTAGGGCTCCCAAGATGGGAGCACATACGGTCGGGGCTCCAGCACCTGCACTGGCTGCCAGTAACATTCCGAGTCCAGTACAAGGTGTTGGTCATTACCTTTAAAGCCCTATATGGCCTAGGACCTGCCTACCTTAGGGACCGTCTCTCCCCACACGTTCCCCAGAGAGTACTACGGTCGGGTTCACAAAACCTGCTGGTAATCCCCGGGCCAAAGGAGGCCCATCTAAAATCCACCAGGGACCGGGCCTTCTCAATAACGGCACCTTACTGGTGGAACCAGCTGCCGGAGGAGGTGCGGGACCTAGGGCAGTTCCACAGGGCCTGTAAGACAGCCCTCTTCCGGCAGGCCTATAACATCTAACTGACAATGAGGATACCTTCTGAATGGAATAAAATGCACATACAGACCGCTGGTTTTATTTTAATTGTTTTATTATTTATGGTTTAAATTGTATCTGTAAATGCTTTTAAATTGAATTTGTGTAAATTATTATGTTGTAATCCGCCCTGAGACACTTCGGTGAGAAGGGCGGGATATAAGTCTAAATATAAATAAATAAATAAAATAACGTTTTTGTTTATAGATACAAGTTAATTGATAAATTCAAGTGGGTTACTGTATGCTTGCTCCACTATCCACACTTATCTCCAGCAAACCCTTCCTCAAGAATCGTGCAGACTGCATGCTGGCTGCTTTTCTCCCCCCTCGCTGGCAGCTGAGTTCAGCTATGTTTCCAACCCACTCTGTGTTGGGATGGCAAGGGGTTGTTACAAGAAGTGCATTGGGTTTCTTTTTAATGGGAAATTTAGTTGGAATACCAAAGCATGAGCTTTGAGGAGCTGGAATCTTTTGCCAATTATACGGAGCTCAGATAGCTCAGAAAATAAATCCACATGAAAATAAAGTTTGAAATTGTTTACTGAAAATAATGTAGGTGCTGCAATACAATCACTCTTATACACATAAATTATATTAAGCATACACACAAGACCTAAAAAATAAAGGGGTGAGATATAGCAGAAAACAAGAAAAGACAAACATACTACCTCTCTAGAAGATGGCGGACGTCCGTGGAAACAATGGAGGTTGGAACAGGCACAGCCGGCGTAACCTGCCCCAAAAGAACCTGATAACAGGGCGTATCAAGTGCACACCCTATGACTAACATAGTGCACACCCTATGACTCCGGACCTGGGTAGTTATAGGGTTGGGAGGGGAAGTCTCTCTGCGAGGGCTTGATAGTGGGGAGATGGGAGATGATGGCCTTATCGGGTCATTACAATAGGTGTCTGAAGGTAAAACAAAAGTTGAAAATTGTACCTGTATGGCCACTCAGGAAGGTCAGTTTAGGTGACAATTTAGTTTCGACATTCCCAGGAAACAATGCAATAACACCACAATGGGATAGCACACAGGATATTAACAAAGACAAGATAAATATGGGTCACTGGAAGGGGAAAGACAATGAAGGGATAACCCATTCATGCTGGCACATTCCTGTATTTTTCCATTGCGTCCATCTGAAGAAGTGGGGGGGGGGGAGGGAAAGGTCGCTCAGAGGCATGCCTTGCCTATGCAGCCGAAACCTTCCAAAATGGAGTTTTCCTGGTCTCCATCATGGGGCCTTTTGGGGCACACAGACTTGACTGAGGGAGCCCCAAGTTTCTAGGGTCACCCACTACATTTGGCAGCACTCTGGTATCGGGTGGGAGGGAGAAGAAATGAGAGGGGATGGAAGCCATGCTATGGGGTGAGTGCATGCTGGCCACTTTTCTCCCCCCTCACTGGCAGAAAATCTCAGCACTTTTAATACGGTGTGCAAAGTAAACAATTCACTCTCAGAATTAGGAAAACCTTAAAGGGACAATGCTATGTATAAATTATGTATGCTTAAAGAGACACTTTCATGCAGAATGGTAGTGTTTAATGATAAATAAAATGAGACTAATCCAGAACTCAGAAAATCAGGAACAAAGAGAGTGTAAAATTGGCCATAGTCTTAGGCCTCGGATTCAGTGGAGCTCACAGGAGTGCAGCTCCTGAACTTTTCTGAGAGTTCCACCTCCTTCTTCTGATAGTTCCACTTCATTGTCCATTGAATAGTAGGTGAAACTGCATAACAATCCCTGGATGAGCTCCACCACCTATTTTTCTACAAAATGACCCCTGCATAGTCTCCATACAAAAGGAACAGAGGGAAGAGTAAGAATGGTGGTGATGGGAAGAGTGCTTTCCTGCTTAAGATGTATCATCTGAGCCAGAGAAGTATTTGCAGCATTTTCTATTGACTGAGAGTTTTGTGAGCAGCCATAGCTCAAAATCCCAAGGCAGTGACTGCTATTTTTGGTGGGATCTCAATTGAATATTGTTACCTGTTTGAGCTGTTTTGATTGACACGAATAGGCCTGTTTTTTTTTTCCTGACAAACCTAATATGTGATCATTTATAACAAACTTTAACAATCCTTAGTATTTTTTTTAATCTTCCTTTTGAATATACATTCCTGACAAGCAACAGATAGAAATATAGCAACAGTGGAGGCCTCTTTAGGCATAGTCACATGAAGAAATTGGAGAGTTCTGTGTTAGATGAAACAGAAGCATCCTTGGGGAGCTTCCATTCCTTTGGGAAATCCCTTTTCCGACTCTGATGAAGAAATAACAGCTGTACTACTGATATAGAAATCTGGTGGCTTTCATAGTGCTCCGACTCCTCTGTTTGTAAATACATGATACCATTAGTCGATGCTAATGATCTCTCTCAACCAATCTCTGACTTTCTCATTTTTCAGTGAAGTGGAGAACAGTTAAAGATATATTCTGCAGCTAGTTTTCTCATTTCCTGCAACTTAGGTAAACTATTTTTAACCAAATGAGAAAACATTTGATCAACTCATTTGATACAATGTTTTGTTAGTTACTTTTGCTTGGATAATGTGTTTCTCCCCCTCCCCCACAAGGAATGTCAATTTGATGTAAATGACAGTCCAAACTCACTGAAATATTTAATATTCTAGGGGGTGAAAGAGTTCACTGATGCACAATACCTGAAATATTTGTTCTCTGTGCACAGCAAATGGACAGGGAAGGAAGTTAGAAAACAACTACTGCATTTTTTAAAAAAAATCAGAAGCAGTATATTCCCTACAAGTAACAAAACACTCACATTCTTTGCTCTCCATTAGCAACTTATCCAAACCAAATCAACACCTCCCCAGGGTTTTTACCTTGTGCTAGCAAAAATATTACTTATTGCACTAGTGTCATTTTCACACTGCAAAATCTAGCATTTCTCTAGTCTAAACATGACATCAGGTCAACAATTAGCACGGGGAAACCCTTGCATTTAAAAACTTTTTAAATATTTAAACTGGCTGTGGTTCACCTGACATTTCACTGATCTTGAGCCCAAAATTTAAGCCTTCTTTTTTTCTTCTTCTCACTCTGCAAGATTAGAACAGGAATTGTACATTAATTAAAACTAATTAATATATGAAGCCAGCGGAAATGTTGGAGCTATATTGTATTGCAGAGAATGATTCATGCCCACTGAAGAAATGTTATGAGTCTATGCACATTACAGTAAAAAAAAGTTTATTCTCTTGAGGCCGGTAGTTTGACACAAAAATAGGTGATATACAGTGGAGTATGTAGATGAGACCTTCCAGATGTGGAAAGCAATTCTGACAGGTATGATGTTGCTATGAAGAATCTTAGGTCAGAAGAGTATCATACTAAAGAAAAGGGAAACAATCCCATATGAGGACCCAGTTTTTCAGGTGATGAACTGACATCTTCTCACATTGATGGCATGCCTCAGGGGAGAGAAAGGTCATGATAGCAGCGAATCTCTTACTTAGGAATATGGAGAGAAGGGTTTGTGACAAGCATGTTGACCACATAATGATCTGAATGCCTGGTTCAAATGCTGTCTGCCTCATACACTATGCTGATCAGTTGGTAGGTAATGCAGGGCAAACTTAATAGTAGAGATGCAGTGCACTTCATAGTGAATGTGGTTAACTGTGTCAGTCCGACAAGTGCCATCTACTGGATCTATTTAGTTCAGAACCAAACAAAGCAGATCTGCTGAACAGATTTGCATCAGGGTTTTGTTTGGTTCAGATTTTTGTTTGTTTTTGCAAAACTGTGTAAAAGTGCTGCCTATCCCAAAACATCACCAGCTATTAACATTGATATGAACTAGTTAGATAGGGATACTCAATGGCTTGGGAGCCATATGTGTCTTTAACAGGCCACATATGGCTCTTTTGCACAGTGATCTCCATATTCTAGGAAAGTGAACAATTTCTTTTAAAATTGGAATAATTTCATAATGACTTTGGGCCCAAGTTAAAACCAACTATTTATTTTTAACACACAGTAAACTTGTCCATTAGTATTATATCAAGTTAGTGGAGATGTATGGGTTCTGTGTATGTGCAACTGCGTATGGTGGAATGCTACTGCAGAATTCTAACCCATAAAACAAAACTCAATGCAAGCAGAAAATCTAGCCTAGAAAAAAGTTCTAATCACCAGTTCTACGGAAATACAGCGAACTTGAAGGGAACTTTTATTATGTAGAAGTGTTGTTCTTAAAACATGTAGTCTAACAGAGTTCTGAAGAACTCAAAAGTTTGCACATGTTTTGTTTCATATGACTCTCTAGCCCTTCTCTTCACTGCTGATCTGGTTAGGAATAGTTGAAACCACCTGCCAAGAAGCTATTAATAGAATGATGACCAGTCCATAAAAAAAAAAAAAAAGATTGTCTGTTCACAACTGGCAAATAAGCTAAACCCACAAGTGATTGGGCATCCTTAGTCAGCAATTAGGTTTAGGTTTGTATCAAACAACATGGGAAAACACAGGATGTGGTCAGATGGGCAGGTTGCCATGGCAGTATCTTGGCTGTAAATAAGCTGCTTGAGTTTAGGGTGGTTTATGTCCATCAGACAGTGCCCTGTAATCCAGCATCATAGCGCTGTGGGCCCATGGTTGGTTGTCCACATTGCTAATGCTCCACAACTATGGACCTATGGTTGAGTTGATTTTTCCCTCCAAATTCCCACTGTATGTACGCAGAAGCAGACATGCACACATGCACTCCTGGCGGCACTGAAGTACACATCAGTTGAGAGGGAAAGGATGTGCAGGAAATGGAGTGGAATAGTCACACTGTTCATGCATTTCCATGGCACACCTGGCAATCAGAAACCCACCATGGAAACCCACCATAAGTAAGTAAGTAAGTAACCCACCATAAGTAAGTAAGTAACCCACCATAAGTAAGTAAGTAAAGCACCATAGAAGTGCTTTGCCAAGTTAGCCACCAGAATTTCCTGGTAGCTATTTAATCTGCATGGAAGTCATTCTAGCACAAGGTAAGTATGAGTGGGGCACAGATGTGCCCCTTTGATCATGCCCATTTAATCAGGAGGGGAGGTGTGGCTATGTCGGGCCAACCTGTTCATTGGTCACAGTCATGAAGCCCTAGGAGAAATGGTTAGCTTCCTAGATCGCATATTGATACTTAAAGTTTTCAGAAATTCCAAGTGAAGAGCTAGCCACAAAGGAAAAACTGCTGGTGTTAGGAGGAAAGGTTTTAATTAATTAACAATTGGAAAACTTTTAGAAGCAAGACATGCCCATATAAAAGAGATACTGGCTATATCTGAAGAACAAGAGAACCAGATGGCTGATATTGAACATAAAAACTGATGAAACTTTATACATCTAGAATGATGACCGATATAAAAAAATAAATTTTGCTGCAGAGGTAAGATCTTGCCAGTTTTGTAGCGTTCTTTGAGAAAGAAAGGTAAGGCTGGTCTGGTAATTTATTCATCTGTTTAAAGAATTTTTGTGCTGCCTCTCAAAAAAAAAAAAAGGTGGGTTAGAGAGCCTATATGAAAGTGATCTCAATCCATGAATGAATAATCACATCACCTTATGTCTGTGAAAAATGCAAATCCCATGCTATGAATTATTAGTAAAGGAAGAATAAAACAAGCCAGTATTGGCATACTACACAATTCCAATCTTTAGCCACATTTGAAATACTATGTTCCCTTCATTCCATTTTTTTTTTAAAAGATAGCTTAAAATTCAAAAGGGAGCATAGAACAACATTCTCACAAGGATTATCTGTAGAGTAAAATTCTCAAAATCTGCAGAACCTCCTTTCCTGCAACTCCTCTCTTCTAATTCTTTATGATCAAAAGGGAATTCATTCAAAAAAGATTCCAAGTCCCTAAAAAGAGAGAAAGAAATGGATTGCTGGAGTTGTGGGAGAAATTAAAAGAATGTGTCTTAACATTAGTACGAATAATGTAAATAATAAAATATAGTGATATATAGAAAAAAAATCATCACATATGTGTGTGTGTGTGTAGACACTCCACTTGCCATCTATCTCTATGTTCTTATAAATTCCTCTTTGGATGACTCTCGGAAACAATAGGAATGTACTATAGTTGGGATCAATACAGTTTGCTGTGGAACTTTACAACCAATCTCACTGGCTGATTGTGTGAACTGATGAATACACAAGACTTGTCCCTGCACTATATGTCATTCAATGTATTTTCCCCCACCCTGCAAGCCAGCAGAAAATGAGAGATACCCAGAGTTTTTATCTCTAACAGGTTTATCATCTTTGAGGCCAGGAATACTGTGCAGCATGCAGATTCAGTGCCAGAATCATCAAATTTAGCTTGATGTTAATCTACACGGAAGCTGACTGAAGTTTGGAATTTGTTTAAAGCAATAACAAACAAACAAATAAACACTAAAGTCTAAATTTGAATTCCAGCATTGAAGAGAAGGGCAGAGGGGAAAAGCCTGGCAGATGAAAAAGGGAGGAGTGTTGACTGCAAAGAAAGATAAATAAGTAACAGAAATGGAACTAGGCTTAAATAATTACATGATGAGATCAAAACCTGAAGTTGGGAAGTTGGAGTTGGGAATACAAAAACCAAAAATAGCATTTTTCTTTTTAAAAAAGCAAACAAAAATAAAAAAAAATAAAAAAAAGCAAAGACATTTCAGTCTTTTGCCAGATTCTTTGCTATCAGACCAGTAAAACTGCATCTGTTGGAATAAAATCCCAATAAGGTGCTGTGTTCCTTCTGTTAGCCCTGACTTCATCAAGACATAGTTATTAGTTTTGAAATAAGACAACTTGGAAGAAATGCATCTGACCTTCACGGAATAAGCAATCGAGTTCAAAGATCAAGGAATGTAATGGCAAGCCCTTCAAAGGATGCATACACTGTACTGTATATACTGCAGCTTACTTGAAACTTCGCTTCCCCTCCTTTCCCAGCTTTTCTTTGATCTCCAGCTGAAACATCAGAACCCAGCTTTTAAAAAGACTTGATGTGCCTTTCATTGCCCCCCCCCTTCCACTGCCTGAGGAGCAACAACTCTTGAGTCTTACATGAAAGAATTTATTTCTCCCCTAAAAATAACTTTGGTTTGTAATGCCCCCTGTAAAGAGGTTGAAATCATTTATCCCCAGTTCTGTGAAGACAAAAGAAGGTAATTGCATGGGTAAGCCATTACCTACAGCCAGGAGGAGGGAAAGGAAGAGGAGCTGTCATTACTGAGGTAGCTGAGGCCATAATAGAGCATTTCCTGCCTGTCACTTCACAGGAAGAGCATGCCGCTCATATGAGGCATCCTTTAGGCCATTCTGAAGTGGATCGTTAATTCCAGCTTCACTTGCCTGTACTTTACTGGACACGTACAAAATTATTCCCACTCAATGAATTTGTTTTATCCTTCCTCTTTCGAAAGGCAAGGCGTGCTAACGGTTTTTGCTTAGCTGAACAATTAATTTCCTCCTCAACTAATAATCTTACTTTGTCAAGGTCAGGTGCACACAGTAGGAGAGCAGCTTCAGCTTTCAATATGGTTCAGTTCACAAACATTCTCTCTTGTGGAGACTGGGGTCTTTTCTGAAAGGAGATGAAAAATTCTAGCATCTCTGGTGGTAGAAAAGGCAGGGAAGCAACTTAACCCACTATAGCCCATTAAAGACTCTTTAAAATCTGGTTGCCTCTGAGATGCCTTCAGAGATGCCCACCCACTCCAGGAAGAAAAATCAGAGGTTGCTAAAATTTTAACTGTAACTGAGTGCTGACTTTTCAGCAACTTGGATTTTATTGGCTGCCTTTAAACAGCATGCAGGTGCACACCAAATCAAGGCCCAGGCCAGTGAAAAGCACTATGAAGAAGCTGTTCCCTATGAATACAACACAATCCAGGAAAAGCAGCCAACACATGCAATTTGATTTGAGCCACAGTCTCAATCAAATTAATATTGTTGATATTATTCCTTATCTACCCAGTTTATGAAGCTAAAAAAAGTAAAACTGTGTTGTAACAAAATTTAAATTATTTTATTCCCCAAAATTTCATTAAAATATAGCAGAACATAAAAAACAACAGCTTCAGTGTACTCAATTGAGGCCTTATGTTTTCAATTGCCCCCCAAGTCGGAATAAAGAGTCAGACGCAAGGTATTGGGTATAACTAAGGGTCACTTTATTAAAGTATAAGTAACAAACGGCAACGGCTAACCAAAACTGTGTCTTGGTCAGGGCCAGGGGTCTCAACAGACACCTCCCCTGCCATTCCACAGTCGAGGGACCCAGCCCCCAGCCGAAGCTGTACGCCACAGCTCCCGCCAGGTCAGTTCAGCAAGAAGACAGTCCCCAGAGGGTCTGTCCACTAGAGGCACGTCTCAATGGAAGGCACCCTCCAGTACTGAAACTGTGACCTGGTAAGGGCCAGGGGTCTCAACAGACCCCTCCCCTGCCATTCAACAGGTGAGGGACCCGGCCCCCAGCTGGAGCTCTGTGGCACCAGACCAGATCAGCAAGAAAGTAAGCCCCAGAGGGTCCAACCACCAGACGCATGTCTCAATGGAAGGCCCCCTCTAGTTGAGCCTTAAAGGACAGTCTGCATTCTCCCACCCCGGGTCATCAAACCCCAAGGTTGATCCTGCCAGACCCCTAACCCCCAAGAGGGGATAAGCACAGTAAAACATGCCAAAACTAAAGTGACCAACCTATTTAACAGCGCCTCCCTATAGCCAAATCCGCAATCCACTGATCTGCTATGTAGGGTAGGTGAAAAAACACCCACAGCAAACTGCTAGGGAGCAAAAAATTCCTACCCGGCCCCCCAATCCTATGAGGCGACCAGCGCTTGCCTACATAACAAACATGGCAGGAGGGAGGGCCGATCGTCTGTCGAAGACTGAGGTAGGAGGCGGATGGTGCTGCTGTTACAGCAGCAAGCTCCGCCCCCTCAGAATTGCTCCCAAACATGCAGCAGAAGTCCTCCCTTTTCCTTCCAGGGAGGCAAAGACATCCCTGCAGCCAAGCAACGATGCTGCTGGCTGCTAGAGATGAATTTACTCCAAATGTTCTTTTTAAAACAACAGTCTTCTTAATTGTTTTACAGGAGAGAACTGCTTTGTTGCTGAAGAACAATAATTTCCAGTAACCCCCATGCTTGACTTTGGATTTTAATGGGCTGTACAGAGACTAGCACTTCTGCCGATTAGCTTTTGGACACTTGGTCCTCTTGGACTGTCTTGGTGTTGAGTCAAGCCATGCACAAGGCACCCCTCACTGGAACAACTATGCTGTGGGTTGCTTTGCCTACATAAACTGTAAAGACATCCAATCAGGCTTCCCCCCTTAGCTGCCCAGCCCCTGTTGCAGGCCCTTGCAAACCTGTCTTCACAGAGACAAGACCAGCAGCAGACCTAGGGGAAGCCATGTTCCTGGAGATTTCCAAATGACACAATATTTTGCTGTAGCAGCCACGAGGAGGCTGTGTCTTCACCATGTACTGCATTTCAGGATCCTTGCATCAGCTTTAACATGCAGGTGTTGGCTAGCCAGAGACAAAGCCAGAGACAAAGACACTGTTGTGATGCAATCATAATGATCGCTGATCTTTCTGCCACCCATCCAAATGGCATCATTGGACTAACTCATCATCCCTCAGTTATCATCAGCCAGATCCTGCTATCCATCTTCCCCCTTTCCAATTTCTTTGTTTCCGCCACATTACCTAAGAGGTGTCACCATCACCAACCATTAGACCCTAAATTGTCCATTCCGGTTTTCTTTATCTAGTGTATGTTTCTGCTCAGAGACTCCTTAATTGCTCTCTGTGTGCTATTGTTAAATTTCATGGGAACCATCAACCTGCCAGTAAATCCCATCATGGGAACCTACCCCAGGTTATGAAATTGGCTATTTAAGGCAGACCCTCCTGCAATTCAGATGTGACTTTTTCCTGACAGCTACCTTGCAGGAAGAGCCATCCCCACTCCTGATCAGTTTGGGTCTCCATTGGTGTGACATTTCCCTCCAGCCACACTGCTGAACCTCTGCTTCTTGTCTGGATATGCAACGTATTACCCACCAAAGATACTCCTGCTAATGCAAATGTCTCTGTATTTAAGCTATTTTCCTAGTCCTGAACTGTGTGTTGAATGTATGATTTTCCCTTGTATGTATGAGTTTCCTTAAATAAATAAAATTTACTTTATATCCAAAAACTCATCATTAACTTAAGGGCTCCTAGGAAATATTGACTCTGGTATATGTAGGTTATTGACCCCATACTAATTTTTGCTATCTTGCCTAAATTGACTAAAAACCCCAAATTAACGCGAAAAGGCATTTTGGCTGACAACTTTGGTGTAACTCTATGGGAAGCAAGGCTCAAGGTTGAGATGCCGGCACAGCAAATGCTTGGTTCTAGCCATCTGTAATCATACCTTTTGAAAACAAAGAATGACAAGCAAACCAATTTGTAAGAAGCAAGAGATACTATACAGGAATAAATTGATCCTTCAGATTATCTTTAGACAAAAGTATGTTTCAGCTCCTTCATGACCGTGAAGCCATGCAGCAGTTGGGAGCAGTGTTCCCTCTAAGTTGAGTTAGTGTGAGCTAGCTCACAGTTTTTTAGCCTCCAGCTCACAAATTTTTGTCTTCGCTCAGCAGAAATGGCCCCAGAACAAACTAATGAATGCAGTAGCTCACAACTTTAATGCCAGTAGCTCACAAGGCAGAATTTTTGCTTACAAGACTCCACAGCTTAGAGGGAGTATTGCTTGTGAGCCCCAGAAGGAGGGAGAGCCAGGTGACAGGATGATGCCAGCATCACAGCATTTCTGAGGAGAAGCAGACCCAGCAGGGATTAAAGCCCGACTCTGTCCCCACCCTGCATCACCTGCATGCTCGGCCCATCATCCCTGCCTGTGGGCAGTATGGGCTTCAGCTGGTAGCCTTTTAGGGGCCAGGTAAGAATTGTTCGCCCCTCCTTGGATTGACTTTATTTTTATTTTTTGCCTTGCACTGTCATCAGATGAATATGGGAAATTGGACATGGTCAGGGCCAGTGCATGGGAGTCGGCGAACTAGGCAATGGCCTGGGGCACTGGCTCCCATGGGGCGCCTCCACTGCTGCTGCCCTCCTCCCTCCCTTTGCGGTGCTGGAAGCTAGCACCGTGCTCAGCCCACCCCACCCACCACTGCCTCCTGCCTCCCTCCCTTTGTGGCGCTGGAAGCCAACGCTGCACTCCACTCACCCTGCCTCCCCCTCTCCGAGCCAAGGCTGGTTTTTACCAGCTTCAATGGCTGCATGTGGTTTCTAAGCCTTTGAAGATCCCATGAGAGGAGAGTTCGCTCCTCCTCACTTTCGGTTCCAGGAAGGAGGGGGAGTGAACTCTCCTCCTGGGAGCCCTTTAAAGAAGCCACGGTGCAGCCATTGAAGCTGGTAAGGACAGGCAGTGGCAGGGGAGAGAGTGCAGCTGCGACGGAGGGAGGGCAGGCGATGGAGCAACAGATCGGGCCAGGGGTGGGTGCGTGACGAATTGCGGTGCTGCAAAGCACCGCCATGAAGGGAGAGGGGGGGCGCCTGCTCTTTGCAAGCCTTGGCAAGGTGGGGGGTGCCTGGCTCTCTCCCGCCCCCACGCACAGCCTGATGACGTCATGCCACATGCTATGTGCATGCAAAAATTTAAAAAAGAAAAAAGGAGGGGCGGGGGCAAATTTCAGCCTGGGGCGCTGGAAACATCAGCCCCGGGCCTGGACATGGTGGTGCCTTAAAAAGGGATTGGTCACTTGGTAGGTTAGTGCAAGAAAAGAGAAAATGAATCTGGTAAGCATCATATGGCATCTTCCCTCTTGGGAGTCAAGGGTTCTGTCAGTCACAGTCTTGAGGTTTTGCAGTCCAGGTCAATGAATGAGAACTGCCTTTGGGACTGCCCTTGGCAGGCCCTTCCTTTCTAAGTTTGTTGCTGGGGGGGATACTCTTGGGTAGCACCCCATTTGCTATGCCAGCTGATGGTGAGCCAGAGGGATGGCTCACACTCAGGGCAAAGGTGGCTCACCCAGCATATGGCAGGGAGGTGGTCTGGAGTGACCCTGAGCCTTGGCCTGTTTCTGCACTCAGGGGTTTGTCCTTGCCGCAACAGTGGCCCTTAGTTAAAATAAACAAAGTGGCCCTTAGTTATCTGGTGTCTGTCTCTTTCTTCTGACTGTGTGGCAGGAGGCAGCAGCATATCAGCTACTGAATTGTTACCTAAAGGCATCTTAAATCATTTCCAGTTAGTGTAACTCTGATATTCCTTTATAAATTCAGGTATTAAGAACTGGAGATAATGTTAAGATTGATATTTCCAATTCTGGAGCTAGCAAGAACCCAAACAATAATAATAATAATAATAATAATAATAATAATAATAATAATAATAATAATAATAATAATAATAATAATAATAAATTTTATTTGTACCCCGCCCTCCCCTGCCGAAGCAGGCTCAGGGCGGCTAACAATACGGTGACCAATGGTGCACCAACAATAAAACAGTTACATTAGAAACATTAAATTAAACATTAATTAACCTTAAAAACCTGATTAAAACAATTAACTAAAACATATTATAACGCTATCCTTGACGCTCTTCTAGTTGATGCTGATGGCGGATTTTCTTCGTTGTCAGTATAATTCAGTTATTCATAAGCTAATTTAAAAAGGGTGGTCTTGCAGGCCCTGCGGAACTGATCAAGGTTCCGCAGGGCCCGCACCTCCTCTGGGAGTTGGTTCCAGAGATGTGGGGCTGCGGCCGAAAAGGCCCGAGAGCGAGTGTTCTGTAGTTTGATTTGTCTTGGCCCAGGGGTAGTCAGTCTGTTCTTTCCTACTGACCTCAGTGCTCTCTGGGGTTCATACGGGGAGAGACGGTCCTTCAGGTAGGCTGGTCCTCGGCCAAACAACCATAATGCCCTCCTACATTACATCTGCACAGCCTGTTTACAGCAGCACAAATAAGTAGCCAAGCAGCACTCCTAACTCTTCTTGGGAATAGCAACTAACAGACCAGTTATTACTACTAGAAAAAAACTAATTGCATCACATGGTAGGGTATATTTGTGGCCAATATCTTGGGAAAGCATTAAAAGAGTTAACCAACTAAGTATAATTTAGATTTCAAATAAAATTCACTGTAAATCTAAAACAGGCATAACAACTAATTTTTCATTTAGCAACATAGCCTAGCCAGGGTTCTCAGGTTCTAGCTTCTGTTTCACACCACCACTTAGGTTGCCAGTGGAAGAAAAAATAAAATTGCTGTTTGGTGACAGTGTGACATAAATGCCAGGGAAGTAATGTCACGCCTTTACCCAGTGGCATTCGACAGGTCCTCATCCCACCAGAACTCCCACCAGTTGCTACACTATGCCTGACAATCCCTTTTTAGGCTCAGATCAAAACTCCACCCTTCTACTTCCTGTTTTCTGTCATACAATTTCCCAGAAGACACCTCAGGTACTCACTTCCTCAGTGGTGCTAGATCCAAAATACCATAAGTAGGGCAAAGATCATGGAATATGACTCTTCCCCATTCTACTGAAGCTCATTGAGTTTCCCAAAATTCTGTTCTTGGAAGCCATGGAACCTACTTGAACAGCATGTGACAAAGGGGGCCTGCATCCTTTTTCCACTTTTCTAATGTGATTCCACTACATTAGAGTCATTCTGCTAATCAAAGAGCACCTTCAGATCTATGCAATGTATTCTGGACTAGCATCATGGTAGCAAGCATTCCTGTTGAAATGGCAATCAATGCTCCTCCATGAGTAGGGTTGCCAGGCCATGGAGTCAGGGACAGGGATGTAGTTGGCACCGTTGACCTGCCATCACTTCTAGGAAAGCCTAAAAACTATGGTAAAACCATAGAGTTTCTGGCAATTATCAAAAATAACTCACAACACTTCTGGGAAAACCACTGGTGCTCCAGAGGCTACAGGAAGACAGAAGTTACATCACTCTATCTTCAACAGTGATTTTTAATTTTTTTTTCTCTTTCTAGCTTCTGGAGTGCCAATGCGGAACAGCCACTGGGGGCAGGGGATGTGGCAACCCCATCATGAGTCAGACTGCTCACAGTTTAGTACTCTAATGCAACTTTGGCTCAAAGTTGACTCAGCCTTCCATCGTTCCAAAGTCAGTAAAATGAGTACCCAGCTTGCTGGGAGGGAAGTGTAAATGACTGGGAAGGCAATGGCAAACCACCTTGTAAAAAGTCTGCTGTGAAAACATTATGATGCGATGTCACCCCAAAGTTGAAAACGACTGGTGCTTGCACAGGGGACTACCTTTACCTTTTTATTGCAACTTCAAACAACACTCTGGTTGGTCTGTCTAAGAATCTGCTTGAGGCTGTGTTCCAGCCTGCTGTTTGAAGTCTGATAGAAGATTATGTACTAACATCATTCCAGTAGAGGTGGGAGCCAGTATAGGAAGTAGTATCAGGAGTGAGATGCCTAAACACACATAGTTACTTTCTGCCTTCCCTTTGGCTTCAGCATTATTACTGTACCTACAGACATTATAATCTTGGAGAAAGTGGTTTACATAAGTATATGCACAGTCTTATAATTAATATAAAATACTGGAAGAAATTCCTAATTTCATTTCTAGCATATTAAAAAGGCCTAGTAGTTAAACTTATATAAAACTATAATTCACTGTGCTTTGATTATTAACACAGAACTTCTACCTTCACGAGAACTACCTTTAATAACACTCTAGTTTATTTTTCTCTTTCTTGGCAAATGTTGTTGTTGACTTCTAAAAATAAAATATAAGAGCATGATCACTTGCACAAGTAGGTTTAAAACACATTTGTTACTAGTATTCTGGGATATTTATTTCTTGCCGTTTACTGCACTATTTAAAAATAAGTTGCTCAGACTCAAGTACAAGAACTCGGAGTAAAGGGTGACTTTGAGCAGCTTGAAGAGGTCCTGCTTGACAGAAGCAGCTGTTCCCCAGGCCTGCGTTAGCTGTGGTGAGGCTCACGAGTGCCGCTCTTGCAGTTTCAGAGATGCCATCTGCCACCATTGTGGTAAGCCTGGCCTGTGTGTGCCACTCCAAACCGACTAGGTCTTCGCCAGGTGGAGCGCACCAATGCAACCAAGGCTGACGTCAAAAGCCTGTCAAAACAGAAGAGCTGCACTCCATCAACTTCTCAACCCCACCCTTAGCCTAAATGGACCAAACATCTAAACCCCAACAGCAGAATGTATCAGTATCATAATGCCCTTGTATAAATCGATGGCACAGCCTCATTTGGAATACTGTGTACAATTCTGGTCACCATGCCTCAAAAAAGGGCAACGAGAATGATTAAAGGACTGGAACACTTTCCCTAACAAAAAAGGTTAAAATGCTTGGGGTTCTTTAGCTTGGAGAAACGTCGACTGAGGGGTGACATGATATAGGTTTACAAGATTATGCGTGGCATAGAGAAGGTAGAAAAGGAAGTACTTTTCTTCCTTTCTCACAATACGAGAACTCGTGGACATTAAATGAAATTGCTGAGCAGTCGGCTTAGAACTGATAAAAGGAAGTGCTTCTTCACCCAAAGAACACATGGAATTCACTGCCACAGGAGGTGGCAGTGGCTACAAGCATAGACAGCTTCAAGAAGGGATTAGATAAGCATATGGAGCAGAGGTCTATCAGTGGCTATTAGCCACAGTGTGTTGTTGGAACTCTCTGTCTGGGGCAGTGATGCACTGTATTCTTGGTGCTTGGGGCGGCACTATGGGAGGGCTTTTAGTGGTCCTGGCCCTACTGGTGGACCTCCTGATGGCACTTTTTTTTGGCCACTGTATGACACAGAGTGTTGCACTGGATGGGCCATTGGCCTGATCCAACATGGCTTCTCTTATGTTCTTAATGTACTACAACTATCAGAATACAACACTGAGGGTCTTTATTTAAACAAAAGAACAAAGAGTTCATGTATTTGTGTGCCATCTACTGACATATAATTTTAGAAGCTCTGTCCCTTGGTGTGTAGTTTTACTTTAATTCATTGGTCATGCAATCAGATAAAAGTATTGACTTTTTTCCTCAGAGAGGTTTGTCACTGTGAGCATGTCCACAACTTGAGCTTTTCCAAAAGCTTTCATAAATCTATTATTTCTAATGAAAGACGATTCTTCACCATCTCTGATGCAGTACAGTTTTTGTAGGGCAGCTAGGTAGTTGGCAGATTCTTGGGGCAGTTGCTTCTGACTTATGTTGACCCTATGAATTAATGGCCTCCAATATAGCCCATCATTAACAGCCTTGCAAAGTGAGGACTCTGGTTTCCTTGATTGAGTCAATCCATTTCATGTTGGCTCTTCCTCTTTTCCTGCTGCCTTCAACTTTTCCCATCATTATTGTATTTCCAATGAGTTTTATATTCTCATAATGCGACCAAATTACAAGAGCATCATTTTAGTCCTTTTATCTTCTAGGAACAGTTCAGGTGTGATTTAGTCTAGAATCCACTTTTTTGTTTTTGTTGTTTTGGCGGTCCATGGTATCTGTAAAATTCTCCTCCAATACTGCATTTCAAAGGAATCTACCTTCTTCTTGTCAGCTTTCTTCACTGTCCAATTTCCACACCCATTCATAGCAATACAGAATAATATGGCATTCATTATTTTTGATCTTGGTCACCAGTGACATATCCTTATCCTTAAGAACCTTTTCCAACTCCACCATGAATAAGTAGCTATTCCAGTCTCAGTCTCTTTCTGATGTCTTGGTTGCAGTCTCCCTTTTGGTTAATGATGGAGCAAAACAATACAAAATCTTGAACAATTTCAATTTCTTCATTGTCACCCTTAAAGTCATGTAATCCCCCAGTAGTCATTACTTTTATTTTCTTGATATTCAGCTGTAATCATGCTTTGACACTTTCTGCTTTAACCTTCATCAGGAGTTGTTTCAAGTCTTCACAGTTTCCTGCCAGTAATGTGGTGTCATTTGCATATCTCAGATTGTTAATGTTACTTCCATCAATTTTCACTCCACCTTCATCTAAATCTAAGGTGGAAGGAATATTAACTAAGAGTTTATCTCTTCATTTTAAACATTTTTATGACTATCTAGCATGGTAGATAAATTGCTTAATGCTATTTTTAGTGTTACAGTGTTCAGTGATGAGCCTTTATTAAACAAATGACTGGCTAATATTTAACAATCTACTGATGTTTCCTCAGTGGGAGGAAATCAGTGGGAAGAACGTGGGTGTCCTCATAGTTTGGGAAACATTCTTCAGTTATTTAGAGACAGAAACAAAATGTGAAGCAAAATTTCCAGTTGGGAGAGGGAACAGAAAACTCTGAACCGACTTGAGTATTCTGGGTTGTAAGAATTCCCTTTGAGAATCTAATGAAAGATTAAGGGTTTGCTGCCAGCTGTAGGAGCACTTCTTTGCTTTCCAATGTCTTCTGTATGTATTATAAATAAAATAAGGAAATAATGACTCCAGTTCATTCTTGTACACAGGAAACTAAACATGCTACCCTGGAACTTCTCATCCCTTGGGGAAAGTGGAGCTGCTTAACATTATTGTAAATAACTAAATATAATAAAGTGCAAACTAATAGCCATAAACACATTAGATTCCTATAAAAACGAACAGAAAATGTACTTTTCTTGTGCAAATATGGATCTTAGTATTTCTATAAATGTCATCACCTACCAAATCATAGCAGCTGACTTGTGGCAACCTTGATGAGTTTTCAAGGCAAGAGACATTCAGTCCTGACCTCACTGAGGGACTTCCTGATGGCACCTGGGTTTTTTGCCACTGTGTAACACCGAGTGTTGGACTGGATGGGCCATTGGTTTGATCCAACATGGCTTTTCTTATGTTCTTAGAGGTGGTTTGACATTGCCTGCCTCTGAATAATGACTCTGGTATTCCTTGGTGGTGTCCCATTCAAATACTGACTAAGGTCAACTTTACTTCGCTTCCAAGATCTGATGAGATCAGGCTATCCAGATCAGACAAATGTAGAGATAGAAGGTATAAATCAGGATCCATATAGGCTTGAATGGAGATAGCTATCAGAGTTCAGATAGAAACTCAGACAACTGTGAACCATGAGACACAAGCTTCCTGCTTTCATATCCCCATATATCCTATGATGTTCCCGCCATTGAATCTATCCATCCAAGCTACAAGAAGTTCCAATATTCTTGGTTGGTTTCATTTTTGCCCTTGGAGAACAACTATGGTGCCACCTCTTCCTTTGCACCTCTTTCTTCCTTCTCTTCCATTATGTCTATGACTGATTCCACACTAACCTTGGTCTGCACCAAACTTCCATTTGTCTCCGGAACAAGCTAGCAATTTTGCATCAGCTGCTCTGTGTTGCCATTTTGCGATGGGGGCAACCCACGTTTTGCCACACTCAGTGTAAACCTGTTTTTTCAGGTTTATGCTGCAGCACAGCAAATTGCGAGTTGCCCCAGCACAAAATGGCGGCACAGAGCAGCTGGTGCAAATTCGCTAGCTTGCCATGGACAGCAATGGAAGCCTGGCGCAGAGCAAGGTTAGTGTGGAATCAGCCTCTTAGTTAACCTCTTGCCCCTCATCTCCAACTGCAATGGAACCTAACAGTTGAGGGGACTTATGTAGCCTCTTATGGTTTTGGGGATCCAGGTTTGTTTTAAACTGTAAATATTCCCCTCAGTTACCAGATATTCTTAGGATAAAAAGTGTAAAGGCTTTGAGTTCACTGCCATGAAGTAAGTTTTGTGGGAAGCAAATAGAACACAGAAATCATTGAGGTAATTGTTGTACATAAATAATAAATAATATTTATTTACTGACAGGTTGATCTTAAAGAGCAGAACAGCAGCACAGGTCTCTCAATAGTCAAAGGCTGGCTAAGGCATATACATTTAAGCTACTTTTGACTTCAAAGTGTGGTTGGATTCTCTTTAATGCTTACAAGTACAAACAGGCTTTCACTGATTAGCCACTAGGCTGGATCCTCTCTCACACACAAGATTCCATCCACACTAGCCTGCCCTTTCCCAAGAGTCAGACTAAATGGAACAAGGCCTGCTCATCACCAGAGACAGGCTAACAATTGGGTACTCTATCCAGAGGTAGAATTAAAAAATTCTGTCATGATACTAGGCCTTTCAAACTACCCACTGTCTTACTAAAACAGACTTCAACTAATTCCTGCTGTGCTTCCCCTCACCATTTCATCTCCCTTCTGAAAGGTGATTAGATGCTGGAGCAGCACTCCCATAGACTCAGGGATGAAAGTGGCTTTTTTTCTTTTCAGTTGTGGGGCAGCCTCCTGCCCATAACAATAATTACATTTGTTAATATTTATTCCTGGTTATCCCTGCTCTCTTTTTCTTATTAGTTCTTGTTGTTTATCATAGTCCTTGCAGTGAGCAAGATAAGTGCTGGCAAAAGATACCAGGAAGGCATAAGAGGAAAAAATGTGATAAAGAATAAAAGAAAAAGGGAGTGGCTGGCAGTTTTATTAGGCACTTGCCAATCTCAACTCATGGTCTTTATGGTGCTTTGGCCATTTTGAAAATGTCATACAGTCTCAGAAATTGTCACTTATTGATGTACCTCTTTATCAAAGGGATGGGAGGGAGATTTATCACATATCTCCCTACTAACTCTGTGAATTTAGCACACCAGGGAGTTAAAGATCCAAAACCTCCTGATTCAAGATGCTATTGCCCCCAGAAGTCCTTCGTTAGCCCTGGTCTTGTTATTCCTTGTTTCCTGTTGTCTTCCATGCACTCCCTATCTCAGTTTAAACTGTAAGCTCCATGGTATGTTGTATTTTGCTTACATCTCACTTGTATGCACAGATAGCCTGATGACAATGTAGTTCTATTTTTCTGTTTTGAAAATGGATAGATCTCCTTTCTGACCAGTACATAATGCTGCCAATGACATGATAGTAAGAGAGAGAAAATTATGTGGAACTTAACTGGTGGAGGGTGCATTTCCCATGTGTCCATATATGCTCTGTATGTAACTATTCTGTTGAGTTGGTAATGAGCTGTGTGTTCATAGACTTCACAGGGACATTTCACACTGCACTGATTTCATCAGGGAAAACCTCTGAGAAAGAATGTGTTATTATGAAGATGAGAAAATCAATAGGGAGGTAGACGGAACACAAATCTCCGAGATACTTTTATTTTTAAAAAAAACTTTCTTAAGAATGCCTACCATTATAGCTATTTACATGTAGGGATACTTTTTCTTACTATAGATTAATAAAAGAATATTAAGACCAGTATATGGTCACTACTTTCCACCCATGTTAATCTGTGCTTTCCATTGTCAGTTCTTCTCCTTACAATTGACAGTACAAAAAAGAACTGCATGATTACTCATCATTTATGATCCTTCTCTCCTGTAAATGAGACATGAGTTAATCATTGTCCCCAGTACAAGTCCTTTCAACAGGGACTGAAGCTAGAAGTAATTATTTTAATTGGAAGTAATGGCTTGTGGCCATAATAACTCATTGGAAGGCACAATATTAATGTCTTATTATCTGACAGACCATCTTACCCATATTAGTTCACTCTACACCTAGTTCTTTGCAGATACAGTTCAGCCTATCTCAGATTAAATTAGCTATGCTAACACTTTCACCTGGGATGAAAAGTATGTTAGTCTAACTTCTTTTTCCTGTGATATTTACTGATGAGTACATTCAGATGGCCTTTTCTCTGCATACAGTACTATATCAGCTTAACCCTATTTTACGTTATCATTAGAACATTAATACTGAGAATTTTACTTACAATTTACATATTGTTAGGCCTTTTATTTGTTTCAATGAGCATTGATCTATAGACTTTCACTTGAAAGTTCTTACATCATGACTTATAATTGCCTTTTAATAGGATACAATCATTATCAACATCCATGCAAGCACCCAAGCATAGTCACATATCATACTGTACAATCTGGATCACAACCTTCTTATAAAAGCAAAGGAAGACATACAATATTGACCAAGGCAAACAAAGTGGAGGGGAAAACATTTTTTAATATGAACAGTCCTTCCTGTTCTCAAATACAATAATCAGTACTTGTTAATTAAAGTTTTGTCCAAGAATACATTTCTACCTTGTCCTTTTCTGCCTTGTCCTTTTTAATAATAAATTTCTGCTTTGTCCTGTTCGTATGTATTTTATACTCCAATTTGCTCAATAAAGTTTCATACTCAATGAGTGAACATGTAGTACTGCAATATTTTCTACTGTCATCCAGAGTGCATATATTCAATCCAAACCCAAAAGTCTATTATATATATACAGTTTGAAGTGCATCCAAGCCACTGAAAGATTGCAAATGCAGCAACAAACTTCTTGCCTACTTCAGTTTTAGATGGCTTGTTCCACAATTAGAACTATTCTTTGAGCATTGGTACCAATGAAGGCATATATTTTCCTGCAACTGTGAAGATGATTACAATTGAAACATGCAAGTAAAGCTAGGGTGCATGTAATAAGAGGCTGAAAGTGAGCTGGAGCAGTAGGGCAAAATGGCTGGCTGCCCTTTTCCGAATGGCTGCTTTTTTCTCCTCAACCAATGGAGCTTGGTGCTTTGATTGAAATAAGTTGAGGGCCAGGGCAAATCAACCCACAACATAATTTGCTGTGAATCTTGCTATTTCCTGCAAGACAAAAGATACCCTTTACAGCTAATCAAACCACTCACATATCCAGAGATGGGCACTACAGAAATCCACAGCAAATGTGGATTCTAGATGTCAGCCTTCAGCCACCCAATAAAAAGGCTCATTCACAGCATAGCATATAGTAATTCCTGCTGATGTTTGGTGGCATTATGACCTTTCACAGTTACAGGGTAAAAAGACTGGATTCCCTGTTGTGACATTGTAAAGTGAACGGGCACTTTCACATCAAAACATAAATCCCAAAGACTTCCAGTGACACTTCATCATAATTCCTCCAGCTTTCTATTGATGCCATAAAATACATGGCCTGTGTCACATCAAAATTTTCTGAATTCACAGCCTGTGTAATGAACAGTGTTAAGGTTAACCAGGGTGATCCTTTCCACCAGACTTTCCCCTTAAAATGACAAGATGGCTACATTTTATTGCCCCTCTTCCCTGGCACAGATTTCATTTCCCTACAAATTTTTCCACTGTATTTATCTGAGCACAGAATCAGAAAGGCCCCAGTGGGTCACACACTACAGTCCTGCAACTTGAGTCAGAAGAATCTATAACAAAAAATCATTCCCCACTCCCTCTTTGGACACGTATTCAGTTGTTAAACTTCTTCATAATATTTAGCTTAAATCTCTATTTCAATTAAATTTAAGACCATTCATGATTGCCCTACTATTGATGTACTAGATTAAGTAATTGGGAACTCAACCAAGGCAAACTATAGTGCCAGGAGATATCATAAAGTTCAGAGCCATTTTCACATTTGTGACACTTTGTACCCAATGTGTCCAAGACCTTAACTGACCTCATGAAGGATTTTTGGACAATTTCTCTATGTGTGTGTGGGGGTGGGGGGAATAAGATGGGCAATGTTTCATCCTGAATATCCATGTTCAGTCACTTGGTGATTTGGCTCAGGTTCTGTTTACTAGTCACAAGCAGGGAACCTATAGTTGAGCATGCTGTTTGGATGCATCCAGTCAATTCAGCTGACTTTCACCATTACAGTGCTGCCTTGCAAAATTAGACTGGTTTCTTAGGGTAACTACCCCTAGTCTTCCACTGCCACCTCCAGTTTTTGAAGGACGCACATTTAATAAGTTATTTTGAGTATTTTTGAGAGTCTTTCAGTGTGATTACAGACCAGCACTTTGGGCCAACTCAGAGACGCCTCTGAAATCGACCCAAAAATCCCTCCAGACAGCAACATCTGCCACCCTTCCTCATCCCATACTCACCCCGCCCTCCAGGCTCCTGAGAGTGGCTCAAAAAGCTGCCACTTCCAAAGTAGTAGCAAATATTTGAGCCAACTGCCAGTCACCTCCTCGCTGTCTGGATGGGGAAGGGCACAAGTGAAGTGACTTGGCTGTGTGTAGGTGCCAAACCACCCCAAGCTGCATCTGTATTAAAAAAAAAAAAACACAACCAGCCAGAGCATTTGAGCACATGAGCACTTGACCTGTTGGGGGGGGAGGAGTCTGGCTTCTGAGGCACCTCCCCATCTGGAGGTGCCTGGCTGCCTAGCGAATGGGATGGGGCCGCCTCGCTGGGGAGTGTGTGGAGGCTTTAGGATGGCTCTTTTTGAGCTGGCCCAATTTGGAATGGCTCCCTTCCACCCCCAAACGCCTGTCTGTTAACAGCCTCAGTGTCATTATGAGCTGAGGTCAATGGTCTTAGAAGTACACTAAGGTTAATGGTCTTAGAAGAACATAACCTGCTCAGGATTGCACCCTGTGTAGCTTTGGTATTTGTTCATGAACCCAGTTAACCTTGTGATCAATTCTTATGATCACTTCTCAGATAGACACTGCAGCCTGTACAGCTGCAAACAGTAGACAGTGCAATTTTAATGATGTTGGTCACTTTAACATTGCATCTGACTGCACAGGTGCAAGAGGAAACAAACTGCAAGGGATTTCCTGCTTTATAATATGATTAGCTTGATTTAATTTAAGTTATCTAAAGGTGTCTCCAGGTAATAGACAAAATCAGCAGCTGCCTGTTTATGCCTTTTCTCTGTGGGAGCTCCTACCTTGTGAAATGGCCAGCCTGAAGAGGTAAGGCTACTCTTCTGTCATTCCACAGAATATGCAAAACAGAGATGTTCAGGAGGGCATTTTATAAAGGGAACAGAACTTTAGTAGAATGGAAGATTTCAGGTCAGAGGGTACCTTTATATTGGAATAGGAATGTAGTCTACTGCAACAGTAATTGCAAGTATCAACTTGCTTTTATTGCACTGTCTTCTGCCTTTGTAACTGTACTTTATGGTAAAAAAAAAAGTTTACCATATACCTTTCATATTGTTCTCATTGTTTTCTAAATCTGTAGCCCTAGCCCTGTTGTTATGGCATCTGGTTGCACCATTTTATATTCTATAATCCACGTTGAGTCTCAGTTACTTGTTAAGGTAGAATGTATGAAACTGCCATACCTTAAGTCAGACCACTCATCAATCTAGTACGATATTGTCTTCTTGGACTGATAGAGAATATTCTTATTTAGAAAGTTTCTATCCATAGAACCTGCTCAAGGTGGTTTACACAATAAGACATATAAAACAGTCATTCTTGTGCAGGGATGCATGAAATCATTAGAAATTAATAAACTCAAAGTCTACCATTAAAAAAACTATCCGGAGCATAAGAACAACACAAAACATTTAGCAACTTAGAAGGTGTCTCAGAAGAAGTGTTCTTAGACTAGAAGCAGATGGTTAAACCAAATTTAACAGATTCCCTTAATTAAAATCCTGGATAAAAAGGATGTTTTAACTTGGTCTCTAAAACAGAGTAGGCTGAGTGCTAGGCAAGCCTCAAGGGGAATGGCATTCCACAGATGAAGTGCAGCCATGAAAATAGTCCAGTCTCTAGACACCACCTGCCTGACCACTGAAGATGGGAACACAGACACCAGGGCTAATAAGGTGGATCCTTACTAGCAGGCTGGACAGTACAAGAGAAGGCAGTTCTTCAGATACCTTGGCCCCAAGCAGTTTAAGGCTTTAAAGTTAAAAAAAAAAAAAAAACACAGCAGTTTGAATTGTGCCCAGAAAAAGACAGGAAGCCAGTGCAGATCTTTCAGCAGAGGGATGATTAAATTCCTCTGTCCTACCCCTGATGGTAGCAGAGGGTTGCCACCAGTGCTCCCTCTAAGCTGTGGAGTCTTGTGAGAAAAAAATGCTACTTTGTGAGCTACTAGCATTGAAGTTGTGAGCTACTGCATAAATTAGTTTGCTCTGCGGCCATCCCATCTGAGCTAAGACAAAAATGTGTGAGCCAGAGGCTAGAAAATTGTGAGCTGGCTCACACTAACTCAGCTTAGAGGGAACACTGGTTGCCACTTATTAGATCCAGTGAGAGATTCCCCCTTCTTGCTCATGGTGCTCCGATGAATGAGGAGGGGACTCATTGATGCATCAAACCTGGAAGTGATATTATTGATGCACTAGGAAGTTGTTGATCTTGATTTTGATGGCAAAAAACACATTGACATGTCCTTTTTCTCATGTCCTACCCTCCAAAGTATCCTGTAGGTTCCAGGAACACTCCTGACAGTCCTATACTACCACAGCTGTTACATTTTGGATCAGCTGGAATGTGTGGATACTTTTCAAAAGCAGCCACATGTACAGTAACTTAACATGGGTGTGATTAGAGTGTGGACCACCATGGCCAGATCACAGGAGTAGCTATAGATGGTATACTACCTAAAGCTTAAAAAACCCCTCAACCTATATGCTGTGGAATTAGAGTTGCCAACCTCTAGGTGGCAGCTGGAAATATCCTACTATTACAATTGATCTCCAGATGACCAAGATCAGTTCCCCTGGAGATAATTGCTGCTTTGAAAGATGGACTCCATGGCATTTATCCTGCTGAGGTCTCTCTCCTCTCTCAGGCCTGCCCTCCCCAGGCTCCACCCTCAAAATCTCCAGATGTTTTTCAAGCCAGAACTAGCAACCCTGTGTAGAGTAGACTTGTTCCTCTCACTGTAGGCCTGATCCTCCACCAGCAGCAGCACAACCAGGTTCTTAGGTCTAAGTCACAGAAGTCCTTGAACCAGAGATGTTGGAAGTCCTTGAATCAGAGATGTTAAGAGCTGCATCTAGAACCTATTAAGTATAAAGAATATTTCAGAAGAATAACAGAAGAATGTATCATCTTCCATGGCCCTTATCTAAGGTTTGGAAAAAGCCCTTTCATGTACTTGCCTGGGCTTTCCAGTTGTGAAATATGTTATTAACATAGCACATGTTCATAGCTAATGAGACTCATTGGCTGAGAACAGATGGGCATTCTGGGGTGGCTGGGAGGCATCCCAAATTGAGGTGGCTCAAAAAGAGCCATCCTGGAGCCTCCAGACGGTCCCTGGCAATGCAGCTCCATCCCGTCCGTGAAGTGGCTGGGCGCCTCCACATGGGAAGGCACCCTAGAAGCCAGATTCCCTGTTTTTCCCCTTGTGGGGCAAGCACTCGTGCACACAAGCGCACCAGCACTCTGACTGGGTTTCTTAAAAAAAAAAAACCAAAACAGCTTGGGGTGGCTTGGCAGCTCCAGACTGCCAAGTCACCTCACTTGCACCCTTCCCCATCCAGATGGCAGGGAGGTGACTGTAGGCTGGCTCAAATATTTGCTACCACTTTGGAAGTGATAGCTTGTTGAGCTGGTCAAAGGAGCCTGGAGGACCGAGTGAGGACGGGAGGAGGACGGCCAACAGATGTTGCTGTCTGAACAGATTTTTTGGGTTGACTTCAGAGGTGTGTCTGAGTCGACCCAAAGTGCTGGTCTGTAAGCAGCCATTGCGTTCTTTCTTGCAATTAGGAGAGATTGGACAGGAAGTCAATACAGAACACAAAGTTCAACTTTTTAAAAAATCTGCAAAATTGTGGTAAGTTTACACTGGGAAATCTAAGAATAGGTTTTTATATAATAGTACCAGCCTTTGCTGGTTGTAAGAATTATATTTAACTGAACTTTGGTGGCTTTTGTACTTTTGACCAGAAGGAGCCTATAGATGCAATAACTGAAGCATCAACCCTATTCTTTATTGTCTGAATTCCCCAATATTTTACTAGCTGAATGTGACCAATGGGAGAACAAAACATTCCCTGTATCAGCTTCTAAAATGAGGGTATGAGGACAGAGTTGGCCATATATTCTTGCAGTAGAATTACAATGGATTTTATAAACATTTCTCCAGTGTATAATTTCCTACTTGGCCAGATTTTCAGCATGAATGAATCTATGGTCCATATGACCAACTTATTGCCGAATAAACTTAAAAAGGAAAGACGGAAAAAGCCTTTAGAAATTATGACACCTCATAAAGTAAAGAAAGGGTGAAAAGACTATTGACTATTTTAGAATGAATTCAGCCATCCCCTGCATTATATTCTTTTCTCTTGCCCAGAGATCATTGTGGGATGACAGCTTTGCTAACAGGCCATTTCTTGGTAGAACCATGGAAGTACTCTACAAAGAGCCATTACAAAAACAAATTATTCTCTTTGTCCCCTTTCCACTGAAGTAAGGGTTTTATGCAGCTGTATTATGCTATAACCACCACTGGTTCCTCCTCTGAAGCAAATCTCTGCAATTTGCTTCAAGACAAGCCATATAGAAAAGTCCAATTTTAGAAACAATAATGGCACAGTTAGAGCCAAGGCATGTCATACAGGCAGCTTTTGTCATAAGGGAAACAACCAATAATAAAAAAAATCAATTTTCCTTTATTATTGCAATGATTGTATAAATTGTGAGAGGCAATGTCCTTCAGGCAGAAGCTCCCATATAATGAATGGGACTAAATATGATTTGATGGTTAGAAACACCTTTTGGCAGCTTCCCATGCTCTCAGCTGCACATGTTAGATGGGGTAAGCATTCAGATATTAATTAATCAAACCCTAAAATTATTCCTTTATTAATATATTTAGTCTAACTATTCTAAGGGGAGCAAATGTAGCATAGTATACCCTGATCTCATCAGATTTCAGATGCTAAGCAAGGTCTGCATTTGGAAGTGTGACCTCTAAAGGGTGACCTCTAAAGAGGACTCTACAGATGAAGGCAAAGCCAAACCACCTGTGCTTCCCCTTTGCCTTGAAATCACCATATGTCAGCTTCAACTTGACAACACTTTACATGCACAAAGTTTACACTTTACTACTTGACAACACTTTACAAGCACAAATAACTTCTTAATGAACAGCGTGACTATGGGCCAATCATTCTATCCCACAGGGTAACCTCACAGGGTTATTGTGAGGATAAAATGAAAAATATCTGGAATTCTTTGAGAGACAGATATGAAATAATCTTTGACTCTGGCTACTATATCAGCACTTGTCTGGCATAAAGTTCAAGAAAGTCAGAGGGAGGAGTAACAAGAACATCCCTTAATCAGCAGAGTTATACAAAGAGAATTGCACCAGGCATCTGCCCTTCCAAGACTTGTTGACACCAATTCCAAATGGTGAAGATGTGCTTGCCACAAGTTTGTTCACTGGGATCAATAACACAGGCAGTTTTTTTGCCTGCACGCACTGACATATAGGAAGACAGTGATGATGTAGTATAGAGGGGATGAAGGCAAATGTATTCCTTGCTCTCCCAAATCCAGATTGTGTGGCTAACAGAGGCAAGAGAGACAGACAGACAAACCAACTTAGAGTCAAACAAAGACAAGACATGAGAGATCAGTGACAGGGATACGGTATCTCTTGACATTTTTAAAGTTAAGGCTCATATACTTGTAGCATCTAATTGTTTCCATAACTGAGACTGGTACATTCTATTCTTAGCAGTGCTATAAAGTATTGTCCAGCCTAAATAATATAATAATTGTGCCAGGCTGTCTTCAGCCTCAGAAGTGAGGAGATTACAAACTCCCTTGGCCCTCCGTTGATTCAGGAGTTTCCTAGGGAGTCTTCTTTGACCCTTTCCTACAAGAGATAAAACAGAAATCAGGCCATATAAGCATTTCTACTCTGTCATTTGGGATTTGCCCAATTTCAGCCCTGTTGTCATGGCAGCCAGTCCTTGCCATGCAGCTGTATTACAGACACTGTAGCAATTGGCCCTGCCTTGCCCTGTGAATCATACCTTAGTGTTTTGTCCAGCTGCTCAACACTGTGGCTGCATCTCTTCCTTTCATGTCAGTTAGGCTGTTGCATAGTAATGCCCCATTGGATAGACAAAGGTCAGTGAGGAGTACTAAACCATAGAAAATGATGTTTGATAATGTTTGCCAGAGAACACAGGTAATTTAAAAGAATTTGTTATAAAGAGTTCAGGTAAAATGGTCTGCATGATGATCACTGTAAGTGTCTATAAAAGAAACGAGCCTTTTCTAATGTGATGAGCATATTGTTGTTGTGCCTGGCATTAAAGCAACTATGCATACTGTCTCTTTGTCCTGAGCATAGGAAGAAACCAACTGACACTTTTACTTCACGAAGTTCTTTGTATGTGTATACGGTCATAGACACTGTAGTTCTGAGAAGAGACTCTTGGGAGCTATAGGTAGGGGAGACTAATGTTCAAATACAGCTATTTTTGATTGAACTTAACAATGGAAGCTACTCCTGCAAAGTTATTTTCCATTCAAGAAATATGTGTCTAAAAATAAGTTCACAGCAGCAGCACAGTTCACAGCAGCAGCACCTGCGTGTCTGGTTTCTGTCTCAAAGGGAGCGTTTATGAAGTAACTTTGGACTGAACAGTAGAAAGGGAATGTTGACCTCTCTTACCCCCTCTGCCTCCACCCAAGCACAGAAATGTCTTAAAAGCTAGCTTTAATCTGTCAGAGGCATTATACAAGGCTGGGAATGTGTGCCCTGTAAAACTGTTTGTTTCCTCTTCAGCCAGGGCATAGTTGGGGGTCACCAATATGAGGCTATGACTAAAAATGCATCTACTTTTGGCATCGTTTCACCAACAGCTTTCTCATATAGGCTAAAACTGTCCCCCCTCAAATCCTAACTTTAAAAAAAAAAAATTCATTGCCCCTAATATTTGTTTGGTTCTTTGAGTGTCCTTAGTATGTCAGTGCTATCAGTATGGACACATATCAGCCACCTGAGCGACTTATTTTTTCAACTGTGCTGTGCTACAAACTATACCCCACACAAGTGATTTCATTTTACTATGTGTAGGAAGGCATCAGAATTAGCAAAGAAACTGCACATATTACACATGCTAAAATGGAATCAATTGTGTGAGGTATAAGGGAAGCTCATTCTGTTAATGCATAGTTAACAGAATGCATAGTTAACTGCTTAAATTATTTAACTGTTTTATATTTGAAATTGTTTACTTTTAAGTTTGATTAATTGTTGGAAGCCGCCCTGAGCCATTCGTGGGAAGGGCGGGATATAAATCCCAAATAAATAAAAAATAAATAAATAAATAATATTGGCTGTATGAATTTTGAAAAGCACAGGCAACATATATGTGTAGAAATGGCCCCATCAGCATCTTTGGGACTGCCTCTCCTCATATGAGTCGCCCCCCCCCCCAGGCACTGCGGTCAGCTACACAACATCTTCTTGTGATCCCTGGGCCCAAGGATGCCCATCTGGCTTTGACAAGGGCCCCTACCTGGTGGAATGAGTTCCCATTGGAGATTCAGGCCCTGTGGGACCTATTCAAGTTTCGCAGGGCCTGTAAGATGGAGCTCCACCAGGCTTTTACTTGATCCAGCAGGTGTCCTATGAAGTAATTGCTCCCCCAGGACCCAGCACCCTACCATCAAGGTGCTCATGCTGTGTTGAATGCTTCCAGCCTACCTGATGTTACGTGGTTTGTTGTACTGATTACTGCTCTCAAATCTGATCGACATTTCTGTGGTGATGATGTTTTGAAGTGATTCATTTTAATGTTGCAAGCCGCCCTGAGCCCACTTGTGGGATAGGGTGGAGTATAAACTGAAACATTAAATTAAATTAATTCAGGCATGTATTTGCATTAAGAGTCATAGATGTATATAAGTGTGCAGGCGTAGACTCTTCCATATGGTTTACGAATCTATGTGGTCTCTATAGTGCAGGTTGAAAAATACCCTGCAATTTTCAAGGTTGGGGGGAAACCATGTTTTTAGTGACATTCCCTATTAGCTCACTAAATTAATAAATACTTGCTCCACTTGTTTTTTATAGTTTGTATTCCACTACTGTAGGCAAGATAATCCATTCTCTGTGTTGTGTTTGTCTTCACAGCCATCCCATGAGCCAAATAACTACTGTTCTCATGCATATCTAGCATATAAGTGGCCCATGCTGGAGGTGGGATTTGAACTCAGCTCATTCACCAATGTCACCTCAACGTATACTACACTAGCCTGTCTTTATGCCTGATCCTTCATCAACCACACAGAGTAGCTATAGACTAGGAACCCTGGCCTAGCCCACCCCTTCACATCTTCCCCAGGCAGTATTGCTGTGAAATCTGAATTTCTGGAAAATGTATTTCATTTGGAAGCTATTCTATATATAATGTTTAAAACGTTTGCTGAATCTGGGTGAGTTGAAAAATTCATCATTAACACCACAGATATAACTATACTGGTATTTTAGAGACATGGGTTAAAAATCAGTTTTTTAAAAAAGCAAATAAAATTCATATAACTACAGAATTTGTCCTTCAAAAATGACAAGCAGTTTCTCCCCCCTGAGCTGAATAACAGAGTACAGATGGTATTTCAGATACTAAAAGAAACTGACAGTTCCTTTTACCTGTTTTCAACTGAAGTTAGAGTTAAAAGCTGAACACTTTTCTTCTTTCCTTTTCTGTACTTCTTGGACAAAGGAATGATACCAAAATAAGCAGAATTTCAAAAGTGAAGTAGCTTTGCTGAGTCATTTTCAGTAAGCATGGTTGCTTTTAAGAACTCGGAGCATGATTTAACCATAGTTCAACACTTTAAAAACCCTTTAGTTTTTTTTATGTGAGAGTTTAAACATAATTTAAACATAATTTTCTCTCAATGAAATCAGTAGTAATCTGTGGCTTTATTATATTGTCTGAAAATTTTATTAGTATTTTAATTTTTAACAATACCATATTTTCTATATTTATTTATTTAATTTCTATCCTGCCGACATTGCAAGAGGGCTCAGGGTGGGTCACAGAGTCACACAGAGAGAATGACTAAAATAACAACAAATAGGAATTTGACAATAAAATTTACATTAAAATCAACCATGTAGCAATCCAGAGAAAGCTTGCCTTGGAGCTTGGATGGAGGCACTAGAGTGGCACAGCTGAGTAGTTCGCTAGATTAGAAGAATCGGTTCTGATAGATAGAAGATAGAAAGATAGGAAGATAGAAGATAGATAGAAGATAGATAGATAGATAGATAGATAGATAGATAGATAGATAGATAGATAGATAGATAGATAGATAGATAGATAGATAGATAGATAGAAGATAGGATGATAGATAGATAGATAGATAGATAGATAGATAGATAGATAGATAGATAGATAGATAGATAGATAGATAGATAGATAGATAGATAGATAGATAGAAGATAGGATGATAGATAGATAGATAGATAGATAGATAGATAGATAGATAGATAGATAGATAGATAGATAGATAGATGATAGATAGATAGAAGATAGATAGATAGATAGATAGATAGATAGATAGATAGATAGATAGATAGATAGATAGATAGATAGATAGATCAAAATATCTAATGCTCCATGTGGTGTCATCTGTGAAAAATCCAGAGACGGCTCGGCCCTTCCCAGCCAAGCCGGCATTCTGTACTAGCTGTAGTTTATGAACACTCTTCAAAGGTATTTCCACGTAGAGTGCATTGCAATTGTCTAGCCTAGGTGTAACTAAGGCTTCTTGGCCTTTGGTTAAGACATAGGTCATTGAGGCTAGATCCAGCTGATTCAGATATAGATGTAGCTGATGTAGCTGTAGTTGGGCAAACACTCCGAGCCATCACAGCCACTTCATTTTCTAAAGAAGATATTGGATTTATATCCTGCCCTTCACTCCAAATCTCAGAGTCTCAGAGCAGCTCACAATCTCCTTTATCTTCCTCCCCCACAACAGACACCTGTGAGGTGGATGGGGCTGAGAGGACTCTCACAGCAGCTGCCCTTTCAAGCACAGCCTCTGCCAAAGCTATGACTGACCCAAGACCATTCTAACAGGTGCAAGCGGAGGAGTGGGGAATCAAACCCAGTTCTCCCAGATAAGAGTCCGCATATTTAACCACTACAAAAATGATGTTGTAATCATAGTTTTAATTGGTAACGATGTTTCTTCATTTAAACTGTATCTTTTGTAGTTTACAGGTAATTTTTATTCTGTATAATTTGGTAATCCTCTTACTCTGTATAACTGATTTCTTTTATGCCAATAAAGGAATAACTTAATCACTTAACCACTACACCAAACTGACTCCCCCATCCCCAGACAGAGAAAGTCCCTGCACTTAATGGGGATTCTGGGATCTGTACAGCCCTGCCTGGAAAGAAACTTGAATAAATTGACATGCAGGTGAGTCCTGGGCAGTGATTGGGCAAGAAGGAGTCTAAAGTGACCAAAAGCAAGGGTCCCCAACCCCCAGGCCACAGACAGGTACCAGTCCATGGCTGTTCAGCAACCGGGCCACAGGAGGTAAGCAGCAGGTGAGCAGCATGGCCAGATCTAGGAGTGGGGAAGAGATCTTTGAACTGACTGGACAAACCTCTAAGCCCAGCCACATTGCGTGGCTGCAGAGCCTGGCCTGGTTCTTTTTCCCCCTTTCCAGTTGTTGGGCAGGCACCAGCACCTCTAGTAGCTAGGAGGCGGCATTGGGATGACTCGAATTGCTGGGCTGCTGCTGCAGAGCACGCTTCCCTATGAGCATGCAAGGAGGACATTTAGGTACAGGGCGGCAGTGCGACTGCACAGAGTGAGAGAGAGCACGAGAGTGAGGATGTGGTGCCTGTGTGCCTGCCACCTTCCTCTCTTACTGCATGCTGCTTGCTTCTTTCCTCCTCCTTCAGGCAGGGACCATACCCACACAGTTCAAAGGTGGGTGAGAGCAAGTGAGCCGGCATTGGAGGGGTCTCAAAGCCTCAGGATCCTGCCACATGCGACTTCAGCACTGATGCCTGGGAGCTCCTCTTTGCCTGACCTGCCTCCCTTAAGAACATAAGCCATGTTGGATCGGGCCAATGGCCCATCCAGTCCAACACTCTGTGTCATACAATGGCCAATTTTTTTTTTTGTATATATATGCACTGTGGCTAATAGCCACTGATGGACCTCTGCTCCATATTTTTTTCTAACCCCCTCTTGAAGCTGGCTATGCTTGTAGCTGCCACCACCTCCTCAGGCAGTGAATTCCACATGTTAATCACCCTTTGGGTGAAGAAGTACCTCCTTTTATCCATTCTAACCTGACTGCTCAGCAATTTCATTGAATGTCCACAAGTTCTTGTATTGTGAGAAAGGGAGAAAAGTACTTCTTTCTCTACCTTCTCCATCCCATGCATACTCTTGTAAACCTCTATCATGTCACCCCGCAGTTGACGTTTCTCCAAGCTAAAGAGCCCCAAGCGCTTTAACCTTTCTTCATAGGGAAAGTATTCCAACCCTTTAATCATTCTAGTTGCCCTTTTCTGCACTTTTTCCAATGCTATAATATCCTTTTTGAGGTGCGGTGACCAGAATTGCACACAGTATTCCAAATGAGACCGCACCATCGATTTATATAGGGGCATTACGATACTGGCTGATTTATTTTCAATTCCCTTCCTAATAATTCCCAGCATGGCATTGGCCTTTTTTATTGCAATCGCACACTGTCTTGACATTTTCAGTGAGTTATCTACCACGACCCCAAGATCTCTCTCTTGCTCAGTCTCTGCCAGTTCACACCCCATCAACTTGTATTTGTAGCTGGGATCCTTTGCACTTGGTCACATTGAACCTCATCTGCCACGTTGACACCCACTCACCCAGCCTCAACAGATCCCTTTGGAGTGCCTCACAATCCTCTCTGGTTCTCACCACCCTGAACAATTTAGTGTCATCTGCAAACTTGGCCACTTCACTGCTTACTCTCAACTCCAAATCATTTATGAACAATTTAAAGAGCATGGAACCCAGTACAGAGCCCTGCGGTACTCCACTGCTTACCGGCCTCCACTGCGAAGACTGCCCATTTATACTCACTCTCTGCTTCCTATTAATTAGCCAGTTTTTGATACACAAGAGGACCTGTCCTTTTACTCCACGACTGTCGAGCATACTAAGGAGCCTTTGATGAGGAACATTATCAAAAGCTTTCTGGAAGTCAAGGTAAACAATATCTATCGGGTCTCCTTTGTCCACATGTTTGTTCACCCCCTCAACGAAATGTAATAGGTTAGTGAGGCAAGCAAGATCTCCCCTTACAAAACCCATGCTGAGTCTTCCTCAATAACTCGTGTTCATCATTTTGTCCTTGATAATGCTTTCTACCAACTTTCCCGGTATTGAAGTCAGACTGACTGGCCTGTAGTTTCCTGGATCTCCTCTGGAATCCTTTTTTAAAGATGGGGGTGACATTTGCTACTTTCCAGTCCTCAGGAACGGAGGCAGATTTCAATGTAATGAAAGATTACATATTTTTGTCAGAAGATCCACAAGTTCAACTTTGAGTTCTTTCAGAACTCTTGGATGTATGCCATCCGAACCTGGTGACTTATTAGTTTTCAATTCGTCTATCAGTTGTAGGACCTCCTCTCTTGTCACCTCAATCTGACTCAGGTCTTTCAACACTCCTTCCAATAGAAGTGGTTCTGGAGCAGGCAAACACTTCTCATCTTCCACAGTGAAGACAGAGGCAAAAAATGCATTCAGCTTCTCAGCCATTTCCCTATCTTCCTTCAGTAATCCTTTGACCCCTTGGTCATCCAAGGGCCCCACTGCCTCCCTGGCTGGTTTCCTGCTTCTTATATATTTGAAGAAATTTTTATTGTTGGTCTTTATGTTTTTTGCATTATGCTTCTCATAGTCCTTTTTTGCCTGCCTGATCACAATCTTGCATTTGATTTGCCACTGCCTGTGTTCCCTTTTATTAATCTCATTTGGACTAGCTTTCCACCGCTTAAAGGAGTCCTTCTTACCTTTTACAGCTTCCATTACTTTGTTAACCATGCAGGCCTTCTCTTATACCTGTTTGTGCCTTTCCTAACTTGTGGTATATATTTTATCTGAGCTTCTAGGATTGTAGTTTTAAATAGCCCCCAAGCTTCCCCAAGGGTTTTGACTGTATTTACCTTTCCTTTCAGTTTCTTCTTCACATGCCTCCTCATCTCAGAGAATTTACCCCTTTTAAAGTTAAACGTGGTTGTGCTGGTCTTTTGGGGCAACTCTCTATTTATACAAATGGTGAAATCAATAATGTTATGGTCACTGCTCCCAAGCGGTGCGATCACTTTTACATCTCTCACCAAGTCTTGGGCATTACTTAGGACCAAATCCAGGATTGCCGCACCCCGCTGGTTCAGAGACCATCTGCTCCATAGCACAGTCATTGAGAGCATCTAGAAACTCAATCTCTTTCTCTCAACCAGAACACATATTGACCCAATCAATCTGCGGGAAATTAAAATCACCTATGACGACACAGTTTTTACATCTAGCTACTATCTTTAAGCCTTCCATCATATTATAGTCATCCTCTATCTTTTGATTTGGTGAGCGATAACAAACTCCCATAGTTAAATTTCCTTTTGGGCCCTCTATTTCAACCCAAAGCATTTCTAGAAGGGAATCTAATTCTCTGACCTCAGTCTTACTGGACCTTATGCCCTCTCTGACATACAGAGCTACCCCACCTCCAACCCTTCCCTCCCTATCCTTCCGATATGACTTACATCCAGGAATCACTGTGTCCCACTGATTCTCCTCATTTCAACAAGTTTCTGAAATTCCCACAATGTCTATGCTTTCTCCCAACACTAAACATTCCAGCTCACCAATTTTACTTTGAGCACTTCTAGCATTTGTGTACAAACATCTATAATTTCCCAGGCAAGCTAAGCCCGCTGCCTTCCTCCTGCCACCTCGAGACTCTGTCAGGCAGTCCATTCTGTTTGTCACCATTTCAGTGGGCAACTCTGATCCATTACCTGGTAGAAAAGTAACAGCTAACCCTTCATCTCTTTGAGATGAGTCCTCCCAAACCAAAGACATTTCATCTCCTGTCGGCTTTCCCCCAAGATTTAGTTTAAAAACTGCTCTGCTACCTTTTTTATTTTAAGCGCCAGCAGCCTGGTTCCATCTGGGGACAAGTAGAGACCATCTCTTTTCTACAGCTCCCACTTGTTCCAGAAAGCATCCCAATGCCTAACAAACTTAAACCCTTCCTCCTTACACCATCGTCTCATCCACACATCGAGACTTCTAATTTGTGCCTGTCTCTCCAGCCCTGCACATGGAACAGGTAGCACTTCTGAGAAGGCTACCTTGGAGGTCCTGGCCTTAAGTCTCCCGCCTAGCAGCCTAAATTTTTCCTCCAGGACTTCACGACTGCATTTCCCCACATTGTTGGTGCTAACATGCACCACGACCACTGGCTCCTCCCCAGCACTGTCTATCGGCCTATCTACTACACGTGTAATGTCCGCTACCTTCGCACCAGGCAGACAAGTCACCATACAGTCAGTATGCGGTTTTGCCACCCAGCTGTCTATTTGCCTAAGGATCAAATCACCAACTACCAAGACCCCCCCCCCTCTCTGCCCAGGGATGGTTGCTTGGCGCGAAAGGATTCCCGCTCACCAACTGAAGAAGAGGTCCCTTCTGAGGGCACATTCCCCTTATCCTCAGCCCAGTGCCCTGTTCCCTTTCGACCCTCTTTCTCCCTGGCAGCAACAGGGCTGCCATGTTCAGAGCAGGGCTCATCTAACACGTCCCCGAGAGTCTTCTCCGAGTGCCTAACTGACTGTCTCTGCTTCTCCAGGTCAGTCACCTCAGCCTCAAGGGTACGAACTCGTTCCCTGAGGACCAAGAGATCCTTGCATTGAGCACACACCCAAGACTTCTGTCCTGTGGACAGATAGTCATACATGTGATACTCAATGCAAAACACTGGAAAGCCCCCACCTCCCTGCTGGCATTCTACCTTCATGATAGCTTTTTAAAAATATACAGTCCCCTTTTAAACCCTGTTTGTTTATGTGGCTCCCCGCCTGGAGAGTCTACTTACCTTATTGGGAACACAAGGAATCTGGGTTCCTGGTCCTTACACAGCCCCCAGGCTAAGAGCCACAGGCCAAGAGCCCTTTAGCTCTCTGGCAAGGTGCAGCTTAATAATGCAAAGAGGGTGGGGAACACAGCCACTCCTAATCAATCAGCAACAATCACCTTCAATCACCTTCACCTTCAGCCCTTCACATGAATGCAGAAGTTTTTAGCAACCCCCACAGCTGCTAAGCCACAAACTTCATGCTTGTAGCACTTCTCTGCTCTATCCCAGAGCTCTCTGCAATGTGCCTTGTGGCTCCCACTTCAATCTCAGCGCCAATTTGCTTCTCTCTTCAACTTTGTTGTGCAGAGGAGAGTCTACCTGCTCTGAAGAGGGGATGGGTTCTCCACCATGCTTCAGCTGAGCAAACAACTCAAGGATGAAGCGGGTAGCAGCTCCTCCTTGCCCAGCCACTGCCCAGGACTCACCTGCATGGCAATTTATTCAAGTTTCTTTCCAGGCAGGGCTGTACAGATCCCAGAATCCCCATTAAGTGCAGGAACTTTCTCTGTCCAGGGGTGGGGGAGCTGTATTCTGGGCATGTATCATCTCAAAACTATTGCCCCCCCACCCCCAGTCCATGGAAAAATTGTCTTCCATGAAACCAGTCCTTTGTGCCAAAAAGGTTGGGGACTGCTGTTCTAAAGTGACCAAAATATCAAGTTCAATTCCCAAGCTGTGAACCTGGTTTTTCAAGAGGAATCTTTCTATCCAAGACAGGAGAGATCTTGAGTCCCTAGTCTGCCTTTCTACAAACCTAGAGATCCTCTGTTTTGTCAGAATTACATTTAAGTTTTGACTGTATTTTGAAAACACATTGCTTATGCAGCAGCCTTTTTACTGAGTATCTTCAGGTAACAGGCAATGAGGATACAGGTGAAGCAAGTGGAAATTGTATACACCTCATGGTGTACCATATTCTTTAAATATGATAGAGAAACCAAACAGTACAAGATGGGCCACTGTTATGTTAACCAGTTCTCATTTTTATTTCTCAGAGAGACTCACTGGCTTTCCTCAAGCACTTATTTGCGGCAAGTGAGCTTTTTGACTCATGCTACCTTTCTAATGTGTTTTTTAAAGAAAGTCTGAAGAAAGCTTCACAGTGCCTGCGTGTTTTAGTGACTCTTCACAATGCTTTTGTGGCTCTTGTCTGAAACTCAGCTTTTGAAATCTGACTACTTTTATTTGACATAAGATCTGTAGATCAAACCTCTCATGGGAAATCAATCTTCATGTTCTTGAAAACAAAGTATTTCTCTTGCAACCAACTGTAAGACAAGTCTGTTTGCCAGAAATGACAAAAATAAAGGGCATTCTTAATCTGTATTATTTGTTTATTCATATTGTTTACCACTCTGTGGTACAGCAATCATCGGATGAAATACTATTGTGTTTGATCTTGGCTATAATATTTTTGGACAAGATACAGCTCTTTAAAATAAAGGATGGGCGTTTTCACACTGACCTTACTCCAGAGCGACGTCCCTCTTCACCGCGCAGTGTCTGCGTGGATTTCACACAAATTGCTCCGCAGAACCAGGAAGAGCCGCAAAGTCCCACGGCTTTTGCGTCGCAAATGTAAACCACCAAAAACCAGTTTACATTTGCGACACAAAAGCCACGGGACTTTGTGGCTCTTCCGGGTTCTGTGGAGCAATTGGTGTGAAATCCGCACAGACGCTGCGTGGTGAAGAGGGACGTCGCTCCGGAGTAAGGTCAGTGCGAAAACGCTCGATATCTACTAAGTTAATAGACAGCTAGCATTCATTTTCCTGACTCCTTTTTTATTGTGTATGGTCAGCAGATACATGTTCCCAAAGAAAAGGTGAAATTGATCCACTTTCCACAGATTCACACAAGGTAACTTGAACTCAGGGTAGCCTGAATATAAGGATGGAGGCCCAGGTCATGCATATTGCCAAGCTGACATTTTTCTACCTCTGATAAGCCTGGCAACTGGCTCCCTTCCTATCACATCCTGATCTAGCCACAGTAATCCATGCAACAGTCACTTCCACATTAGACTATTGTTACTCACTCTGCACTGGCCTACCCTTGAGGCTGACCTGGAAATGCCAATGGGTCCAGAATACGGTGGCGCAAGTCCTGATGGAAATGCCATGGACAGAACATATTCAACCAGTTCTGGCTCCTTGTGGAGTACCAAGTCAGATTCAAGGTTTTGGTTTGGGCCTTTTAAACGCAATCACGAAAACAGGGTGGGTACTCAGAAGAAGGGGTGTGTAAAAAAGAAATACGGAATTACACGGATTCAGAAATACACGGGGCCAAAAAAATACGGAATACCGTGTATTTCTTATTACCGTACTCGGAATAGCTGCATATATGGTAGATCCACAGCTATTTCTGAACATACGGCCCCAATATACCCTATGGCCATTGAAATCAATGGCAACATAGGGTATATTGGAAGCCACCTGGAGGAGAGGGGGTTTGAGGGAGAGCCCCCAAATTTGCAGGGGACCTGCAGGAGACTCTCCCCTACAAAGCCCCCAAGTCCCAAAAAGATTGAGCCAGGGGGTCCCATTCCAGGGACACCCAAAGAGGGTGCCCCTATCCCACCATTATACCCTATGGGCCATTGAAATCAATGGCAACATAGGGCATAATTAGAGGCTACTGGGGGACAGGGGGTTTGAGGGAGAGACCTAAAAACTGCAGGGCAGCTTCAGGGGACTTGCCCGCATGCAATGCCCCTGGCCCAAAAAGACTGCACCCATCTGTGGGCACCCCAAAAGGAACACTGCTCCCAATGGTGAGAAAAAACCAATTAGAGCCACTTCCTCACTGTAATTGGCATGGGAAAAGTGGCTCTGGGAAGCAGGAGGTTTTGAGGATAGCCCCCCAAACTGCTGTGCAGCTTCAGGGCACTGTTCCACACAAAACCCACAAGGCAAAAAAAAAAAAAAAAATTGGACCAGCGAGTCCAGTTCCTGGGGCACCCAAAGCCAAACCTAACTTCACACCAGAGAATCTGTATAGGACCCAAATGCACTACTTCCCTCTATCTACTCTATGAACCCTGCAGGCCTGGAACCAATATAAATCCAGTTGCAAATGTCACTGCCACACAAAACACAATCTGCTCAAGGTCTGCTCTGCAGACCTGGCTGCAGCAAACCCAGATGCCAGCTCTCCAGCCCTGCCCCAAACAACATGGGGAGAGCTTGCCAAGCACAACAAGCCTTCTGGTTCTGGGTCTCTCACCCAGGTGCCAGCTTCCCTGCCACAGAACACACAATTTACAGATGCCAGCTCTCCGGCCCTGCCCCAAACAACATGGGGAGAGCTGGCCAAGCACAACAAGCCTGCTGGTTCTGAGTCGCTCACCCAGGTGCCAGCTTCCCTGCCACAGAACACACAATCTACAGATGCCAGCTCTCCAGCCCTGCCCCAAACAACACGGGGAGAGCTGGCCAAGCACAACAAGCCTGGTGGTTCTGAGTCTCTCACCCAGGTGCCAGCTTCCCTGCTACAGAACACACAATCTACAGATGCCAGCTTTCCAGCCCTGCCCCAAACAACACAGGGAGAGCTGGCCAAGCACAACAAGCCTGCTGGTTCTGGATCTCTCACCCAGGTGCCAGCTTCCCTCCAAAAAACAGAACCAGGAAAAGAGACAACAGGAGAAGGCCAAGAAACTCAACTGTTAAAAAAGTGGCCTTTTAAACAATGAAAATTAGGCCAAACAGCACCCCCCCTCAAGAACCAGAACCAGAAGAGAAAAGGAACAGCAGCAGCACAACACAGCAGCAACAAATCAAACACAGAATCCTTTTAAAACAGTAAAAAAATTAACTTTTAACAATACAGGAACGTTACCAAACCCTCCCCCCCCAAAAAAAACCTTCACCCTAACCCCAAGAAATCCAAGCCACCCAAATCAAGAAAAGTAAAAGGACACTGCACTTTTAAAACTCCTCTCACCAAAGTAAGATACGGGCAAATTGGCAACCCCCTCTCACCACCCCAAGCCCCCACCCCCAGCAGAACCCCCTAACCCCAAATAAGCTACCCAGTACTCACCCACCCAAATCTGGATAAGTAAAGGGACTCTGAGTCTTAAAAAGTCCTTTTACTAACTAAAATAAAAACAAGAACCCCAAGACTGTCTTACCTTACCTGTCTTCTCTTCTCAAGGCAGGTCAGGAAAGGCTGAGAGAGAGCAGCAGCAGCTGAGGCCAAGGGTCAGCGCAGCACAATCTCTCTCACACACACCAACACACCAAACAACAGCAATGGAATGGAGTCCAGCCAGGCAGACTCTGACCCTACACAGAGCAAAAAATAGCACTGCTCTGTGATTGGCCAGATAACACTGTTTACTTGGATATCCAAGTAAACAAAAGAACAAAAGAACAACAATGTAGCTGATGGCCGAGGGATTAGCCCAGCCATCAGCTACACAAAAGCCCTGCAAAGCATGCATTTGCAATGCATTTTGCAAATGCATGCTTTGGATTTGGCTGCTGGGGCTCCTCTCCCCCCTCCCCCTCCCTCCCTGATCCCAGGGAGGCTATGGGAGAGGCGGGAAAAGGCTTCCAAAGGTGGGAAAGGAAGCAAGCAGCTAACCTGAGGCTGCAGAAGCTCCTTTCCCACCTTTTCCATTGACTTCCGTATACTTCCAAATATCTATACGGAAGTACACGGGGAGCCATATACGGCTCCCGTTTACTGACCTGAAAATGGAATCGGAAGTATATGGTGCCGTATACTTCCGAATCAGGGATGATTCGGTGGTCTAAGCGGTTCGGCCGAGCCGAATGCACACCCCTACTCAGAAAGTTGAATATACCAAACTAAAAAAAATAACAAATTATTTATTACACAGTGTAACAATTAATAATTAAAAACAAGATAGAGAAGAAGAAGACTGCAGGTTTATACCCCGTCCTTCTCTCTAAATCAGAGACTCAGAGTGGCTTACAATCTCCTATATCTTCTCCCCCCACAACAGACAACTTGTGAGGTGGGTGGGGCTGAGAGGGTTCTCACAGCAACTGCCCTTTCAAAGACAACTCCTGTGATAGTTATGGCTAACCCAAGGCCATTCCAGCAGCTGTAAGTGGAGGAGTGGGGAATCAAACCCGGCTCTCCCAGGTAAGAGTCCGCACACTTAACCACTACACCATACTGGGTCTCAGATACATAAGCAGTGCTAAAATCCAACCTATTGATCTTGCGCATCAACTGAACATGAATCACATAACTGAATATCTCATAAAAAGCCACTAGACCAGAGGCATTTCAGCTCTGAAAGCCTTCTTCAGTGGCCTAAATACCAAATAGCACACACTTAAAACCATGTACAGCAATTAAGGGCCAAGCAGATTTGTAGTATTTCCTGAAAATAATGGAAAATAAATCATTACTATGTTATCATTAGTCCAAAAATAAAAAAAGAATAAAGGGAATAATAATGACTTACAATGTGAAGGCTCCATATAAAAATCAGGCATGTATATAGTTCTGAGCCAGCCCAAAAAGAAGGCAATGTCTCTCACCATACTTTGTGGAAAAGAAGACATGCAACCTGTAATATCTTACATGCCCCCTTAAAATTATAAATTATAGTCTAATCCTTTATCTTTAAAGGAATTTTTAATTTATAAATTCAAACCTGTCTCAAGCCAAGGATCTGTCATCTATCTGTATGCTAATGTGAATTAAGAGTGAAGAATGTCTAGCTGTGATATAGAGGTAATGAGGAGGAGGGATGATGCCATACCTATGGAATATGTGCAACCTGAGTAAGGCAATAGAAAAGAAATTTTAAAAATCTGAAATACATCACGCAGACATGACTGGTATGACAAAACACAATGAAATTTACAACATGCAGGTCCAATCAATCTCTTCATTAAAACCTAATGGGCACATTGTCATTGGATAAATATAACATAAATTGTTATATTTTTATAATTATACTCAACCTTCTGAGTACCCACCAGGCAAGTCCAAATAGCCTTCATTATATTAAAGGAACAGCCACATTTCTTTGTGAAGAATGCAAATATGTGTGCAGCTGGGACTTCAGATCATCAAGGGCTGATGTCATGCCACAGCATCACCCTCATCATATGTATCAGGAGGGTCAGACGAATCTGGGGACCACAGCAGGGCAGAGAGTTAAGGAAGTGCTTTAGTTGAAGTGGGAGTAAATCAAGTACTAGAATAGTGGCTCACATGCACACTTCACCTACATGAGGGAGAGGGAGGAAGAAGTTGAGTGCGTTGGGGGGTGCAAAGGACCCCACCACCATCCCAGCCACTTTCCTCCACTCCTAAGGCAACAGAACTTGGGTATTGGGGCTTGAGTTGTTAGATATGATTGTCCAGAGTCTGATACCTGGTGTTTTACAATAAGAACATAAGAGAAGCCATGTTGGATCAGGCCAATGGCCCATCCAGTCCAACACTCTGTGTCACACAGTGGCCAATATGTGTGTGTGTGTGTACACACACACACACACACACACACACACACATATATATATATATATATATATATATATATATATATATACACACACACTGTGGCTAATAGCCACTGATTGACCTCTGCTCCATATTTTTATCCAATCCCCTCTTAAAGCTGGCTATGTTTGTAGCCGCCACTTCCTGTGGCAGTGAATTCCACATGTTAATCATCCTTTGGGTGAAGAAGTACTTCCTTTTATCTGTTTTAACCTGACTGCTCAGCAATTTCATTGAATGCCCACGAGTTCTTGTATTATGAGAAAGAAAGAAAAGTACTTCCTTCTCTACTTTCTCCATCCCATGCATAATCTTGTAAACCTCTATCATGTCACCCTGCAGTCGACATTTCTCCAAGCTAAAGAGCCCCAAGCGTTTTAACCTTTCTTCATAGGGAAAGTGTTCCAAGCCTTTAATCATTCTAGTTGCCCTTTTCGGCACTTTTTCCAATGCCAAAATATCCTTTTTGAGGTGCAGTGACCAGAATTGTGGGGGGGTGGGGGGTGGGCTCCCTCTGGGAATCCTACCCCCCCAGGGAAAGTGCATGCGCAATACATAGCCTCTCCTCTCCCGGTGTAGTGAACGCCGCATGGTCACTGTCTAGCTATGCCTGGCAGATGGTCACTGCAATGGCCTCTCCTGCATTACTGCATCCGTAGCAGCACCTTCTCGCTGGTCCCCCCCGTTTTCACAGAGTTTGCTACGTCATGGTGCGACCGAATGTCCGGCGGTATACGTCATGGCGGTATACGTCATGCTACGTCATGGTGCGACCGAATGTCCGGCGGTATACGTCCGGCGGTATACGTCATGCTACGTCATGGTGCGACCGAATGTCCGGCGGTATAACCGGATGGGCAGGCTGGGCCCACCAACCTCGCCAGCCTAAGAGAAGGAAAACTCTAACATCAAACCCGGGCAGATAGAGCTCGTTAATGTAACACCTACCACCTGGAGGACTCGCTGCCGGCGTCCCGGCTTACTGGGCCATGGCAGATGACCCCCAGGTGAAAGGGTGGAGCCAGTACCGCGCACACTGCGCTTCACCTAAAAAATTCCTCTGCGCAGGCCTGAAGGGCATATCCACATACACAACCCACAATGCATCAAGTCCTGCAGCGATGGGCAAGGGGCGAAACGGCAGGTGGAAGGTGCCACTGGAAGCCGCAGTCCCGATCCTGCATGTAGGCGGTTCAGGGTATTGGTCGCCTGATGCTAACCCGGAGACGAAAGCATTTTTCGGCAGCACCCTGAACGACCAAGCAGCCTTATCTAGGGACAGCACTGCTTGCTCCACACGGAGAGGGGCCTAGAAAAGGTGGCCTAAACAAAGCTCGTCTCCCCTACCCCAGTTGGCTAGCCGCGGTCAACGGGCATCCTTACTTGCGGTCGAAAAATAACAACAAAGAAAAGGCATGCACCTGCCTCACAAAGTGTGCAAAGACTAAAGCTTGCGTGTTGGAACATCAGAACCATGCTTGACACAGTAGGCAGTGGTCGCCCTGAACGACGCTCTGCTCTAGTTGCCCACGAACTTCTCAGGTTGAATATCGACATAGCAGCTCTCAGTGAGGTCCGTTTCCCTGAGGAAGGTAGTCTTCAAGAACACGGTGCTGGCTATACCCTCTACTGGTCGGGTAAGTCAAAGGCTGAGAGCCGCCTTTCTGGCGTTGGCTTCATGGTCAGGAACTCCATTGCCTCCAAACTCAAAAACCTGCCAACAGGTCACTCAGATCGCATCATGTCCATGCGCCTTTCACTTCAAAACAAGCAGCATGCAACACTCTTCAGTGTGTATGCCCCAACCCTTCAAGCAGATCCTGCAGAAAAGAACAAGTTCTATGCTGATCTACGCAACCTCGTACGGAAGACCCCTACAGAGGACAAGGTGATCATCCTTGGCGACTTCAATGCCAGAGTAGGTAAAGACTCAGAAGCCTGGAAAGGAGTACTTGGCAAACACGGCATTGGCAACTGCAATGACAACGGGCGCCTCCTACTAGAATTCTGCATGGAGCACCAGCTCACCATCACCAACACTATCTTCCAGCAGAAGAACAGTCTGAAGACAACCTGGATGCACCCACGGTCCAAGCATTGGCACCTTATCGACTACATTCTGGTGCGCCAGAGAGACCTTCGAGATGTCTTACACACCCGAGTAATGCCCAGCGCAGAATGTCATACGGATCATCGTCTTGTACGCTGCAATCTCCGTCTTCACTTTAAACCCACACCCAGGAGAGGAGGTATCCCTCGGAGGAAGTTTCAGGTTGGCAGCCTCCAGTCAGCCGAAGTTAAAGCTGCCTTCCAGGCAAAACTCCAGTCAAGAATTGAGGACCCCAGTTGCCCCACAGACCCTTCTCCAGAAGCACTCTGGGAACACCTAAAAACTACCGTCCTGCAGATCTCTGAAGAAGTCCTCGGGTTCTCCACAAGGAAGAACAAGGACTGGTTTGATGAGAACAATCAAGAGATCCAAGAATTACTGGCAAAAAAGAGATCTGCCTACCAAGCACATCTTGCTCAGCCCTCCTGTCCTGGGAAAAGAGCAACCTTTCGCGCTGCATGTAGCAACCTCCAGCGCAAGCTTCGAGACATTCAGAACGAGTGGTGGACCAAGCTTGCAGAGAGAACCCAGCTGTGTGCAGACACTGGTGATTTAAGAGGGTTCTACGAAGCCCTGAAGGCAGTATATGGTCCATCATATCAGGCTCAGAGTCCCTTGCATAGTGCAGACGGCCAAGTGCTCCTCACAGACAAGGCATCCATACTGAACCGGTGGTCGGAGTATTTTCAGGTTCTCTTCAGTGCCAACCGTGTAGTTCAAGATTCAGCAATCCACCTCACCCCACTTCAACCGGTGAAAACAGAGTTGGATGAGATCCCCACCCTAGAAGAGACTGTTAAAGCCATCAAGCAACTGAAAAGTGGCAAGGCAGCGGGAGTTGATGGAATTCCACCAGAGATCTGGAAGCATGGGGGCACAGTACTACATAGCTCACTTCACAAAGTACTTGTCACCTGCTGGGAACAAGGCAAATTACCACAGGACTTTCGTGATGCAATCATCATCACCCTATACAAGAACAAAGGGGAAAAGTCAGACTGCTCCAACTACCGGGGGATAACCCTGCTCTCCATCGCAGGCAAAATCCTTGCCAGAATACTCCTGAACAGACTGGTGCCTGCCTTTGCAGAAGAACTCCTCCCAGAGAGCCAGTGCGGCTTCAGAGCTAACAGGAGCACCACCGACATGGTATTTGTTCTCAGGCAGCTCCAAGAGAAATGCAGGGAACAGAACAAGGCTCTGTATGTGACTTTTATCGACCTTACCAAAGCTTTCGATACCGTTAGCAGGAAAGGCCTGTGGCAAATCTTGGAACGTTTAGGATGTCCCCCAAGGTTCCTCAGCATGATCATCCAGCTACACGAAGACCAGCGAGGCCAAGTCAGACACTGCAACGACCTCTCGGAGCCCTTCCCAATAGGCACAGGTGTAAAGCAAGGCTGCGTTCTCGCGCCAACTCTCTTTACGATCTTCTTTAGCATGATGCTTCAAAGAGCCGCAGTAGATCTAGATGATGACGATGGTGTATACATCCGCTATCGCACCGATGGCAGCCTGTTCAACCTGAGGCGACTAAAGGCACACTCCAAGACAATGGAAAAACTCATCCGAGAGCTACTGTTTGCTGATGATGCTGCACTCGTCTCCCACTCGGTATCAGCTCTGCAGCATATGACGTCCTGCTTTGCAGAGGCTGCCAAGCTATTCGGCCTAGAAGTTAGTCTGAAGAAGACAGAAGTTCTCCACCAGCCTGCACCCCAGGAAGATTATCACCCCCCCTGCATCAGTGTGGGTGAATCAGTTCTGAAGACAGTCCAGCAGTTCAGCTACCTGGGGTGCATCATCTCCTCAGATGCCAAGATCGACAAGGAGATTGACAACAGGCTGGCAAAGGCAAACCGTGCATTTGGCCGACTGCACAAAAGAGTGTGGAGCAACAAGCATCTGAAAAAAGGCACAAAGATCAATGTTTACAAAGCGGTTGTGATGACAACCCTCATCTACGGCTCCGAATCGTGGGTTTTATACCGTCACCACCTGCGACTCCTTGAGCGCTTTCATCAGCGCTGCCTTCGCACCATCCTCAACATCCACTGGAGTGACTTTGTGACCAACACTGAAGTCCTCAAGCGGGCGGAGGTTACCAGCATTGAGGCACTGCTGTTGAAGACGCAGCTGCGCTGGGCAGGGCATATTTCTAGGATGGAAAACCACCGCCTTCCCAAGATTGCCCTGTATGGCGAACTCTCCACCGGCCATCGAAATACAGGGGCACCAAAGAAGAGGTACAAGGACTCCTTGAAGAAATCCCCTAGCACCTGTCACATCAACCATCACCAGTGGTCTGACCTAGCCTCAGATCGCAAAGCATGGAGGCACACCATCCACCAGGCTGTCTCTTCCTTTGAGAACGCACGCATAGCTGGTCTTGAGGACAAAAGGAGATTGAGGAAGAATCGCACTGCTACAGGACCAACCCTAAATCAGACTTTTCCCTGCAGCCGCTGTGGCCGGACCTGCCTGTCCCACATTGGTCTTGTCAGCCACCAGCGAGCCTGCAGCAAACGTGGACTATTGCACCCTTCTTAAATCTTCGTTCGCGAAGCCAAGCCGAGAGAGAGAGACCAGAATTGTACACAGTATTCCAAATGAGACTGCACCATTTATACAGTGACATTATGATACTGGCTGATTTGTTTTCAATTCCCTTCTTAATAATTCCCAGCATGGCGTTGGCCTTTTTTATTGCAATCGCACACTGTCTTGACATTTTCAGTGAGTTATCTACCACGACCTCAAGATCTCTCTCTTGATCAGTCTCTGCCAGTTCACACCCCATCAACTTGTATTTGTAGCTGGGATTCTTGGCCCCAATGTGCATTACTTTGCACTTGGCCACATTGAACCTCATCTGCCACGTTGACGCCCACACACCCAGCCTCAACAGATCCCTTTGGAGTACCTCACAATCCTCTCTGGTTCTCACCACCCTAAACAATTTAGTGTCATCTGCAAACTTGGCCATTTCACTGCTAACTCCCAACTCCAGGTCATTAATGAATGAGTGAAAGAGCATGGGACCCAGTACTGAGGCCTGCGGCACCCCACTGCTTACCGTCCTCCACTGTGAAGACTGCTCATTTATACTCACTCTCTGCTTCCTATTAATTAGCTAGTTTTTGATCCACAAGAGGACCTGTCCTTTTACTCAATGACTCTCGAGCTTACTAAGGAGCCTTTGATGAGGAACTTTATCAAAAGCTTTCTGGAAGTCAAGGTAAACAACATCTATTGGGTCCCCTTTGTCCACATGTTTGTTCACCCCCTCAAAGAACTGTAGCAGGTTAGTGAGGCAAGATCTTTCCTTACAGAACCCATGCTGAGTATTCTTCAATAACTTGTGTTCAGCAATGTGCCTACTCATTCTGTCCTTGATAATGCTTTCTACCAACTTTCCCGGTATTGAAGTCAGACTGACTGGCCTGTAATTTCCTGGATCTCCTCTGGAACCCTTTTTAAAGATGGGGGTGACATTTGCTACCTTCCAGTCTTCGGGAATGAAGGCAAATTTCAATGAAAGATTACATATTTTTGTCAGGAGATCCACAATTTCAACTTTGAGTTCTTTCAGAACTCTTGGATGTATGCCATCTGGACCTGGTGACTTATTAGTTTTCAATTAGTCTATCAGTTGTAGGACCTCCTCTCTTGTCACCTCAATCTGACTCAGGTCTTTCAACACGCTTTCCAGAATTAGTGGTTTTGGAGCAGCAAACACTTCTCATCTTCCACAGTGAAGAGGGAGGCAAAAAATGCATTCAGCTTCTCAGCCATTTCCCTATTTTCCTTCAGTAATCCTTTTACTCCTTGGTCATCCAAGGGCCCCACTCCCTCCCTGGCTGGTTTCCTGCTTCTAATATATTTGAAGAAATTTTTTATTATTGGTCTTTATGTTTTTTGCAATATGCTTCTCGTAGTCCCTTTTTGCCTGCCTGATCACAATCTTGCATTTAATTTGCCACAGCCTGTGTTCCCTTTTATTTTTTTTTTTTTTTTTTTTTTCCAATTTCAAATTTTTATTAGAATAATAACATATACATCATTTAACAAACATCAACTATAACACTAACAAACATAGATTCTATCCATGAGCCATCACATTACAGAACATGCCAAGCAAAGTATAGTTCTAATATAAAGCAAAAGTCAAGTACTTGTCCGGTAATTTACACAACGTATTTTGTTCCGATTGTACATAGTCAAAAAAATGGAACCATTTTTCCACAAACAAGTTTTTTACCTGGCTTGTGTCGGATGTTTCAGAAATTCTTATAGTAGTAGCTAATTTGTCCATTACTACTAGGTCCCAAATTTTTAAAAACCAAACACGTTTAGTAGGTAAAACAGAAGCCTTCCAGTGTTGGGCTATTACTAATTTTGCTGCTAAGATAAGTAATGCAACCAATTCACTCTTGTGTCTAGGCACTTCCACGTTTTTCCAAAGGTTGAGCAATATGGAGTCTGGAGTAAAGGGAACTTTATGAGCAATTATGCGTTCAATAGTGGGCAGAATTTTTTTCCACTCCCAGACTTGGAGAAATATTACTTGGCAGCACAACTAAAATATATTTTGTTCCCTTTTATTAATCTCACTTGGACTAGCTTTTCACCACTTAAAGGAGTCCTTCTTACCTTTTACAGCTTCCATTACTTTGTTTGTTAACCATGCAGGCCTTTCTTATACCTGTTTTTGCCTTTCCTAACTTGTGGTATATATTTTATATGGTAGTTAAAAGTACCTAATCTTTATTTTTTTAATTCTATTTTTCCCATTGGGAAACCCATAACATGTAACATGCAAGAATGAAACTATATGAGGTACCTTCAGGAATTGTGACGGCATTAGGCAGAACAAGATTCTCGTAATCCTGATTTTATCCAAATTTTCAATTGCTGCTTCTTTCAACATTAATTAAGGATCATCATTATCAGACATGTGTAGTAATTCTAAAAAGTTCTCAGGGTCGGCCCACCCTCTAGACAAACTAGGCATTTGCCTAGGGCACCAGCAAGGCAGGGGTGCTGAATTTGGCCCTCTCCCCCTCCCCCACCCTAGACAAATTGCTAGTTTGCTAGCATTCCCCGCCTCCATAGCTTGTCTGCCTCACCCCCTTCCCGTCGCTTCCCTCTTCTTCCGCCCACCCCTCCCCATTGCTTCCCTCTTCATCGCTTCCCGCTTCATCCGCCCACCCTGCCTCCTCCCCATTGCTTTCCTCTTTGTTGCTTCCCTCTTCATCTGCCCACCCACCCCGCTCCCTCCCCATCGCTTCCCTTTTCATTTCCTCCCTCTTCATCTGCATGCCCACCCCCTCCCTGTCACTTCCCTCTCCTCCCTGTCACTTCTCCTCTGCCATGTGAACAGTGGGGCACAGCAGATGGTGAGTCTGCCTGGGGCACCATGTGCCCCAAGGCCAGCCCTGAAAGTCCTACACCCAGTTAGCAAAAATCACAAGACAAAAGCAGCTTACAGTCATGTCCTTTATCCAATGGGAGGGGGTTGCAAAACATCTGTAACTCAAGGCAGAAACAAAATGAACCCTTTGAACAATATTGCTTTCTTAGCCAGTTGTTTTAGCCAGGTGGGTGATTTTTGTTTAACAAGAAAGCTAAACCAGCATAGCCTGAACACTTAGACACATTGCCATGGAAGCAGAGCAAGGCACTGATATACAGTACAATTCACCCTGGTAACAGTTCCTAGCACTTTGGCATATTTAGTTCTCCATGATGAGGCAAATAAAATTCTTAAGTTTTGTGATGTGCTAAAAATAATGGAATTCAAAAGACAAGAAGTTCTGTTTAGAAGTCTATGTGGAATGCAAAATGTGGACATAATGTAGATACAATTTTTAAAGCTATGAGTAGAATATGAAATTTTGGTAACACCTCTTTTTCAATTAAGTAATTGATAAATCAGTGAAAATAAATTGTAGACTGAGCTTTCCATCTGGCCACCTTGACATGCAATGATTCAAGCTAAATAACATGTCTGTTTTGAGGAAATCTTTCTGCCAATCACAACCATTCACAACGCTTTTTACTTTATAAAAAAAGCTAAGAATCCATCAAGAAAAATTGTTGGACTTAAGCATAATCAAACATTTAAAATATTTGGATTTGAGCTGTCATGTTTGCACAGCAAGGATAAGGTACATTATAACCCTCTACACAATTATGCACTACTCCATACAGCTTGAGAAATTTTAATCAAGCAGTCAAATTAATGGGGGAAATTCACACTTGCCCTAGACTAATTAGGTTATAGCCTAATATGGGTTCTTTTGATTTCAGTGTGACTAAGAACATAAGGACATAAGAGAAGCCATGTTGGATCAGGCCAATGGCCCATCCAATCCAACACTCTGTGTCACACAGTGGCCAAAAAAAACCCCAAGTGCCATCAGGAGGTCCATTAGTGGGGCTAGGACACTAGAAGCCCTCCCACTGTGCCTCCCAAGCACAAGAATACAGAGCATCACTACCCCAGAGAGTTCCTACAATAAGCTGTTGCTAATAGCCACTGATGGCCCTCTGCTCCATATGCTTATCCAATCCCCTCTTGAAGCTTTCTATGCTTGTAGCCACCACCACCTCCTGTGGCAGTGAATTCCATGTGTTAATCACCCTTTGGGTGAAGAAGTACTTCCTTTTATCAGTTCTAACCCAGCTGTTCAGCAATTTAATTGAATGTCCACAAGTTCTTGTATTGTGAGAAAGGGACTTCTTTTCTCTACCTTCTCTATCCCATGAATAATCTGGTAAAGTTTGATCATGTCACCCCTCAGTCACCGCCCCCCACACCACATCTGCTGCCCCCCTCCCCTCTGCAGTGCCAACTCTTCCTCCCTCCCTCCCTCATGATTTTAATGCCTGGGAACTGCGGTAAAATGCCATGTTCCCGGGACTCTTTAAAGGCCTCCCCCCACTGATCAGCTAATCGGTGGGTAAAACCAAGCCGATGCTACCCCTCAAGTGCACTCACGATCAGTGTGGGGGCAGTGGAGGTGGCAAGAAGGATGAGCGAGCCGCTGCAACTACTACCCCCGTGCTGATCATGAGCACACTGGAGGGGCAGCATAGGAGCCACCAGCTGCTGACATGGTTTTACCTGCCAATCAGCTGATTGGCAGGGGGAACTGGCCTTTAAAGAGCCCTGGGAATGCGGCAGTTCACTGGTTCCTGGGCATCAAAATTGAGATGAAGAGAGGGAGGAGAAGGCTGGGGAGGCAAGTAGGCATTTGCTAGGGGGCAGGGTGGAAGACCGAATTTGGCACCCCTGCTCTGCTGGTGCCCTAGGCAATTGCCTAGTTTGCCTAGTGGGAGAGCCGGCCCTGCCTACTGTGTTTTTAGGATTGCACTAACCACTGTAAACAAAGGGAATTTAAGTTTGGCTAGATTGTTCCCTTCTCCTCTAAACTACATTTAAAAAACAAACATGGCTGCACAGTGGAATAATTCAATGACTGTTTTGCTATTTGTAAATAGAGGGAATGAATGCTGTAGTAAGGTATCGAATTAAGTAAAATTGAGTTTAAAAACATGCTGGCTCTAACCTGTTATAATCTTGAAATACTCTATTTTAACCATAAGCTATGTGCCAAATTAAAATAAGACTTCTATTTTATACTTGTCTTTAAAACTCACCTAATTTTAAACCTCAGTCTTTCCCTGAGGACAAGATCTTATTTAGACAAACTTCTAATTGACAAAGTCAGGAAAGTATATTATATAGTATATAATATTTTATATTATATAATATAGTATATAGTATATAATATTTAGGCATTTTGTATGCACATTTTCTTTATGCTGTTGGTTTGATCAGGTTTGTCATATTACTAGCTATCTGAATCCTTGAAGATAAGGCAGGGTGACAATGCACTGAAACAAATGTTTAGACTTCCATTCAGCTTACTGCCAGCCAGAGTGGTGTTAACAGCATGTCCTTCAAGAAAGACTAAAGAGAAGCAGCATGTTTAAGTTTCTGCAACACTAAGCAATTCTTCAGGGCATATAGCAAACCACTACTAAACTTGTCCAAAAGCTGAGGTTGCAGTTGCATTGCTATTTATTTTGTGTATGTCCCATTCTGTGTCAGGATTCAAGATGCAATTGATGGCTTAGCTTTTGTAGCAATGCAACATAGTGCAGAATCACTCCAGTCTAAGCCCTTGGAAATTGATAGGCTGGAGAAACTCTGCATAGAATTCCATTATTAGTGAACAGATGTGTATTTCCTGATGTGTCAATGGCTTTTCACACCATGAAAAGCATCATCTGCCCATTTCCACACATTAAGGTGCTACTAAGGGGGCAGGTCTTCTTTTTTCACAGCTCAGGCTAGCCTGATCTCATCAGATCTTGTCAGAATTTTGAATGCTGGATATAAAGAGATTAAGGCATTTTAGCTTGGAGGAACTATGACTGAGGAGTGACATGATATAAATTTACAAAATTATGCATGAGATGCAGAAGGTAGAGAAAGAAGTCATTTTCTCACTTTCTCATAATTCAAGGACTCATGGGCGCTCAATGAAATTAATGAGCAGTAGGTTTAGAACAGATCAAAGGAAGTACTTCTTTACTCAAAGAGTAATTAACACTTGGAATTTACTGTCACATGAAGTGGGGACCGCTACAAGCATAGACAACTTCAAGAAGGAATTGGATAAACATATGGAGCAGAGGTCCATCAATGGCTATTAGCCACAAGATACAGAGGGAGCACTATGTCTGGGGAAGCAATGCTCTGTATTCTTCGGGCAACTGTGAGAGGGCTTCTGGAGTTCTGACTCCTCTGGTGGACCTCCTGATGCCACCTGCATTTTGGCCACTGTGTGACACAGAGTGTTGGACTAGGTGGGCCATTGGCCTGATCCAACATGGCTTCTCTTGTGTTCTTAATATCTATTTAAGCCTCTGTTAAAGGAGCAGAACATTTTTTTCTCCAGGTTGTTGGCAACTTTTGTTTATGTACCGTAATAAAAGGTGTATCACTTTTTAAGAGTCTTATATTTAGAGTCAACTTCAAGTAGATACTGATAGTTCATTTTGTGCTTCTAGCTATATACTGAGTTTGACAAAGACTGCCTCTAACAGTTCTGCTAGCATGCTGCTATGTGGGATGGGGCAAGATAATAAACTTCCTCTCCCCAGATAACTTCCAGTCAGCTCAAGTACATCATAGGCCAGTGAAGTAAGCAACTTAGAACATAATCGAGACTAAGTTAAGCACTTTAATACCCTATCAATTGCCATGGGAGCATTAATTCTGTGTTTAAATCTCTCCTATTGAAATCAATGTGACCTACAAGTGTTTAACATTGGTTGGATTGTGCCGTTGGGTATACTAGGTTTCCAGCCAGAATGCAAGGATGTAAATAATGTCTCTGCAGGTGGAACTATGCTTTAGTCTGATTTTTTGGCAGAAATTTCTGTGATGAATAAGTAGGTGCCTGACATGTTGTAGAGCACTGACATATTGAAACACAGCATGGCAGTTTCACTGGAGACATTGCATTTTGAAAGCGAGGATTTTTTTTTGTTTTTGTTTTTTAACATTCTTCCCTATTCACATACTCTACTACTGCTGTGGGCATGGCTGGGTTGGGCTGCATAGTCCCAGTTACAAGTTTTACATTTCCTTACCACCTGACACAGCTTAATAAGGATGATTATAATTATAATTTGCTATTACTACCAATTCCCTTTTAGCTGTTTTATTTATTACTACAGCAAAGCACATTAATTGAAATCCAAACAAGCCCAGTTAACATTTGCACTGAAGTAACAAATACATTCTCTTGTAAGTACCAACTAAAACTCAGGAGTTACTCTGGATTTGGTATCTTCTACATTACCTTCGCTGTGCATAAAAGTCTTATTGCTACACAAAGAATCACTGATATTTTATTCAAGCACATTTTGATAGACAACTCAATCCATCTTGCTGTCTAATCCTTCCTGTATCACGGTAACAGAAGATTCAGTAGTTTAACACCCAAGGAAACTTTCATTATATGTACAAGATTTAGATAATGTGTCCTCTAATAATAGCATGAGCTTTAAAACACATACTTCCAAAATGATGAGCTTCCGTTTTTTTTACTTTCTTTTTACAGTCAAAGAATAAACAAGCATAAAAATCTTGCATCTTTTGCATTCATTCCTCCAAAATCTGCAATCACCTCTCTGAATGTTCTATAAACAAGACAGTTGTTAATGATGCAGCAATAACAATTAATTTCTGCAGTGCTCATTAAACTATGCATATTAATATCCTCCTTTGATTAAGTGTTGTACATCCAAGCTAGGAGATCTATAAAGGCAAAATGGCAGCATAATGTTGAAATAAGAGTGCAGGTGCTTTTAAGTTTCATTAAGAGATGCGGCACAAGGGCAAAAATATCATGAGATGCAGAGGCCCCAAATCCAAACTCCTCACCACTGCAGAGTACTGATTAAACGGATGGCTCTTGAAGTTCTTTCGGTCGGCACTGGTTATCTTTATTAACGAGGCCTGAATTAAGTTATCAGTGTGTTCCTTTACCTGCAGGAAAAGATTACTGAATACAGTCAGATTTATTTTGAAATAAACATTAATAAGATTAGCTGGGTAATCTTATTCATAAGATTGAGTTCCTCTGCCTGGCTGAAGGTGACCACCACCTTACAATCCTATAGTTTTTAAATTTTCTGTGGTAGATATACGGGCATAAAAAAATGGCTCACATTCACAGATTCAAACTCAGATGGCTCAAGTAGGCTGTTTTAAGATAAAGAACGAAACTGAAGATATCTAATATGCATGACCAAAGAATGTCCAAACCAACTCTCCTCCTCTGCCCTTGTCCCCCTATTCTGACCTCCTCATCCCACCTGCATATCACTCCTCTCAAAAATGCTCATGTGTTCCTCCCTAGCCATCCATTTGTCTGCCTTCTGGCTCACCACCTGCACTCTCAATCACCTACATCCCTTTTGCTGGACAGCACTGGGTAGTGCAGGGCTTTTTTTGAGCAGGAACGCAATTCCAACTGGCTTGGTGCCAGAATGTAGCCTAATATGCAAATGAGCTCCTCCTACAAAAAAGCCTTGTGTGAAACAATGGTGGTGTCAGGGTGTGGCCTAATATGCAAATGAGTTCCTGCTGGGATTTTTCTACAAAAAAGCCCGTCATGTTTGCAGTTGTAAGCATAAATGGCACCAAGATGGCTCACAAGCAAGTGAGCAGGCATGTAGACTGGCAGTGAAAGAGGAATGGAGGCAAAAGCAACTGCTCTGCCTCAGGGTATGCTGCTACCAGTCCACTGTTCAACTGTAAGAAGAAATTCAACAAAACAGATATTGATAATCCTGTTGAGATTTTTATGACTAAATAGTTTATCTTCTACTGCTTGTTCATTGCCCCCCCAGTCAGAATGAAGAGGCAGACACAAGTGTTGGGTTTTAAACCGGGCCGCTTTATTAACAATTAATTAGCTGTAACTGGCAGGGGTGAAAACCTAAACCAGACAAGCCCTGGGGTCAACCCCGGACCCCGCCTTGTCCAAAGAGCGAGCCACCCTGCCCCAAGCACAAGCCCGCCGTATTCGGGTTGTAGCTGAGCGGCCAGGCCTCCAGCCATTCACCACCTGGGCTAGCATCAATCCCCATGGAAAGATCTGCCCAGGTGAGGCTCCCTGTGATCTGCATTCCCCGCACTGAGCCGTGTAGCCCATCTACGGTTCATACAGACCACCGCACCAACGGTGCTAGGCCATAGGTGCTCCCCTGAAAAACCCTGTGGCCAAACCTCCTCCAGCCTGCGACCATAACAAACACCAATAACAAATCCTAACGCTACTAGGCAGTACAAGGTAGGCAAAAAACACCCCCATATGAGCCAATTGTGTGGAAGTGAAAAAATTCCTACCTGGCCCCTAATAAGGCGACCAGCATACGCCTGTACTGCCAGAGGGAGGGTGGGCGGGCAGAGAGCAAAAAGGAACTGTGTGACGGAGGGCAGAGAGCCGGGGTTATATAGCCCTGACTCCGTGCCCAAGCAAACATCCGTATGTCGGGTGATGCCGCTCCTCCCTCCTTCCGAGGGGGCAAAGACGGCCCCCAGCCTGAGCGCCGGCAAGCCGGCTTGGCTGGGGAGGGGCCGAACCTTCTTTTGTTATGCTGATGACTAGCCAAACTTCACTGCATGATTATAAATTAAGAAGTATAAGCTCTAGGCCAGGGGTGGCCAATGGTAGCTCTCCAGATGTTTTTTGTCTACAACTCCCACCAGCCTCAGCCAGCATGGCCAATGGCTGGGGCTGATGGGAGTTGTAGGCAAAAAACATCTGGAGAGCTACCATTGGCCACCCCTGCTATAAATAACATGAGAAAAAATGGTGTAAATTAGGTATAAAACACACCACCATGGTGTAGTGGTGAACTCTAATCTGTAGAAAGAGGTTTGATTCCCCACTCCTCCACATGAAGGCTGCTGGGTGTCATTGGACCAGTCACAGTTTCTTCTTCTTCTTCTTCTTCTTCTTCTTCTTCTTCTTCTTCTTCTTCTTCTTCTTCTTCTTCTTCTTCTTCTTCAATTCAGTGAAACAGCAGGTCAGGGAATGACAGCTCTTCACCACCTGCTCAGTGGATGCTGCAGGAGAAAGAGGAGAGACAGACACCTAACAGGGTACCATACACAATGGGCAGACTCTTTTAAGGTCCAGCCCAATGACTATGTCCATCTGGTCCCAGAATGGGGTCCTGGTCCACCATTGGGCAGCAGTGTGATGCCTGAGTTCTTGCTGAGCCACCTGAATGGCAGGGCAAGCAACAGTGGTCAGATGGTTGCCTTGCCTGGCAACCAGTGGGAGCTTTGAGGGTGGGGACATTGGGGTAGCTGTATTACTTCCAAGAAAAATCAAGACGTGACAGTGGATAGCTCTATGAATTGGTGGAAAAACAAGTTTTCCTTGGAAGTGATTTTGGGTTTTTTTCTTCCACCACTGTAAGTGTGAATGTGGACAATGAGGGCTACCAGCAGGAGGACTCCCACCATAGTATGAGGCCTGTCAAACCTATGGCTAGGGCCAACAGCCATCTGCAACCCATATTATGACTCAGCTGTTGGTAGTATCGCATATGGTAAAGCTATCATTGAAGAAAAAGTGTTCATGTATTTATGCCAGGAAGTATATTCACTTTGCATTCCATGTGTAATCCTTATTTACTTAAGTTTCTTGGGTTTCAGTAGGGTAACAATGGCATTTTTTAATCTGGAGATATTGAAAATTAGTTTTGCATATGTACAAAACCCAAATTAGATGTGTTTTCTAATATATATATATACACTAGAGCATGCTGCCCAACTTTTCTACATGGATATGATTTAATAAAGAAATTCAGTTTTGTGGAACACTGCCTCAGGGGTAGAGCTTTTGAATATTGAAGGTCCTAAACAGAGGTGTTTTGTAAAAAAAATAGGTGGTGGAGGTCATCCAGGGATTGTTATGCAGCTGCATCTACTATTCAATGGACAAGGTGGGAAGGAGGAGGTGGAAAGTTTCAGGAGCTGTGCTCCTGTGAGCTCCCGCTGAATCCAAGGCCTGACCCTAAATTAAATCTCCAGCATTTAAATGATCAAGTGATAGATGATGTGAACTACCTCTTCCTATGATCCCACAAAGCCACAGTCAGTCAAAGTAAACAATACTGACCTTCACAGGTCAAGGGCCTGACAATATAATGCAGCATCATGTGTTTGTGTGTACATTAACTTTATAAATAACATTAGAAAGTGAAATGTCCATTAACTGTTCAATCATCACTTACTTCACACATTATATTTTCCCACATAAAAGAAGGTATGCTTGAAGACAATTATTAAAAACAGATGTCATAGACTCTTCCTTCAGAAGTATATTTAGCACTTAGACAACTTAGTTTACTTTTTTCTATTCCTATATAATAAGAATTGACAATCTAGACTGTTTCAAATAGTCTCCAGAGTCAACACTCATAAGGCAGCTACATTACTGCAGGAATAGTGTACAAACTCATATGTAGTAAATGACACTAATGAGTTGACTAACTAAAGTTCATAATTAATTTTGGCTAGCTTTTGATTCACAAAGCAACCACCATGAACTTCTGTGAATCTTGGTGCAGTTTGTAATGGTTTGTGGCAGTTCATGAAGAGCAGAAAGCAAGGCTTTATCCCTGATTTCTTCTCTTCACAAAAAACAGCTGAAGTCCTGAGAAGCCTTCTGCTCCCTGAAAAGGGATTCCTTGTATGGGTTCAAGGCAGAGTTTGTGGATCAGTCACAAACCAAACTTTAAAAATGTGGTTCATAACCATCCCTACTCACATGCCTAAATTTTTAGATCCCAAATCTACTCACAACTCCAATCTACTCCAGAAGAAGTAGGAAATTAACCAGTATTCCAGTGCTATGTACAACCATGTGTTGCCTGATAGCAATGGGACTGCAATTGACCCTACTTCCTTCTTTTGTTTAAAACAATTTATTATAATGTAATATATTGTAATGACATATTATCATTTGTCATTAAATGTTAATACACATATATAACATTTTCTCCACCCCACCCCCCCTTTTGGTGACCCCCAGCAGTGCCAACCCCCTTAACAAACATCTCCACATTACTATTTAATGTAGTTTGTTATAAGGTAATAAACTCTATCTATTAAAGAATCTTTCTTCAAAAAAACCCCAAAGGTTATAACTATAATCCATCTTCATGGTAGTTCTTCTTAATCATTACAAGGAAATAAAAAAGTTATAATCCAATAATCCTATTTTTTAAAACTGTAATCCATATATAGTTTCTTTAAGAATTAACCATTGTCAAGTATCACCAAATGTCCTTTAATGTTCCATTTTTTTCCAATATATTTTTGAAACTTTCCCCATTCGTTTTTAAACTTCTCTAGATCTTGTTCTTTTAAGATTCTTGTAAATTTGTCCATTTCACTCCAATGCATGACTTTCAAAGTCCGTTCCCACATTTCTGGTATTTTGTCTTGTTTCCACATTTGTGCAAATAATGTCCGTGCAACTGAGAGCATATACCAAATTATTGTCCTATCTTGCTTTTGAAATTTTTCCATTTGTAATCCCAACAAGAAGATATCCGGTGCCTTCTTAATATTATATCCCAAAACTTTCAAGATCTCTTGCTGAATTAATTGCCAAAATTGTTTCATCTTTTCGCAAGTCCACCACATATGGTAGAAAGATCCTTCATGGCATTTACATTTCCAACATCTATCCGACATCTGATTGTTCATTTTTGCCAATTTCTTAGGTGTCATGTGCCACCTGTATAACATTTTAAAGCAATTTTCTTTATGTTATAACATGTAGATATTTTCATAGAGCTCTTCCATAAGTATTCCCATGACTCCATCTGTATTTCCTTATTTATATTTACCACCCATTTTATCATTTGTGATTTAACTACTTCATCTTCTGTAGACCATTTCAATAATAGTTTATATGTCTTTGAGATCAGCTTTTCATTTTCTCCAAACAGCATTCTCTCCAGTTCTGTTTGTTCTTGTCTTATTCCATAGTTCTTGATGTCCTGTTAAAGCAAACTCTTTATTTGTTGCAATTGAAACCAATTGTATTTATATTGTATTTCTTCAACCAATTTTAATTCCACCTTTCCTCCTTGAATTTTTAAAAGTTGTTTATATGTTAACCACTTCTCTTTAATATCTGAATACAATTTTATTACTTCTGTTGGTACAATCCAAAGCGGTTTCCTCTCATCACCATATTTTTAATATTTTGACCAGGTATTTAACAGATTACTTCTGATATAGTGATGTGAGAAGAAACTGTCCATCTTATTTTTCCCATAATACATATAAGCATGCCATCCAAAGACATTTCCATGTCCTTCTAATACTAATAACTTTCTGTTTGATAATGTCATCCATTCCTTAATCCATACCAGGCACACTGCATCACGATACAGCTTTAAATTAAGCAGTTGAAATTCGCCTCTTTCTTTCGCATCCATCAGAATTTTCATTTTAATTCTTTGTTTTTCCCCGGCCCATATGATTCTGAAAGTTTCCTTTGCCATCTATTAAATTGTTTATTGTCTTTCACTATTGGAATTGTTTGAAACAGGAACATAATTCTCGGTAAAACGTTCATTTTAATTGCAGAAATTCTGCCCATTATAGACAGATTCAATTTGTTCCATTTTATCATATCGCCATCAATCTTACACCAGAATTTCTCATAATTGTTTTTATACAAATAAATATTTTCGTTGTTATTTCTACACCTAAGTATTTTACTTTGGAAGTAATTTCACACTCTGTTAATCTCTGTAGTTCTTCTTGTTTACTCTTTAACATATTTTTGCAAAAAAAAATTTATTTTTCTTTGTTTATATAAAAGCCTGCCAATTCTTCATATTCTTGTATTTTACAAAGCAACAATGGTGTTACATGAGTGGGATTTTCACATCGTCTGCAAATGCTCTGCATTTATAAGAAAAACCTTTCATTTTTAGTCCCTCTATCTCTTGATCTTCTTGAATTTGAATTAACAAAACCTCTAAAGTCATTATAAATATCAGTGGGGACAGAGGGCAACCTTGTCGTGTTCCTTTATTTATTATCATTTTTTCCGTTAAGTCTGCATTAATACAGAGCCTTGCTGATTGTTCAAAATCACCATTACTTTATTACCATTCGAATAAAGTCTTCTCCCAATCTGAATTTCTCCATCACTGCAAACATAAAATCCCAATGCACATTATCAAATGCTTTCTCTGCATCTGCAAAAAATAATGCTACTTCTTTTTCAGGATACTTCTCATAATATTTGATGATATCTATAACTGTTCTAATGTTGTCTCTAATTTGTCTCTTGGGAAGAAATCATGTTTGTTCTTCTTTAATAAAACTGTTCAAATGCTGTTTATAGCATTCTGCTAAGATTCTTGCATATATTTTATAGTCATTGTTAAGTAATGAAATTGGTCTATAGTTTTTCACATTTGTGGTGTCTCTGTCTTCTTTTGGTATCAAAGAAATTACTGCTTCTTTCCATGTGTTAGGAATTCTCCCATCTACTCTTATAATGTTCATCAGTTTCTGAAATTTTGGTAATAGCATCTCCATGAGAACTTTAAAAATTTTTGCTGTAAAGCCATCTGGACCAGGTGCTTTTCCTAGTTTCATTGAGTTAATCACCTCCTCTATTTCTCCTCTCTCAATTGGTTTATTCAACACATTCTCCATATTTTTTGTTAATGAATTTACCTTAATTTTCTGCAGATATGCATCAATTCTTTTTCTATCTACACTTTGGCTTTTAAACATAATATTTGTAAAACTCCCTTTTAATTCCTTCATGGTCAACAATGTATTTTTCTCCTGACACAATTTTGTTAATTACTTTTTTCTCCCTTCTTTTTTTCATTTGCCATGCAAGGTATTTTCCAGGTTTGTTCGCACCGTCAAAAGATTTCTGCTGCAGTTTTTTAGATTCCAATTCTTTATTCAGCAAATGGCTCAGTTGGCTTTGTAATATTGTAATCTCTCTTATGATCTTCTTTTTCCCAGGTCGCTTTTTAAGCTCTATCTCTTTTTTGCCAATTTCTTTCTGAATGTCCATCATTTGCTTATTTTTGGCTCTTTTATCTTTGTAGTTCAATGTAATTAAAATGCCTCTCATTACTGCTTTATAAGCATCCCACAGAATTCGAAGCATTTAGTTTCCTTTTCCAGAGACACCACTATTTCCTGTTTCTGTAGAGTCTTTTTCCCTGGTTTTGCAGACCACAGTATTGGATTGTGGTCTGCTCTTATTTTAGGAAGTATCTCTATTTTCTTTGTTAAAAGTCCAAGATCTTTTGTGGTCCAAATCATATCAATTCTTGAAGAAGAGTTGTGCCTTGCCGAAAAGTAAGTATCATCACATTCTTTGGGGTTTAATTTCCTCCATATATCCTCTAAACTCTCTTGTTTTACCAATTCAAAAAATGATTTTGGTAGTTTCCCTTCATTATTTTTTTTCCCAGTTCTGTCCAGAGTGTTTTTCACTGTTCTGTTAAAGTCTCCCATTATCATAATTTATTTATGCACCACTTGGTCTAATTGTTGCATAATATATTTTTAAAAAGAGTCTTTTGCTCCATTTGGCGCATATATTCCCAGCAACAAAGTTCTTTTGTAATTCAATGTCATTTCTACCACAATATATCTGCCATCATCATCTTTAAAAATTAATTTGGGGTCTAATTCTTGTTTGATATAAAAAAACCTATCCCCCTTTTTTTCTCCTTGGCCAATGAGAAAAATTCCATACCAAGTTGTTTGTTCCATAAAAATGTATGATCCATTTGTTTGAAATGCACTTCTTGCAGACAAATTATGTTACATTTTTGTTTCCCAATCCAGTGAAAAGTTGCCCTTCTTTTTGGTGGTGAATTAAGTCCGTTTATATTCCAATATATTAATTTGTAATCCATATTGATTTTTATTCTTGATCTGTTTCCCCAAAGTCTTTATGGTCACTCAAAAAGTTTGCCATTTGCTGAGTAGTTGTGATAGTAAATCTCCATCCTTTAAATTTAAAACTCAAACCCTCTGGAAGTTCCCATCTGTATCTTATTTCTTTTTCTCTCAGCTTTTCTGTCAACTTTTTGTAAAGTCTCCTGTCATTAATGACTTTCCTTGGCAATTCTTTCATAATTCTTTACTGCCATCCACCTCCAGTGTGTTCTTAAACTGTTCACTAAGAATCCTTCCCACCATATCTCTTGTCACAAATCTCTCCACCACATCTCTTGGTAGGTTTTTTTTTTTTTTGCATACTCCGAATTTACCCTATGAATGTAGTCATAGAAATGATCAGTTTCATCTGGGTCTTCTAAAAATTTAGCAATAATTTTAATTATATATGTCCTTAAGTCAGTAGTAGTACTCAGACACCCCTCTTAGCCGTATTTGGTTCTCCATTAGTTTACAGTCAGCTAATAATGCTTTCTCCTGCATTTTTTGGATTGTGGAATCTACCTTATCCATTCTTGTATCTAGGTCTTTTACCTTTTCCTCCACCTTCTGTACTTTCTGTAGAGCTGCTTGTGTGTCTTTTCTGAGATCTTCAATGTCTTTTTAAAAAAATTTTGTACTGGACTCAATTTCTTTTTTTAATTCTATTTTTAGTTCTGTTTTTGTTTCTCTAATTATCTTTGCCAGTCTAGCTTCCATAACATCCATTGCTTCTCACATCTGCTTTGCTGCTACTTTTTGCTCCGACATCACTGGTTACCTGTTGCTTTAAATAGGTTCAAAAGTTGACCTCACAGATTCAAATTTTAAATGCAGAGTCTTGTAGATTAAATCATGCCCTTTTAGATAAGTCCAAAATTGCCATTCTCTGATGTTCCTAGGTCAAGATATTAATTAAAAAAAAATTACTCAAAATGGCCGCCACAGTTTTTCTGTCCTTTTAAAAAGTCTTTTCCTTTTTTTCTCCAAAACTGTACCAAAGTTGATTCTGAGTATATAGTCCAATAGATTTAACCTTTTAATGACAATATCTGCTGGCTCTGCTATTTTTCAATGTCCAGTTTTCTTTTAATTAAGTTTTAAAATGTTGACCTTCTTATAATGGCCACTGGTACTTCTCTATGATTTTGAGTCCTAGAGAAGGCTGGGAGGCTTGTTATTTTTCCCTTCACCTAATGGCTCCTTCCTTTACCTTCCTTCCTTTCTTGACACGAAGTCTCATTTTCAGCAGTTATGAAGTCTCATGTTGTTTCAATGACAACATTTCTTGTATTATAATCACCAGCTCAGCAAATCTTCTTGGAGGGGTTGTCTATTTCAGACCACAGGTATTCCAAACAGTATTTTTTTCCTCTTTTTGTCTTAATTCTCCAAGTTTACAAGTCCCACTTTTAAGCCCTCCTTTATCTTCCTTAATATAAGATGATATATCTGGATCCAGACCTTTATTTTTATTTTTATTTAGTCTTTTATTAGTCCCAGAGTGATAGATATAAATCTTTTACCGTCTATTCCAATATCCTGTGCACTGTTCTCTTAGTTGTTAGATGTTGATCAGTCTCAAAGAAGCTTTATATCTTGGTGGATTTAAGCCAACTTAATGACCTCAGAAATCCTCTGTAGATGATTGAATGCAGTTCTTCTCAGGGGACTCTTCAAAGCCAAAAAGGAACCCCACTGGAGTCCCTCTTCAGCCAAAGTAAATCCCCTCAGAACTTGATATGCATATCTTGGCCCTCTCCCTGCCTGGAAGAGGTAGGCAGCAGGTGTTAAGATCACCTCCTCTGCCCAGAACAGAGATTCTGATCTCGTTGGCTGAAGAGCAGCTCAATCCTCCATGACCAAAACCTGGAAGTCCAACCCTACTTCCTTCTAATGATATTCTCAAGAACTGCAGAAGCTTTGAGAAGACAGAATTGCTTGGAGAAACAAGATAACTGGGGGGGGGGGGAGAGACAGGATTCTCTATGACTTGAACTTGTACAGTCAGTTTAGGATTATCATATATCATAATTCTCTTGTGGGCATTCCATGCACTCCAGAAACCACTGACCCATCACAGCTCAGTTGGAGTCTCTGGCCTCCCATTGGCTGACTCCCCTGCTCCCACCTACTCAGACTCTGGAATGCTGAACAAACTGCCAAAAGCAGTCTTACTCAGAAACAGTCACATCTCTTAGCTCTTCTCTTCAGAAAGGACTGTAGAGATCCTGCATCCTCACAAAAGGCCCTATCAACAGCCCACACAGACAGCCTCCCAGCACATGGCCTCAGAAGACCACTACAATAACCAGGGAACCTGGCACTGCCTCAGAGGGCATGGCTGTCCCACCTTTACTGTCTTTCACTCCCTCTCTCCCTCCTCTTCTCAGCCTCACCCCAAGAAGGTTGCCTGAGAAGGAGATAGGGAAGCCTCACAGGGTTGTTCAGATCAAAGAGGATCAGCTGCTTTGGTTCCCCCCACACACAGTGTGAAGAATGACTGTCCTTTTCCTTAGAGGCTGCAGGGTTGGCAACTCCAGATTAGGAACTTCCAGACGGCAGAAATCAGCTCCCCTTGAGGTGGTGGTGGAGGTGAATTAATGCCTTCAATTGGGTGGGTCGGAAGACAGCAAGGCTGGGGGGGGGGGGCACTCTCCCAGAGACCTTTAGTGCTACCTTTCCTGGCTGGTGGGAAATTCCTAAGGGATCACTACAGGCACTACAGGCCTCTGAGGGAAAGCTCTTTCATCCTGGGGAACCTCTTTTGCCAATCTCCAGGTGAGGGCTGGAGATCACTTAGAATTATAACTGCTCTCCAGATAGATGGCAGAGATCAGCTCCCCTTGAGGTGGGGACAGGAGTGAATGCCTTCACTTGGGTGGGTGGGAAGACAGCCAGGCGGGGGGGGGGGGGCAGAGGCCTTTAGTGCCACCTTTCCGGGTTGGTAGGAAGTTCCTAAGGGACCACTACAGGCCTCTGAGGGAAAGGCCTTTCCTCGTGGGGAATCACTGTTGCCAATCACCAGGTGAGAACTGGAGATCTCCCAGAATTGAAACTGCTCTCCAGAGACATGGAAGAGATCATATCCCCTTGATGTGAGAGGGGGAGTGAATGCCTTCACTTGGGTGGATGGGAAGACAGCCAGGCTGGAGGGTGGCACTTGCCCAGAGGTCTTTAGTGGTACCTTTCCAGGTTGCTGGAAAATTCCTAAGGGATCACTATAGGTCTCTGAGGGAAAGCCTTTTCTTCCTGGGGAACCACTGTTGCCAATCTCAAGGTGAGGGCTGAAGATAACTCAGAATTACAACTGCTGTCTAAATAGATGACAGAGATCAGCTCCCCTTGAGGGGGGGAGGGGAGTGAATGCCTTCACTTGGATGGGTGGGAAGACAGCAAGGTTGGGGGGGGCACTCACCCAGAGGCCTTTAGTGGTACCTTTCCAAGTTGGTGGGAAATTCCTGGAGATTCTGTGGTGGAATTTGAGGAGGACATACAAGTTAGGGCTTCAGAGTGGGATCTGCCAGACCCAGGTTCTTGCTGTGGAAGCTGACTGGGTGGTTTTGGACCAGGCATAGACTTCCAGCTTAACCTGCTTCTCAGGGTTGTTGTTCAGATCAGATGGGGGGAGAGGAGAATAATGCAAACTGCTTTGGCCCCTCCACTGTAGAAGCTGCAGGGAAAGGGAAGGCAATGGAAAACTGCAGATAAAGGAAAGGAGATAGGGTTTCCAACCTGGAGAGGGTGGGATTTGAGAAGGGATAGGACCTCAGACAGGAACAATGCCATTTCCTTCTGGGGAGGCACTGGAGATCACTCAGATTTACAACTGCTCTCTAGATGGCAAACTTTAGCTCCCCTTGAGGTGGGAGAGGGTCAATGCCTTCACTTGGGTGGGTGGGAAGATAGCAAGGGTGGCAGACACTCGCCCAGAGCCTCCTTCTAGAGCCTATTGTATTTTTCTTCACAATGGGCCTTACTCCTACCTCATAGATTTTTATAAAAAGGGTATCATTGATGGGAACAGCTTACTTTATTATGAGAAAAATACTGAATACAGACCTGAATAAGGAGACACTTCATGAGAATGTCTATGCATTTTGTTCTTAGAACTGATATTTTAAATCTATGTTATTTCCCTGATAAATGGTGCCTATTTGGCATTACAAATAGGTGCTTATGAAAAGTTTTATTTAAAATATCAACAAAAGGGATTGGTATTAACTAATTCTACTAATTACACAGTGGTGTTGCAAATTATACAACGAACTATACAAACACAGCGTGGGTGGCAACCATGTGAACACTCTTTACCATTTCACTGTCACACAAAGCCTTTCTCAAGGGATGATTAAAGGCAAATCTACTGGGAACTTTTCCAGTTCAAGCGCCATTAGAATTAATAGAAGTTGTGCAAAATCACTGTGGTGCTTTTTTACAACTTCCACATTTCAGTAGGACATACAGAAAAGGCCTCAGCGTTATGGGCCTACAGAAACCCTATATTAAGGATGAATATGCACATATACATATATATACAAGAAAACTGGTGGTGAATCTGATATTAACAATGGAAGACACGTCCTGTAGGCACATTTCACTAAGCAATTTATCATGGTTTCCAGAGTTCTTTCACTTAAATTTTCCCAATGAAAAAAAGATAGGTGGTATCTTTACTGAAAGATACCATGCAGCTTTTAAATTTTTTGTTGCTTTAGTACTATACAGCTAAGCACATTATGGGATACAAAGAAGAAATAAAGAAATGTGTCCTTGAGAGCCAAGTGATTTTATTTATTTTTAGGAGTACAAAATAGCATAAAAAAGCACACATGCTCTATCATGAATCTGGCATTGCTTAAATTAAAAAAGAGCATCATATTGGACTATCAAATAGGAAAATGGAGGGGGGGCAAAAGAAAGGTGTTTATTGTCAGAAGACATTTATAGCTGACCTATAGAGGGAAAGAGTTACAATGAGTCATACTTTTTTAAATTTCAGAGACATTCTGTATGATATGTTTTCTCATATTTGATAGTATTTGTAATCAATTCATGCTGTTATATAGCTTTTCATACAGGTGGGTCAGTTCTTGAATTGCTACATTTTGGGCCAAGGCTAGAATGCCTATAGAACTAGAGAGAAGAAGAAATCAGCTTTTCTGTTTCCTATAAATAAACAAATATTGATCCCAGGAGTCTAGCCACTGAAATTTGATCTATTTTCACATAAATTAGAATTGAAACCAGCCTTTATATGGAGTTCTTGGGTCACATTAAGCCTCATGGTGAATGGAAGGGGGCAAGTTTGCTTCTCCGCAGCATGAATGTGGCATTTCCTTCACAAAGCATATAACAATGCACAGCACTCAGATGGTGCTGAATATGCAGAGCTGTGAGTTAGTTAGTGCAGATTAAATCACTTCTACTTCTTTTATACTCACATTTTCAGAAGCAACCATTCTAGTTCATATAATTTGGCTTTGTGTGTATGTGCAGACTCATGCTTGGGAAATTTTTGGAGTCTGGGAAGGGCAGTGTTTGGAGCAGGGGGCGCTTTAACCTAGACTTGCAGCAACACCAATTGGCAGACAACTTTCATTAACTTATATGGCTATCCAGACCAAATGGCCTTCTAATTTGTTACACTGTTTTGCCATGTGATCCTAGCTTTGTATCACTTTGCATTCTTAACCCACCAACTACATGTATTTCAGCCCACTGTACCTTATCCCCTTGTCGGAAGAAATATGCCTGCATACAAAAGCTTATATTCTGAATAAAACTTTGTTGGTCTTAAAGGTGAACTTGATTCCTACTTTGTTCTACACACACAATTTCCAGGTGTGGCAATTTTTAAAAATTCTATGGAAATCATGGTCAGTAGCAATTTGCCAATGCTTCCGATTCACAGGTAATTTTGCCTGGATTGCAGTGTTTAAATTATGGCTCAAAATTCACTTTAGAACAGATCCCAACAGCCTTCTTGATTGTATGAAAAGAGACCCATATATTTCATCCCGGACAGCAGTGCTTCTGTCCAAACTCAATCAATTGGGGTTAGAGGTAGATGATTTTTCTACCTCTGATGAGTCATATATCTTCAGATGTATTAAATTGAGACTGTGGGAATCGGAGGAAACGAAATTACAGCCAACTGACCCTTATATTTGCTCTCCAGCTTCCTTAGGTCTCTATGCTTTCTGTGGCAAAATGCCCAATTATCTATCAGACTTAACCACTCCAAGTCATTGCAGGGCATTTATGTTGGCTAGACTAAATGCGTTTTCCTCCAAAGTTTTACAAGGGAGATATCAGCGAGTCCCTTTAGCCGACAGACTTTGCTCCTGTGGAACAAATACTTCTGACTCAATCCAGCATATATTGCTTGATTGTTCTTTTTACCATAACCTCCGCAAAGATTTATTTGGCAAGCTTTCTTTTCCCCCAGATTTGTCTATTCTACCACCCTGTTATTATTTATTGAGTGATACTGAGGGGGTGGTTAGTGAGGCTGTGGCAAAATTTCTGGCTGACATCCTTAAATTTAATTCTGACCATGTTTGAATGCATCTGTAAACTCGGTTTCATTTTTATTTTATCTCCAATGTTTAAATTTTTATATTCTGTGTATTTTTATCTGAATCTATTATGCTATTAAAGGTTTGGTATGGTAAAGGTAATTTTGCAAATGATTATGTCTATATACAATGATTGTGGGTGGTAGAAAATAGATCATATACTAATTGCATCATTAAAATGGATTAGAGAGCACTTTAATAGATACATAGAGCTATCCCAAACAGACTTAATCAGATGTAAGTCCCACTTCATTCTGCAGGACTTACTCCCAGAAAAGAGTTTTTAGGATTGTACGGGCTGTAGTGAATAAATACAAAAGCTTTTATTCATTAATGTGCTTTGAAATATTTATACTCCACTTTATCTTCACAGGATGGCCAAAAAAACAGCAGTAGCTGTGGAAAGACTCTGATACATGTGTCCAACAAATTAAAACCAGTAAGTTTTAAAGCACAGAGTTAAAAGCCAGTATACTGCTAGAACAATTTCCTCTCTGCCAAATGTCCTCTCAAATAGAATGGTCTTGTATGCCTTCTTGAATGCGACAAGTAAATGTGACAACTGCACCCACTCTGGAAGGCTATTGGATGCATTTACTATATCAGGTATTTAATGGATCTACTTGTTTATTTTTTGACATAAATGTCTAAATGCAGTGGAATATACTTAAACTGGAACAGAACAGAAAATTGATCCATTGTTTAAATGATGACTACTAGTGAGCAGAAGAAATCCTATGTGTGCAACGTATTTCTCCTGTTGTAATATACCTAACAGTCAAAGAGTTGGAGCCTGAATCCAAATCATGATTCTTTTATTTAAAATGCTCCTTATGCAGATTTTGAACCATATACCTGGAGGAATGCCTCTCCCCATATGTCCTCTGAAGTGTGCTTTGCTCATCAGATCAGTATCTCCTGGAAATCCCTGGAAATCCATTTAGCCTCAACCAGAGCCAGGCTTTTTCGGCTTTAGCTCCAGCCTGGTGGAACATGCTCCCAACTGAGATCAGGGCCTTGCAGGTTTTATTACATTGTCACAGGGCCTATAAAATGAACCTGTTCTACCAGGTCTTGGGTTGAGGCAGTGGGTGTCTGATTACATCAGCTTCCCCTGCTCTAACCCACCTATATGATGTCAATTTGGTTTGAGCCCCCTGTCTGATATGCAGGTTCTCCATGCATATATGGTCTTTTGATAGTAGGAGATCAAATTAATGGCAATTAAGAGAAGTACATCAAGAGGATATACTACCTTTTCTGGAAATTAATATTTGACATTAATGGATTTAAAAGAGGGAAGAGAACTGCCAAAAAAAACAGTTCTCTTTGCACCTCAGAATCAGTTTTCCCAGACAAGCCTCTGGCCAATATTTGATGACACACATTCCATGTGATTGTGGGACCCATTTTGATCCTTTTACAGACCTGTGAAAGTCTAGAGGAGTGACCCTGTGAGATGTTGAGAAAGAAGGTTGCCTGCCATCATCTTTTCCAAGGTACCAGACTAGTCCTTCAAGGGAGTAGGGGTCCAGGGGTCCAGGCATAACAATGTCTCCATAAGGACATGCACTGCTGCACTGGGGACCAGCTGCAGTTTCCAGGTCAATTTCAAGCCTTGTGTAAAGCAAGTTACGGTAATCCAGCCTAGAGATAACCGTTGCCTGAATCACTGTAGCTAAGTCACGAGAAGAGAGATAGGGCATTCTGAGCCCAAAACAACAATTCTCAATTTAGGGATTGGATATATATTTCAGATGCATTGCTAGATCATTCCCTAATTCTAAAATCTAAAGCAGCCCCCTGGTTTAGAGTAACCAAATCTGATCATCTGAGATCACTATACATGCTTAATAACTCCAGATTTAACATCAGAATGTCCTTCATGGCTCTTCATTTTCAGACAATGCAAACAGCTCTGTTAACCATCGATATTTTTGCACCCCACCAGAACAATGTTTCTGCATTTGTGGTTTGTCTATGCAGGGCCAGCTCACTTACTCGGCAAACTAGGCAGTTGCTTAAGGCACCAGGAGGGTAGGGGCGCCAAATTGGGCTCCTCCCATCCCGGTGCCCCAGGCAAGCGCCTAGTTTGCTTCCCTTCTCCACCCCCACATGCGCCGCTGCCCTTCCTTTCCCTTCCCCGCCATGCTCCATCCCACCCCCCCCCCTGCATGCTGCAGTGCCCACCCACCCCTCCTCTCTTCCCTTCCCATTGCTGCCTGCCAGCACATGCGATCACAGCACGCTGCACAGGGGCCCTGCGGTACTCCATCCCACCTCTCCATGTTGTGCCAAGGTGTAACACCCGCCCCCTCCTCCTCCCCCCCCTTCCTATCCCCTCCCATCACTGCCTGTGCGATCACAGCGCTGCACTGGGGCCCTGCGAGCCCTGACACAGCATGCATCTTATCTTTAGAAGAATGGTCTCTGGCACAGAATGGTCTCTGGAGGTGGGGGCGGGTGGGCACTTCAGCTCGGCGTGGCATGGGAGGGTGGTATGGAGCATGGCGCTGTGTTGGGGGGCACCTGCCTAGGGCACCACGCACCCATGGGCCGGCGCTGTGTCTATGATAGAGAACCTTTTTCATTATATTCTATCTTGCCTACTCTACAGCACACCCAGAGTCAAATTTCTGGCCAGAATACTAACCACCTTAAAAGCACATTCTGAAACTGAAAATATTATTTTTCTGTTATCTGATAATGATGCTCAAATATCCTATAGAGTCTCTTTGTTCACCAAGTTGCAGCTAAGAAGATAAGAGCAAGAGTGATATTGAACGTTGCAACTTCCTGAGGTTTGGCCCTTCTGGGAAACTTTAAGATGTTATCTGGGAATTTTGGTGTTTGTTTTCTTTTTTGTAATGGTCAATGGCTATATACAATAAAATTTTGACTGACTGACTGAAGAACATATATAAATCTGGTGCTGTGTCAGTTGTACTGGCTTCCAGTTGAATTCCAGATCAAGTTCAAGGTTTTGATTCTAACATTTAAAGCCTTTTGTGGACTGGGACAAACATCTTTCTCAATATGTCCCTCAAAGGGCTCTGAGCTCTTCTGATCAACATCTACTGGTCATCTTCAGGCCAAAGAATGTACACGTGGCCTCAACCAGGGCATGAAGTTTCTCAGCTCTGGTGCCAGCCTGGTGGAACACTCTCCCAGCTGAGATCTGGCTCCTAAGGGATTTAATGGAATTCTGTAGGGCCTGTAAAATGGAAATAGTCTGTCAGACCTATGGTTAAGGCAGTGGCAATTGATCTATATTTGTCTCCCCTGTTCAGTCCTGCTATATTCCATCGGGGCTGGCTTTCTCACCCACCCATTTGCTCTGTACAATTCCATTATGGCAACCCCTTGGGACTTCTAATGGCATAGCATATGCCATCAAATGTTTTAACAATGTTTTAGTACTGTTTTGAATTAATTAATAATTGTATTTATTTTAAAGTTATTTTATATTCCAATTATATTGTATGTTTTAACTATGTTGTAAGCTGCCCTGTGGCACAGAGTGGTAAAGCTGTAGTACTGCAGTCTAAACTCTCTGCTCACGACCTGAGTTCGAACCCGGCGGAAGCTGGGTTCAGATAGTCGGCTCAAGGTTGACTCAGCCTTCCGTCCTTATGATGTTAGTAAAATGAGTACCCAGCTTGCTTGGGAAGGGGGGGAGAGTGTAGATGAGTGGGGAAGGCAATGACAAACCACCCCATTAAAAAAGTTTGCTGTGAAAACATCGTGATGTGACATCACCCTAGAGTTGGAAATGACTGGTGCTTGCACAGGGGACTACCTTTACTTTTTTAACCTGTCCTGAGCCTGCTGTACAGGGGATGGAGGGCTAAAAAATTATCAAATGAATAACTCCACCTCCCATCCTGCCCCCCCCCCCAAGGATGAATAAGAATGCAAAAAATGACCCTGGAAAGCCCCACCCCCACCCCAACTGAACTGTCCTGGCCTCATGTGGAAGAAGAGGAACAGGAGGCTCACAGTGGTTCCTGCCCGCCTCATATGGGGCAAGGGCTGTCAGCTCTCCCCTCTGCCTTGTGAGGGGTGGGATACAACACACTGGATAATGCTTTATCATAGCGACAGCACCCATCTACCTTGTGCAGGGTGGGCTTAGGTCCTATAAAGTGGGAGCTACCATCTCGTAGCTGCAGCTGTACCACCCACCTTATGCAAAGTGTGGGCCACCAGCTCATAGTGGTTCCCACTCACCCCATGGTGGTCCCTGTTGGGGGGTTCCTCTCAGGCCATCATCCCACTAGGACTTCTCCCAGTGACCTTCATGGCCAATCCAACCCTGCTCACCTCGCATGCCACTTTAGCTTAGGATGCTATACCTATCCCTATACCTTTTTCTGCAATCTTCCCTGACTTACATAGTTATGGGGATGCCTTATGCAGTGTCATGTACCTATGCACCCTGTTGGGTGAGTGAATTGGGAACAGATCCTGAGCATGTGAGACATGGGTTCTCATGTGGCCTTACTCTGCTGTTTTGTTGTTGATCAGCCTGGTGTTGGGCAAAAGGTGGCTTTGCTTTCTTGCCAGCATTCCCCTGAGTCAAAACAAATGTCTTTTCCCAGTGTGTGTGGAGAGGGTGTTTGGAAGAAACATCTGTTGTGAAAATGATCTAAAATGATCTGTTGTGTATGATCTAAAGTAGATTGTTTTTATTATAAAATGAGTAATTTTATAGAATGGATAAATTATGATATGTATTGTTTTAACTGTTTGTAGTGCTTTTATGCTGTAAGCTGCCCTGAACCTGCTTCGGCGGGGAGGGCGGGATATAAATCAAATCAAATCAAATAAATGCTTTGTGAGCCTCCTACTGGACATTCAACTATGCTCCTTCCAAGACTTAGAGCTAAGTTGCCCTTAGGCATTCCCTTGGTGTATTCCACATATAAGGTGGTGGCTGCCTGATGTCAGTGGGTTGTGACTATATTGACCCACATCAGTTGGCTGTGTTGATATGGAGGCATTGATAGCAAGGGTAGGACTTTCTCTAAATAAATGAATTTTGTTAAAACATATATCTGACAGTACCCATGTCTAATAAATTCAGAGACTCCATCTTCTCTATGCTAGTCAGCAAACTCATTCTAAATATGAAACTGCCCAGCCATGCCTTTCTTTTGTCAACCTATTGTCTAGCATGAGACTTTGTAATTGAAAATGCTTGATCTTTAATGATTTTTATAATGTATTTGAATGCTTCATGTAGTTTTTTGAGTTCAACAGCAATAGAGGAAACATTAAATATAAATAGTGTGTCTTTTGAAAAGAATTGCTTTACAACTGTGGGTTTGTAAAGTGTAAGCGTTTTTGTTTTGTTTTTTTGCCTTTGCAAAAGGAATAGCCTTGATGTAGCAACCTTCCATTAATTTAAATATGACAATAACTTTGCATACCAAAAATTATCAAGTAAGGCTGCTCGGTTATTGATTATGGATACAATTTTATTTAAAACTAGAGGGGAAAGAACTTTCAAAACTGTCATAGCAATGAAGCTCTAACAATTCTTCCAAGCTGGACATTTATCTAGATGGCACCTAATGTTCCACCTGATATCTAACAAGTATAAGGTTTGTATAGGCAGGATTTATTGTCATTTAATGTAAAGGTAGAGTTTACAGATGTGCAAATGAGAGTATTACCGTTTTCGCACACAGCTTACCTCGCAGTCACAATCCTGTTCCCTCTGCAGCGTCCGATCGGATTTCCCACCATCTGCGCCGGAGTTACAGGAAGTGCCGCAGCTTCTGCGTAGCAAACGTAAACTGGGTTTTAGCGGTTTACGTTTGCTATGCAAAAGCTGTGGCACTTCCTGTAACTCCGGCGCAGATGGTGGGAAATCCGACCAGACGCTGCGAAGGGAACAGGATTGTGACTGCGAGGTAAGCTGTGTGAGAAAACGGTATATAATTTAACTCAGAAAAATCTATTCTAAAAGTGTATCAGAATAATGTCTGTGAAATTATACCATATAACAGAATAGAAATCTCTCTGACAGAACTATTCTTAGAAAAGGATGTTGTTAGTTTAACCCATACTTGAAACATATATATCCACTGTATTCTAATGTATTAGCACTTGAACACAGTAGACTCCAGCTTCATTCTACAGAAAAATTTTATTATTTTAACCCTTGATTTAGAGGGTTTCACTTACATTCTGATTAAAACTTTGTTGGTCTTAAAGGTGATACTTGACTCCTGCTTGATTTTAGAGGAGACCAGTGGAACATTACAACAGGCTCCAGTTTATTACTTTTCATGCCTAGGCCTGGTGATATGGACATCAATCTCCAATGCTGACATTTATTGCCTTTGCTATTTTTTCTGCCCAGTCAGCCCAGGATAACAATTGCCAGACCCTAACTTGCTATTCTTTTAATCTACTAAATCAGTTTCCACTATTTTGCATACTAGTTCACCGCCTACTCTCTATAGTTGTAGGACTGCTACATCTACATTCCATCTCATGTAAGGACTACATTCCATCCCATACTGTTGTCTGATGAAGTGTGCTTTTAGCACATGAACTCTTACATTGTGAACAGAACTTTGTTGGTCTTAAAGGTGCTACTGGACTCCAACTTTGTTCTATAGTTTATAATACAATAATGGTTGCCATAGGTACATTGATATTACACCAGTTTTTTTCTGACAGCAAATTTATAAAATATGAATGATCAATCTACATAAGTCATTAAAACTTGATGAGAACCAACTGATTTTTCACCACATTTCCATATGCAGACCAGCATGATGTAATGGCCACAGTAGATCTGAAATATCCAGGTTCATATCTCCATATTACCATGGAAGCTTGCAGGGTGACCTTGGGTTAGTCATTTTCAGCCTAACCTAGCTGACAGGATTGTTGTACAGTGGAGTAGAGAATAACAGTGTGCACCACCCTGAACACTACCCCGCCTCGGTGGGGTAGGGCGGGATATAAATCGAATTAAATAAATAAATAAATAAATAAACTCCTTGGAGAAAGGATAGGAGAACAATGTACTAAATAAATAAATAAAACTCTATAATGGTGCAGTAAAAAACACCTCACTTGACTGGATCACAGCAGTAACCAACAGATTTTTGTCATGTAGTAAATTATTACACTCTGACCTTTTCTAGGCAACAGTCTACTTCGTATGACGAAAAGCAAATGGCAAAACAAATTGATTAATATCTAAGATGTCGCAAAATGTCATGAGCTTTTTTCTATTGGTCAGCTGAGCAAACTTCAACACAGCTGATTCTTCAATGAGATGTAGTTCTGATCACCAGACAGCTGTACAATTATTCAGTAGCTGTTTGCATTGCTCTATTAAATGTTTCCCTCTCCAGCAATCCTCACCTCCCTCAGCCCCTTTGTCACCATACATGACCCTCCTTCACCATCCTACCCTCATTACCCTCCTGTCAATATTACCCTGAGTGTTTACGCATTCATCACTGTGGATTGTCTAGTCCTGAACTGGAGGCTCCCCAGTACCTGTCAACATGGCTTTTTTTTGTAGCAGGAACTCCTTGACATTTTAGGCTACACATCCCTGATGTAGCCAATCCTCCAAGAGCTTACAGGGCTCTTAGTGCAGGACCTGCTGTAAGCTCCAGAAGGATTGGCTCCATCAGGGGTGTGTGGCCTAGTATGCAAAGGAGTTCCTGCTACAAAAAACCCCCCTGCCTGTCAGCTTTCCCTCTGGTATTAGTTTAAAAGCTACTTTACCACCTTTTTGATATTAATCTTCAGCAGGCTGGTTACCTTTTGGCTCAAGTGAAACCTGTCTCTTTTAAACAGGTTTGTATTATCCCATAAAGTTCCCCAGTACCTAACTAATAGAAACCCTTCTTTTGGGCACCACTTCCTTAGCCATGCATTGAGACTTCTGATCTATGCCTGTCTAGGTGGACCTGTGCGTGGACTTGGTAGCAAGTCCGGGAATGCTACCTCTGATGTCCTGACCTTTAACTGTCTGCTTAGAAACCTATTTTTTCCCCTCCAGGACCACACAATTACATTTTTGAATGTCCTTAGTGTCAACTCTGTACTTGGAGCCTGATGGCTCCTTCCTCTATTTTGCCAGTTCTGAAATTACAGCTGGGTTCCCACTGATGAACATAGTGCAGTCCAATTGTTAAAATATTGGGGTGAATTCTTGGATGCAGGGCATTTTTCCATAATGGCCTGATTGTGAGTTAAGGCTGACTGCCAAACAGACTCATTAAAAAAAATTGTGACTACCTTACAAAAGACATCAATATTACCACTTTAAAAAATCTTTGGCACAATTCCAAGATAGTTAATTAAATTTAAGCCTAATTGTGTTCAATTATACACAGTATATTTCTGGGAACCATAACATTACATTAATGCTATTATTTCATTCCATGTTTACAGTAGAATTTGGACATGCTTAACTTTTATCTGAATCACATCCTCTTTACACACTGCACTGTAGTATTTTCAGATATACCAATTCACAGTCTTAACTGGCCTCCCTTGTAACAATTGTATGAGATTTAGCACTGAACAACAATATTGAAATTCAGTGTTGAGTAATTTTTCCTTCTCTGAACATAGAAATTATATTTCTATTTAGGTAACTGACAATATCCATCTATCATTTATGAAATAATCTCTTTGCTTCATAGCTCAGGAGAAGAATCAAATCAATCACACACAAATATGCTACATGACACCAAGAATATTTATCAGTACACACATTTTGTCAAGTAACTAAAGTCTACACTGTTAAAATGTATATAGACTACTGGTTTTGCTTTAACAGCTATTTAATGGTGATCATGACCAGTGCTGTTTACTGTAGTAATATATTTAACAAAAGTTTCAATGTGTGTGATATGGTAGAGCAGGATTCAAAGAAAAGTTGCATATTATTTTGCATATAGTATACAGTGACTTGTATACTATACTGGAAAATATAAAATTTGTCATAACATTAGTAAATTCTGATCATGATAATGAATTATACAAAGAGATGGATATCCACAGAAGGAGAATTTTGAATAAGCCTGGGTTGAGGATGGATAATGCACCCACTATGATATATTTAGAAATACATTGCCATTTGAAGATATTCAACATAAATAGGCATTGCAATATGATGTATTGCTCAAACCCCAGAATGAAATCATGTCAAATGAACTGTTCCATGCTAAACTAAACCCAAGGAGCATTCTGCTCCAATTGATTTCAAACCAATAACCCACAAGTGACTCTAGCTACCCTTCTTTGTTCTAGACCCATCTCAAGGAGTTTGTCCTGAAGTTTTTTTTCTTCTTCTATTCCCAGGCAGACCCCAAATCTTTTGCAACTTTGTCGTGACTTTGATAAAGTAAGATTTGAAAACAATGGATCAATTAAATTACAACTGACTTTGGAAGCTCAGGGACTATCCAGTCTGATAGTGTGAAAGGAGAAGAACTCTTACCAGTTCAACCCCAAAGAGTAAAACAGTTCGATTTGATCCCAAAGTAGCTAACTAAACATAAATTGTCATTTTATAGGAGAAAGCTGCATTGTCATGCTCACAGAAGAGTAACAAATGGGGGTAGCCAATAGCATTAAAAGATTCTGTTCACATGAAACAATATGATAGGCCACAGTTAACAATGAGCCCTTCACCCCAAATCATCTGCTGCACTCATACAAGCCATAGCAAACTTTCCTCATATCAACAGAAATCAGGAAGCATGATTATGGCAATGAATTGTTGACCATTTTCAATAAGAACAAAAATATAGGGTTTAGAACAGGAGTGTCAAACATGTGGCCTGGGGGCCGAATCACGTCCTCAGAGGGCTCCTATCAGGCCGCTGAGCAACTGGCTGTCATCTGCTTCCTTCTCCCTCTCTCTTGCTTCCTTCTGCATCACAGTTTGCTTTGCCAGGCTTGCTCAATCACATAGGAACTACAGAGCAAAGCCTCTACTTCTCCATTGGCTGAGGCTCTCCTTTGGAGAGGAAGGGAGGAGGAGACACCCACATCCTGGCCCAACAGGGTCTCATTCGTGTCAGATCTAGCCCACATAACAAATGAGTTTGACGCCCCTGGTTTAGAATGTACTATTACCTTTTCCTTCTTGAAGTATGCTATCCAATCATAACTTTCAAACAAAAATATCGAATAGCAGTATGTTTATGTAGGCCATAAGTGAACATGAAATTGACATGAGTCATTACCAATTGGAAGTTCTGGAAAATGGGTGCTTAAAATAATCATCACTAGATAGTTGCATTATCTCACAATTTGAAAAAAAAAATCCTCCATCCATTATTGGCAGATAAATAGAGCTCTTTCTTACAAGTTTCAGATCTAATTTTTAAAGCAATATACATAATTTAAAAGTAACTCGTAACTACTTCTCCCCAATTTGTGTAAATAATAATCAGCCTGTTTGAAAGCTGCTTTCTTTGATAATGCACATTGTTATGTACAATATGCAACACTTTTGTTTGCAACAGATAAATTATTCAATGAGCTGCTTCTTACAGTTTTGGTGCTTTTTAATGTGTCAAAAGTAAGCAATTAAATTTCTGTGATGTACATGCAAAAAAGTATGAGAAACATGAAATGTCTGACACATTTAGTTAATGTTTCTGTTCTGAAGCTTGATAGAGAAACAATACAAAAGGAAGACAAATATATTAATAGATGTGCATTTGTGAAACAGATATACAAAACAATGCTGCAAATGTAAGACTTGTTCTTTCTGTATAGCATATATATTTATTTTATTTATTTATTTTATTCGATTTTTAGCCCATCCTTCCTGAAGAACAGGTTCAGGGCAGGTTACATCATAAAAACAGTCAACAGTAAAAACAGTAAAAGACTAAAATTACAACAACTAAGATGGCAGATTCTGCTCACAGATGTGACCTATTGTCTAGGTTCAGCAAATCTTGTAGCGCTGGAATGGAATGAGGGAACGGGAGGCTGGTAACAAGTGACACTCACTGCCTCAGCTGAAAGCCTGGAGAAAGAGCTCTGTTTTGACTGAAGCAGATCCCGCAGGGCCCGGATCTCCATGGGGAGCTCTGTCAAGTATGCATATTTCTAAGTGCAATGATGGTTTCTTAAACAGAAAGCAGGCCGCTATTATCCACTGCCCCCCTTCCTTTTATAACATTTGGGCAAGCAGTAAATCCATCTAGCCCAAGGATGTTTACGCCACAGCCTGGCTGTGAGGTGCCTCTCCTCCACATTCACACAGATAGCTCTTATCAGGTCTGGAAGAAGTGTGAGAAAGGGAGATGTTTTTAATAGCCTGAATTCCTTAGTAATAAAATAGATACTATGTACTAACCTTTGAACCCGTGACTCAAACTGCATCTGTATACTATCCTTTGAAGTAATCCTATATAGTAACTGTGTAATCATGTATACGTCATTACTTCCAAGGATTCTGTCCTTGGTAAAGCTTCAGAGTTTCTACAATAAAGCAACTTTTGATTTAACAACAAAAGACTGATTATTGAGAAATATCGATGCTTGACAAGCTCATTCCACCAGGCAGGGGCCAGACTATAATGTTATTACCTGTATATTGTTAGCAACTGTGGTTGTCCAAATGGCTGGATGAAGTGGTAGAAAGTTTTTCAGAGTAGTCTAGATTCTCAATCAACGATATACCCTGTACTTTCAGCAAAAAAAAGTACAGGAGAAATGAGCACCTTCCCCCTTTTCCATTGTCTAAAGCAGGGGTGTCAAACATCTGGCCTGGGGGGCGAATCAGGCCCTCAGAGGGCTCCTATCAGGCCCCCAAGCAACTGGCTGCCATCTGCTTCCTTCTCCCTCTCTCTTGCTTCCTTCTGTGTAACAGCTTGCTTTGTTAGGCTTGCTCAATCACACAGGAACTAAAGAACAAAACCTCTATTTTCTCCATTGGCTGAGGAAGGGGAAGGAGGAAGAGCTTGCTTTGCCAGGCTATCGCAATCACACAGCAGAGCTACTGAGCCAAGCCTCTTTTCCTTCTATTGACTGAGGCTCCTCCCCCTTTTGGTCCCCTGGGGAAAGCAGGAAAGAGCCAGAGCTTCCTTTGCCCAGTTCCCTGGATCCCATGGGATAAATACAAAGAAAGCACCTTTAAGTCCAATGAGTGCTAATGTTTTAAGCACGTTTTAAGTTTTTTTTTCCTGTGTCCTTTATGAAGTATATATCCCTGCTATGTAATCTTAAATAGGTACACATATGGCCCAATCCAACATGGCCCGGCCCAACAAGGTCTCATTTATGTCAGATCCAGCCCTCATAGCAAATGAGTTTGACACCCCTGATCTAAAGTATTCTGTACCTGCGCCATGTTTGGCAGCCAAGGATACAAATAGTTCTGACTGGGCAGGGGCTATATTTGTGCTTGTGGGAGGAAGCTGGATAATATGCCTTCCCTACCAAGACCAACACATCCTCTTCATTCCTTTGAAGTCCATGATCTGATCATTCAGCCTTGACTATATCTTCAGTGATGCTTGATCAAATGCCAGTTCAATAGGCGGTCCAGAGACAGGTTACAACTCTACAACTGCTCAACAAACTTTATTCAAACGGATCGTATATTCTCTTACTGCTTTCCCATAGTATCCTCAGCCCTATCCACTGCTGCCACCTCCCCTCTCCATCTGATATTTGCCACTATGTTTTACATACCATATTTACTCAGAAGGAAAGCAACCCTGAATGTAAGACAACCCCTTTAAAATGCTGTATACACATACACACAAAATTACTATTGGACATAACTTTAACTTGTTTGCAAATGCAACATAAACCCAGCTTTTTGATGACATACCTGTGAAAAAGAACTAGTCTTTCATGTCAGTAAGTACTGTAAAACATTTATATATCACAGTTAATAACATATAGTTGTTACATTCTCTCTCCCTCTGTCCCTTGCAGATACCCGAGCTGACATTCTGTCGTGGCCAAGGCAGGTAAGCTGATTGGATCAGGAGCAATCAGTGCATGGGTATTTTCACACTGCCTCATGGCAAATGTAGGTAATATATGATGCCTCCTGAATGTGCAGGAACAAAGAGGAGAGTGGGGAACTGTGAGAAACCTGTGTTCAAAAAGTAGGTCACTCTAATTACCCAACTATGACTTTAGGGGATTCATGCATTCACCAGTTATTGAGAAAGTTCATAAAACAACGGCTTATTGAAAGCTGCAACAAGTAAATTACAAATACAATTTGCTTACTAAGGTACAACCTGCCATTGATTGTAGTGTGTGAAGCAAGTTACACAGAAAAGCCTGAAGAAGCAGGTGCTATACAGGCACAAAGCTTCTTGACATGGTGTCTGGTGGGAACAGTGAGCAAATCAGTGATGCAATCCAGTGAGGGACACAACTCACAAATAAATGAGTAGTTCAAATGTTAGTTAGTTAGTTTTTATTCTTATATCCCGCCCTCCCCCAAAGGCGGGCTCAGGGCGGCTCACAGACATGGCGTGCCATGATTTAGTTAAAACAAATAAACAATGATTTAAGAACAGTTCAATTACATAAATTAGTTAAAATGTCAATCCCTTTTTTATTTTTGCTAAGTCACAACATCTGAAAATAGAATGAGAAATATAAGGTTAGATCCAGACTAGATTTTCTATTAGTTGGAGGCTCTTCCTTCAGCCACTACAGCCCACTGATCTTTCCCAATACATTGCTCTTGGGGAACAGGAAACCATTTTGGGGAGCTCAGCTCAGCAGACTGCCACAAGAAAGGAGAGGCAAAAAAAAAAAAAGTTAAATTCCACTGATTTTAGTTCCTTATATTGACATAAACCAAGTTTGGATCCAACCCTTAGCTACTGAGCATATTTCCCTTCACTGCTTTGGAAGAAAGAATATTCTCTCTTTAGTCCTCACAAACTTACTTTTGTTTGATCCTGTCTGTGATCTGATGGACCTTTACAGTATCTCAGTGATTCCAGTAACTCAGATATTACTGTCAGGACACCAGACTTCAGCTCATTATTTTAATATGCATCATTTTAATTATAGCTACAATCCACAAACACAGTTCAAGCACCATTCTTGTCATAGTACACAATAGTTGTGCAGTAGAAATGCTTAGAAGCTCTCATAAAAATTTAGACAATCATCAATTTGGCTTAAACATTGCTGCTGCTAATAAAGTTTTGAGTTATGCTAGTATGTAAACCATGTAACTTGAACAAATGTGCCTTTTAACATTTTCCTGAGAAGTATCTTTTTTTCTAATTTTCAAAGGCACTAGGTGGCTGTTTGAGATGTTATTTACCTATGAGAAGAGTGCAATACATTATTTTAATAGGATCATGATGCATTGTTTAAAAATGTAAATATTTTCTCTGCCGAAAAGCACTGGAAATACAAATGGTTGACTTATTACTCACCATCATTCTAGTAGCTGGCTACAATTTTTATGTTTCAGAGCCCATATTTTGTGACTTACTTAGCTGCTTAAGTACACATCAAAATCAGTAAGGTTTTTAAAGATGGGACAAATGCGAGTATGTTTTACATATAAGTATATCAAAGCAGAAATTATCTGCAAATTTTCTGAAATTATTGCAATATCAAACTCCTTTACTGAATTCCGTATTAGTCACTGTTCTTTATAAAATCAGTATGGTGCAGTGGTTAAGGATGCCAAATTAAGAGCAGGTCCACATTCTGCCATGAAACTTTTGGTGATCATGGCTCACACTCTTTCAGCATAGCCTACCATACAGGATTGATTTAAATATAAAATAAAGAAGGGAAGAACCATGTGCAATGTCCTGATTTCCTTAGAGGAAGGCAAGGAGGAATGAAAATATATTAAATAGATTATAAATTAGTCATAGCCATGTAGCTATGGTCACATGGAAGTAGGTTTGCAACTTACAAATACACACCTGAACAGCATACTCAAGATTCCTACAGCACATACATTGCCTCCAGGTTTTGATGCAGTAATTCAGAGCAAAAGATGTCAGTTATAAGAGACTGTTAAATAAACACAATATTGCAAGAGTGCTAATCTTTTAACCATGTTTTATTTTTTAAGTTTTTTAAAATATTTAATTGTATTTGTGTGTCTACACATGGTGCAGCCTGACAAGATCTCATTAATGTCAGATCCGTCCTTCATAACAAATGAGTTCGACACCCCTTGTTTAAAGCTTCTATTCTATGCCAGTTCCCTAATCAAAACTACACCACCACCCCCAGGCCTCCACCCAGTTTATTTTAAGCCTGAGTAGACAAGCACAGTATCTTTTCCTGATGGGACTAAAAGCAACCTAGGAAATTTCAGTCACAAAAATTAACTTGCCTCCCTTTCCCAGCACCACAGTTCATTCTCACACACACAGAGGATTTTTTTTAAGAGCTTCCCAGGTAATAACATAACCAATCTGCCTTGTATACTCACCATGGCTCACTGTATGAACCATTTCATATAGAAAAAGGAAAAGACAGTGGGTCAGAATTGACAACAAATTAGGCTGAGACTCATGGTCCACTCCTGATGCCAGCCTAGCAACACCTAAGCTACACATGCTCTCTAATAGATCAGAATCAATGAGCACAGTAAGGCCAATAACCTTAGGGTAAAGCTGTAAATCTATGGAAGCCTTATTATTTTCCAGCAAAACTGTCTCTTCTATTCTTTTTCCTTTATATCTTGTAGCCTGGAACTTCATTGTTTGCTCTGAATGACACTAGGACAAAGTCAATTACAACTTTCAAAGGGGACAGTCTAGTTATTGTTTATATTTCTTTCCAAATTCTCAATGGCTGCAAAAATCTCTAGACTTAGGAAGCATGTCTGTTTTCTTTTATATATGATCGTGCATTAAAACAGTTCACACGGTGCAGTCTTTGCCAGATATCTTTCATTAGTTTCTCTGCACAATATCATGGAAACGCTAAAACTGTGGTTTGGTGATAGAGTTTTTGAACTTGTCAACCTTTAAAAAATAATTTCAGAGTGTTTGAGGGGAAAGCAGCGTGATCCACAATGAATGGTTTTCAAAGTCCATGAAACTCTTTAAATAGCTCAGAGACCTCCTACTGTTCATGTTTTATTTGTGAACAGAGAGAGAAACTTGGTTCATTTCAACCTACTTCATGTTGTTATTTAAACTGGAAAAAACATACAAAGTATAAAAAACTAACAGCAATCTTGTAAAGAGATTGTCAGCATGCAGGCTGATAGTCGTTAATGGCATTTATTTAACTATTGAAGTATGGGTAATAGCAGCAGGGTTTATAAATTCGTAACTATCTGTTGCATATATATTTCTAGATTAATAGTTTAATCTCAGTCAAACTGTGGCATTTTTCCACTTTTTTGTATTATAATACCCTACTTGAATCACCTGCTTCTGTTCCTCCATTTGCAGTATACAATTCCCGGATTATCTGTACATTTGATACTCCTCTCTCAGTCTTCATCTAGATCAATGGTTCAGACGTGGGGCTATGAATATTTACTGTGTGTAGTGTACAGTGTGTTGTACTGTATGAAGATGAAAAAAATTGTTCATCTAAAATATAATGTGTGAAGGGTTTTAAGAATGCTGATTTACATACACTCATTAAATTTCATCTTGTAGAAATCAAAGCAGTTCTATCGACTTTAGATTAACTAAACTAATCTGCACCAGATCAATGTATCTCTTTAAGTCTTAAATATCCTTATTAATCAGAATTCTGAAATAAAAACAGTATGCCATCTGATACAATCCCTTGCTATGAAAGAGAATTTAACAACTCTTCACCTGTGAAGACCTGTGAACAGCAAGGGTTCCACAAGGTGTTACCAGAAGATCTTCTTCAGTTAAAATACTGCTCTGTACCTATTGCATAGGTGGCACAGGGTTTATGGCACAGCTGGACAAAAAAATCTTGCTGTAAAATATAGTCAGGCCTGTAGTTTTGCCTGTCTCTCCTACACTGGGATGCTGACTCAGCCAACCCAGTTCAACTGGAAACAAACAAAATAAGCTCAAGGCACAGGTGGGGAACAGGATGAAGCAAAATGTGGAGCCTTCCTCCAGCCAAAGGAGTCTTCCATGAATTTAAGTGGTTCTTCCTCCGATAAAAGAACCACTTAAATTAGAAGAAATCTGTTTGGGCTGCAGGAATTTCCTCCAGCCTAAGGTGAGATACATATCACTATATGGTAAAGTTGTCTTTTGTGATGCCCTTGCCTCCAGTGAAGTATGGTGCTCAAGCAAATACTAATCTGTCAAGACAGAGGCCATTTTATAGGTATCTTCTAGTTTGTTCCAACTTAAAATACACAGTTTTTTGATCTGACTCCACTGTTCTACACAGTTCTCTGATTTACTGAGGTGCTAGTCATTCCCCACATTAGCAGATATTCAGCAAGGGTGTTCATCCAGGCCTGTAATTTGGCTCACTTAATTTAGCTGTGGATCTTGGGGGGGGGGGGATTTGCTCTCACCTCGAAGATTCCATTGACACTGTCCAGTGATTTCTTGAGGTCAGGGTACTATGGCCTGAAGTTTTCTATAAAAGTGGTTCATGAGAAGCATTATGTCCTTAACCTTTACTCTCCATGCCGCCTAGAGGATATCTGTATTATGCTCATGGACTCTCTGCTTCCAGAATCATATGCTTTGTACTAGGACTCCAGTAAAATGTAGCTAGTTAGCTTACTTGTTTTTCTGTGGGTTTTTTTACTACCGTTGAACTATATGCCTTATTTTTTAACTTTTTTTCTTGAATTGCTTCAGTAAAGCTCTGTTTTGCTTCAGTGTGTGTGTGTGTGTGTGTGTTACGCTGTGAGTTGTTAGGACTAACTTAGTTATGTTACTGCACCAAGGCAGAGTCAGCCTTGAAATAATTCCCAAATCAAACCAGCTTTGTTGTTGTTCAGTTGCACAGTCAAGTCTGACTCTTTCCAACCCCATGGACAAAGTCATGCCAGGCCCTCCTGTCTTCTATCATCCTCTGAAGTCTGCTCAAATTTGTACTAGTTACATCAGTAACGCTGTCCAGCCATCTCATCTTTTGCTGTCCCCTTCTTCTTTTGCCTTCTGTCTTTCCCAGCATCAGGGTCTTCTCCAGTGAGTGCTCCCTTCTCATTTGGTGGCCAAAGTATTAGAGCTTCAGCTTCAGCATCTGACCTTCCAGGGAACAGTCAGGGGTGATTTCCCTTAGGACTGACTGATTTGATCTTCTTGCAGTCCAAGGGACTCTCGAGATTCTTCTCCAGCACCACAGCGCAAAAGCATCTATTCTTCTGTGCTCGGCTTTCCTTATGGTCCAGCTCTCACAGCCATACATTACTACTGGGAATACCATCGCTTTGACTTAACCAGCTTTAGACTTCCCTAAAAGAACCACTTCTGGGCTGTATGCCCCAAGCTTCCAAAGTCATTATCTACTTTCTGACAGTAACCAGTATGCCAGGTGAATGAAAAAGCATTTTATGAGCTTAAAGTTATTTTATCTGTTTCAGGATATACTTGAGATACCATTTAAGATTGTCAAGAATTATATACAAATCTCTTTTATTAAGCAAAACTGATTAAATCTTCTCTACTCTGTGTCTCTCCTGCTTTCTCTCTCTTTGCTGAGTCCCCCTCTGGTACTGAACTCTTAAAATGTCTCTTCCCATCATAGCACTGAGTTATTTCTTCTGTCTCTCACCTACCTATCCCAACACACTAACCTGTGGGCCATGACTGAAATGTCAGAATAGAAATGATTATTTCATCTATCCAACTCTATAGTCAAAACACAAAGAATTTCTTTGGTCATCCAATTGTTCTAGAGGCTTCAAAGCTTATTTCCCCACCAACCAGTACTATAAAGTTTAACTAATAATCTGTTCTTCTAATCCCAGAAGGGTTAATGTGTTTTAAACACAGAGAGAGAGAGAGCTGGAGACCTGCAAAGACTTTCAGGGGCATCTCATTTTCCCCTACCCACTACTTCCTCTTTTCCTTCCCCACAGCCACTCCCCTTTTTCTGCTTTCTCCTCTCCTTCTCAACCAGCAGCTAACCCACCTTTATCCTCCCTTCCATCTTCAGATTTCTTTCCTTCTTTCCCCCTGCAGCCTTTACCTGGAAAAGTTGTGGTTCATTTGTGTGATACCTAGTGGACCAGGAACCTACAAAGTTTTGTAGGGCATGCCTCACTTACCCAGGTATCCAGCTCTCTGTACTATTTCCTCTTTCCCTCCTCTTGGAAACTCCAATATATTCACCTTTTCCTGTTTCTTTCACTACTTCCAATCCACCAACTATCCAATCTTTTCTCTTCTTCAGCTATATTTATCTCACCTTTCTCCACAATGGGGATCTGAAGCAGCTTGTACCATTCTTCTGTCATCCATTTTATCCTTACAATATCCCTGTGAGATGGGATATGTTGGTAATCGTGTGACTGACTCAAGGTCACCCAGTAACTACCATGGCAGAATGGGGGTCCTATTCAGAACCTCTAATCAATACACAACAGTGGCTTCCTTGCATGACTGCTATTAAACATTAGTGGGCATCTGGGTTTGAATCCTCCTTCAAAGGCCAAAACAATCTTGGAAAGGGGTCTGCCCCCTCACCCTTCCTTTTACTGACAGCAATCAAGAACTGAAGACTTGAAATATTGTTCTGATTGCCTAGAAATGCCCACAGAGGGCATTCATTTGTGTGTCTGTGTATTAAATTAAAATTTTTCCTCTAAATGAGCAATCTTGTTTGTTCAAGATTCCACTCACTGGATTTAAATATCCAGAGGTTTTACACACTGAGAATTAGATGTGCTGACAAGCAGAAGACCTACAAGGACCTGCTGTGCTAACGCAATTTTCCCTCCCTTGCTATTTCATCTTTCTCTTCCCTGAAAGCTCCCAAAGCCTATCTCCTTTTCATGTTTCTTCTCTCCTTTCCACCTACCAACCTAGTTTTATCTGCTCCTGTCTTCAGCACTGTGGGAAACGGCAAGGACATGTAGGAGCCCCTCACATTCTCCATCCCCACACTATTTCCCCTTTCCCTCTAGGCAACTCCTATATACTCACTTTTTCCTACATCCTTGTCTCCTTCCCACTCACTAATCTACCTTTAATCTCCTTCCCATCTTCATCTATGCTTATAATTTAATTCATTTATACTCCACCTTTTTCCACAATGGAGACTCAAAGCATTTAAACTTGGGTCTTCAAAATTCTAGTCTAAAATTGTAACATCTGCACTACACTGGTCTCTGTGGGATGACTGCTGTTGAAACAAGCAACTTGTAGTAAGCAGCCAGGTCTGGGTGAATTATGCAGGTTGGGTAGCACTAGTTGCCTGGTGGTTGCTCCTCGGACTGGCCACAATGAGTCTTCCCTCAAAGGCCAAAATAGACTAGGGGCCTAATCCCTAATTCTGCCATTTACTGTCAGAAACTGAGACTTGAAGGCTGGCAGTACTATTGTGGCTGTTTAGAACCCCACAGGGACTAGAGAGAGGGTATTTCTTACAGCTACATACAATACTCCTATTATTATTTATTATTATTACTTCTATTATTTTGGTGTTTAACTCCCCCCCCCCCCATACATTTTTTTCACTTTCAGGTTTTTATGCAAACCTGAGACTTTTCCGAGGTTTGTAGAAAGATCTGTCTTGTATGTTCATGGATCCGTTTTCTGGATTTCAGTACCCTCACATAAGGCCATTAGATATACCATGCAACAATATATGCTTAGTTCTTCCTTCACAAGTTTAGAATTTTTTGCACATCTCCAGCAGACTGTTTTAAAACATTCTGATCATCTGCATTTTGCATTCCTCCAGCGTTTCCCACTTTTAAGACCAAAAATCTTGTGCCACCAGTTTTATGAATATTCTTTGAGTGTTTAAAACTCAAAATTGTTATTCCATGATCACAGGAATCAAATATTCACCAACTTTTATCTCATTTATCATTTATAGTATATTTTCTTGGGAATAGATCCAAAACCATCTCTGCCTTTTGTGATTGCTCAGCAAAATCAGAAGGAAATAACTCTGTTTTACTCCAAAATAACCTTTGATATTCATTTCATAAGGCAGTGCCAGGGTAATTGAAGTCTTCATGATTAATGATCTGTCTTTTCACAAGTATTGCCTATGCATACAAACATTTCCTGACCTGTTGCTTTTGTATTGTTCTACATATTTATGTATAATCCTTTATAAAACAGCTTGTATCTTTCCTGCAGGGCTGGCCCTAGACTATCTAGCACCCTAGGCAAGGCTAACATCTGGCACCCCCCCCCTCCCCACACACACACACTGATAACCAATTTTCAAAAACAGATGAATTGTGGGGAAAATGAAAAGCACAAAACTTGAAATTGCCCCCTGACCTGGATAGCCCAGGCAAGCTATCCAGGTCAGGGAGCAATTTGGATGGGAAACTTCATTGAAATAATAAAGTTGGGAGGGCGGGCTCTATTCAGCCACCTGTCTGAATATCCTCCAGCCCCAGTAGAGGTCAATCACCAGAGGTTGACATGACTTCCAGGTGCATGCACACACAAAAAAAAACCCCAGGAAAACAACTTAAAATTCTACTTTTTAAACAATCCTTGATTTTCTTTCTCAAACAGCAAGCAGTTTTTAGCACACAAATCAGAAATCATTCTGAATAATCCTGTGGATCACAATGTTACAATTTATGTCTCTTGAACATATTTTTTTCTTTGCAGATTTTGTCCTTTAGGCCAAGTGCTGATGCTTGAAAAAGCGAAATATTTTGACAAGCAATAGTCTCTAGTTCCCACACTCAACACTACTTGCAAAGGGGAGAACACATTAAAAACCATCTAGGGTATACACAGCCTCTTCCATCACAAGCCTCTTCCATCACAAATCCACTGCCTGCCTTAAAATCTGGATAGCTGAGAATGAGAAAGGGTTATTGTTGTTTTACCATTGAATTATTAGACCCCTGTAACTCTGCATCTAAACAATATTTATTGAACATGACTGTATTATCTCAGCACCAAAACAGCAAAGGCAACTTTCTCAATTATTCCTGGAGCCCCAAAAGCAAGTGTGTAGAAGACTCAAAACTATCTGAAGAAGTCCAAATATCAAACAGCATAAGAACAAGACAAGCAGTAAGATCACTTTCCGTAAAATAGAGCAATCAAAAACCTAACTTCCTCACCATCCTTAGAAAAACCCAATCCCAAGAGAGCAACAAATGTACACTTCTATGACTTTCAGGTATGATAAAATCTACACAAGCAAAGTATGTTTTTAATGTATATATGTTTGTTAATAGTCCACCTTTCTCACTGAGACTTCGCAGAGTTCATTTATATTGTACACATATATTAGTCCAGGCTACTTGGCAACCCTGAAAGGCATAATTACACAAGTCTTCCAGAATGCAAGTTTCAGGCATAACAGCCAGCAAGGGAGAAATTTTAGCCAGACATTTTACATGTCAAAGCAGCTTCTCTCTCTTCCTAGCCAGCTGATTCTCCAAGACTCTTACCTGGGGGGACGGGGGTGGAACAGACAATCAGAACTCCCCAACCTTTGTTAAAAGCAAATATCCAAAGCAAGACTCTCAAAGGTTCATGCACCAAAAATTTTGTTAACTTCTAAGGTGCTACTGGACTCAAATCTCACACTTCTCCAGTAAACCAGTATCACCACCACTGGAAACTAAAAGCAAATAGCAGCTCATTGTTGAGACTGCAGTGTGAGAAGAGAAGGGTCTTAATCATTCCACCCCCTTGTGGTCTGTCAAGTCCTTGCCATGTTTTATGCTCCAAGAACTATATTGTGTAGAAGTCGCTTGCTATCCCCCTCCCTGCTTTGTTGCATTGCTATCTGTACTACTTGTTACTGAAGTTTAGGCCGGCCGAGACAATCAAGGGGAGGGACGGTGGCTCAGTGGTAGAGCATCTGCTTGGGAAGCAGAAGTTTCCAGGTTCAATCCCTGGCATCTCCAAAAAAGGGTCCAGGCAAATAGGTGTGAGACCCTGGAGAGCCGCTGCCAGTCTGAGAAGACAATACTGACTTTGATGGACCAAGGGTCTGATTCAGTATAAGGCAGCTTCATATGTTCAAGGTCAGTTGCGGAAATAGTGACATCCCTAGGAAGTTGAATTTCCTAGCGAACGCCTTATCCCACCTACCACAACATGAAAGCAAAAAGCCTACCACAACACAAAAGCAAAAGAGTGGTTGTGGTAGACTCACTGTTTCCCCCTGCCCACCTAAGCACCTTAGCCACCACACAGAGTCAAACCGCAGACCACCTTAAAGGCATGGCCAATTACACCTTTCTCTCCTGCCTTCATGACACAGTAGGGCAACACCCTCTGGGGCCAGACTTGTACTTGACGCAGGTGCCAGATGGGTTGCAGCTCAAAGACAACAAACTATTCATTCTGGAAGTCCTCCAGCCCCAGGTTGGGGGGGCACTCCACCTTATTCAAAGACAATTTTGGTGGCCGAGAGATGTTTCCCAATACATTTCCGCTTGCCCCACCAGCATCATGGCCAAGAAATGGGGGGGCAAGCCCCCGAGGTTATTACAACCCCATCCTATTCCCTTGTGATGTTGGGAATGTATATCGATTGACTTTATTACCAACCTTCTCCCTTCCCAGGGAAAAATGGTGATTTGGGTGGTGGTGGACACTTTCTCAAAGCAAGTACATTTTATCCCCTGCAAACAACTCCTTACAGCCAAGAAACTGGCTCAGCTGTTTATGCAGCACATTGTTCAGATCCATAGCTTTCCAAATAAGGTCATATCCGACCGCGGGCCCCAGTTCGTTGCCAACTTTTGGAGTCACCTGTGTAAATTGACTGGGATTGAGCAGGGCTTAAGCTCCGCTTATCACCCCCAGACGGATGGCCAGACGGAACAGACTAACGAGGTTCTGGAACAATTCCTCCGCTGTTATATTTCTTTCCAACAAGACAACTGGGTGTCCCTCATATTCCCTTTGCTGTTCACAGTGCCACAAATGCTAGCCCATTCCAAATTGTATATGGCTATGAAGGGAAACTATTTCCAGAATTAACCCCTAACCCCACCGCTTCTTCGAACTTTATTGACTGGTGGCAGAACATTTCAAGGGGGTGGAAAATCATCCAAACCAAGCTCAATTGAGCTAAAGACAGCTATAAAACTCAGTTTGACAAAAACAAAACAAAACCTGTAAACTGTGGGATTTACAACCCGGAGATTCTGTGTCCGCCAAGCACCTTCCCAATTCACAACAGTCTAAAAAAACTGGATCTTAAGTATTTGGGCCCTTTTCCAATAATAAGTGGGTCTTGACATGGTCTCCCTCACTGAAGTAAGACTGAAGAGAGAGAGAGATGTAGCTTTGTTCCCAATTTACAATGAACTATGTACAATCTGAGCACATCATGGGCTTGATACTTCTTTGCACATATATTGAGTAATTCTTACATCATGTTAAATGCATGTACAAGCTGAGCATGTGACTAAAACCTCCTATTTCTCTAGGGATCAGTCCCCAGTTTCATTTGTCAAGCCACTCCATGTTGGCTCTTTCTCACTCTGCAGGTTGGGTGTCTTTTCACAAGTAACATGTGAACTGGGCTCATGTGTCTTGATTTTCCAGGTGGGTTTTATTTATTTCTTTTAATATCGTTGTACTTACATGTGTAGGCATGTGTGTGCATGTGCTCATGGTGGGTCTCTCTCAACAGCTCTGCATGGCTCCCAAGCTTTCCCCCCAGCACACAACTACCCACACACAAGTGGTCATCAAAACTCCTGCAAAAAGGTGACCCACAGCTGCCACAAGCAATCGGGGACTCCATATGCCTCGAATGTACCCATGGGCGCATCTGCACCACAACTGGGGGAAAGCGCAGCCATGGCACTCAGCCTAGAAAGTGACTGCTGATCACCCAGACTAAGCATGCATCCTCAGGGCACCCTATCTAGGTGGAAAGATGTCACAGAATTTGTTTTTTTAAAAAAAAAAAAACACTTTTATTTCCCCTTTCCACTTCTTCCCAGGGCATCTTTTGCCCTTCAGGGGTTGAGAAGTGCAGCTGCAGCTGCTTCCTCATGCCTTGATCCCCAGAAAAGTCCAGAAAAGTCCAGAAAAGATGCCACCTCAGGGGGCAAGGACAGGTTGGCCTTACCTGCCACTCCCACAGTGGCCAGTGTGACTCCTTGCCTCTCCGCTCCTGAGGTTTGTCTTCCTCCTGTCCCTTGGCAGCTTTTATTCCCGGCCCATCTTTCCTGCTTGCATCTGCCATGCCACCACTAGCCTGCAAGCACCCTTCCTTGCTGCTGTGGCTGGCTCTTCTCATCCATGTGCACGCTCCCCTGCAGCCAGGCAACCACATATGCTGCTGCTGCCATCTCTCTCTGCTGCTGTTGTGCATGCATAGCACGGTGCTGCACAGTTTACAGGGAAGCCTGAGAGAGAAGCAGGTTAGCAGCAGAGGCATGATGCCACTAAGTCATGTGAGGGTATCTAATTCAGCAACTCCCAAAGTCCTGCACCCTTGATGATCACCTATTCGCATAGTGTCAGGGCCAGGCCTGCTTTCCTGTCATTTACTTTCATTTAAATTCCATCCGATGTGGCACACTGCTTACACAGAGATTACAAATTCTCCCCCCTCCACTTTAAGAACTGTGCTGTCTTTTTGTAGTGCTTTCTAGAGCTCAATTTGGGGTTTTGGGGTGGAAGCCACAATGGGGCATTGTTTCCTTTTTCCAGTCCAATCTTGTTTTGAACTGTTTGGGACATATGACAATGTACAGGCAACCAATGTTCTGCAGTTCTGAATGGTTTAATCAGCTTTTGCCTTTTCTGCTGTGCTTGTTTGTGACTGAGTAAGGTAACAGAGGTATTCCCAGTTTATGGACTATTTGTTGCTCAATTTGGCAACTTCTCTCAATTCTACATTCTCCATTTTCTACAGTTTGTCTTTTTCTAGGTAGGCACAAAAATGCACATTGAGAGCACATGCTACTTCAGACACAATGGTCACATTCACTTTATTATCATATTCACTTTTGATATGAGACAATGATTTGACTTTTCTAACTTTCTCATTGTTAACATTTCTCCTGAATATATATTCACATAACAAGACCAAGAGATCACCGTGTCATGGAAAACATGGATTTGTAAGATGTTGAACAACAGACTTTATATGGCCTCATGCCTTGTTTGTTTTATATCAATATTCCTTCTGTCCCAATTTTTCTTTCTAACCTGTGCCAATGTGAGTTTTTAATACCCCCTTTTCTGCACAATATTATTCATGTGTTAAATCACAAATCTTACTATATGAAGTATATTCTGAAGAAAAAGTTCACCATTTCAGTACATTTCAACCGTCATATTTTTTTTCTCACCCACACATTTACTTTTAAATAGTAGCATTATAGGTGCAATCGTGCAAACATTTACCTGGAGAAATTTAGTTTGCAAATTGACTGTAGAATTCTCTCAGTATAGGATGTGAATAATTTGACTCTTGAGGAATTTTGTCCTACATCCATGTCATGGACCAGTCAAGCCTAGCAGAGCAAACGGAAGCTGAAGACTCCTCCAAGGAAGAGTTAGCCAGCAGACATGACCCCAACCCACAGCCAGTGGCAGAGGTACTGCAGGTGGAGGCAGTCTCTGGGAACCCAGACATAAATCCTCAGCCAGGAACCAGCACACTGGCCCATCAGCCCCCAGCTAGCAACAGAGAACCAGTTGTCACTCAGTTCATGACGCTCCTCACCACAGCTTCATGAATGCCAGAGGAGGAGACACCTGCAAGACAGATAGTGGAGTGCTCAACTGGCAAAATATCATTGGCCAAGCAGCAAAAGTGAGGATGAATGCTTGCAGGAGCAGGACTGAAACAGCCGGCATGTGCATAATGCAATACAAGCTGCTGAGCAGCATGGTGCTTAAAAGCAACAGAGAAGAAAGTGGATGTGTGGAAGCAACTCACCTGATAGTTACTGACCATGCTGCCTGTGTTCTGGATGGTTCTCCACATCTCTGACCCTGGCCTGTACCTTCATATTTTTTGCTGTCAGATTGCCCTTCAGGTTTGTAGCTGATAGTAGGGATGGGCACAAACTGAAACATGAATCAAAATTTGTAACAGATTTGTAACAAATTTTGCTCTATTTATGGTTTGGGAACTGAAGTATGTGAAAGGTCCACAGTAATAGATTTCCTTGAACTTCTACGGGTTCATGCCAGTTTCTGGCCAAAGCAGAAAAGTGGGATGTCAAGGAACTGTTTAAGTCCCTGTTTTCTGCTCCAGCAAAAAGCTGCAAAAATAGCTGGGCAGCTGGGAGTGCTCCTCACTGCTCAGCTGCTTTGGGCTTTCTTGTGCAGTCCTTTTTAAGAACAAGATAATGTTACTGGAGACAACTAATGAAAAACAAGAATGAAATATAGAAAATAACAGAATGCATTGTTACTTTTAAAAACCCAGTAAAACTCTTGGGTAGTTATATAACAGGACAAAGGAAAAACTTACATAAAGACAACTCTCCAAAAGATAGATAGATAGATAGATAGATAGATAGATAGATAGATAGATAGATAGATAGATAGATAGATAGATAGATAGATAATTTTATTTATATCCCGCCCTTTCCGCCGGAGCAGGCTCAGGGCGGCTAACAACATCATTCAAATTTCCAAAAGACTGGGCAGTTATAATTGAAGATCTGCAAAGATGGGGAAAATGGAATATAGAAATATAGAAAATAACAGAATGCATTGTTACTTTTAAAAACCCAGTAAAACTCTTGGGTAGTTATATAACAGGACAAAGTAAAAACTTACATAAAGACAACTCTCCAAAAGACTGGGCAGTTATAATTGAAGATCTGCAAAGATGGGGAAAATGGAATATAGAAATATAGAAAATAACAGAATGCATTGTTACTTTAAAAAACCCAGTAAAACTCTTGGGTAGTTATATAACAGGACAAAGTAAAAACTTACATAAAGACAACTCTCCAAAAGACTGGGCAGTTATAATTGAAGATCTGCAAATATGGGGAAAATGGAATTTTCATGGCTAGGCAGAATCTCTGCCATTAAAATGAACATATTACCAAAGCTTTTTTGTTAAAATGCTACCAATTGATATAGATGAAAAGGGTTTTTAAAAAAAAAATTGACAGAGAATGATAAATAACTTTATATGAAACTGGAAGGAACCAAGAATAAAATATTATGGGGGGGAGGGGAAGAGGAGGTTTGATGGTACCAAATATTCAATTATACCACCAAACAGCTGCATTGGATCTCAGACTGAATTATAAATCCAAAAAGGAGGAATATTAAACTAGAAATACTTGATACCAAAGAAGGAATCCACAATTATTTATGGATTAAGAAGTCATTAAAAACTATTCAAAGACAAGATGGCAGTCATACCCTGAGACACAGACTATTAAGAATATGGTTTCAGTGTAAAAATAAAATCAGCCCACCCACCTCACAATTGACATCTCCAACTGATGCCTACTGCGATAGCTGTGGAATAACTATATAGCCTATGACTATATGCTGAGACAAGAAAATATTAAATCCTGGCAAGAAGTTCAAAATGAAGGAAAGAACATCCTGCAGCTAATATATTATCAAATGGGATCCAAATACAAAGAACAAATAGTAAAAGAAGTTATTTAAGAGAGAAAACGGTCTTTGAACAATTAATCACAGGTGACTTAAAACAGGAAAAATTATTAAAATTATTAAATTAAATTATTAGGAAAATTAAATGCTATTGAAATATGAAATAAAAACAGCAACTGAAAGACTTTGAAGAGAACATTTCTATGAGCCAGTGGGGAAACATGGACAAAAGAAATTAAATTTTCTTAAACATTAAGGGAGGATTGGTATAAAAAGTTTTTCAGATGGTATATAATGCCCAAAGAGATCACAAAAACTAGTAATGTTTATAATGAGAAGTGTTGGAAATGTCAGTGCCCAAATGCAATATTTTATCATATGTGGCAGACATGTAAGAAAGCAAGACAATATTGGATAAAGATCCATGACGAAATGCAAAAGGTATTAAAAATTTAAGTTTGCAATGGACCCAAAAAACATGCTATTAAACATTGTACCAAGTAATATTATAAGAATACACAGTAAATTATTTAAATATATGGTAATGGCAGCAAGAGTGACATTTGCAACAAAATGAAAGGTGGGAAAATGTCCAGAACTGATGGAATAGAAGAATAAATTACTTGAGTATGCAATAATGTCAAAACTAACATCTTATTTACATAATAGACTAATTTCAGAATTCTGAGAAAAAAAGGAATGTATTTAATTATATAGTTGAAAATTGTTAAAGCAAAGAGTGATTAACTATATGTTTGTAATAATGAAATGTTAGATATGAAGTAATGAGGAAAAGCATTAAATAGAAGCAAAAATTTAGAGCATATATAAATAAGTCTTATGTAAGCAAAAAAGCTCTGATTGACAATCACAACAAATGGATTGTTGTAGTGTATGTATGTATTAGATATGGTAGATTATCACACACGATTGTCCATTTTCAAGTTTACTTTTATGCTTCTGTAAGACAATTGTCTACGATATATATGTATAATTGTAGTAGAGTATTGTAGTATTGTGTATTTATGTGTTTCTAATTTTAAAAAAAAAATTAAAAAAAGAAACTGCATCTGTGTGCCTGCTTAGAGGATGGAAGCTAGCAGGTTGATCCTATTATTTATTCATTTATTTAAAACACTATTCTTACAATAGGGAAATCTAACATTTTTTGTGATATAGCTATGTATTTCATTTGAACTAAACTGCTTTTATAGTGCAATTCTACCATCTGTTCAGTAGTCATGAATAGGGAGTCACTTATTGGTTGATCATTTCTCTGCTTGCACTCAGTTCAAGCCTGTTTGTTAAACTGCTTTTCCAGAATTCAAATGTCACATAGAGTAATCAACAAATGTGGAATACAACACAGAACAATACAGTATACAAGTGTACAATACAGCACAGAACAATCAACAAGTGTTACATGCATGCTGATTTTACACCTTGTAGGAGTCCTACTTTTCCCCTCCCCTTTCACTTACAAGCCAACTGTTACTGCATGCCAAGTGGCCTTGCACAACCATTGAGACCCTGGATAGAATCAGTCTCACACAGGGTCATAGGCAGAAAATTTTGGGTGGTGGGATATTGGGAAATCTGGAGAGGGGGAGCAAGAGGGGGGGAAGAAGACCTCCCTAGCTCCTCCTGCATCTCCGATGATCAGAGAGGTGTGGGCTTCTCTGACTGTTGTAGAGATGTGGGCTCGCTGGGGGTTTTGTAGCCAAAGTTGGCTACATAATCAAGTAGAAGGCCTTCCCCTTGCCTCTCTGACTGTTGGAGAGGCATGGATTCACTGGGACTTGTGAGGTGTGGCTGAAAAGTCAGAGGAATGCTCCACTGTGGCTATGGGCTCAGTCTCACCTATTGTGCAGATATAAACATCCTATGAAAGACAAAGGAATGAAACTCCATCACCTATATGCTTAGTGCTGTATAGAGACAATAAGGAAAAATGCCTAGCAGGCAGGCATGAAAATATGCTCAGGAAGTTTTGTGAAGGAGTTAATTAAGGGAAGTAATAGATAGTAATTAATATTTTAAAAAGTGTTGGTTGAAGTCTGACCATATGCTCCCTGATCTCAGACATGTGAAGGAATGTTGAAGTTAATTAGTTCTATGTGAAACGGTCTGCATATACTTGCAGGCATTCTTCTTTATTACTTTGCATCTTCCAGTACTGAATCCAGTCTCTAGTTAAGCAAGCAGTATTTATTTGGCTGGATATTTGGTATAAATATCAGAGAAGCTTGTTCTCTGGATATTGTTGATGGTCTCTAAGCAATCTTTGTGAAATAAAGTTTCTTATTTTATCCCTAATTTGGCACTTTGAAGATTAGTTACAAATCCTAAAGGTATGCATAATGAAGCACTGAGAGTGGCATACACCCACATAGCTATTTTAACAAGATGTGTAGAAATTAGCTCAAATCCATCCAGCTCTGCTACATGTCAGTTTTAACACCAATGTAGCAAACTACTTTCATGTTTCCACAGTGTGGGCTTGATCAAAGGCAGCTGGTTGATCAAAATTCCTTCAGAATAGTGGTTAAATCTTTTCCAGGGCAGAGTCTGAGCATGGGAAAGTAGAGAAATTAGTACACCATGGTGCCCAGGGAGACCTGGCAGAGATAATAAATCTTACAATTTAATTTGTTTACACAATTTCAGAAATAAAACCAACCTTTTCCTCTCTTGACCTATAAGATGATGTATACATAGATACAGATACTGATATATCAACCATCTCCTGATCTAATACTGAATTGTGCCCCTCTACAGATGGATAGATGCAGAAAATGGGGCCAGGTTCAGATAGAAGGTATTCTTCTGCAGACTTGGGACACTTCCCCATGTTTGCATAAAAATGTGGAGGGAAACAAAAGAAAGAGGGTTAATATTCCTCCAAAGAGAGTAATGTGGTCAGAGGAGCAAGGAGTAGGAGCTGTCAGCCAAATTGGTTGGCTGCCTGAGCTGTCAAAGGGGGAGGGAGGGGAGCCCAAGCCACTATTGCTACTGCTACATGAGCCCAGCAGATCCACAGGCAAATGGAAGAGCTTGAGCACGAGAAGCAGTTGAGCAAGGAAGAGCAGGAGCCAGTACTATTGTCCCACCCCATCACCACCAGCGGTGCAGATGGGTGGACAAGGGGGCATGGGAACCATTGCCACCACTTTTTGGGAGCCAGATAGGTGGAGGAAGCTGTACTGCAAGAAGGTGGGTGGCAGAGGGGAAAGTAGAAGCTACTGCCACAGGAGCCAGGCTAGGTGGAGGTAAGAGCACAGCAGGTTGTGGGTAGCGGGCTGGTGAGTGATCAACTGAGCACAGAAGGGAGGATGGGATTCCCCATACACAGATAAGATCATGGAGGGAATCTATTAGATCAGAGGTGTTGAACTCATTTGTTATGAGGGCCGGATCTGACATAAATGAGACCATGTTGGGTCAGGCCATGTCGGGTTGGGTCGGGTTATGTCTGGCCGGGCCATGTGTGTACCTAGTTAAGATTAGGTAGCAGAGATATAAACTTTATAAAGGACACAGACAAACAAAAATATATATAATTGCCATGAGGCAGTGTGAAAATGCACATGCACTGATTGCTCCTGATCCAACCTGCTTACCTGCCTTGGCCACACAAAATGCCAGTTTGGGTATCTGTAAGGGACAGAGGGAGAGAGAATGTAACAACTATATGTTATTAACTGTGAAATGTAAATGTTTTACAGTATTTACTGACATGAAAGACTAGTTCTTTTTCACAGGTATGTCATCAAAAAGATGGGGTTGTGTTGCATTTGCAAACAAGTTAAAGTTATGTCCAATAGTAATTTTGTGTGTATGTGTATATAGCATTTTAAAGGGGTTGTCTTACATTCAGGGTTGTTTTCCTTCTGAGTAAATATGGTATGTAAAACATAGTGGCAAATATCAGATGGAGAGGGGAGGTGGCAGCAGTGGATAGGGCTGAGGATACTATGGAAAAGCAGTAAGAGAATATGCGATCTGTTTGAATAAAGTTTGTTGAGCAGTTGTAGAGTTGTAACCTGTCTCTGGACCGCCTATTGAACTGGCATTTGATCAAGCATCACTGAAGATATAGTCAAGGCTGAATGATCAGATCATGGACTTCAAATGAATGAAGAGGATTTGTTGTTCTTGGTAGGGAAGGCATATTATCCAGCTTCCTCCCACAAGCACAAATATAGCCCCTGCCCAGTCAGAACTATTTGTATCATTGGCTGCCAAACAGAGCAGGTACAGAATACTTTAGATCAGGGGTGTTGAACTCATTTGCTATGAGGGCCAGATCTGACATAAATGAGACCTTGTTGGGCCAAACCATGTCATTTTGGGCTGGGCCATGTGTGTACCTATTTAAGATTACATAGCAGGGATATAAACTTTAAAAAGGACACAGAAAAAAAAAACCCTTAAAACATTAGCACTCGGTCTTAAAGGTGCTTCCTTTGCATTTCTCCATGGAATCCAGGGAACTGGGCAAAGGAAGCTGTGGTTCTTTCTTTCCTTTCCCAGGGGACTGGAAGGGGAGGAGCTTCAGTCAATAGAAGGAAGACAGGCTTGGCTCAGTAGCTCTGCTGTGCAACTGAGAGACCCTGGAAAAACTAGCTCTGCCTTCCTCCTTCCTCCCTAAAGAAGGAGCCTCAACCAATGGAGAAAATAGAGGTTTTGCTCTGTAGCGCCTGTGCAATTGAATAAGCCTTGCAAAGCAAGATGTTATGCAGAAGGAAGCAAGATATAAGGAGAAAGAAGCAGATGGCAGCCAGTTGCTCAGGGGCCTGATAGGAGCCCTCTGGGGTCCTGATTCAGCTCCCAGATTGCATGTTTGACACCCCTGTATTAGATTGTATGGAGCTAAGTGAAATAATGCTTAGGTCCTGATCAAGGGTTAAGGGATCTTCTTTCCATTCTCCTGCAGTGCATAATATTTTTGGTGTAAACTACCTCATGCAAAATCTGACAGAATGGTTGTAGACCCTACTGTACTCTGATATATTCACACAGTGGTCCAAGGTGGATTGTGATAGTGATACAGTTTATCATAACAATACACTGGTGGGGTGAATATTGAGCTCCATTATGCCTGTGAGCAGGCTAGTTTTTTAGTCCATCACTGTACTACAAGCAGTCTTCTCAAATATTTCCTAGTCAAGAAATGTAGTTCATGGCACTAAATTACCAAGTGTACAAAAAAAATTGAATCAGAAGGCATGATTGCACTGTGTACTGTTATAATTCAAGCAGTGCATGAATATAATGTAAATCAGAGGCCACCTGAGTTACACTCACTAATTTTACTCACTAATGTTTATTTATTCATCTTCCTGTTTCAGCAGTGTATTGCACCCTTGACTTGCAATTAACCTGAAAGCATCACTTCACAACTGTTTTGCTTCAATACCTGTAGAACATATCAAAAACCATATTGAAGAGCTTTAGTCCCTTTCTTGAGTCATTAATTCCATCCACAGACTCTTCCCTTGCATTTAAAATAAAATCCTTTTTTCCTTGATGTTTTTGACCTCCTTTCTTAAATAAATAAATAAATCACTGTCCTATTGCTAGTGTCCTTTGGGCAGAGTGTTCTGTCTATTAAGCTTTACTAAAGCTGAACCTTTTGCATATTGCTGAATTAGCCTTATATGCTAGCTGTGCATTTGCAGTTGACCCTGTATAACGCATCACCTCCAATGCTCACCAGAGGCTCTGCTGTTTAGTTGATTCATATGATTAGGTAGGGTAATGAAACATAACCACATAATGAACGTAAATAACATTATGTCAGCTCTCTGTCAAAAGGTAAAGGGAAAATAGAATGCACCTTCCATAGACAGAGAAGCTTCTGCAGTATTACTTCAACTAAAATAATCCCATAAATAAGCTTCATAAACTTTATTACTGGTTGTTGACCTGATGACATCTGCTGAAAGGCAGTACCAAAGGATGATGGTGACTTGGTGGTACTTTGAGGAGCTCTGATGGTTCCATGTGTGGGATATTAGACAGGGTAAGAAAGATGCATGTTTGAATAGAAATTGCCATTTTGGACAATGGAGAGAATACCAGTTATATAAGTGACAGTGAAAGCAAAAGTAAATCACAGTTTTGAAGGAGGGGAGAATATGCATGGCAAGAAGGCTTTGGAGAACCTTGTAATCAGATAGTTTTGGTCAGTCACAACAATTAGACTAGGATTGCTAGCTATGTATGGAGAAATACCTGAAGATTTTGGGGGTGGAGACTGGGGTGTGGGGTTTGGGGAGGGGAGGGATAAATTCTCCCCTTTAAAGCAGCTATTTTCTCCAGGGGAACTGAACTTTGTCAACTGTAATAGTGGGAGATCTCCAGGCACTACCTGGAAGATGGCAACAGCGAGATGGACATTAGAACAATTAACATCCCTAGAGTACAAATGTCATATAGATGCTCTTTGAATTTGTTCCTTGTGCCTTAGTGTGCTTTAAACTTTAGTTTCCTGAAAAGGCAGGGGCAGGACAGAGAAGAAAATTCTGGCCTTATTGTGCAAGACTTTGCTCCTATTCAGGAGTACCACAGACATCAGCTCCTGTGCCAGCTGGTACTCTAGAACTACATGTTACCCAGTTTTAGTCTATGAGGTAAACTTTATCATTTATTTGAGCAGAGCAGATTGTGTATCTAAAGAAGTAAGTGAAGCCATTCTTCTTTTACTGTTCCAGGTTGAGAGTGGGTCTTTGAAGAGGGCAAGGCAACATTGAAAATTTTCTAGATAAACTGAAGGTAAACAGCTTTGCAATATAGCATTTACACAAGGGACTCTATTGTAATGTATTACTATCTTTTGTTTGCTTCCATGACTCTACATATGTATAACCATCTCAACATATACTTAACTAAACATTTCACACAGCCTAATTTCTCCTTATTTTATTGCTCTATTCCTACTTGTGAAACTGTCCTTGTCTTGTCTTCAGCTGTACCCTCAAGAATAAAGCTTGGGATTTTCTTCCTAATCTCCTGTCACATCTTTTGCATCTGCAGATTGTTAGGCAGAACGCTAAATCCTGCCCACTAATGCAGGTGCACAACTCCAGTTCATATCAGAGGACAAGATTCAGTGCTAACAGATTTATCATCTTCTCTTGTCTCAACTTGGCACCCAATTTTGTTTTGTGCTGAATTCTCACACTCAAGTACTCAATGTAAACAGGACAAGAGAGGATCCATCACATTGTTTGTGCTAAATGTCCTTCACTTCAGAATGAGAAAAGATAAAATGCACAATGCATAAATGAGGAAAGCGGAATAGAATAGAAACACGCTAGCAAGTAAAATATGTATTTCACCTCAATTAGAAAGATAAAAATGGTTTTAAAACAGATAGTCTGTAATGCGTTTAGACATAATACCAGAGAAACTGCTGCCTAAAGCTACAGTCAAGAAAAGGAAGATAAGCCAACATGGCACTTAGAGGATTTTGTGAAAAACTAATGCAGGCTTCCTTTAGCCTTGACATTTACCTTTCCAGAAATTTGAAGTCAACTGCCTCCTCTATGGCATTTGAAATAAACTGGGTAAAGTAAACTTTCTTCCATTAGTCCTTTAATGCCTGTGTTTTGTGAATGATTGAAAGCAAGGTTCATAAATGATAAACTTTACAATCTTCAAACTTAGTAATTGTGAGCAATATGAAAGAGTCTTAAAATCTTAAACAAATTCTATATTTATATTTATCTTGCCCTTCCTCTGCCCAGCTATTAACCTCTTAACAACCTGTTAGGTAGATTAGACTGAGAAACAGTGAATGGGTGGCCCACAGTCACTCACTGAGCTTCCAGCAGAGTGGGACCAATTCCTCATTAGCAGTTGCTCTGCCCTGGGCTTCTGCTGTCCCCAGCTCAAGCAATCAATCACCCAACAGTTGCTGCACAGATGCATTTTGACCTGTGGCTCCCTCCAGTTTCTCTCTCAGCTTCTGGAATTCTAAAAAACAAGATCAGGGAGTGGCAAGGGAGAATGGAGGAAGCCATGGATCAAAATCTGCCTGCACAGCAACTGGTGGAGAATTGATCGCTTGAGCCAGGGAAAGCTGAAGTCCGGGGGTGGAACAACTGATAGTGAGGAATCGGTCTGGGATTTAATCCTGATTAGTTTCTACTATAACTCAGGCTATTCAATGAAGAACAAAAAATGGTAGCTTACAGCCCATAAACAAAATGAAACTCAGAGCTGGTTGTACAGTTTCCTCTGAAATAAAGTGCATTTTGATATTCATTTGTAGACTTTTGATATCTGTAGGCTTGGCATACCAGTCATTGATCAGTCACATTAATTCAATTTTCCAGTGATCAGACCACCTCATTTGACCATGGTCAAGTATTATCAAGCATTATATGAAGCCAAGAATGCCACCATGTAGACAGCAGCTTACCTTTTTTATTGTTATTGGTGTTGTTTGGGAGTGGGCAGAGTACTTGTTCCACAGTGCATCAGCAGTTGGGTCAGATTTGGCGATACATTAAACTTTTCCTACTTGCCAGCTGCTATGAATACAAACTTGCTTAAAAATATGTGACTGGTATTTAACTGGTCAAGATACCAATTTTTGACCAATCAAATACTCAATGTAGAAAGATGTATTACATGCATAGTGATTATTCTATACTTTCTTCTGTCAATGAATAATTAATGAATATATAGTATGGTCCTAAACAGAGTTACAGCCTACTAAGCCCCACTGTCCTCAGTAGATTTAGAAGGGCATACTTCTACTTAGGACTGTGTTGATAATTGATTGCATTGTAAATGTATGTAGCTTCACACTACACTCTGAAGTTATTTTTATTTAAGCATTTCTAAATGCAAAATTGTATATGCTACAGAACAAACAAAAAAGAGAAGAATGTCTCTGAATGATTACTCTAGACATCTTATTCTAAGTCTAGTGTAATTCAAAACAACAAAAATTTAAACAGTGATAGATGGCAGCTAACTCTAGGGTAATCCCACTGATAATATTGATTAATATGAACTGTCCAGGTAGTTCATTGCCAGTGTAATATAGTTAGAGTGGCACAGCCAGACCAGGAAGATCTGAGTTCAAATCCTCACCCTGCTATGAGCATCACTAGTTGACTTTGTGTCAGTCATTACCTCTAAGTCCAGGGGAGGCCAAACTTGCTCAACATAAGAGCCACAAAGAATAAACATCAGACGTTTGAGAGCTGCAAGACATGAACGTCAGATGTTTGAGAGAATGAAGGAAGGAAGCTGCTGGCTGGCTGGCTTGATTTAGCAAAATGATTTAAAGAGACAAATGCCTTCTCCAAGCTGGCTGATGGGGCAGTGGGGGCTTTGAGAGCCACACAATATGTGTGAAAGAGCCACATGTGGCTCCTGGGCCACAGTTTGGCCACCCCTGTCTTAGTCTAACCTTCCTTACAAGAGTGTTTTGAAGATAAAATTAAGGAAAATCTGTATAGTGCCCTAAATTCCTCTTAGACTGAAAGTAAGACATGGTTAAACAACAGTAGATAAATTTATCTAAAGCAGTTGTCATTTACTACCACTTCATTTTGAATCCAAACTGAGGAACACATTAATGAAGGAAATAAAATCTCTAATCTCTATAATTAGCAGTATAATTAGGAGTAATTAAGCCTGGGGTGGAAATTTTATCCAACCTGACTTCCTTAAGACTTTCCAGGACTGGTGGGCTACTCTGTTTACTGACCTAGATAGGTCTTGTAGGCTTCCTCAGGAACCTCTTCTTATTGTGGTCCCAATTAATAAGAAAGAGGAGCATATCCATCCAGCTAAATATAGAGCAACAAGGCTACTGGATATAATAGGAAAGCTTTATGCACCACTTCTTTTATTGAAGCTGGAGACATGGGCATATCATGGGATGACAGCTGTGTTGCTATATATTTTAAACATATATATTGAAAATAACCAGGCCATATTGAGGATTACAGGAATGGAGAGCTTTAAAAACTCCTTTAGAGGTTACATTTCTAAGATATATGCAATTTTGTGATCTCTACAAAACACCCACACATACCACATCTTGGAATAAAGATATTGTGTGTTGCAGTGAGAATAGTAATAGTAAAATATTGGAAGAAAGCAAAATCACCTACAGTCTCGGATTGGTTTACTAAATTGTTTGAGTTTTGCATAATGGATAAAATAACTGATCGCCTGACACAACCAGAAAATGGCCCTTACATATCTGATTTTGACCAAACATGGTTTCCAGTAATTGAATATTTACCATCTACAGATATTTCAAATTGACTCTTGAATCTAATTCAAATCTTAATGTGATTATGGTAATTGTATTTCATTGTTCATCTGTATTACCTCTCAGTTTATTCATCAGTCTGTTTTCAATTCTGTACTAGAAACATGTTATTGCCTCAAATACTGTATTTGATATTAGATACCTTATATTAGATATCTAATTCCCAACATGGCCCCATGTGTACAGATACTTATTTCCACAAATTTTGTCCCAAAGTAAAAAGTTATGTCTATGCATGCACAGACAAAGGTCATCAGCTCTTAGCAGGCTGCCTCCACACATCCAGCAGGATGCTCCAGAAGCTTCTGCTCACTTCACCCCCTTTTGACTGTCACCTACCAGCCTTTGCCTCTCCTGGTAAGGGAGGAGAAGGAGGAGGCATCTCAGCTGTACCCTCACCCATTCCCTGAGAAGCAACACTCTTCCAGCTCTCCCCATCACCACCTCTTTTTCCACCAAGATGCCACTCTTGCTGCCACTGCCATTGCTGCTCAGTCTGGGCCTGCCCCTCTAGGCACTTGGAGGGGAACAGCTGCAACACAATAGCAGTGGCAATGAGCACCAGCTCAACATTGACCACTGAGGCCTTGCTGGGGGGCTAGATGGGCCGGGCCAGGCTGGGCAAAGTGGGTGGCAGGAGAGAGAATGGGAAGGTCACTGGGGAGCAGGAGGAAGCCTGAATAGACTCCCTGGGGGGGAGGGGAAAGCAAAGTTTCTTTCAGGTCTTCTTATTGTTCTTCAACAAAATGTTTATTTAAAAAACAACCCCTTGGAAGTATTGCAAACATCAAGGGAAGTTGATATAATGACAGACTGAGATGGACAACATGATGATGGGGGAGAAAGATGAAAGATTTGTTAGTGATATTTAACAAGTGAGTTGAGGCTCTTTTAAAGATGCTTTTGAATGCTGTGTTACACTAAGTTTCATGATAATAAGTTATTTTGTTCAGATGTTCAGACCACATAGTTAAGTCTACCATTAGATTAACATACAAAATGTCATATCCAATCTATCTAGAATTACTAGATCAAAATTCTTTACTTTACTTTATTCGATTTATATCCTGCCCTCCCCGCCGAAGCAGACACCAAATCCTAAAAAAATGTAAGAATCTTAGAAATGGGGACTTGAGCAAGGTTTGAGCAGTTACAGCCATGAAGTTATATCTGAAAGTTACTGTCAGTGACATTCAAATAAATAGATGGAGCAATTGAACAGAATGTTTATTGGTCATGGGGTAGTACAGCCTGTTTCTGCTCTTTCCTAGAGAGTTCCCTAGATGGAACTTTTGTTTGAACACCCATAAGCAGCCATTTAATTAATTTTCATAATTTTAGTAAATAATTTTCTTTTACTTCATGGAAAGCTTTGGTGGGTTTGTTCAGCACAGGGTACACATGCACTTGTGCCTGAATTCTAAACCATCTGAATCTGAAAAGACCATCCTGCCTGCGTTGAGACTGCAGAAAAGTAAACAATTTCCAACAGTGACCTGTACAGTGTTTTTTTCTTTTTTAATTCCAGAGATTCTTGCACCAGCATCCCTGTCATCTGCAGAATGCTGCTTGCAAACTGCAGAACTGTTTTAAAAATACTTTCCCCACCATTTCAGTGCAGTATTATTTGATTATTGACTGAAATCTCACACATTTGTGGTAAATGAGGCTTCAAAACACTTTGTCAAAGACACAGTTTGGCAATATACAGTGCTGACAGAAGTAATCTGAAGCGAAGGCTGATTACCTTTGCCACTTTGGAGCAGACTGTCACAGAACTGTGTTCTGAAACATAATCAATACCATTGACTTCAACTTGATTTTCAGACCTATAAAAGCCAGTTAAATAAAAGTTGAAGAAAAGAAAATCCTCTGCAGTTTTTGCACTGAGGCCATCAGTAAACCAGAAAAAAATTCTTCCACACATGGTATAGTAAAGTTGTTTCTCAAGAGCAGATCACCTCAGCTAACTTTCAGACCCTCCAAGCTACAATCTCAGTTTGCTCACAAACTCAGAACTGTTTCAGACATTATGTGAAAAGGCATGTTGGGGACTATGATTAAAATCTCCTCTTAAACTTATGTTCTTTCATTAGAACATGTGTATGGAGCCTCTCCACATAGAAACCTTATCTTATATCTGTCATATTGAAAAATCCCTATGGACAAACACTTATATGGATGTAGTGAACTGAATCCTTAGATGTCCTGCCATTAGCATAACAGCACTTTTACCAGTGAAATGACATTTCCATTGGCAGGGAATTGTTTGCTCTTAGTCCAGGCCCCTAGGTGGCACTCCAAATGGAAGTTTGTGGCACCTGAACTATTCTTTGGACTGGGCACCACTACATGTCTTCTTGCAGAGGACAGTGACTTGGGGTGGTCCAAATATTGTTTTGAAGTACAGCCTGGCCCCAGTGTCTGCCTGTTTGAGTGTCCTGGGAGAACCTTGCTTTGGAGCAGCTGGCACGAGATCTGCTCTTTGGACCATGAAGCAGCACATGTCCTGTCAAAGGACAAAGTCCCCAGAACATGGGGGTGTATGATATATGGGGGTCCAGACCTTATTTTGGGGTTTAGAGCTTTCAAACTCTCTTCAGAGTTTTTGGCTGAATTCACAAATAAGTAATGAAGAAGGAACTGGGAATAAGAAACCAGTTTCAGCCTCCTACTGTTTGGGGGGTGAGAAAACTTCACTGAGTGCAACTTTCTTCTGGCTAAACAAGATCCAAACTGCTATATCTGTGTTTCAATGAACATGCATAGTGTCAGAACCCCTACCAGTTCTCTGCCATGCATTGCTATTAAAAACTGCAAGGTGCCTTTGTTATATTCCTAGAGCTGAGTATTGAAGTATATTACTTGCTATGGTTTCTCTTTCATTGTTCCCTCCCCACTCCCCCTTCCTTCTCCTGATTTCTCTTCTTCACATCTGACTGTTTGGGGGATATCTCACATCCTTGGGAGAATTGAATTACAACATGAAACACATTCCCATGTGAATTATCCAAGATCTGGAAACACTCATATGTTGACGCCTCCCACATATGCCATCTGGCCATGCCCAGCCTTCTGATAACACCTTACCTCTTTGAACTCTGTAGTGTTTTGATTAGCCTAAAGAATAATGTCTTCTATTGTTTTGACTAGACTGTTGGGTGTAAGTGGGGGGAAGGAGCACAGGACTATTTTAGAAATAGTTTGCTTGGCATTCGTTATCACTTGGCAATCAGAGGGAAAAATGCTTGTAGCAAATCACTAATAAAAGCTTCATCTATTTTTGTGAAAGAGAAGTCTATCTGAACATTCCTTGCAAATCTTACACATAGGCTGGATGGAGTTCTGCTTCGTTACACAGTAGTTCATTCTACCCACATAAAATGGCTGAAATTGTGTATGTAGTAACAAATACAGATCTGTCTGATGAACTGTGCTTAGAGCACATGAAAGCTTACATTCTGAATAAAACTTTGTTGGTCTTAAAGGTGCTACTTGACTCTGCTTTGTTCTACTGCTTCAGACCAACACGGCTGCCCACCTGGATATAAATACAAATCTGTCACTGAATGACCACATTGCATAGAAAACAGTAGCCTCTGTTTTATCCCTGTAAGTTTAATATGTTTTAAAATGCCTGGTTGACAGATTCACACTTTGTGTTTTAGGTGTTCACACACTTTAAAATAAGTTTCAGTTCCACCTAAGTTTTCAGGCCTAAGTTTACAGAAAACACTTCTGCCAGTCAGGGAGGCAAACATTCTACGTTGACAGTTTGACAAGCTTCCCCAAACCCTGCCTTTGATCATGAACCCCAGAAACAGCATGAGGTGGAACAGAGATCTGTGGTGGGAAAGAGAATATAATTTTTAAAAAGTCTCTTCTAATAACTGAAAAGTTTACATAGGATTCAAACATAAGAGCTTCTACCACTCATCTGCTTTTGCAATAAAAACTTGGGTGCATTTTGCTTCTCTTTCTTTCAGCATTTCAGGTGATTGGTATTCAAAACCAGATTTTTTCGCCACTGGAGTTCATCAGTTCATAATTTCATATTTCCCAACTTGAAGTTTTAATCCCCTATTTGAAATGTTACAATTAGCTGCTGTGGAAATGATTATGTTGTCACAAAGCAAGGATTAGGGCTCCGTGTACGAAAGATCAGTGGGAACAGATGAACCCTGAATATGTAAAGATAGGAGCCTCGTGCAAATGAACTAAACATGAAGGTAGCAAAAAAAAAATTAGAAGGGAAAATAAATTATTATGGAGAGATGGGATAGCTTCCAAAGCTATTAATTTTCAAGGTATATCAGGAGACATCGATGAGAAATCTGTGCCTTTCTTCATTGATTACAGTCAGTTGAAATATAGTTCCAGTCCACAGGGAATTAATGATATGCGAACTTCACATTGCCACTCTAATTTAGTAAGGTTTGTGCCACATTAACAGCCTGAGGACTGGGCCATAAGAGTTTCCCATCCTTTCACAAAAAGAGGATTAACTTTGACAAGGATAATTGGTTTTTAAATGGTAGTAAGGTGAACAGAAAAACTGTCCTTCAACTTTTGAGGAGATTCTCAGATCTGAACAGAACCAATACTTCCATAGATGCCTCTGAAGTGTTACAAAATTGCATAATGTTCAATAGTAGCACAATCTATCTGCCAGACACTTGTCTGAATGTCACCAAAGTCTGCCAGAGGTGTCAAACATATGGCCAACAGGACAGAACCAACCTGCCCAGGGCTTTAAACTGGCCCACGGCTCTCTTCTCCCCTCTGTCCACACTCCTGCCTGTTCTCACCCTTCCAAGCTCAAGCTGGAGCTGTCGCTGAGCACAGGAAGAAGACGGCAGGGCTGCTGAACTTCCCAGCACTAGCAAAAGTTCCTCTGGTTCCCTTTAAATGCATTACAATGCACACACACACATACAGTTGCAAAGAAAATGAGAAGTGGATTTAACATTCCCAGACTATTCTATCTGGCTCTAGAGACCGTAATGAAAAATCCATTCTGCGTTTTCTTTGCAACTTTTTGTTGTTGTTGTTGCAATGTATTTCAGTGGAGCCCATGCAAGTCAATTGGTATTCTTGGCTCCCATTATCTCCAAAGGGCCTTTAAGCCTCTCCCATCTCAAACTGTAAAAAAAACAACACCAAAACCCCCGAGACCCTGCTTGGAGAACCACTACCACTGTTAGTAGATGGGGGGGGCGGGGAAGCTCACAGTGTCCAGCCATTTCATGTTTCCCTAGGCTCAGAGCATTTTTTGTGTATATTTTTAGTTTATTCTGTGATCCTTGTGCTTTTTTTGTTGTCGTTTTATTTTAAAAATTGCATTGCCAAATCCCACTATTCTTCTACCTCTCCATAAGCAGTCATCTTTTAAGGGTGAGGGGAGGTTTGAAAGGTGTCAGATATCAAAGACTGTTAAATAAATAGAATATCACAAGCGTGCTACTGTTTTAACATATTTGTATTTTATGTTTTAAAATAATATCTTTGTGTTTGTGTACTTTATAAAGTTTATATCAACGCTACCTGCCATTACATTTTATGACATGGCCTGTCCCCACAAAGTCCCCTTTATGTCAGATCCAGCCCTCGTAAAAAATGAGTTCAACACTGCTATAGACTACTTTATGTCAACCATGAAGCCAAAATCTGCGTTGTCTTATGACATCCTTTTCACATTTTAAAGGAATTCTTCTAAAATTTATAAATCAGCAATTTGGTATGCTTACAGCACTCTCATTATTGTTTATTAAAAGCCACATTCTGTTTTGGTAGGTTGTCTTTTGCTTTTATTTCTGTTTCTGATTCTTTTGGTTATTTCTACATCATCTTCTGCCTACCATTTCATATACAAATACCTTCTTATTTAATTGCTTTTGTCTTTTTCAAGAGCTCTGTCCTGAGGAATGAGACTGCTGGAACCTCATCCCCATTTGGTAGTATAATCTCTCTAGTGCACACTTCTGCATAACTGTTTGCAAGCAATATTCATCTCCTAGGATATGTTTTTAAAAGCTCTTGTTTGCTCCCATTTGAATAAAACCATAACACTGTCAGGCATTCAGAGATAAATAGTCATACCTTCCATGAATGTTCAACAGCAGCTACTAAGCTATATCTAAAGTTTTAAAATAACATTTGATGCTACATAAAGACACAGGCTATCACATAATCTGTAAAATAGAAAATGAATGCAATTACTGGAAAATTAGTTCAAAAATATGATTATTTTGCAATGCAGTGTAAAGTTATAATAGATAATATTGAAAGCAGGTGGGCAGCAGTGTGGGAAATAGTGGTATTTTCCCTCTCCCTGTTAGTAGCGCTGAATTGCTCAGGTTGGCTGGTAGATGATGAACAACCCTCCAGTATGAACAATACAATATGGGGAGAGGATTTTAAAAAATATTTTATTATTTTTTGCTCAATTCAGGGTTTGGGGAGATGCTGCCCAACTGTGCACATTCTATGACCCCTAATCCCACTCCCTAGTCCATTAGACTGTTAGGAGTTTTGTCCTTTACACAGTTTAAAATATTGTCCTTGGGAGAATTAATTAAAATCTGATTGGGATTTACTCTGAACAATCTGGTATGAAGAGCAACTTTTGCGAGCACACTCATTATGTATGTCTAGGATACTGTAATTAAGTGGTAGAATTCATTCCATATTAGCAATACAACCCAAATTATTTTACATCAAGAATTCTTTGGAAGTGTCAGAAGTAAACAATTCAGATTGGATAAAACCCATATCATCAGTGTTCCATATTCTGAAGGCAGGAGTTCAATTTCACTAAAACTGAACAGTGAAGAATAATGAAAAACACACCATCTCATCTAACATGCTCATGTTAGATACATGTTCATAGTGATACAGAAACAGAAATAAATACAATGAAACATAGATCATGATCCACCAGCAGTTAAACACTGCACATTCCATATATTTCAAATTTATTTATTTGTACACTGCAATTTACCAGTTGTTCACAAAATGATTTACAACGTAAATTATAATTTAGCATCCCAAATTAAAATTGATTTTTGTTGTTCAGTCGCACAGCCGAGTCCGACTCTTTGTGACCCCATGAACAAAGACACGCCAGGTCCTCCTGTCTTCCACCATCCTCCAAAGTCTGCTCAAATTCATGTTTGTTACATCAGTAACACTGTCCAGCCATCTCATCTTTTGCTGTTCCCTTCTTCTTTTGCCGTCTGTCTTTCCCAGCATCAGAATCTTCTCCAGTGAGTGCTCCCTTCTCATTTGGTGGCCAAAATTGATAGTTTGCTCAATAAAACAGATTAACACAGCAACAACTAACATTGCAACCTTAATATTTTGCCCTCAAGAGCCCAGAAGTACAACAGTAGGTTTGTTTCCCAGAAGTTACAGGTGATTGAGTCATGTGTGCCTCTGTGAGGAGGGCAAAGGGCATGCCACAATATTGGGTCAACAGCTGAAAAGATCCTTGTCACAATTTCTATTTTAATTTATGTGTAATGCTGCCACCATAAATTTAATTCCAAACACTTTATTTAAAGTTCCCAACTGAATTTGTGCCCAAGCTCTAAGGCTTCTTCATTGAACTGTGTAGCCCTGAGGGTGAAACTCTTATAATTTAATATCATTAGGATATAAATCAAAATAAAATTTTATTTGTACAATAAGCATATTGATTTCAAGATGTTTATAACTTAATAGTTTTATAGTTGGGGAGGCCAGGATACAAATATAATAAAAATTTTAAAATTAAAAAATAATTCTTCAGTGAATAATAATAACTTCTGACTGAGGTGTCACTTACATTTTACAAACTTCTCTCAAATCTTCCTTTCTTTTCTTAACTTTCTGACAGCTTCTGTCTCTCACACCCCTATAATACTGACAATATTAGGCTTTAGCTCTCTATCTAGCCCCTAATATGTCCTCTAAAGTATTCTACTTTTCCTCTCTAGAATCTTAATGCCTTTCACAGCACTAGTATGGGATTCTAATCAGAAGACTGCTTCTCAGACTCTGTAGACTGCTGACTGACCACAACTGACTTAACTTCTGTCACTCTGCTGAGAGTTCACTGCTGATCTCTCTCTCTCTCTCTCTTTCCACACATACTTCTTAGCTCCACCCACATTCTCTCAGTCACCAACCAATCACTTCACTCACTCATTCCCCCTCTTTCACTCCCCTTTCTTACTGCAACTTACCAACAATCAAAGGAACACACATATATAAATCAAAATCATTACAATCTGCTTCTAGGGAATGCTTCATCCACAAAGCTGGTAATTTGCACAGATCTTAAAGCATGCAATGTTTATATGGGAAAAGGGTGCTGTGGAAACTAACTTTGAATGGTTATCATAAAGTGTGCTGGCAGCTAATAAAAAATATACAGTCCACAGATGTTGCTGAATTGTGAGACAGCTGTATCATAATTTATGGATTGAAAGGAAAGGTCCCCTGTGCAAGCACCAGTCATTTCCGACTCTGGGGTGACATTGCTTTCACAATGTTTTCATGGCAGACTTTTTATGGGGTGGTTTGCCATTGCCTTCCCCAGCCATCTACACTTTCCCCCCAGCAAGCTGAGTACTCATTTTACCGAACTTGGAAGGATGGAAGGCTGAGTCAACCTCGAGCTGGCTACCTGAAAACCCAGCTTCCACCGGGGATCAAACTCAGGTTGTGAGCAGAGATTAGGACTGCAGTACTACAGCTTTAACACTCTGCACCACGGGGCTCTTTAATTTATGGATTATTTGCGTATTAAATAAAAACAAGTGGAAGACCAGCAAGGAATTATGGAGGGCAGCTCATTTTCCCCTCTCTCACTATTTCCTCTTTCCCTTTCCTGAAAGCCTACTGCCTTTTTCTGCCTCCTTCTCCCCTTCCATTCACCAGTCAACCCATTCATTTTCAGTTTTTGTTCTTTCCCTGCCTCTGGAAACCTCTCCATGGCAAAAGACTGGCCAAGTTGTGAAATGCTAACCAATGGGTCAAGTTGTGAAATGGGCCAAGTTGTGAAATGCTAACCAATGGGTTAGGCTCAGTAGCACAGTGGGTGACCCACAAGGACTTGCAAGGAGCAGCTCAGTTTTCCATCTATTCCCCTCCCCACACTATTTATTCTTTTCCCTTCTCCTGGCAGGTTCCATATCCTTACCTTTCTCTGCTTCCTTTTCTCCTTCCTGCCCACTCACCAGTTCACATTTTATCTGTCCTCCATCTTCAACTGTATTTAGGCTTGCTAGCCCCTAGGTCCAGATGGGGGATCCACAGTTTTGCAGGCTCCCTGCCACTAGCCGGCTGGCCAGCAGGGAAAGCCCTGCCCTAACAACCATTATGTGCCTTTAAGTCTCAGGCAGGTTCAGAAGTTTGCAATTGCTTCTGTTTTGGAAGGTGTGTATGTGCCTTTAAATCTCAGTGAGATTAAAGTTGCAGGGGGAGTGAGCAGGAAAAGTCACGTGTGTGAGAGAGAAATGAAGCCAGACAGCCCAATCTTTCTGTTCCTTTTGCATTCCTTTAACTAGCTGTATAGCAAAAGGGATAATAAAGAGTTAACTAGAAACTAAGTATGGGATAGAACAAACCTCCATCTGCTAGACCTCTCTCTCCTTAAATTGGTTGAAATATAGCAGATTGTTACATTCAGCAACTCAGGTGAGTAAAGCTACCTTTACCATTACCTCAGGAAGATCACAAAAGTCTGGGCTGCTTTCTGAGTGTGTTTGTGAGCTCACTGAGTGTGTGTGGAATCACTGGAATGCAAAAAAGAGGAGGAAAAGACTGTATTCAGGGGAACTGCACTGCTGTATTTTTATTTCTTTATTTTATATTTCTTTATAATATCTTTCTTGAAATATATTAAAAGTAGAAAACTAGCCAAGGAGGCAGTGGGACCCTTTGATGACCAAGGGGTAAAAGGATTACTGAAGGAAGATAGGGAAATGACTGAGAAGCTGAATGCATTTTGGCCTCCGTCTTCATTGTGGAAGATGAGAAGTTTTTGCCCGCTCCAGAACAACTAATTTTGGAAAGGGTGCTTAAAGACCTGAGTCAGATTGAGGTGACAAGACAGGAGGTCCTACAACTGATTGACGAATTAAAAACTAATAAGTCACCAGGTCCGGATGGCATACATCCAAGGGTTTTAAAAGAACTCAAAGGTGAACTTCTGGATCCCCTGACAAAAATATGTAATCTTTGATTGAAATCTGCCTCCGTTCCTGAGGACTGGAAGGTAGCAAATGTCACCCCCATCTTTAAAAAGGGTTCCAGAGGAGATCCGGGAAATTACAGACCAATCAGTCTGACTTCAATACTGGGAAAGTTGGTAGAAACCATTATCAAAGACAAAATTAGTAGATACATTGATGAACACAAGTTATGTTCAGCATGGGTTCTGTAAGGGAAGATCTTGCCTCACTAACCTGTTACAGTTCTTTGAGGGGTTGAATAAACATGTGGACAAAGGGGAACTAATAGATGTTGTTTACCTTGATTTCCAGAAAGCTTTTGATAAAGTTCCTCATCAAAGGCTTCTTAGTAAGCTCAAGAGTCATGGAGTAAAAGGACAGGTCCTCTTGTAGATCAAAAACTGGCTAATTAATAGGAAGCAGAGATTTAGTATAAATGGGCAGTCTTCTCAGTGGAGGATGGTAAGCAGTGGGGTGCCTCAGGGCTCAGTACTGGGTCCCATGCTCTTTAACTTGCTCATTAATTATTTGGAGTTGGGAGTAAGCAGTGAAGTGGCCAAGACTGCAGATGACACTAAATTGTTCAGTGTGGTGAGAACCAGAGAGGTTTGTGAGGCACTCCAAAGGGATCTGTTGAGGCTTGGTGAGTGGGCATCAGTGTGGCAGATGGGGTTCAATGTGGCCAAGTGCAAAGTAATGCACGTTGGGGCCAAAAATCCCAACTACAAATACAAGTTGATGGGGTGTGAACTGGCAGAGACTGACGAAGAGAGAGATCTTGGGGTCATGGTAGATAACTCACTGAAAATGTCAAGACAGTGTGCAGTTGCAATAAAAAAGGCCAACGCCATGCTGGGAATTATTAGGAAGGGAACTGAAAACAAATCACCCGCGGAGCCTGATGGACCCGGAACGGTTCCTGACGGCTCTGCGGGATCCCTGCCCCCCTGGCGATTCCCTCGATGACCTGGTGGAGTCCTGGAATAACAGGCTCGCTGGGGCCATCGACGAGATCGCACCTAGGCGTCCTCTGCGCCCTCGTTCAAGGCCGACACCCTGGTATAACCAGGAGTTGCGGCGGTTGAAACGGGGACTCAGACGACTAGAGAGGCAATGGCGGCGTACTCGAGACGAAGCGACTCGAACATCTTATAGAGAGTTTATGAAGTCCTATGAGATGGCAGTCAAGGCCGCAAAGAAAACATACTTTGCGGCGGAGATTGCGTCCGCAATTTCGCGCCCGGCACAACTGTTCAACACAATTTGGACCCTTACAACACTGCCACAGGGCAGACCAAACGCTAATGAATTGGAAATTGGCTGTGAGGCTTTTGCGAATTTTTTTGCGGATAAAATCGCATCGCTCCGTTCCGACTCCCCTGTCATATTAGATACAGTTAGCGAACCTGAGGCTCCGTGCCTGTCTTCGGACTGTGTACTGGACGGCTTCAGTGCGCTCAGCCTGGAAGAAGTTGACAGGATCCTCCTATCTGCACGCCCGACAACTTGTAAATTGGACCCATGCCCCTCTTGGCTTATTAAGACCTGCCAGAGGGAGCTAAGATATCCTATACGGGATATCATAAACAGATCCCTACTGGAGGGGCATTTTCCATCAGCGCTTAAGGAGGCGGTGGTCCGTCCCCTCTTGAAGAAAACAACATTAGATCCGGCCGAATTGGCACACTATCGGCCGGTCTCGAATTTGCCCTTTTTGGGCAAACTTATTGAGAGGGCAGTGGCGTTGCAGCTACAGAGTTTCCTGGAGGATGCTTCTGTCCTTGACCCCTACCAATCTGGCTTCCGCCCGGGCCATGGGACGGAGACGGTGCTGGTCGCCCTGGCGGATGACCTTCAGCGGCATCTGGATCAAGGTGGCTCGGCGGTGCTGATGTTGTTGGACCTATCGGCAGCGTTCGATACGGTCGACCATCGGCTTCTGGCGCGCCGCCTTGCCGACGCTGGGATTCAGGGGCTGGCCTTGCAATGGCTTTCCTCTTTCCTTGATGGTCGGGGACAAAGGGTGGCGATTGGGGAGGAACTGTCCCAGAGGCACACGCTTGACTGCGGCGTGCCTCAAGGGGCGGTACTTTCCCCGATGTTATTCAACATCTATATGCGCCCCCTTGCCCAGATTGCCCGAAGGTATGGGCTGGGTTGTCATCAATATGCAGACGACACCCAGCTCTATCTGCTTATGGACGGCCGGCCCACCTGCGTCCCAGAAAATCTGGACCGGGCGTTACAGGCAGTGGCTAGGTGGCTTAGGCTGAGCGGGCTGAAGCTGAACCCAGCGAAGACAGAGGTCCTTTGCTTGGGTCGCTGCGGCCCGGGAAGGGAAATCCCCCTGCCAGTTTTTGACGGCGCACCACTGACAGCGTCGGGCAGGGTCAAGAGCCTGGGGGTGCTGTTGGAGCCTTCTCTGACGATGGAGGCTCAGATAGCAGCCACTGCCAAGTCCGCTTTTTTTCACCTTAGGCGGGCGAGACAGTTGGCCCCCTTCCTGGAACGCGACGACCTAGCAACAGTGATTCATGCTACGGTCACCTCGAGGCTGGACTACTGTAATGCCCTCTACATGGGGCTACCCTTGTGCCGGACCCGGAAACTGCAGTTGGTGCAGAACGCTGCTGCCCGGCTGCTATTAGGGCTCCCAAGATGGGAGCACATTCGGCCGGGGCTCCGGGATCTGCACTGGCTGCCAGTAACATTCCGAGTCCAGTACAAGGTGTTGGTCATTACCTTTAAAGCCCTGTATGGCCTAGGACCTGCCTACCTTAGGGACCGTCTCTCCCCACACGTTCCCCAGAGAGTACTACGTTCCGGCTCACAAAATCTGCTGGTAGTCCCTGGACCAAAGGAGGCCCGCCTAAAATCCACCAGGGATCGGGCCTTCTCAACAGCGGCACCTTACTGGTGGAACCAGCTGCCGGAGGAGGTGCGGGCCCTGCGGGACCTAGGGCAGTTCCGCAGGGCCTGCAAGACAGCCCTCTTCCGGCAGGCCTATAACACCTAACTGATATTTTGGATGGAACATCTTTGGATGGAACAAAATGCTCTTATAGACCGCTGCCTTTATTTTATCTTGTTTTATTAACTATGCTTTTATTGTATCTGTAAATGTTTTAAATGGAATTGTAAATGTTTTAAATGGAATTGTATGAATCATTGTGTTGTGAGCCGCCCTGAGACACTTCGGTGAGAAGGGCGGGATATAAGTCCATCAAATAAATAAATAAATAAATAAATAAATCAGCATGTATCATAATGCCCTTGTATAAATGAATGGTGCGGTCTCATTTGGAATACTGAGTACAATTCTGGTCATCACACCTCAGAAACGATATAGCACTGGAAAAAGTCCAGAAAAGGGCAACTAGAATGATTAAAGGTTTGGAACACTTTCCCTATGAAGAAAGGTTAAAACGCTTGGGACTCTTTAGCTTGGAGAAACTTCGACTGCAGGGTAACATGATAGAAGTTTACAAGATTACGCATGGGATGGAGAAAGTAGAGAAATAAGTACTTTTCTCCCTTTCTCACAATACAAGAACTCATGGGCATTCAATTAAATTGCTGAGCAGTTGGGTTAGAACAGATAAAAGGAAGTACTTCTTCACCCAAAGGGTGATTAACAAGTGGAATTCACTGCCACAGGAGGTGGTGGCAGCTACAACCATAGACAGCTTCAAGAGGGAATTGGATAAAAATATGGAGCAGAGGTCAATCAGTGGCTATTAGCCACAGTATATTATTGGAACTGTCTGGGGGCAGTGATGCTCTGTATTCTTGGTGCTTGGGGGGGGGACAAAGTGGAAGCACTTCTAGACCCACTTGTGAACTTTCTGATGGCACTTGGGTTTGGGGTTTTTTGGCCACTGTGTGACACAGAGTGTTGGACTGGATGGGCCATTGACCGGATCCAACATGGCTTCTCTTATGTTCTTACACTGGCATTTGTGGGATGGCTACTGTTGAACAGGAGAGTGAGTCATACAATAGGGTCATAATATACTGAGGATGCTAAAGATGTGTTGTGTATATTTAATTGGATAAAATGTAGTTTTCAAAGGCATTAAAGTGTCATAAAGCAAACAAACAAAAATGAGAAATTTTCCCCACACACACTGAAAAAGTGGGTTGAAAACAGTCTTTCAAACCATGCACAATAATCAAAAGAACTAATATGTTCCTATGTGCTCATTCTTGGCACAGCACATGCTTTATTTCTCTTATTTAAACCCAGGGAACCTAAAAGTCCCTGTTTTGGCTTGATGGTGTTCCTAATTTTGTCTCCCCACCCCAAACAATATACTCTTTCTCCTTGACTTTTACTAGCACTCTGTATGTGTTAAACTCTTAATGACTTACATCATTGTGCATAATTCAAATAAATACATGCTGTTGGTGACCTGCGTAAACTTCCTTCCGAGACTAATAGGCAAACAGCAGGGAGGACATTTTTTCCAAGTAAGCAGTGGGAGGGCTTGTTCAGTGAAGTTTAAATCTCCACCTGCACTACCAGATTGCCATGTGTCCTGTATTTTGGGATATTGCTGCTCTTGCTAACAGTAATTTAAAACAGTTCAATTTATAATCTCTTTGTTTCCTGGATTCTGTTTAGATGTGTCGTCCCCACTCCGTCTTTTCTTTTCTCCCCCCCCCCCACTCCTTTTTTGCTTCTATTCTTCTTGCTCATGGTAGCATCAAAGTCTTTTAGCATGATGTAGTGGAGTGTTTGATCTTTTTCTAGTGTTTCTGTTTTGCAACAGAACGTTATTTTGTGTGGCATAAGATAATAATACCTGGGGAAGGGAAATGGGAAGGGAACTGAAAAATAATCATACGTGAAAAGGATTTCATTTTGTTGCATGACTTTTCAGCACATGCAAAGAGCTTTTGGCAGCACAAGGAAACTTGAAAAACTAACTGCTGCTTAGAAGCCATTCTGCCAACTGATCACAATCGTTAGTTCTTTCTCTTCCCTTGTTCATTGCTGAAGAATACATCTGTATGAAACCAGAATCATTGTTTCTCATCTGTTCCTTGTTTCCAGCTGCTTATTCGGCTCAAACAGATATGATGCTGGTTTGACAAAGCATTCTTTCTTATTAGTAGTCCTTTTTTGCCATTTCCTGACCTCTTTGAGTGATTTATAGCCTTGTTGTCAAGAAAACTGGCAACTTGATAGCCATTTATTCAGGATCAAATCGATTGTAGTATGAAGATGCCCAGTACAATTGGGGAGAGAGGGTGCATTTGATTCTATCATTGTGATTAGAAGGCAAGGTGTACAAAGATGGGAGTACAAAGAGGTGTACATGATGGTGGGGAGAAGTGGAACAAGATGGAAGCCAAGCTACAGAAAGAGGGGCAAATTGGGTGGAAAGTCAGAACCAGTAGAAAGAGCAGCCTATATATAGGGCAACAATCAGATTCCTTCATAGTACTATAACCAACTGTCTCACGCCTACAAAAACATATTTACTGCTCTGCACTGATCATTTGGCCACACATAGTCATGAACATACCCGCTTAGAAGAAGAGGTTTGTATACCCTGCTTTCCTCTATTTTAAGGAGACTCAAGTGGCTTACAATCACATCCCCTTTCTCTTCCCACAATAGGTACCTTGTAAGTGGAGCAGAGAGTTATGAGAGGACTGTGACTGTCCAAAGTCACCCAGCAAGCTTCATGTGGAAGAGTGGAATCAAACCCAGTTCTCCAGATTAGAGTACACCACACCATCCCCCAGATTAGAGTACACCATGCTGGCTCTTTAGTTGACTTACTTAGTTTGACTTCAGTGGATATATAACACTAAATTTCGAGGAAACCATAATAAAAAGGGATGGTAAGTGAATTACAATTAGGGATGGGCATGAACCAAACCATGAAGCAAGATACATAATAAATTTTTCGCTTTTGGGGTGGGCATGAACCGAAATTCATGACTGGTCTACGTCATGAACTTCAGTGAACTTTTGAAGTAGTTTGTAGTGCTTCATGGTAGTTTGTAGACAAAGCAGAAACTCCAAGCCCCTTTAAACCCTTGCTTTCTATTCCCTGCAAAAGCTGCAAAATTAACTGAGCCTGCTCCCCACAGCTCAGCTTTTCCAGACTGTCTTGTACAGTCCTTTTGAACTTAAAGGGACTATACAAAACAGCCCCAAAAACCAGCTGAGAGGTTTCCTGTAAAAGTCACAAAAACAGCAGCCTGCTCCCTGCCACACAGCTGTTTTTCAGGCTTTCTACAAACCCTGTATAAAGGGACTGCAGTCCATTTCAACAGGTTTTGCGGGGCCATGAACCACAAATCAGTTCAGTTCATGAACAAACAGGAGGCTGAAGTTCGTTCCTTATTCACAGATCCTTATGCATTCCTTATTCATGAATTCAACCAAAAACACTGAAGAGAGTTTGAAAGCTTTGAACCCCAAAATAAGGTCTGGACCCCCATATATCATACACCCGCTTCTTCAGGGGACTCTGCCCTTCAAGAAGACATGTGCTGCCTCATGGTCCAGTGACCAGTTCTCGAGCCAGCTGCTTCAAAACAAGGTGACCCCAGGACACTCAAACAGACAGACACTGGGGACAGGCTGTACCCCCAAAACAATGTCTGGACCACCCCAAGTGACACATTTCCACACTCGGGGCACTGTCCTCTTCAAGAAGACATGCAGAGGTTCCTGGTCCAAACAGTGGTTCCGGAACCACAAGCTTCCAGTTGTAATGCCACTTAGAAGCCTGTATTTTAAAGCAGATTTGAATAAGGAACTATTTTGATTGCTTGCCCTCCGCACCCCAAAATGCACTTTGGACCACCATATGCCATACACCTCCACATTCAGGGCACTCTGCCCTTTGAGAGGGCATGTGCTGCCTGATGGCCCAAAGAGCAATTCTCGTGCCAGTGAAGGAGAGCCCCTGAATAATTCATTAATACCCCCAATAATAATAATATAAGAACATAAGAAAAGCCATGTTAGATCAGGCCAATGGCCCATCCAGTCCAACACTCTGTGTCACACAGTGGCAAAAAAAAATTATACACACACACACACACACACGCACTGGGGCTAATAGCCACTGATGGACCTCTGCTCCATATTTTTATCTAAACCCCTCTTTAAGGTGACTATGCTTGTGGCCGCCACCACCTCCTGTGGCAGCGAATTCCACATGTTAATCACCCTTTGGGTGAAGAAGTACTTCCTTTTATCCATTTTAACCTGTCTGCTCAGCAATTTCATCAAATGCCCACGAGTTCTTGTATTGTGAGAAAGGGAGAAAAGTACTTCTTTCTCTACTTTCTCCATCCCGTGCATTATCTTGTAAACCTCTATCATGTCACCCCACAGTCGACGTTTCTCCCAAGCGTTTCAACCTTACTTCATAGGGAAAGTGTCCCAGCCCTTTAATCATTCTAGTTGCCCTTTTCTGGACTTTCTCCAATGCTATAATATCCTTTTTGAGGTGCAGCGACCAGAACTGCACACAGTACTCCTTCCCAGCAATTAACACAGAACACCTGGAGGTGTATGGCATATTTAATTGCAGGAAAACTTTCTCCAGTAGAACACGGCACTTGATCCCGAAAGATTCTACAAACCCTAATGATGTTACCAGCCGTGAAAACCTGAAATCTTTGATAAAGAAAGTTTATTTTACAAAATAGGCATGAAAGCATTGGTTTTAGTGAGCCATACAAAATAACAACGTTATTGAATATAACTAGCTAACTGGGTATAAATTCAGAGAGCTAGATATTATCATACAGAGTCCAAATGTCCAGATAGAATCCAAGGGCTTCCCCGAATGGAATCACGTCAGGAGACTGTTCAGCGTAATAGGCTCTAGTCTCGATTAGGCTAGGCAAAGAAATGCACTCATTATGTTATTTTTATGTCTTCCAGACCCTCATTGTGTATCCAATTAAGGCTATTCAGATATCTCAGCACTAAAATTCAATTGGTGCATGGCTACTACTCCCAGACCCTCATCGTGTAGCCAATTAAGGCTATTCAGCTATCTCAGCACTAACATTCAGTTGGTGCATGGCTACTGCAATACAGTTAGCCCAAAAGAACTTAGGTTCAGTCCTTTTAAAATGCGGCCAGGATGCAAACTAAACAACTACAATTTATTGCCATGATTGAGAGAGAGATTCAAAGAGTTGTACCTTTATTTTCACTTTTAAAATGCCAGAACCAAATACCTCTGAGAAAGAGAGATTAAACTAGTTTTGATAAATATTTACTGCTTCAGTTCTATGAATTTCAGGCTCAAGGAAAGGCTTTTGAGCATGTACAGAGAATGCCTAAAATCAGCCCAAATTGGAGCCTGGCCTAGAGAAGTTAAAGATTGCACATTTGCAGTCCTCCTCCCCTTCCCCCACTAGGGAAAGATGCTAATCCTCTTCTCCTTATTCAATCTGAAATCCTTAACAGAACCAGAAAAGGCAAAAGGAATAATATTTTTTTTTTAGAATCCAGTGCCCTGAGACATTAAGAAGAAAAGAAAATTTTCACCTCAAGTCTCTCCTCTTAAAACACAAGCAACTAGGTGTCTTTAGAGAAAGAGACCCATCTTCTTTTATAAATCAGATCCATAACTAGCCAGGGAAGAAGAAATTTGGTTGTTTGAAAATCTTAACTATGTGACTAAGTTGATGGAAAACTCCAGGTATCACCTTTTTCTCATGCAAATAAGAAAACACCCAGAGCTTGAATTTTCTCCTCTCATAATCAGAAAGGAAATCTTGTCTCTGATACAAAGCTAATCCAGTTTCCTTAAGAGAAGTAAATTGCCAACATCTTTGCAAAGAGTCAAAGTTTTCTCTTTTGCAAAGAACTTTTGTCCTAGTATCTTTCACTGGATTTTGGCTAGAAAAACTTTTGCAGACCCTCTTTAGGAAAGAAAAGATACTTAGCAAAATTTAGTCTTAACTGTAGAAATAAGAAGTGTAAAATCTGACCCCACCACCCCACCATGCAGATATCTCATCACCTTCCCCATCTTGTGTTTAAAAGCTGCTTAACCTGAAAAAAACTGTATCCTGGAAAATTTATCAAGATCAGTTAAGAGAATACTGGGATTAACTGCCCAGCAAGGTTTATTACCTTCTCTTCTTATCTTTTGTTAAACCAATTTTCTCTCTTTCAGCCTTAGAGAGAGAAGGATCTTTTATATATATGCCCCATGGTATCTAAGGGGGGAGGCACAATTGAGATATTTTTCTGAATTCTCATCTTCTCCTAATTTGGGGTCTAAAGATACAAATTCAAACTTTTGAAATTCTGCAAGAATGTCTCCACAAACAAAATGAGTAGTTCTAGACACCTGGAGGGAAGATGTGCATATGTTGAAAGAAGCAAGTCAGTTTGTAAGCGTCTTTGCTTGCTCAAAACACTACTTTGTTTTGCAAGGGTGCCATCTCCATTTGGAATTTGGAGATCACTCCCAAAAATATAATGTAATGTCCAGAACATTAAGGCCAGTGCTTCTGGGAGAGAAAATGGACTGCATGCCTTGTAATTTTCAAATTTAATTCAAATATTCAGAAATCTCCAGCCTGGAGCTGGCATCCCAAAATTCCACTTTCAGCTAATCTTTCTCTGCTGGAGAAAAGACCCTGCCTGTAAACTGCCCTGAGGCGGAGAGTTCTCCTAGATTAGAAGCTTTTCCTCTGATAATTTTTTTTTTTTTTGCTTTACCTTTTGAGTCTGAAAATATTTTTCTAGTGGCTGTTATCAGTTTCCCTTGTACTTAGATTTTGTAGCTTTAATTTTAAGGGGAACACTTTTAAGATATTCAGCTTGTGATCTCCTTTGTTTTAAAGAAATGGTGCACCTAATAGAAGACCTTTTGTTACATTTTTTTAATCTGAGATAATGGGTTAAAAATTTATATTTGCAATTTTGGGTTTACATGGAACATCTATTCTGCTAAAGCAATACAGTATCAAACCTTTTGGAAATTTTATTTCTCTTGTGATTTTAGTTAAGTACATCTCATACCAGGAACATGTGGTCTTCAAGTGTTACATCTAACACAGTTTTCTATCTTACTTTGAACTGCTTCCTTAATTTTTCATTCAGTTAAATCTGAAAATTCCTTTTGTTGTTGGTACTGAATTTTTATTTTCTGAAAGGAACAGTGTTTTAAAATTCTACCTCACAAATTTTGGTTCCTACATGACCTCTTTTCATTTGAAGTTATAGCATGTGTTATAGAAGAACATCTGTACCCTTCCTTGGGTAAAACTACCCTCTCACTGTGCAGCTTCTTTCTTAAGTCTTGAGAAACTAATACTTTGTTTTATCAGTGATCTAGTTATTCTCAGTATAGGATCTGTGACTGAGTTTAGTCAGTCACAGATCCTATACTGTGACTGAGTTTAGTCAGGAGAACTAAAGGATCTGTGACTGAGTTTAGTCAGGAGAACTTTCTGGGAGATTGTACCTTGTATTGCTATCTAAATCTATATTACAATATTTGCTTTAAAAAAAACTTGAGTGGAAAACAGTGTTATCTTTCTGTACTGGACTTAAAATTGTACATATATTTTTACCTCCCATAAAAAAAATGGTCAATAACAAAATTTGTTGTGACTTGCTGGAGTGAAAAACAAATACTAAATTCAGCTTCGTGTGTGATATACTTTTCTCTTGAGAAGCTTGAAACCAAGCATAGCATTTATTAGGTTCCCCTTTGACAGGAACAAATATAACATAAACCTAGGAGTTTCAGGTTTTATTTTATTATATTCTTACATTTTAAGGCCTCTGCCATATAAGAAGCTGCTATTTTCTACTTACTTGATAAAGTAAATGTATCTGCTTTAAGAGGTATTCCTGTACTTTACATTCATTGGCTCATAAGCTACCTGAAACTCTTAAAGATGAAAACATAAAGTGTTAAACAAGGTCATAGTCCCACCAAATCAAAGTATGGGAATACAGCTAAAATAATAAGCAGTTTTTTAAAAGCGAATGGGTTTTTTTGTTTGTTTAGTATTTTGCTTAGTGCTGGTTTGTTTCAAGTGCCAGTTTGTGGATAGAGTGCAAAAGACTGGGTTTGAATTCCCAGTTCTACCATGAAAAAGAAGAGGTTGGATTTATACCCCACCCTTCACTCAGAGTCTCAGAGTGGTTTATAATCTTCTTTCTCTTTCTGTCTCAACAACAGACACCCTGTGAGCAGTGTTCCCTCTAAGTTGAGTTAGTGTGAACTAGCTCACAGATTTTTAGCCTCCAGCTCACATATTTTTGTCTTAGCTCAGAAAAAATGGCCCCAGAGCAAACTAATTTATGCAGTACCTCACAACTTTAATGCCAGTAGCTCACAAAGTAGATTTTTTTGCTCACATGATTTCACACTTTAGGGGGAGTATTGCCTGTGAGGTAGGTGGGGCAAATTCTTAATTGGGCTATCCTGACTAAATTAATCAGGAACACAGCACCATGCTAAACAACTTTGCTGCTTGTGCTACAGGGCCAGGTCAATAGGGTTGCCACTGCAAGCCACAAGGGCAGGAGACTCACCTGCTGGAGGAGAGAAGAAGAGAGAAGACAAGAAGAGACTGGATTTATACCCTTCCCTTCACTTGCAGTCTCAGAGCAATTTACAATCTCCTTCCCTTCCTCTTCCTACAACAGGAACCTAGTGAGGTAGTTGGGGCTGAGAGAGCTCTCAGAGAACTGCTTTTGAGAGAACAGCTCTACAAGAACTGTGGCTGACTCAAGGTCACCCCGCAGCTGCATGTGGAGTAGTGAGGGATCAAAACCCATTCTCCCAGATTAGAGTTGATGCATTTAACCACTACACCAAACTGGCTTTCTCTGGTGATATCCTGAAGTCTTGATCCAGATAAGGCAACCCTATGAATTAATGGAGTTTTGTACTAATACTAGAGCATCACCCCTGTGCAATGACATCATTTCTGGGTCATGGTGAAAGTGATGTCACAGCCTTACCACCAACAGCCTTTCCCCTCATTCTCTCCCATGCTAATCCACTGAGCTGGCAGGAGATCTCTTTTTATCCAGGAGATCTGGCAGCCCTGTTACAACACATATCTGCTTTTGCCCAGTCCAAGGTCAGTCAAGTTTCTTCTGTGACCAACACTCTTTGATTTAAATATTTGTTTGGAGCCTACACACATACAAATGTGGGATTTATGCAGAAACTAGGAAAACGAAAGTTTAGGGTCTCTAACTATGAGAAGTCTCTGAATAAGAAATACTAAAAATATTACATTCTCATTTTTGCAATGCTATGTGGCCTCTTACATGTGACCTAGTTTAGAGCCCTACATATCTTAATCCTGCCCTACATAAAGCTCTAACTATACATTAAAGAAGTATGACTTTTCAGGCTTCATCTCTTTAACTGGTGTCATAGTGAAGTCATTTAAATTGCCTTAATTGTACCACAAAGCATGGAATTGCTTGCATGTCATCCCTTCTTTGCACCTGTACAGTTAGATGCATCTTTTAAATGACAAGGCAGATAGACTACACTGCTTGCTTTTGCACCTGTGCAGCCAGTGGCATTTATTCCTCAGGGGACTGCAAAAACTGATTACAAGATTAGCTGGGTTCATAGAGAACCCCTGAAGACATATAGAGGCATTGAAGAAGTAAGTCTCAACTCAAAAATCTCAATTTGATTTTTTTTTGTTTTTTTGTAATATGCCATTGAAATTTGGAGAGGCAGCAGCAAATAGGTGGAGGCTGCAAGGAGGAAGTCCAATTGACAGAGAGGTGTAATTGTGCAAATCAGACCAATCTGAATTTGCCTGGACAAACAATCAGCTCCCTGCTCATAACCAGCAAGCATGGTTAATTATGATTTAGTATCCTTAGGAACTTTTCCCAATTATTAGTAGAAGAAGAATTGCAGATTTATACTCCGCCCTTCTCTCTGAGTCAGAGACTTAGAGCAGCTTACAACCTCCTTTATCTTCTTCCCCCACAACAGACACCCTGTGAGGGGGGTGGAGCTGAGAGAGCTTTCACAGAAGCTATCCTTTCAAGCGCAACTCTTACGAGAGCTCTGGCTAACCCAAGGTCATTCCAGCAGCTGCAAGTGGAGGAGTGGGGAATCAAACCCGGTTCTCCCAGATAAGAGTCCATGCACTTAACCACTACACCAAACTGGATCTCTAAGATCTCTCTAGTACCCTCTAACTCTCTTAAGATCTATTGCAGTAAAAGTGAAAATAGTATCTATTATACATTTTTCTCCTGTTATAGAGTTTCTTGTGAACTTTGCCTCTGCAAAATTGATTCTGTTGTAAATATAAAAACTACACAAACATTGATATACCGAACACTTAATAGCAGAATAAGAAAATATAGAGCATTAAAACAGGATTATTTGCTTTCTGCCGAAGATAGAAATAAACTTTTTCATTAGTTAGGTGAACCTCAGAAATCTGTACCTGAATCCATTCATATTAAAAGCAGTGCAGTCTAGCATAAACAGTATCTATGATGAAAAACCTACAGATACTAATAAGTACCCTTAACTGAATTTTTTTGCATAAACAATCACAAACGTACACTTCTAATTGGAAAATATTAACTGGAGACTTATTTCATATGTATTTTCCAATTCAATAAAAGAAGGGCCTTTCCAGATGGCAGTTTTTCACACATTCTTTACATGATTGTTACTAAATTTTTACCATATCTCTTCATCTTTCCTCAAGACAGCGCTTATGTTAAATGAAATCTCACTTTCCCTATATTGATGCATTTTTCTTGCTGATAATATGTTGTAATTAATGTGTGGTATATGACTTGCAGGTGTCATGGTCACCCATTGGATATGACCTGTGACTTGTGTGAAATATGCCTGACCCTCAATAGCTATTTGAGAACATTTTCAATGGTTTGTTGTGATTGAAGTACTTCTTTAGTGTCTGAGCAGTTCTGTAATTTACTTCTTCAGCATGGAAGCAGTCCTGCAACCCTTTAAAATCAGAACTTTTTTTTTTTTAGCAGGAATGCACAGGAACACAGTCCCAGCTGGCTTGGTGTCAGGGGGTTTGGCCTAACATGCAAATTAGACCCTGCTGGGTTTTTTCAACAAAAAAAGTCCTGTTTAAAATAATTATGGAGAAAGCCAGCAAAATTATACCCTCTTCACCACAACTATTTCACACCTTAACCCTTCTATTCCTCAATGTTTTTATAAGCCGCTCTCTTCTCCTTTTCCTTAATGCTTATAGCTACACTAATAAACTCTTGTAGTGTCTATGCCACTTCTCTCTTCTCAGTAAGTCCTTCCCCATTTCCTGGCTGGTCATTGTTCATTCATCTGTTTCATATCATGTTCTAGTAACTTGTGTCGCCCATCCTAGTGTTCATGTTTCCCTGTAACACTGGATCATATGAACATATGAAGCTGCCTTATACTGAATCAGACTCTCAGTCCATCAAAGTCAGTATTGCCTACTCAGACTGGCAGCAGCTCTCCAGGGTCTCAGTCTGAGGTTTTTCACACCTACTTGCCTGGACCCTTTTTAGTCAAAGATGCCGGGGATTAAACCTGGGACCTTCTGCTTACCAAGCAGATGCTCAACCAATAAGCCACCATCCTTTCTTCACTAAGGGCCAAGCTAGATACGTCTTTAACAAGTTGGGTCTGGTTTCCTGGACTCAACCAGTGGTTCCCTGAGCCAAACCTGCTTTCACATCAGCCACATAGCAAATGCAGGGAATGTTGCTTCTAAAGACTGCTGGAACCTATTTGACTCAGGGCAATGGCATGGGGAAAACAGGGGGCTCCTGTCCCTCCACACACACACCTTTTTTCTGAACTGAAGTGAGGCAGGTATTTGCATAACTTTGGGGTTCTGCAAATACCTGCAGCAAATACCTGCAACTCCAAAGTTATACAAGTATGCCATCACTAAAGCCCCATTGGGGCTGTTTCAGCTCAGAAATAAAAGGCATGAAGGAAGTCAAATCAGCTTCTGCAAGCTTTAAAAGTGATGTTCTGTGCAACTGCTGTGTGACTGTGGTGCAGCCAGGGCATCTACACCTAACTTGTAAAATAATATATTGTGTAGTTTGGTACTAAGCCTAAATCACTAAAGTTGCAATGCTGCACACACTCACAATGTCCTTTAAAGTGACCACTGCGTATAAATCCATTATCTGAACAATATCTTGGGCAGTGTTAGACTATAGACTGTATAATGGATGTCTGGAGTGCTAACATTCAGTTAACAGTAGCTAAGTTCCAGTCATGTGTATAGCATTGCACAGGTAAATTCTTGTCTGCCTGTGTCATATTTCAATCAGACCTTAAGTGGTCCTGAAAAATACCTTCTGTAAAGTGTTATCCCAGTGCAGCCACCCAATACCCAGTCTTTCAGCAACAAGACTGCTATATAACCCCTTCTGTGCAATCCTGTAGTTTTCAACAAGGCAGCTTAAGGGCCATAGATTACAATAATCATGGAAGATAGCAAGCTGTACAAGTCAAATGCGGCCAGTATCTGGTAAACGACTTTCTAGAATTGCATGCAGTAGTCTAGAAATAAAACACCACTGGCCCAGTTATGTCAGCTATTTTCACAACTCCCCCACTGTGGATGAATAAAAAAAAACACTGCACTAAAGATAAATTGGCCATGAAAATACTTTGGCTCCCAATTACTATTTATAGACCAAACTTGTATTTGAACTGCAGGGAAGAGTGACTGACTCTTGGTATGTTAATATCCTCTCCCCCACCCCAACCTGACACTTAAAAAAAAATCTATCAGCTTCATTGTGGACACACTCATTTTTGTCTTGATATATTTTAATGATTGAATGAACCTTTCATTTTTACCTCACAACTGCATAGATTGTTTCTCCCCTCCAAGAGGCACAGCACAACCTAAAGTTAAACAAACCTTCCTTTTTTGCTTCTTTTGTACTTTTCTGTTTTTGTCAGTGGTTTTGGTTGTCTATTTTTGCTGTTGGTTTTGTAGATCATCTGAGTCATGTACAGTTTTAACATACAATTTATATGGTATTTGTGTTATGAATGTCACTTATACAAATAATACCACCCTCTAAGAAATTCTGAACTTTCCAATTTAAAAGTAGCTTTGAGGAACATACACAATAAATGGCTGCAATGGCTTTTGCCTTCAAATCATTTTACAGTATTGCTCACATCTTTATAATCACATTACTTTCTTTCACATAAATGAGTTTATTGTTTCAATACTAAAACACTGATGACCCCAGCCTACCACCAGCAAATTGCTAGCACTGGATTTGACCCTTGGTAAGAAAAACTTAAAAAAAAAAATCCCGGGGTTGGGATAGTGCCAATAAGGACCTGGAGATCCTGCCATAAAAGACAAAAGACAAGCAAGTTCTGTTTTATTTAGGTAATGTACAGTGCCTAAGTCCAATGGGTTTAGAAGGGTGCATACGGCTCACAAAAACAAATACTCAATTTAAATGAGCAACACTATAACCAAGCAAAATATACAATAATGAAAGCAAACACAAAACCAAACCCTGTGTAGGTTCTAAATCCAGTAGCCAGCTCACTCAGTGTCACAGTCTGTGAGCCAAGAACCCTTCAGCTCCCACCTCTGGTTATCCCCAGCTTTTATATCAACAAATAAGAAGGAGACAGAAGCACAGTTGTGATGGTGTGCAGCTGGCAAGATATTTGTTATATCATGGCAAGTTGTGAATTTGGTGATGTTCCCTTATTGAACTGTTTAGTTATTTTCTGCTGATTCCTTAGGGCTGAAAAGCCTGTGCTGTAGTTTGGTTTCACTTCTTCTGCTGGTTGTTGGCTGTTAATTTTTGTTCAAGTTGAGGCCAGGAAAGGCCCTGCTTTTGTTCCAATAAAATGTTAATCCTTCTGACATGAAGTGTTTTTGGAATCATTACAATATTCCCCATTCCCCTCCCTTCTAGTTCTAGCATTGTGCACACAAATTCTGGTCCTGTGCAAAGAGATCACCTAGTAAAAGATGACATTGATCCTGAAAGTATTTAAACACGCACACATAGCCATAGAGAATTCATGTTTTCAATATCAGAGAAATAAAATTGCCAAGATCATTTCTGAGTTCTAGGTATATTTCTTTGTGGGAGTCCCAGTATAGCATTTAACTGTCAAATGTAAATGACAAGTAGCTCTACTAGAGCTAACCAGTAACCTTTAGCACAGTTCCCTAATTCATCTTGCTTATACTGGGAGGTTAAGAGCAGAATGCAGTTTGCTTGGTGGGAATAGTCAATGTTCTATCTGAGAGTGACACTAAGTATCCCCCTGAAAATGCTTTTCTAGACAGAGCAGTATATTCAGGAAGCAGAAATCTCCCAAGGTCAAAATTTTCTATTAAAACTTTTGAGAACTTCATTTTGTTACATATAACTTTCTTGTCTCCTTTGGGCCTCTTGACTATGGAACATAGGCTTGGGATTCATTCTCATCTTAACAGCTTTCTTGAAAGTCATTTTTTTTTTCCTGTATCACTTACATCCAGGGTTACCGTCAACTATATTCCAAAGTTTAAAAAAAAATCAGGAAGTATATAAGCAGTAGATGCTTGCATTGGCTGCTTAGTTGAAATAATAGATTCCCACATATCACAGTTTCATCATTATTGCTACTTCCTTTGAGTTGCCAGGTCACAATAGCCTTTTTCAGTCATGACATTTGATCACACATACTGTGCAAATGCACTACACATGATCCTCCTGATACACAAAGTTGACATTGTCTGAAGATGCATTTTCTGCTTCAGTATACCAGAACCCAGATATGGTGTCTGGTAATCCTCTAGTAAGACAAAACAAAATCATACATTAACCCTTTCAGAAGAAATGGCGATTGTGTGTATCAGAACTATCACATGTAGCATATTCATTATGTATGTGATTTCACAGTGCCAGGAATGTAATAACTGAAAATGTTGTACTAATTATACAAGGGGAAATTCTTCCATGCAATTCAAGACCTGGTGATTGTATGCCCTATTTTTATACTTGGTCAACACAGTTCCCAAGACTCATACCTCTGTCTCCCATCAGCCATTTCCTCGGGTTCATTTATATCACCCCACACTATCTGAAACAGCCCATTCCCTCCACTGTCATGCCTCTGGGCTCTGTCCCTTACAAACTGGTGTTATATACCTTTCCTTGCAAGTAAATAAATGATTATAATAGTCCTTACATTAGCTTATACAAAACACATACACATTAATAGGAAATTTCCTTTTGTTGTGTACTTAGCAGAATAAAGCCACACAGCACACATGTATTTAGCTTTAAGAAAAGATTACTAGAAAAATATAGGGAAGGGTGCATGGAATAAAAATAACAATATCCTGACTAGCTAGTTCTATCTTGTGTACATCTTGGACCAAACTAGTGTGGGTGTGTGAGAACAAAGGAGAGAAAGATTACGCAATTCCTCCACCTTCTTGAGTACGTGACAAACAGCATGTACTATTGATCTAGCCAATAGCAGTTTCCAAACTCAACTAATTAGGAATAACACCTCCTCTTCCTTGGCAAGAAGAATGTGCATTAAAGCTAACTGGTCCTAAGCTAACTAGCTAACATTAGCATACTTAAATAAACGTTAAGTCTATCATGACTGAATGAGTGACATTTGCAGTATCCCAGCACCTTTCAAGAAAGGAAATAAAATATCCCTGACTTGAACAGGGCCACAGGATCTGGAATCTGCACTATGAACTTTGAGCCAGTATTTGTTTGTTTTAGTATATTTCTATTTCACCTATTCCTCTTAGGACTCAGGGTGGAATACAACATATGATAAAATAATAAAATACAATAAAAACATTTTAAAAACAGACAACTCAACAGCACTCAGAGAAGTTTACTGAATCATCACCTATTGCCCAGTCCGGCCATCTCACATCATGATATCTCATAGAGATGGCAGATGATAAACCATTGTATAACACAGGTGACAGTACCAATAGGAGAGGCCAACCAGATCAAGAATAGACACCCGCAGCCTCAACTAAAAGCCTGGTGGAACAGCTCCATTTTATAGGCCCTAGGGAAGGCTAATAATCCAGGTAGGACCCGGATCTCTGTAGGGAGCTGATTTCACCACGTCGGGGACAGGACTTATTTCTATTAATTTATTGGATTTATATCCAGTTCTGGTGCTAGTATAGTAGTTCCAATGTGTTCAGCAATGTTGGGCATTCTCTTATGCTATTATTCAGTTGAAGGCAAGTTGAAAGAGTGCTGTTTTACAGGCCTTGCGGAACTGGGCAAGGTCCCACAAGGCCCTTACTTCTTTGTGAACTTTAAGCCTGATTTGGTGGAATGGGAAGGATATAGGGTTGCCTAGGCCAATTCAAGAAATATCTGGGGACTTTGGGGGTGGAGCCAGGAGCAAGGGTGTGACAAGAATAATTGAACTCCAAAGGAAGTTCTGTCCATCACATTTAAAAGGACTGCACACCTTTTTAATGCCTTCCCTCCATTGGAAATAAAGGATAGGAGCACCTTCTTTTGGTGCTCATAAAATTGGACCCTGGTCCAATCCTTTTGAAACTTGGAGGGTATTTTGGGGGAAGGCACTGGATACTATGCTGAAAATTTGGCTCTTCTATCTCAAAAAATATCCACCCCAGTGCCCCAGATACCAATAGATCAATTCTCCATTATACTCTATGGGAATCAGTCTCTATAGGTAATAATGGAGTGCCCAGCAGACACTCCCCCCCCCCATTTCCTGATGACCCTGAAGCAGGGGGAGGGCCTCCAAGCCAGGAGATCCTCTGCCCTCACCTGGGGATTAAGACCAAACTGGAAATCGCAATGAATAGATGGATAAGAAAAAGGAAAGGAAAGGAAAGGACACTGTAAAATTAACAAGCTTTAAATAAATGCACACAGTCCTTTGAAATGCTTAATTCATTGGAACTTTCCAGAATATCTTTTAAACAAAATTCAAGTGACTCAACTGAGCTCAATGTCCAGAAATTATTTCACTGGTTCCAAAAAAGTCCACATTCAATGCTATAATGAATTGGTAACATATCTTGCTGTCTGTATATCCGGTTTTCCTGATAGATGCAGGTATACCATAATATTTTAATAATGTAGAGGTAGCAGTCCTCCATCCAACAGGTGCAGCTATACAAGTCCAAGGTTCAATTCATGTTTCATTTGACACTTCCACTGGCCACCTGTATTTTTACCAGGAACCCGTGCTAAGGCAACAGCTCACATACCATATCTTACATCTCTTGTTTGCATGATCCCAGAGAACCAGTCGTGCAAACAAGAGATGTAGCCAAAGGAGTCATGAAATAGAGTAAATATACCAAACATGTTTACAGAGGTAGGTCACAATTACAATCACAATAAACATGACCAAACACATTTCAGCCCCAAGGTCTTCTTCAGTTTTCACTAGTATATAGATACACAGGCCTTGAATTCAGCAGGATCTCACAGGAGCACAGCTCCTGAACCTTTCTTATGGCCCCCTGCCCCCCACCTATCGACCTTGTCCATTGAATAGTAGGTGCAGTTGCATAACAATTCCTGGATTAGGAGAACGAGCAGCCAGCCAGGAGCTTTGCCACACCCCCAGCAGTCCTCATTAATCCATGGAGAAGCCCGTGTCACCCTTTCTGCATTTTTTATGTGATTTTGGGTGGTGGGTGGCTTGCTGGCCTTTTGACTGTGGGGAGGGGGGGGGAGAAAGCAGCCAACGAGAGTCCCAGGTAAGCGAGGCCTGCTTGGGCTGACTGGACCTCACTAACCCAAGGCTCTCCTTTCTTGCTTCAGGTTGCTTTTGGCTGGTGAAGGGGGGGTGGCAAATGCTAATGAGTTATGCTAATGAGCTCCACCACCTGTTTTTCTACAAAACGACCCCTGTAGATACACATGCACACCAAGGACAATTGTTTTATAAGTTGTTGTGTTGTATAATAAGCCAAAACTGGTAAAGAATGATTCCTAAGAGAAGACAATTGAAACTAGATTTTGAAAAACAAACAAAAAATACCAAAAAAGTTAAAAATACTAGGTAAAAAAAATTGCAGATAATCACCACTTGTACATTTTACATTGTGTAGCTGACTCATGCACTCTCAAATGACACCTGCGCCCTGCCAAATTCATTTAGTTTCCACAGGGCAGGCAAGCCGAAATTGTTTAGGTTGGCCTTTGGAGGATACATTTGGGCTGTTTTATTAGTGGTACTGTGATAGTCACATAGTTTAATATTTTTGTGTTAGATCAAGATGACTAGCCATGACTAGACTAGTCTGTCTGTAGTAGGAGAAAAGAGCAAGAGTTCAGCAGCACCTTAAAGACTAAGAATATTTATAGCAGGGTATGAGTATCTGTGAGTCAGTGCTCACTTCTTAAGAAGCACTGACTCATGAAACGTCATACCTTACCGCAGATTTTTCTACTGTGAACATTTTGTATTTGTTATTTGTTTGTTATGTTGTTTTGACTTATTGGTTTTGGAGTTGTAAGTCACCATTACGGTACAGCTTTTGGGTGAGCAGTATCTGAAAAATCTAATAAATTTAAAAATCTAACAAATAAATAAGTATATGAGGAAGCTTATTTTTCTCAATGTTTCTCCTGCTATCACTTGGAATGGTGGCAGACAATGGGACCTGAGAGCAAAGGATCGCCCACCCCCACCCAGAGCTTGGCAGCCCTAGTTATTAGTGACATGAAGTAACTACCTACATTAATTGTGTATTAGAATAGTTTTGTATTAGAATAGTTGTTGATCTTTGAGAGTGCTTATGTACAGGGCTTTTTTTTTTAAGAAAAAGCCCAGCATGAACTCATTTGCATATTAAGCTGTCACCCCCCTCCGATGTCACCATTGCTTTGCATTGTTTTTTTTCCTACAAAAAGGCCCAACAAGAACTTATTTGTATATTAGGCCACACCCCCTGATGCCAAGCCAGCTGGAACTGTGTTCCTGCTCAAAAAAAGCCCTCCTTATGTACTTCTGAATTATTTGCCTGTCTCCTGGAAGCTAACTGATGACCAATGGAAATGAACCCCCTATGTCCTTACCATTGCTAAAAGACTTACAACACTGGAGAGATAAATTTCCACCTTTCATAATCCAGTGGACTGAGGACCTTACACCTTATCAACATTTGAATGCATGGCATATAGATAACAATTGTATATGTATTCCTCATATACTTATTTATTTGAATTTTTTATTTGATTATTTATATGGCAGGATAGTTGAAAACCTTTTATGTATGCTTATATGTAGACTTGCCACCAGTGTTCTAGTTCCATTTATTTTCTGTTTGGGGGGTTGTAATTATTTTTTAAAAAATTAAAAATAACAGTTATTACTGATGAGGTTTCCTGTAGCAGTCTTCTTCATTGTGGCAACAATTTTCATCAGAATTTTACTGTGCAAAGGTTTGAGAATGGCACACAATTTTTCTATCTATTACCATCATTATGAACAGGAATATATGGTGAATTCTTAAATAATCAGTGGCCTGACAAGAATTCAGAAAAAACCTTGAGCCCCATAACTTTCTTTTCAGCATCCCAAACAAGAAAAAAATCTAGTTATGATGCACAATACCCATGTTGTTATTGTCAAAGCACTGGCCTGAGGCATATATGAGAGGGAATTTATTCTGTTTTCTGGCACAGTTATGTCTTACCTTTATGGGCATACACAAAAGAGGCATAGGAAATAAATAGCACATAATTTTACATTTTTATAATAAGTTTGAGACTAAACACTAGGAAACCTTGTCAGCCCCAGCTAAGCTGATTCCAATTAAAGCTCCTGGCAGAGATCCAGCTGTTTTTACTACCTCAAATAGCACTGAACATAACAAGGTTTATGAAGCATTCAAAAGTCAAATACCCTATTAACATAAACATGGAGTGAAATCAACTCGGCGACCAATTTTCAGCTTTCTTTCTTTCATTCATTTACGTTGGGCTAATCTAAGATGATGTCTGTTTCCTTGGTTCAGTCTCCTTTTTTATGCTTGCTGGAATGCAAAACAAGATTTAGTATTTGAACACTTGCATGATTTGCCCTGCACACCTACCCCCGGGGCAGCTTCATTACAATGCTTCTTATTATGCTCTATTTTAAAAAAAGAATGCCATTGTCCTATGGGAATGATGATTGCAAAATTGGAAATTGCATGTGTTTTCTTGCTTCTATCCTGAATGGCCCAGGATATAAGGTTTTTCCCCAAAAAAACACAAGTTTCGGATCATGTACTTTTGAAAAGAAGTAATTGGTATGTCCACAGAAAATGCAAAAAGAAAAAAAAAGGGACATAGGACACAGAGCATGTTTATATTTTGTCATTTTGGACTCTGCTTCTGAAGAACTTTGGAAAACTGGATTTAACTGACATAAATTTTTGTAAAATTTTCATATGGAAACTAGGGATTTTTTTCAGTGGTGGCTGTACTTAATGCAAAGGAAGCACATAAAGCATAACCTTTTCACTGAATAGCCTTTCAAGGCAACCACACTAAAGACTCTATCAGTTGCAGTTTAGTTTTTATAACTTAATGAATTCATACAATTTATGGTCTTTGTTGTTGCTCTTTTCAATGCACTTTTCTTATAGTCATTCATTCATTCTTATATTGGATTGGCTTGTCTGAATTAATTTCCAGCCACACTGTTTCATGTTCATAAGCTATTTCATGTTCATAAAAGCCAGTTTGGTGTAGTAGTTAAGCATGCGGACTCTTATCTGGGAGAACCAGGTTTCATTCCTCACTCCTCTACTTGCAGCTGCTGGAATGGCCATGGGACAACCATAGCTCTTGAGGAGTTGTCCTTGAAAGGGCAGCTGCTGTAAGAGCTCTCTCAGCCCCACCTATCTCACAGGGTGTCTGTTGTGAGGGGGGGAAGGTAAAGGAGATTGTGACCACTCTGAGACTCTGAGATTCAGAGTATAGGGCGGGATATAAATCCAATATCATCTTCTTCAACAGAAGTCTAAGAAGTGTCAAGCAAAGGAGGAACTCCAAAATTCCAGGAGCAAGTAGGAGACCAGAACAGGATGGAATTCCATAGTGTGTAGAGTGTGAAGGTATGTTGCATGGGATGCACATCAGTGCCTCTTCAGAACTACAGCCTAAATGCATTATTACAAAAACCATTTCCTTTGCTAACTACTTAAAATGATCACTTAGCAGAAATCAGTGAGACACTTAGCTGCTTTAGCCTATATGTACATGCTCAGCACTCTGTTTTCTCAAAAACCTTGGAACCCTGTTGAATCACTGAAAGTCCACCCCACCTAGTACCGTATTTTTCACACCATAAGAAGCACTTTTTCCTCCCAAAAAAGTGGGGGGGGGGAGTGTGTGCGTCTTATGGAGCGAAGGTACCATACGTACCTTCCCCCGGGGGGGGGGGGTGATCCGCTGCCTCCATCCCGGCGCTTACCGCCCCTGCCTGCCTGGCTCCAGCTCTGACGCTTACAGCAAGTGCCAGGATTGCTCCCTCCGCCCTCCGATCCCAGCGCTTGCTTTAAGCATCAGCGCTGAAGCCAGGCAGGCAAGCAGGGAGAAAGCACGCTGCCCCCTCCACAGCCAGCGCTTGCGAAGCGCTGGGTTTGCGGAGGGCACGGGTGCTTCCTCTGTCCCTGTCTGCCTGGCTTCAGCTTCTGCTGATAGCAAGGGCTGGGTTCGGAGGCAGCCAAGCCTTTGATCCCAGCCCTTGCTATCAGCAGAAGCTGAAGCCAGGCACAGAGGAATCACACACCCCCTCCGCAAACGCAGCGCTTGGCGAAGCGCTGCGTTTGCGGAGGGGGGGGTGCTTCCTCTGTCCCTGTCTGCCTGGCTTCAGCTTCTGCTGATAGCAAGGGCTGGGTTCGGAGGCAGCCAAGCCTCCGATCCCAGCCCTTGCTATCAGCAGAAGCTGAAGCCAGGCACAGAGGAATCATCCCCCCCCTCCGCAAACGCAGCGCTTGGCGAAGGAGGGGTTGCTTCCTCTATTCCTGTCTGCCTGGCTTCAGTTGCTGCTTATAGCAAGGGCTGGGATCCCAGCCCTTGCTATAAGCAGAAGCTGTAGCCAGGAACAGAGGAATCACCCCCCCCCCTCCGCAAACGCAGCACTTCCCGAAGCGCTGCGTTTGCGGAGTGGGGTGCTTCCTCTATTCCTGTCTGCCTGGCTTCAGTTGCTGCTTATAGCAAGGGCTGGGATCCCAGCCCTTGCTATAAGCAGAAGCTGAAGCCAGGAACAGAGGAAGCACCCCCCCCCTCTGCAAACCCGGCGCTTCACGAAGCTCTGGGTTTGCGGAGGAGGTGGCATGCTTTTTCTGTGCCTGCATGCCTGGCTGGGAGACAAGCGGTGAGATCGCTCCCTGTGAAGTGCTGGGTTTGTGGTGGGGGCAATCTCACCCTTGTCTGCCAGCCAGGCACCTGCGTCTAATGGTCCGGAGCGTCCAATGGACTGAAAAATACGGTATATACTTTCACACCGTTGCCAACCAACAACCCCAACACACCATATAAGCAGCAGTTTTCCATGTTTGACCCTAGCAGGTGGTATTCTGCCCCTGAAACTGCCTCACATTGCTCTGAATCTTGAGTAATCATTCAGTGATCAGAGCTAATCACTGGTGATGAACTTAGCCACTATAAATATTTCTAATCCCATTTTTGTCTGTTTTGAATCTACTGCCGGTCATTTCATCTGGTGACCCCAAGTTTTAAGCTTATGACAGGTAAATTAGCTATCCACTTTCTTCAGACCATGCATCATTCCATAAGCAAAATATATCATGTCTCCCTCCCCACTTTAAAAAAAATTGCATTTAAAAATTGATTTCATCCCATGACTGTTCTGTGTTTTTTCTCCATCATTTAGGCATGGGACTAAGGTTCAGTTCTTTATTTTTCTTTTTGACTGTTGCTTTTCAAAAATTGGGGAAAGAATTAGTTGTGCCTTTCTTGTCTGCACTCATTTCTCTGGAACTGGGTCAAACTTTTCTTTTTTGGTGATCAGTTAGGCTGAAGTTTGAAAATACTAGCTAACGTGACAGTCAGGCTTTCCTAATCTCTTCTGAAGGCATCTGTATGGGTATCTGCGTATTGTATCACCACAGGAGTGCAACCCCATGTACCCTTTCCATACTGGTCATTTGCTGTCTGTGACAGCGCATGAGTCCTTTCCCTATCAATTCTGAGTACAAAATAGATAAACTCTACTTGATTACTAAACACAACTGCAGAACCTTTCTTTCATTTTAAAAAAATACAGCCCTCTGCTAGTCTTTGTCCAGCTATTGCATAGAGTGATAAAAGTGCACTAGAGAGTTCCAGGGCATGGAAGAACAGAGCACTGTGGATTCAGATAAAACAACAAAAATTTGGGCCACAATCCAATGAAATCAATAGACAAATTTTCTCCATATTCATAGGCTCTTTAATCTCATGCATAATGAATTTAATCCAAATGGTTTTGGCATTGGCATATAGGAAGCTAGCATTCACAAACAAGGAATTCTTTTTCAAAGTACACCACATTTTTTTTTCCTATCTAGAATAACCAGATCCGATTGTTCTGCATTACACTGAACCATATTGCCTCTACCTCTACTACCATGGTTTTAGGAATTCACTGTGGAAATTCCCTATTATCTCTTTAGGACTATCATGGCCTTGGAATAGCGACAGAAAAGGAGAGGCAAATTTTAGATGTGGTAAGATACCTACAATAAATATCCAAATATATTCTGACATCACAGCTTTGCTGTTCTTTAATGTATTATAACTAATAATAAAGAGGTTTTTAGGTCTAGACTGCAATCCTAAATACACTTTTCTGGGAGTAACTTACTTCAGAGTATACCCGCTTAAGATTGCTCTCTTAGACAAAGAGGATGTTTAAAACAAACCTAACGCAAATAACTCTACATAAGGCTGTTTATTAAAATTGTATACCCTGTCTAACTTTATGAAAAAAGAGCCCAACTAGGGTTGCCAGGTCCAACTCAACAAATATCCAGGGACTTTGGGGGTGGAGCTGGGAGCTCCAAATAAATAATAAAAATACAGCAATGCAGTTCCCCTGAATTCAATCTTCATTTCCTACTCCTCTTTTTTGCCTTCAAAGGCTTCCACAGAAGTTGCACTTCCACTAAATGAAGGTGAATGCACACATACAGTACAGCCAAAATAAACATGTTGCAAGCCCACACTCTTGTGATCTCACTGGGGCAATTTATTCACAGGAGTTGCTGGATGTAACAGTCTGCTATATTTCAACCAACTTTTTCAGGCAAACACAGGAAAACAAATGTACTGAGCAGAGCAGTCTAGGTAGAGTTTTCCTCCAAGTTGATGTTAACTCTTTACTATCCCTTTTACTATGCAAAAGACTTCTGAAAGGAATGTAAAACAAAAGAGGGACAGGGCTCTCTCTCTCTTCCTCTCTTACACACTCACCAGGAAGAGCCATGTGACTCTGCCTTCTCACCACCTCCCCACAGCTTTAGTCTTGCTGAGATTTAAAGGCACACACACACTTTCCAAAACACAAGCAGCTTGCAAGTTTCTAAACCTGCTGAGATGAAAAGGCACATCGTGGCTGTTAGGGCAGGGCTTATCTGAGTTCTATTTTTTCATTGACCCATCTGCCACACACTGACAAGGAAATTGAAACCAGACTATGAGGCATCAGAATAGTTAGACTGGTTGGCTTCTTATCATTCCTGAATAATTCTGGTCACATTGGGATCTTAGAGTTGCCAGGTAGGGCCTGGACATCTCCTGTTTTTACAACTGGTCTCCAGCTGGCAGAGATCAGCTCCCCTGGGAAAATGGCTGCTTTGAAGGGTGAACTCTATGACATTGTACTATGCTGAGGTGGTCCCTTCCCACCCTCTCCTGGAGTTTGTAAGTATGCTCCCAGCTAGTCCAGGAGACACAAAAGCTTATAGCACAGGAAGGACAAAATAGGGTTCAGGGTGAAAACATCCTCCATCTTTAATTTCTTTAAGATAGTATAAATTTCCTCTTCCTCCTTTACCTTGACATTCAATTTTGATATGTAGTTTATAGAATCATCAGTGTCCAGTGTCTCCAAGAGGGTAACGATGATGCTAGGTCCTTAGCAGACCATTTGAGAGATCTTTTAATTTTATTTTTTCTTCATATTTGGATCTTTTTACTTTGTGGTTGAACTGCCTTATTGACAGGCATTCAATCATTAAATTTTCTATTAGAACATAAGAACATAAGAACATAAGAGAAGCCATGTTAGATCAGGCCAATGGCCCATCCAGTCCAACATTCTGTGTCACACAGCGGCCAAATATATATATATATATATATATATATATATACACACACACACACACACACACACACTGTGGCTAATAGCCACTGATAGACCTCTGCTCCATATTTTTATCTAAACCCTTATATAAACAAATTAGGGGTGATGATGTTCATGCATCTGAAGAAAGAAAATGCATGTAGATAAACTACAATCAAATTGCTTTTAGATCTCAGTTAAGCCAAATATTTGGTTTAAAGTCAATTTAATACCAGTATTATCAATAGGGCTTAATTGGCTTAGATCACAGTGCTTTGACTTAAATGAGAGATAAAACTGGATTGTTAAAAGTATTAATCAAGCATCATTAACCAGGTTGCTATAAGGCAATTACTAATATTCTTAAATATTACCATGAAGAATTATTCGCGCTTCTTGTTGTATTCCCTAAACTCATTCTTGATCATATTAGATACAGATTGAATTTGCTTTTGAAATCCTTATCCTTCCACTTTTCATTAATCTTTTCAAACAAGTGAACTAGCCTTTGTTCAAATAAAGCCTATTATATAATATTACCATACTTTGTTCAACAAAGATATAGTCTATTAGTAAAGAGTCAATATTATGGCAGTGTGTTAGGATTTCTGATCTTATTGGACCACTGAATGTAAACACAGATAATTTTATAGTAGGAGGAGAAGGGTTGAAGAGATTTTTATTGCTATTGATTGATGTCAGCCTCCCAGATGTTTCTTTGAAGTGCTCGTGTTTGCTCATGAGCACTCATTTGCTTAGCTTTTCAGTTAGGAGAGAGATGGAAAGAGAAAACAGGAACCAAGAGGGAAGTGGAAATCAATGCATTTGTCTACATACTTCAGTGCTGTTGACTGAACAATTGGTAGTCCCTAAACAAGATCTGAGCTGCAGAAGGTCACAAAGGTGTCTCTTTGCCACAAGTTGCCTTAACAATATAAGAAGATTCCAATCCAGTGGCACCTTAGAGACCAACAAGATTTAGAGGATTTAAGCTTTTGAGAATCAAAGCTCCCTTCATCAGACATGTCAAAGAAATTACTATCATGTAACTGCTGTTACCTAATCTGTTTACTTCCTGGTTAGATTGCTGCAATTAATTCTATCTATGGCCAGGCCTCAGATTCAGCAGTTCACAGGAGCACAGCTCCTGAACCTTTCTGACAGTTCCACCTCCTGCTTCCCACCTTGTCCATTGAAAAGTAGGTGCAGCTGCATAACAATCCCTGGATGAGCTCAACCACCTTTTTTCTTAAAACAACCCCTGCCTATGGCTGTTTTGAAAAAAGTGCAGAAATTTCATATGATTCATAATGCCAGAACTAAGCAGTTAATAGGTATAGATTTTAGCGGGGGGGGGGGGGTTGTGTTTGTTTTTAAAAGGAAAAAGCCAGGCAGAAGCTTATTGTCATGTTAGGCCACATCTCCTAGGAATGATGTCACCCCCACCAAGGGACTCAAGTCTGCAATTGCCATCTTCTTTTGCCATTTCAGTTTCAGTTGAGGGTGTCATTCTGACAATGTCTCATGCTGAATGTGTGTCACTTTCTATGTAAATCCTTCCCTCCCTTCTCTGCAAGGCTGTTGACCCCAGGCTTGTCCGTGCAGCTGACTTTTAAAGATGGATTAGACTTGTTTACCAGCCCTGTGTGCAGCAGCAGCATGACGGAAGTTTCCAAAGGTAGACAAGTCTTCCACTCAGGCAAGGGGAGAGTCACCGCTGGACTGGAAGAGACCTCCACCAGCGCACACCTTTCCCCCCCACACACACACACAGGGGCTTCTTGCTCTTTGGGGAATAAAAGACCTCCCTTCCCTGGGCTTGCATGGGCAAAGGGGACACATAACCTAGATCAGACAGCAATGCAGCTCACCAGGCCGTGGAAAAGAACACGAAGGGAGGAAAGTCCCCTAAGAGTGATTCTGAGTCAAACTACTTTCTTTAGAGACTCTTCACTCTACTCAGGATGGTTGCTTCGCTGACATTGTTGCTGCTCATGGATTTGGACTTTCCTTGTACTTATGTGATAGTGGATTTGGACGCTACCTGTCCAATCACCTACCTGTATTTAACATATATGATAGTAAAATTCTGGTATAATTTTTATGTAATCATTTTCCATGGTTTTCCCTTTTCATTGGTAAACTTACAGTGGAGCTCTGTATATTTTTTGTTATGCTGCTCACCTCGCAAAAGCCCATACAACATACTGGTTAGAGTTCCAGACTAGGACTTTGAATTGCCAGTTATGTATGATTTTATTTGATATATTCTTGGCCTAACTTACATTAAAGGGTCGTGAGGATAAAACTGAAGAAAATGGAATGATCTAAGCTGCATTTGATCTCCATTAGGGAGGAAGGCAGGATAAATAAGATGGAAGCCAGATAAAAAGTAAATTACTGGGTGTGAAGGAGAGAAGGAAGTAGGGAAAGGTGAAGATATGCAAGTTGCTAGGAAGAGGGAAAGGGGAAATTGTGTTGGGTAGGGGATGCAGGACAAAGTGAAGTGCCTTCCACAAGGCCTTGCAGGCTTACCCCAGTACAAATAGGCCAACCTCAGCTGGCACCGTGCAACTGGGTCATAGTTTTCTTGGAGAGAGGCTGCCAGGGGGGAGGGAAGGGAGGAAGGAAAGGAGGGGAGATAAAGAAGGGTTGGGTGGTGAATATGTGGAAAGAAGCAGGCAAAAAGGAAAAGCTGTGGGGGCTTTTAGGAAAGGAAAAAGAGGATGTAGTGAGGGAGGGCAAAATGAGATGCCCCAAACAAATCTTTGTGGGTCCCTCACTTGTAAGCTCTAATCAACAAATTTCATCATCTTTAGATGGAATTTGGGGTGGGGAGGGACAGACTGAGCTAGGCAATTCTTTTGATATGAGTTTAAATATGAATTAAAATACAGACAGCAAGAAATTGTGTTTTCATTAAGGGATCTGTTAAGGATTGTGCCTTTTATTTTAAACTAGGGAAATGATGCCTCTCAGAAATGAGTGGTGTTTCTCAGAACATCTTTGCTGCAAATAATTCCTTCTTTTGCCATTTACCTTTCTTTGCCCTTTCTTTTTGATCAGATTGTTGATTCTCTGTTAATTGGATCTGAAGCTGGCTAGTGCACCATTGTGGATGTTTTCAATGCCTTCTGCCCACTAAACTTATTATGGGCTTTTAGTCACATCTGCTCAATTGTTCATTCTGCTAAGCCTAATGCTTGCCACATATGCAGACACAAAGAGAGATGTGAGAAGAGAGACAGAACAATTATATTATTTTAAGATATAAATGAATTGCTACAGCTTCAAGTTAAGGATGTTTGCCTTTCAAAGGGGGCAGAGGGAGCCTAAACCAAGGATCAGAAGATAAAACAGTCTACCTTTACAATTAAGTAATCCAAACTTATTACATTATGGATGCATCCTTGCAATGTGAATTTTTTTTAAAAAAAGATTGTATTCAGGTGGTCATGTTTCTGCTTTAATGATCTAAAGACAGACATGTAATGTTTGTTATTTTAAGATTAATAGGCACAGGATGCAAGAGATGCAATATATAGAGCATGAAGAATGATTAGCTAACAACCACATATGAAGGATGTTCCTGAATTTCAGATGCTTCTTGGAGTACTGAACACCACAGTTCTTAGGCAGATGCTGTTTTTGCACATATTGTCATACTGTCAATTGCCTACTAAGAGTTCAGAGTCAAATTGAGGAAGTGCTTGAAAGCCTTTAGGAGGAATATGGAAAATACACAATAGCTATGTTATGATCATAACATTTTACACAGCCTAAATATAAAATAAATTACATAACAATCCAAGAAGTTACATAAAGATCCAAGAAACTGTTATTGCTAAAAGTGAAATGAAACTTTGAACCCATTCTACACTTTGTAGAATTTCAGAATTCTACAAAGTGTAGAACTTCAGGATCAGAATTTTGCAGAATTTCAGAATTCACTTTGAAAATTTTCAGAATTCATATGTGAAGGTTCCTTCAAAGTAACAAATGTTCCTTGGTTAGTGTACTCTTACAATGCATAAAACATGCAGCTTCAGCCTTGCAGGTACATTTTAAGACATGAGCAGTGCAATCTGGAGGGCTGCCCAGCAAAGGGATCCTGCTGCTAGAGTAACCAAGGTGCTGCTACTCCATTTCCTATGGACATAGCATGGAGTAAACAACACAGAGTTCCCTGCCAGGAACAGGTAGCATAGCAAGTGCACCTGCATCCATAGCAACTCCAGCAACATCCACTGGGTCCATCCTGAAATCATTCCCAACTCCACATGGAGAACCAGCAGGCAGAGCCCCATGCCAGACACCATACCTAATCAATTACAAAGCATCCTGGGAGGGGATTATGTAGGGCCAAGGGGTGCTGGGAAGAGAGTTTGGCTGCCTCTGGAGAGAAGATGATCAGTCGCAGCTGTAGTCAGAATGCTGCTTTCCATGAAGCCTTTTGGGCCGTGTCATCCCAATGGGAAGGACTGTTGGATTTTTGTTTTGCAGGAGCACCTATAGGCGACACTGTCTTTTTTTACGTAATAACTTTGTGCCAGTGACAGGGGTGCTTCCAGGCCAGAGTGGTTTAAGGACCTGACTGAACTAACCCCCACCATGCCCCCTGGCCCATCCACTTCCACACTGGCACAAGGGCCTATGATCCTAGCCTGCCAACCAGTGTCAACAAGGGTCACTGTGGGCTGCACTGGTGTAGTGGCACCAGGATGCCATGCCAGTACAAACCCTGTTTATTGCAATGTATTGCTAAGATATGCCAGTATAACAGCTAGTACACTCCCCCTCCATTCAGGACTACAGTGTAAAGTTAATTTATTACATTTATATCCCACTTTTCTTCCATCATACAAATAGCAGTGTTGAATAAGTTAGCCATCCAAAGGACCAGAACATTCAGGGGGAACCCATTAAAGACAAGGGTAAAAAATCATTGGAAACAATCATTTTCCATGATCAAAAATAAAATCAGGAATTACAAATGGGGAACAAAATGAAATTGTTAGACAGGGTCATGTTAATTCAAGTAACGGGTGTAACGTCCTCAGGAAACAACACCTGCAAAAGATTGTAGAATTTGTAACCTAAGTGAGAATATAATAAATTGTGTATGGAGGTTTTCCAAAACACTTGCTGGACCCAGTTCAGGTCTAGATTATCCCCCATCTCACCCCAATTTGTTGAGAAACCATGCCAATTTATTTTATCTCCCACTCACAGATGCTGAGATTCAAACTCTTAATGTTCTAAAGAATGCCCCTGAAGAGACTCTAAGTTGTGCCACCTGTGCTGTCTCTTCTATTCTGAGTTCTACTGGTTGATTTGTAAATTTGCATTTGTAAGTATAAACATCCTGAGCATTTTTTGCACTGAATCTCTGGCTAGAGTCAGCTGTAGCTGCCTATGTCAAGCTATTACCAGGAGACCAAGAGATACAGACCCACCCCACAAGGTTTCAGTAGTGATTGACTGTATATACTGTTCACTCACTGCAGCAGCTCATAGCAGGGATCCATTAGAAAGGCTGATTGTACATTCATATCCTATTTTCTTCAGAGTCTTGCTTTTTGGAACATTTTGTTCTTATGGGATTCATCTTGTTATTGCTACTACCTTAAATGTTTCCAATTTAGATGCCTTTCAAATGCAAGCCAGAACCTAAAGACCCCAGAAGGACTAATTTATTAAAGGTGGAATAGTTGAGATAATGCTTTTGTACAATTCAAAAACCACAAGTATCATCCAAAATACATGCTTCAAAAAACCTGAAGGCCAGGTGTGCTATTAGCTGAAAGTCTTATAGGTCTCAAGTTCCTCGTGTAAAGGTCAATTAGTACAAGGAGAAGAATTAATACCAAAGAAGTGAAGCATAAGAAACTCAGTGATGGAGCTAGTGAAATGTATGCTAATTACCTTACCTCTCTATCTCAGTTCTAAAATAATCTAATACATAATGCAGAACAGGTTGACTGGTGTCAGAATAATGTCTCAGTAAAGCATCTCTGTCTTCTAAGAGAAAACATACTGTGTTTCCCTTGTGTGCATCTTCATTGATAGGCTGTCTGGTTCAGGAGAAAATGCAGATGTTTTATTTGGGGAATTTACTTCAGTGGTGATTATTTTCATGTGAAACACTTAATAAATTAAAATTTAGGGAGGAAGCTAACTGTACTCAGAAGAACTCAAATACCAAGATGTAAAAAATTTAGTCCAGTGGCTCCTGTTACTATTTTTTGCCTAATGAGATAATTAACAGGTGTGACAAGAAGTTCTGGTATTGATTATCTCTTGGGAAACATCCCCAAAACAAGAACTAGAAGGGTAATTTCAGACCATTTTGTAATGCAATCAGCCAGGTCACCTTTGAAAAACTGGCAGCTGTATAACATAAATAAGCTGGGCTGTCTTTGCTTTTTTGCATTCTCTAGGGAGACCTTGCAAATATGAAATTGCCTCATTTATCAGAGGGAAAATTGAGATGCGGTTCAAAGGGATTATGCAACTGACATAGAAAGAGTCATGCTTCATGATGCATACTTTTTGTGAAAATTATTTGGGCACAATCCACCAGAATTTTGTTTGTATGGGCACCAAAGGACAACACTCACTAAACACCAACAATGAAATTAACAGTGGTCCGGAAAGAGACATAAACTTGGATTTTGGCAAGTATCCAGGGGAAAAAGGCCGATAAATTGCAAAGCAGTCACATGTTGCATACAGTTGAAGGCTCTTGCAGAGTATAGCTGAGATGATGTACAAGAAGAGATCTTTGAAGTTGCCACACAATATATTTGGGGAGGAGGTAGTTTATTGGTACATTATGGCTTTTGAAGGCATTATGTATTAGAATTATATATTGTGCCTAAAAGACAATAAGAAACTCTTAGTGATCCAGGTGTTTTAAGTAGCATGTTTTTCCATCCAAACTATTCATTTATAAAAAGGCAGACATCTCATTAGAAAAATTCCAAACAATTAATTAAATTAGTCATGTGAGTGAGTAAATGTAAGTGCTGAATTGTCTCCCAGAGGGCTTATTTTTGCCATCTTTATAAAAAAACTAACTTAATTCTTGATTTTGTAAGATTTGTGTACTCATCACTAGATTATTTTCCTGTTTTATGTAACCAGGTGAATGTAATCTTCTCAGCTGATTCTATGGTTGAGAACTATAATTAATTTTTTTTTTTTTTTATAATCTGTGTTAGTAGCAGTGCTAATAGCTCTGAGTTGCCTAACTTCATTAGAGTTTCTAAAGAAAGATCACTACCTGGATGGGAGATGACCAAAGAAGACTGGAGCTGCTATGCAATTATTGCTACTAAGTGATGTAATAAGAAAGCTCTATAATTGCCTCCATGATTTATAGAACCCCCTGGATCTGTGAGCCCCTAACATCGGTTTATCTGTAACTTCATTTTTGCAGCAAGAAATCTCTCTCCAGTTGAAGGCCCATAATAACTCTTTTTTGTCTTAATTTTGTTTTTCATCTGGTCTGATTTGCAATTGCCTCACTCCAAAATAGTGTGTATGTTCAATTTCAGTTATGAAAGTGAGTAATAATGGAATATCTTGCAAGTGTCACCTGCTACATTTCTGTCAGCTCACACTAATAACTTCTAAAACTCTGTCTTTTATGAAGCAAAAGAGAAGAATTTATTTTCCAGGAAGCAAGACTTCTAGTTTGAGACCAGGTTTTTCTTTTCTTTCCTGGAACTGATGATGGATGCAGCACATTAGAGCAGTTTAAACTGTCTCACTCAGTCAATTTCCTCACACCTCATGAGGGAAAGTATTAGAGACACTGGCAGTATTTCTAAGAGGTCTGTGTGCAGAGGTTTTGTACCCCTTCCTCACAAAACCATGGATGAAGAACTATGAAACTGTCACCTTAGTTATCTGATAAATGAGGATTTATTCTCCACTAACTTACACCCAAGTTAACAGTTACTTGAATACAATGTGAGGTCCTGCAGATGGAAGGTCCGAAGGCAAAATCAGCAAATGTCCCCTCCATTCTTGTATGAGTTCCTGTTCTATTCATAGGACCTTTGTGTAAGAACAAGCAGATTATTTGTGCTTATTTCCCATTCACATTGCAGCCCTTCACCAAATCACACATTATCTCTGAGGGTATTCCTTTCTTCAGGAGTGGATTGGGGGGAGTTGTTTATGGCAGGAGAAAGCAAAGACTGATAGCAAAGCTACCTTGAAAATAGGAGTCGATTGCGGCTTTAAGACCAATTTAGTTTTATTCAAAACGCAAGCTTTCGTGTGCATTCACACATAGCAGAATATTGAATTTTAACTTTGTACCACTTTGCATTCCAAACCCCACCAGCTATATGTGGCTCTGCTTATTGTACCTCATTCCTCGTCTGAAGAAGTGTGCATTCACACAAAAGCTTACGTTCTGAATAAAACTAAATTGGTCTTAAAGGTGCAATCGACTCCTATTTTGTTCTACTACAGACCAACACGGCTGCCTACTTGGATATACCTTGAAAGTCAATCCTACCTAGTATGTACAACACTGGCCCTTGAAACCACTGGAAAAAGATACCCAGTTAATGTTTATTTGTATAGGAGTGGATCTTACTGCCATCCACCTTATTTCCTTACTGCTACTAAACAAAGTTTGTTTATTTATTTAAATATTTATACTCTGCCTTGGTTCGAATTCATTGAATGACTGCTTCCATCCCATTACTATGCCCCCCCCCAAAAAAAAATAAATTTGCAGGGTTTTTTACATGAGCATGAACAGTGGTAACCATCAGCATGCGACCCCTATTTCTGATTGATAGATATGTATTACCTTATAAAGTATCAAGTACTACTTTCATAACTTTCATATCTTTATAGATATTTGCTCTCACATTTAAATCAATTGTGATAGTCCCTCCCCTATTTGCATATATTTCATGATAAAAGTAGATATAGCCTGGTTCGATATTCTGGAAGCATCATTTCTAATCAACTGAATAAAATTATCCGAATCCACATCACAATTAAATCAAGGGAATTGTTATTGATATTATGGGGAGCCAGTTTAGTGTAGTGGTTAAGTGCGCAGACTCTTATCTGGGAGAACCAGGTTTGATTCCCCGCTCTTCCATTTTGCAGCTGCTGGAATGGCCTTGGGTTAGCCATAGCTCTCATAGGAGTTGTCCTTCAAAGGGCAGCTGTTGTAAGAGTTCTCTCAGCCCCACCTACCTCAGAGGGTGTCTGTTGTGGGAAGAGGAGGTAAAGGAGATTGTGACTACTCTGAGAATCTGAGATTCAGAGTATAGGGTGGGATATAAATCCAATATCTTCTTCTTATATATCCTGTATTTGTGCAACTTTCAATATAGATTTAAAGAAAAAATAGTTGGCAAGATCCATTATTTTCCTGAATCCAAGGTTAGTACTCAATATGAAAGGCATTTTAGTTAGGAGTGTACATCTGGATATAACCAAGGCAAAAATATACCTGAAATTCGACATTTCAAGTCGGCTTGGGTATATCCAAACAAAAGAATCTACTACCAAAATGGAAGAAAAGTGACTTTGTGGAACTTTGGCAGCGTTTTGGGTTTCACAATTCTTGAACTCAAAAATTGCCAGAAAATGATAACTTAGGTTGCAATCAGACAGGCTGTTAAGTCCAATGTCATCCCTTCTCCCCACCAGATTTAATATATGCATCCGGACATTAAAATCTGCCTTCCAATCCATTCTCCAGTTGTCATCGCCCCCATCCTTACCCCAGACTTCCTTGACCCCTGAGAAAGTCCAGTACTTACATCTCAAACTATTGCACATTTCCAGCCATCTAGTCACCCCATTGCACATTCAACACATTTGGAAGTCTGTGGCTTCCATTCCCTGGCTGCCATTTTGTTTCTCAGTTAGTAGTATGTACATAACTGCATATTCACTCATGGTGAAAAAGCAGTTCTGAGCATGTGCATAACAGAGTGTTGTTGTTGTTTTTTAAGGTGGCATGTCTGGTCATTTCCTCTCAGGAACAAGTAGTTCCAAAGAAATTAGAGGTGCAGTCAGACCATGCCAAGCCTGCTGTGATTGCAGCCTTAAAATGAAATTTTCCTTTTCAAAATTCTGGCATAGTGAAAAGTGTGCCTTGTGGAAAAACACAAACTGAAATTAAAATGGCAGTTTTTGAAGTGCACATTCTTAGTTTCAGGTGCTTTGAGAGAACATATTTTCCAAAAATATTTAATCTCAATTAAAGCTGATTATAGCAGGGGTGGCCAACGGTAGCTCTCCAGATGTTTTTTGCCTACAACTCCCATCAGCCCCAGCCAGCATGGCCAATGGCTGGGGCTGATGGGAGTTGTAGGCAAAAAGCATCTGGAGCGCTACCGTTGGCCACCCCTGGATTATAGTATGCAACATTAGAAGTCATTCCTATCCCCCCCACCACCTCTTCAACAGTCTATACAACTCTCTCTCATAAGAACTCTTTACTGTAGACCATCAACATATACATTCCCAAAGCTTCTTTAATTCAACCCAACTAGCTGAAACAGGTAAACTACTTCTTATACTCAGGATACTCCTTGTTACTAGAGAAAAGCAACGTATAGCTTTGGCTACAGAGTTCATTGACAGAGCTTTGGCTACAGAGCTCTAACTACAGAGTTCATTGACTGTAAATACTTATCTTGGCAGATTGTCCCAAGCTTTTCTACCTAATCCCTCTTCATATGAACCACTTCAAGCCATCCCAACCTTTCCCTTTAAGAAGCAAGGTTAAGGAAGAATAGGCAACACCAGAACAAATAGTGAATAATCTCATGCTTCTTTATTAGATAAGGAATACTGATATCTTCATAAAAATGTGATAGATATTCAAACTAACCTTGTAAAAAAAACCCCTGGATTCTTTTCACAGATTCTCTATAATGGTTAGGTTTGCATCCCACTCTCTAATGGTGATTATGGGAATTCAAATGTTTAGGGCAGGAGTGGCCAATGGTAGCTCTCCAGATGTTTGGTGTAGTGGCCAGTTTGGTGTAGTGGTTAAGTGTGCGGACTCTTATCTGGGAGTACCAGGTTTGATTCCCCACTCCTCCACTTGCACCTGCTGGCATGGCCTTGGGTCAGCCATAGCTCTGGCAGAAGTTGTCCTTGAAAGGGCACCTGCTGTAAGAGCCCTCTCAGCCCCACCCACCTCACAGGGTGTCTGTTGTGAGGGAGGGAGATAAAGGAGATTGTGAGCCGCTCTGAGACTCTTCGGAGTGGAGGGCGGGATATAAATCCAATATCTTCTTCTTCTTCTTCTTCTTTTTTGCCTACAACTCCCATCAGCCCCAGCCATTGGTCATGCTGGCTGGGGCTGATGGGAATTGAAGGCAAAAAACATCTGGAGAGCTACTGTTGGCCACCCCTGGTTTAGGGTATAATTTGCTATGGCTAAATAGCTAAAATGTGTATGATTATGAAAGAGAGTAGCTGCTTTGCCATAGTTGCCTCCTTCCACTCTGGGCACCATCTCTACCAGTACTGCCTCCAAGTGTTAAAAGAAACATAGTTAAAGTCAAAAAAGAAAAGAAAACTCTTTATATGAGGCTTACTTGTTAGACGTCTGTTAACTGTTGCAGAGTTGTCTACATCGGAATATATTTGCACATGTATGTTCCTGCACTGCTTCTTTGGAATTGTAGTTTCCTCCCTATGTGTCTGCAAAAATTTCACTTTTCAATTAATAATTTAAAAGGTGCAAGGGGGCTTTTTTGCCGCAGTACAGGTGCAAACTGTGAGAAATTATGTGATAGACAAGTAGGTTAATGATCTATATATAATCATACCTCTTTCAGTGATGGAGAAGATCAAGATTCACAACACAAGCACAAAAGCAACTGCAAGCTACATAACATATGTTACATATGTGGCTTATTTATCAAGGCATGGTAGCACAAGCAGCTGCTGAATAGGTGCAGAAAGGCTTGGCATGGTGCTGAGCTGAAATTCAAACAACATCCTGACTCACATGTAAATGAGGAGTTTGATCACTATACATTTGACTTGCAATGACATTTGCATTGAAATTTTCAGCTTCCATAACTGTTCTTCCATGCCAAACCTACCTTTTAATTGCCTCACAAGCGGTGCTGCAAATAGTCCTGTATCTGTACAGCAGCAGCATTTAGCACGGTGGCCAGGTAAATTCTAATCATTCAAGCATAATGATGAAGAAGAGAAGAAGAGATTGGATTTATATTCACTACCTGAAGGAGTGGTTTACAATCCCCTTTCCCTTCCCCTCTCCACAACAGATACCCTATGAAGTAGGTGGAGCTGCGAGAGTTCTAACAGAAACTGCTCTTGAGAGGAACAACTCTGTTAGAGCTTGTGACTGTTTCAAGGTCACATCAGCAGGTGCATGTGAAGGAATGGGAGATCAAACCCAGTTTTCCCAGATAAGAGTCCTTGCACTTAACCACTACACCAAACTGACTCTCAAATGTAAATCTTGCAGTGAACATGTTCAGCAGTTGAACCTACTCTGTTCATCGCCATGAGCTAATCAGGGTGGATTGCACTGAACAACCCAAAACCTTCAGCTGCCTGTTGGTCAGATTGGGGAAGTAGCTGGGAGTTTGGTTCTGATCCAGCTCACCTGCCTTTAAAATATAGCTGCATAGTGAAGCTGGAGATCTAAAGTGATAGTTTTCTGATCTCCCTATTGCAAAAGAAAGAGGTCAGAGAGATAATTTCTTCCCCCCACTCCAAGCGGTGTAGCCAGGAGGCACTGCCTGCCTTTATGGAAACACCTCACAGATAGTGCGGTCCCCAGGTCTGGACTCAAGATGGAGGTTGCTTGTCAGAAAAACAGGCCAAATGAAGCCACTCTCTGAAAAGGGCCAGAGAAACATGTCTGGACTTTGTTAAGCCAACTGCCCTAAAAATAGGGTGTTGGGGGAATTTAGAGTGGAGGGCAATCAGCCTTTCAGTGAGATCTAAAACCTATTTATACAGAAGGCGTCTGCTTTGGAAGTTACCCAATAACGAGGCAATATAATATAATAATTAAGTGGTTTTATTATAGAATAAAGGCAAACATACAAGGGTATAAAGTCACACAACACACATACAGTCCTAATAAAGATAGGGTTGAAAAAGACAGAGGTAAACACAAGGATTGACAAACAGGGTAATAATTACCTATCGTAGTCTTCGAGGAAGGCTCCAGTGGTGATGAAAAATGATGGCGATGGTGGCTCAGTGGTAGAGCATCTGCTTGGGAAGCAGAAGGTCCCAGGTTCAATCCCTGGCATCTCCAAAAAAGGGTACAGGCAAATAAGTGTGAAAAACCTCAGCTTGAGACCCTGGAGAGCCGCTGCCAGTCTGAGAAGACAATACTGACTTTGATGGACAAGTGTCTGATTCAGTATAAGGCAGGTTCATATGTTCAAAAAGGAGATGGGGGACGGACCCTCAACTGATCAGGTATCGGGGGGCATATCTAACAGTGGGGTATATTGTACTGTCAGATGCACACATGTGAGATGTAGGGTCAGAGATTATAATGTCTTCCTTAAACCCTTAGGGGGTAGGAGGGCAAAAGGATTATGACGCTGGGTCAGATGGGGCATGATGCGGTGTCACATTGTGTGTTACCTCAAGAAAAGGGGAGGCTCCAGAATGACATTTAGGGCAGGGCATGGGTGGAGGCATGGGTGGAGGTGATTAAACAAGCTATCCAAACTTATCTAAAGGTAACAATAGAGGGCCAAATTGGTACCTAAGGTGACACCCAATTTATACAATAACTATGGTTCTGAGTGAAGCTGTTTTTCCTCTTCTTTACTCCTCTGCTGGCTCCATCTTTTGTCTTGGGTTCCGTTGGACAAAAGCTTAGGCAGTGTAGCAGGATCCACGCCTAAGATAAGCTTGATTGCCTTATGCAGAAGTAACAGCTGTTGAGTACGTGAGCCTCTCGCCTCTCTGTCATGGAGTCTGGCACTGCAGGAAGATGGTTGCTGATGATGTTAGCCTACCAACATGGCTTTCATGGTCAAGGCTGGAAACCACTTGCCCGGACAGTTCCTGGAGGCGCAACTTCTTCCACTGCAACAGCCGAGATGGTGAACGCACGGAGTGGCTGGAAACCCATCTGTATTTCTGGCTAGCACTCTTCCAGAGATATAGAGTGCTGTTGTAATGTTGAGGCTGTTAGTATTCACATAAGTCTCTTATAGAATGGTAGATAAAACCCACGTTTCACAGCAGATGTGTGTGAGTTGAATCTCCAGGCACCCTGGCAACCAAATGGGTGATTACAATTGTCCGTTTATAACTGAAATTAGGGGTCTCTTGCTCACAACTTGTTCTGACTGCAATTACAACATAGGCATCCTCCTGGACTGGCTCTTTCCCCCTCCCAAAGGAATGTGTAGAACAATAGAGTCCTCAGGTAAAGCATTACTTATGATCTAATCACCAGCTGGCTGCTAATGGCCCATCTTTCTACCATCCTGCTAGGACTCAGCTTCTTTTGTTTTCCTCTATGCTAATATAGACCATACTGCTAAATCTTGTTATTTTCTACTCTGACCCCTTCTCAGAGTATCAAAACTAAATTAATACCAACATTAAACTCATCATGGCCCATCCTGACAAACATGAAGAGTCATTCTCACCTTTTGTTTTGAACTGGAAATATATTCAGGTACCCAGGAAAGACACATTAATGACCATTAAGAGCCATCATAGCTCTGGAGGGTCTCCACCAGTATTCCCTTTAAGCTGAGTTAGCTCTCACATTTTTAGACTCCAGCTCACACATTTTTGTCTTAGCTCAGGAAAGATGACCCCAGAGCATAATAATTTATGCAGTAGTTCACAAAGTAGAATTTTTGCTCACAAGACTCTGCAGCTTAGAGGGAACATTGGTCTCCACCCCTCCAAACCTTATTTAAAATGTGAGCTAACCCACTTCCCTGTTCAATCTGTGCACATAGGTTGTTCCCCCATTACTTTAAGTAATGGGCCTCAGACATGGCATGATGGCAGTGCATGTCTCCATCTTTAATTTCTAAAGGGACATCTGCATATCTAGAACAGATAATAGCACCCTCTTCAATAATCCCTAAAATTGTCCTTCACTCATCTCTATTCTCCTAGCTCTTGATTGTGTGTTTTTGTACTGCTTGTGTGTGTGATTGTATTTTAATATATTTTTCTAATTAAACATTTTAAAAACTATTTTAACTTTGGAGTCTTCTTTCTGATACCGGACCTTCATATTATTGGTGGAGAGATCTCTGCTCAAATTGGCTCCTCCTAAGTCCTCTTCTTGTTAATTCCCCCATCTAAAGAGGAGACCACCACCCCGCCCCAGCATTTCTAGTAACAGCGGAACAGTGCTTCTGAGAACCCCATTGCAAAAAGGAGAGGAGAAAGAGATCGCTTATTTTCTTTACAGCCCAAGCCAACAGCTTGGGATGGTGAAAAGAGAAGTAATCTGTTTCTTTCTCCCCACCTTCAACTGAAAGAGAACGGGCGCTATCTCCACTTTTTCCCTGATGCCCCAAATGACAACTTGGGGTTGGGAGAAGAAAGATGAAAGCAGCTGCTTCTTCCCACACATGCACATGCTAAATTTGCTGCATCTCAGCAAGTCTGGGATGCAGCAAATTTTCCAAAATGAGAAATCAGAAGAACTGAACTTCCAGCTGATCAGCTGGATACCCTTCCAACTGATACCACCCCCACCCCACCGCTATTAAAACCTGTGCTGGCAAAAGTGTGGAATTTCCCATCCTGGGATCAGAAGCCAGCTCTGATGATTGTAAATAGCCTGCTCTGTGAATAGATGCAAACAGGTTGTAAACAACCAATTGGCCAGTCTGCCTGATCTCCACTGGCAAATGGAAAGTCAGCCAAATTGGGAGGTGTTCAAGCATTCGTATTCCTTTTTCCTGTACCCCCTATTTATTCCTAGGGTACAAACCTCTCAGGGTACACACTTAAGAATACTTTGGTCAATTTAATTTCAAGTTCTTAGGCTCCTAGAAGTACTTCTCCAAATTGATAGTGCAATCGTAAAAACTCTTTCCTGGAGTAAACCCCACTGAATATGCCTAAGTATGATTCTGAGTAGACTTGTCTAGGTTTATGGTCTAAGAGCCTATGCCCACTATATTGAAGATTAAATTGGCCAAAGCTTAGTTTCAGTGCACAGGGTGAGTGCTCATACAGTGTTATCCTAAGCACAGTTACACCTGTCTAAGCCCATTGACTTTAATGGATTGAGAAGAATTATTATTGTTGTATTGCATGGTATTGTATGCAGTATGGCCAGGAGATCCTAAGACTGTCTGGCAACCAGAGGTTTTAGCTCTTTTAGCATTATGCACCACTATGTGGTAAGCTAGACTTGTTTTTAAGGCAAGAGATGTTTCAGGGGTGATTTCCCATTGCCTACCTCTGTGTCATGATCTGGTATTCCTTGGAGATTGATCTTCCAAATAGTAGCCAAGGCTTACCCTGTTTAGCTTCTGAGATCTGATGAGATCAAGCTAGCCTGGGCTATCCAGGTCAGGGCACTGAGAAAGATGCAACTCTGCTTAAGATGGCCCTGTTAATGCATTAGTATGGAAGAGTGCAACTCCAAAGCTAGGAATTTGTAATGAAACTGACCGGTGCTTTCTCAACCTTGGCAGTATGAGCAGTCAAGAAATATGGGGGTAGGGATAGTATTCTTGGCTATGGAGAGTTAATCTCTGATGGAGAGAAACCTGATTTTTAGGTTTCTTTGGGTAGAAAATAGTTTTCGGGAGGGGACAGCTCTGAAAATATGCTTAACAAAATTATTCCTAGTTCAGACACTGTAGTTGTCAGGAATTCATAAGTGACAGAAGGAGATGTTTCACCTCAGTAGTCCCACTGGGCAACATAGAAATTATATGTACTTAACAAATGTAGTGAACAGCAGATTGGGAGGGGAGGTGGCAGCAGCAGATGGGGGAGGCTGTGTGCAAGTAGTATGCAAATGCAGATGCAAAATTTGCTTTTTTGCACAATCAAGAATGAATGACAAATATTCAAATATAGGTTGTCAAATGAAGGATGATGCAGATTGCAACTTGAAAACAGCTTGCAAACCAAGCTGGGTGACTGAATAGGATAAAGGTTTTAGCATCTATCTATCTATCTATCTATCTATCTATCTATCTGTCTGTCTGTCTGTCTGTCTGTCTGTCTGTCTGTCTGTCTGTCTGTCTGTCTGTCCTGGAGTTCATTAGCAATGTCAGTCCCTCAGTACAAAAGAGATAAATGTAATTAACATCTGCTACACATAAAAACAATGTCTAGACAGCTAATCAGTTATTTCATTTAATTATATAGTTGTTTTCACAACTGTGCTTTTATTTATTTTGAGCTGAAGTCTATTACTGCTGCATCGATTTATCCTGGCATGGTAATATTGTATGTAATTTATTAGCTCATATTTTATTAGAAATATTGCACTTTAATTTTAGATAATGCAGACTTGCAGTATAAATTTTTTTGTATCAATCATCTCTTGGTATAGCACTATAAATTACTATCTAAAAGTCCAAACACACATACTTGCAAGCACATAGAAATAAAACAGCCAAAAATATTTATGTGTACTGCAAAGAATCCAATTCTAAAGTTTCCATTCAGGTGAAGGACATAATCTGATGCTTCCCTGACACATTTTCTGTTCACATCAGTATGAAAGATCTTGAATGACAGTGATCATTTGTTTACCATACCTGCGCAGAATTCTGTGCATATACAAAATGAAATGAGGCCTATCAAAGATGAGATCTGCTCAGAGGATCCATGAAGAATTTTTGCCATACATTAGCGACATATCCAAAGCCTCAAATCATGAGATAAAATCAGAACCATTTAAAATAAGCAGTGATACTATATTTTGATTAGAATTTTTACAGTCACTACATGGACAAAATGGGGAAACTATGCTTTGAGAATAGCACAGTTTTCATCACTAGATGTGGGTGTTAGTCTAATACATGAGAAATAATAGCATTTTTAGATATCTCTATATTGTAGCCTGAGGCAAAAAGCAGTTTGGTATAGGGATACATAAACATGCATTTTCATTTCTTTTTGATCCCTGTGGTTTTGTTAGTTGTCTTTGAAAGCCCTTTTATCCCAGCTACTTTCATTTCTAATGTTCCTGATCTATTTGTTCATTTTATGCTATTTACTTGCAAGTGACATAAAAATAAGGGTGGCTTGGAGTCACTCAGAAGACATGCCTCAGGATACAAGATGAATTAGGACACAATTTAGAGACAGATTCTGGCTCCAGTTAAAGAACATGATGCTCAATATAAAGAGAAAATATTATTTCTTTTCCTGGCTTAAGGAAAGGGGAGGGGATAAGGTGAGTATAAGTCTTGTATGTCCTGGCCACCAGGTGGGAGACAAGTCCCAGTAACCACACAATCTGAAAGCAGGAATTCTAAGGTTATAGTCCAAAAGTCACAGTCCAAGGTCCAAGACAGTCCACAGCCTCAATCCGGGGTCAGGTTATGTATTCCAAAAGCAGAATCAAAATCAGTCCAAGGATCAGGTAACAAGAATCGGTACAAAGCAGGTCAGGCAACTGGTAGTGTAATCAGCAAGATTAAAAGAAGCTGATCCCAAACTGGCTGCAGGGAGGCTTATATAGGGAGATTCCCTATATAATCTATATAGATGTTGCTGGTTCCCATGTTAGTGAAACCTCAGAGACCCTGGCTTTATGGGAAGGGCCTGCCAAGAAAGGACTTGGAAAACAAGTTATTCTCTTCCTGCATTGCGTAGCATGGGACTCATCTTTGAGATTCAAATGGCCAGTAACTTTAACCACACCTGTAGAAAACAGCTGGTTCCACATTCAACTAGAAGATAAGAAAAAGCCAAGCGAAAATGGCGACTTGATAGCAACAATCTAACACGTACTGGCCTGAACAGATTTATCACATAACAAAAACAGCACAATAAAAATTACAAATGTTCACTGAATTTCATACTGAATTTATCCACCAAATTTTATCTGTCAATTCACAGCACAACACATTGAGAAGTGGCTGTTTTCCTTGCTGGTCACATTTCACAGCATACAAAAAGATTATTGAATACATATGCAGTAATATAACAGGCTTAGACTTTTGCAACAGAGTTAATGCCAGAATGCCCAGGCCTTGCACAACCGAAGCAGCAACAGATGATCTCCAAATCTACACTTTTTATGGTTCCTGTTTCCTTCACCCCACAAAAGCCCACACAAACATATTCAGCCTTGGAGAACAGTGCATAACTGTGGATGCATGTTCTGCTAAATGCATATGAAATGTCATATTGATGAGTGAATCCCTATTAAAATGTGCACTCAAATACATATTTTCCAGCAGAATGCTGAAAACAAAAACAAAAAAAATTAAAGACAGGAGTGGGAAGCCACAGGAACAGAACACTTATGTGCACAGATTAGAAAAGCAATGACAGAATGGATTCAGATGAATGTATACGTTCATAAGAAAGATCTAGCATATTTCCAAGAGAAGTAGATCTTAAAAGCAACTTCCAGAATTACTCCAGTCTAAACCCATTTATTTAAATGGATTTAGACAAGTAATTGTACATGTGATTGCACTATGTCAGTGACAAGCTTCAGTAAAGGTAAATATGATGTACATCCTGGCATGTTTAACTTTAAAAAAAAATTATCTACTATATGTTTATCCTGTATTTCCCCCAACAAGCTTAGGACATCATCCATACTTCTATTTCCTTCAAGCTGAGATAGATAAGATGAAAGTGAATGGCTCAAGGTCATTGGGTGAACATCATGGCTAAGTGAGGGTTTGAACCAAGGTCTCCCCAGCCATACTCTGACAGTCTGTGAGTTGCAATTTTCATTTTTGCCAATTCTCATGGCTGCAAGAAATATTTATGAGTTGATAGCAGTATTAAAAAAAACCCTACTGTTCATTAAAAATCTCCCTTGCTAAAGAAGTGGCTGGCATTGTCAACTTTGATCACTGCTAGGGGGAAGATGATTTAGAATCCACCTAGATTACTGTAATGTGGTAGACAAAGTTGATAGTCTAATTTAGCAAATAAAAACTCAAAAGCCTTTATTGGCATATTTTTGTTTTTTGTTGTTCAGTCACACAGTTAAGTCCGACTCTTTGCGACTCCATGGACAAAATCACGCCAGGCCCTCCTGTCTTCCACCATCCTCTAAAGTCTGCTCAAATTCATGTTTGTTACATCAGTAACACTGTCCAGCCATCTCATCTTTTGCTGTCCCCTTCTTCTTTTGCCTTCTTTCTTATATCATTGGCATATATCAGATTATGAACAAACCAACAGCTACAGAAATAACAAAAACAGTCATATGCAGCTATACATTGGACAATTGATCCTTGATTACCAGATTCAAGAATAAAGTAACCTTTTCAGTTATTTCAGATGACAAATCATTCAGAAGAAGGCAAATCTTTACAGCATCTGAGCAACCTGTCATATTGAACAGAATTGGTCAAATTTAGCAGATCATGGTCAAATATAACAAGTGGTGACTTACACAAAAAAATTTGTCTATAATTCCTTCTCTGTACAGTGGTTTTCTTTAGGTTTAGGTCACATTTATTTTATCTGGATATGTATACTCTGCTTTTCTTCCTCATGGAAACCAAATCAGTTTACGGCATGATTCTCACATCTTCCATTTTGTCTTCACAATCCTATGAAATGGGTTAGACTAAGAAAGAGTGACTGGCCCAAGGTTACCTAGCAAGTTTCCTTGGGAAAGTATGGGTCTGAATCTGGGTCTCTTAGACTGACAATAGATGGGCATTCTGGGGTGGCTTGGAGGCGGCCCGAATCAGGACGACTCAAAAAGAGCCATCCCGGAGCCTCCACGCGCTCACCTACATGCTGCCCGCATCTCATTCCTGAGATGGCTGGGCACCTCTGCACAGAAGGGCGACCCAGAAGCCGGATTCCTTTTTTTCCCCTGGGGGGCAAGCGCTGATGTGCACGAGCGCTCTAGCACTCTGAATGGTTTCTTAAAGAAAAAACCTGGGACTGGCTTGGGGTGGCTTGGCAGTTCCACACCGCCAAGTCACCTCATTTGTGTCCTTTCCCCTCCAGACAGTGGGGAGACGACTGACGGGTGGCTCAAAACTTTGCTACCACTTCGGAAGTGGTAGTTTTTTGAGCTGGCCTCGGGTGCCTGGAGGACGGGGTGAGGACAGGAGGAGGACAGCCAGCAGATGTTGCCATCTGAACAGATTTTTTGGGCCGACTTCAGAGGTATCTCTGAGTCAGCCCCAAGTGCCGGTCTGTAATCAGCCTCAGATCCTCATCTGACACTCTAACCACTACCCATTGCTGATAGAACTGCGATGCACACATGGTAGTCTGTTGCCATTCATGGATAATTCTTTTTATTATTATTATTATTATTATTATTATTATTATTATTATTATTATTATTATTATTATTGTGGCCATGGTTTTAAAAAATTGTAAATTGTTTTGTAAAAATGTTTAGTGGGCTGCTGTTTCTTTTCACACTTGAGAATAATTTATCCAGAAGTGGGGTGGGTGGAGGAGGGAACAGGATATTCTATCTATGCACTGAAATTTGCAATCCACTAGCTTTAGAGAAAGTTGGATTTAAAATGCAAAACTGGCATGCATCAAGAGCTAAAATGGAAGCTCTACTTGACTGTTCCCAAGAAACCAGTGCAATCTTTCTGTTTCTCAAATGCTTTCTTATTTTGGTGTTTCATAAATAATATTTGTGAGCAGCTTTACAATAAATTTGGGAGTTAGCTTTATTAATTATAGGGGAGTTTTCTGGAGTTTCCTAGGATAAATTTGATAAAGTCTTTTTATGAAAGTCTTTGAAAGCTTAAAAAAACATGTTGCAACTTAACCCAAGTGTTTGCCTGTGACATCAAGCCCTATGCATTCCATGCAAACTGTGTAAGCCAAAATGCCCTCAAAACAAGGTTGGGGAATTGACAGGTGGGCACCTGGCCTAGTCAGGATCTTTTTACCTCTGTATACAGGATTCCACGTCCAGAAAGTAATGCTTAAAAATATTAGGGACTCTAATTAAGTAAAACAATTACAATTTATTCCAGAAAAAATATAGGCTTGCATACAAGATAAAATACTCATAAAATCATTCATACAGTCTAGGAAATATAGAGAGATATATAGAGACAACACATGATGTAGACAAACAGGGTGATAATTACCGATCGTAGTCTTCAAGAAGGCTCCAATGGTGACGATAGAGGACAGGGGAAATGGGACCCTCAACTGTGGCCAGAATCGGGGATGGATCTAGACAGCGGAACTGGGGTACTGCTAGATGCACACATGTGGGGAGCTGTGTTACAGGTTATAAAGACTACCTTGAGCCCTTAGGGGATGGGAGGCACAGGGGTGGATGACAGGTGGTCAGCTGGTACATGACCTCAGAAAAGGGGAGGCTCTGCAGTGACCATAAGGGCTGGACTTCTGCAGTAGCCAATAGCAAGTTAATTTGTGGCACCTAATTGGGTGCCCATGACTGACCAATGAACAAGCACGGTCCATGGATACCTGGTTAAACTTTCAGGTTGCAATGGACTAGGGTGAGGCTCCAAAATGACAGTTGGGGGAAGAATGGAAGAGATTACTGGGTGGGGAATGCTTAAGACTATTAAACTTATCTAAAAGCGTGACAATAGAGAGCCAAATCATTGCCTAGGTAACACCCGGTTTACACAAAGGAAATTGGCTCTGGCTGAAGATGGTCTTCCTCTTTTTTAGTCTCCTTCCTGGCACCAGTCTTTGTCCTGAGTTCTGTTGGACAAAGGCTTGAGTGGTCTGGCAGGATCCACGCCTAAGATATGCTTGATTGCCTTATGCAGAAGTTGAAGCAGCTGTTGGATATGGAGTCAGGAAAACAAGATGGATTCTGGTGGTGTTAGCCTTTGGTTCATAGAAACAGGCTGGAAACCTGTACAGTTCATGGTGGCGTGGCTTCTTCCACTGCAGCGGCCAAGATTGGGCACACAAGGAACAGCTGGAAGCTCGTCTGTAGTTCTGGCTAACACCCATCCAGAGATGTAGAATGCTGCTGCAAAGCTGAGGCTTATAGTATCCACATAAACCTTAGCAACCATGGGCAAAGTCCACTTCTTAGAGCAGATGTGTGCGAGTCAAAACTCCAGGCACCCTGGCAACCATACTGGTGATCACGATGTCCATGTGTATGAAAAGTAGGGAGCTTTTCCTTACAACTGGGGAAAACATTAAGAAATAGACTCTGTCCTCCTCCCAGGGAACTTCCAGTCCTATAGAACATTATTGTATGAGATATCGTATCAGATGCAAGATAACTTGTATCTGAGTACAGTCCTTTGCCTCATTTCACACTTCTAAATAAAGCAAAAATCCATTCAGAACACAGAAAAGTAGTTGCAGCCAAGATCCTGAGGATGAAACATGATTCATACCTGCTGCATACAACAAGATGTAGTGAGTGGAAGAAGTAAAAGTTACTTTTGCCAAAAGCAACAAAATAATTGAAGCTAACCCTGGGGATTTGTTTTTCAAGTCCCCACCACAACTACCACATACACATAGCTACTGTCTTAAACAGGCTTATCCTTGAAAAAGTCCCATCACTTAGGGTAATGGTCACCCTTTCTTAACTGAAAAAAAGAAAGCTGTCATTATTCCTATGATTATTCAAAACTTCATTAGACAGACCAGAACATAGAAATGATTTTCACGGAGTTCAAACTGCTTATCCCAAATGCTATTTTCCCTTCACACTGGCATGTTCTTACAGACCTTACCATAAAATGTTGTTTTCATTTATTCGTGTTCCGATATAACAAATAGTCAGTTTTCTGCTGCTCCTGAGTAATGTGGTAATTTGAACAGAGGTATATGAAAAATTGTCCTGCTAGATAATTTGGCAAAGATTCAAACTTCTCACATAATTTATTCAAAGGCCCACATTTCCATCTTCACATGAATTTTTCACTGTGATTAATGCTTGTTTACCTAAGCATGCAAAACTTTGTACAATAACTTGGTTTGAAAGTCCTTTCCTTTACCTGCTTTCTGTTTTATTGTGAGATTAGCCATCCCCACGTGCCTTTCTTCATTCCTTTAGTTTTCTAGAAATCAAAGTGATAGAACCCCTTTGGCATACGGGATTTAAGGATTTGAACAGAAAGCAACACAAGATTACAATGCTGATAGGAAACATATCTTATCTTTGAGGAAATAGAGCATGAAGGAAAATTGTGACCCAAAGCTAAAGAAGTGGAACTCAAAAGAAAGAACTGAGCTACATTGTGAAGAACAGGGATGAATTTTGCATATTTTTCATGCTCATAGACATGAAGGTTGAATTCTGATGTGCTGTTCCACTAGCATATATAGCACATCTCTTCTCCTATTGGCAGAGAACCACAGGTAATTATCCAATTCCCCATTGCACTGCAGACATATATTTTTTCTCACAAACGATCCATGAGGCTCTCTTGATCCCTAAGAGCAGGATTTGGGGTAGGGGGCACACTACAATGGGATGGGAAAGCCAGGGAATCCCTGGTTTGCTTGTTCTTATCTGCCTACTGTAATTCGGAGCCAAGCCAAAGTTTATTTTTCATAGATAAAATTACATGACAACAATACCATATGAGGTTGTAAATATTTAAAATAAAATGAAGTTCTATCTCATAGAGCTGTTGTATTATTGAAGGAGATAACCATTGTACTCTGTAAGTGCCACTATTTCATCTCATCATTTTACATGCAGAGAAATATTCCTTATGGCTTCAGCAGGAGACCTCCCATCCCTCACTGGCTTTGCTTGCAACTGCTAAGTTGAGCAGCTGGAGAAAAATGTTTGGGGAAATGGAAACTGGACAATTGGCATTGCACTGAATCCATGCCATCTCTTCAAGCATGATCCAGAAGCAGGAACATCATGTTGGGTAAATATGAGAGCATCTCTGTGATGCAATGATGTCACTTCCAGGTCAGCAGAGCCGGCCCTAGAGTTCATGGCACCCCAGGTGAACTAACTGCCTACTGCCACCCTCCACAGCAGCACCCTTAGGCTGCCCTCTCCCTTTTCTAGAGTGCCACAACACAGCGCTGAGGAGTGACATCAGCCTCCTGCTTACCTGCTTTGACAGGCATCTCAGTAGAGCATTCTGTCTTAATAGAGATCAGGAAGAGGTTTTGCTCCTCCTCCCTTCCTGTTCCAGAAGGGAGGGGGGAGTGAAGTCTCTCCCAGCTCTCTATTAAGAGAATGTTGTACTGCAATGCCCACTGAAATGGGTAAGCAGGAGACTAGCGTAGTTCCTCTGAGCATGCTGGGGGATGGGAAGGTGGCCTGCCTGCTGTCCCTCCCCCCAGTGTGCTCAAAGGAGCGACACCAGCCTTCTGCTTACCCACTTTGGCAGCCATTTCAGTAAAGCATTCTCTCTTAATAGAGAGCAGGAAGAGGCTTTGCTCACCCCTCCCTTCTGAAACAGGAAGGGAGGGGTGAGCAAAGCCTCTTCCTGCTCTCTATTAAGAGAGAACACTCTACTGAGATGCCTGACGAAGCGGGTAAGCAGGAGGCTGGTGTCACTCTTCTTAGCACCTGGGGGGATGGCCTGCCCACCTCCGCCACTGCCCCCTCCGGTCTGCAGGCTGACAACCTGACCTGTTTCACAAATTCCTCTTACTAAATGGTAACTGCTCTTATAAGAAAAGGGAATCAGTTTACCCTAAAATGGTGCATGAACTCTCAAAGATATCAAGTCTGTTTGTATCCAATGATCCCTCTAAGCTGAGTTAGCGTGAGCTAGCTCACAGATTTTTAGCCTCCAGCTCACACATTTTTGTCTTAGCTCAGGAAAAATGGCCCCAGAGCACTATAATTTATGCAGTAGCTCACATTTAATACCAATAGCTCACAACTTTAATACCAGTAGCTCACAAAGTAGAATTTTTGCTCACAAGACTCCGCAGCTTATTGTTTGTACCCTACAGAGTTTGTACCCTTGTTTGTACCCTACAGAGCTGTAATAATGGCAAAGTGAGTGAGGCATTTGTCTCAGGCATGTAAAACAGAAGGGCACAAAAACAAAATATAAAATATACATCTACTGTCCCAAGCTACTATGCCGCTAGGTAAAGAGTGTATTTCGATACATTCAAATTGAACCATCCAAGCAGGGCAGCTGGTCCATTAGGACAAAAGGGGCAGTGCTCCTCCAAGCTCAGTTCCTTGCCACTTGCCCTTCTTTACAACAAAACTAAAGTAAAACTTACTGTCAGTCCAGAGCTTGCAGTCTGTCAGCTTCCTCCTTAATCAATCTTAGTCTTCTCACCTGCTTGTCTTTCCGGACCTCACCAAAATTCTTCCCTATGCTTGAGGCAACCCCACCTCATTCTTCTTAAGAAGATATTGGATTTATATCCCGCCCTCCACTCCGAAGAGTCTCAGAGCGGCTCACAATCTCCTTTACCTTCCTCCCCCACAACAGACACCCTGTGAGGTGGGTGAGGCTGAGAGGGCTCTCACAGCAGCTGCCCTTTCAAGGACAACCTCTGCCAGAGCTATGGCTGACCCAAGGCCATGCTAGCAGGTGCAAGTGGAGGAGTGGGGAATCAAACCCGGTTCTCCCAGATAAGAGTCCGCACACTTAACCACTACACCAAACAGACTCTTTTCTGAGGCAAAACCCATGACTACACAATGGAAAACTATAGAAAGAAGGAGAGGCATATTAAAATCAGGAAAGATAGACAGGCTTACTCAATGGATTCTTAAGAACTTAAGAGTAGCAGTATTCAATTGTAGAAGTGGAAAATATGTAAAAGCTAAGTCAGCATAGCCTGGCCTAATACAAATGGATAAGATCATTCAGGTCATCAATGGTAGACAGGTTGTGTTAATCTTCATGTTTTCTGGTAGTAAGTAGACTTAAAAATATATTAATTTTGTTTAATGGTAATGTCATTGAAAGCACAAAAAGCCAATAGTAAAAAATTGTTGTAGTTGATCTAGTATTTTCAAATGGGAAGTTAAATATTCACCTATGCATTCGATTGTGCATGCAGTTCTCATGACTAAAATCAGTCCTTTTTTGAGCAGGAATGCACAGGGACACAGTTCCAGTTAGCTTTGTGTTGGGGGTGTGGCCCAATATGTAAATGAGTTCCTTCTGGGCTTTTTCTCCAAAAAAGCCCTGTGCAAAACAATGATGGTGTCAGGGGTTGTGGCCTAATATGTAAAAGAGTTCCTGCTGGACTTTTTCTACAAAAAAACCCCTGACTAAAATAAACAATGCCACCTGGGGGGGGTTGCCACTGGATGGGCCATTGCCCTGATCCAACATGCCCTCTCTTATGTTCTATGTCATGTTAATGTTGTGTTATTATTCTTGTTATTTACATATTTACCTTTTCACCAAATAACTACTATGAAAGTATAGGAGATGCAATTTTATATTCTTGCCTTGGGTGAAAAATTAACTATTTATGGCTCTGTCCCCCTACATATGTGAAATGAAAAGCATGGGCTAGGTCTTGTGTAGCACTGTTGGAAGTAAGTCCAGGTGGGCAGCTGTGTTGGTCTGAAGCAATAGAACAAAAATGGATTCCAGTAGCACCTTTAAGACCAACAAAGTTTTATTCAAAATGTAAGCTTTCGTGTGCATGCACACTTCATCAGATGATGAAATGGGGTACAATGGTAGTGCTACATATACTGGCCACCAGCTATATGTAACACTGCTCATTGTACCCCATTTCATAGTCTGATGAACTGTGCATGCACATGAAAATTTACATTCTGGATAAAACTTTGTTGGTCTTAAAGGTGCTGTTGGACTCCAACTTTGTACTGTTAGAAACAGTTTGCATGCACTGAGGATTGGACAACCTTGACACTGTCTGTACTACCAGAGAACTAATGTGTAAATTTGCCCTTGTTTACAGCCACGGAGGCTTAAAACTGTTGGAATCTTAAAAGATTTAATTTTTTTTATCACCGCCTTCAGTTTGGCCTGAGTGTCTAAATGTCTTCAAACCACGGCTTTTTTATAACTGCATTTTTAATTCTCAGAAAAGTATCACTGAAATAGAACCTATTTGGAGCCAACCTGAACATTATTATCTGTCTGAAAATACATTTAAAGTGTGAAGCAAATTTTACCATTTTGCATTTTTACCTATACCTTGTGCTAACTTGGGAAGGCTGATATTTTTCATTTCTGCATTAGGTTTTAAAAGTCCATAAAAGAACAGTCTTAACTTAACTCTTGAAAGTGATAAAATTATCAAGCAAGCCATAATTTGATCTTCAAAATATTGATCCAGAAATGTGAAACTCAAAAGCTAAATTTTGTTCCTATAAATAATGCAGTTATACGGCATACTGGGTCATTTGCAATGTTTAGAGACAGAGCTGGGAGTGCGATTCAAATTGTATTGAGCATATTACAATCTAATCTAGACAATGTTTTATCTTAGACGCCCATCTAGGTATTTTACAATCTGAAAGGAATCAGGAGTCAGCACTTTTAAAGACCATTTTAAAAATAAAACATTTAGCGAGCAACTGAAACAAGTGTCTTGTACTGCACAGTGTGAACGTTTAGTATACATTTACCATGGGAGGGCATAACTGGCACTTGGACAAGAAAGAACAAGGGAAATTCTCTGCCACACTCTCTGAGCATGGTCTCTGTTATAGCATTATAAACTAGCTTCTCTCCTTGCAAAGCGAGCCATACTAAAGTAATTGACTTTGTAAATGAAAGCAATGGGAACAGAATGAAATTCATTACAATAACATGTGAAGTCAAGAGTCTGAGCACTGATAACAAATGTTAAGAACAACAGAAGACATTTTTAAAAATCTGTGGATCATCACCAATCAAAAGTATCAGTGTCCAATACCACAACGCTGCTAAAAAGGTACAATAAATTAATCGATAGACAAACTGGAACATATTATATAAGAAGAAAAAGTATTCATTCAAGATGAGGAAAGCTCTTTCCACTGTTCAGAGAATTAACTGTGTTTTCATTAAATCCTAAACAGAATTTAAGGCTTATAAATCCATGAATTTCTATAGGATTGCACTATGTACGGAACTCTGATTTTCCCTGCATCCCCCCCCCCACACACACACACACACAAGTACCATTCAGTCCTGGAAAGAGTATTCCTGGGGTTGCAGGACCACATGAATAAACAGCCACATGTTTTGGGGAACTCCAAAAAGAAGGAGGAGGATGTAATTTGCCCTCTTTCCTCTTCCATCAGTCTGGTTCAACTGATGGGAAGGCAGAATCATTGAGAAAATCCACACACCTTCCACTGCCACTTTGGATACAAGTCAACATATCTAGAGCTAAAATGGCTTATTGGTAGAGCATGTATTTTCATGCAGAAGGTCCCTGATATCTCCACATTTCGAATCTCAGGTAAAGTAAGTATTGAGAAAGACCTTTCAGTGTCCAAGTTCCATTGTCTGTCAGAGTAGACAGTACTAACCTAGATGAACCAACTGTCTGATGGTATAAGGCAGCTTTATATGATTACTTCAAAGACTTCTTGGATTGCTTCCACACCATATAACTGCCAAATAACTTCCATTTCCCATATTTCAGCCATGCAACTCATGCTTCCTCCCACCCACTCAACCAGTGTTTTCACACAGGAAAAAGAAAGGTCCCCTGTGCAAGCACCAGTCATTTACGACTCTGGGATGACGTTGCTTTCACGTTTTCATGGCAGATTTTTTTAAGGGGTGGTTTGCCATTGCCTTCCCCAGTCCTTTACACTTTCCCCCCAGCAAGCTGGGTACTCATTTTACCGACCTCGGAAGGATGGAAGGCTGAGTCAACCTTGGGCCGACTACCTGAATCCAGCTTCCACCAGAATCGAACTCAGGTCGTGAGCAGAGAGTTCAGACCACAGTACTGCTGCTTTACCACTCTGAGCTATGGGGCCGCTTTTGTTTTCACATAACTTTGACCTTTATTTGTGTATGTGAATATATGTATTTTTTTTTCCTTTGGATGTTTGAATTGAGTAAAAAATCAAGAAAGGTAAGTTACAAGCCAAGTAAAAGGCCAATTGCTAAAAACAAATATACCTTAAATATAATTTAAAAATACGTGTATTTATTTATCAAATGGTTAAAACATTTATGATCCCAACTGTAGACTCATTACAGAACAAAAAATACCATATATACAAGTGGAAACTATTGCAATCTGACATTTCAACTTCAGTGGTCAGCAATATTTGTACATATAGGCAAATAATAGAATGTTGATATAGGACAAAAAAGGTTTTCTAATAAAGACCAATTTACACAAGGCAGAAGAGTGTTTATGAGGCCTTCTAGAGTCTAGCTTTGTGCCATAGTCACATGCATACATGCTGAATGATGTTGTTAATGTATGCCTTCTAATTTTGGTCCAAAAATACAGATGTAGACAGATGGTCAGAGCCAATGTACTATAAATGTTGAACACTGACATTTGTCTATACCTGTATTACTTCAGAAAGCGAATGGGCTTGGAATAAGGATGCTATTGAAGTATCACATCTCTACAGGTTCAACTTGAAAATCTTTTTGAATTTGTTTCTCCCTTGGGCCAGTGAGCTAGAACCAACGTACCATATGAAAATGAAAGATTATGGTGGGAGAGAAGGTAGGCACAAAGATGGAGGGGCAAAGAATGAATGAGAGTAAGAAGAGTCAAAAGGAAATAAAAAGGTAGGAAACAGGGACTGTAGGGAGAATTCCCCCCTAATGCAAGTCTTACAGCTCTCTTTCTTGGTATGTCTCATTCTAAACTTGGACCCAGCATGGAGTTCAAAAAGCTCGGCAGAACAGGGCTGCCTAAGATAGAGCAGCTGTTAAATCTTGGAAGACACACTAGAAGCACTGAGATGAGGGGGAATGAATAGCTGGAGAAAAAGTAACAGCTGAATGGGGGAAACAAAAAAAGGTAGGTGACTGGCAGGGATGGAAGCAAGAAAATATTACCGAAACTCAGATAGAATTGACTTAACCCTTTGCATACACTGGCTTGTCCTGGCACATCCCCGTCCTAAGGGAATTGGAAAGAAAGATGTCTCTAATTAGCAGTAGTAAATTTTATTGACTAAAAACTGGATAGATCAAAAAAGGAAAGTGAAGGCATCAAATAACAAATGTCAGTTCATGCATGCAATGATGACAATCTCAATCCTAGCATGATTATTCCCTTATTTTTATAGTACTATCCCACCCTCTTCTGGTTACCTTTTTAGGGGGCCAGACCAAGGGTGAGTTATGTATTGGATCCTGACAGAGACCAAGATAAAGAAAATGCCAAACTGGTAAGGGAGAAGGGAGAGAGGTAGGCTCACAGGAAGCACTGGATGTCAAGGCTAAAAAAATGCCTTGGAACTGAATCCAAGGAGCAATGTTTAAGGCAGCTTCAGAGGACAGTTGTGAGGGAAAGTTGTTAGGTAGCAGAGATGCCTGAAAAGAGGGGAGATGTGGGGCTCTGGTGATGAGATGGAATAAGTGTAAGTGGGAAGATGAAGCAAGGTGATTCAGTGGGATGGTATTTGCGGAAGTGTGGGTAGAAATCCTTTTGGCTGAATGCAGTGGCAGTGTAGTGGCAGTGGAAAGAAAGTGGAAAGAAGGCAGGGAAAGAGGAGGTGAGGTATAAAATCATAGGGTGATTACAGACTGGCACTTTGGGCTGACTGAAATCAGACGCCTCTGAAATCGACCCAAAAAATCCTTCCACACACAAACATCTGCTGCCCATCCTTGTCCCATACTCAACCCGTCCTCTGCAGTGCAACTCCAAAAGCTACCACTTCCAAAGTGGTAGTAATTTTTTGAGCCACACTCCAGTCGTCTCCTTGGCATCTGGAAGTGGAAGGGTGCAAGCAAGGCACCTTGGCAGTGTGAAACCGCCAAGCCGCCCCAAGTTGCATCCGGCTTTTTAAAATAAAAACTATTCAGTGTGCATGAGGACACATGCACACATATGCGTACATTCACATGACTACTGAAAATGTATGGGGAAGCTGAGTGATGGGAATGGTGAGCAACAGCCACCTGAACATGCCCATGTTGCCCCATGGAGGGGATGGAGATGACTTGTGGGGGAGCATGTGGAGGCTTCAGGATGGCTCTTTTTGAGCTGTCCCAATTTGGGATGCTTCCCATCCACCCCAAAATGCCCGTCTGTTATCACCCATGCTTTATCTGATTCTATTATCCTGGTGGTTAAGGTAGCACTAAAGGTCAGTCTGGAGGAGAAGCTAAACCCATTTTGTGGCTGAAAGTGCAGTCCTTATATACCTAAAATTCCCTTTGTTTTAGGGGAGTCTTGTGACAATTTCAAATTATATTAATTTTATCTCCTGGTTTCCTCATTGACAGAAATTATTTCCTTGCTTAATGTTTGTTTGTGACACAGGCTTACTGTGACATGACTGTAAAATTACTTCAGATAATCAAGGTATTTGCTTTTAAGATTAACTTTCTTGCAAAAGAGTGCCCTACTTTGCATTTTAGCAAACCAGTGGCTTCCTCCTAACATCAGGTTCTGATGCATGCTCCTTCCTCTCCTCAACCTTTTGTCTCTGTCATCTGGGTCTGAAAGCAATGACGTTTACCTGCCCCTTTTTTCTATTTTCTGACAGGCCCATAGCTAGGGGGGACTGTGGGGGCCTTGCCCACAACTTCCTGCTGGTGTACCCCAACATGGGGCTCCCAACCTTCCCTCCCTCTCTTCCCCTGCTGTCCCCACAGCCACTTGAGGGGCCATGGGGATAAAGGACCAACTGATCAGCTGATCTGCAAGCCCTTTAAATTATGCCCGAGGCTGGTGGCTGTTCCTGAGATGACTGCAACTCCAGGAATGAACAAGGGGAAGCGAGGAGGAGGAGGCTGATGGACTCACACACCTTAAATTCCCAGTGGGTGTTTCTGGGTGCCCTTCCCCGGGTGATTTAAATCATCCAGAAGGGAGAATTGCCCCCCTCCCTCACAGCTCTCACTCCCACAGCCCCTCAGGAGTTGGAGGAGGGCTGTTTAAATCACACAGGTTTAGAAAAAACATCTGATATCATCGCATGCTCCCATCCTTTCAGATTTATTGTTATAGTTGTGTGCATTCAACAAAACCTATGACACTAAGATCAGTTCTACACCCTTAATCAGGAGTAAGTTCTATTGCCCTTCCTACTAGGCAGGCCTCAAAGTAAACAGGCTGGTTTTAGCGTTTAGATTCAGATCCACTTTCTTTTTCTAGGCTTAAAGGAGCTGTATGAGAAAAACAATAGTCAGAACTATTTGAAGATGGGGATGGCAAAGCTCTTGAATCTTACATCTTTTGGGGGTGGGCAAGAAAGGAGTGTGTGTTATTGTTTCATAAATCAACATGCCAGTAATTTTGCACATGACTTAAACCCTGGGACAGAGAGCTTTTTCCTATCAGGGCATGACTCCTTTGTCAAAAGTAGAAAGGCCTTATTTCTGTTAAGAGGTTGTCCCTTAAGTGTGTCTGTAGTCAGACTACAAGTCCCAGGATGCTCTAGTTTAGAAAGGAAAGGAGTGGCGAGGTAAGGGCACAAGAGAAGGACTTAAAGGAAGGAATGAAGTTGCTGGGCGGGCATCTTTTGCAAGGTTTTCTTTTGGCAAGAACAGTTTGGTTTAACAATGGAGGTCTTTCAGCATTGGGAGCTTCAAATTCTGCCCAGGGAAAGGGAGGAGGGGGCCACTAAGTGCCCCCTCCTCCCTCCTGATGTTAGAAATCCTGGCTATGGCCCTACTGCCTGAGGTCCTAAAGGAAAACCGGTGTGCTGGCATAATAGAAAGTGGAGAGGCTATGGGAAATGTAATAGAGAGCAAAATGGAGATAGCATGGTGGGAGTGACTGGTGGAGACAGGGATTACTACTCCCAAGGCTCCCAGTTGTCCACCCATAATTTTGAAGAAGAAAAAAAACAGCCATGTGACACATGAAATGTCAGAAGCTGAAGATGAATATTGTTTGAACTATTCATTTTGATTAAAAAACAGGGGTGAGCACAAATGGGGAATATGTGATACATTTTGGTTCATGGCTCATGAACCATCATGAACTTTTAGGCAGCAAACAAACCAGTTTGGTTAGCAAGGTACATGATGTGGTAGAATACCCCCCACTGTGCTAGAGACACCAAACTCACAGGAGGCTTCTGGCTGACTTTCCTCTACTTGCCCTTTAAGTACAGTGAGGATTGGATTTACAGAGTATGAGTTCCAGCCCCAAAAAGAAGGTGCCCCCAAGAAAGTGCTTTCAGGGGAAATGAAAGAATCTGGTTTAGGAGTCTGTAGAATGGACCCTGTGCAGGCTAGGGATTCGAAACTCAGAAATGACCTCCCCCTAATGCTCCTTTACATGCCCGCCATATGATGTGCAGATTGGTCTTAGGAGATCTGAGTTACGATCCCCCAAAGAAGATGCCACCACGAAAGTGGTTTGGGGGGAAATGTCAGGCACAGATTCAAAAGTGTATAGAATGCACCCCCTGCCGCCCCGCCAGCTACACACACAAAATACAGAGACTGGATAATTCTGTTGCTTTGAAGTTTAGTAAATATTTTGATTGAGTGAAGACAGTCTGTCTGAAAATACATCAATTCACTAACCACCACAAACCACTTGAAAGTTCATGGAAAGTTATTGCTGGTTAACTGCAATAACCCCAAACTAACCAAAATTTGTCACAAACTTTAGTTTGTGAGCCAGTTCGTGCCCATCCTTATTAAGAAAATGGAGCCCAATTTGAATCCCTTTCTTTAAAAATTAGTCTTTATCTTTTAGTAGTTCTTGTTGTAACTCTCCAGTAGTTGACATTTCCCTGGCTTTAAGAAGAGAAAGACATGAATTATATATGATGCTGAACATATGCATAAACACCCCACTTTCAAAAGCTATCATGGGAGCATCTGTTATGTTATATTTTTATGACTTATAGAAAAGTAAACATCAATTATTTTTGTTTTATTTCTCTACTTCAGATGGCTACCTCCTACTTCCTAGACATTTTTTCCATCCTTTTTTCATCTAATCCTTCCTTAAAACTATCTCTCAAAGGCTGGAGTTGAAATTCATGTAAGTTCATGTAAACATTTCCAAGTTTGTTTGAAAATGTAAACATTTATCAAATGAAGACTGTTCATGACTGTTAAGTCCCATATGCTTAAACCAGGGCTGGCCAATAGTAGCTCTCCAGATGTTTTTTGCCTACAACTCCCATCAGCCCCAGCCAGCATGGCCAATGGCTGGGGCTGATGGGAGTTGTAGGCAAAAAAATCTGGAGAGCTACCGTTGGTCACCCGTGGCCTAAACTAATAAGTTCTGTTGCTGCCAAAATCCATTCTTTGCTGCAGTTCAAAATCTATGTTCATAATGGCTCTCTTAGCCTGCTGATGTACCTAGAAGTGAAATGGACTCTTGTCTGATTGCTTAAACCAAGCGGCCTTGGTGAAGGGTTGTTGGTTTTTTTGGCACCTTGGGATGCTAGTGTGATCATAACCTAATTAAAATATGTAGAAGATAACTTGAGTCAGTAAGGCAACTTCAGTGGTTGGTAACTGTCACTTGATTACTCTTGAAAGTTGATAAAAATCAGAAGTAATGATTGCCCTCCACAGGTATTAGATATCCTTGCTGCTTTAGAAACACAATCACTGACTCACAGGAGGGCTAATCAACAGCTACCTGTAATCTCACTGTTAGCTGGAAAAGCCCATTAATGAAATATTCATGCAGGTAAATAGCATGGCCGTAAAGCACTAAAAGCTGCTCCTTTTATATTAATAAATGCTTAGGGGCTCTGCATTTATTTTGTTCAACGTTTCTTTACTTTGTTATGCTATCCAGAATTCACAGCCATGAGAAAAACTAGTCCACAAGTGCAGAGACTGGGGACCACAGAAAGATCACATTGCAGAAAACTGACCTTTGCCCTTGAGAACATATCCTAAAAGTGCTACAGCTAGTCCTGGCTTTCACATAAGTGAACATGAATGATGCAGTCATGCAGTTTTATATACATACATTTAGATGTACACAAGTCCCAGTATCAGACTGAGGAAACAAGTTGCTCTGCTGTAATGGAATTAGGACCTCATCCAACTGAAGCACTGGTACAACAAAAGAACAAAAGTAATTAAGCTGTGATTATTCACAAAATCATATCACAGGCTCAGAAGGCAAGAGGCTTATTTCTGGAAGAGGAGAAAATTCATTTCAGATTTCAAATACTGGAACTCCAACCAAACAGTCATTATTTCTTGTTAAATAAAGTTTATTCAAATCTAGATAAATGGTCATTTACAGAATAAAATAGCATGCCTAACTATATATTTTACCTGACTGACTTTCTGTTGATGACATTAGGATTCTGAGAACTGTATCATTAAGAAGATTGCATGTAAATATGGAAACCCCTGCTACTTCCGTCATGAAATCATCAGGCAACCTTCTACAAGATACTATTGCTTATAATTCACAGGGATTTTGCAATTATTAGACACTGGCATATGGTGAAGAAGAAAAAAAAGACTTGCAGATTTATACCCCACCCTTCTCTCTGAATCAGACTTGGAGCAGCTTACAGTCTCCTATATCTTCTCCCACCACAACAGACACCCTGTGAGGTGGGTGGGGCTGAGAGGGCTCTCACAGCAGCTGCCCTTTCAAGGACAACTCCTGTGATATCTATGGCTAACCTAAGGCCATTCCAGCAGGTGCAAGCGGTTCTCCCAAATAAGAGGTTCTCCCAAACCCGGTTCTCCCAAATAAGAGTCCACACACTTAACCTCTACACCAAACACAATTCAGCCCTCAGGAAGAAGTGGAAATGAAATCTAAATAAACAAATGGAATATGAACAGTTGTAGTTTAGGAAATGTGTTGAGAACTGGTAAAGAGGGCCAAGAGAGAGAGCTACAGAAGCCAGATCATTAAATCAACCACAATGGCCTCTTTAAACCAGAATCCAATTCAAGGACACCTCTGGAAAATGGACTTTGATAAGGATTTGGTTAAGTCTAAAGCCCGAAAACTCCTGAATGTGTTTAAATGATAACTATATATTTATTCTATACATGTAAAGATTAAGCTGAGCAAAAGTATGTTATTTTAAAAGGCCTCAAAATACTTCTTTATTCTGTGCTGTAAGCATTGAACTAGCCTTCTTTTAGTACATTAAGCTCTTTAGCTGTAAGTCTTGAAATTATCAGATCTTTGGCAATAAGAGCTTAGTGCTCAGCTTCTTCTTGAATTCCTTTTGACAATTCAATACCATTACATTTCCAGTGGATTAAACAAGGCCATTTGGGAAGCGATAATAAAGTCAAAAGAAACTAGTGGATGAAATTACTAGTGTTGGTATCAAGTGTCAATCAAGCAACATTTCCTGACTCACAATTAGCCTACCAGGGATCCTACTGATTTTTTTTCTTATTATCTCTGCTTGGCTATCACAAACAACCAGATATATGCTGGCAAAGTTAGCCAATTTGTTAGTTGAGAAAAATTAATTTAAAGATGTATGTTTTTTTTCACATTGATATGTATACTTGAGATTTACTAGTGGGTAGGTTCTGCCCCTTGATCCTTGGGAGGACAGCTACGGCGAACCTAGGCAGTATAATAAAAAGCAGAGACATAACCCTGCAAACAGAAGTCCATATAGTCAAAGCGATGGTATTCCCAGTAGTAATGTATGGCTGTGAGAGCTGGACCATAAGGAAGGCCAAGCACAGAAGAATAGATGCTTTTGAGATGTGGTGCTGGAGAAGACTCTTGAGAGTCCCTTGGCTGCAAGAAGATCAAATCAGTCAGTCCTAAGGGAAATCAACCCAAACTGTTTACTGGAAGGTCAGATGTTGAAGCTGAAGTTAAAATACTTTTGCCACCAAATGAGAAGGGAGCACTCCCTGGAGAAGATCCTGATGCTAGGAAAGACAGAAGACAAAAGAAGAAGGGGATGGCAAAAGATGAGATGGCTGAACAGTGTTACTGATGTAACAAACACGAACTTGAGCAGACTTCGGAGGATGGTGGAAGACAGGCGGGCCTGGTGTGACTTTGTCCATGGGGTTGCAAAGAGTCGGAATCAACTGTGTGACTGAACAACAACAAAGGTTCTGCCACTCAACAGAAAATAAACAAGGGAAAAGGGATAAATCTGAAAGACGGTCATCTGAAAGGGATAAATCTGAAAGACCCATCACTAAGCACAAACAAGTTACTAAACTATGTTATTTTTTGACAAGTAGGGTTAAGGTTTCCCAAACTCAGAATACTTTCTCTATAGTCACACAGCAGCTTCAAGGAAAGACCCTTTTTAAAATCCACAGGAGCTCAATTCTCTTGGGAATAGTGGTATAAAGAGAGGAGAGGTTCCAGCATTCACCTCACAGTGCCTTCTCAATCCCCAGGTCCCAGCGGGGGATTCCCTGGTTTTACAAGCTTCACCCCACCCCCAGCCAACTGACCGGCAGGGGAAGCCCCGCTCCCACAGACGCTATGTACCTCTAGATCTCCAGCAGGTTTACACCTACTACCCCTCTGCATATCACACCTAATCCAATCAAGCCTGCTGTTATCATTCATGTACTATTGCCATTCAGCATCTGAAATCACCTTTATAAAGTTTATATTTCAGTTACCACATGTTACTTTTTATGGCATTCATGGCCTGGCCCAACAAAGTGACATTATGTCAGATTTGGCCCTCATAACAAATGAGTTCAACACCTCTAGTCTAGAGTACATGTCATGTAGTTTGCCCTTTCCAGCAGGATTTTAAACACCTTGTTCTAAATATTATTGTTAACATATCAAAAGATGGTGGGTGAGGAACAGGGATGGAGAAAGCAGTATGAGAACACACAAAAGCAGAATACTTTTGATCTAATTCCAAAGATTCAAAAACATTTTTTCAAGGTTTGAAGATAATGCTTTTCAATTTATGATCAAACCGCAATCTGAAGAGAAGGGTGATCAAGCATACCTGTCCTCATCAAGCACTTCCCCAGACAATCAGTCTGCTAAATCCTCCACTATCATCTTTGCTGTCTTGCCTGGATTGTTTGTTCACTGTCATCCAAACCACTACTTTTCAAATAAGCAAACATAAAAGTCAGTTTTAACACTGGTTACTTGTTCAGACGTATCATGATCACAATAATTAAGCAAGAGGGGGTTATACATTTTGGATATTCTTCTCTGAAACAGATGGAGCTCACCATTTGTGTGATGTCCTCGGAGTAAAGGCTCAGTATGGATAAACTATACAATCTGCTTCACTACATCATATTATGTAACCTTTATCTAAGAGGAATGTGCTAGGAACCAGATGTTACAAGCACCAATAACATGTCCCAACCCTGCTTTCCCCTGCAGCACAGCATCTTCATGCTACAAACAATTGCAAGAAGAAATCACTAGGGAAAACATGGATGAAAACAGAAGATACAAACATTCTCTAAGGACCCTACTACTTGGAATATTTTCTCTTACTTGTTCATTAATAGTCCCAAATGGTTTCTCTTTGTTTTTAATGATTGCATGCTGAGTTTCCTCCTCATGCCTTTAAAAAAATATTTTCTGCTTCTATTCCTCCCCCCACCATGTGTCTGATTATGGCTATCACAATGCAGAATTTAGAACAATGTAAACAGACTCAGCTGTAGCTCAGTGATTTTAGTAATAGTCACAATAGAGATGTTCAGGTAGTAAAAACAGTGGCTGTTGTAGCAATAAAAGCAGTAGCTGCAGCAGTAATGTGTTGTTTTGCTAATTAATGTCCATTTACCACTGAAACCTCTTTCACTCTGATATGGACAAATTATGTCTTTTATCCACATTTACAATATAGCAGAGATTTAAACATACCCAGAAGCCTAAAAACCTATGAACTATAAACACAACATTTTATATATTCATGCATAGACTACAGAAATGCATTAACTTTGAACTGTGGTCATCCATACCCTTAAACTGAGAATCAGTCCACAGACACCCTCCCCATTCCTAGTTATAGAACAAATCTGCATTTCTACTAGTAATACTACAAATCTAGATTGTCAGTTAGAACGTCTACCTATGGACTTTTCTTCATAAAGTTTTTCATTCTTTTTGACCCCATAGTGCTACAGTTTATTCCCTGATTTCTGTATTCATTTTATTCTTTTTGTTTTTACTTCAGATCCCCCCCCCCCCCCCCCAGTTCTTTGGAGACCACTTTTACTCTGATCCTTCTCTGGAAGATTAGGTTTAGGTTTATTTGATTTATATCTTCCCCTCCCCGCCAAAGCAGGCTCAGATTCTGAGTTGCCTTTTTCCTCCCACATAATGTTTCTGCCAATTTTCTTTGTCCTGCCCACTCCTCATCTCCAGCCCACTTTTTGATGATCAGGCTGTTGTGGTCAAATCACTTCTTCTCCACCACCCCACTCTGAAGACTAGTGGTTTGATTTTCGTATTTTTTTTAAAAAAAAAATCACTAAGGTCTCAATATATCTCTAAAGCATTGAAACAATAGGCTTAGCAGATTCTCTGAATTCCCAGCTTGCTTGCTTTCTTTTTTAAAAGTGTCTCTAGCCTGATCTGTCATGGAAAAACAACGAAAGAAGCATATCTCCATGAGGACATTCTTTTAAAAAAAGAAAGAATGGAATCTCTGGCAGCCTGCCGCCTTGCGGCTTGGCTGCCGGGGAATTTTTGCCTCCCTGGAGGGAGAGCGGACTTTTGCACACGCGTCTAGGCGCGTCTTGTTGGAACTCAGTCCTAAAATGGCTGACTGACTCCATCTTAGTAATAGTAATGTTGTTTCTGCAATGTCATGCTGAGTCATGCTGCATCATGATCCAGCTGTTACCTGTTACTGAGGTAAGGTGGGATGACCTCACCTGTAATTAGGCTTTGTGCTGACTCACAGAGCTGATGCAACCTTCTGGTAAGATTGCATGATTGGTACATGTACTTAGGGAAGCTCAGTGAGCCTGCTCAGTCTGCCTGTAAGGATTGTGGGTTCTGTGAGGCCCGCTATCTGGGTGGCAGCGATCACTGCTGGTGTTGGATCCTATGCTACTGTGCTTGGATCGTGCTGTGTATACTTACTACTGTATACTGTTATCTACTGAAGTGTGTACTGATTACTGTGTATGACCTTGGCCTGGCAACGACTCTGAATATTGGATACTATCACTGGTAAATATATCTACCATTGAATACAGCTGTTTCTCTTGTCTATTAATTCCTGTGTTTTGCCTGTCCCTCTCCTTCAGCTCTTCTGCTGCGTGCAAAATACTCTAACATTGGTTCTGGGCCCAGAGCTCCCAGTGTTTCTAGAGGTGCTGCTGTTCTGAAGACAGAGGAGGCAACACAGTTTTTTGGAAGAGACGGGGGCAGACTGCCAAGTTGCCCAGGTGTCCAGTGATAAGTAGCAGAGATGGAAGCTGCAAATGTTGTTTCCTTCTCTGGGCTCAGCATTACTAAGCTGAATGGGACTAACTATGCTACGTGGTCCCAGAAGGTCAGTCTGTTATTAAAGCACCAAGAGCTGTGGGAGGTGGTGGCTGCTCCTATCAGTAGCCCGGAGGGTGAAGAGGAGGCTGCTGAGGAGGCAGAGGAAGCTGCTGAGGACAGAAAAGCTGCAGACCTTTTGCGTAAAAAGGATGTTAAGGCTTTGTCTTTAATAGGTCTTTCTCTAGACGACTCCCAGCTGGTGCATATAGCAGGACTGGAGACGGCTAATGACTGCTGGAATGCTTTGAAGGAAATTTACGTCCGAGGAACTGTCGGTTCTCAGATTCGTTTGGTGAGGAAGCTTCTGCATACCAGGCTGGCAGCTAATGCTGATATGTTATCTCATATAGAGTCTATGCGTAGGATGTTTCTAGAGCTAAGAGAGCATAACCAAATGTTTTCTGAATCACAGGAGGTGTGCATACTTTTAAGTTCCTTAGATGCATCATATGACGCTGTGATAACGAGCCTGGAGGGTTTGCCTGAGACAGGGTTGACCATGAACGTCGTAACTGGACGGCTTCTTGATGAATATGGCAAGAGACAGTCCAATTCCTCTCTACGTGTGGAGAAAAAGCCTGTCTGTAAGCCAGAGAGGGGCAGTGGATTTACTGTTAAGGAGGATCCTGACTGTCAAACAGGTAATGTAATGGCTGTAAGGAAGAAATGCTTCCGGTGTGGCTCATCCAGACATTTGTTTAGGAATTGTCAAGGCCAGAAAGGGAAAGAGAGACGGTCTGAAATGAGGTCTGCTGATAAGAGTGGTAATGTGCATCTCGTTACTACTGGTAAGTCAACTAACCACACTCAATCTTTCCTAATTGACAGCGGAGCGTCGGAGAACCTCTGTAGAGAGAGGAGTTTGTTTACTACTTACACACCTGTTGATAACCAGTCTGTTGTTTTGGCAGATGGAGTTAAAGCAACTGTCTTTGGCAGAGGGAAAGTGTTCCTGCCAAGCCTAAGGAAGGAGCTTCAAATGGGTTTTGTTCCTTCACTTAAGATGAATCTGCTGTCTGTGTCTGCTCTGTGCAGGGAAGGTTTCAAACTGCAATTTGACACCTCGTGCTGTGAGCTGAGGACCAGGGACGGTGTGTGTGTAAAGGCAATGCTGAAGGAAGATTTATACTTCTTGCATACCAAGGTACAAACGTGTAATAACGTCTGTGTGAATAAACCAGTGCATGATAATTGCTGTCATCTTTTACACAGGAAATTAGGCCATGCTGGTTTTCCTGCTCTAAAGAAGACTGTTGAACAGGCAGAAGGTATTAATCTTAAACCTTGCAAGGAATTTCTTGACTGTGAAATCTGCAAGCTTGTGAAGTCTACAAAAGCTCCTGTGCGTACTCCAAGTAAATTTACTAGTAAGAAACCTCTTGACCTAGTGTTCTTAGATCTGATAGGGCCCTTTAAGGAGTCAGTGGGCGGGGCCAAATATGTCTTAAGTATAGAAGATCACTATTCAAGGTATGGTTTTGTTTACCTGTTGAAAGCTAAAACTGAGACCTTTCAAAATATGCAGAATTGGCTAAGGTTTGTTAAGAGAAAAACTGGAAATGTGCCTGCATGCATTATTTCTGACCGAGGCTCTGAGTTTGTTAATAAACATTTTCAAAGTTTGTTTGCAGAGCTTGGGATTGAGCACAGATTGACTGCTCCGTACAGACCTACCCATAATGCTTTTTGTGAGAGGAGAGGCCGTACATTGCAAGACATGTGCCAGTGTATGTTACGTGATGCAGATATGCCCTGGAGATTTTGGGCAGAGGCTATGTGCTGTGCCAACTACAACCTGAACAGAGTTTGGTGTTCATCTACTGGCAAAATACCAGCAAGCCTATGGCATGACAAGGTAACTAACTTGGCAAATTTGCATGTATTTGGAGTTACAGCTTTTGTTCATATTCCTCAACAGCTCAGACGTAAAGGCCAACTGAAGGCTAGACGTATGAGGTTTCTCGGGTATGAGAGAAACGGGAGCTGTTATCGTTTTGGCACACTCGACAGTCGTGAGGTGGTGATTAGTGCTTCAGCCACGTTTCTGGAGAGATCAGAGGGCTGGGATCGTTGCACCCAATCGCCAGCGTTCTGTCCTGAGGATGACCAAGGAATCCGGTTACAAGTCAGCTCGATGCCTAGCAACCCAGAGGAGGGGGAGGCGGCTGAGTTAACCCCAAAAGAAGAGATGCCTGACGAGGAGGAGATGGAGGAGAAGCCTACTCGTGAGGAATCATCCGGGAGGAATGTGCCAACTGATGAGCCTGCATTGAGGAGATCTACACGCGAAAGAAGAGCTCCTGAGAGATTTAGTCCTGTAATGTCTGCTATACATGAGCCTGAGAAATATACTGACATTTTCTCTTTGTCCAAGGAAGAGCAGTGTAACTGGAAGGCTGCTATGGACGATGAACTTTCTTCCCTGAAACGTTTAAATGTTTATGTTGAGACTGATACTGTACCTGCTGGTGTAAAACCCATAGGCAGTAGATGGGTATACAAGGTGAAAACAGACCAGTCTGGGGGAAAAAAGTATAAGGCGAGGCTTGTAGCACAAGGTTGCAGACAGACTAATGAGACTTATGACGAAGTGTTTGCTCCAACGTTAAAGAGCAGTTCACTTCTGACTGCGTTAACTGTGGCAGCCAGAGAAAAACTCCATTTTACCCATTTGGATGTCTGTGTGGCATACCTAAATGCTAATTTGGAGCACCAAATTTATTTAAAGAGACCAGAAGGTATTCCTGGTACTGGAAAGGGATACTGGTTACTAAATAAGAGCTTGTATGGTCTAAAGCAAAGTGGTCATCAATGGTCAAAATGCCTAGTGGGTACACTTAAACAGCTAGGGTTTACCCAGAGCATTGCTGATCCATGTGTGTTTACCAAGGGAAGTGGTGAAACAAGATGTATTGTTCTTACTTTTGTGGATGACTTGGGGATTCTAACCAAGACAAAGAAACAAACAGATGATATTGTTTCAGCCTTAAGTAAGAAGTTTAAACTGAGAAATCTTGGTACTGTACAGACCTATGTGGGTGTAGATATTGCAAAAACTACACAAGGTTTTAAACTGTCACAAAAACCTAAAATCATAGATTTGTTGGACAAGTACAAGATGACTGATTGCAAAACTGTTTCAACCCCTATGGTGACTGGCTTTGTAAATGATGTTACAGATAGCCCACCATGTAATGTTGAAATGTACAGGTCATTAATTGGTAGTCTGAGCTATATCAGTAATTGGACACGGCCAGACATATCAGTAGCCTGTAATCTGTTGGCAAGAGCTACCCAGAACCCTAAGCAGAATCACTGGATTGCTGCTAAGCGAGTGTTGAGATATTTAAAGAACACTGCTGACTGGTGTCTTTATATCGAACCTAGGGGGGAGCTAGCACTGAAAGTCTATACAGATGCAAGTTTTGCAAGTGACTGTGAAACCAGAAAGTCAACAACAGGTCTTTCCATATATTTGGGAGAGGTGTTAGTATGCTGGAAGACACAAAAGCAGCGTGTGGTTGCCTTGTCCACCACAGAAGCAGAGTTCTGCGCCCTTTCTACTGCTTGTACTGAGGTAGAATGGTTTAGACAGCTACTAAAGGACCTGCATATAGAGGCAGAGAAGCCTGTTGAAATTCTGGAAGACAATCAAGCTGTGATTGAGATTGCAAAAGCGGAAGGAGTAAAGACAAGGAATAGGTACACTGACATAAGGTACCAGAATGTCAGATCATGTATCATGGAAGGGTTGATAAACATAAGGTATTGTGATACTGGCCACAATACAGCAGATATGTTTACGAAACCCCAGACTATGGAAAAGCATAATGAGCACTGTAAAAGGCTCGGATTGAGAAACGAACAGAACTATTAAGAGGAGAATGTTGGAACTCAGTCCTAAAATGGCTGACTGACTCCATCTTAGTAATAGTAATGTTGTTTCTGCAATGTCATGCTGAGTCATGCTGCATCATGATCCAGCTGTTACCTGTTACTGAGGTAAGGTGGGATGACCTCACCTGTAATTAGGCTTTGTGCTGACTCACAGAGCTGATGCAACCTTCTGGTAAGATTGCATGATTGGTACATGTACTTAGGGAAGCTCAGTGAGCCTGCTCAGTCTGCCTGTAAGGATTGTGGGTTCTGTGAGGCCCGCTATCTGGGTGGCAGCGATCACTGCTGGTGTTGGATCCTATGCTACTGTGCTTGGATCGTGCTGTGTATACTTACTGCTGTATACTGTTATCTACTGAAGTGTGTACTGATTACTGTGTATGACCTTGGCCTGGCAACGACTCTGAATATTGGATACTATCACTGGTAAATATATCTACCATTGAATACAGCTGTTTCTCTTGTCTATTAATTCCTGTGTTTTGCCTGTCCCTCTCCTTCAGCTCTTCTGCTGCGTGCAAAATACTCTAACACGTCTTTATGGGGGCGGGGCTTGAACGTTCTCTGGAAGCCCCCGCCCCCTATATTCAGTCCCTCGGTGATGCTCGACTGGGTAGGAGCATGCTAGTTTCGCTCCGAGATGGCATCAAGGGATTCGGGCCCTGTTTGTGTGCGTCAGGATCTGTTGTATTGCGGGGCCTTATCTTTCCTTTATCTGCGAAGGCTGGGGGTGCTCCTTGGTTGTTGGGCTCTGGATGTTAGCACCTCCCTCCTCCCCCCCTGCCCCTTACTGTTGCCTTTTGGAGTACGTGGGGGGTAGGAGGCATTTATATTTTAGTGTTTAGGCGGCGGCCATTGCTCCTTCTTCTTTGTGGGGGCTTGGAGCCCATTTTTTAGTCTTTTCCAGTCTGCTAAGGTGGCGGCCATTTTAAGGGTGTGAGTTGTGAGGCCATTCCTTATTCATTGCTCAGGTGGCGGCCATTGCTCCTTCTAATTTGTGGGGGTTTGGCAGCCATTTTATAAGTTTTCAGCCTGTGCTAAGGCAGCGGCCATTTTAAATGTGCAAGTTTTGGAGGCCATTTTAGTGGGAACTTTTGTGGGTGGCCATCTTAGGGGCTGTGTGCAGGTCCCCTTTTTTGTTGGCATTGCTTCATTAATTAGGAGAATGTCAGGACTTAAAGCAGTAGGAAAGTCCAAGGGCAAGCAGCCTGCATGTAAGACTCCTAAGCCCCCGCAGAAGCGTCCCCCGCTTCCTTCATCTTCTGATGAGGAGGGGGAGGATGAGGTGAATGTGGCTATTGTTGCGAGGCTACGTGCCCTTGATCAGGTGTCTGGGTTGCCACCTTTGTTGGGTTCTAAAAAGGGGCCAGTTTCAAAGATGACTTTACAGGCCGATATATTAACACGTTTATCTATTTTAGAAGGCAGGTCCACTGATGCTGCCAGAGGAACTTTGGTTTCTGGGGTTCTTGATGCTGGAGCTGGCCCTTCTTCTGGAGCAGGGGGTGCAGGTATCACATTGGTACCTGCGGGACTGCCAGGTAAGATGGGTGATGGTTCTGGGGCCTGCACGAGGCTTGTCTGGCCTTGGGGGCCTTGGGGTCCAGCTGCACCTAATGGTGCAGGCTTGGCTCCTGGGAGTTCGAACAATTCTTCCGATGTTCAGTGGCCCAGCGTGGATTCAATATGATGAGGAATTCAGGACGAGGGCTGCCTTGTACCCTTCCCTCCCCTGGAATCGCATCCACCAGCAACTGTGGCTGCAAGTTATGTCACCGGCTAGGCCCAATTTGGGTGACCGCTCTGACAGCAGGCATTTAGTTGCTAAGGCTTCCTCTTCTCAAGTTACTTCTTCATCATCTTCCCACAGTTCAGTGGGGCAGGTGGTTCAACTTCGCTTGCTTTGTTGGGAGTTTGGGTCACAGGGGGTGTGCAGCAGGCTGGTCAGTTCAAGCACAAATGCCCCTTGTGTGCCGGCCCACACTCTTTTAACAACTGTCCAAAAGTTCGGCCCCATAAGGGCCAGAAGAGACAGGGTGGGAGTGGGGGGTCTTCCCAAACTGGAAAAGGGCCCCAGCCTGATAAAGCTGGGACCTCTTGAACAATGGTTACGTAGGTACCCACGTAGGGCTGATAGTTTATATTTGTTGGACGGTTTTACATTGGGTTTTAGAATTCCTTTTCAGGGTTCTCGGGTTCCAACTTGGTCTCGAAATCTTAGTTCAGTTAAGGGTTTAGAACATGTAGTGGAGGCTAAGACTGCCAAGTAGCTGGTGGAGGGTAAGATTTTGGGCCCATTTTCTAGTCCTCCAGTGGTTAACCTTAGGGTTTCTCCTTTGGGGAGAAGGCGCCTGGTGAATTTTGTTTGATTCACCACCTTTCCTACCCCAAGGGTTCTTCTGTTAATGACGGGATCCCCGAGGAACTATGCTCAGTTAGGTATACTACCTTTGATCAGGCGGTGGGCGTCGTTCGACGCTGTGGTCAAGGGAGCAAGTTGGCTAAATGTGATATCAAATCTGTATTTTACCTTCTCCCTGTCCATCTGGATGATTTTGAGCTTTGGGGTTTCTCTTTTGCAGGGCAATTTTACATGGACAGGGCTTTGCCTCTGTATCATGTGCTGCTTTTGAGTGTTTCAGCACCTTCCTTGAATGGGCTGTGCGTGACAAAGTGGGTTTACAGGATGTTGTTCATTATTTGGATGACTAACTGTTTGTGGGTCCTGCGGGTACTGGATGTTGTGCTCAGTTGTTGTCCAGCTTTATTGAGCTAGCCGCTGAGTTGGGTGTGCCAGTGGCCGAGCAGAAAACTGAGGACCTGGCCCAATGCCTTGTGTTTTGGGGGATTGAATTGGACACCCTAGCACAATTGTCCAGAATTCCTTTTCAGAAGCTGGAGGATTTAAGGAATAGGATTGGTACTTTTCTCTTCAAGAAGAAGGTTACGCTTCTTGAGCTTCAGCAGTTAGTTGGGCACCTTAACTTTGCTTGCAAAGTGGTTGCCCCTGGAAGGGCCTTTCTTCACAGGTTCTGCGATGCTATGGAGGGCCTTCGCTTGCCCCAGCACAGGACTAGGGTTACCAGCAGAATGAGGGAGGACCTGCAGGTGTGGCAGGAATTTTTGGAATCCTTTAATGGGATTTCTTTTTGGAGAGAGGACATGAGACTTGAGGAGGAGCTTCAAGTCATGTCCGATGCTGCTGGGTCATTAGGTTTTGGGGTCTACTTCCATGGACACTGGTGCATGGATGTTTGGCCGGATTCCTGGGTGCAGGCCGGTTTCAGCTGGGATCTCACTTTTTTAGAGTTTTTTCCCATTTTGGTTGTGGTTTGGTTGTGGGGGAGTGATATGGTCAATTTCACTGAACATTTTTGGTGTGATAGCATGGCTGTTGTTCATGTTATTAATTCCCTTTCATCCAAATCGCAACGGGTTATGAGGTTGGTGAGGGCCTTCACTCTGCGTTGCCTGCGGCTTAACATTTTGTTTTTGGCCAAGCTTGTTCGTGGGATGAATAACGGGGTGGCTGACACTCTCTCTTGTAAACAAATGGAGAGGTTTCATCAGCTGGCCCCAGATGCCGATCAAGAGGCGGCGCCTGTGCCCCAGGAGCTATGGCTGATTGGAGAGCCGAGGCCTGCAGAGCGATAGGCCTAGCCATTGCGCCTAGCACCAGGAAGTCTTACGAACGTGCTGTGTGGCAGTTTGAAGACTTTAGGGCCAAAGTAGGGTATCTCATTGTTTGGCCCCTCCCGGTGGAGCAGTTACTCCATTATTGTGTTTCCTTGAAAGGTAAGGGACTGGCCGTGCGATCGATTAGAGGACGCCTGTCGGCACTGGTTTTTGCTAGCAAGGCGTTAGAGTATAAGGAGGAAACAACAGATTTTCATATTCGAAAGATGCTGGAAGGGTGGTCTAGAAAGGTAGGGCCTAATCCTGACATCAGGAACCCTATGTCCCCCTGAGATTCTTAGGGGTTTGAAGGGGGTTTGGAGTGCAGTTTGTGCATCTCACGAGGCTGTTTTGTTTCATGCAGCCTCTTTGGTGGCCTTTTTGGGGGCACTTAGGATCAGTGAGTTAGTGGCAAGCTCCAGGAAGGATGTTTCTGGCAGGGCATTGTCACTTAGGGATGTTAGGTTAACAGGGGGTAAGGCGGCTCTTACCGTCCGGCGTTCCAATACAGACCAACAGGGCATTGGGACTGTAGTGGAGCTGGGTCCATGTTCTGAGGTGGAGCTTTGCCCGGTTTCTGCATTGGCTGATTATTTGGCAGTGCGAGGAAGCTGCGAAGGGTTATTGTTTTGTCATTCTGGAGGCAGCCCTCTGACAAAACATCAGTTTTGAGCAGTGTTGTCTAGGGCCTTAGCTCTGTTGGGGTTGTCTGGAGTGAGGTTTGGTACCCACTCCTTTAGAATTGAGGCGGCCTCTACGGCTGCAGCCTTAGGATATTCTTCTTTGTCCATCCAGTGCCTTGGTCGTTGGCGGTCACGGGCTTATAAATGTTATATTTGCTCTTTGCTCCACTCTTAGCTTTGTTCTTTGGAGCTGGGGTAGTTATGGTTAGGTTTTATAACTTGTCTGTTTCTTTCTTTAGATGCTGTTGTTCCTGGCCGGAGGAGCCGATTTCTCATCTGCGGGCATAGTTATGTGTTTTGGGCGGCACATCAAACTCGGAGAACTTCTGTTGGCTCTCAGCTAAGGCTCAGCCAATACATTACTGTTGAATGGCGGGGGCGCCGGGGTCTTCAGTGGCTTGCTTCCGTTGTTATTTCATGGGAGTGTGGTCCCTCCTCCTCAGGTTCTAATCATTCACCTGGGGGGGAATGATCTCGGGCTGATTAAAGGCAAGACTTTGATCTTGCAGGCTCGAGATGATTTCAAGTACATTAGGAAGAGATGGCCCAGTACCATCATAGTCTGGTCGGCCATGATTCCACGCTTGGTGTGGCACTGTGCTTGGAATCCAGCTGGGATAGGGAGGGCTCATTATAGAGCAAATAAGGAGATTTGTAAGTCATTGGAGGGTGGTTTGGGCCACTATTTGCCCCATCCAGATATTTCTGTGGAATATCCTGACCTCTACAGAGGGGATAGTGTGCATCTCTCAGAAAAGGGTAATATGCTTTTCCTGAGGGATCTTCGGCAAGGGCTGCAGTTGGCTTTGGGCCTTTCAGTGGGTGCTAAGCCCTAAATAGAGACTTGGCCTTAGTTGTGGCAGGTTTTACTGGGTTTATGGTGCCATGAGGCCTGGGGAGGACCAGTTAGCCTCCCCCTTTTAGGCAGTTAGGGATCTGGCAGGATCAACCTTTGGGTATTGGTGACCCGAGGTGTGTGAATGCAGACTGTCCTGGAGACTCGATCAGATGGGTGCCTTTTGCTGAGACGCGCATCTGGTGACTGGGCCCTCTGGTGCATGCCTCCCTGCTGGGCCTGCCTGATAGGAGCTGTGACACACAGCTCCGGCTGGGGGGCCGGGTTTCTCGCTCGCTAAAAGGCAGGGGAGTGGTCTGTGGAGACCCCTGGCCCTGACCTGGCCGCAGTTTGGTTCCCCTTGCTGTTGCTGTGTTTATTTAATAAAGTGGCCCATAGTTTTACCAATTCACTTGTGTCCGCCTCTTTATTCCTACTTGGGGGGCAAAGAAAACTGGGAACTCAGAGAACATGCTAAGCTTTTTGTTATAGCCTTCTAACAATATGTTGATATTGTAGAGCCTTTTTAAAAAAAAAGCAGGGAGAGGTGCTTTGATGCCACCAATGAAACAACTGATGGTGACAGCACCATCTCTGGAAAATCCTCATTCCTGAAGACATGCGTTGAAGTCTTGCAATTTGGCATGAGTGCGCAAGTGCAGAGGTGACCAGTGGGAAAACGCAGGTCACCAGACGTAAAGACAAAAATGCACTCCGCCTATGAAGATCTGTGGTGGGAAGTTTAACTGGCCAGGATTGGACCTGGCCAGGTTAAGGGGTTGTTCCGGGAGATATATATACTCAGGGACCCGGCCCTGCCATGTTCTTTTTGTGATGTACTCGCCAATAAAGCATGTTGCCTTCTAAACGTCTTGGAACTCAGTACATTACACTGGCGATGAGGATGCGATTCTAGCCAGGTCCACGGGCAGCTAGTTCCCCCCATTGGGCAATTGCCGACCTGGCTAGAGATGAAGAAGGCACAAAGTCCAGAGGGGCAGAAGTGCCCACCACCGCCGGAGCAACCACCACTGCCATGGCAACCCCGAGCGGGATGATGGGCCACATCGCAGAGTTCAACCCCACCAAACCCGAAAGGTGGGAGACCTATGCAGAGTGGATCAACTGCTACCTACAGGTGAATGTGATTACAGACAACAGCCAGAAGCGAGACATACTCCTGAGTGTCTGTGGGGATGTCACATTCAAGATCGTCAAAGGTCTCTCTGCCCCCGCGAAAGTCACTGCGAAAACTTACGAGGAGGTAGTCAAACTCCTGACCGGCCATTTCTCGCCCCAGCCATCCATCATTGCCCGCCAATCCCTGTTCCAGAAGAGGGATCAGGGGACAGAAGAGATGGCTGCCATCTATCTGGCTGCTCTCTGCCAAATCGCTGGAAGCTGCAGCTTCGACAAACTGGAGGAAGCCCTGCGGGATTGATTTGTCTAGGACTTCTGGGACAAAAGGCTACAGCAAAAGCTTTTCGCAAAGGATGAACTAACCCTTCAACTTGCCTTCAATGAAGCCACCGCATTTGAGAAAGCTGCCAAGGCTCACTCCAGCCCTCGGGCGGAAGCCATCCACCACGAGGAGATGGCGTCGGATGACCACGAGGAGGAAGAGGCACACCAGCTCCACCGCCAAACAGAAAATGGGCCAAAATTTTACACCCAGCTGCGACCTACAGAGAGGCCCGCCAGCACAAAGTGCGCCAGCTGTGGAGACCCACACGAGTAATGATTATAGGAACTTTGGAAAAGTGGGCCACATCACGCATGCTTGCAGGGCCAAGACTAACTGCAGGTGCCAGTCCACATACCATGACTCAACTGATGCTCACATGACTTCATCAACCAGCATCCAGGTAATGAATTTGCCCCTGGATGCCCCTGATAAGGTCAAGGTATCGGTCCAAATCGAGGGTGCTGCCTGCATAATGGAGCTGGACCTGGGATCCTCCATCTCCATAATCTCAGAGGAGTCCCTAAGAAAACTCTGCCCCCAGGGCCGGCCCTCATTGTGGCTTGCTGATTTCAGACTGCGGACCTTCCAAAAAAACCCGTATGGATTTTGGGATGGGCCACTGTGAGGATAGAGTTCAATAACTTTAAGAGTGCACTGGACATACTCGTGATCAAGCGCCAGCTCGCCACATTACTGGGTCTGGCCTAGTTCAGACCTCTGGTCATACAAATAGTCGAGGTGCAGCAGATACAAACGCACAATTTTGAAAAATGTGTGCCAGGAATTCCTGCAGGTATTCAATGGGACCCTGGGGTGCTACAAGGGGCCTCCCATCACCTTACAGCTCAACCCCCATGTAAGACCAATAAGGCTGAAGGCCAGGTGAGTTCCATTCTCTTTAAAATCAAAGTGGAGCTGGACTGCCTCGTAGCCCAGGGAGTGCTAGAGCCAGTATCCTACACTTCATGGGAGACCTCCATAGTCACTCTGGTGAAGCCAAATGGGGACGTGCGGATATACGCAGACTATAAATGTGCAATACATAAAGCACTCCTGGACAATCTGTACCCCGTCCCAGTGGTCAGCCACATCCTCACATCCTTGGTCGGCTCTAAGGTTTTTGGGAATCTGGACCTGGCCCAAGCATACCAGCAGCTCCCAGTGGACTCTGAGACTGCCGAGACCCAAACAATAGTGACGCACAGGGGAGCATTCAAGGTGCGGTGGTTACAATTTGGGGTTAGCGTGGCTCTGGGAATCTTTTAGAGCATAATGGACTCTCTCCTCAAAGGGATTCGCGGAGTACAACCCTTTTTCGATGATGTTTTGATCGCCATCCCGGATGCCAAGGAGTTCAGCTGCCATCTGTGAGAGGTACTCCGCTGCTTCCAGACTGTGGGACTTAAGGTGAAGTGGGAGAGGTGCTCTCTTGGGGTGCTGAGGGTGGAGTTCTTGGGGTTTGCAGTGGATGCCACGGGGATACACCCGACGGCCACCAAGACCAGGGTGATAGTCCACGCCCCGGTCCCCACGTGCAAGGCAGAGTTACAAAGTTTCTTGGGACTATTGAACTTTTATCATTCCTTCTTGCCCCACAAAGCCGCCCTCACAGAACCCCTACATAGGGTCCTCAATAAACACAGCCCATGGGTCTGGGGAAAAAAGCAGGCCACTGCTTTTCAGGCGGTCAAGCACATCCTGGTTTCCAATAATGTGCTCCACCATTTTGATGAGTCCCTTCCAGTGATTCTAGCCTGCGACTCTTCCCCATAAAGGGTGGGCACTGTCCTGGGTCACCAGCTTCCGGATGGGAGGGTAGTCCCCGTGTCCTATTACTCTCAGACCCTGACCCCCGCGGAGGCGTTGGCAATCGTGGTGGGTGTGTACAAATTCAGCGGCTACCTGTATGGCAGGTGTTTCATGATTGCCTCAGACCACAAGCCACTGCTGGGCCTCCTCACCTCAGACTGCCAGACGCCGCAAATCGTGTCACAGCGCATCCTGTGGTGGAACCAGTTCCTCAATTCGTACACATATAAGCTAGTTCACCACCCCGGCAAAGCAATGGGACATTCAGACACCCTCAGACGCCTTCCGCTGCCCTCGATGGACCCCGACCCGGCCCCTGTCCACCACGTGTTACTACTGGAGACTCTACAGGAGAGGCCCCTCCATGCCGCTGAGGTAGCTCGGGCCACAGGCAGAGACCACATCCTCGCACTCATTTTGGACTGGATGGGGAGGGGGTGGCCCACGGGCAAACTGGACACTGATTTCAGGTCCCATTCTTATGAGGTCTGATTTCAGGTCACCAGGTCCTGCTCTTATGAGGTCTCATCAGAAGGGGGCCAGCTCCTCCAGAGACACATAGATCAGCTGCAGCGTCGCACCTTGCCGGAGGAACCAGCAGAGCCAGGGGGAACAGGTAGCGGGGTGATAGTGGCAACGCCACCAGAAGCCACCCAGCTGGTGCCGGCCTTGCCAGCCCTGTCAGCAGAGGAGCCCTGCAGCGACTGAAGTCACCCCTCCCCAGTGGGGGTGCAAGAGGAGCCCCTGGAGAAGCTGCAGGCACTCTTCTGGCTTCCCCCACAATGAGGAACCAGCTGTCCCTGCAGCTACAGCAGCCACTTCGGTTCCCCAGATCAAACCTAGGAGGTCGAGCAGGGAACGAATGCCACCGGCTTATTTGAAAGACATTGTTTCTTGAACTTTTGGGGGGAGGAGTGTTGTGTCTTGCAATTTGGTCCCTGAAATTACAACACAGCGTGAATGCGTGCGCGCAGAGGTGACCAGTGGGAAACTGCAGGTCGCCAGACTTAAGGACGAAAATGCACTCCACCTATGAAGATCTGTTGTGGGAAGTTTTAACTGGCCAGGATTGGACCTGGCCAGGTAAGAGGGCTGTTCTGGGAGATGTATATAATCGGGGACCTGGCCCAATTGTGATGTACTCGCCAATAAAGCGTGTTGCCTTCTAAACGTCTCGGAACTCAGTATATTACAACATGCATGGAAGAAATGAACTCCACAATTGTGAAAATGCAGAGGATGGGCAGACATGTGGAAGAACCATGCTCAGACTGATTCCAGTGCTTGTGGATTGACTGCCAGGAAAATCAGGAGTAAGTTGAGCATGCAGGAAAACCCAATGAATCTACCTTACTTTAGGCAAAATTTGGTCCTACTGAGACTGCTTTATCTTTTAACATAAGGACAGAAACAGGTGAGGTATATGCAGTTAATCTCACCTTGGTTTTGCTATTTGCACTGTGGGGTTTCTTGTGGTCACTATCCTTCACAAATCTTTGTCTTCTTAAGAAGAAGAAGAATAGCCTGGATTTATACCCCACCCTTCACTACCAAAAGGAGAGGCTTACAATCTCCTTTCCCTTCCCCTCTCCACAACAGGCACCCTGTGAGGTCAGTGGGGCTGAGAGCTCTGACAGAAACAGCTCTTTCCAGAACAGTTTCTGACAGTTATGACTGATCCAAGGTCGCTCCAGCAGTTGCAAGTGAAGGAGTGGGGAATCAAACCCAGTTCTCCCAGATTAGAGCCTGTGCACTTAACCACTACACCAAACTGAGGAGCAGGTTATTATTGATGTGGTAATGCTATAAACATATATAATCAAAAATAGCTTCTTCATTGTATTTCTTTTGGTCTTGGCTGCATTTTCACATGTCACTCAATAAATGGTAGGAGAGAGGGTCATTTTTGTGCACCCAGAAAGAATAGGGAAAAGGGCAATAAATCCCACATACTTTGCATCAATGCATTAACATTCTAATTATTCTATACACATTCCCTAGCATGTTTTAATTTCAACCTGTGAGGACCTGCCTGAATAATAAAAGTTAGTTAGCAAGTGTTCATCGGGCAGTAAAATCCTCTTTCATAGTAAGTAATCTATGACAACATAAAAAAAAAACTTGCATAATTATGTCATGAAGGGTAAAAGTATTTGTCTATCTCATAACTGTTGTACAGGTTACCATCTTAATTGTGAAGTGTTGCTGGGTTGGGGTTTTGGTTTGTTTTTTATATTTATGTGTGGGTAGAATGGCAGGAAGAGCTAAGAAAACCTTGGTAACAAAAGTTGAAAAGCCTTCTATTTTTTTTAAAAAAAGTTGTGCAAATACTGATTAAACTTCTCTCCTCAACTCCCCTTGAAGGCAAATAAATTGTCATTCATTCATTCAGCCAGGCTCACAACAACAAAAATGCAGATAATAACATTTATTTAATATTAAGAAAATATTCATGATATATACGTAACAATGGGGAATATCACCCATATTATTAGTATACTATCATGGTTGTAAATGTGCCTGAAGGCAAAACATGCCAAGGGAAAAGACCCAAGTGAGCCCCTTCTGACAAGGGGAAATTAGATATTATGCTTCTCATTTTCTTTGGGGGGGGAAGTCCCTCATCAATTAAAGTTTTAAAAAACTGGTCTACACATGCACAGATGGAGTATTATGAAAATGAACGACAGTAGCTGACAGCTGTAGGTGCAAGGAGAAGGCACACACACAGCAAGAGGAGGAGGATGGATATGTTGGAAGGGAAGACTGAGCAGAATATGAAAACAGCTTGATGTTGAGCCAAAATTAGACCTATATTCCATGCATCTCCATCACAGAGTACACACGCTGGGTGGGTCTAGGATCGATGCCCTGTGCAACATTGGTGCTGGTTGTGAGGTGGCAAGAAACTGGGGATCCCAGACCCAACCTGCATGCATGGTAATCGGTAAATCACAAGATTGTAATTTCATAATCTCAGTTTGCAGTACATATGTCCTCATTTTTAAACATGCACAGAGGAACAAATGAAGCTTACAGCACTACAGTAGTCATTCACAGAAAGAAAACTGATAGCAGAAAATTTTAAACAAAGATTAGAACACTGCAAATGTGATGTGAATGGAATTGAGTATATTTATTTATTTATACCTTGCTTTTCTTCCTAATGGGAACTCAAAGCAGCTTACAACATCATTTTGTCCTTTTCCACATTATCCTCACAACAGCAACCCTGAGAGGTATATTAGACTAAAAGAGAGAGATTTGCCCAAGATCACTCCGGAGGAAGTTTCATGGCAGAGGGGAAATTTCGTTTGGTTCTCTGCACCACACTTGGGTCCTCGTTTGGAAACTGCAACTAATCATTCATGCAGTCTTAGACAACATTATTAGTATAGACTTGACCTGAGACAAATTTCGAAGACTGTAATATGATAGTCAACAAATGTGGATAAGAAGAAAATTCAGAGTAAGAGAGAAAATGCAGAAGTATAAAAAGAAGCAATATGGAAACACTTCATCTCTACCAAATAAGGGGTAAAGAAACCAAAACCAGGTTATTTTAAGAAACCATAGGCAAATGGTACATAGGTTAGGGAGTGCCAAGTGATAATAACCAGAAAATGTTGTTAACCATTCAGTTAAATAAGTAGATATTAAACATTTGAATGTGAGTTCCAGCATAGAAATCCTGTTTAATTGCTGACAGCATTTTCTAGATTCCAGGAAAGGATGAACCAATATGTTAGCTAATTATTAGAAAAACAAAAGTGAAAGGATAAAATGGCTGCACTTTAAGTAATTATAAAGATCTACAAGTGTGTTTATTAGCCCCATGGTGAAGAGCAGTAAAGCTGCAGTACTGCAGTCCAAACTCTCTGCTCACGACCTGAGTTCAGTTCTGGCAGAAGCTGGGTTCAGGTAGCCAGCTCAAGGTTGACTCAGCCTTCCCTCCTTCTGAGGTTGGTAAAATGAGTACCCAGCTTGCTGGGGGGGAAGTGTAGATGGCTGGGGAACGCTATGGCAAACCATTCCATAAAATGTCTGTTGTGAAAACATCATGATGCGACATCACCCCATAGTCGGAAACGACTGGTGATTGCACAGTGGACTACCTTTACATTTACAAGTGTGTTTATACAAGTGCCTACCACACCTCATCTTAGTAGGAACATTCAAGAAATGCATTGGAAAGGAAAAAGAATGGGGTTTAATTCAAATTAAATCACCAAGTAATAACAGCAGTTCAGAAAATACTGCAACATATGTATAACGGAGGGGGGGAGGGGAGAGAATACAATGCAAATATCCATGAACATATCTAAAATAAATATTTGGAACTACTTTGTCAAGTTGTTATAAACATTCTAGAGTCTATAGCAATATCAAAACTTTTCATTATAAATTGAGGACATTTTATTGGTACTATATAGTACATAATTTAAAAATCATGCATAAGGCAGAAAAATGTCAAAAGCAAGACAGCAAGTGGCTATCCAGGGTTCATTTACATATGCACATAGTGGTACAAAGCAGAACATGAAGGCTGCTAACAGATGGGCATTTTGGGGTGGTTGGGAGGCATCCCAAATTGGGCCTGCCCAAAAAGTGCCATCCCGAAGCCTTCATATGCTCCACAGCAAAATGCCTGCCTCTCGTCTGCCAGGCAGCCATGTGCCTCCAGATGCAGAGGTGCCTCAGAAGCTGGACTGCTCTTTTTCCCCCCAAGTTAAGCGCTTATGCGCTCAAGGGCTTCCAACAATTTGTAAGGGAAAAAAGGCGCTTTCACACCCCCAGGTCGCCTGTAGGAATGTGCATTCGGTTCGGCCAACCAAATAAATCCCTGAATACCCCATAATTTGGAAGTATTTGGGTTCTTCTTGTTTTTATTTTACTTAGGATATACTATAAGTAAAAGGACCTTTTAAAACTCAGAGTCCCTTTACTTATCTAGATTTGGTTGGGTAGCTTATTTGGGGTTAGAGTTAGGGGGTTCTGCTGGGGTTGGGGACCTGGGGTGGGGGAAGGAGGGAGGTTGCCTATATCTTACTTTAGTAAGAGGTCTTTTAAAAGTGCTGTGTCCTTTTACATTCCCTGATTTTCTGTGGGTGGCTAGGATTTCTAGAGGTTAGGGTGAATGTTGTTGGGGGGAGGTTGGTTAAGTTGTATTTGTTAAATTTATGTTTTTAAGTTAAAGTTAAGGTTTTAATACATTTCTTGGTTGGGTTTGTTCTGCTGTTGCATGCTTCCTGTTGTTCCTTTGCCTTGTTGTTCTGTTTCTTGAGGGGGGTATTTGGTTTGGCTTGAGGGGGGGTTTTTTTGTAAAAGTTAAGTTTTTAATAGATTTCCTGGTTGGATTTGTTCTGCTGTTATCCTGTTTCTTGAGGGGGTGTGTGTTTGGTTTGGCTTTTTTTGGTAAAAGTTAAGTTTTCAAGAGATCTGGTTAAGTTTTGTGTTTTTCAAATTTCCTCTGGTTGGTGTGAGGGATTTGGTGGGTGGGCTGGGCTGTGTGGGGTAGGTCACTGAACTTTCCTGTTTTTTTAGAGTTTAGAGTCTGAGGGTGTTTTTGGTTTAGATAGGGTCAGTAAATAGACTGCCCCACTAATAAGGGTGTTTTTAGGGAATGTGTTTTTTGAAACTTAAAAAAACTTAATCCAGTTAAGGGCTTTAGCTCCTTTCAAAATTAAACTAAGCCAGATAGTGGCAATTTAAAAAGATTGCAGGTTTCTCATAAAAGGCAGCGTGACCACTAGACCAGATTAGGCTCCCTTTTAAAGAGACTAGGGTTGCAGTGCATCTTGCTTTCAGCCACTGAAAGCCAGTGAATCCCTTGATTTCCATAGGGTAAACCACAGTCTCTTTTCTCTAGTCTTAGGGGACACCTGATTTCTAGTTTGCAAAGAAATCTAGTTTGTCCCAGGATCTAGTTAGGAGAAGTTTAACTAGGAGCATATAACAGAGATTGCCTTCATCTCAAGGTAGCCTTTTAAAAACTGTAGCCAGGTAGAGGCAGGATATTTTGTTACCTAAACCTTACAAGACTACTACTAAAAAGGACAGGTTAGGGACCTAAAAAACAAACAAACAAACCAGTTTTGGTGGGAGAGTTTTTAAAAGAAGTCAGGCCACCTGATGTTTCAGAGTACAGTGTAGTGAGTTAGGTTTGTAAAAAAACCCCACTCTAAGTTCAGGTTGTGTGAAACTGGCCAAGGGTAACAACGAGTGACAGGCAGCAGAAGAGGGACCCTGGGGGCAAGGCCAGGGAGAAGACTAGAGGAGTGGAGGGGAGGGGGAGGACCATGGTTTTCCCCCTACCTGTGCATAGGGCCACTCCACAGCTGCCGTTCAGCACTCTGACCTCTGGCCGGAGTGTGATGAAGAAGGCCCGCCTTGGGCCCTTCATCGAGGCTGCTCCTGGGGCGCCCCCAACAGAGGTGCCATTAGGTCCTGGCACTGAGAAAGGGTCTGCTGCTTGGGCAGTCTCTCCTCCAGCTGATGTCACTTGGCCTCAGCAGCTGGAGGAGGGACAGCAAGAGCAGTCCTTCTTGAAGCTGAGCTTTGGGGACAGTTTTCTCTCCAAAATGATCACCCCAAGGAGAATGCAGAGTGTCGTGCAGGAGCTGGAGGAGAAGTTGGTTGAAGAGGACCAGCCCACTTCTTCGGTTCCTTCAGGCACCAGCAGGCCTTCAGGGGAGGCCACATGGGGTAGAGGGGGAAGAGATGGAGACGCACAAGCTGTCTCCATCTCTGCCCACTTCCCCCCAGTGACCAGCTTCTCCTGCCACCCCAAGACACAATGTATCTGCTCCAAGCACCTCACAGGAGGTGGCTCCGAATAGTAAAGCTGCTTGTCAGCTTGGGCATCCGTACATCTCCGAAATCTGTAAGCACTTCCGGCTAATGGAGAATCCACGCTTTGCACAGTGCCAGCTGTTCAGGGCCTGGATCAGAATGACTCCGGGGGGATGTGGAACCACCTGCGGAAGCACCACCAGGTGGTGCTTCTTATGGGGTTGAAGCAGGCTGGTGCTGGGGTGCCCAAGCGGCAAACACTACCCAGCCAGGAGGTCCGTCCCATTGCGACTACCTCCAGAGCTCTCCAGGAGAGTTCTGCAAGAGGGCAGGGATGCCATGCATCTCTGCCTGAGATGTTTGATGGGGGTGGCCCCTCTGTATCAAGAGGGGGAATGAGGTACGGCAGGAGGATGATTGCCTGGAACGTTGCCAGGGTGTTCGCCCATGGGCTTCCATTTTCTGTGGTCAAGAATCCTAGGGTGTTAGGGTTGCTCGAGTACCTGGTGCCCTGATACAAAGTTCCTGCTAGAACCACCATTAGTGGGATCATTGTACCATCTGTTTTCAGGGTGACCAGATCTGTGGTGAAGGAGCATTTGTCCCGTGCTGCCAGGGAAACTGTTCATTTCACCACAGATCCCTAGAGCTCCCCACATGTGTTTGAAGGGTATCTCTCCCTGACTATGCATTGTTGGCAACCTAGTGAGCTGCAGGGTGGGGGTAGCACTAGCAGTAGGCAGGGTCAGGGCTGCCAGGCCGGCTATCACTGAACCCTGCTGCATGCTGAAGCAGTCGATGCGCCACACATGGCGGACAATCTCAGAGCCACCCTCTCACGGCAGGTAGAGGGCTGGGTGTCCCTGGAATGGGACCCCCTGGCCTAATCTTTTTGGGACTTGGGGGTTTTGTAGGGGAGAGTCCCCTGCCAGTTCTCTGCAAATTTGGGGGCTCTCCCTCAAACCTCCTCCCCTCCAGGCACCTTCCAATATACCCTATGTTGCCATTGAGTTCAATGGCCCTTAGGGTATAATGGGGCCGTACATTCGGGAATAGCCGCATATCTCCTGTATATTTGGCTGTTTCTGAATACTGGTATTTGGAAATATACAGTATTCTGAATATTTTGCCCCCGAATATCCGAATCCGAATATTTCTGATTTTTTTTTCCACATCCCTAGCCACTTCCTCCCTGCTGCTTCCAGATGGCAAGAAGGCGACTGGTGGTTGGTTTAAAACCTTATAAGACCGATTTCCCATTAGCCTTATGCCACTCTCACTCTCCTCTTCTCTGCAGGGCTTCTGCCCCGGGGCTGCAACCAGGGCCAGCTCACCTACTAGGCAAACTAGGCAGTTGCCTAGGGTGTGCCAAATTGGGCTCCCCACCCCCCTCCTGGTGCCCCAGGCAAGCACCTAGTTTGCCTGCCTCCCCCGCCCACCAGTTGCTACCGCTGCCCGCCACTATCCAGGAAGTGGGGAGGGGGGGAGTCAGCGGCAGCCGGGTCACCCTTTCAGGATGGTGGTCCTGACAGACTGTAAGTGTGTCCCGGTCCCGCAGTGCAGTTTTACCCATGATTGAGTGATCAGCCGGGGAGGGGGGGCTTTAAATTGTCAGAATGAAGCGCTAGAGCCACTTCTGGCACTTAAATTGCTATGGGGTGGGGAAGGATTCAAAGGGAGGAAGGAGGAGGAGGCACGGTGGGGAGGGGGGAGGTACAGAGCTGCGGGGGGGGGAGGCATGGGGCGCTTGAGGAAGCGCCAGGCAGTGAGTCTGCGTATGGCACCATGGGGCATTGGCTGCAACTCACTCCGCCTCTTTCATGCAGCAAACAAGATCCTCTAAAAACCGGTTTCTGTTTGCCATGCGAAAAAGGTGAACCGAGTTGCAATCCCAGGGCAGATAGTGTGAAATCCAACAAAAGCCCTTCAGAGAAGAGGAGCATGAAAGCGGCATAACGCTAGTGGGGAACCGGTCAAAGAGTGGCTATCCCATTCTTTCACTTTTGCTTCCTCCTTTCTTCCTTTATTTATCTCAGCCTCTCACTCTTTCTCCCTCCTGACACCCTTTTTCTTATTCTTTCCTCCATGCCTGTCACTTTCTCTCTCTTTCTGCCCTTTATGAGTCTGCTGGCCTCCCACCTGCATCCAACCCTAGGCTGCTGTCAGGCCTAAAGTTGTGAACCTCTCAGTGGGACCTGGAGAGCCCCCAGAATTACAACTGAATGCCAGATAACAGAGATCTGTTCCCATGGAGAAAATGGCTGCTTTGGAATATAGACTCTGTGGCATTTTACCATACTAAGCCCTCTCCTCTCCCCAAACTCTGCACTCTTTAGGCTTCACCACAAAATCTCAGGAATGTCCTAACCTGGACCTGGCAATCTGAGTCAGGCTTGGCCCCAATAAATCTTCCCTCAGAGGCCAAAATAGGCCTGGAAAGCCCCCTCCCACCTTCTACTCCCTGAAACCCATTCTGGAATACTGTGGTTGCTTAGCAACAGCCACTGAGAGAATCAGTTTTTTAAAGCTACAGGCACTCCTTTTATCCATTTCAGATTTTTTAAATATCTTGGGTTTTCCCCCCTAGATATCACAATTTTCTGAAAACCTGGGTCCCCTTTCAGGTCTGTAGAAAGATATATCTTGCCCCTTCAGAGCTCCAGTCATCCGACTTCACTATTAGAATATAAGATGTGCCAACATTGTTCAGCAAACCACATCAGGTGTGGGAGAAGTGGTAATTATTATTTAACCAGCTGCCGCAATAGAAACATCACAGGTCCATTACTTAGTGAAATCTATTTTCTTGTATGGTCTCTCCATACTGACCAGTAGAACAGTACTCTTATTTTCTGTCTCTGGGAGTTGATTATTAATACTATGGGAATATTTTATAAATTATATTGAATACATAGAATGGTATATTATAAAAGTCTGCCCTAATTTATAGGCAATGATTATATTGTAGATACCTCTGAAGCATTTACTTTAAGAATGTGACAAGTAGAAAACTAAAATCTAAATCAAGCTTTGCCAGTATAACCTTGCTAATCCATTATGTACATATATGAGGGAGTGTTGCAGTCAGAACAAGTACATGTAGCCAAAGATGGAAAGCATACTGGTGAATATCACTTGAGGTGCTGTCATTAACCTAAGGAAACAGAATAAGTGATAACACTCTATAAACTTGAGGAGAAGCAGCAGTTTTTGAATCACACTACCAACACAGAAAATAATATTTTAGGACAGAAAGGACAATGCTTTTCCATAGAGACAATACTATGCTCTGTTATCACATGTACTGCTTTTTGCTGATGACTCAAAATAACACTGCAATTTAGCTCTTCACCCAACTGCAAAGACTGGTGTCAGAAAAATGCAAAGTTTCCTTTTGTGTCTTGCCTTTGGGCAGCTAGGGAAGCTTTCAGTCCAATACATCATTTAGGCAAGCAGATCCAACAACCTGCATTAAGCTATTTCTATCAAATGGAAAGAACAAGAAAGAAAGATTCACTGACATCAGATCCACATTCCTCTAAAAAGTTATGTGTGCTGGTTCAATGCATTACACCTTCAAGCACAAGGAGGATTTTAATTGGTAGGAGAACACATGATAGTGTTTCTAGTTGTTTTGAAAGTCCAAGGAAGTTGCCATTATATTAAGATAGGATTGCTGTGGAAATTGGAAAGTCATCTTTGTAACTTTCAAATGTAATGCAAAACAGTAAGAAATTGCTGGAAAAAAATGTGCTCCATTACAGCTTTTTCAGCCCACAGTCAATACTGTGGAACAAGCTTCCTAGAGGAAAAGGAAGTGCTGCACTTCTTAAGGCTATAAAAATAAAGGAGTTACACATTCAGCAATCACTATAACAAGGTTTCAAAACAGCAGATTGGCTTATGGGGACATTCTTCTGCTTTGATAGATAAGCAGTAAACATAAAAATCAGCAACTAAATTGAAATCCCAGATCTAGAAGACTATCTTCCAAACTATGTTAAACAACAGGTGTTGGCCCTGCAAAGGCAGTCAGGCAGCTGCCCCTCAAGTGGATATCAGGTCTTTTGGGAGGTGGGGAGAATCTGCGTTGCAGGCCTGTGTAGCTAGGTAGGATATGCACATAGACTTGCTGCATACCAGCCATCCACTGGGCTTGCATTTCTGGGGAGAAAGGTCCACTTGACTTTGAAGATAGCCATCCTTGGAGAGAGAGGGAGAAATCTGCATCACCCCCACTTATAAAGCAGCTATAGAAGAATCTTAGCCAAGACTCACCTTCCTGCAGTAGAACCTCGATTTGGGTTGGGTCGCTGTCTTCCAACGAGCCATCCACAACGTCTGAAACAAGGTACACAACATCTAAAATAAGGAAATAATGCACAGTTCGGATGAAAGGTTAGCTGTCTACAAATTGGATACGGGGAGTTGATACACAAAAAAGGAATCAGGCTGACTTTTGTCTGCTTATGACCTTTTAGGCAGTCCCTGGGATATGGACCCCAAGCCTCGTGGGGCTGGAAATGGCCGCAAAGGATAAGTTTTAGAAGTATGCAAGGTATCTCTTGCTACTGCTGGCATACTCCCTGGTTCGGTTCCCCCTCTCCCAGGGCTTTACAGCCCTCCCTTTAAATGTAAAAGAAAGATCTTAAAAAGTGAAGGGAAGAATCCCACACCCGGTGGGCACCGAGAGGCTACGTTGCTTCTCGATGGTGAGGGGGCGATACTTCCACATGGCACGGAGATCGTCCACCTTCCTAGTTGGAGCAAATTAATCTATTGCGCAGTCGCGCTTCCAACAACCCCACGCTCAAATCGTTCCCGCAGTAGCATCGACTTGAGTGCGATGCCCTTAATTTTTTCTCTTTAATAAGCGCGTCTGTGGCCATTACTGCGTGATGACGAGTCGAGATTTCGATATATTGCTATTACGCAGTAAAATATAATAAATAAATAAAAAATGGCCGGGCACGCAGTAATCAGGACTCACCTGCGCCATCGGTTGGCTCCACTTGCACCGTCTCATCTGCAGTCGGCCCCGTGAAAAGAAGTAGCGTTTCAGTCGTTTCAGTAGGTGCGGGTGCATTGGATTCTTCGGAGCTGCGGGGCTCCGGAGCATCAGAGCTCTGCGTTACCCTTTTGGGCCACACATCTGCATCCCCATGGAGTATGGCATCAATCTCTTCATAAAACGGGCAGGTCTTCCTATCTTGCCCTGTCTTACCATTGAGCCCGACCACCTTCTTGTATTCAAGACGAAGGGATTTCGTCTTGTTACGGCACTCCTGCGCGGTCCTATTGTGACCGCGGGAACGCATCTCGGAAGCAATCTCCTCGTACAGATCGATGTTTCTGTGAGACCGCCTTAAGGCTACCTGGATCCTTCGCTCGCCCCAGATGGCAAGCAGATCCAGCGTCTCATGCCTCCTCCACGAAAGACCTCGTGCAGCAGCCATGTCCCCTCGTTGCTGAGGATCGCGATGCACGCATCGCTTTTAAATGTGCCGATTCACACAGATGTGTTGCAGATGTGTTTCTCCGTTTGCACTACTTTTCGAAAAAGATCGCCTCACATACTGGAAATCTCGATACTCACATATCGAAATTTCGATATATCGCTATTACGCAATAAACTAAAGCCTTAAAAAAAAAAAAAGCCGGCCACGCACGCTAATAAGCAATTTTTTCGAGTTCCTTCCTTCGATGGCGCAGTGATATGCGTTTTGTTTGTGGCGGGAAGCGGGAAGCGCTGTTGCGACTCAGCGACGATTGCCCGTTCAGATGCTCCAGAGCGCTCAGGAAGCGTCTTGTTCCGGATTAAAAGCGGTAGCAAATTAATCCGCGAGCAAGGCGCATCAGCGTGGGACGGGCACGGGCTAAGCACGCTTGACAGATGCGGACGTGTGAACGTCCGGGTAAAATCCGACATGCTTGCGGGCTCAACTCATGCCCGTAGCGGGGGTTTTGGGACGTCTGACCGCACCCATAGAGAGGCCAACTGTATGTGAAATGTATAGGGGAGAATCAGTAGATGTAGATTAAAAATATGTGGTTCCTTAAAAAACTGAAGTTATTTAAATACTTTCTGTTCTCCATAATGCTTTAGTGTGTTTAACCATAACTTCAGTGAACTGTTTGGACAAATATATTTACAAGGGCTAAATCTGGCAATAACTGCGGAGAATTGTGTTGAGCTGAAGAAAAATCCATATAAATTAGTTTTAAATATTCTGGTCCAACTGAACAAATTAGGAGAATATCTGAGCATCTTTGCATTTCAAATCACCTCTTTCATTATGGTAACAAATGGTTATCAGAGAAGGCACAGAAGATTAGTATTTAGAAACAAGATAAACATTAGAGACCATGTTAACAATATGGCTCAAAATGTGATAAGTAGGACAAGAACAGAGGATGTAGTGTTGGAAGATAGCTGTGACATTCCAGGAGATTATCTGTAGCCATAAATGCCTAATCTTCAAATAGAATAGTGCAGCCAAAATGGGAAAAGAGAAACTAAAAGACAAAGCAGACAAAGTAATTGGAAGCCTATGTCTCCAACAGATAGTGAGTGATTTTACTTTTGACTTCTGTTATTTCAGACTTCAAATGCAAAATTCATTTGAAGATTTCTGATCTGTAAAGGGTCAGATGTGTGAAACATTTAAAGAAGCAGCTATAAATTTGGGGTTGGCAGAGGTTGTTGGATGCAAAGTGACCCAGGAAGAGGAACCCAGCTGTGAGCAGTGGAGAAGGAAGGATAAGGGAAGCATATGGTTTTGAAATAAGACATTATGCTGCAACTTTATTTGAAAGCTTCTTGTAGTAATATGACATTAATGAGTGCAGGACTCACCAGTAAACTAGTATATCAAAATGTCAAACCATCAGCCCTCCATGCCCAGTGCTAGGCAACCACCACAAGCACCAATCAATGCTATTGCATACTACATAAAGGGAGGATGCATGTGGAGACTGTGTCCCATTACACACATACATACCCCTTACTGCAGATTTTCAGACCAGTAAACCTTTAATCTTGACTTTGGATTCTGTGCCCGCCATGTGCACCATTTTTTTTCCTCCTGTCTATTTATTCTGTAGCTACATTTTTTAAAAAATGCGCTTTTCTAAATTGAGAGTGGAACATCATGCAACATGTAGGGGTTTTTTTAAATTTACACAATTGCCCTATCTTATCTGCACAGTAGTATTCAGCAAGCGCCTTCCATTTAACTCCTTGCCGTTCAGGTTTTGCACATGAATTTTAGCATTAATTTGTTGAATGAAAGAGACAGAAAGGAACAGAGGCAAAGGGGGGGACCTGATGTTGAAATGTTATAAATACTGATAAGTAGCTGCAAAGCCCCGTTTCCCATATTGCAGAGCATTAAGGGATTCTCTGCTGTGTTATCAGCAACTGTGAAACATGGGAAAGAGTCACATGATCTCATAATATGGGGGAACATGTTGAGTATACAGAATTCATGGTAGAACCCCTGACACTGGCAATTCAAGCTGTGATCATTGGCAACATGTGTGTGCGCGCGCATGCATCTGTGTATTTGTGTGTGCACCTGTGCAAAGTTGGCCACAACTTCACCATGCTTTGCCCAGGGCTGCAATTTGTATTAGGGAGCAGTACTCTGGCAGAAGCTCTGGAGAGATTTTTCAGTCTTGTACCACTATATTGAAAAAACGAGGGGGGGGGTATTTTTGCTGATACCCTAGAGCAGCTGCATAGTAAAGCTAATTTCCTCTTTACAGATTTGCATAGTTCTCTCTTTGTGATTCTCTAATTTGATCCTGCACACTGGTTGTGATCTTGGCAATTTTTTAAAGCCTGTCCTGTGCGGATTGCACTGTTCCTCCAAATGGATCGATCCCAAGCAATTCTTAAATTCAGCAGTTTGCAGAAGGTCCATGTAGTTCAGCTGCCATTTTAATGTTAGGCTTCCAGAGACTGCCAAAATAGTCCCTCCCCCCCAAAAAACCTTTGTTCACTAATGCATTAAAGGAAAAACTGTTTTCAAAGCACTTTTAAACTCCACTGAAATCAAACTGACTTATGCCAAAGTAAAAATGTACAGGATGGGGTTGTTACTCCAATTTATTCATGTTTGTAATCCAGATATATTTCCTTCTGGTTATACATTTGGTGAAAGGATAATGCAGTTTTCAAGTGCCTGATGTGCTAAATATTCCTAAGAAAATGTGGTTCTTAGCCTGAATAATGCACTAGGGTTGTCAGGCCCAACTCACAAAATATCTGGAGACTTTGGGGTGAATCCAGGAGACTTTGGGGGTGGAACCAGGAGCAAGGTTGTGACAACCATGATTGAACTCCAGAGGGAGTTCTGGCCATTACATTTAAATGGACTGCACTCTTTTTAAATGCCTTCCTTTAATTGAAAATAATGGAGGATGGGGGCATCTTCTTTTGGGACTCATAGAATTGAACCCTCTGGACCAACCTTTTTGAAACTTGTGGGGGGGGAGTTAGGAGAAGCACCAGATGCTGTGTTGAAAATTTGTGGCTCTACCTCAAAAAATATCCCGCAGAGCCCCAGATACCTACAATTCGATTCTCCATTATACTCTATGGGGACCAGTCTCCATAGGGTATAATGAAGTGCCCAGAGGACATGCAATCCCACCTCCACCCCTGCTTTCTGATAACCCTGAAGTGGGGGAAGGGCCTCCAAACCAGGGGATCCCCTGCCCCCAACTGGGGATTTGCAAACCTAAGCTTCACTATTTTGATTGCCATATAGAATGTGGCCTAGATCAGATCTGTTGTAGTGGTTGTTGCCTTTAAGTGATGCTTAAAAAGTCTGCCGTGAAAACGTTGTGAATGCAACATCATCCCAGAGTCGGAAACGACTGGTGCTTGCACAGGGGACCTTTCCTTTCCATATTCCATGGCTCCTGGTAAGTATGCTAATTGCTCATTGAACCATTTGGAGTGTGGGTATTATTTTAAAATTGAGTGGAGTGGGGTATTATTTTAAAATTGCAAGATAATTATTCTGTGTATCTACTGGAGTCACCCAAGTGGGCAGAATCTTTGTCTGTGAGTGATGCCGTCAAGTTAGGAGGAGCACATGGGATGAATCCTAGATTAATCAAATGATTAGGGATAAAATATGGGAAATTTAACACTTGGAAAGGTCCTTCTTCTGAAGACATTTCAGTGAAATCAGTGGAACTAAGCCTACCTAATGAGGGCTTAGAATAAATTTAATGCCAATTCAGTCCCATTAATAGGGAAAAATCCAAATGCACTAGACAAACAAAATGCCTTAACTTATGTTTAATAAGATGCTTATTACACATTAATCACAGTTTCATCATTATCAATGCATTCAGGGAAGATTAGGAGCCATTATATCCGTGAATATGTTAATATTCAGCTAATATTTATTTAGCACATTGTGTCAGCTATCTAATTATGATACAACAATGCCTTTGTAACTGTCCCACTATACCTTCATAAAATGATATCTGTCTAGCATTACAAAAATAATAATCTCAGGCTGTGTTTTGAGGGAGGCTGGTGTGGCTTTAATGTAATAAAAGCTGCATGGATGCAGTGCACACCACAGCACAACAGCCAAATCTTAACACAGAAGGTCAGATGAGCCACAGTTAAAGAGGTGGTTGAACTGACATACCAATTCTGATGTCTGCTTTGCCAGCACTGAGAATTGTAGCCATGTATTATATTTTATAATCAATAGGCTTTAATTTCTGGGAGCATTCCTCAGCAGACATACAGAAAGGTTTATCTATTTATCAAAGCAGTTTACAACTAACAACAATAAAATAATAGGATATGTAAGAAAAACGACATATTCTATTCATAAGGGAACCATTTAGTACATTCTCAGGTCTTTTCTATGGCACAGAGCAGAGCACCTTCATCACCTTGGGCTGATGTGCCAGCTGTGGCTATTCCTCAAAACTCATGCTCCATGCTCAGATTATATCCATGCCAGATTAGTGCAATGCATTTTACATGGGTTGCCTTTGAAAACTCTGGGGAATTTGAATTGATCTAGAATGCAGTTGCCAAAAAAGCTATACAGGCTTCTCCTCTGTTTCTGGGCACAATTCAATGTGCTTTATGTTCTTTAAGGCCGCAAGTGGCTTTCGGCCAGAATACTTAGGACCACTTCCTTCCATACTGTTCAGTCACCAGTTAAGACCCTGTTTCCAAGTCCTGCTCTCATTAGAAGCAGCCCTGCATCTCCTCTGATTTGGTTCCATTATATGTAAGTGTCAAAAGTAACACTAGAGCTAGTTGTGGATCATCCCAGGGGCAGGAAAAATCCTAGTCCAAGGTGATGCAGACCAATCATAGGCAAGAAGTGCAAGGAATACAGAAAATGGGTTATAAGAGCTGACACACACATACATTCCACCCCCCCCCCCCCACTCAGGATCACCCTCCTTCCTTTGAGGAATTTCTCTTTCTACACTACAGCAACAAGGCTAGCCCTAGGTATATGTCTGCTGTGTACTGTTGGGAGGGCATTCCATAAATAAAGTGGCATAACATAGGAAAACCCTGTACTTGGAGGACACCCACCTCACTGCACAAGGAGCAGGGCCTCCAATTGAGGACTATGATTTCAGGGAATGGTTACAGCAAACCAGCTACACTCCTCAGATGAAATCTGAGTATCCATCTGCAAACAGTAGGGTTGCTAGCACTCCTACTATGGTGAAATACATTCTACAGACAAAATGCACTTTCCACTGTCATTTCTTTGGGCAGCAAGAGAAAAATAAAATAAAATTTCTGTCATCATGTAATGATGTGTCACTTTCAGGCAGAGTTTCTGGTGATTCCTACAGCAATGTGACATTTCCAACTTTCCCTAGAAGTAAGGTCCCATTGTCCTTTTTTCTGCTAGGTGCTAGACATCAGTTGGCAACCCAAGCAAAGTGAGACGTAATTACACCTCCCTAGCCTCAAAGCGTGAGAGGTGACATATTTTACCACAACTGGGAACTCAGGGCATCCTTGTTAGTTTATTACCTGCCATTGCCTGCCATGATTATTGTATCTTTTCCAGTATATTAGATATTAGACATGTAATGTAATGTAATGTAAAATTTTATTTATATCCCGCCCTCCCCCGCCGAAGCAGGCTCAGGGCAGCTAACAGCATTTCAAATAAACAATACAGTATTAAAAACATTAAATTCACATTAAAATTCATATTAAAATCAATCAATAATTGATTGGACACAAACTGGGGAACTGGTGGTTCATTTCATTACATGATTCATTTGATTTCTAAACCTGTTTTTGGTTCACTGGTTCATATGATTTGAGAGGTGTAAAACTCGCCGGGAATGTTCAGCAGGCTCTCCACCCATCCTGCAAGTTTGGTGAAAATTGGATTTGGAATGTCTGAGTTATAGCCACCCCACCCCACTCCACCCCCCAAAAAAGCAGGTGCCCCCAGGAAAGCTCAGCTTCAGCTCTCACAACAACTAACTCTTCTCTCTTTGTGCTGCAGTATGGGAGCTCCATGATTGGGTTCCAGAGCTGCCAATCAAGCTGCAATGAGTCTTTCTAGAACTCCCAGAAGTCCACCCCCAGCATTGCCTAGGAACTGATTGAATCAGCACCAGGTTGTCTGAGAAAACAAACTGCAACACCAAACCAAACAAATCACCAAAGTTCCAACCAGAATGAACCACGAATCTGATTCATGCATGAATCATCTGTGCATTGATTCGTGCCCATGTCTAGTAGACATTATTCTTTCATGTCTTGTGTGACTGAGTGAGATGGGAGAGGGGGGTTACAAGTTTGTTCCAAGCCCAGAGAAATGTACAAAACACCTCCAAAGTAGGTTGCTCCATGTGTTTCCCACTGTTTTCAACCAACAGCACTTCAACTCAAGTAATATTTGAACTGGCCTTCCCAGCTCATCACCAACTCCAAACATCCCTGCAGAACATCTACTGTCCACTGAAGAGAAGCTGAGCTATGTGATATAAGCATAGTGATGGTCCTTAACTTCTAATCTTCAGATGGCCTCTCCCAGCAGTTTAATGTAGATGAAAAAGGTATAGAACACAATATGGACCTTATGGGAACGTTTAAGGAGGGCATGTCTGCTTAATCTACGTCTCATCTTGTCAATGACCTTCAGTATCTTAAAAGAAACTTTATAACAACCCCTCTGGACTCTTTAATTTTATCTCTTCCCATCAGATCAACCCTTTCCCAATCTAATACCTCACAAATAAACAGGGCTTTAAAATAGCATCATGAGCAAGTTTTCTGTTCACTCAACTCTACTTACAAAGATCATAAAATGTCAGTGAAAAAGAAGGCTATAAAGCTTTAAACTCATTCCAGAGCTTTCTTTTTTCCCCTGCCTGTATTTATATACAATGCTACACATTTTCCCAAAGGAAATTAATAAAAAAAATCCATTCATAGCCCACGGAATATAGTGGGGGTTCAAATCTCTAAATGCAATCTTGTTTCCATTGAGGCATTTCAATATTATTTCATCTTCATAACATTCCTTTCATTGTGTATTATTCATCCATAATAAATGTACTGAGATAGTTCTGTTTCTTTTCTAAAGGAACCCCTTATCATGCACTACAGTAGGATTGCTTCTCGCTTTCATGGCACTGGCTTTCCTTTTATAGTACTCAAGCTTCTGTGGAACTCTTTGTACAATTAAATGGAAAAAGCTTCCTGTGTTAAGATTCTATCTTGGTCTGATATTGTTAGGTGACCACATAAAGCAACTAGGGTTGTCACCCAAGATTAAAAACCAATTTACTGTATGCTTTAATTAATGACATGTATCTGCCTTGATCTGTACACAAGGAAATAATTGTTATGAAAGAAAAACCTCTGGTTTTATATGATGCACAAATGGGTGACAACAGAAACATCCTGGAATAATTACTTTTATAAGGAACAGAGAGAAGGAACAATGCCTCTTTTAAGTACCCATCCTTACACCTTTTGCAAATAAAAAGATGGACCGTTTTCGCACACAGCTAACCTCACAGTCACAATCCTGTTCCCTCCGCAGCGTCCGGTCAGATTTCGCACCATCTGCGCCGGAGTTACAGGAAGTGCCGCGGCTTTTGTGTAGCAAACGTAAACCACTAAAACCCAGTTTATGTTTGTTACGCAGAAGCTGCAGCACTTCCTATAACTCCGGCGCAGATGGTGGGAAATCCGACTGGATGCTGCAGAGGGAACAGGATTGTGACTGCGAGGTAAGCTGTGAGCGAAAACGGTAAGGGTTTTAAAAATCCATTGAATTGTATAAAGAATTCCATGTTGGCTGGTTTTAAAAGGTTACATATTTAACAATAACAAATTATGTTATTAATTTATTACTTTGATATTTGAGCAGATCTGCAAAAACCAACATGGAGAAGATCTCCAAAGTTGAAACTCACAAAACCAAAGAGTGTTCAGCAGCTGTGAATCATTGTATTGAAAGTACATGAGTAGTCTCCCCTGTTTTTCTTTTCCTTTATTTCACAGGATTACTAAAATACATTCAGCTTGCTAGATCACAAGTTGTGCAGGTCTGATATAGACAAAAACCATACTGATTAAAAATTTACCTCCTACTCTCACTGCAGGGGAAAAGGGATAGTTTGTGTATGGAGTAGCTGTAGAGATGATTGAATCTTTCTGGAAGAGCAATCCTTGCACACACTTATAAAAGAATCTGAAAAAAACCAGCTTCCACTGTGTGTTTTGGAAATACATAACAGATGAATACACATGAAGAGCATGCCAATCAATAGACAGCTCTTTCCATGAATTTAAGACTTTCACACTATTGTGTCAGAGCTGTACCCAACACTATCAAGTCTACATGGATACATTCCACATTTCTGCTATCACAAAGGAGGAAACTGTTCTCAAGACAATTATGTAGTCACTGTGACCATAACTTCAATCTGTGTAAAAAGAAGAAACATATTGCTAGTCAGTGTGATGGAAGGAGAAGAATGTGTTTTATGGGAATGTAGGAGAATATAGGCCTTTGAGAAAAATTTAAATAACAGAATGATTGTGACTGGCATTAATGCAGTCTCTCTGACCAGATTCCAACTGGAAGAAACAGAAAACATATTAAAAGGCATTTTGGTGGTTGTCAAATAAATTGACAGGGAAATACAGTAACTCAAGTGAGACAGATATATGTAGCAGACGGCAATTAGAGATTTTTCAGAGGTGAGTCTCTGCTACCATAAAGCTCAAAAGGAAGAAAAGTGTATGGAGGGGAAAGTGAGAGAAATGAACAGAAGAATCTTTCTAATGGCTCCCACAGTAGCTGTATTCTTAGTAGTAAATAAATGCAGTAGAAAGGAGAACACAGAAATACAATAAAGGAAACCAACTTCTTTTCATACAGGTCAGCCATATTGCAATGTAACTTTGACACATGCCATAAGAGCCCTAACGCTTACTTTCCCAGCCACTACTGCTGTGTAATAATTACTTTTATAAGGAACAGCCTGGCCTCTATTTAGAAAAGCTGGGTAAAGCAGAAACCAATAGTTGCTCTTTTGAGGCTGATACACATGTCAAAATGTCTATGAATCATCATCAGATTTTTAATAGACACCATCATATTTTCTGTTATTACTCATGTTCAATTAATGTTTGAAATGATTAAACATACCGATACCACACTGAATATGGTAGGCCCTCGGTACTCATTCCATAGCTTGAAGAGAGCAATGTTCACAGTTGCCGATTATCCTGACCCACACAACTTCCTTGCCCTCCTTTGTGGACTACAAATTGATTAATAATCTGATGAACCAAAACTGAGCATTTCTCTGAAACAACTGTTTTCCTCCACTTACTTATGCTACTGTTCATGCAAGCAATGTCTTGAACAGGGAACACAACTAAAATACTAATGGGGTTTGGAATTTCCTCAAATTTATGTGATCATTTTAGGCATGGCCCTATCTCTTCTGCTGCCTCACGGTCTTTTGAACACAGTCATGAAAGTGCCTTATACTGAATCAGAACATCAGTCCATCAAGTACTGTCTACTCAGACTGGCAGTGACTCTCCAAGATCTCAGACAGAGGTCTTTCACTCATCCACTGCCTGTTCCTTTTCAACTGGTAATGCCAGGGAACCGGGACTTTCTGCATGCAAAACAGAGGCTTTTCTACCGAGCCACAGCCTATCTTTGTATTAATGGTCAGAAACTATTATTCTAGTCTTTTTGTAACTTGTAGAAAGGAGCTGGCCCCACAGCAAGATGGAGAGAGGGGAACACGAACCAAAGTACAGACTTTATCGCAGTATAGATATAGGGTAGTCCCAGGATTTTAGCAGTAATTTAGGTTAAAGATAGGAGAGTTGCTTCAAGGAAGGAAAGAGTATAGTAAAAATTAAGAATAAACCAACTTACATATGCAAACACACAGGGGCTGCAGAATATGTCTCTCATTGGAGCATAATCAGTAGTAAGTTATTAGCAGTCAGTCCAGCATCACTTCCATTTAAAGTCCTTCTATCCGGCTCAGAAAACCACCTCTTCAAAGAAAGAGCAGAAGCAGCATGCAAAGTGAAATAATTTGCATTCATTCTGGCCACAGAATGTAAGAGACCTGGTATCAGACACAGAGTTCCAAACACAGTGGTGCACCAAGGGAGCCTACACAACCCAGGTGCAGCTTAAGAAAGGCATTCCACATTTAGCACTTGCCTTCTTTCCATGCAGAGCTCCTCATGGTGGCTCTTTTTTCTGGATTCTACATTGGTACCGCTGGAAAAGGGCTGCATCTTCCCTGCACAAACTCGAGAGCCAAGAATGAGACCAGAGCAAAGGTTAATGTGGAATTGGTACCAGTGTTGTCCTGCAGCCTCTAGCTAAACATCTTCCCTTTTATTTTTTTGGCATAGAATGTTTTTTTTTGGGGGGGGGGTTGTTTTTTTTTGCATAGAAGGAAAATGCCAAGCTGAGCTGCTTCTCATAAAGGGAGCAGGCTGGAACTTCTGTTCGGGGTAGTGGAAGGCAAATGCCTACTGCCTACTTTTCTCAGTCAGAGATTAGCCCAAGATATGCACAGGAAACTTTGAGGAGATTTACCTTGGCTGAAAGGGAGTCCCAGGGGGGGCTTCTTTGAGGCTTTGAGGGGTCTCCAGAGAAGAGTTGCATTTTCATCATCTGCAGAAGTTTCCAGGGTCATTTATTTGACATAAACTCGACAGAATCCTAACCTTGGACATTACTAAACATCTAAAGCTACACAAGACGGGTGTGGATCTGGATTATTTGCAGAAAAGGTACAGATTACTATCTTTCATTCCAGGACTATTTAAAGTTAAACAGAATAAATTCAAAAGGTGGGAAATGGAAATCTAGAAAGCTTGGAAGAAGAAGGGATGAAGACGTGAAATTTGGACTTTTTAAACTTAAAGGACAGTGCTAAAAAGTGAGAAGGAATTTATTGTTTGGTTTACTTGCGGTTTTGAAAAAAAAGAACACCATCATCACAGACCTGCAGCAAATACAGTCAACACAGGAAGTACGTCAAGTATCGTGAGATCTCTCTACCAGCAAAAACGGGATTTGGTAGCAAGTAAAGCAGGAAGTATTAGATGAAAAGCCTACTCTAGGACTATGATACCATAGGAAAACATCAGCGGCCATTGCAAGGAAGTCAAAATTAAAATAATAATTTTAAGGTATTCGGGACATTAATAATTTTTGGAAATAATTGAGATGGTGATGAAAGTATAAATACTATTGGACATTATTGTCAATATTGGATTTTAGAAGCTTTTAAAGGAAAAATTTTTTAAAGGGAAGTAGAAAGTCGCGACCGCCATTTTGAAAGAAATAAAAATTTAAAAAATTAATATCTCAGCCTAGGAGGCTCCGAGGATGGCAAAATTAAGATTGTTGGAAAAAGCAAGCTCTAATCTTTTGAATTTGATAGTTAAATTTTAAATTGGTGAGAATAAAATTTTTAGTGTTTTTAAATGTCAGAGCATAAGCAAACCCCTACAAGGGTGACCTTTCTGGAGAAAATGCAGGAACAATTAGAGGCAATGGAGGCTAGAATGATGAAAGGTATGAAGGACATGCCTCTAAGAAAGAAATTATAGAAGAGATTTAAAAAGATATTGAGGATCTCAGAAATGAGACTGAGGAAACGTCTAAGAAAGTGCAGGAGGTAGAAAGGAGAATGAAAGTACATGATTCCACCTTGTTGAAAATACAGGAAAAAGTGCCAATCCATGACTGCAAATTGATGGAGACTCAGATATGTCTGAGAGGAGTATCTGAAAAGGAAGAGAGCGACTTGAAAGAATATATAATAAAAATAATTGCAGAATTTTTGGAGGAAGATCCTGAAGAGACTAAAAATATGTGGAGGGGCACTGACTTGAACAGCTCCACTTTAGTCTGATCTGGTCAGATCTCAGAAGCTAAGCAGGCAATGGCAAACCACCTGCGAATATTTCTTGCCTTGAAAACCCTCTGGGGTTGCCATTGACTTAATGGCAAAAAATAGAGAGGGGTGTTAAAAAATTATTCACCCCAGATGACAAATAGGCTAGGTATGCCACTGCCCAGGCATAGATAGTACTTTCCATAGATGCTCTTGGGAAGAGGAAGCCACCTGCCTGAACATTACTAAATTATTCCATCTGATATTCCAGAGGTCTCCACTTCCTTGACCATAAGACAAAGACCAAATTTGCATTTTCTTTTGCTTTTTAATTTTCTTTTACTTACATTAAAATAAAGGCTTCACATTACTATTGGAATAATTGGCTGATATAGCAGAGTTTGCCCAGTCATAGAAACCTGGTACTGAGAGCAGACATCTCCCAAGAAAACTTACATTTATTCAAGTAGATTCAGTTCACATTCAGGTGGCAGACAAAAAAAAAGAGGAAGAAGAAGAAGAAGAAGAAGAAGAAGAAGAAGAAGAAGAAGAAGAAGAAGAAGAAGAAGAAGAAGAAGAAGAAGAAGAAGAAATTGGATTTATATCCTGCCCTCCACTCCAAAGAGTCTCAGAGTGGCTCAAAATCTCCTTTACCTTCCTTCCCCACAACAGACACCCTTTGAGGTGGGTGGGGCTGGAGAGGGCTCTCACAGCAGCTGCCCTTTCAAGGACAACCTCTGCCAGAGCTATGGCTGACCCAAGGCCATTCTAGCAGGTGCAAGTGGAAGAGTGGGGAATCAAACCCGGTTCTCCCAGATAAGAGTCCGCACACTTAACCACTACACCAAACTGGTTCTAATCTAAGGAGTGTGTGTGTGTGAAAGTACAAGGGCATTGTATCAACAGAAGAGACCTGCAGAGACATGTGTCTCCATGGAAAGCCATGGGAGAGGAGCAAGAGAACAGAAAACAGGTCAGAGGGCAGCTCCCAGGTTAAGACAATTGAAGTATCCTATGTTGAGTGACTCAACATGCCTGGACGTGGGGTTGTGTTGTTTGGGGCAGTGCTGGAGAGCTGGCATCTGTAGATTGTGTGTTCTGTGGCAGGGAAGCTAGCACCTAGATGAGAGACCCAGAACTAGCATGCTTGTTGTGCTTGGCCAGTTCTCCCCATATTGTTTGGGGCAGGGCTGGAGAGCTGGCATCTATAGATCATGTGTTCTGTGGCAGGGAAGCTGGCATCTGGGTGAGAGACCCAGAACCAGCATGCTTGTTGTGCTTGGCCAACTCTCCCCATATTGTTTGGGGAAGGGCTAGAGAGCTGGCATCTGGGTTTGCTGCAGCCAGGTTTGCAGAGCAGACCTTGAGCAGATTGTGTTTTGTGTGACAGTGATGTTGGCAACTGGCTCCAGGCCAGCAGGGTTCATAGAGTAGATAGATGGATGTAGTGTATTTGGGTCCTATAGAGATTCTCTGGTGTGAAGTTAGGTTTGGCTTTGGGTGCCCCAGGAATGGGACCCCCTGGCCCAATCTTTTTGGGACTCGGGGGTTTTGTAGGAGAGAGTCCCCTGAGGGTTTCCTGCAGTTTTGGGGTTTCTCCCTCAAACCCCCTGCCCCCAGTAGCCTCTAAGTATGACCTATGTTGCCATTGATTTCAATGGCCCATAGGGTATAATGGTGGTATAGGGGCACCCTCTTTGGGTGCCCCTGGAATGGGACTCCCTGGCTCAATCTTTTTGGGACTTGGGGGGTTTGTAGGGTAGAGTTCCCTGCAGGTTCCCTGCAAATTTGGGGGCTCTCCCTCAAACCCCCTCCCCTCCAGGTGACTTCCAATATACCCTATGTTGCCATTGATTTCAGAAATAGGCACGCATCTACCGTATATGCGGCTATTCCAAGTACCGGAATTCAGAAATATACAGTATTCCAAATTTTTTGGCCCCGTATATTTCTGAATCCTGTTTTTTTCCTTTTTTTTTTTGCACACCCCTAGCTGTCAACTTTGCACTGGGCTGATGGGTAGCCAAAATAGTGTTCTACAATGGTAGCAAATTGGAACATGATAAGCATCAAGAAAGATTTGCGAGTTTCAGCAAAACACACTGGGGGGTAAAAATAAACACAGATGCAGGGGGGGAAACAGGTTGCCAGAGAAAACTATGCACACAAATTCTGAATAAAATTAAATAAGCTTTATATTTGTACATGCCAAGAAACTAATTAGAAACGAAATTGCAAACCAATGATGGAAATGGTATGAACAGAGAATAAGAATAACTTGACAGAGAAAATTATTGTTAGCTTTTTCTGATTAAGTTATAATAGAAACAGTGGCATTGGTTGAATAAAGCTTGGGGTAATAGTACGCTGTATTTCAGAATTTGTTTTCCTTGAGGAAAAGGAGTAGAGAATTTAATAATGAGAATAGGAAGCTTCTATAGATTTCATGCAAGCCTGTACATTCCTAGGAACCCAACCTTGGAATGGAGAAATTAATTAAACAGCATGATAACTCACTTCTGTAGGGTAAGCCAATTAATATGTCTTAGAAACATGCATAAAACTAAAGTTGCCTGAAGACTGTGATTGCCTACTAAATAACAGTTGAACAATCCCATTGGAATTGTAAGTGCCCAAATTGGAGAGGGTGCTTGTTGCTTTATTATGTGGGGATAGAAGCTCCCACCATATTCCAAGTCCTTCAACTGTCCTCTTTTCCAGCCTGTTTGCTTTAGTGGAGTGCTAAAGCATTGAATGAAGTTAAAAGACACCATTATTATACAATTACTTGATGTGTGAAAGTAATAGATAAGCAACAGATTCGGTTCAGGATCAGTAAAAGACAGGTCCCAATATTTTCACTTGATATATTTGTTTTCTGTGAGATTTCTTCAAAACAGAATGCTGCAGAAGACAAGACCCCAGTTGGCAGAGATGCCTATGCACATTCAGCTATATAAATTTACTAGCTAACTACAGATGTTCAGCTGGATGCATGACAATCTAGGTGCACGGTAGGGGTGGCCAAACTGTGGCTCTTTCACACATATTGTGTGGCTTTCAAGTTCCCCACCGCCCTGTTGGTTGGCTTGGAGAAGCCATTTGTTTCTTTAAATCACTTTTCCAAGCAAAGTCAGGGGGTGGCTTGGAGAATGCATTTAAAGTTGTTTCTTTCTACCTTTCCCTCCCCCATCTATTTGCCTGCCTGCCTTCCTTCTTTCCTCCCTTCCTTCCTTTCTTCCTGTCTTGTGGCTCTCAAGCATCTGACATTCATGTCTTGTGGCTCTTAAACATCTGATGTTTATTCTATATGGCTCTAATGTTAAGCAAGTTTGGCCACTCCTGGTGTATGGTCAGTTGATGTGCAATTGTCTGTGCATTAAACAGTTCTGAATACCTGAACAGGGCTCCTGTGGGCATGCAGTGCTGTGCATATCTGTTCCCTCCTCCTGGTGCATGTACCAGTGGAGCCTGCCATTGTGATCACACTCCCACTTCATGCTGCATCTACATTTAAATGCTTGGGAGTAGGGCTTTTTTTTTGAGGCAGAATGCAACGGAACACCGTTCCGGCTGGCCCCGGGCAGCATTCCAGCTGCCTAGACGAGAATTCCGGCTCAGCCCAGGCACCTTCCCTAGCTGACTGGCTGGGTTCAGGGGGCCCAGCTGCACTTCCTCAGGGGTCTCCTGACATCCTGATGGCCAGCAGGGCTCAGGGGGCCCAGCTACACATGTGTGGGGGCCCCCCAATGTCCCACTGGCCGGTGGGGCTCAGGGAGGCCAGCTGCCCTCCTGACATCCCACTGACCAGCAGGGCTCAGGGAGACCAGCTGCACTTGCACGGGGCCCTCCCAATGTCACACAAGCCGGCGGGGCTCAGGGAGGCCAGCCATGCTTGCATGGGGCCCTCCCAATGTCCTGCTGGCCGGTGGGGCTCGGGGGGCCAAGCTACAGAGTACGGGCTTCCTGAGAGTCAGCAGTTTTACAGGTGAGCTGCTCCCATCCCTTTTCTTTCTGTTTCTTTTAGTAGGTGAAAAGACTTATGTGGAAGTTTTGTTGTTGTTCAGTCGCACAGTCAAGTCCAACTCTTTGTGACCCCATGGACAAAGTCACACCAGGCCCTCCTGTCTTCCACCATCCTCCGAAGTCTGCTCAAATTCGTGTTTGTTACATTAGTAATGCTGTCCAGTAATCTCATCTTTTGCCATCCCCTTCTTCTTTTGCCTTCTGCCTTTCCTAGCATCAGGATCTTCTCCAATGAGTGCTCTCTTCTCATTTGGTGGCCAAAGTATTTGAGCTTCAGCTTCAGCATCTGACCTTCCAGGGAACAGTCTGGGTTGATTTCCCTTAGGACTGACTGATTTGATCTTCTTGCAAGGGACTCTCGAGATTCTTCTCCAGCATCACAGTTCAAAAGCATCTATTCTTCTGCGCTCGGCCTTCCTTATGGTCCTGGTCTCACAGCCATACATTACTACTGGGAATACCATCGCTTTGACTATACAGATTTTTGACTATACGGTGATGACTCTACTTTTTATTATACTGCCCAGGTTCGCCATAGCTGTCCTCCCAAGGAGCAAACATCTTTTAATTTCATGGCTACAGTCACCATCTGCAGTGATCTTGGATCCCAGAAATGTGAAGTCTGTCACGACTTCCATGTCTTCCCCTTCTATTTCCCATGGTGTGATGGGGCTTGATGCCATGACCTTAGTTTTTTTTGTTGAGTTTCAAGCCTACTTTTGTGCTTTCCTCTTTCACCCTCAACAAGAGGTTCTTTAGGTCCTCCTCACCTTCTGCCATTAGAGTGTTATCATCTGCATATCTGAGGTTGTTGATGTTTTTCCTGGCAATCTTAATTCCAGTTTGTGCTTCATCCAGGCCAGCATTCTGCATGATGTACTCTGCATATAAATTAAGTAAGCATGGTGACAATATACATCCTTGTCAAACTCTTTTCCTAATTTAAACCAATCAGTTGTTCCAAGTCCCGTTCTGACCGTTGCTTCTTGTCCCTTATACAGGTTTCTCAGGAGACATGTGAGATGGTCTGGTACTCCCATCTCTTTAAGGACTTGCCGCAGTTTGTTGTGATCCACACAATCAAAGGTTTTAGCATAGTCAATGAAACAGAAATAGACATTTTTCTGATACTCCCGTGCTTTCTCCATAATTCAGTGAATGTTGGCAATTTGATCTCTAGTTCCTCTACCTCTCCAAAACCCAGTTTGAACTTCTGGTAGTTCTCGATCTACACACTGCTGAAGCATAGCTTGTAGGATCTTTAACATGACCTTGCTGGCATGTGAAATGAGTGCAATGGTGCAATAGTTTGAACATTCCTTGGCATTACCCTTCTTTGGGATTGGACCTTTTCCAATTCTGTGGCCACTGTTGCATTTTCCAAATTTGTTGTCATAATGTGTGCATCACTTTAAAAGCATCATCTTTTAGGATTTTGAATAGCTCAAATACCATCATCTCTGCTCGCTTTGTTGTTAGTAATGCTTTCTAAGGCCCATTTGACTTCACACTCCAGGATGTCTGGCTCAAGGTCAGCGATTTCACTGTCATGGTTGTCAAGGACATTGAGATCCTTCTTGTATAATTCTTCTGTGTATTCTTGCCACCTCTTCCTGATCTCTTCTGCTTCTGTTAGGTCCCTGCCGTTTTTGTCCTTTATCATGGCCATCTTTGCATGAAACGTTCCCTTGATTTCTCCAATTTTCTTGAAGAGATCTCCTGTCCTTCCCATTCTATTATTTTCCTCTATTGCTTTGTATTGTTCTTTCAGGAAGGTCTCCTTATCTCTCCTTGCTGTTCTCTGGAAATCTGCATTCAGTTAGGTGAATTTTTCCTTTTCACCTTTGCCTTTTGCTTTCCTTCTTTCCTCAGCTATTTGTAAAGCCTCATCAGACAGCCACTTTACTTTCTTGCATTTCTTTTTCTTTGGGATGGTACTGGTTGCTGCCTTCTGTACAATGTCACGAACCTCCGTCTATAGTTCTTCCGGAAATCTGTCTATCAACTCTAGTTCCTTAAACCTATTCTTCACCTCCACTGTATATTCATGAGGGATGTGATTAAGGTCAAACCTGAATGGCCTGATGGCTTCCCCAGTTTTCTTCAGTTTAAGCCTGAATTTTGCAATTAGCTCATGATCTGAGCTGCAGTCAGCTCCAGGTCTTGTTTTTGCTGACTGTAAGGTGCTTCTCCATCTTTGACTGCAGAGTATATAATCAATCTGATTTCTGTGTTGCCCATCAGGTGATGTCCATGTGTAGAGTCACCTTTTAGGTTGTTAGAAGAGGGTGTTCACTATGACCAATTTGTTCTCTTGACAAAACTCTACTAGCCCTTGCCCAGCTTCATTTTGTTTTCCAAGGCCAAACTTGTCAGTTGTTCCGGTTACCTTTTGACTTCCTACTTTGGCATTCCAGTTCCCTATGATGAGGACAACATCTTTTTTTGGTGTTAATTCTAGAAGGTGTTGTAGATCTTCATAGAACTGGTTCACTTCAGCGTCTTCTTCATCAGTGGTTTGGGGAATAGACTTGGATTACTGTGATATTGAATGGTTTTCCTTGGATACAGACCGAGATCATTCTATCATTTTTGAGATTGTATCCCATTACTGCCTTCCTCACTCTCTTGTTAACCACACCATTTCTTCTACGGGACTCTTGCCCACAATAATAGATGTAGTGATCCTCTGAGTTAAATTCACCCATTCCCGTCCATTTTAGTTCACTGATTCCCAAGATGTCGATGTTCATTCTTGCCATCTTTTGTTGATTACATCCAGCTTACCTTAATTCATAGATCTTACATTCCGCATTCCAATGCAGTATTGTTCTTTGCAGCATCTGACTGTTTTTTCACCATCAGACACATCCACGACTGAGCGTTCTTTTGGCTTTGGCCCAGCCACTTCACTCTTTCTGTGGTTACTTGGACTTGCCCTCCGCTCTTCCCCAGTAGCATATTGAGCACCTTCAAACCTGAGGGGCTCATCCTCCAGTGCCATATCTTTTAGTCTTTTGTTACTGTCCATGAGGTTTTATTGGCAAGGATACTGGAGTGGGTTGCCATTTCCTTCTCCAGTGGATCGCATTTTGTCTGGGTTCTCAGCTGTGGCCTGTCCATCTTGGGTGGCCTGCATGGCATAACCCACAGCCTCACTGAACCATGCAAGCCCTCTTGCCACATCAAGGCAGCAATCCATGAGAGGGATGTGGAAGTTAGCCTAATATGAATTTTGAGTCCAGTGGCACCTTTTAGACCAGAAGTGGCCAAACTGTGGCTTGGGAGCTTTATGTGGCTATTTCACATATATTATGTGGCTCTCAAAGCCACCACTACCCCATGCACTGGCTTCATTTCTCTCTTTAAATCACTTATCCAAGCCAGCCAGCAGCTTGGAGAATGCATTTAAAGATAGTTGCTTTCTTTCCACCTCTCCCTCCTTCATCTATTTTCCTCCCTCCCTTCCCTCCCTCCCTCCATGAGTGGTGGGCATTGTCTTCTGAAAGACTGCTGCTGGGGTATGTGGGTGCCTTTAAAGGTCTGGTGGGAGCAGCTGCAGCTTCTGCATGGAGGAAGGGAGGGGTGGCAGGTGTGGGGGGGTGAGAGCCAGCTACCACCAGTTCCAATTGCACTTGATTATCCCAGCTGGTGTGGCCTAATATGCTAATGAGTGTGTGGCCCTATATGCTAATGAGCTAATATGATAATATCAGGGGTGTGGTCTAATATGCTAATGAGTTCCTGCTGGGCTTTTTCTACATAAGAAAAGCCCTGCTTGGGAGGTAATGCAGGAACTACAGTTCCAGAGTAACTGTACAAAGTATGCCATTGCACCAGTAATAGTGACAAATTGACAAATATAAATGTTAAGACTGAGAGAGGCAGTTTCTGAAATAAAAAAGTGCGCTAGCCTGTATGTGCTTTGTTAATAAAGCAATTCCCTAAATATGTAGCAAGCATTACTCTGAATATGTAGAAATCTGTCCCTTGGACAGATTTCAGATGCAAGGAATTATATCACTGCCATGGTGTGGATGGGCAAAGCAGCCTGGATAAAAGGTAGGGTGGGACTTTGATCAAAGGCTGGGGGAGGGGGTGGAATGTCACAAGGTGACCAAGCACAGGACAGAAACTAACAGAGAAAGATTATCAAGCAGTGATATTTGGATACTTTTAAACTTATTTAAATTCCGTTCACTTAATGGGTTGTGGACTGGGCACTGGCAGTCAGTTAAGAATTGTCCCAAATCTGTGCATAAACAAATGGCATATTGTCTTGCTCCTGCCATCCCACAGCATGTCAAGTATGTTGTCAGAAGTTAAAGTGGGTTTAGAAGCAAGTTTTGTTACCATATGATATCACCACTAACACCTTGTAATATATTTGCTATGAAGCATCTGTCAGTGTTTTAAGAGTTTAGCACTAAAGACTCTTTGAATTTCAAACTTTTCTCTTTTTTTAATCTGGAGTACAAAAAAGTGAGTCTCTCTCACACACAACACATATTCCTAATTCCTGAATTAGAACCAAATGCTAATAATAAATTGCAATATAAAATAATTGCAAATGTTTAACCATGTTATAGACTATATTATATTATATTATATTATATTATATTATATTATATTATATTATATTATATTATATTATATGGGAGGGACGGTGGCTCAAGGGGAGGGATGGTGGCTTTAGGGGAGGGACGGTGGCTCAATGGTAGAGCATCTGCTTGGGAAGCAGAAGGTCCCAGGTTCAATCCCTGGCATCTCCAAAAAAGGGTCCAGGCAAATAGGTATGAAAAACCTCAGCTTGGGACCCTGGAGAGCTGCTGCCAGTCTGAGAAGACAATACTGACTTCGATGGACCAAAGGTCTGATTCAGTATAAGGCAGCTTCATATGTCCATATGTCCAATCAACACAGCACAATGAGAATACATACTGCTTTACAGGGTTTGTTGTTATTATGTATTAATATTTTTGAGAAACTACCACTATGAAATTTACAGTCCTATTTAGAGAATGAAGAAGACAAGTGGTGGGGATGGTGAGACGAAACTATGAAGGGTTTTATGAGAGAAAATAATGTTACATATTTAGGGTTGCCAGGTGCATATGAGTCCCCAGCAGGGGAATTTTGGGGATGGTCTGGGAGGGGGCAGGGACAGCCCCAGTGTGATGATGGCACACAGAAGTGGTATCATCTCATTGGGGACCAGCACCTGTGCAGGTTTGTGCTGCCCCCCCCCCTTTTCCCCAAACATTTAAAGGATACTTTTAAATGCTTTGGGGGAGAAGTGGGGGTGGGTCCCATGCACGTTTGCACTCCAAGCTGCAAACTTATGGCTTGCATTACAGGCACACACCGCCTCCCACTTTTCCCCAAAAGCATTTTAAGTATACTTGTAATTGCTTTGGGGGAGAAGTGGGGTCCCATGAGCGTTTGCACTTCAAGCCCCTCTCCAGGTGAGGTAGGGGGTGGCCACCAGAGGTGGGGCTTCCTCCTCCAACCAGCTGGATGGAGGCAGACTAGAGCTCCAAAAACTGAAGGAACACTCACCAAGACCTGTGGGATGGCAACCCTATTAAACTTGCCTATAGTTGGGAATAAGACAGGAAGAGATTTTGGAGTGTAACTATTTTGTTGTTGCTGCTGTTACTGTTATTGTTATTGAGATGGTCATTATCCCAGAGAAAACAGGAGAAAGAAAAGAAGCAGTAGGATAAGATCAGACAACTATGATGAATCCTTCATCTTCCCACTTTCAGAGGCAAAATTTTCGTTTTGTTTTTCTGTTCACCTCTGTGACTAAACTGCCAACATGCTGTGTCTTCTTCTTTAGCTAAGCAGTCTGGCAGTTCAGTATTTTGGCTTTTTGGAGAGCCAGTTTGGTGTAGTGGTTAAGTGTGTGGACTCTTATCTGGGAGAACCAGGTTTGATTCCCTACTCCTCCACTTGCAGCTGCTGGAATGGCCTTGGGTCAGCCATAGCTCTGGCAGAGGTTGTCCTTGAAAGGGCAGCTGTTGTAAGAGCTCTCTCAGCCCCACCTACCTCACAGGCAGTGTTCCCTCTAAGCTGAGTTAGCATGAGTTACTTCACAGAATTTTAGCCTCCCGCTCACACATTATTTGTCTTAGCTCAGGAAAAATGGCCCCAGAACAAGCTAACTGATGCTCACAACTTAAATGCCAGTAGCTCCCAACTTTAATATCAGTAGCTCACAAAGTAGAATTTTTGCTCACAAGACTCTGCAGCTTAGAGGGAACCTTGCTTACAGAGTGTCTGTTGTGGGGGGAGAAGATATAGGAGATTGTAAACTGCTCTGTCTCTAATTCAGAGAGAAGGGTGAGGTATAAATCTGCAATTCTTCTTCTTCTTTTTGGCACAACCCAGGAACTTGAGGGAAAGATCAGGAGCCCTCTGTAACTTAAACCACTGGTAACAGCACTTAAGAAATTTGTAAAATTCAAAAAGAACAAAATATTTTGGCTAATTTCATACACATTGGATAATGCACTTTCAATGTGTTTTAGCAATCATCTGCAGCTGGATTTTCCTGTGCAAAACAGGAAAGTCTGCTTGCTAAACTGCACTGAGAGTGCTCTATCCAACACGTGTGAAACTAGCCTTTGATTGACATAGAGAAGAAAGGTCAGTTGAATTCAGGGGTTGAAAATTCTGAGGTAAAACTAGTTTTTGCACAGACTTTAGTTCTTAAACTTTTAAGCAGTTTCTTGAAACTTTATATTGAGAGGCTTTTGTTCCAGTATTTTTCCTTAATACTCCAGCACACTTACTTTAGTATCCCTCAGTTTGGTGTAGTGGTTAAGAGAGCGGACTCTTATCTGAGAGAACCGGGTTTGATTCCCCACTCCTCCACTTGCACCTGCTGGAATGGCCTTGGGTCAGCCATAGCCTTGGCAGAGGTTGTCCTTGAAAGGGCAGCTGCTGTGAGAGCCCTCTCCAGCCCCACCCACCTCACAGGGTGTCTGTTGTGGGGGAGGAAGGTAAAGGAGATTGTGAGCCGCTCTGAGACTCTTCGGAGTGGAGGGCGGGATATAAATCCAATATCTTCTTCTTCTTCTTCAAACTTCCATAAGGCTGTTACACCCTTTTCAGTACCCAAATCCCTTCTCTCAGAACACCAGTTTTTGACTGACTCTTTAGGTCTCTACAGGCAGTTTCTATTCACACCAGACCAGAGATCTTTGTACTTTTCAGAGCCATTTTCCATGTTCAACTGGGTAGGGAATCTTCTTCCCTAGAAGATCTCTCCCTTTTCCTTGGCCTGAATGGGAGTTTCTGTATACCTCCCAGACTTCCCAGCCTCTTTTCCCCATTTCTCCTGTCTGTGTTAAAGCTGTTCTTAGCTAAGGCTGAAATCAGACTCTCTCAATCAAGGCAGAATTCTGGCTTTCTCCAATCAGGGCACAAATAGGGCTGCCAATCCCCAGGTGGGGACAGGTGATTCCCCGGTTTAAAGGCCTTTCCCCTGCTTCGGGGGGGGGGGGGGAGAGGGAAATGTCTGCTGGGCACTCTATTATTCCCTATGGAAACTTATTCCCATAGGGTATAATAGAGAATTGATTTGTGGGTATCTGGGGCTCTGGAGGGCTGTTTTTTGGCACCAAAGGCACCAAATTTTCAGCATAGCATCCAGTGCCTATCCTCAAAACACCTCTTAGTTTCAAAAAGATTTGACCAGGGGGTTTAATTCTATGAGCCCCCAAAGAAGGTGCCCCCATCCTTCATTATTTCTAAAGGAGGGGAGGCATTTAAAAGGTATGTGGTCCCTTGTCACAACCTTGCTCCTGGCTCCACCCCAATGTCTCCTGGCTCCATCCCCAAAGTCCCCAGATATTTCTTGAATTGGACTTGGCAACCCTAGGCACAAATCTGACTGACTCTCCTCAGCATCCAGTTCTCTCAAGACTGTGGCTGATTCTGACTCACCTTTCTCCAGGGCAGGCTTCCATTTCTGGGCAGAGCAAACTGGTGATTTCACACCAGTTGCTCCGTGCCAGCATTTTGCGCGGGGCAAACCCATGATTTGCCCCAACGCAGTGTAAACCTGTTTTTTCAGGTTTACACTGTAGTGGGGCAAATCGTGAATTTGCCCCGCGCAAAATGCCAATGCGGAGCAACTGGTGCAAAATCGCCAGTTTGCTCTGTCCAGAAACAGAAGCCTGCCCTGGAGAAAGGTGAGTGCGGAATCAGCCTGTGCCTTCTCAGTTGATGTTGTCCAATCAGATTGTTCATAGCAGCCTGTTACTCAAGGCTCTCTGGCTCTGTGAAGAATTAGCCCTTCACATACCTTTGTACAGTATGCTGAGGGTTTTTAAAAGTTGCAGTTCATCACAATGACAGAGACAATGGGTTGGAACTGTGATGCTAGAAAAAAATATCCAGAAGACTGAGGATGAAAGTATAGGCATGGATAGACAGAAAACTAAACAAGAGACCCAAAGCAGAAGTGGGCAAAGAACTGAAAGTCTGCAACTCCCTGAATAAAGTGTTACAGCCTCAGAAAATAACCAAATTGGTTATTATTCAGCATCCTCTTTGAGGTGGTTACTCAGCTATAGGGATGGGCATGAACCAAACCATCAAGCAAAATTTATCATGAATTTTGCCCTTTTCATGATTCACAAACCAAAATTCATGATAGGTCTACTGTCATGAATTTCCGTGAACTTTTAAAGCAGTTAATGGTGGTTCATGGATAGACCAGAAAGCAGGGGGTTAAAGGTTCTCCAAGCCTCTTTAAGCCCCTGCTTTCTGTTGCTCTCAAAAGCTGCAAAAATAGCTGAGCGGAGAGGGGCCGGCTGTCTTGTGCAGTCCCTTTAAATTACACAAGAAAGCCCAAAAACAACTGAGCCGCTCAGTTATTTTGGGGGCTTTCTGATTTGATTAAATTCCTGGTTCAGTTCATGGTTCAGCCACAAACCACGAACTGACACGAACCTCATTTTTCCAGTTCATGCCTATCCCTACTCATCTGGCAAGAAGCAGCTGAAACCAAAGCAGACTCAAACCCCTTTATCTAAAGCAGTCAGGTCTCAATGTGGGGAAGAAAAAGAAAAACAGGACAATATAAACAAGCAGTAAAGTTAAACCGGGAATTGGTAGCTTTTATTTCATAAAATTTCTGCGTTTGTACCTATGGCTCAGTGGATCTGTAACTAGAATGCATGGTGGAAAAAAGTATTTAGGTATGACCAACCCATAATGGACTAGGTCATTTGTATTCTTCTAGAAGATTTTCTCATCTTTCTTCACAGGTGAGCAGTTGAAGAAAAGAAGAGATGAAGTGTCAGAAGCAGGGCTTTTTTTGAGCAGGAACGCACAGTTCTGGCTGGCTTGGAGTTGGGGTGTGGCGTAATATGCAAATGAGTTCCTGATGGGTTTTTTCTACAAAAAAAGCTCTGTGTGAAACAATGGTGACATTGGGGTGTGTGGCCTAATCTTCTTCTTATCCATAAAAACAAACATCATTACAGCAGCCACAGCTGCTGGCAAGATAAGATCTGGAAAACAAGTGCACTACATGGAGTGTAATCAGTCCGATTAAGGGTAAACCCTCACCGCACACACTACAGCAAGTCACAAGGACCAGTATATTACAGAAAGGGTGCAAGGACAAAGCACTGAGTGAAAAAGAAAAGATGGATGAAAAAGGAGGAAGGGGAAGGATTGAGACAAGGAGGGAAAATGATACAAGCCATATAACCTTCTGTAAAATGCAAGAACAGTGTTATCACAATGTGGTAACAGGCAGAACCATCTAACAAGCAACAGATGTCCAGATACAAGGTTGAGCTTTTGGATCAAAGAAAGTGAGATCTGAAGTGGCAATTAGGTTTTGAAAGCACTGACTAAAGGAAAATGACTGTTCCTTTACTGCTGCATCTTTCTGACTTTAGATATGGAGCCTTACAGAGATATATATGACAGTTCTGGAGGAGACACAGGACCAGCCTAGATTTTCTCCCTTCAAAGTCAGTGGAGATTCTCATTGTTTTAATCAGAAATTGCAATTATTCTAGTTAATGTTCATGCAAAAAGATGGTGATGGTTGTTCTCAATATCCTTTTCTTATACAAAGGTTAGCATCAATTGCAACACAAAGCGGTAGTCTGTTCTATTGCTGCTGCTGTGGGTTTGTCCTTGACTGCATTCCTCTCCACCTTCTATCTATTTTCAATTCCTGCCTAAATAAGTGTACTTTCCCGCAGCTTTACATTCCTGTCATTTGCAAGGGATTTTGTATCATCAGTTTAACAATGTGCACAACCACATGGATTAAGGGAAATTACTATAATACACAAAAGGAACAGAAAGTGTGGGAAACGGCATGTCCATGGAGGGAAGTTGATTTTAATGGTTTTATAATGCAATTTTAATGGTTTTATGATGTAATTTTATCATGTATGTTTTAAATTGTTAGCTGCCTTGGTGTCCATTGTAACAGCAGAAAGGCAAGATAAAAATTTTGTAAATCATCGTCATCATAATATGCAAAGAATGCCAATATACTGGTGCAGCTCTCCAAGTGATCTCAGAGACTCCAAAATCTGGGGCCAAGTTTGAATTAGGAGAAACGTATAAGCATCCCCAGTTTTTAGTATCAAATTAGCCTTGTTAATTCATGCTTTCACAGCTGTTACATTAGCATTCCAAAGGAACTTTACCATCTCCTTGAATCTTCCTTCTGTATATCGAGGATAATTGAATGTTAAGGGATTCAAAATTTAATTTTTGCATTTCTTAACCAAATCTGCTCAGCAATGCCCTGTGCTTAAGAATCAGCTGCTGGTCAAGGTTAAGATGTTTACAGTCAACCATTTTAGCTAATTAGAAACATGTAGTTTATGAAAGCATGGGTGAAAGATATTCAAAACATATATCCCATAATCAATATCTTCAACATCTTTGTCATGCTTCTATTACAAAATAATAATATGGAATGGAAAGCTGAATTGTAGGCAGTTTTCTTCCCTCTATTTTTAGAGAAGAGGCCATTGTTCACTTTATACATAAAATTGCCCCAGATTCAGCACTTGTCATCTGCAAATAAAAGAACCCAGGGAAATAAAGAGCTGAGACCCTGGAGAGCTGCTTCCAGTCAGAGCAGGCAGGACGGAACTGAGAGTCTGATTTATGCTGTCTCAGTGTAATTTATAGAGCAACTGGAGCAAAAATAGACTTTAAAAAGTCAGACTACAAGCCATCAGAAAGATTACCATTACAATACCACAGCTCACCTTGCTACCAAATTCTGTCACTTTGGCTAATCAGCTACATTAGATGAGATTTATTGTTGACATTTTTATCTAGACGCAAGGGAAGGAAATTCTAGAGATATTCCAGCAGTACTTCAACAACTTTCACCCCACAGAACCGGTTCAGCTATGTGATAGGTACTAGGCACCTCACTACACACACACAAAGCACTATGTTTCTGCATGCTTCCATCTGCCACCCTAAGCCCTTCACACAACCTTTAGTGTGCAGCCATGTTCTCTGTTTCAGCTGCCATTTCCTCCCATCCCTCAAGCCTCACTCCTGAAGGGATTACATCATGCATTCTTGGGACTACAATATCCATGTAATGAAGAGAGGAAACAGATCAGTAAGATAAACTGGTATGCAGAAATAACCTACTATAACACCTGGCCAACATAGCTGGCTGTCACCTAACTATTCCTGGTTCCAGCCAGTCCAATATATCATAATTGATCTATGGTCCATTCTGGATATTTCCCTCCCACAGACTTTGGAAAGCCTTTTTTATGCTTATAAGCAGCCACTACACTAAAGCATGTTAATCAACAACAGTGGACAGCCTAATAAGGATACAAAGCCAGGGACCAAAACCTGCAACAAATCAGATACCATCTTTGTCCCAAATAGACTAAGACTATTATATTATATAATCAGATCTAGGGATGATTTACGTGCTTATCTTCCTGTTTGATTATTTATTTATTTGCTTATTTTAGTAGATTTATATTCTGCCCTTTCCCATGATGGGCTCAGGGCGGATTACAAACATTTGCCCAGGGCGAATTACATTTGCCAGCAATGGCCTTCTGATGTTTCTACAAAGTTAGTAGTCCCTGTGTAAAATGAATAAATGAACACAAAGCTGACATTAAACATTTCAGTAGTGAGAAACCAGTAGGAGAACATTTTAACCACCCTAGTTAAGACAAATATACTTCAAAATGAAATTACAGTACAAGGATTTATTAATAGGTTACACACATCCTCTTGTAGATTTTTTTTTTTTTAATTAGATGTCTCTCTACCCAAAATGGCGCTGGAAATAGTCATGGAGTTTTCTGCATTTTCATGTCACTTGCTGTTTCTGTTTCATCAAGCTCCCCCCTTCCACACATGTTTTGCTCCCTGTAGTGGTCAGCCCCCTTTGCTGATATGGTACCATCTTATGTGGCCCAATTTACAAAGTTTGGAGAGCAATGATCCCAGCTGGTCTGTATATCCGTTGCGTTCTGTAAATCTGTACTGCTTTTATTGGTTTTTAAATTGTTTTATATTGATCTATTATATGTTTTTTATTTTTTGTTGTGATCCGCCCACTTGTGGGGTAGGGCAGAATATAAATTTGAATTATACATTTGATATCAAACAGTGTAGTGAGTTTTGATTTATTAGAGAAACATGAAATTTGGGTTCAGTATTTCTCTCTACCACATTATATAAATCTACCTATTATATTTCTAACCTGGCCTTCCTTAGAAGAGCTCAGGATGACATACATGGTTCAGTCCTTGTGTCCTCATAAGAATCCTGTCCAGTAGCTTAAGTCAAAAGAGCTTTCATAATTAGAAAAATGCTGAAATACTTTTAAGAGAGATCACTCCCATCTTTTTAACAGGGATGTTATTAAATTCATGATCTCATGATTGATCAGCTTCTGGATGCCTTCCTTCAGCTCTTGTTGCAACAGCTCCTGAACAGGGTAGGGTCATGGCCACTCCATCCTCCATTTCTTGTCCAGGCAGCCTACCTTCATTTGCACTGTGAGTTTCCAGGTTTACCAAAACTACCACACAGACAGCAAAGCCAGCATGAATCCTCTGATCAATCAGGTTCTTCATGCCAGCTATAACTGCCTATCCTGGAATTATGTAGTTTTATTCAGGTTTCCATCCTTTCTTTCAACATCTGTTTGAGGAGAAGCGCAAAGAAGCTGCTCAAATTCGTGTTTGTTACATCAGTAACACTATCCAGCCATCTCATTTTTTGCCTTCCCCTTCTTCTTTTGCCTTCTATCTTTCCTAGCATCAGGATCAGCATCAGGACCTAGAAAAATGAATACAAACATATTATTTATACATCCTCACTTCTCAAAAGCTTATTAGCAGGATTCATAGAGCTGAGGATCTTATTATAAATGGTTAACAAAATGATGTCCAAAATACAGTACCAGTCCTTGTAGAATGTTCAGATAACAGGCAATCAATCATGTTTTATTAGCAGTTCAGCAATCTGTCTTTTCTCATACAAACAATTAAAACCAATAGTAAAATTAACAATAAAACAATGGTAAGATGCTATAAAACAGCAGGCAGCCAAGAATAAATGAAAAATAGTCCCAGATGGGGCTTCCCCAGTCGCCTATAAGTAACTGATGCAAACGGAAAGGCATCAAACACAAATGTGAGTTCTTGAATGCTTTGTTTTCAAGAATCAAATAAAATATAACTGTTATGAAATACAAGAAGTCAAGTACTGTCAAATGCAAAAGTAAGCAGAAAATAAAAATGCATGCAACAGATTTAAAATTTCTCAGATTTCCCAACTTACTTTATTTATTGATTGATTTGATTTGTATCCCACCCTCCCCACCAAAGAAGGCTCAGGGCACTTTAACATGTCTATATTATAATTACCGTATTTTTCGGTCCATAAGACTCTCCAGACCATAGGACGCACCTTCCTCCTGGGGGGCGATCCGCTGCCTCCGCCTCCGATCCCGGCGCTTCCCCCGCGCCTGCCTGCCTGGCTCCAGCTCTGCTTCCAGCAAGTGCTGGGATCACTCCACGCTGCCCCCACCACAAACCCAGCGCTTCGCGAGCAGTGGCTGCGGAGGGGGCAGCGTGCTTCCTCCGTGCCTGTCTGCCTGGCTCCAGCTCTGATGCTCAAAGCAAGCGCCAGGATCGGAGGGCAGAGGGAGCAATCCTGGCACTTGCTGTAAGCATCAGAGCTGGAGCCAGGCAGACAGGCACAGAGGAAGCACGCTGCCCCCTCCGCAGCCGCGCTCATGAAATGCTGGGTTTGTGGTGGGGGCAGCATGGAGCCATCCCAGCGCTTGCTGGAAGCAGAACTTGAGCCAGGCAGGCAGGTGCGGGGGAAGCGCCGGGATTGGAGGCGGAGGCAGCGGATCCCCTCCCCCGAGGAAGGTACGACCTATTGTCCCTTCACTCCATAAGACGCACACACTTTCCCCCCCACTTTTTTGGGGGGGGAGTGCGTCTTATGGTCCAAAAAATACAGTACTTCTACAGACACTTGAACATGTCTATATAAAATTTCCACCTATAGCAAATGTGACCACTAATTTCAATATCTTATTCAAGAGGATTACTAATAGAACATTTATTTCTGTAGCAGTAAAACTGAGTCTTTTCCTCTTAACCAAGTTTATAGATATTAACATTCAAAAAGTTAATATAAAAACAATTAAGAAAATAAATTATTTTCCCAGAGTTGCGTGGGCAAGACTGGTAAGAATAGGGAACTCACACAGCACACTTCTTGGGAGTAGACAGCTTTATGTACCCCTAGCAATCCCTTAGCCCTTTGGTTTAAGTCTGTTCACAAATTAAAATTATATTTATAAAGTCAACAAACTTTTAACATGCTTGATTGGGAGGGGGAGAGAAGCCGTTTCTAGCAGCCAGCAGCAATGCTGCTAGGCTGTGGGAACGTATTTCCCTTCCTGGAAGGGAAGGGAGGACTTTTGCGGCCTGTTTGGGCATGCTCTGGAGGGGGCGTGGCTTTGCTATACTAACGGCAGGACCATCTGCCCTCTATCTCAGTCCACGGCAGAAGCTCGGAGGAATAGGAGCGCTGTGTGCTGGCTCCTGCTTTTTCTTGTTATTTTTGTTGCTGTGGACTGCGAGGATCGTTGGGAATGTTTGTTTTTGCTCTGGGCCGTTTGCATTGTTTAGGCAATTAAGGGCCGGGGGGAGAGTTTTATTTGCTCCTCCTCGGGCCCCCTTTTGTCAGTTTCCCTTATCAGCGATCAGATTGCTGATAAGGTGGGAAGGCGCAGCTCTTCAGTGGTGGTGACAGCTTCTCCAGGCTCCACGGCGTTGGCCCAAAGACCGCCCTTGCTTTCAGGGACTGTGGTGTTCTGTGAACAGGAGGAGAGGAGTTCCAGACAACGGCCTGTGTTGCCCCCTCTTTTTCCAGTTTCGATCCTATCCCCCCCTTTTTTTGCTTAAGATCTGTGTTCTGGGGGGTGGTTACGCACTCACATACCCAATTTTTGTTAGTCCTTCCCCTCTTTTCTAGGGAGTGAGTGTGTGTGCCCCTTTACCTTCTTTTATAGGTAGTTTTTTGACTACCCTGCTGGGGCCAGGTTGGGCTGTCTTGGGTGGAGTTGGCCATTTTTGCTTCCTCTTCTTCTACTGCTGGGTGACGGCCATATTTGCTTCCCCTTCTTCTTCTTCTGTGGCCATTTTATAGAGCTGTAGAAGGGAATCCATTTTGTGGGTCTGATTCAGTATAAGGCAGTTTCAGCTTCCAGGGGCTGTTCTTCAGTAGTGAGTGGCAGCTGGGGGCGGTTTTAATAGAGGGTCAATTTGGTGTAATTTTTTTAGTACCATTTGCCCTTGGCATTGCAGAGATGTCTGGTAGAAAAGGGTTGGGTAAATCCAAGGGTAAGCAGCCTGCGCCAAAGGCCCCTAAGGCCCTGCCTAAAAGGCCACCACTGCCTGCATCTTCTTCTGATGATGAGGGTGAGGATGAAGTGAGGATGAAGTTAATGCAGCTATTATGCAAAGGCTGTTGGTGCTGGAGCAAGCGTCTGGTATTCCTCCCTCACAAGGTGCAGGATCGGGGAAAGTTTCTAAAATGGCACTTCAAGCAGATATATTAACTCGGTTGTCTATTCTCAATGGCAGGTCTACTGGAAACATCGCAGGGGGCACCTTCAGAGTTGGCAGTTCAGATGGGGGATCAGTTCCATCTCTGGGGGCTGCTAGATCAGTGTTGGCGCTGGTGCCTATTGGAACTGTGGGTAAGGCTGGTGACACTCCACAGTCATACACTGGGCTGGCTTGGCCTTGGTGTCCATGGGGTCCTGCCACTCCTGCAGCACCTGGCGTTGCTGCTGGGAGTTCTGGCATAGCTCCCTCCCCAGTTATGGGCTCTCAGCCAAATTTGTCTTGGCCACCTGAAAAGTTTGCCCCCTATGGAAACTGGCCAGCTGTTCTTTTTGGGGGGGTTGAGGTTTGCCTTCTTCCTACGGGGCGGTCCCCTTTATGGCCTTACATTTCGGGGATGTAGCATTACCTTTGGGTGATCATTTGTTGCCTGCAACAAAAGGTAAGATCCTAAAGGGGGAGTATGTCAATATCTTCTCCCTCCTGTTTCTGGAGTTGGGAAAAAAAGATAAGGCAGATTTAGATGACAAAGAAAAAGAGAAATTGAAGAAGCACAAAGTAGACCAGACTTGGGCCAATTGGCTGCCTGGGTTTTTTATATATGCTGGTGTGATTGCACGCGCCCAGCCTTGGCGGGCAGCTGCTCTTATCCAGTATATGGATATCATTTCTAAGGGGTACACAATGTTTAGTGGGCCTACCTGGATTCAATATGATGAGGAATTCCGGATGAGGGCTGCTTTGTACCCTTCCCTGCAGTGGGATCGCATTCACAAGCAACTGTGGCTCCAAGTCATGTCTCCTGTGAGACCGAATTTGGGCGACCGCTCGGACAGCAATCATATGGTGGCCAGGGCAGTGGTGACTTCTTCAGCAACACCGCCTGCTGTGCTGAAAGTTCAACTCCCAAGGCATGTGCAGTAGAAAAGCTTGTCAGTTCAAGCATGAATGCCCTATGTGTGGTGGCTCTCACTCCTTCAGTAACTGCACGGCCATGAAGGAATCAAAAGAAACAAGGCAGGAGTGGAAGTAATTTCCAAGCAGGTAAGGGGGCTCAGTCTGATAAAGGTGGGACCTCTTGAGCACTGGCTGTCCAGGCATCCACGTAGGGTTGATACCACTTACTTGTTAAAAGGTTTCAAGATCAGTTTTAGGATTCCTTTTCAAGGTTCCCAGGTTGCTTTTCGGTCCGGGAATCTTGGTTCTGTTAGAGATTTAGAGCATGTAGTTAGGGATAAGATTGCCAAGGAGTTGGCAGAGGGCAGGATTTTGGGCCCATTTTCCAATCCCCTGGTGCCTAGGGTTTTGCCCTTGGGTGTGGTGCCGAAAAGGCACCTGGTGAATTTCGGTTGATTCACCATCTTTCCTTCCCCAAAGGGAAGTCAGTTAACAATGGGATTCCCGAGCACTTATGCTCAGTCAGGTATACCAGCTTTGATCAGGCTGTGGGCGTAGTACGATCCTACGGTAAGGGGGCAGAGTTGGCTAAATGAGATATTAAATCTGCATTTCACCTTCTACCTGTCCATCCAGCTGATTTTGAGCTTTTAGGATTTGCCTTTGAGGGGCAATTTTTCATGGACAGAGCTTTGCCAATGGGCTGCTCTGTCTCATGTGCGGCTTTTGAGTGTTTGAGCATGTTCTTGGAATGGGCTGTTCGCGAAAAAGTTGGCTTGCAGGATGTTGTTCATTATTTGGATGACTACCTCTTTGTGGGTCCTGCAGGGACTGGACATTGTGCACAGCTGTTGTCTGGCTTCATCAAGCTGGCTGCAGAACCGGGGGTTCCGTTGGCACAGGATAAAACAGAAGGTCCAACCCAAAACCTTATCTTTTTAGGGATTGAGTTGGATACCCTGGCGCAATTGTCCAGAATACCTTTTCAAAAAGTAGATTTGAGGAGTAGGATTAATTCCTTTCTTCTTAAACAAAAGGTCACATTGCTTGAGCTCCAGCAGCTGGTTGGGCATCTTAACTTTGCTTGCAAAATGGTTACTCCTGGTCAAGCTTTTCTTCGTAGGCTATGTGATGCTATGGCTGCCCCAACAAAGAACATGGGTTACCAGCAGCATGAGGGAGGATTTAAGGGTATGGCAAGAATTTTTGGAGTCCTTTAATGGGATTTCTTTATGGAGAGATGACATTGTCACGGCTGGGGCCGGGTCAGGCAAAGTCCAGAGGCAGTCCGAGGCCTGCAGCCAGCAAGCAGGAGTGTCCGAGGTGCCAAATCCGAATCGCTGTGCAAATATCGCAGGTCCGAGGTCCAGAAGCCGAGGTCAGGGAGTCCAGAAGTCAAAAGCCAAAGCCAGGGAGTCAGGAACCAAAGTCAAGCCGGAGTGGATGCTAGAACATCAGGGAGATGACTAGTTGCTTCCACAAAGCCTTCTCCCAAAGCCCACAGCTATATAGCCCTCTGCTGGCTGTTGCCCATTTGGGCTAATTGCTGGCTCTGGGAGGCAGCCAGGATCCTGTTACAACTCAAGCATCCTTGCTCTTAGGAGGGCCAGAATCCTCTCAAAATTCAGGACTCAGGGAGCGTCTTGCTTGTGAGCGTGCCGCCCTCCTCCGATCCCTGAGGTCCTGACGGAGGCGGTCACGCACACGAGCCACCCGAGAGGGCGAGGCAGGGGGGCTGGGATCTTCTTCAGCAGGAGGCAGGGGTACTGGTGCAGGTGGCAGGGGTACAGTTTCCTCGGCAGACTCGTCTTCCTCTGCAGGGTCCCCAGCACCCATGACAGACATGAGGCTTGAGGCGGAGCTTCAGGTCATGTCTGATGCTGCTGGGTCTTTAGGTTTTGAGGTTTACTTCCGTGGACATTGGTGCGCGGATACATGGCCAGATTCATGGGTTCAGGCAGGTGTGAACTGAGATCTTACGTTTCTCGAGTTCTTTCCCATTCTTGTTGCAGTTTGGCTGTGGGGGAATTTTATGGCCAATTCCACAATTCATTTCTGGTGTGATAACATGGCTGTGGTCCATGTCATTAATTCCCTTTCATCCAGATCTCAACGGGTTATGAGATTGGTGAGGGCCTTCACTCTGCATTGTCTGCAGCTGAACATGTTAGCCAAGCATGATCCTGGGGTAAACAACAGGGTGGCTGACGCTCTCTCTCGTAGATGGAGAGGTTTTCTCAGCTGGCCCTAGATGCCAATCACGAGCCGGCACCAATGCCCCAGGAGCTATGGCTGATTAGAGAGCCAAGGCCTGCGAAACAATAGGCCTTGCCATTGCGCCTAGCACCAAGAAGTCTTACGAACGTGCTGTGTGGCAGTTTGAGAACTTTAGGGCAGAGGTAGGGTATTGCATCATTTGGCCCCTCCCAGTGTAGCACTTGCTCCACTACTGTGTTTCTCTAAAAGGTAAGGGATTGGCCATGTGATCCGTTAGGGGATGCCTGTCTACTCTGGCTTTCGCTAGCAAGGCGTTGGCATACAAGGAGGAAACAGCAGACTTTCAGCTTCGAAAGATGCTGGAGGGGTGGACCAGAGAGGCTGGGACTAATCTCTGTACTAGGAAGCCTATTTCTCCTCTGATTCTTAAGGGCCTGAGGGGGGGTTGGGGCACAGTGTGTGCATCTTATTTTGAATCCGCACTGTTCCATGCTGCTTCCTTGGTTGCCTTTTTCAGGGCCCTTAGAGTTAGTGAGTTAGTGGCAGGCTCCAGAAATGATGTTCTGGAGCCGCCCTGAGTCTGCTTGCGGAGAGGGCGGGATATAAATTGAATGTAATAAATAAATAAATAAATAAATGTTTCTGGTAATGTCTTGTTGCTACAGTACCTGAAGTTAGTTGAGGGTAAGGCGGTCATTACAGTGAGATGCTCTAAGACTGACCAGCATCATAAAGGGACCGTGTTAGAGCTGGGCACGTGCTCTGAGCTTGAGTTGTGCCCAGTTTCTGCTTTGGCAGTGCAGGGGCCCAATGATGGGTTTTTGTTTTGTCACCTCTACGGCAGCCCACTGACAAAGCATCAGTTTTGGACTGTGACTTCCCGGACTTTAACTAAGCTTGGGTTGCCCGGGGTGCGGTTTGGTACCCACTCCTTTAGAATTGGGGCAGCCTCTACAGCTGCGGCCCTGGGATATCCTTCTTACTCCATTCAGCACCTGGGCCATTGGCTGTCATCGGCCTATAAATCTTATGTTCTCCCTCTGCTCAATTCCTAGCTTCGTTTGTTTGTAGTTGAAATGTTATGGTTCTTGTTCTAGTTTGTGTGTTTTTTCTTTTTAGATGCTGTTGTTCCTGGCCAGAGGAGCCAAGTTCTCGTCTGTGGACACAGCTATGTGTTTTGGGCCGCACATCAGGCTTGGAGAACTTTGGTCAACTCTCAGCTGGGAGTAGGGTGGCCAGACCGTCCCGGTCTCCCGGGACTTTCCCGGTTCTGGCCACCAATTCCCGCCTCCCGGGCTGCCTATACCGGGACCATTAAAGGTCGCTCCAGCGGAGGCCGCGGAGCGACCAGCGCCGAACAGCTGAGGCCTCTCCGCGGCCTCCGCTGGTCCCTGGAGGCCCTCCAGAGACTCTGGAAGGCCTCCAGCGACCAGCGGAGGCCGCGGAGTGACCAGCGCCGAACAGCTGAGGCCTCTCCGCGGCCTCCGCTGGTCCCTGGAGGCCCTCCAGAGACTCTGGAGGGCCTCCAGCGACCAGCGGAGGCCGCGGAGAGGCCGCGGAGCGGCCGGCGCTGGTCCCTGGAGGCCCTCCAGAGACTCTGGAGGGCCTCCAGCGACCAGCGCCGGCCAGCCGAGGCCACGGAGAGGCCGGCACTGGTCCCTGGAGGCCCTCCAGAGACCAGCGCAGGCCCTCCCCGGCCTCCGCAGCCGCTGCCAGCCTCGCCAGCAGCACCAGCCGCCAGGAGGAGAGGCCGCCACCCCGCCCCCCTGGAAGAAGGTAAGCTGGGAGGGTGGGGGCCGAAAGCGGGGGGGGCTGGCGGGAGGGGGCGGCCTGCCTTCCTTCCTTCCCTTCCTCCCTTCCCTCCCTCCTCCCTTCCTTCCTTTCTTCCTTCCTTCCCTCCCTTCCTTCCCTCCCTCCTCCCTTCCTTCCCTTCCTCCCTTCCTCCCTTCCTTCCTTCCTTCCCTTCCCTCCCTTCTCTCCCAACCTCCTTCCTTCCTTCCTTCCTTCCTTCCTTCCTTCCTTCCTTCCTTCCTTCCTTCCTTCCTTCCTTCCCTCCCTCCCTCCCGCCCTCCTCCCTCCTCCCTTCCTTCCTTCCTTCCTTCCTTCCTTCCTTCCTTCCTTCCTTCCTTCCTTCCTTCCCTCCCTTCTCCCTTCCTCCCTCCCTCCCTCCCTCCCTCCCTCCCTCCCTTCCTTCCTTCCTTCCTTCCTTCCTTCCTTCCTTCCTTCCTTCCTTCCCTCCCTCCCTCCCTCCCTCCCTTCCCCCCTTCCCTCCCTTCCCCCCTTCCCTCCTTATGTTCTTATGTGACACAGAGTGTTGGACTGAATGGGCCACTGGCCTGATCCAACAGGGCTTCTCTTATGTTCTTATGTGACGCAGAGTGTTGGACTGGATGGGCCACTGGCCTGATCCAACATGGCTTCTCTTATGTTCTTATGTGACGCAGAGTGTTGGACTGGATGGGCCACTGGCCTGATCCAACAGGGCTTCTCTTATGTTCTTATGTGACGCAGAGTGTTGGACTGGATGGGCCACTGGCCTGATCCAACAGGGCTTCTCTTATGTTCTTATGTGACGCAGAGTGTTGGACTGGATGGGCCAGTGGCCTGATCCAACATGGCTTCTCTTATGTTCTTATGTGACAATACTGACTTTGGTGGACCCAAGCACTGATTCAGTGTAAGGGAGCTTTGTGTTTGTGACTGGAGTGGACAATACTGACTTTGGTGGACCCAAGCACTGATTCAATGTAAGGGAGCTTTGTGTTTGTGACTGGAGTAGACAATACTGACTTTGGTGGACCCAAGCACTGATTCAGTGTAAGGGAGCTTTGTGTTTGTGACTGGAGTGGACAATACTGACTTTGGTGGACCCAAGCACTGATTCAGTGTAAGGGAGCTTTGTGTTTGTGACTGGAGTGGACAATACTGACTTTGGTGGACCCAAGCACTGATTCAGTGTAAGGGAGCTTTGTGTTTGTGACTGGAGTGGACAATACTGACTTTGGTGGACCCAAGCACTGATTCAGTGTAAGGGAGCTTTGTGTTTGTGTCTTCTGGTGCAATTTTGTTCTCAGATCCTGTATTTACTTCATCAGTATATGGGATAAGGCACTTTCTCAACTGTGCTGCATAATGCAGCCTATTTATTTTGTCCTGTTTGCTCTGTTGGCTCTATCTGCGCCACCTTCATCACTTTCGGGGTGTGGATCCCCCAGTGGGGTGGTCTCGCGACTCCCTCCGCCGGCTGTTTCTGATAGCCCTGCGCCCCCTCTTTCATTTGATATGTGTCCCGTGCGGGTGCCACCCTCCCGCCGGGAGATGCCGCAAAATGAGCCCCCTTGAGGCTTATGGCGGCAGGGCTCGGGGGAAGCGAGCTAGACTGATGTTCTTTTGAGGGGTTATAGAGTGTTTCGAGCCCGTCCCTGTGGCATCGATCCCATCGTTGTGGGGCCCAGGGGGCTGGCGCAGCGGCACGCTGAAGCAGCCTGTCGGTCACTTCCGGGTTCCTGTCCTGCATCTCGACCTGTGTTATTAGTGACAGGCTGCTTCGGCGTGCCGCTGCGCCGGCCCCCTGGGTCCCACAACGATGGGACCGATGCCACAGGGACGGGCTCGAAACACTCTATAACCCCTCAAAAGAACAGTAAAGGGAGGCAAATCAAATGGTAACAGTTTTTCCTTTGGTGGAAACAAGTTCACCCTAGCACATCTTTCATTCATGAGATGGGTTCAGCCTTAGAGGTTTTGTGAGTTGAAGAGATTCTGAGCCTTTTATATATTATATATAATGGTGTCTCTTATCACTTCCAGATTATGAGTCCTCTGCAGATAGCAATAGTGTTTATTATTAATCTCAGAGTGCATGACTTTGCACTCCATACTGTAAATTCCATTCTTTTTCTAATATATACATTCATGTGTTCATATATTATTTATAGCACCATTTTTACGTTTAAATTATAAATTGTTTATATGTGTTTTGATTTTATAATTATAAGGTATTGTTATTGTTGCATTATGACTGTGAGCTGCCCAGAGTCCATATGTGGAGTGAGCGGCGTATAAATTTAAAGTAAATAAAATAAAAATGAATTAAAAATGAATTTTTCAATACATATCTAGAAAAGGTAAGATGTAAACCAAATCATTTTACTTTTTATGTTTGTTGTGATGACTAAAGATAAAGTATATATTTATTTATGCTATTTCTGTTCTGAATTTTCCTTACGGACAAGTCCTACAACCATCTCCTTAATAGTCTCAGTTGGTAAACCCATGTCTTGGCTGTATGACTGCAAACTGTGGATAGAATCTATGACCACTGCTTTAAAGTAATAAAAATGGTGAGACAGAAAGGATGTGAAAACCAGCTGGTTACACCTGCAGAGCCTGAAATATATATTTAATGTATCCAAACATCCCCGCTTCACAATGAAATTTATAGTATGGAGTGCCATAAAGAGATAAGAAGCATCATATGCAATGCTCAATTTAAGTAGAAGCAAACAGTGTTTCAGACAAGCAAAGTATAACACACAGCATAAGAAGAAAACCTTCTGATTACTACTGAGTATGACAAAAGTTGTTTGTGTGTGGTGTCCCTTATCACTTCCAGATGATGAGTCCCCTGCAGAGAGCAATAGTGTTTATTATTAATCTCAGAGTGCATGACTTTGCACTCCATACTATAAATTCCATTCTTTTTCTATATATACACATTCATGTGTTCATTCAGTTCAATCTTTACTGTTTCAAAGGCTCTGTTATCTCTCAGTTTGACATTACCAGCAAATTTCAGTAACATATTCTATCCCTCAGGGTGCTAAACAACACACAATATAAAGTGTCCTCAAGAAGGATCATTAAGAAATGCCATTGATTCTTTTACTCGAGTATGAATGCTTGTATTTTCAGCACATTTTTCTCTTCTCCCCTTACTTCCTAACCTACCTAGTATATTTATCCAGTGACTACATTTTGAGTGATTTTTGCATGCATTCCAACTAAACTCAATAAAATGCATTTTCTTTGCCCAGCCAGCAGCAATGGGAACTGCATAACAGAGCTGGGCTTGGGACAGTTCCCCTTTTCTCCACCTGATGCCTTTTAAACAGCTTATAATGTTAAAAAAAAAAAAAGGCTGAAAGACTGAGTGATTTCCAGCAGGATCGTCGAGTTAAACTTCAGAAGCTGCTGGGATATCCCAAAAGCCACAATTTTCTGTTAGGAGACTTCCAGCTGCAGCCATCATTGAGGAGACAGTCACATGATCAGACTCATCAAGGTCACCACAGATTGGCTTCAATGATTGCTTTTGAAGCACATCCCATAGTACAGGGGTGGGAAACCTCCGTCCCGAAGGCCGTATATGGCCCTCGAGTTCACTTGGTGTGGCCCTTGGAGATTGCTGGGCCAAACCGAGTCATGTAATAATAATAATAATAACAACAACAACAACAACAACAATAATAATAATAATAATAATAATAATAATAATAATAATAATAATAATAATAAAATTTTATTTATACCCCGCCCTCCCCACCGAGGCAGGCTCAGGGTGGCTTACAAGGTACATGTGGCAGCCTCTCTGGGGCCTTGCTCCACAGGGCCAGGCAGGGATCACAGGGCCCAGATGTACTGTGCGGCAGCCTCCCTGGGGCCTGGCTGGCCGTCCAGAATTGCTGCAGAGCCTGGAAAAGTTACTGTCATAGTTCTGTTTGTACTTGATTATCCCAGATGGCGTGGCCTAAAATGCTAATATTAGGGGATGTGGTCTGATATGCTACTGAGTTCCTGCTCGGCTTTTTCTGCAAAGAAGCCCTGGACCTATGCATTTGCCTAGGGCGGCGGGCTGTGTGTGTGCCAGATTAGGCTCTCCCCACATGCCTTAAAATAGAAAAACAATTATTTGCATTAATTTTGCTGGTCTGAATCATTCCCCCTCGGCAGAGCAGTTTTTCAGGTTGATAATTTTTATGGCCTGCAAATGATGTTATAAATATCCATATGGCCCTTGGCAGAAAAAAGGTTCCCCACCCCTGCCATAGTATGTCAAAAGCAAAACTTTTCTAGGCACATGCCTAGTTCAGGTCATAGAAGTGTGACTGGAAAATGAACATAAGTGACTAAATGCATCATGGCCATAGAAAATCATGAGAGTTTTGTGAAAATGCTATCTAATCTCTTTAATCTTTCCACCTGAAGAAAACAATATATGAATTTATACAGAGAGGTGCTGTTTCTTTATGAGCCATACGTTTCAGGACAAAGCAAAATATCTATGGAAAAAGAACTAGAATTCTTTACAGAGAAGGGAAGAATACTGCAAGACTAAAAATACATTCAAAAAATCCTTTAAAATGTTTCTCTGTTGTGACAGGATTTTCCTTAAAACATCTTTTCAAAATAGATATGCATGCCATTATACCAATTTTAACAATATAATTATTCAAATAAGGATTGCACTGCATACAAATAACATATATAAAATGCATGTTTTTATTTTTCTGAATGCTTATAAAAACATGCCTATTGTGAAATAATACCATTGATTCCATCAGCATCGTATTAAACGTGTTTACCTGTTAATATTCGTTCAGAAAAGCTACAGCTGGCAAAGTTATTCAGGAATGAATGGAAGCAGCGCGATATAGATCTGAACTAAGAAGGAGAATCATCAGTGAATCAGAGAAACATAGGAAAGTTGTGGCAGCTAGTAGAGCTTGTGCTGGAGAAGCTTGTGGCTCCAGCAATGGCAAGACTGCCTACCAGAAGAAATACCTAGTAGAAGAGAAACCAGGTCAAGATGTTGGCTTGATTGATGGGGGGTGGTGCTGTGAATAAGAGAGATGGATGGAGAGTTGCTTCTCAGGCAATCAGTACAACACATGTACACAGCGTGGGACTACAGAATTTTCTTTCAGTAAAAATCAGAGACAGATACCCCATAAATACATTTCTGTGGGAACACAGGTCCCCCCCCCCAGATTATCAGTTTATGGCATAAGAAATGCTACTACTTCTCAACAAGGGTGTTTTTCTTAAAAAAAATAGGTAGTGGAGCTCATTAGCATAACTCATTAGCATATGCCACACACACACCCTCTGACATCACCGGAAGCATGTCATAAGGCACTGCCCACCATGTAGGTTTCACAGGCTGCAGAGGCAGCCAGCCCATCCAGGCCTCTCTCTGCCCCAGCCTCTGCTTGCCCCCACCCACCCCTGACGAGAGCAAAGAGCACCCAGGCAAGCCACCTTCTCCCCAAGATACAAGGAAAGAAAGGCCAGCTTCCCTGGGCCAGCTGCAGAGACAGCCAGCCCAGGCCGTCCTCTCTCTGCCCCAGTCTCTGATAGCCCCCACCCCCGATGAGAGCAAAGAGTGCCCAGGCAAGCTGCCTTCTCCCCAGCACAATGCAGGGAAGGAAAGACCAGCTACCCTGGGCCAGCTGCAGAGGCAACCAGCCCAGGCAGGCCTCTCTCTGCCCCGTCTCTGCTAGCTCTTCCATCCACGACAAGAGCAAAGAGCACCCAGGCAAGCCACCTTCTCCCTGAAGAGATGCAAGGAAGGAAAGACCAGCTTCACTGGGCCTCTCTCTGCCCCAGCCTCTCCTAGATCATCCCCCCCACCCAACAATGAGAGATGAAGAGCTGAATTTACCTATGGCGTTGATGGATCGCAGCGAGATGACAAAAGCGCGGGCTTCTCTGTGTCTTAAGAAAGGCTGCTGGGGGCGTGGCAAAACTCCTGATGCCTGGCCTGACTATCTAGTTTCCTGCTCTCAAACAGTCCATCTGTAAAGCCTGTAAAGCGGGGATTATGCAGCTGTACCGAATCCTGCATCGGCAAACAAAGGAAAGCTGGGAGAGGGGGAACACTCCAGAAAGGTTCAGGAGCAGTGCTTAGGTGCTCTCCTGCTGAATCCGAGGCCTGCTTCTCAAGAAAACTCATCCGTTTCAGGAATATTGCATTTTCACAGTACACGGCTCTATCCTATCACAAGATTCTTTTTCCTAGCTAGAGAGCCAATTGTCACCAGGGTCAATGAGAACTTCAACATGAACACAATTGTCAGGCAAACTTATCTTGATCAAACTTCTTGTTTGCACACAAAGCAGGCTTTTGTTTGGATTGCCTTGACAGTTATTACAGAAGTTCATCCCAGTCACCACATCCAGCAGCTTTGTGCCTGCGCAGTAACTGCTTGTGATATAGAACTAAGTTGCAGTATGAGGCCACTTCTGTACTTGTATAGTCTGCAGATTACCTTTTCCTGTTACCCAGAGGAAAAAAATATGTGTTACTGGGAGTTATAATTGGGTCATTGAAGTAATCTAGTTTTCAAACATAGAATTGCTTTCAGGGTGTCCCTTCTCTGAGCCTAATCAGTTGGATGAATCGTTTATATCACCAGCCTGTTTTGGAGGCCTTTGCAACCAACAACATCTATTCATGAGGAGACTGCAAGAAATAATCAACGTTTGGACAGATTCAGACAAAGACAGTCAAAGCACATAGAAACATATAAGTAGGAGGTCTCAACGGTAATGGGCTTTGTTTTTTAAAAAATGCCTTTTAACAGTTGGACGTTTTGGTGGCACATGAATTGGCAGCAGTGAAAAAGAAATCTAATTGAGTAAGAAACAGTCAAATCATACAAATAGACACATTCACAATCATACAAATAGACACATACAAATAGACACAATGTGTTAAGTTGTATCCTAATAGCTCAGCAAACTATCACCTTTCTTATGACCAGGAAGCAGTATGGAAGCTGAACCAATGGTCCATCAAGCATTCCTGATGAGACTACTTGAAAAGGGCTCATGTCATCACTTGCAATTGCAGATGCACTGTTCCTGTTTGTGTACACACACTAAAATAGTAATATTCATTATTTTCACATATGGTAATCTTTAGGGGCATGCATGTATTTTACAATTAGGTCAAGATAACATTAAGTCCTGTGCAGGGAGTCCTAGCATAGGTTTTTGGGACCTTACACACAAGAAAAATGGTCTAACATGGCCCACTCTTCATGAGTCATTAAAAATTGTCTAATTCTGAAATGCTACAAATACACAATTTTCATCGTGGTGGATATACAGCTTGTGCCACTAATTGGGTAAATGTACCTATTCCTAGAAATGGGCTTGAACTAGGAAAATGTGGTTCAGTTCAGCTTGTGGTTTGTGACATGCCCCATTCGTGAACCATGGCTATCATTAATTACAAACCAGGAGTGTATAAATCGGATCCTGTGCAAGCTAGAGACACCAAACTTAAAGAACAGGTAGAGGAGCATGAGGGGAAGTCTCCTGTGAGTTTGATGTCTCTATCTTGCACAGGATCCGTTCTATACACTTCTGAACCTTCACCTGTCAAAATGACCAAGGTTCAAGAGTATATAGAATGCATCCTATGTAAGCTAAAGACATCAAAGTTGCAGGGGACCTCTCCCAGATGATCCTATACAGAGTCAAAGTCAAATTATTTTATTGTTTCAACCACAGGCCAAAACAACCCAACGAAACCCCCAAAGTATACAATTTGCATCTAGCCATTAAAAAATCATTAAAATGCATAGCAAAATACAAAACTATGAACAGAATTTAAAACGTATAAGATAAAACAGAATGGCAAAGTAAGATTATAACTTGGCTCAGATTCTTGGATGGATGGCTGTAATCAACTTCTTCCTTATTTTTATTGCTAGAAAGATGAAAGCTCCTCTACATGCTTTCCAAGCAGTTGCTTTGAATTTTTGTAAACATTTTGACAGTCAGTCTGAGAATGTATTCACTCATGAATCAGCACAAACCTGCATGAACAACATCAAAGTTCATGCAATGTTCAAGTCTTCCTATTCTTATTCCTAATTCTTCTATTAGGAAATGGCAAAAGACTCTTAACAAATTTTTATGGTCCAACAAAAAGGCTAGAATATCTCATAGAACATTGATCTGACAGTCAGCTAGAGGTGGTATGGATTTTCCAGACTTACATAACTACTATGTTGCTACAATCCTTACTCAAGCTATTGCTATATTACTTCATAGCGACAACTTAGATTGGGAACAAATAAAATCCTCATACTTAACCCTGTATGATAAAGATTTGTTATGGAATGCAAAACTTAAAGCACAGACTAAGTGGACTGAAAATCTGTTCCTGAATTCCTTTTTCACGATCTGGCAAAGTCTTATCGACTTGCTGCACAAAAATGAGTTTTTAGACAAGCAATTTTTACAGAAGAAGATAGGTTTGGAAATTCACTGGTTTCAATACCTGCAAATTAAGCACATGTTTTTCTCCCGTCAAATTCAAGTAATGCGTACTCACCCCTAACAGCTTATGAGGACTAGCTCAAGGACTTGAAGGGTGATTCTAAAGGTATGTTATCCAAATTATACAAAGTTCTGCTTAATACATCTGAAACTAAACCTCTACACTATCAAGCTAGTTGGGTCAAAGACATTAATAAACATACCAATAGGTTTCAGTGGAATAGAATTTGGTCCTCATATGGTAACAAATCTAATATTTTTAATATTAAATTCCAATTTGTAAAAATTCTTATGAGGTGATATTGGTCAGCAGCTGGGTTACATAAGTTTGTCCCTTCTATTGCACCTAGTTGCATTAAAAATTGTGGTGCAATTGCTTCATTTATACATGAATGGTGGACGTGTAAGCATATTTCAAAATTTTGGAAACAAATCCAATTTCAGATCAAACTTATTACAAGCTACTTTCTCCCTCTAAAACTTTTACACAATTGGAAAGACCATGCACTTAACAAAGATACTATTGAATTAATTAATATTTTTATTGCAGCAGCTAGAATGACGATAGCTGCAAACTGGGTAAACTCTTCTCCACCTTTATTAGATCAATGGTTTCATAGGCTGTGGGAATTGTTTGTTCTGAATAAAATTGCATGCAATTCTTTTGATTTTTCAATTGAGCAATATGAACATCGTGTGGTAGCTGTCTGGTTTCCTCTGGTAAAGTATTTAACTGAATATGACATTGTACCTAACAATTCATTATACAAAAAATTGATCTATTTTTGATCTGTATTTAATTTTTGTTTTGCCCTTGTTTACTGTGATTTTCATATATCAGATTTGAGGTATGCTAAATTGTTGACACTTTGTAATTATTTTATGTAAAGGATAAATAAACTTTATTATTGGTGGGGGGGGGGAGTCAGATGCTCGGCCACAAATTTGTCTTCACAAATCATAAACATGGCAAAATTTGTGATAAATTTTGCTTCCTGGTTCAGTTTGTGCCCATCCCTACCTATACCCAGGGCTTTTTTTGTAGCAGGAACTCCTTTGCATATTAGGCCACAAACCCCTGATGTAGCCAATCCTCCTGGATTTATAGTAGGCCCTGTACTAAGAGCCCTGAAAGCTCTTGGAGGATTATGCAAATGAGTTCCTGCTCCAAAAAGCCTATACCCTTCCATTCAGGTTCTGCTCATGTAGTCTTCTGTCCTAAATAACACCCAAAGAAATAGAAATTCATGGCTGAAATGGCTTATAACAATTCAAAAAGCCCCAGTATCATAACAAATAAAGTAAGAAATATAAGTACATTTCTGCTTAAAATGCTCTGCTTCCTCACTCCTCCACCACCCTACACAAGCACACCCTCATCCTAGCCACTAAAAGAAGGTCTCAAAGATACATTACAAAGTTGTCCCATTATAAGGATGTCTTTGACAAGCTCCTATACTGTGATGTATTTTATAAATTCATTCTTTGATAAACAACACCCACTCTATATTCTTGAAAGATGATTGGGTGACATTGTGCCCTTTACTGCCATGGTCATTTCCTTTCATACAGTACAAAGGCCATATGTTCCACTAGCTGACAAAGAAACTGTCTGTTTAAACAGGTTCCATAAGGTCAGGGTAATTGAGAAAGGCTTTTCAGAAGTGGTTATAAAAAAGGGATACTATGTGTGCAAGACAAAAAATGTACTATGTATGAGATATTAAAATTATGTCTTTAAATTCCTCTACAGGCTTAAAACACATACATGCCATTCTCTGCAGCAAAGATTTGCTTTAATTAACCAGTCCTATGTTATTAACTCTACTTAATTCAGATCTTGTATTCATCACAGCTCCATTAGGTATCTACAAATGGAATGAAGGGTCATATTCTGCCCTTGATAGCTGCTTTCAACTCATTCTGGCTTTTACATGAACTATGCGCATACAGCTAAGTTCAGAAACTGAATCCTAGCAACGAGCACAAATCCTTTTTTCAGGATCAAATTGAATAATTGGAAAGTCAGCAGTTCAGAGCAGTGATGGAAGAAGTTAGGTTTGCTACTGTTCATACCTATAGTTGTTTGGAATGCCAGCCCAGAAGGGAATTTTAGAATTTTTTTAAGGAGCTGGGAGAAGTTTGTGTGGCAGCACCTGAGAGGATAAGCCAAGAAAGAAGCTTCTGGAAAGCTTTTGGTACCAAAAGGTAGGCAGAGGCAGGGCTTTTTTTGTAACAGGAACTTCTTTGCATATTAGGCCATATACCCCTGATGTAGCCAATTCTCCAAGAGTTTACAGGGCTCTTAGTAGAGGACCTACTGTAAGCTCCAGGAGGATTGGCTACATCAGGGGTGTGTGACCTAATATGCAAAGGAGTTCCTGCTACAAAAAAAGCCCTAGGCAGTGGCCTAAATAGCTACTGGATCCACCAACACACACTTGCCGAGGAGTCAAGCAGTAGCCATTCATTTATTTATGGCATTTATAGGCCCCTTTTCTACAAATATAGGATTTAAGGTACAATATATAGAAGACCAAACAAACACTGCTTGGGCTGCAACCAAAGCAAAAGTCCTAGATACTTCCATGAATCTGTGCTTCATTACAGCTACATTCTCTCAAGAGAACTGTATAGGGTTGCCAAGTCCCCCGCTTCCCATAGCAGGGGACTTTTGCACACACGAAGCGCACCCACTTCATGATGATGTCACCTGGATGTGACATCATCAAAATAGTGGTGCCCATGTGGGGCCATTCTAGGCATTTCCGGGAAAACTCTATGGTTTTCCTGGACACTATAGCCATTTGGGAGGTTAAAACTCTATGGAACCTATTGTACCATAGAGTTTTAATTTCCCACATGGCTAGAGCATCCAAAAAAACAAGAGAATTTCCCAGGAAATGCCTAGAGCAGCCCTGCACAGGCACCACCATTTTGATGACATCACTTCCGGGTGATGTCATCATGCCAGTGATGTAGGGGGAGGTTCCCCCCGCCAGCCCAATGTGGGCCCGCAGGTTGGGAACATCCCAGGCGGAGGATTCCCCACTCGGACCGGGGTCTTAGCAGCCCTAGAACTGTAGTTTCCATTATATTACTCCACTTTATGAGAATGTCTAGAAACATACTTTTGCAGAACCTTTAGTCTTTCACATCAAGCTTCTTCAAGAGCTTGATCTTTCTAGAACAGGGGTGGCCAACGGTAGCTCTCCAGATGCTTTTGCCTACAAATCCCATCAGCCCCAGCCAGCATGGCCAATGGCTGGGGCTGATGGGAGTTGTAGGCGAAAAACATCTGGAGAGCTACCGTTGGCCACCCCTGTTCTAGAAGAACAGGATCCAGTATGGGACTGATAGAGATGGAGTACCCCATGGATATTACTAGTAACATTTATAGAAATTTATAGAAATTTCAGGCCAAAACAGCCCTGAAAAGCATCCTGTCCCTCACCCCTGCCATGTCCCCTGAGGGAGGAGAGCCACAGGTGACTCACTACTAACACCACTTGGCCCAGCCCACCAGTGACAGCAACTACCACACAGCGGGGCTTGTGCTGCACTCAACTGTCATAGATGCCACACAACTGTGAGCTACTGCATAAATTAGTGTGCTCTGGGGTCATCCTTCCTGAGCTAAGACAAAAATGTGTGAGCTGAAGGCTGAAAATCTGTGAGCTAGCTCATGCTAACTTGGCTTAGAGGGAACACAGGTTGCCACCATGCAACTGTGCCCAGCACTGGCCACCACACAACTGGGGCAGATTTTACCCAGGAAGAGGCCAGGGAGGAGAAAAAAAACCTAAAGATGGGAAGCAGAAAAGGTAAGTTGGCTGGTGTCTAAGAAGGTTAGAAGGAAGCAGAAAAAGATGAGATGCTGTAAGGGCTGTGTTGTGTCTTGCATTTCAGTCCCGAAATTACAACACAGTGGATGCTATGGAGGTGACCAGTGGAAGTCCATTGGTCCCCGGATGTAGCTCCACAAATACGCTCCACCAATCAAGATCTGTGGTGGGAAGTTTAACTGGCCAGGATTGGACCTGGCCAGACTGAGGGTTATTCCGGGATATGTATATAATCGGGACCCGGCCCGCGTTGCCTCGCCTTGTGATGTACTCGCTAATAAAGCATGTTGCCTTCAACACATCTCGTCACTCAGTACATTATAGGCTGCTAAGGTAGGGAAAGAGGAGATTGTATGGAAAGGAATTCAAGGCAATTAGATGACCTCCTTTAGTTCTTGTGGATCCCTCACTTGTAATTATCTATAAAGAGGGATTCTTATTCATGAGTATACTTATTTACATCAGAAGAAGGCATGCACATCGCTTTTAAAATAAAAACATTGCGTGAACAAGAGAAAGTAAAGCCAACTCTCTCCCACTTTACCTCACTACACTCATTTGCCTGAAGCTTTTTCTCCCAGTCAGGTTCACATGAACACACAAATCTGCCTTACACTGAGTCACACCATCACTCTGTCAAGGTCAGTAACTCTCAGGGTCTCCAAAATCTCATTCACATCACCCACCATCTGATCCATTTAACTGGAGATGCCAGGGATTGAACCTTCTGTACACAAAGCTGATGCTCTGCCATTGAGTCACGACCCTCTCCCTTCAGTGCTGAAACTGGGTCAGGTAACAGCAAAATGCTATAAGAAATTGAGCTCAACAAGTTAAAGCATATTCCCTCTGCCCATGCTTTCTATGTACATGAATGGAGGGTTATTTGTCTGCTTTCTCTTTTGGGGTTAATAGCAGCTGCAGGGGTAGATTTGTATTGAGGACACAGCACAAGGGGAAAGGCTATTTAAAAAAAAATCACCCTATCCTGCAGTTGCTTTTCAAGAACAATAAAAATACCAAGAGATCTCAGATCGATCTTCACCACAGATCTCTTGCATGCTGCATATTATGTGACAGAATGCGCAAACACACTTTTTGTCCCTTTCCCAAGCAGGCACAGCTCTACCAAGCTAAACAAATTCTACTCTGCTATAAGGCTAAATTATCACTTAGGTCACAAGAAATAGCTGGAAAAAATAAATTAAGACTATCACAGAATTATTCAGTATATATATATTTTTTCCTGCTGTGATATTCACTACATCTGTTTTGTGCTTTCATTTAGTCCCTCTTGCTACTGTAATTTAATTAATTAATTTGGCCTTATTAATCTTCTGAGACCATCTTTACGTTGTGTGGGCCTTTAGCTTCATTGAATACAATGGATTTCTTGTCAGTTGGTCTTCAGTATTGGTTTTTTTCCCTAATGCACAGCGGAAATCATTTGATTATGCTTCTGGGTTAAAAATTATTGTTATGCCTATAATATCAGGGGGGGACTATTTTTTTTTATTTTAGAATAAAATCCAGAGCCTTATCTCACTATGATGCTACTTTTGGAACTGACTTTTACTATTATCTGCTACATTTTGATTCATACTTCATCAGCATCTTAACACAAGATTTGGTTTTAGGAGACTCTAGTTTGTAAGCATTGTCTTAAAGCTCCCTCTACTGTAGCAATGAAGTAGAACTTCAGATTGTCCCCAAGTTTTTTATGTTTGGAAGCTTCCTCAATTTCCAGAGATGTGTGGAGTCATTCTAATAATGTTAAAGACCAACCTCACCTTTCACTCAGACTTCAAAAGAAACTGAAACTGAGTTTGAGGGGAGGGGTCAAAGTCATGTATAACAATTTTCCTTCTCTTAACATTTCATTTCATGTGTTTCTGCCCTTTCTGACACCTGCAATTGAAGTGCTGGAAATATGTGATTAACAGTCTGTTCCTGTTGCAGTATACACACCCAAGGGGATTAACTTTGGTTGCAATGAAATGAATTTACTGATGATCTCCCTGCACTGTGTGCTCTTGAGCAGAAGTCTGCTATTCTACCTTAAGCAAACCCTGAAATCAAATTATATCTCAAAATAGACATTCATTTAGGAACCAAAATTTTGATATGGCACCCATAGCATTGCAAGAGAAATTGACTATATAATATGGATAATCACATTTACTCCTACAACAGGGGAAACCCAATGGACCGATGCATTTAAAAGCATTTCCTATTACTGATTAATTCTAGAGGAACTGAGAAAGAGCAGGGGTGAAGTTGTCCCATATTGTTATTTTATTTACGTTATTTATAGTTCACCTTTTTCACATGGACTCAAGGCAGATTACACATTGTGAGTCAATAGAATCAACAAAATGGGATATTCAGTAACATGCATTTGGATATTAGAAGACTGAAGCCAGCAGAAAGAACAGGAGCATAGCATAAGTATTAACATGATACATTACATGGTACAGAAATTACATATTGGGATATCAAAGTTCAGATTCTGCCCCTCCAAATATATACAACTTTTGAAATTTGCATAAATATATTGATTGCTACCTCACCTCCTAATGCAACAATTTAAATTTTCTATGCATCACTGTGGTTTCCTTGAGAAGCAACAATTGTTTGTACAGCCATATGCATATGTCCAAGAGCTGAATAGCCTGGGATATGTCCCTGTGCCTGCCTCCAGCATAAGTAGCTCTTCCTCCAATTGAAATGCAATTTATGTTAGATTATGTTAGACTAAGTCTCCTTAGACATGAGGAAGACTTCAAATCTGAGCCACAAAGAAAGGTTGAGTGTGGACATTTTAATAAACAAATGAGTACATAATTAAACTTTGCTCAGTGGAGTGTTTTTTTCCACAAAACTTCAAGAAATCTATCAGAAATTGCATAACTGACCTACAAAAAAAAATAACCATATTTCATTCTAATTCAAACCTTCCTGTATCCCTTCCTATCATCAGTGATGCTTCCAAACAGAATTCTGGTTGATTTTTCCTTGCATAATGTCAACTACCAGGATGCCTCAAGGAAAGGGGGACATTTGAAATTAAGAACCCACCTGAAGAATAGAGGAGGGTCAAACAGGAAGAGCCGATCAACATTCAAATGGAGTACGGTTTTATAAAACTGAAAGGAGTAAAGGTCAACCCATAGCCCACTTCACACACACCCACACACACCACACACACAGAACCCCATGCCCACTCGTGTCTACAGGTACATTTGTGTGCAATCTTGCAGTATTCAGAGCTCATGACATACAGTATCTCAGAAATCTATAAGCAGTCCAGTGTTATTCTATTGCTGATGAAAGGGTTGTGGCTGAGTAGTGACTTGGCTAAGGCTCCAAGCTAGACTTGCCACTCCCCAGGTCAAGGCAGGGAATCCCCCAGTTTTTCAGGGTCCTCCCTGCCACCAGCCTGCTGGCTGGTGTGGGAAGCCGCACCCCAGTAGCAACCGTATGCCTTCAAACCTTGGCAGGTTTAGAAGAGGGGGGTTGGGAGGGAGCTATTTCTCCACCACCTGCTCAGTCTAGGGGTCTACGCCTCAAGGTTCTCTGCCACCCTGTACTTGGGTATCACAGAGACCTCAGCACTTCTTTGTGGAACCCCTGGAGGATTGGCATCTTATCCAACTGCATGCCTTCCCCCTTCCCCGGGGCCCCCTTCATAAAGCAGCGTGGTCTAAACGGTCGGGATCTATGTGGTACAGAGTTTGACTGCCAGCATTCAAAACAGCAAAAATATTTATTTAAAAGAGAAAAAGAAAAGAAAAGCACAACGAAAACAGTTGCATGTAAAAGGTTAACACAGCACAGCACCTGCACAGCAAACAGCATGACAAAGAAAGGTGGTTATAAACGCATCCTACTGTCCCTGGTCTAACCTTGCCCTGTCTTGTGGATGACTTACTTGGTCTGACTACCTGGGGGCCTTTTCCTCTTGAATAGGCCTCTTCCACAGGCAGGAGCCCCCATGCTCACAACCTCCTCCTTTGAGCGCCAGTTGAGGACTGCTTCTCTTCCTGCCTAACTCACATACCAAGAACAAAAGAACTTCCTGCCGCTCTAGGAGGCTTTCCCCCTAGAGTTGTTGGTTTGGCTCTGGAAGGGAGGGGGGTTGGAGGGAGGCTAGGCCAAAGCCTGCTTAGCAGTTTCATGTTCCCTCCCAACTAAGATGGCGTTTCTCCACACTTTTCAAGACCTCTGACACAATGCAACAGCTCAGTCAATGAATAGAAGGGCAACCTTACCTGTGTGGGAAACAGTGGGTGCTCCTGTAACATTTTCTGGTGAAAAGGCAAAAAAGTACTCTTTTATTTATTAATTTATGTTTAATGCTTTAATTTGTCTTCCTCATTTGTCTACAATCTGACAGTTCCCTGAGAAAGTTCCCTAAACCACCAACAATATTTCAGATGTATAGTGTTTAATAATGCAGGAAATAACATCAGATTTTTCCAAAAATGTCCTTCTTCCTCCCTAAATTTTTCTGCTGCATTTCCTTTTCTATGGTTCAGTTATCTACTTTTTCCATAATTTCCATAATTTTGTTTAATTACTCATTTCCTCTATACTAATCAACAGTGTCCAGGATGGACCAATTTAAGGCCCTGTACAATAGAATACAATATGAAATTAAAAGACGTTTGCTCCTTGGGAGGACAGCTATGGTGAACCTGGGCAGTACAATAAAAAGTAGAGACATCACCCTGCCAACAAAAGTCCACATAGTCAAAGCGATGGTATTCCCAGTAGCAATGTATGGCTGTGAGAGCTGGACCATAAGGAAGGCCAAGCGCAGAAGAATAGATGCTTTTGAGCTGTGGTGCTGGAGAAGACTCTTGAGAGTCCCTTGGACTGCAAGAAGATCAAATCAATCAGTCCTAAGGGCTCTCAACCCAGACTGTTCACTGGAAGGTCAGATGCTGAAGCTGAAGCTCAAATACTTTGGCCACCAAATGAGAAGGGAGCACTCACTGGAGAAGATCCTGATGCTGAGAAAGATAGAAGGCAAAAGAAGACGGGGACAGCAAAAGATGAGATGGCTGGACAGCGTTACTGATGTAACAAACACAAATTTGAGCAGACTTTGGAGGATGGTGGAAGACAGGAGGGCCTCGTGTGACTTTGTCCATGGGGTCACAAAGAGTCAGACTTGACTGTGCGACTGAACAACACAATAGATGTGGGAGTTATTTTTCTCCATCATGTGAACTTTGTATAGCCATATTGTTCACTTGGATATATAATAGAGGGAAATTATTTTATCTAAAAAATAACATTTTTAGGCAAACTCAAATGAGCACTAGTTCAGCTTACATCCTGCTTCAGGGTCATGAACTGCAAGCTAATTATTCATCAAGCTGTTTGAATAAGCCCAGATGAAACTAGGTATATCTGTATACTTTCTTGCACAATTAGGTTTTTCTCACCACTACCACCCCCACCATGTCTTATCTGCCACTGTTGGCATCAGCAGTTTTTAAAAGGACACATGGCATAATGGGAGGAAATCTGTTTGAGATTTTCAAGTTTCTACTGTCTAAGAATTAGAGTCCAACAGCACCTTAGAGACCATCAAGAGTTTCAGGGTATAAAACATCGAGAGTCAAAGCCCTTTTCATCAGGCTTGATACTTTCTGAGAGTATCTACTCATGAACCCAGCTAAACTTGCAATCAGTTCTTGTGATTACTGCTTCAACAGATGCCTCTGATGGCACAAGCACAAGAAGCTGACAATGCATTCTGTCTGATAGTGGTCATTTAAGGAATGCATTTGAGTGTGCAGGCACAAAGAAGGGGATGAATGTCAAGTGACCTGAAAGACTATTACCCTGGAGGAGTCTGCCTTCTCCAGTAAATGAGATGATTTAATTCTTGAACCAGGCTAAAGTAGCTGCCAAATGCAATGACCAAGAAGCTACTGTGCAGGCTCAAAGCTTATCAGAAGGGTATCATGTTTATGCAAAACTTTGCTCAGTTTGCATCATGTGTAACTGATGGAGTACATACAAAGGTGTGTTCCCCTGGCATGCACGTTTGCAATCAAATTCTTAGCAGGCAAAGCAACAATGAGTGTAACATTGATTCATTTTCATTTTGTATTTTATTGACTAGAGAACAACAGATATAACATCATCAACACTACAGTAAAGCTGCACAGTAACGCTGAAGGAATAGGGGGAGTGTTATTTTGGCAATCTGAAGATAGTACTCTAGAACCATTATTGTTACAGAATGTATGGCTATTGATTTTATCTTGCTATCTTGTTTTGGCCAGAGTTCAAAACTTTCTGAATCACTACCCAAAAAAAAAAACCTGTTTAACCAGAAAGAATAAAAGAATGAGTGAATATTTCCTCTATACGACTTAATTTAATTTTCTGAGAAAATAAAAAGTATAATCTTTATGCCCCATTGTTGTCTTTGGTCAAATAAATGTTAAGGATATTGGTTGAGAGGAGATGATGCCTGGACAAAATGAGCAGGTGTACACCTCTATATACAATAGTTGCAACGTATGCCATCAAAAACTATTGTATGGGTTGAGTTCTGCAATTGTGCTCAGTAAAGTAGCAAGCCTTCCCTTGGTCAAAGGATCCTTTCCTCCAGAGCAATTTTCCTTATACTATAAAAAGGCTCTACCCTTATTGGAATGGTAGGATTCAACCCACAGGGCAGCAACACTTTCCTCTGATGCAGGGAAACTTCCTCTGACATAAGATGGTCTTTTACCAAGAAGAATATTGTACCAAGGGGAGGCTTCTTGCATGGGAGTAAGTGCCTCCACTAGCAAAATTGCTTTAAATCAATGTGGCTCCAAATTACAGTCTAGTTTTGAGAAGCAGAATCATTCTATATGAATGTGATTTTACTGAAACTTTCCCCTCTTTTACACTGGCGTCAGAAACTCAGTGCTTATTTTCCTTTTTATTAACATAAAAAGACACATTGGAACTAGTTTCTGTGGCTGTAATTATAATTATTTGATGACTGACTCTTCTCCTTTCTTGTCTCCCTGATTCCCACCATCTACCCTTTCTTGGCAATAAATACTGCCTCAAATGTCTACAAATGGTTTGGTCCATTAGAATTCATATGACATTTTACATGGGAGGGGAAAGTGTGAAATGTTGTTCTCTCTGTTGCTGCCATATAAATTATTCATCTTTGTGATTTGGTGGATAACTTTTCCATGTAGATAAGAGGTCACTTCTTGTTTACTATATACATCCCAGAGTCAAAACAATCAGAGATTGTTAGAAACCTACAGAACAAAAGGGTTCAGCTGAACATATACTGCATTGTGTGGGGATTGCAAATAACATATTCAAGAATCCGTGAAGTTATTTATTAATACAAACTACTCGCTGTGATATGTGGTGCCATACTGCCAAGCAGCATATTGCTCTTTTGGGAGAGCCAGTTTGGTGTAGTGGTTAAGTGTGCGGACTCTTATCTGGGAGAACCAGGTTTGATTCCCCACTCCTCTACTTGCACCTGCTGGAATGGCCTTGGGTCAGCCATAGCTCTGGTAGAGGTTGTCCTTGAAAGCAGCTGCTGTGAGAGCTCTCTCCAGCCCCATCCACCTCACAGGGTGTCTGTTGTGGGGGAGGAAGGTAAAGGAGATTGTGAGCCGCTCTGAGACTCTTCGGAGTGGAGGGCGGGATATAAATCCAATATCTTCTTCTTTTATTTTAGGAAAAAATAAAATGGCTAGGATTTTCTGACATTCAGAGCAAAGGTACAATCTTCTCTCAGGTAAAGTTAAGTCATTGAAGGGAAGGTGGTCAGAAATTACTTGCAGCAAATAAGTGTCCTTAAATCCTGTTTCAATTATCAGCCATGCAGAATGTACAAGGGATGTATATAATACGCTTTGAAAATCACATTTGACAACAGAAAGAGCACCACATTGATTTGTGAACTGATGATTGTGCTTCATTGATTGATAAATACCAGTTCAGATTCATATAAAATGTAAATGGCCATACAATATGTGAATCTGTCATATATGAACCAATTTGGGGAATTAAGATCAGTGTCAGGAAGAAACCTCTTCCCTCTTTCATAGCCTAGTTTGTGTCATGCGCTGCATTTAAGGGTTGCCTACTACAGTCATGTTGGCAGACACACCACTTTTGAGCTACCCCAAGGGCCCCCACAAAGCATTGCTCTTAAAACCTGTGGACAGTCTTGAAAAGGAACTTACATATGATCATGAGAGCTTGCCTTTTCAAGGTATAAGCTGTCATGTGCATGCATACAAAGAAATGGACATTACCAATCTCTACATATAGATAGAGAGGGTAAGCAGTAAATTAGTATACAGCATAATGAAGTGGTTTAACAGATTCAAGGACCAAAACAGGAATAACAAGCTCAGTTTATATGGTTACCATTTCCCATTAAGTTTAATTCTGGAAGGGGGGGACATAGTGAAGGAAATAAATATGTCAAAATTAGAGATTGATGGGCAGATGTATGTTTAATTGTAGAATGCTGAGAGTGATTAATTGAGACCATGCCATTACGTTCAATCTGTCTTCTCTCAAGCATGGAGGTGACTTTTCAGCATCTTCTTTGAAGTGGGGCTGTAATGTACTGGGGTCGGCGCAGTAAGAGACCAGAGTCGGAGAGTGATTTCAGCAAGCTTTACTTCAGGAACACACACACACAGACTGAGCTCTGTTCAAACTTCCTGCTCCTTTATACAATTCTTGCCCCCTTCTGATTGGTCCTTAACTATCTACATGGATTGGCTATTTACAGGGCCCTAAGGGCCTATCAGGGTACAGTATGAGCCTGGATGTTGATTGGCTACTTATGTTTCAATCCTTCCCCTGATTGGGCACGCTTAGGCCTTCTCTGGAACCCTGGTGTGGAGTTCAAGCTCTGGCTTGTTCGGCTTCCCTCCAAAAGTAACAGTTCCCTCCAAAAGTAACAGTTCTCCCATTTGAGCCTAGGACACAACAGGGGCAATTGGCTGTGTGTAGTTATCTCCCCTGTCCCCACACCAGAGAAATACATTTCAATCTACCATTCCAAATTACATTATATAACAGAGAAGGATTTTACCTTATGCCAAAATGGGTAAAGTATGATGTCTGTTTCAATGATCCAGAGATTTAGAGTTGGGGACTTTAAGCATAGCTTTCAACGGTATCAGGAAATAATCAGAAGGTAGTGCAGTAGAGGGATGCTCCTATTTGGTGAAGAAATGTCTAGGAGTTCCAAAGAAAGAACAGCAGAGTTGGTAGCCTCTGCATAGGCAGAGAGGAAGAGATCACCCATCTTACTTTGTCTGGCAGAACATCTATAATTACAAGAACAAGCACAATGGAATACTTCAAAAAACTGTAAAGTCCAGGGATTCAAAGTGAGTTCTCTATGGATTTCCTGGTTCTGACTGAGTTAAGGCAGGGGGATTCTCAGAAGGACAGCAAAATGTGACTGCATCCAGACAGGGAAATAGCCTGAGTGGACAAGAGGGCTGGCAGGATGAAGGCTTCTCCTATGCCTGAGACAGGCTGTTAAGAGATCTACAGACAAGGTCAGTGAAAGTAACCTGTTCTACCTGGCTCCTGGATAGTAATTAGATTTTGCACCCAAGAGGACTTGCATTTCCTGATGAAATTTCATTGATAATCTGAGGTGAGTGTCCAGCTTTGCAACCCCTTGCAGCAACAGGCAGGTATGCTGATGTCCCATGAGTGAATCAATCTCCCAGCTGAAAATGAAGAGCCATGACCTCACCTTCTCCAAAGTGAGGCATTGCTAGCTTCTAAAATGGTTGCCATGGTAAAGTTAGCCAAGATAGAGCTGGGGCAGACAGTACACATCTAGCAAGCAGGTCCTCGCCCCAGGATTACAAACTCTGGGTTAGAAATTCCCAGAGATGTTGGGAGTGGAGCTTATGGTGGGTGGGGTTTGAGGAATGGAGGGACCTCAGCAGGGTATAATGCCAGAGTCCACCCTCCAAAATAGCCATTTTTTCCAGGAAAACTAATCTTTGTCATATGGAGATCAGCTGTAATCCCTGAAGCCTGGCAAACTTACTTGTTAAATAAGCTCATTTATAATGTATGTCTTGCAACTGGTAGCTTTCACACTTCTGCAGTCAGCAAACACAACTCTCTGCATATCCAGTAAAGACAGCATCATCTCACAGCATCATGGTCAAGTGATATGAGCACAGATCACTCACAGTTCAGTGTATTTTTGCATCTGCATAGTCAGGGTACATTATTTAAATGGACTGTAATGTTCTCCTCAGCTGTTTTTCGTATCTGTGCAGTTATTTTTCATTTACAAACACCACATCATGCAGGCATGATGGGCCAAAAATACAGAGCTAATGTGCAGTTCGAGGCACCCTCTTTGTTAGTCATAGAAGTTTTGATGCCAGAGGGCTGGGGGGATAGAAAAAACTATAGTTCCCAAGAGACAGTATGAGAAAAAAACTTGTGCAATTGTTTCCACATCTAAACTGTTCACCTTTAGTAGTAACAAATGCTGAATGGGTAACTGTAAAGGACAGAGCCAGACACTTCATACTTGTAGAACACTAACTGTGAAATGTGGATGTTTAAATAACTAAAAGAATTCAGGAAACAATAGACAGAGATAGAAGGAGGCAATAGATAGGGAGGGAAGAAAGCTATAAGGAAGCAAAATAAGACAAATGTGCTGTCAGCTTTTTTGCACACTCAAGTGTATATGAGCTTTTTTTGCACACTCAAGTGTATATGAACAAGTGAAATGAATGTTGAACTGAACTGATCTCAGTTTATGGAAGACTTGCACATTGAACTCCTGTGTATCACATGCTTTTGTTTGTGGGATATGCCATTAAATAATTATTCTGCTGGTAAACAGGAAAAGACTCACTTGTAGGTATGACATTTTATTACTTATTTGTAGCATTTGTACGTTGCTGTTCTCCCCAATGGGACCAAAAGCAGCTCACATAAAAATATCAAGATACAATTAAACAAAAATAAACAATGGAAACAGACCCTGGGCTGGCCCTAATCAGTGAAGACACCAGACACAGACCCTGACCAAACAAAGAAGCAAGGGCCAAAGACTTTGGCTCCTGTCCTTTGGTCCATGCCTCTGGTCCCACCCAAGCTATAAATACTTGCAAGGAGTAGAAAACAGACTTAATCCAGATAGAAATCAGATGCTGTTTACATGAAGATTTTATGGATTCTCATTTTCCTTGTTTGTATAATCCTGTCGCTGGGGGGAGGAGGGTTTTCTGCTCCGCACATATTTTGTTCCCTCTAGTGGTTTATTAAATATTGCATTGGTTTATGTCTGACATATCTCCCTGTAGCTTTAAAATGCAGGTTTTATGCCGGACATAAACCAATATATTATTGAATTGACCACTAGAGGCAGCAAATCACAGGTGGAACAGGGAAAAAAACCTAGAAGCAAAAGGAACTCACAAGCAAGGAAAATGTGAACATGGAAAAGCCCAATCTTCCATTAAGTTGGCAAAATATAAAAACAGTCCTGAATGAAAGCTAATTCATGCTGAGGAATTTTGCCATGAGCGAGCAAGAGAAAGCCACATAAATTGAAAGTTTGGCTTGCAATACACCATAAAGTCTCCCCAACTTGGCTCCAAAGTATGTACCCAAGCTGGGAAATTTGTACATACACCAGAATTGGAGCCAGGAGTTTTTTTGTAACAAAAACTCCTTTGCATATTAGGCTACACTCTCCTGATGTAGCCAATCCTAAGAGCTTACACGGCTCTTCTTACAGGGCCTACTGTAAGCTCTTGGAGGATTGGCTACATCAGGGAAGTGTAGCCTAATATGCAAAGGAGTTCCTGCTAAAACAAAAAACAAAAAAACCCTGATTGGAACAATTATTAATGTATGAAAAAGAAAATTATATTTAGTAGAACTGGAATAGCATAAGAAAACATTAGTTTCATCCTGATTGCTAAAACATTCAGCATATTCCCTAATTGGGAATTTCTAATTTCAGGAGCTCTACTCAAGAATGCTTCAAAAGTTTAAAATAAAGATTCATTTGTAGAATCACAATGTGGCAAGCAGGTTGCATGGCAGCAGCAATAAGGTTCCATTCTGTGATTTTAATAAATATTGTGAGGTAGAATATCCATTTCGACTCAACCTTTTGATCAGTCATGGAAAATAGTGTTTAAGGACCAGTGAAGGGCAGCCAAGCTTGAATGCTATAATAGGTAAATGCATCAACTAGACTGTGCTTCAATCTCTGAATGATTATGCTGAAGGTTTAGAGTACCACATTCACCTCCTAGTCCATCATGGAGGCAATGAGTGAAGGCCTTTTAGCTTAGTTCTTTAATGCATTTCTGGGCATGTGAAAGGAACACAAAAATATCCAGATTAGAAAATGGTAAGATTGATTGCGAACTGAAAATTAAAAATGGGACTTCATTGAACCATGCCCATTATTGTTATGTACAGACATAGGTGATAAACACACCCACTACATAAAAGGTACCCTACTTTAAGTCCTCAGCACAGCTCAGTAGGTGTCATTCTTCAACTTGGCATGATGTTTTTCACAAACTCATGTAATTTTCTATTGCTACTGAGGCTGCTGATAAAGTGCAGCAGTAAAAGGGCTTCCACAGCTTTTTCATTCAGTCTCATCTAATTCTGCTCCTTACTACAACCCTGTTCCACATGGCTTTTGTCCATGCAGCTTCTAGGATCCTTCCTCAGTACAGATTTTTGGTGGTCTAGGGATCCCCTTCTCCCTTCTTTAAGTTGCATTGAGCCCAATATTTAACAGTGGATGATGCAAATACCCTCCTGCGGTTACAGAAATGTTTAAAATATACATAGCTACATCTATGAATCCATATGCTAAATGACCCAATAGGTATACGCAGGGCTTTTTTTTTTTTTTTAAGCAGGAATGCACAGGAACACAGTTCCAGCTGGCTTGGTATCAGGGGGTGTGACCTAATATGCAAATGAGCTTCTGCTGGGCTTTTTCTACAAAAAAGCCCTGAGTATACTATTATATATTCTGCTGAATTTTCTTCAGGCATAGCTTGTAGCATCCCATCTGGCACTAATATTTTAATACAAGGTGGCTGTGAGAACAAAGTAACAAAGTTCACACTGGTTTGTCATTATTATTGGAATAACAAGCCCATTTGAAGAGTGTTAAGTACATTACTGCTTAATCAATCCAAAATGGTATGTTATATATGTGAGTAAGCTACAAGTGGTTTTTCCTAAGAGCAGAAGATTAGCCTACAAATTCATTCTATTGAAATCAGCCCATTACCTTTAGAAAGGTTTAGAAAGCTAATGGCATCCTGGAATACTGGCTGCTGAACATCAATAGCTAATGTTCTCTAAACTACTGATACTCACAGGCTGTTCTATAAACTAGAGCTGATCTATATATTCAGAATAACTATGCCATTAGGCATGTACAACCTCAGGCCATGCTTTATCTACTAAACTTCCAGCACTTAGGAAACAAGCATATCAGGATAAAGGTTCTATCTTAGCCCTCCCTTTGAAATGCTAGATATTACTTTGGAATTGTTTCTGTGGAGGACTATTAATATAAACAAGCCTTACTTGCAGAATGAACTAGTGTTTATAGTGTTGAACTATGATATGAGAGAACCAGGTTTGATTTCCATTCCCACTATGCCATGGAAGCTCTCTGGGTGATGTTGCACTAGTCACTCACTCTTAACCTAACCTATCTCACAGGACTGCTGTATAAAGATAAAATGGATGAGGGGACAATGTTGTAAGCTGTGTCAAACTCCATTCAGAATAGATGTGAGATATAAATATATCTAAATTAAAATATTCATTGACCTGGATAGGCCAGGAAACCCAACCTCGTCACATCTCAGAGGCTAAGCAGGGTCAGCCCTGGTCGGTATTTGCATGGATGACCACCAAAGAATACCATGGTCACTACACAGAGGAAGATATTGACAAATGACCTCTGAACATCTCTTGCCTTGAAAACCCTACAGGGTCATCATAAGTCTGCTGCATCTTGATGATGGCAAATTCTGAATCCAGGATGTCCAAATCTTCCTTAGAGCTGAATAAGAATAATCACACAATTTATGTATGTGTGTGTATAAACAGTGTGTGTGTGTATACATACACATGCATATATAAATTGTGTGCTTATTCTGATTCAGCTCTAAGGAAGATTTGGATGTCCTGGATTCAGAATTTGCAGGCTTATTGCTCCTTCTGCCTCTACTGCCCAGTATAATTAAACCATATATACAGTGGTATAAATGTCAGTGAACCCAACCACTCCTAAAGGTTGGACATATTTTTTGTTTGAATTTGGAACATTTTGACATTTCTTAATGGGCCATGGTTCAGAATGGACTATGACAAGTAAATAGGCAACTGTACATACCTAACTAAGCGCTGTCAAGTAACAACTACCTTAAGGCAACCCCAGCAAGGGGTTTTCAAGGCAAGTGAGAAGCAGAGGTGGTTTGCCTTAGCCTTCCTCTGCAGAGTCTTCCTGGGAGGTTTCCCATCAAAGTACCAACCTTGCTTAGCTTCTGAGATCAGATTGGGCTATATAATGCTGCCTTCCCTCCCGCAACTGCATGTACCCAAAGCTTTTTGTAAAACATGTCTGTTAGAATAAAAACCTGCCCATCTTGTCAATGCTTATTCAGGGATCACTGTGAAAATGAAAAGTATTCAGGTGTACAGGAAGAATAACCATCATATTTCTAACTGGCCAGAATCACCCATGAGATCAGCTCAGGAAACACTGTCCTCACTCAGGATTCACTTTGTTTGCCATAATTAAAGTCAGCACAGAGCCAAATTAGGTGTTCTGTGTGATGCCTTGATATTTACTCTGTGGTCCTAGTTGTATAGGATCACTCTATGAAGAAATTGTACAAGGAAAATGGCAACAAAATAGCCACAGATTCAAGAAACAGTGGCAATGAACAGGCACAAAAAATACATGAACATGATCAGTCAGAAAAACTTGGAAAAATATTTGAAGGCCCCCCAAACACTGCTTTCATTCTGAAAACCAAAAGGGGATAACGTTCATCACAGCCCTACTTACCACTAATCCTTATCAAAAGAATGAAGAATGCCAATTTTTTTTCATATCAGAAGATAAAATACATTTCTATAGAAAAATGGATGCAAAAGGAAATCATTTCCGAGACTTTTATAAAGCTAAATGATATACTACAGTTGTATGCTTAGAGAAAATGGGTCTGTATGCACTGATTAATTACCTGCTAAATGAAATATGCTACCCTTAATATGTGATTTTTTGGTTCTTTGAAAGATGAAGTATCATGCCTTATGAAACCTGATTGGTTATTTTTACAAGGGGCACAAATCACTAAAGAGTTTATTACAAAGGAGAAAACAGTTTTGCTTTCAGAATTTAATGCGAACAACAAAGGTTTGCTTTCCAATAAATAATCTTTGGCAACCTTAACCTGTTCATGCCCTCTTCTGCCCAATTCTACTGGGACTAGTTGTCAGCCACAGTTCATCCCACAAAGCTATTATTTCTTCAGAGAAATTGCTTGAATGTGAAACATAGCCTTTTTTCCAATCAAAAACTGTTTGGAAAGGAAAGGGCATCCTTTTGAACAACTTTACATTTTAAAAACTGACTATTTTGAGTAGTGACAGTATGTTAAGTGAGTTGGTAGCTAACAGAGATTGTAAAAATGTCAAATCCTTGAGGTATATGCTGCTTTAAACCATAAAATCATGAAAAGTTGGTATGTTATAATAATTCCTCTGACTCTCTCTGTATAATGAGTAGGAATGCATTATTGTTAACTATTTTGATTTAAAATAGGCCTTGCTCTAGAAGCCAGAGACTGGGCTTAGTTGTAAGCAGCTAAGACATTTTTTAAAAGAAATGCTTTCGTGGCAAAACTTAAGAAACAGTCTGTGAACACTCATGGTGAAAAAGAAAAAAACGAATGCTATAATGAACTTTCACTGTGGAACTGTGTTGTAAAGCAAACCTTTCTTTAAAATTTTAATCAAAGAGAATGTATGGCCACTTCCCATGTTAATTCTCTGAAGAGGCAGAGTTCTCAAAAATACACTACTCAGTCTTCAAATGTTGTTGTGTTGTAAGCCGCCCTGAGACACCTAGGTGAGAAGGGCGGGGTATAAATCTTAATATAAATAAATATAATAAATAAATAAATTCATTAAAACGGAACACAGCATACAAAAAAATCAGAACAGTATCAGGAAAACGGCTTTTCTAGTCACACGGAGCAGATTTACAAACTCTGAAATTTAAAATCTCTTTGGAAGCTGAAGTTTCACTTGTTCATAATGTATCTGATATTACATCCCACAGTTTGATACAGTGGGCCCCTGCCCTGGTGCCTTGCCAAATTACCTGGGAAGCATTCAGACCATGACACATTTGTCTTTGCCAGTGATGCAGCTCTCAATAACATTGCACTGAGACAGCTCTGAGGTTTGATGCTGAAGATTCATCTCGCACACAGTTCAAGCACAAACTCCAAAATGTTCTCAACTGGTTATGCTAGTCTACAGACAAAGGGCTGATACAGTTACAAAAAAAAATGACTGCATCACCAGCAAAAGTGCATGTTACACAATTAAACTCAGCATCCCAACAACAGATGCAGACCACTGAAACTTAATAAGCATCCTGTTTGGTTAGTCATTTGGATCTTCAGGAAGCAATTGGCAAACACTTGGCAACCCACAATACATGGCTAGTTGTCTGTATCTGGCTTAGAAAGTCACAAATTGTCCAGGCCTTGTTAAAAGTGAGAAGAGATGTTATTTGAATGGTTGTTTGTGCCTAATCGCCTAATCATATCTAAACCTGGAATTACTGAGAGTTGTGGTTTGAGAGGAGGGTCAAAGCAAAGGAAAGCATGGGTTTGCATCCTCAAGCTGCCCACCAGCTTGGAGGGGCCCACTTTTGAGACCATCCTTTTTTAGGCAGACTTTTTTAAGCAGACTTTACCTTGGCTATACCACACCACGATAACAGCAGGCAAGGTATGGCCTTTTGGGATATTTCATTGCAGGTCTCCAAGCTCCATATTGTAGTGCATAGATCCAAAATGGATCAGCAGTTCCTCTAACTGTGGGCTTGCCCTGTCTGGTAGAGTGCATGTCTGACTACCTTTCAGTCCAGCCTGCAATCCCTGGGACTTTCCTCATGCATGCTAGCTGGTCGTTCTAGTCTCATTTTCAGTTTACCATTGTCATGTGCATGTACATTGCAGCACAAGGCCTCCCCTGGACAACTTCAGCATGCAGTCTTTTTGTAACAGGGCTGCCACAGTGACTTTTGAGGGCTCTCCCCTTGGACAAGATGCATGCCATTGGCTGCTGATGCTCCTCAGAGAGCATACATACATCCTCCATTGCAACTTACACAATCTTATTTTAGTTCCTGCAGGTTCAAGGAAATCTCTTTGAGACACAATCTGGGCTGGTGTATACATGGCTTCATCCAGCTGGGATAGCAACCTGAATCTCAGAGACCAACTATATGCACCTGGATGGGATGCGAAGGGGCAGAGCCACTCAGCTGCATGCCCAGCTTGGGGGTTGCCAGCTGGCTTCCACTACCAGGTGGTAAGGGGACCATGCAGTGGCTAGCACCCACATGGATCTCAGGCCTTGCCATTCCATAGTTGTATCCTCCAGCAGGTGGGGTGAGGATGTGATTATTGGGTGGCAGGCATGTTACCTAATGTTTACTCCATCCCCATGCTGTGACAGTGCTCCTTTGACTGTATTCAATAAAGCTGCGGCCATATTTTCTCCAAATTTTCTCACTATGGTTTTCCTTCAACTGTATCAACTTCTTATCCTCTCTAAACCCACAATAAAAATTGTTTTGCTCTGCACCAATACTACTCATATTTCCAATCAGGTACTACTCAAAGACAGACATTTTCTGAGAAGACAGAGCAATCTGTTTGCCCCAGTGTGTACAATGTCATGGTGGTATACCTAAGGTCCACTAAGTTCTATCCTTAAATTCCATATGCAAAGAATTAAAAATGCCTTTGTTTGAGCTATAAGTTACAACAACCCATCAAAAGCAAAATGAAAAGCCCATCTGTACAAAAAATGAACTTTCAATCAGTAATGCACAATGAAATTGCTTATTCAAATGGAAAATAAGTTAGTGACATCCCTAATACTCTGATGTAGCTTGGCTAATACTAATTCAAGAAAGCTTAATTTGTATGAACCAGCTATTAGCATTAGTAAGCAGAAAGGTTTTTTTCCCCCAGAATGCTTCTCTTCAACAGTTGAGAGAAGAATAGGTCCCAACTTACCGGGAGGGCATTTGTACCCCACAGGGTGAGTGACTTGAGGCATCATCATTTTGGGGTATGCTGGCATTTCCTGGAGTCTTTCATGGCTTGCACAGGCCCATGTAGCTGTTCTCAGAAAATCAGGTTCACTTCACAGCAGAGCCAGGCAGGTGGACCCTGAGGTGGCCAGTCTTTAGTGCAGTCCATCTGCGCAGCTTATTGCTTGCTCTCTGGTGCACCTAGGCCACATTCACCTTGGCAGATTTCCCACCCAACCCTGCTTCACTTTGGCTGCTCACTTACTCATTTGCATGGTTCTGTTAATTCATTTTTCTATTGTCACAGCTTGGTAGGTGGTTTTGGCATTGGGCAGGATCCTTTGGGGGGAACACTGAACTTCCAAGCCCATCATCTCAATTGGAAGTCCCATTAAGGGGTTGGGGGTTGAGAAGGCATGTCCACCTTGGGGGTTGTTAACCTTTCATCACCCTCAGGTGACAGAGAGATCACACAGTTCCCATTTGGCTCCCATCCCAGGTTCTTTTTTCTCTCAGCAGACAGGCTGAGGGATGCCTTTTCATCAGGCAGATCTCTCAGTGTCTTGGATCCATTGCCCTATGTCAAACCAAAGCTCTACATCTGTAATAAATACAGCTGTGGCCCGTTATACCCACATAATGTGTTGTCACTGGTTTCTGCCTGGCACTCAACCACCCATTCACTGCTGGGGCCACAAATATTATTTTATGTATTTTCAGTTATGGGACAATGAAACAAGTAATGTGGAATGTTCTTTAGCTCTTCAGTGCCTTAAGTTGTATATTAATGTATCTTCCCTCAAAAATGGTGACACATATTCACTTGAATCTAAAGAGACTAATCTCATCGGCATTGGTTAAATAATTTTCAAAAGCATGTCGATATTTAAACATGACACACCAAGGTGCTACAGAGCTGCCCAGAAGGGTAGATCATTCTGTATACAAACATCTCATACTCTATTTTTTTAATTCCAATTTGGCAGCAGACTTCCTTGCTCCAGAGGAAAGAAAAACAGTCAACTGAAAAGCAAAAAGACTGAACCATCTGTTCTACACTTTGAGACCAGGAAATGTGACTAACCGAATGAGACTGCATGTGTTCCCTAAACTAAATTGTAGGTAGTCTGTACTCAGATACAAACATCAATATGATCCAGTAATTTAAATATGTAAAAGGACTCTCATTCTAACTGGCAAAACCCCAGTTCCTACTTTTCAAAAAATCTTAAGGAGTGCATTAGAGGGGGTATCCAGAAATTTTTTTCAAATTTTATTCTAGAAAGTCTCATACTCAGAAAGACTCATGAAGTCCCATCTTAGTTTGATGAAGAATCCGTGGGTGTAATTTTGATTCCCAGATTCATAAAAGAGGAGCAACCTGCTTAGCCTCATTACTTCAAAAACTTTAATTCTCTTGCAGTTCAGACGTACTGAAGCAAATTGTTCCCGCATGCCCCAGATGAATATTCCAGACAATAATATGAGTTATTCAGTTACAAAGAACTGAGCTGCTTATGAGGATGGGCATCTTAAAGAGGGTACCTGAAAGTTTTGCCAGTGTTTGAGCAAATCCAACCCGGCTCCATGCTTAGAGCAGTAGTATAACCAGATCTCACTTTTTTTCCTGACTCCAAAGCAAAATGTTCAGAGAGGTGTTCATCAACACCATTCCCTTCTCCCATTCAGTGAAAGCTTTCCGATTATGTTAAGTGCTAAGAGAGCTCTTCCCAAACTCCTGGGATGGTCAGGTCACAGGGTCTGGTTTAATCAGCACTCCCATACTCAGATCTCTCAGGACGTTGAAGTAGTCACCCACAATAATCCTGCCTACTGCTTAGCTAAGGCCTAACCAGTCTTGCTAGAACCAGGCCTATTAATCCTGACAGCGCCTCCACCCATACCCACTGCAACACAAGAAATACAAAATGTGATACAAAAAATGAAGAAACTTTTCAGACCATTTGAAAAGAACCTCTTCCCAAAAATTCTGTTCTGCACCACAGAGATGAGCTAACCCCATATTGCTTTGTGAGGTGAGGGAGGATGAGTCAATTTTAGCCAGCAAACAACTGGCTCAAAAGTTCAGGAAAGCTATGAAAAATTCCCCTCCCCCCCAAAAAAAATGATTGGTCCTCAGAATTTCAACAAATGGCACTGTCCAAATGCCAGTATATCAACTTGACAACTGTGGTGAGAGCAACACATTGCCTCCAGCTAAAATGTGGAAATTGGGAAAATGTCAATGGTTCATTGCTAAAAAGCAATGTCCCTAAATATTCCCATACTTCTACCCATTTTTCATTTATGAGGATCTAAATGCCAAGAGCCAGTGAGCAAAAATAGCCCATTTGGTTTTCTTATAATTTATGCTTACACCTGCACTCTTTGTATATCCAACAGTACATGGCAATATTACAAATATATACTTAGGCAAAAAATTTAACACAGTTGAGTTCTGACAATGTGGTATCATTCAGTATCAATGACAAACTATGGTATGTTCTCTCCCCTTGAAACCAGAATTAATCTATAGTTTGGAATCCTGGTTTTAAGGGATGAGAACTAAAGCATCATTTGTGGTTTACACAAAATGACAAACTATGGCTTTTTCAGGGCTTTTTTTTTTTTAGCAGGAACTCACAGGAACACAGTTCCAGCTGGCTTGGTGTCAAGCGGTGTAGCCTAATATGCAAATGAGTTCCTGCTGGGCTCTTTCTACAAAAAACCCTGTGTGAAACAATGATTATGTCAGGGGGTATGGCCTAATATGCAAATGAGTCCCTGCTGAGCTTTTTCTACAAAACAAGCCCTGGGCTTACTGAAGAAGAGTTTAATTATTCTGCTGCTCAAGAAAGGAAGGGGGAGAGAAAGGCTGGATTCTACCTTATGTAAGCAAATACGAAACATATAATAATAATACTTTGTGAAAATCATTCAAAGTGTGCATACACTTCAGGGAGTAATATAATCAAACAAAAATAGTCTATTATTTCTTTTTTTATTTCTCAAATTTATTGTTGTTGGTAGAAAACGAAGGAACAGTACTTTTGACCACTCAGAAAGGCTGTTCTGGGGATTATGGGATCTCAGCCTTGTGGGAGAATTGCTGTAGTAAGAAAGGGTGCGATCAAACTAGGAAATTGCTGTAGCAGTCTTCCGGCTTTTAAAAAGCCAGTCCTAAAAGAGAGATGCCATGACAATCAGACAGTGCCTGCCCGCATAGTCACAGGGTGCACATGCACAGGGCAGAGCAATCACACTGTTCCTGCATGTGCATGGCACATCCAGGCTGATCAGATGTCCATAAATGTGCCATGGAAGTGCCCCTTCAGCTTTGCCACCAGGAAGTTCCTGGCAGCTGTTAATGTGGTTGGTAATCAACAGAAGAAAAGGTAAGGGTGGGTGGGTGGAGCAAAGGGGACAGATGTACACATGTGATTGTGCCACTTTAATCTGAAATTGGGATTGGCTGTGGCAGGCCAAAATGCCCATCTGACCGCATTCAAAGGGAAATGAATGAAAAAGCTGACTGGATCAAACCCAACAGTAACACACAAAAACTGAATTTGCAGTGCGCTAAAATTGATGGTAACACACAAACCAGCGGTAATTTGTAGAAAGATTTTTCCTAGTAGGTCTGTTTCAAGAGCTGCTTTTCCCCTACAAATTGGAAACATGCCTTGTTAGTTTAATTATCTCTACCTCTGAATTGAGTTTGAACTTTTTAAACAACTGTTCTCAACATGGGACCTACTTCTAAACTTACTGTAGTTTGTAGGACCCACTTGCAAAGTAACTCCCTGTAATTTTCTACCTCTTCAACATAAAATGTAGAAACCTCACTTCATTTAACTGTTTTCAAATAAGAACTTGTTTTCTTATAATGAATGTAAGAAGCACTGGGAATACTGAGGAGCTCTGTGTTCCTATAGTCATTGTTTTCATTATAACAGGACTTTTTCATTCCATGTGTTCATTCGGTAAAAAAGAGTGCGCCTCCAGGTTTAGGCCATATGATTCAATGTAGATTTCAGTGTCTCTTTTTCTAAATGGACCTTACTATAATTACATTCCAACTGAGTAGAATGGTGCCATTTAATAAGATACAATAATTTCTCACTAACAGTATATTCCTTTCCATATAATTTTTGAGAATGTCATAAGAAATACAATCCTGCTTTAGGGACTCATTAGATGAAAATTGTTTTTCAGAATCCAGGAAATAGGTCAGCAAGTCAGCATTAAATGATGGGCCCGGACTCACCTGGGACCACTATGCAGCCAGGGGGCAAGGTGGCAAGCTAGAAGAAGAACTTCATCAACTATGACTATGGGCAGAAACTTGCCACAGCATCAAGGAACCTTCTGGGCAGGATGCTGGCAGCATGCTCTCCAGGGCAGCTAATCACAAACAGGCTTGGCTGGCCTGGAGGGGTGGGGTAGAAGCAGACCTGGGAAACAAACTTTTCAGTCTGGTCCACTCCTCCCCTTTATTTACCCACACTGACCTGGTCCTTCCTGCTCAGTTGGACTTTGACACTCCTTCCTTCCCTCCTTTGGTTGCATCTTCTGCATGTTTTTACTTTGTTTATTTCTTTTTTCAGCTTCAGGGAAATTTTAAGCATTGAGCTAGACCCATTTTGGAGTTGAGGCTACACCTGCATACCCACCTGCCCCAGATGGGGACCTCCTTAAGGAGGCTTGTGGGTCAAGCCCTGCAGCAGCATGCCCAGCTCAGGGTCTGGCTCCCAGCTCCAATCCCAGGTGGCAAGAGATCCAGGCAGAGTCTTGCCCCCATGGACATCCACTGACTTGCACATCCAGATTTACTCCCAGCACATGGGTTGGAAATGGTTTCCATTAACCAATGGGTTAATTGTATTGTAATCAATAAAATTGTGGCCTGTTTTACTCCATATAGTTATCTGTGTTATATAACCACCCTTTTCACTCCCCACCACCTCTCCCTGCCCCTAGGACCATGATGAACTCATTGCATATGATCCAATTTAGAAAATATTATTAAAGGAAAAAAATGCTGCTTCCAAACAGTTTTTGAAACCCTGGATGCACCATACTGTTATTCTAATAGCAATTACCATCAGGCGTGGAATTCTAGCAGGAGCTCCTTTGCATATTAGGCTACACCCACACCCCTGATGTAGCCAATCCTCCAAGAGCTTACAAGTCTCTTTTTTGTAAGCTCTTGTGGGATTGGCTACATCAGGGGGTATAGCCTAATATGCAAAGGAACTCCTGCTAGAATTCCACCCCTGACTACCATCATCAAATTTCCAAAACTTCACACAACCTTTGCCCCCCCAAGTCGGAATAAAGAGGCGGACACAATTATATTGGTGAAAATATGGGCCACTTTTATTGAATAACACTGCAAACGGCAAGGGCAACCGAACTGCGGCCAGGTCAGGGCCAGGGGTCTCCTCAGACCGCTCCCCTGCCTTTTTCAGCGGGCGAGAGACCCGGCCCCCCGGCCGGAGCTGTGTACCACAGCTCCCGTCAGGCAGGCCCAGCAAGGAGGCTCGCACCGGAGGGCCCAAACACCAGACGCGAGTCTCAGCGAAAGGCACCCATCCAATCGAGTCTCCAGGACAGTCTGCATTCACACACCTCGGGCCACACCAAAGGTTGATCCTGCCAGACCCCCAACTCCCCAAACGGGGGAGGCTAACCGGTCCTCCCCAGGCCGCATGGTGCCATAAACCCCGTAAAACCTGCCTGAAAAGTGACCAATTTATACAAGGCACCAACCCGAGGCCAATTCCTCAGTCCACTGATATGCTATGCAGGGTAGGCAAAAAACACCCCCCAGTCACCAGCCAAATAGCCGGGGAGTAAAAAATTCCTACCCGGCCCCTCATAAAAGAGGCAACCAGCAGATGCTTGCATAACAAACAGGGCGGGCGGGGGGGCCAAGCACCCGACGAGGACTGCCAGGACAGAGGCTTCCCAGCAAGCACGGAAGCCCCGCCCCTCCAAGACGCACCAAAAGCGCGCCTCGCAGTCCGCTCTCCCTCCAGGGGGGGCAAAATCTCCCCAGCAGCCACGCCGCGATGCGGCGGGCTGCCGGAGGCTCCGTTACATTTAAAAGTTATTCTCAACATGACCATAAACATTTCTCATAAATATACTTGTTGATTGCTGTCATCCTCTAACAAGAGATGTAATAGCCAAACAGAGATTTCTAGTTTAATACTTCCCATCTTTTTCTTAGCCTAGAATCACAATCAAACCATACAGATACATTTTTTCTAGCTTTGAAGGATGTATTTAGAGTCATGACAAATTATCTAATCTGTCTAAACAAATATATAACTCTAAAATAGCATGACTCAGATTTCTTTAAAAATCATGCAGCTGTAGCATATTCATTGATTTAAGGACTCTGACATTGTCCTCATTTGCACTAAATCTTAAATGACTACAATGCTAATCGTTCAGATTTGTCACAGATAATACTTATACACGGGGAGTCTCTCTTACCTAAATTCTAATTGTCTGTTAATCCATGAGATAACATTTCAAAGTTCAAGAAGTCAGTGAAGTGATGAGTCACATACGTAATAAACTATACTAGCACCAATCAGTGCTATAAAAGTCACAATTTCTACCCTTGCCATTTAACACTGGGGTTTTTTTAAGTTGAGATTTTCACAGTCAAATCTCACAATTAGTTATACCACATTTAGAATTTTAAGATCTGGTGTAGCATGTCCCAGGGCAAACACCCATTCTGTGGCCCATACTTACTACATTTTGAGGAATATGTGAAGAGGAAACTGAAAGGAAAGGTAAATACAGTCAAAACCCTTGGGGAAGCTTGGAGGCTATTTAAAACTACAATCATAAGAACATAAGAGAAGCCATGTTGGATCAGGCCAACGGCCCATCAAGTCCAACACTCTGTGTCACACAGTGGCAAAAAAATTTATATACACACATACACTGTGGCTAATAGCCACTAATGGACCTGTGCTCCATATTTTTATCTAAACCCCTCTTGAAGGTGGCTATACTTGTGGCCGCCACCACCTCCTGTGGCAGTGAATTCCACATGTTAATCACCCTTTGGGTGAAGAAGTACTTCCTTTTATCCGTTTTAACCTTTCTGCTCAGCAATTTCATCGAATGCCCACGAGTTCTTGTATTGTGAAAAAGGGAGAAAAGTACTTCTTTCTCTACTTTCTCCATCCCATGCATTATCTTGTAAACTCTATCATGTCACCCCGCAGTCGACGTTTCTCCAAGCTAAAGAGTCCCAAGCGTTTCAACCTTTCTTCATAGGGAAAGTGCTCCAGCCCTTTAATCATTCTAGTTGCCCTTCTCTGGACTTTCTCCAATGCTATAATATCCTTTTTGAGGTGTGGCGACCAGAACTGCACACAGTACTCCAAATGAGACCGCACCATCGATTTATACAGGGGCATTATGATACTGGCTGATTTGTTTTCAATTCCCTTCCTAATAATTCCCAGCATGGCGTTGGCCTTTTTTATTGCAGACGCACACTGTCTTGACATTTTCAGTGAGTTATCTACCACGACCCCAACATCTCTCTCTTGGTCAGTCTCTGCCAGTTCACACCCCATCAACTTGTATTTGTAGCTGGGATTCTTGGCCCCAATGTGCATTACTTTGCACTTGGCCACATTGAACCGCATCTGCCACGTTGACGCCCATTCACCCAGCCTCAACAGATCCCTTTGGAGTTCCTCACAATCCTCTCTGGTTCTCACCACCCTGAACAATTTAGTGTCATCCGCAAACTTGGCCACTTCACTGCTCACTCCCAACTCTAAATCATTTATGAACAAGTTAAAGAGCATGGGACCCAGTACCGAGCCCTGCGGCACCCCACTGCTTACCGTCCTCCACTGCGAAGACTGCCCATTTATACTGACTCTCTGCTTCCTATTACTAAGCCAGTTTTTGATCCACAAGAGGACCTGTCCTTTTACTCCATGACTCTCAAGTTTTCTAAGGAGCCTTTGATGAGGAACTTTATCAAAAGCTTTCTGGAAGTCAAGGTAAACAACATCTATCGGGTCGCCTTTGTCCACATGTTTGTTCACCCCCTCAAAGAAATGTAACAGGTTAGTGAGGCAAGATCTTCCCTTGCAGAACCCATGCTGAGTCTTCCTCAATAACCCGTGTTCATCAATGTGCCTACTCATTCTGTCCTTGATAATGGTTTCTACCAACTTTCCCGGTATTGAAGTCAGACTGACTGGCCTGTAATTTCCCGGATCTCCTCTGGAACCCTTTTTAAAGATGGGGGTGACATTTGCTACCTTCCAGTCCTCAGGAACGGAGGCAGAGTTCAATGAAAGATTACAGATTTTTGTTAGAAGATCCACAAGTTCAACTTTGAGTTCTTTCAGAACTCTCGGATGTATGCCATCCGGACCCGGTGACTTATTAGTTTTTAATTTGTCTATCAGTTGTAGGACCTCCTCTTTTGTCACCTCAATCTGACTCAGGTCTTTCAACACCCCTTCCAAAATTAGTGGTTCTGGGGTGGGCAAAAAGTTCTCGTCTTCCACAGTGAAGACGGAGGCAAAAAATTCATTTAGCTTCTCAGCCATTTCCCTATCCTCCTTCAGTAATCCTTTTACCCCATGGTCATCCAAGGGCCCCACTGCCTCCCTGGCTGGTTTCCTACTTCTAATATATTTGAAGAAATTTTTATTGTTGGTCTTTATGTTTTTTGCAATATGCTCCTCATAGTCCCTTTTTGCCTGCCTGATCACAGTCTTGCCTTTTCTTATGCCTGTTTGTGCCTTTCCTAACTTGTGGTATGTATTTTATCTGAGCTTCTACGATTATAGTTTTAAATAGCGTCCAAGCTTCCCCAAGGGTTTTGACCGTATGCACCTTTCCTTTCAGTTTCCTCCTCACATGCCTCCTCATCTCAGTGTATTTACCCCTTTTAAAGTTAAACGTGGTTGTGGCGGTCTTTTTGGACAACTCCCTATTTATACAAACGGTGAAATCAATAACATTATGGTCACTGCTCCCAAGCGGCGCAATCACTTTTACATCTCTCACCAAGTAAATCCTAGAAGCTCAGATAAAATATATACCACAAGTTAGGAAAGGCACAAACAGGTATAAGAAAAGGCCTGCATGATAAACAAACAAAGTAATGGAAGCTGCAAAAGGTAAGAAAGACTCCTTTAAGCGGTGGAAAGCTAGTCCAAGTGAGATTAATAAAAGGGAACACAGGCTGTGGCAAATCAAATGCAAGACAGTGATCGGGCAGGCAAAAAGGGACTATGAGGGGCATATTGCAAAAAACATAAAGACCAACAATAAAAATTTCTTCAAGTATATTAGAAGCAGGAAACCAGCCAGGGATGCAGTGGGGCCCTTGGATGACCAAAGGGTAAAAGGATTACTGAAGGAGGATAGGGAAATGGCTGAGAAGCTGAATGCATTTTTGCCTCCATCTTCACTGTGGAAGATGAAAAGTGTTTGCCTGCTGCAGAACCACTTATTTTGGAAGGGGTGTTGAAAGACCTGAGTCAGATTGAGGTGACAAGAGAGGAGGTCCTACAACTGATTGATGAATTAAAAACTAAATAAGTCACCAGGTCCGGATGGCATACATCCAAAAGTTCTGAAAGAACTCAAAGTTGAACTTGTGGATCTTCTGACAAAAATATGTAATCTTTCATTAAAATCTGCCTCCGTTCCTGAGGACTGGAAGGTAGCAAATGTCACTCCCATCTTTAAAAAGGGTTCCAGAGGAAATCCAGGAAATTACAGGCCAGTCAGTCTGACTTCAATACCAGGAAAGTTGGTAGAAACCATTGTCAAGGACAGAATGAGTAGGCACATTGATGAACACAAGTTATTGAGGAAGACTCAGCATGGGTTCTGTAAGGGAAGATCTCGCTTGCCTCACTAACCTATTACAGTTCTTTGAGGGGGTGAACAAACATGTGGACAAAGGAGACCCAATAGATGTTGTTAACCTTGACTTCCAGAAAGCTTTTGATAAAATTCCTCATCAAAGGCTCCTTAGTAAGCTCGAGAGTCATGGAGTAAAAGGACAGGTCCTCTTGTGGATCAAAAACTGGCTAATTAACAGGAAGCAGAGAGTGAGTATAAATGGGCAGTCTTCACAGTGGAGGATGGTAAGCAGTGGGGTGCCACAGGGCTCAGTACTGGGTCCCATGCTCTTTAACTTGTTCATAAATGATTTGAGTTGGGAGTAAGCAGTGAAGTGGCCAAGTTTGCAGATGACACTAAATTGTTCAGGGTGGTGAGAACCGGAGAGAATTGTGAGGAACTCCAAAGGGATCTGTTGAGGCTGGGTGAGTGGGCGTCAACGTGGCAGATGAGGTTCAATGTGGCCAATTGCAAAGTAATGCACATTGGGACCAAAAATCCCAGCTACAATTACAAGTTGATGGGATGTGAACTGGCAGAGACTGATCAAGAGAGAGATCTTGGGGTCGTGGTATATAACTCACTGAAAATGTCAAGACAGTGTGCGATTGCAATAAAAAAGGCCAACGCCATGCTGGGAATTATTAGGAAGGGAATTGAAAACAAAACAGCCAGTATCATAATGCCCCTGTATAAATCCCCATGTTGTTTGGGGCAGGGCTTGAGAGCTGGCATCTGGGTTTGCTGCAGCCTTGAGCAGATTGTGTTTTGTGTGGCAGTGATATTGGCAACTGGGTTTATATTGGTTCCAGGCCAGCAGGGTTCATAGAGAGATAGATGGATGTAGTGCATTTGGGTCCTATAGAGATTCTCTGGTGTACTGTGAAGTTAGGTTTGGCTTTGGGTGCCCCAGGAATTGGACCCCCTGGCCCAATCTTTTTGGGACTTGGGGGCTTTGTAGGGGAGAGTCCCCTGCGGGTTCCCTGCAGTTTTTGGGGCTCTCCCTCAAACCCTCTGCCCCCCCAGTAGCCTCTAATTATTCCCTATGTTGCCATTGATTTCAATGGCCCATAGGGTATAATGGTGGGATAGGGGCACCCTCTTTGGGTGCCCTTGGAATGGGACCCCCTGGCCCAATCTTTTTGGAACTTGGGAGATTTGTAGCAGAGAGTCCCCTGCAGGTCTCCAGCAAATTTGGGACCTTTCCCTCAAACCCTCTCCCCTCCAGGTGGCTTCCAATATACCATATTTTGCCATTGATTTCAATGGCCATAGGGTATAATGGGGCCGTATATTCGGAAATAGCCGTGCATCTAGCATATATACAGCTATTCCGAGTACCGGTATGCGGAAATATACGGTATTCTGAATTTTTTGGCCCCATATATTTCCGAATCCGATTTTTTCCAATTTACTTTTTTTTGCACACCCCTACTTGTAACCTCAAATTCATTTAGTTGTTATTGAAGCATAAACTTACATCTTGCAATAGAATTGACATCCCTTTCTATTTAAAACAATAGTCTAAGATTAGCAAAGCAGGATTTAGGGACTGCCATATTGTGTGTGAAGTCATCTACAATAGTTGAATTACTGTGTTTGAAGTTGATTAACAGGCATTATTGTCTAACCTAGGGGCCCAAGTTCCCATCCCCTTTATTCTTTCATTCCTCTTCACAATAATACCAAATAAAAACATCATTCAAATAATTAAAACCACTTTAAAACACACACACAACATAATAAGATGCAGATATATAAAATGACAAAAAAAATAGGGCAGGAAGAAGGGAATCACTGAGAGAATGCCAGCAAAATTGTCTTTGCCTGTTGGTGGAAGATGGTGATAGAAGGGGACTGTTGGTGAATTTCTATGGGGTGAGACTTCCAGCTAGTCCAAACTGAACTGAAGCACTGGTTACAGATGTCAATTGCCACTTCAGGATTTGATGGAATAAAGTTGGGTTGATGACATCACAACCTTAAATATCTGAACTATCTTGTCAAATGGTTCTCCATGTGGTTTTTCATAGCACTTTCTGCTGGTCTAGATTGGCTACCTTGAAGTTTTAGTAATAAAAATACAGTTCTGGTATCGATATCACAAAAATATCTCCTTACTTCAAAAAAGATGTTGAAGATTTGGGGAAAGTAAAGAAGAGCTCAACCAGGATGATCAAAAGTTTATCTTTCCTATGAGGAAGGGCTGAAGAGTCTGAGATTTCATGGTTTAGAAAAAAAAAATCCCTTCCTCATTCTAGCTTCTAGGGATTCAATACTATCTATTTGTCTGTCCGTCTCCCTGCCAGCAATTTTTTTGAATTCACATATAGACTTTCTAAAGTGATATTAGAAAGGCATAGTATCAGTGAATCTTTCTGATGTGTTTTGCCAGTGATCCTTGAATCACAGAAATGCATGTATAGACTTAAAAATATTCTCCGGTGTTTTAAGTAAACTAAGGAATTTTAGTAAACACCTGTGTACGCTTACTCCATAATCACTTGGCAACAAAAGTCTGCACTCACAGCTTGTGCATGTGTACACACACACACAAACACACATCTCAGACACTGGATAGACAAAGGGGCAAAATGTAATCACTGGACAGAAGACTCACAGGATTCCTGTTTATTACATTCATCCTCTGTGCACAGGAATAACAGCAAAAATCTCCAAAATCCATCTTGAAATCATCCAGATTTGGATTTTCCTGAGTTTAATAAACATCAATCATTTATTGAGGAAGATAGGACTCCTCTCTCAGTTCTGGAACCTTTGGAAGTCCCATGTGTTTTCATCAGCAGTTTGGCATAGAAATCATTCAAAGAAATAAAAGGTTAATGATTCAATAGACCAGTTTTTTTAAAAAAAAATGATATTAACTCTGGCCACTCCTTGCAGAAGTTTTTCAACAATATTGCTTGGCGTGTTTCATGGCTCTTTACTTTCAATGATTTGGGTGACTGTTTTTTAATATCAAATGTTCAATCTAGTGACAAATTGAATTTTATTTCTCATTCATTCAGATAGATATATTCCATCTTGATTTAAGTGGGTATATTCTCTATTTAGCTGATGCAGACATCAATCCTACTGTTCAATTTTTTTAAAAAAGTGAGTTCTCTTACTAAAGAAGTGACCCTTGAACTCAGTATGGCACCTGATAATGCAGCTGATTTTACATTTAATAACAGTGATACTAATTTGTGGGCTAGTGAAATTTAGTTTTTGCTGAGAACCAGTTCCCTGAATTGAGACAGTGGGGTATTTTGCAATTACAACTCAAGAGTGGACCTGGGGAGCTGAGGTTAAATTCAGTAGTTGAGTCACCTCTTTGTCTTCTCAGATGTGATAGGAAATTGGAAAACAAGTGTAGCAAGAAACCCAGGGTGGATAACTGCATCAAATTATGCCTCTTAGTGCTTAGGGAGAGAAGATTTAACAGCAACAATGTTCTATGCTTAAAGCAAGATCTTTAAAAGAAGAAGGTGATAAGGACAAGTCAACAAGTAGATTAGCTATCTTTTTAAGGAGAGCCAGTTTGGTGTAGTGGTTAAGTGTGCGGACTCTTATTTGGGAAAACCAGGTTTGATTCCCCACTCCTCCAATTGCACCTGCTAGCATCGCCTTGGGTCAGCCATAGCTCTGGCAGAGGTTGTCCTTGAAAGGGCAGCTGCTGTGAGAGCCTTCTCCAGCCCCACCCACCTCACAGGGTGTCTGTTGTGGGGGAGGAAGGTAAAGGAGATTGTGAGCCGCTCTGAGACTCTTCGGAGTGGAGGGCGGGATATAAATCCAATTTCTTCTTCTTTAAAAAAGCAACTATGTGGCAACCATGCTTTAAAAACACCTCAGATTGGAGCCGGTTAAATTCATCAAACAGTTTGATCCATGTTAAGGTTATTAAAAGACTTTATTATCATGCCTCTCTCTTCAAAAACAGATATTTTTGAAATTACAGTTCTGCAGAAATTCTGTGAGGGATACAGAAGACCAGAATATTCCAGTATTCAGGGCTGCTTCCACACTAGGTTGGTTTTCTGGAATGGTCCAGTTGCTGATGAAATTATGAACATAAGAGAAGCCATGTTGGATCAGGCCAATGGCCTTTCTAGTCTAGCACTCTGTGTAACACAGTGGCCAAAACCCAGGTAAACTCTTGGATGTATGCCATCTGGGCCCTGTGATTTGTCAGTTTTTAATTTATCCACCAGGTGTAGGACCTCCCCTTTCATTCCCTCAATCTGACTTTCAGCACCCCTCCTGAAATCAGCGATTATGGACTGGGCAAGCACCTCCCATCTTCCACAGTGAAGACAGAGGCAAAAAATTTATCTAGCATCTCTGCCATTTCCCTATCATCCTTTATTAATCTTTCTATCCCTTGGTCATCCAATGGTCCCACTGCCTCCTTGGCTGGCTTTCTGCTACTAATGTATTTGAAGAAATGTTTATTGTTGATTGCAATATATATATACGTATGTATGTATTTATGTATGTATGTATATATTGCAATATGTTCCTCATTGTCCCTTCTTGCTAGTCTGATCACTGACTTGCATTTTATTTGCCAAAGCCTGTGCTCCCTTTTATATTTACATCACTTGGAGTGAGTTCAGACGCTCCTTTAATTCTGACATAGACATGTTTGCCATTCGGATTTCCTGAGCACGTTCAGACTTCCACATCTGTTACTCAGCAGCAACTCGTCATCATCCCGACTTGCCCCAGATTGGTCTCACCATAATTTGACCCCAGAAAAAGTCCGGTCCTTCCTGCTTGGTGTAGCATACAATCGGGTTATTTTTGTCTGAACGGCTCATGCGCGATGCAGCCGGTTTGTACTTTCCTCCAACTGCGACCGTTTCTGGCACCATTATTAACAGACGAATTCATGTGTGCGCATGACCACATAACCATTTAGCAGAGTTTTGCATTTTTCCTTTCAATACGGGCTACATGGGAGCAGAATCTTTCTTTCTTAGAGGAACTGGAATATAATATCCCCATTAAGTGGGCTCTCCATGTGTCAATGTCAAGTCCCACTTCTCCCTGAAAGTAGTTCTCTGCTGATCGACAGTTTGAATGCGTCTGGCTAGGCAGCTTTCTCCCTCCCTCCCCCGCAAGGATCCCTTCCCACGACAGCTGTTTCTCAACTACACCAAATGCATTGCAACTACCTTGGGCTTTTTCCCCCCGAACACACGTGCTGAAATTGTCATTTTCTAGAAAACGCTCTGGTTTCCTGTGCTCTCTCTTCCAAAAGTTTAACTGCATCCTTCAGCTTGCCCTGTAATAAAAGAGCATCATCTAGATTCGACTCGCTCTCTTTTTAATAAAGTTTTGGAAATGGGAGGGGGGAAGGGTTGCAGGAGGTGGGGAAAGCAAGAAAGGCCTCCCTGCCACCTGGAGTCCAAATCCAAGTCCTTTTCCCTCACCATCCATCTACAAATGTTTTGAGTTCTAGAACAACCGTGTCGACAAAGAGATTGCAACCTCCCCCCCACGGGAGGTGAGTGTAGGTGTGTGCGCACATGTTGGGAGGGGGGAACAAAAAGGGAATTCGGGGATGCTGCTTTTAGCTTAGAGTGCAATGTGCAATCCAACTAATGGTTCCTAGGAAAGGAGATAATCTAGGTCTCTTCATCCCCCCCCCCCCCCCCCATGCAAGTGCGTGCACGTGTTTGCTTTTCTCTCTGCTCCAGTTTTGCCGGAACTTGTTATTTCAAGTGCATGCCCACAGGAAGAAGCAATACAGGTCTACAATGTCTGATCATTCAAATACGGGACCAGTGCAGGACCACTCTCTTTCAGGAGGGGTCGTCTGATCGGAAATGTGCCAATTCAAAATTGGGCCATTCAAATTGGAGCGTGATGCATCCACTTTTAGTGTAATGTCTGACCACACCCTGGGACTAGCCTTCCACTGATTAAAGAAATCCTTTTTACCATTTATTACTTCCATTACTTTGGTTGTTAACCATGGGGCCTTTTAAAATACTTATTTGTATCTTTCCTAACCTGCGGTATACATTTTATCTGAACTTCTAGGATTGTAGGTTTAAATAGTCTCTAAGCATCCCGAAGGGTTTGACCTTTCTTCCTTTTCCTTTAAGTTTCGTTTTCACAAGCCCCCTCATTTGAGATACATAAACCTTTCTAATGTGCTGGTCTTTTGGGACAACTGCCTCTTTACATAAATACTATATGTAATAGCATTATGGTCACTGTTCCCAACTGGTGCTATAATCACATTTACATTTCTCACCAGGTCTTGCATATTACACATCCAGAAGCACCTCCCCGCTAGTAGATTCTGTGACCATCTGCTCCATGGTACAGTCTTTGCTCTATCACAGAGTCATCTAGAAACCCAATTGCTTTCTCTTGACTTGAACACATATGGACCCAATCAGGGCTCTTTTTCTAGCAGGAGCTCCTCTGCATATTAGACCACACCCCCATGATTTAGCCAATCCTCCAAGAGCTTGCAGGCTCTTAGTATAGGGCCTACTGTAATCTCCAGGAGGATTGGCTACATCAGGGGAGCATGGCCTAATATGCAGAGGAGCTCCTGCTAGAAAAAGAGCCCTGGACCCAATCAATGTGTGCCTAGTTAAAATCACCTATTATGACATAGTTGTTTTATCTAGCTGCTTTCCTTAACCTTTTTGCTGTTTTAAAATAATCCTCTAACCTTTGATCTAGTGGGGCAAACTCTCAGAGTTAAGCCTCCTTTTGAGCACACTATTTCTACCCGTAGTGTTTCTGTTGAAAAATGTATTTCTCTTTCATTCTCAATTTTACTGGACTGTATTCCCTCTGTCATGCAAACACCCTCTCTTCCCTCCCTATTCTTCTGATAATTCATCCAGGAATCACTGTATCCCACTGATTATCCTCATCCCATGAAGTTTCTGAAATCCCCATGATGCCTGTTCTCCTCTGACATCAAGCATTCCAGTTCCCTCATTTTACCTCAGACACTTATAGCATTTGTATATAAACATATATAATTCCCCAGACACATTAGGCCTGCGATCTTCCTCCTGTCGCCTTTAGACCTTGTTAGGCAGTCAGTAATGTTTGTGTTAGGGAATTTGGGTGTGCAGGAACCTTTCCTAGGACTCCTATCCCACTCTGCTTGACCAGGGGTTTGCCGCAGTTTGTCACCTTCTCAGTGATCAGTCCCAGGGCTTTTTTTGTATCAGGAACTCTTACAGGGCCTACTGTGAGCTCCAGGAGGATTGGCTACATCAGGGTGTTTGTGGCCTAATATGCAAAGGAGTTCCTGCTACAAAACAAGCCCTGACCAGTCCCAATCCATTTCCCTCTAGTACATTAACAGCTTCCCCTTCATCTCTTAGAGATGAGCAACTTCAAACCAGAGATATTTCATTTTCTTTTGGCTTTCCCCCAATATTTAATTTAAAAACTGTTCTGCCACCTTTTTTTAAATTTTAAGCACCAGCAGCCTGGTTCCTTCTCAGGACAAGTGGAGGAAGTCTCTTTTGTACAGGACCCGCTTGTTCCAAAAAGCATCCCAGTGCCTAAGAAACTTAAACCCTTCCTCCCTCCTTCATCTCATCCATGTATTGGTATAGTTTCAAGTAAGGATGGGCACGGACTGGTTCATGAGGCAAAATCTGGCACAAACTTGGCCCAGTTCAGAGTACCTAAACAGATGTTCAGGGAAGGTCCCTTCCCTAAATATTTACTGGACTTTTGTCCAGTTTGGTCCAGTTGTTCAGGCTCTTTAAGCTTAACAGCTAAGCAGCACAGGTCCACAACTGACCTGTTAGGTTTAAATAGTGAGCCATTACAGCTTAACAGCTGACAGGTGCACCCATTCTGCTGTTTGGAAGAAATGACTATAAGCCATTTCACCAGTCGGCTACATTTCTCCTTGCTTCCAAGTGGAGAAGTGAACCACACCAGTGGTTTCGCTGATAGGGTGAATCCACCCCACTGTTAGACTGAAGTGGATGAAAGCCACTTCACTGGTTAGTTTCACTTCCCCCATTTCCAAATTTTATTTGCTGTAGCTTGACCCTTGAAATTTTCGTAGTATACTTCAGGTTGAATTTGTTTTCCCCTTCTCTGTTGTTTGTTTCTATTATTTTATAAGAACATAAGAGAAGCCATGTTGGATCAGGCCAGTGGCCCATCCAGTCCAACACTCTGTGTCACACACTGTAGCTAATAGCCACTGATGGACCTCTAACCCCCTCTTGAAGCTGGCTATGCTTGTAGCCGCCGCCACCTCCTGTGGCAGTGAATTCCACATGTTAATCACCCTTTGGGTGAAGAAGTACTTCCTTCTATCCGTTTTAACCTGACTGCTCAGCAATTTCATTGAATGCCCATGAGTTCTTGTATTGTGAGAAAGGGAGAAAAAGACTTCTTTCTCTACTTTCTGCTTCCCATGCATAATCTTGTAAACCTCTATCATGTCACCCTGCAGTCGACGTTTCTCCAAGCTAAAGAGCCTCCAACGTTTTAACCTTTCTTCATAGGGAAAGTGTTCCAACCCTTTAATCATTCTAGTTGCCCTTTTCTGGACTTTTTCCAATGCTATAATATCCTTTTTGAGGTGCGGTGACCAGAATTGCACACAGTATTCCAAATGAGACCGCACCATCGATTTATACAGGGGCATTATGATACTGGCTGATTTGTTTTCAATTCCCTTCCTAATAATTCCCAGCATGGCGTTGGCCTTTTTTATTGCAGTCGCACACTGTCTTGACATTTTCAGTGAGTTATCTACCACGACCCCAAGATCTCTCTCTTGGTCAGTCTCTGCCAGTTCAGACCCCATCAACTTGTATTTGTAGCTGGGATTCTTGACCCTAATGTGCATTACTTTGCACTTGGCCACAATGAACCTCATCTGCCACGTTGACGCCCACTCATCCAGCCTCAACAGATCCCTTTGGAGTGCCTCACAATCCTCTCTGGTTCTGAACAATTTAGTGTCATCTGCAAACTTGGCCACTTCACTGCTTACTCTCAAGTCCAATCATTTATGAACAAGTTAAAGAGCATGGGACCCAGTACTGAGCCCTGCGGCACTCCATTGCTTACCGTCCTCCACTGCAAAGACTGCCCATTTATACTCACTCTCTGCTTCCTATTAATTAGCCAGTTTTTGATCCACATGAGGACCTGTCCTTTTACTCCATGACTCTCGAGCTTACTAAGGAGCCTTTGATGAGGAACTTTATAAAAAGCTTTCTGGAAGCAGTAACAAATCAAACACAGAATCCTTTTAAAACAGTAAAAAAAACCTTGACTTTTAACAATACAGGAACTTCACCAACCCCTCCCCCCCAAAAAACCTTCATCCTAACCCCAAGAAATCCAAGCCACCCAAATCAGGAAAAGTAAAAGGACACTGCACTTTTAAAAGTCCTCTCACTAAAGTAAGATATGGGTAAATTGGCAAACCCCCCACCACAGGCCCCCATCCCCAGCAGAACCCCTTAACCCTAACCCCAAATAAACTACCCAGTACTCACTCAGCCAAATCTGGATAAGTAAAGGGACTCTGAGACTTAAAAAGTCCTTTTACTAACTAAAATAAAAACAAGAACCCCAAGACTGTCTTACCTTAGACGTCTTCTCTTGTCCAGGTCAGGCAAGGCTGAGAGAGAGCAGCAGCAGCTGAGGCCAAGGGCCAGCGCAGCACAATCTCTCTCACACAACAACACAGTAGCAATGGAATGGATTCCAGCCAGGCAGACTCCTTAAAAGGGTTCTCTGGCCCTACACAGAGCAGTTTCAAAAAATACCACTGCTCTGTGATTGGCCAGAGAACACTGTTTGCTTGGATACCCAAGTTAAAAAAATAACAAAAGAACAACAATGTTGCTGATGGCTTGAGGATTAGCCCAGCCATCAGCTACACAATAGCCCTGCAAACATGCATTTGCGATACATTTTGCAAATGCATGTTTTGGATTGGCTGCTGGGGCTCCTCTCCCCCTTCCCCTCCCTCCCTGATCCCATGGAGGCTATGGGAGAGGCAGGAAAAGGCCTCCAAAGGCGGGAAAGGAGGCAAGCAGCTCCCCTGAAGCTGCAGAAACTCCTTTCCCGCCTTTTCCATAGACTTCCCTATACTTCCGAATATCTGGGTCTCTCACCCAGATATATCTATTCAGAATGGCTTCAAAATGGATTTGGAAGTATACAGCGCTGTATACTTCTAAATCAGGGGTGATTTGGGGGTTGATTCGGTTCGGCCGAACCGAATGCACACCCCTAGTTACAAGTTAGTAAGCTGTTAGCAGTAAGCCCTTACTGTGCATTCCTAGGTAAGCTTAAACCCCATTGAATAAAATGCGACTCATTTTCAAATAGATATGCTTAGGAGTGCTCCCTTTGTATATATATAAAAAATAAGATGCAGAGAGATGCATTTTAAGGTTTGGCATCCTTGCCTTGTTATGTGATATCCATTTTTCAACAGCCTTCATAGTAACTGATCTGTACTTTCCCCATCCAGTGTTTGAAAAGGCCTGCTGGCTACAAAATAACATTGTGTAATGTTCTCCCCTTCAGTCAATGAACTTTAACAGAAACTAATGCATTTTAACTGAATTTTTGTTTATCTCAAGGAGCACATTTTAATAAAATCAATACATTCTTGCTGAAAGCCACACTAATCCACTGGAAAGAATACTTTGCTACTGAAAATAATATACAGTTTTATAACATCTTATATTTTAGAAAAAGCACAGTAATACATTTCAATTGAAACCAAAATATTTCCCCAGGGCTTATACCAAAGAAACTTTCATTTTTAGTAAAACCAGTGTAATTTTGCTGCGATAATTATTCTTTATTCTTGTCAACCATCAAAATTAATGTTGATGTACATGTATTTCCAACATAATCAGAAATTAGATAGTACTGCAAAGTGCACGTTTTAGAGTGGACATCAAAGAACTGAGCCTCTGTAAGATCATAACATTGCTGCTTCCACACATAGACATATCAGTGATGAATGGCAGAAATGGAAGTTTATTTGCCTTGTGCTGCATTGTCAAATATTATTACATTTGTTTTTGTCTGAATGTGCAAACAGCTTAAAAACAAGTACAAATCTATAGGAATGAGTAACACAAATCCCTTTCAGCTCCTGCCAAGAACAACTGATTGAATATTGAGCTTCTGTGATGGGGAAAACGTGGAACTAATATCTCACAGAACCAATAAGATAGTAAACTTGGTCTTGTTTAGAAACAGGCAGAGCAATCCTGTGTTGTGTCTGCACTGCTGCTCTCAGTCATGGTGCAGCTGCGGTGCTGGTAGTCACCTCATTAAGGGAATAAATATGCAGTGTCTGAATGGGGGGAAAGGTGCCCCAACTATGTTGTTGGGTGCTGCCATAGCAGCATCCATGGCAATCCCACCAAAAATTTCTGTTCCAGCATTGTTGCATGATAGACAGGGCAGACAGGACCAATATGAAGCATGAGTCCAGGAGAATGAGCCAAGCATTTGTCAGTGACAAGAGGCAGAGAGGAGTGACATGTCTTCTCTGCTACACACACCGCTTAAATGGACCAGCTCCCATCACAACCCCCAGCCACCTGTTAGTGGGGAAGGAGACATCACCTTTCAGCTTCACAGGCACAGGGTGCTCCAGGCACAGAGTGCACAGGGCTGCAGAAAGTGACAATGGCCAAGAACATGGATGTAAGGGTGCTCTCCGCTCACTGACAGCTGTTGAGAGTGTTTCTATGCCAACTCATGTGCCACCCCTGCTGAAGACACAGCAGGAGAAAGGATAGGAGACTCTAAGACTCCAGCAGCCTCTTGATGTGCCCCTGTCCCGCACCCATGTCCCTCACCATGTAAAGAAGCATCTCCAAGTGTTCCACAGCTTCCATTACAGATGCTGCCAGTCCCTGCATCCAAAGGCTCCCTGCAATTTGCTACAGTTCTCCAGTGACTCCCACTCAATGGCTGCCCACATGGATGGTAGGACAAGCTGTGCTGGATGTGGGCCTCCTGTCCGGGGACCAGACCAGGGGACAGGCTCCCCTCCTTCCTATGGGCTACCAGCAGCTGCAACACCTGGCCATGGGGCACCTGCCTTGCCCCTCTTTTTTGTCAGGGGAGGGCCACTGGCATCCAAAGACATCAAGTCCATGCACTTCATCACCTCCTCCTCAGGTGCCAGAGCTGGGGGTCCTGGGATGCCAAGCATCCACAGTTCTATGGAGGCTGCCGTTGCCTTGTGCCTCCTCAGAGTCAGAGCATGTAGTTAGTCTATGACACCAGCAGAAAATGTCAGGTAATAGGGACCAGAGCACAGTAGGGAAACACAGCAGTCAGTCCATGGAAGCTCCTAGGAGGCTACCAAGTGCATGCATCCTGTCCCCCCGAGGGCATCTCATTTCCCTCAGCTCCCAACCTAGGAAACTGGCTGCCTTGATCTTTCTTCCCATCACTCAGTTCCATCTCCACCTAACTTGACACTTGGAGATGGGGGCCATGGTGAGAGGCCCTGGGGGGAGTCATACAAGCAGCCTGGCTGCTACTGCAATTGCTCTGGCTGCTACTGCATCCTGAACCCTCCTTGCTAAACCCAGGGGATGCACTTGTGGCACGTCACTTGTGAAGTGACCCCACCCTGCACGTCACTTGTGAAGTGGAGGATCATTGGTCAGGACAATGGGGGATTGGTGAGAGGCAGCAGGAGCTAGGACCTGGCCTCCACAACTGGGGACAGGTGTTAGCAGATACTATGATATTCACCACACAGAACCTCATTGCTGCAACCACCCACCACCATAGGGTGTATCACTGCCTCTGGTTGCTGTAGACTATCCTCCAACAACAACTTGTAAGGTAGCCCTTTGCCCATGAGATGCTTTCAAACAGGACCAAAGAAATCATTCCAGTACTTTAGATTGGACATCTCCATCCAGACAGCATGCCCCAGGGCAAACACCCATTCTGTGGCCATGTACAAGAAGGCATCACAGTGGGAGGTGGCAGACTTGCTCCTAGCAAAGCTCACATGCTCCACCACCAACCCATACAGTAGTGCCTTCTCAGCATCCATCCAGTTCAGCTGGCAGTGGCCATCCCTACCACCAGATGTTGCAGTGGCCATGCCACCCAAACACAGAAAATCTGGAGGAAGGCCATCCCACTGTGGGAAGATGCCAATCTCGGTGCCCTACCCTGCCTCTCATACTCATGCCATCGCCATCACCCACCAGGATGTGGCTGAGGGAGTTGGAAGGCTAACACCACCAGCAGCTATCTTCCTGCAGTGCCAGACTCCATAAAAGCGAAACGAGAGGCTCACGTACTCAACAGATGTCACCTATGCATAAAGCCATCAAGCTTATCTTAGGTGTGGATCCTGTCAGACCGCCTAAGTCTTTGTCTAACGGAACCCAAGACAAAGACTGGTGCCAATAGAAGACTGGAGAGGAGGAAGAACATCTTCACCTACAGCCAAGTATCTTTGTCTAGACCGGGTGTTACCTTAGGTAGGAATTTGGCCATCTATTGTCACCTTTTTAGATAAGATTGATAGTTTTAATCACTCCCACCCCAATCATTTCTCCCATTCTTTCCCTTAATGGTCATCCTGGAGCCTCCCACTTTGGCCCATTGTTACCTGGAAGTCTAATCAGGTAACCAGGGCCAAGGCAGCTCATTGGCCAGGTATGGGCATCCAATCAGGTGCCCCCAATAAACTGGCTATTGGCTACCGCATAAGTCCAGCCCTTATGGTCATTGCGGAGCCTCCTCTTTTTCTGAGGTCATGTACCAGTTGACCACTGTCATCCGCCCCTCTACCTCCCATCCCCTAAGGGCTCAAGGTAGCCATAACCTGTGGTCCAGCTCCCCATAGGTCTGCATCTAGCAGTACCCCAGTTCCGCTGTATAGATACATCCCCGATTCCTGATCAGCTGAGGGTCCCTTCCCCCTAGTCCTCGTTTGTCGGCATTGGAACCTTCCTTGAAGACTACGATCGGTAATTATCACCCTGTTTGTCCATCCCTGTGTTATCTCTGCATTTCTTTCTATTTTTATTAGGACTGTATGTGTGTTGTATGTATGTATCACCTTGAATGTGTGTTCTATATTTTTCTACAATAAATTTTTAATTGTTTACTTAATTAGTGTCCTTGGAAAATTTAAGCAATAATTTCTGGATGTGTATCCTGTATACATAGATTCAAAATCCTTTTTAAGCCAGGTGCCCACCTGTCAATTCTGCAATCTCATTTTGAGGGCATTTTGGCTTACAAATCATTGCATGTATATTTTCCCAAATACTAAATTTCATATCATATGAGCCTTTTAAAATTAAAAAGTCTGTTTCAGGGTGCTGAAAAAATAGGAAGATATTTAAATGCCAGAGAGGTTTTTTTCCAGCTACTAAGACCCCAAGATCCTTTCCACACATACTACTGCCAAGACAAGTCTCCCCCATCCTATAATTATGCATTTGATTTTTCCTATCAAAATGCAGAACTTTAATTTATCCCCATTAAAATTAATTTTGTTTTAGCCCAGTTTTCCAGCCTGTCAAGATAATCCTGTATCTTGACTGTCTTCCTGCACCCATCAGGGCAGGATTCGCATCATTTGGAGGTTTTCCGAGTGTGTTGGGGCCTGAGGACTGCACACACCTTGCCCTCATTGCCCCCTAGGATGAGCTGCAGCACTTCTACAGCCTAAATGTTCAAGCCTCCTGTGACCACCAGGGCATCTTCATGGACCTCATGACCATGTTCCCAGGCAGCATTCATGATGCACAGATCATTACAGCATCTGGTCTCATTTGCCTCTTGGCTGCCTGGCCAGAGGACAAAGGATGGTCCCTAGGTTAGTATGGTGGCATTGCTGGGCAGGCATACAGTAGAGGACACCACTTCTGATGCCTCATGTACCATTCCCCCCAAGTGACTGTGGATATCCTCTGTTGCCATATTTGCTGATGTCATATCCCAAAGATGACCCTGAGGACTGTGCAGCTGAGCTGATTTATTTAAATGGGAAGAAAGCATTCAACCCCATGGTTTTTGCTCCAAAGCAGGGGAAAGCAAAACCAAGAGGTTTAAACTCTTCCTTCCATTTAAAAGGATCAGTGTATGCCACATGGATCCTTTTAAATGGGAGGGAGGCACTCAACCTTTCAGTTTTGCTCTCCCTGGCTCCAGAGTGAGAGAGAGCAAAACCAAGGGGTTTGAAACTGACCCACTCTCCCTTCCTTCCCTTCCCCAGCCAGCCCACCACAGCAGGGTGGCTGAGGAAGGGAAGACAGATGGGGAGGTATGCCCTTGGGGCAGCTTGGGGAGGGAAGTCAATGGTCAGTTTCAGCCCCCCTTTGCTTGGAAGTGGAGGGAATTGAAACTGACCCTCTTTCCCATCACTTCCCTTCCCTTCCCCAATCAGCCTGCTGATTGAGCCGGTATATTATTTATTTATTTATCATGTTAGATTTGCTGCAATATACATCAATTTATTAAAAAATATGATCATAAAACCACACACAAAAACAGTAATAATACAAAATTTCTAAAGGGTCAGACAGTGATATTTCTTTCAAATTTCTATTTTAGACTGTGGCCACCTTCCAGGGGGGGCAGGAAACAGAGAAACCTGGGGAGGAAGAGAGGGTGAAAGCCAGAGTGGAAACTGTTGCTGTGCTCAACTGAAAGTCTAGAAGAACATCTCAGCCTTACAGGCCATGTGGATTGCATAAGATCCCATAGAGCTCTGGTGGTATTCAGCAGAGTTCCACCAGGTTGGGGCCAGGACCAAAAAGGACAGACAGACATCTTTGGGGCCAGAGATAAAGCAGGCCACTATCTTGGGAGTGTAATGTCCTCCTAGGGACACACCGGAGAAGATGATCCTGCAGATACATTTGTCCTGACCACTTATGGCTTTAAAGACCTTTAAATGCCCCCCTTCCCTAGCTTTACTGGTAGCTGAATCAGATTAGAGAATACCAGTAAGGTATTTTTCAAGTATTTATTCAGTTTTGCTTATGCCGAATTCACACCCCTATCAATGACTCAATTGAACGGTGCAGTACTGACAGTGCAATTCTACATGGAGTTACACCCTTCTAAATTCTTTGAAGTCAACAGGATTAGAAGGGTGCAATGCTGGTTAGAACTGCACTGAAGGTTTTTCTTGATCTTTAGTACATAAACCCCAGATGTCTTCTCCCATTGCTTTATCTGTGCTGTTATCCTAGCTTATAGATGCTCCAAGAGAGATGGTGAAAGAATGGTCATCTATAATGTAAGTGGTACCACTTGTCATTTTATATCTATTATTTATTTGTATCTATTATTTTAAACTCTACTATGTATCTGTCTACATTTTTCCTTCTGTCTTTCATACTCCATTTTTTCTTTCCCATTTTTGTTCCCCCTTCCATTCTTAGCTGTCTCTAAAAGATGCTATAATACTTTTTGTGAAATTCACCTCAGGTCAGGTTGCAACTCACCAGCCAAAGACCAATAATACAGATAAATGGCTATTTTTTTTTCAGTCAATAAGCCACTTTTTATGTGTTACTGACAGTGTGATGGAACAAATAACCATTTGGTATCCCCACAACATTTTTACATACCTTTCCCTAACTGTAAAAATGTGTGAAGTGTTGATTAATATGCAAATGAGCCAAAAAAGGGGAAAAATAAGAGGAAAATAAATAGTACAATTAAACTGGTAGGATAGAGAAAGGTTAATTGCATTCCTAATGCCGCCACTGCATGATGGTTTTCTTCCTCTGAAATTGGTTGCTTTCACTTCGGAGTAATTGATCGAGTTCCAAAAGGCATAAGCATTGGATTCCAAAATATCAAAAAGACAAATTGCAGCAAGACCCATACACTGCAGTAATACCAGATTTTACCTGCATTCATTATATTTTCCCCTCTGGCATTTTTCCCCTAAGGAGCTCTTTGCATTGTGTCTCCCAACTGAATTTTACTTTTTGAAAAATACTTTATTTTTCCAAATGGATCTGACTAGCTTTTACGACAGACTATGGCCCTTTCTGCTTTTGTGTTTACTACGGCTCTAACCTCTGTCGCTTTAAAAACCTGTTTTTCCATGCACGCTCACTCCCATTGGAATTTTTAATTCTTTCCACATCCTTTCCTCAGCATTCTGTTGTCACTCCGCTGTATCTCCATAGTTTCCAAGAGTAGTTTTTCAGAGGAGTATTTCCTCCTCTTAATTATCTTTTAAGCCTTTAAAAGCAGAAACATTTCCTTGGACTTTCCCCCTCCCCTTCCCTGGCAGACTAATTGGTCTGTTCTTATTAGTCAGTTTCACACGATGCATGTCTTTTGAAATAGGAGATTAGGAAAGTAATTGCCTTTGTCTGATTCATTTGCAGGAACATCAAGTTACCTTGGTTTGTTTAGATGCTGGGTTATTCTGTATTTGGAAAAAAAGGTTTCCTTTTAAATTGACTCTGACCACAAAAATTTCAAATGTGAGAATAATGCTGTGGAACCTTTTTTGTGGTAGCAGCAGCCTTTTTTTTTTTTGTTTAAAGTCTGGTCCATCTCAACGTCTCATCTTCCCCTTTTGTCATTTCTAAATAACAATGTGGGGGAACTCAGGCTGCAAAGCACTGACATCTTCACCTCCCCCCCTCTCCAGCCAAGTGGTCAGCATTGACTCTCACTACATTTTTAAAGCAGTGTCTGGCAGTGGGGTTTTTTTTCTCCAGCAAACTCTTTGATTACTGATAAAGGGGGGGAGGGGACACTAATAGCAACCCCATAGCAAATTCAGCTGGAAGAATCTCCTATTTCAAAAGACACACCTAGTGTGAAACCAACCAATCAGGAAAAACCAACCCCAGAACACTACCCAGATTTTCTCATTAGTATGTCGAATATATACACCACAATTCTCAATAGAAATCGGAGAAAAAGAAAGATTCAGAATGCAGGCACAGCATCCAAAGTAAACAACAACTGACTTGACTCCAGTAAAAATTAGAAGAAAGCTGGGTATGCAAAGTAAGCTGTGTATGAGAGGAGCTTCTAATTGCTGTCCTTTGCACATCAACACTTTGCAATATAGGAAATCAGTCATAGCACTCATTTTTGTCTTAGAAATTATGCTTTTAGCAATTCTTTTGCTCTCTCACACACACACATAACACAATACAAAAAAATTCTTCTTGTTCAACATCTTCTATGTTCTCACCTATAGAAGAAGTTTCATTCATAGAGAAGTTCCTGTTGAGATCCTGAACATCAGACTTCATTCCTTTTTAAAGAGATTTGAACAGAGTTTTTTCAACTGATTAAAAATATTAGTCTATAAGTAGCCAAGGATATAAAGCCATCCTTGTATATTGCTGTAATAAATGATATGGAAAAATCAAACATTTATTGATTAATATATGATAAATTGTGGGGGGGGGGAATAAAATATGTGATAATCCGTGGTACTGACCAGAACAGGCTGGTCCTATTCATTGTGTAATAAATCACAGTTAATTTCCGAAAGATTAATCAGTGTGCTGACTCTCACAGTGTTATCAACATGTGTTTAAATCAAGAATATACAAACAATAAATAGAAAATGTATGTGATAAGTGCAAGCAAAAATTACATCAAAAGTAGATGTTAGAAATAACATATACCATCTTACTGGTGGGGGGTGATTAGTCAGATTAATGACAACACACACACCCCTAGGGTTGCCAAGTCCTATTCAAGAAATATCTGAGGACTTTGGGGTGCAGCCAGGAGACTGTGGGGGTGGAGCCAGGAGCAAGATTGTGACAAATATAACTGAACTCCAAAGGGAGTTCTGGCTATAACATTTAAGGGGACTACACACCTTTTAAATGCCTTCCCTCCACTGGAAATAATGAATAGGGGCACCTTATTTTGGGGCTCATAGAATTGGACCCCCTGATCCAATCATTTTGAAACTTGGGGAGTGTATTGGGGAGAGGCACCAGATGCTATGCTGAAAGTTTGGTGCCTCTATCTCAAAACACACACACACCCCAGAGCCCCAGATACCCACAAATCAATTCTCCCTATGGGAATCGGTCTCCATAGGAAATAATTTTAGTTCAGGATCTGACTGGATGTGAGAACTTTCCAAAAATAGGCTACAGAAGAACACGGAACTTGGGTGACATTCTTGTTAGATCTGATTTTCAGAAAATGCCCGTTTAAACCAAAAGCACACGAGGGCCCTTGTTCTATATGCCACTTATCCTTGGAACTTAGGGAGTTCATACACCCTGATACAGGCTACAAGATACAACTAAGAGGTACTACAACCTGCTCCACTAAACAATGTGTCCATGCCCAAAAATATACTTGGGAAGCACAACATGGATTATCCGCATGCGTGTGCTCGAACATAAATCTAGGATTAAAAGTTTTGTGATGGATGCTCTCCTTACAGAACACTTCAGACATTTTCAGCATGATCCTAATAGCTTGAGATTTTCGGTAGTGGAGAAGTTTCCCATCAGATTGAAGGGAAGGGTGGAAGTGACAAAATGGCTACTTAGACACGAAAAGGAATGGATATTCTTATTGCAAACCTTAGCTCCTAAAGGTTTGAATAATGATTGGGACCCAGCATGTTTTTGTGATGTAAGAATTTGTTTTGTAATCTGTTCTATGAATGTATCTGCGGTATGTCATCATTCTGGAGAGTTAACACTGTAGATTTAAATGCTGTATCTTTAAGGAACGTAATATATTGCAGGCACCTGTAGCTATTTAAGTTAACTGCCAACCATAAGTGATTTAGAATGATTAATTCATACCTACTAGAATTTTTGTAAGCTTCAGTATCATATGAGATTATAATGATTTCTCTGGAAAGGTATGTTCATTTGTAAATGCGTTTTTCGGTACCTGCTTAAGAGTAATTATTTTAGGATTGTTTTATATGTTTAATTATTTATTTGTATGTACACCTCGTAGAAGCAAAAGCGAAACGCTGGATAAAGTACTGCCACGTTGCGGTCTACCATCTGTGCCTTTCTGTACAGAAGAAGGATTTTAAGGAGCATAGGTCTCCTTGAAAGACTGCCTTTTGCAAGTATCACTCTTCAGAGCGTGGTTCTCCTCACAGAATTTTTTCAATTGGAATTGTGGTCAACACCCCATCTCAGAAAAATATTGGACAGCTATTGCCTTTGGAGTAACTTTGGGGGTTGGTCTTTGTTCCTTATGCACTGTTCTTATTATGTTTGTAAATATGTGAATTTGCATTTTCAAAAGTATTAATGAAACATAGAATTTGTTTACTATTGTGAGGCTGGTTTTCATGAAGGGTTTTCCCCTATTTCCCTGCCCCACCTGGGGATTGGCAACCCTACACACACACCAAGATTTACAAACCAGTGGATTGGTTTTACTTTAAATGATGTATCAGAGCAAGCCTAAGCAGGTTTATTCAGAAGTATGCCTCATGTTACAGTGAGTCTTACTTCTGAGAAAGTGCCCTTAGGATTGCAACTTATGTACTAAAGGATTGTACATAGGCCATGTGTTGTATTCTACTAAAACATCAATGGACTCAGGATGGCAATTTTCTCTGATTCCCCTTTCCCACAGCAGACCTTTGACTCTCCCCCTCTCCCAAGCTATTCCTGGAGGCTGGCCATTTTAGGAACAGCATTTTAGGGGGCACTAGGACCTGCGACGGGGGCGGGGTGAATATAGGCAAGTTGCTTTGCCATGTATTGAAAGCCTTTTGCCTGGGGAAATTTTAGGTGGAATCCAAGTCATGGTTTCAACCACATGGACATCTTATGTTGTTTTCCTTTTTGACGTTAACCATCTCTATATGTGCTACTTTCTGTCATTTACAATTTTTGCATATAAAAGGAAATTCCTTGAAATGCATTTGTTCCATCTGTCTCTCTTAGGGATGTGCGTTCAGTTTATACTAAGCCAGAAAAACATCCCAAAAATACCTTATCGGTATTTTCCAGATATTTTTTCAGCAGAATATAAAATATTTAAACCAAGCTGCAAAGAGGAGCCAGCCCAAGTTCAGAGGGGTGGTAGCAGCTGATAGTTCCACATTGCCTCAGCTGGGGCTGGCTTCTCTTTGCATCTCAGTTTAAACTGAGCTGCAAAGAGGAGCCAGGCCAGTATCAGCCGGGGGGGGGGGGCACAAAGCCGCAAAGCTCTCAGCTGCTATCACCCCAGCTGATCCTCTCATTTTTTTTCCTTTCCATGACCATTGGACCTGAAAAAATGCAGGAATCGTGAATATTTACCCAACCCAAATATCATAACGGTATTGGGATTTGGGAAATACACCCAAACATCAACAAAAAAACCACTGGAGGCAGTGGTTGGTTGGTTGTTTTTGCACACCCCTAGTCTCTGAGAATCACAGGCTCAGAAAATTTTGCTCCCTGACGAAGTATGATGACAAACAAATCAACGGTTTCATTTCACTGTTGGCATGCCTGACAGAATCCATGTCATTTCAGATGTCATATTATTTTTTAATTTGGCTATATTGATCAGCCTGTCCAGGGCTTTTAGTGCCCTAGGACTTTTGAAGTATATAGAAATGTCCAAAGTTCCCTAAAGTCGAACACTTCCATTATTCCTGTCTGTCATTAGATATGATTGCTACTAACAGTTGCATAGTCATCAGAATGTATTCTTCACTTTGGCCAACCTCTGTCAAATGTATTTTAGTGTCCATTCCACTGAAAAAGATCAGTGCATAGGGGCAATCAAATATTCTTGGCACAATGTTTGTTAATAATGTTTTGTTCATTGTCCCAGTTGGGCACCAGCCATCTGGATCACAGATCTGAAATGAAGGAGAGACAACAGGTAAACATCCCAATGTCATCAGCTGGCATAATGGTGAACCCATTGATCAGTGTACTTCTTTGAGGCTTAGTGAACTGAGACACTTCATGTCAGGTTACACATTCCTGGTTGACTAAGAAAAACAAAAGCTGCAGTGTAATGTAGCCAGACTGGATGGTGTGGGAACAACATACCAATCCAGAAAATGTCAGGCCTGTCCCTGAAGTTTTTGTTGTATAAAAATTATCTCCATAACACAATGAATAAGCTACTTTTCAAACCTCAAATTTGAGTAGCCTGTACAAGCAACACTGGGGGAAAACAAAGTTATGAGCTTATACATGGAAGGCACGTAAAAGTCTCCCATAGCAGGTAATTACTGGAGTACTGTGATGTGCACATGTCTAGCCAGGGCCCAGTGAGGAAGAGGAAAGGGAGGGGGGAGTCTTAAGCCTACGTGATATCTTCCCATACACACAGTTGTGTGGGAGGGAGATGTACTTTGCTCTATGTAATTTAATAAAGTTACAAAATTTATTTGAAAAGTTGCCTTAATCATTAGGTTCTTGACACACACACCCTTTGTGCTTTTTTATTCTTCTTGTTTAAGATGTATTTGCTTTTATACTTTAATATTTATTTATTAATTGATACATAATAGTAAGGAATAATTAAGCACCAAAATAGAAGTTTACAAGTTAGTTTTCTCCCAATTCTACAACCAGAGAAATTGTTAATAATATACATTATTTGTGTATCTGCTGAGAAGTATCTTTAACCCTGTGTGTTGCCCTGCTGAAGGAACAAAAAGTACATTGGCTGGTGGGTGTTTTTTTAATAAGAAAAGAAAGGGGGAAAACTTATTTAAAAACTTGTTGCTTAATTTTCCAAGATTTAAAAAAACCTTGTTCAGCAGCTAGACCAATGGTGACATCAAGTGGTTGTTAATATTATTTCAAAACTTCTATTTTCCAATTTTACCAATTTTTTCTCTCCCGCATTAGATAACTCCTATGAAAATTTGCATTTTCATTTGATTATCATGTAATATAGTAAGACAAAAACTCCATTTGGATTCCTTTAAATTTGTCCAGTATTTTTAAAAACCATACCTTTATTACCTGAAGAGCTATATCACATGAATTCAAAGAGTAAAAGGTGAGGACAGTGGCTGAAAGAAGATAGAGGAATGCAGGTTTTCTTTTGGACATCTCTATCTTCTTCTTCTAATCAGAAGGAGTGACAAAATCCACCTGCAGTGAGCACAGGGTTATAGGCAATTGTAAGGGAGAGTCTCAATAAGTGAACAATGCCAATCAGCTCTGTCCTACATATGAATGTTTTATGCCTGTACTGAAGGCTCAGGTCATGCAATGATTTTATTAAACAAACAGAACCATTACAAATATTCATTTCACCAGTCTAAAGAAGCTGATCATTTCTTAGGGAACCTGGTCAGCCATCATACTTCTCCTGCTCAACAGACATGAGCAGACTATGAGCCGGTCAGGGGTATGTTCAGACTACATCAAGCCGCTGCTGGATAAGTTTGCAGCTGTCTTTTGGGCACAAGACAACTTGCAGGTAATTGGGGATTTAGCTGAGAGTCAGGTTCTTATCCACGTGCACACAAATAGCAAGGTAGCTACACAGAGAAGCTGCAAACCAAAAAAACGGAAAGAGCTAATTCTCCTTCCTGTGCTCCAGCTGGACAGGGGGCAAAGCGATAGGAATCCTTCTGAGTTTTCCATTGCAAAAGGAAGAGGAGAAAGAGATTTTATCCTTTGTGCTTCAGATTGGGGTAGAAAGAATAGAGAAAATTTGTTTCAGTTCTTCCCATCCCAAACAATCTTCTCATTTTCTCTGCAGCTCAAGCTGACAGCATGAGGTGGGAAGCAAAGAAGGGAAATCCCTCATGCTTTCTAAATTTGTTGCCCCTCAGCAAGTCTGGAAGGTAGCAAAGTTTCCAAGGTGAGAAATTAGAAGAACCCATCTCCCAGCTGATCAACTGGGAGGCAATTCCTGATGACCTCATCCCATCTCAAAAAAGAATTTCCTGGATATACAGCTAGATTTCCTGAAGAGAAGATCAGAAGCAAATTCCCAGCTCATCCTAGCTCATTGATCAATTGGCTGCCAGATCACCACTTGCAAATGGAGAGGGAGCCAAACTGGCAGATGTTCAAACCTCCCTAGTACCTACCCACAAAAAAACCCTTAAAAGAAATGAAACCTTCCATGTAGAAATAAGAACACATGTATTCTCATTGAGGGGAGCAGGATCACACCCACTGACCTACTCCATCATTTACATTTTCAGCAGCATACCCACAGTGAACCCAACATGCTTAAAAGTGTTGTGTAGCATTTTCATAACACCATGACTGTACTTTTTGTTGTATAACCATCACATAGAACAGCCTTTGTCTGCAACAAGTCCTACATCCATACATACTGTCTGGAGACAAAGTCCTATGAGGAAAGATTGAAGGAGCTGGGTATGTTTAACCTGGAGAGGAGGTGGCTGAGAGGTGTAATGTAATGTAATGTAAAATTTTATTTGTATCCCGCCCTCCCCCGCCAAAGCAGGCTCAGGGCGGCTAACAACATTTAAGGTGAACAACACAATAATAAAACAATAAATCCATATTAAATTCACATTAAAACCAATCAATGATTAAAACATTCCTAGATCTGATAATGGCGGTAAACATTATTAATCTGGCGGTAAACATTAATTTAGTCATTGGTGAATGCCTGTTTAAAGAAGACGGTCTTGCAGGCCCTGCGGAACTGGTCTAAGTTCCGCAGGGCCCGCACCTCCTCTGGGAGCTGGTTCCAGAGTTGTGGGGCCGCAGCGGAAAAGGCCCGAGTGCGGGTGCTTTGAAGTTTAACTTCTTTTGGCCCAGGTGTTAGGGAAACTGCTCTCAAAATGAGATTGGGGAATTAGATTGAGAGACAGCTGGCCCAATAGGAATCTTTGTTATCTGTGTATACCAGGCTCAACCATTCAGATAGTCAATGCTCAATAAACATAGACTCTAATTTAATGAAAACCAATTGTAATTTATTTAGAATAATATTTCTTTCATACAAGGTAAAAATACAAAACACTCACACATTCACACAGGTCTAAGGAAATACAGATAGATTGATAGGGGTAACATATATGGGTAGACAAACAGGGTCATATTTACCATCGTCGTCTTCAGGGAAGGTTTCCAATGGCGACTTAAGAGGACAGGGGAAATGGACCCAACACTGTGGCCAGAATTGGGGATGGATCTAGACAGCGGGTAATAGGGGTTGCTGAATAGAAAGCACACCTGTGGGTAGCTAGTCCACAGGTTATATAGGGTTACCTTAGTCCTGAGGGAATGGGAGGTGACTGGGAGTGGTAATGGGAGGTTCCGCTGATGACCAAGAAGGCTGGACATCGGTTGGACCAATGGTGAGTCCATGGCGACACTTGATTGGGTGTATGCCTCAACCAATGAACATCACCTTCATCCTGGGCATCCTGGAAACTTCCAGGTTGCGACAGGGCTTGGGGCGGCTCCAGTGATATCAGTATGTAGATAGTTGGGTGATTGGGATGAGATGGGATTAACTGGGAATGTGACAATAGAGAATCAGATATGGACCTAGGTATTCCTGTGTAGACAAAAGGGCTTGGATATATCAGGAGAGATTCTTCCTCTTTCTTATCATCTCCTGGGTGAAGCCTGTTGTTCAGGATATTACTTGGCAATCAGGATTAATAGTGGAGTCATTAATCCATTCATAAACTAGATAGGTTGCTTGCGGGCTAGGAATGACTCAAGGCGTGTACGTGAGGTTCCCCCTTAGAAGGAATGAAGCCCAACCAGGCAGGAAGATGGCTACATGTGGTGTTAGCGAAACACAGTGGTTTCCATGCTTATCGCTTCAACACCGTTCGCCTGGACAGCTCCGTGGCGGCGTAGCCTCCTCCTCGCCATGGCGGGTTCCACGCGGTAGCGGGAAAACGTCCGTGTGCGTCTGCAGACACTCTGTGCCTGTCTCAAGCACTTGTATACTTGGTAGCTAGTACACAGGAGTCTTACATAGTCCCTGGATAGCTTTTACTCGCATTCACTGGCCAGGCGGATGCAAGCTTACTTCTCCAGGCGCCCTGGCAACCATGTTTGTGACAGAGGGGTCATTTTCTCACACAGGGATATTCAGTCTGTTTTTTCCCATTGACCTCAGTGCTCTCTGGGGCTCATATGGGGAGAGACGGTCCCTCAGGTAGGTCGGTCCTTGGCCATATAGGGCTTTAAAGGTTATGACCAGCACTTTGTACTGGATCCGGTATACGATCGGCAGCCAGTGCAGTCCGCGCAGCCCTGGCCGTATATGCTCCCATCTTGGGAGACCAAGTAACAGCCTGGCTGCTGCATTCTGCACTAGCTGCAGCTCCCGGGTCCAGTACAGAGGCAGCCCCATGTAGAGAGTGTTACAGTAGTCCAGTCTTGAGGTGACCGTCGCATGGATCACCATTGCTAGGTCCCGACGCTCTAGGAAAGGGGCCAACTGCCTCGCCCGCCTCAGGTGGAAGAATGCTGACTTGGCAGTGGCTGTTATCGGGGCCTACATTGATAATGAAGGCTCCAGTAAAACACCCAGGCTCTTTACCCTCTGCACTGTCTTCAGCGGCGCCCCGTCAAAGGCCGGGAGGGATATTTCCTTCCCCAGAGTGCCATGACCCACATGGAGAACCTCTGTCTCCGCTGGATTTAACTTCAGCCCACTCAGTCTAAGCCACGTTGCAACAGCCCGCAAAGCCTGATCCAGGTTCCCCAGGGCGGAGGCGGGCCGGCCGTCCATTAGTAGATAGAGCTGGGTGTCATCTGCATATTGATGGCAACCCAGCCCAAATCTCCAGGCAATCTGGGCGAGGGGGCGCATATAGATGTTGAATAACATCGAGGAGAGAACTGCTCCCTGGGGCACCCCACAATCAAGTGTGCGCCTCTGGGATCGCTCACCCCCAATCGCCACCCTCTGTCCCCGACCCATGAGGAAGGAGGAAAGCCATTGTAGGGCCAGCCCCTCAACCCCTATGTCGGCGAGGCGGTGGATCAGCAACTGATGGTCGACTGTATCAAATGCAGCCGACAGGTCTAGTAACATCAGTATTGCCGCACCGCCTCGGTCCAGTTGCCACTGGAGGTCATCCACCAAGGCGACCAGGACCGTCTCCGTCCCGTGGACCAGTCGGAAGCCAGACTGGCACGGGTCTAGGACAGAAGCGTCATCTAGAAATCTCTGTAGCTGCAACGCCACTGCCCTCTCAATAATTTTACCTAAAAATGGTAAATTGGACACCAGTCGGTAGTTTGCCAATTCGGCCGGGTCTGCTGTAGATTTTTTCAAGAGGGGGCGGACCAAGGCCTCTTTTAGAGACATTGGAAAATGCCCCTCTAGGAGGGATCTGTTTATGATGTCCCGTAAAGGACATCTAAGCTCCCTCTGGCAAGATTTAATCAGCCAAGAGGGGCAAGGGTCCAAATCACATGTTGTTGGGCGAGCAGCAGAGAGAATTCAATCAACTTCCTCCAGGCTGATTGGGTCGAAGTGGTCCAGTACTAAATCTGAAGACAGGCGTGGAGCCTCAGTTTCACTTACTGTATCTAATGTGATAGGCAGGTCTTGGCGGAGCAACGAGATTTTATCTGCAAAATATTTCACAAATGCCTCACAGCCTATCTCTGATTCTCTAACGTTTGGTTTGCCTTGTGGCAATGTTATGAGATCTCCAATTACTCTAAACAATTGTGCTGGGCGCGATTTTGCAGATGCAATCTTGGCTGCGAAGTATTCTTTCTTTGCAGCCTTGACTGCCATCTCATAAGACCTCATAAGCGTTCTGTAGGATGTTCTCATCGCTTCGTCCCGAGTATGCCTCCACCGTCTCTCTAGTCGTCTGAGCCCTTGTTTCAGCTGGCGTAACTCTGAGGTATACCACGGAGCCAGCCTCTTACGAGGGCGCAGAGGGCGCCGAGGTGCAATTTCATCGATAACCCTGGATAGCTGGCCCTGCCAGACTTCCACCAGGTCATCGAGGGAATTGCCAGTGGGCCAGGAATCCCTCAGGGCTGTTTGGAACCGTTCCGGGTCCATCAAGCCCCGAGGGCGAGCCAAAATAGGCTCTCCACCCATACAGGGTTGGGGCAACGTCTCCATATGGGCCTTAAGGGCTAGGTGATCCGACCATGGAACCGCTTCAGCCGCGATATCGTTCACCAGAATCCCGGATGCAAAGATCAGGTCTAATGTGTGCCCGGCCTGATGCGTGGGAGTTGTGACAAATTGAAAGAGCCCCAGTGTCGCCATGGAAGACACTAGGTCCATCGCCTGAGTGGAGGCCGTGTCATCGGCATGGACATTGAAGTCACCCAGGACCATAAGCCCCGGGAACTCCAATGCCCAGCCCGCCACTGCCTCCAATAGTGATGGTAAGGCGCTGGCTGGTGTGTTAGGCGGATGGTACGCCAGCCAGATCGCCAACCCCTCTCCAACATCCCACGTCAGGCTGGCACATTCAATGCCATCGATCTTTGGGGCCGGGAGAGCCCGAGAGGTGTAACCCTCCCGTATGAACAACGCTACCCCTCCCCCCCGCCCGTTACTCCGTGACTGGTGAAAGACCGAGTAACCTGGGGGGGGGGGTCATCTGGGAGAGAGCTACTGTCTCTCCGTCCCGCACCCATGTCTTGGTCACGCAAGCCAGGTCCACATCCTGTTGGAGAAGAAACTCCTTGAGGATCGAGGTCTTGTTGTTGATGGACCTGGCGTTGCATAACACCAGTGACGGAGACGAGCATTTCCTCTTGGTCCCACTACCTACCACCGTTGGGATGGGAAGTAGACTGGAAGGTGGCTGAGCACCGTTTTGTCTCTGTCGCCTTCTCTTGTATAACTGTCTATTCCCACCGTCATATCTTCCCCTCCCCAGGAGCACTGGAATCCCTTGGGCAGGCATCCGCACTTGTCTGGATAGCTCACAGTATGACCTCTCACGGTTGGTCTCCTAATTTATCCCTACCTGTCGTCTAATTTATCTCCCCCCCTACCAACCCCTCCTATTCTTAACTGCTAACTCACTAGTTATATCTTAGTTTAATTAATTTAATGACCCAGCCCAATCTCCCCTTCTAATCAATTAATAAGAAATTTTTATAAATCTAATCAATTCCAGCACAAATAATAAATAAATAAATACTCCCTCCCACCATTCCCAGTTAATGTGCTAAAATTTTATAAATATAGATATATATAAATTAATATATAAATATATTATACATAATCAATCATTAATTAATTGACTAAAAATCAGATAAATTAATTAATAACAGTTTTAGTAAAATTCATTAGCGGTTAGCAGTCAGTTGGTTCCTAGTTTATAAGTCCAAATATGCTATAGATGGTGGTAGTATATATTGTCTATGGGGTGCAGATGATGAAGTCATAGGTTAATCTTAAGTGCTGATAAAGTGCAAGTGCCAGTGCAGTTGGTGTATAAACACATTCCTCTTTCCTTTTTTCCAGTCCCTTGTGGCTTGACACACTCCTGGGCTCCCCTGAGCCCCGTATAGGGCTTCTCTGTCGGGGAGTATCCAGGCCGTTGGGTCAGCCCCTCTAGGTAGCGTCCGTAGATGGAAAAGGTGGGGAGAAGTGAAGTGGAGGCAAGGGTAGAGGGGGCAGGGAGCACGGTGCACGATGTACAACGGTCGAGGGAGGAGGTGGAAAAAAGGGAGAAGTGAAGTGGAGGCAAGGGTAGAGGGGGCAGGGAGCACGGTGCACGATGTACAACGGTGGAGGGAGGAGGTGGAAAAAAGGGGGGCGGAGGGGGGGCGAGAAGGTGAGAGGGAGTGAGGGGTGGGGGTCCAAAGACACCCCTGAGGTAGTCTGTTGCCCACTCACTGTTCGCGCTGCTCCTCCACACAATGCCGCAGCCGCTTCCCAGCCTCTGCTTGCCACAACCTCCCGGCCGCTGCCCACAACTTGTCTTCGGCGTTCTCGCCGAGTTGTCTGGCTCCTGCCTCCGTGCCTTACAGCTCTGCACTTCCCGCAATCCTCTGCCTCTACGTCCTCATAACTCGCAACCCGACTCCCTCGGCTGTTCCTCCTGGCTCTCTTGCATGGCAGCTCGCGATCGCTCTCCTCTCCGCCTCAGCACCAGGCCCGATCTTGGCCTTTGTTTGCAGGTGAGTTCGGCGTTTATTCTGATGTTTACTCTTAGTTGTTATTGCTTGCTTACTGCTGCTGCTGCTGTATCCCTTAGATGTCTCAGTATAGATGTCTCGGTACAGTCATTGCAGTAGTAGTTGTTGTTAAGTTGAATTTAATAATTAGTAACAGCGGGAGCCCTAGCGTCTAGGCGTCTACCGCCGCCGCCATCTTTGTCTGATATGATCACCATCTTCAAGTACATATAGAGGATGATGCAGATTTGTTTTCTGTGTAGTATAGAACCAATGGGTTAAAATTAAAACAAAAGAGTTTCCAGTTCAACATTAGGAAGAACTTCCTGACAAAGTGGTTCCTAAGTGGAACAGTCTTCCTCAGGAGGTAGTGGGCTCTCCTTGGAGGTTTCCTTGGAGGTTTTTAAAAAGAGGCTAGATGGCCATCTGACAGCAATGTGGATCCTGTGAATTTAGGGGGGCATATTTATGAATTTCCTGGATTGTGCAGGGGGTTGGACTAGATGACCATGGAGGTCCCTTCCAACTCTATGAGTCTATGATTCTATGATCTTTTAAGCCCTGCTTCAGGTGCCCCTCATTTCTGAGATTAGGTAGGTAGCAACCCAGGAAAGGGGCTTCTTAGTTATGGCACCAAAACTTTGGAACTCTCTCCTGTCCCCTTTTGTTGCTGTCTTCCACCAGTGGGTGAAAACTTTTGTTTTTTCTGGCATTCTTTCAGTGATCCCTCTTTCCTGCCCTTTTTTTTTTAAAAAAAAAGTGTATGTATTTTGAATTTTATGTGTATTTTAACTTGGTTTTAATCATTTGAACAATATGTTTTAATTGGTTTTTAAGATGTGTTTTTATTATATATGCTTTTAATGTGTTAACCACCTTGATGGCCCTAATGAGGGCAGAAAGGTGGAGTATAAATTCTGTAATTAAATAACTCCAAACAAGACTAATGTATGGGAATGCTGCTATTGTCTCTTTACTTGCCTTTTGCTGCTATTGTAAATTATATTCAAGCCTCTGCTTAGGGTTGCCAATCCCCAGGTAGGGGCAGGGGATCTCCCAGTTTGGATGCCCTCTCCCCACTTCAGGGTCATCAGAAAGCAGTGGGGGGAGGGAAATGTCAGCTGGGCACTCTATTATTCCATGTGGTGACCAATTCCCATAGGGTATAATGGAGAATTGATCTGCGGGTATCTGGGGCTCTGGGGAAGCTGTTGTTTGAGTTAGAGGCACCAAATTTTCATCATAGCATCCAGTGCCTCTCCTCCAAATACCCTCCAAGTTTCAAAAGGATTCTAGGGGGTCAAATTCTATGAGCCCCCAAAGAAGGTGCCCCTATCCTTCATTATTTCCAATGGAGGGAAGGCATTTAAAAGGTGTGCATTTAAATATGATGGCCAGAACTCCCTTTGGAGTGTAGTTATGCTTGTCCCAGCCTTGCTCCTGACTCCACCCCCAAAGTCTCCTAGCTCCACCCCCAAAGTCCCCAGATATTTCTTGAATCGGACTTGGCAACCCTACCTCTGCTTGGAATTTTCCAGTGAGGATCCTACAAGTGATGTGGGACGATCCCTGATAATTTCATCTACTTTAGCAAAACCCCAGAAAATTACAGGCAGAAACAGACCTTCCATTAAAATCAACAGAAGCAAATAAAGAATCCAAGCAGGTGTAGTAACTAAAAATAACTGGAATTTATAAACTGAAAATGGGCCTAGTGTTGTTCCTGTACACATCCCTCTATTTCATCTAATCAAAACAGCTGCTCTGCAGAAGAAAGTAGCTTTCAGGAGGAAGCCTCAGCAGGTCCCATGTTATTCAATAGTGCTCACAGGAAAGAGCTCTCAGGATTGCAGCCTTCTTGAAACAGATCAACTAACTTCTATTGTCAAAGTAAGTGTAAGTGCCAGAAATTAGCCTTGCCTGGAGTGCCAGACAGTCTAGGGCCAGGCCTGATCTTGATAATGGATTATCTATGCACCTGTGGCTACACATGGCCTGAGGATTTATGGGGCTCCTGTAGGGGGACTTTTGGGGTTGGTAATGGAGGAGAAAAACAGACAAGTCCAACCATTGACAGCATAGACAGAAAAGCAACCCATGTGCTCTAAATTTAGTATTTTAAATTATGTATGACCTACCTATGATGATCCTGGGGCATACGTAATCCATGAAAACCAGTATATTGTGAGTGCACCACATCACACCTGCTATAATTCTGCTTTTTAACAAAAAAAAATGTTAAGCTTTCATCAATGTAATCATATAGGGTGCTTGATTTGGGGAAAACAGGAACTGTAAGGTTTTTGAAAATCAAACATATATGTGAAAATTGCATAATCCCAGCTTGACAGTTTTCAAAACCAAAAACATACCAATGAACTAAAGCCTGGTCCAGTCAAGCCATCAATGAAGGTGTAAAAACACTTCTCGTTCCCATATAAGCATGAGCATCTGTGTGGCTGCTTCATTCTTCCTAGTGCCTGCCTTCCACACAGGTATGTTCAGAGAAGAAACAGAAGTATTACTTTAGCTCACTGAATTTGTAATGCTGTAAGCAAAACTTCTCCAAGAATGGGGATGAGGTGCTGAGGAGAAGGACTGACTGCCACCAATTGATACTGTCCACAGCCAAATCATTCTGCCAGGTTTTTTTTTTTTCAGAGCCTGACCAGAGAGGAAGAAGTAGATGTAAATTAAATATGGGGAGACTGCTTCCCAACCAGAGTTATTGCTCTATAACTGTTACATTTGTCTTCCCGCGTAAACACCTGTCCTCCTGAGCTATGTGAATGGTTCTCCTGTACCTTCTTTCTTCTATTATTTTAAATTACTGCTGACTTATCATAATTTATATTTTCACTATCACACAGGTGTCAATCAATTTCACACTGATGGTACCATAACTGAAGAAGCATGTCACTTTTCAAATTCAAAAAATGGCTCAAATTTTCTATCACCAAAGATGCCGTCTACCAGCTTTTTTTTTTTTAATTTCCCAGGCTTAGTGTGTAATTCCCACACGCATCTATCATGGCCATGCCATTTGCATTGCAGCCCTTTTGCAATTAAATCAGAACTGTACGGTACTGGCATAGAGCATCTCCAGGTGATGCAGAACATGGATCATAAATCTCTATGCATAATTGCAAAGGTGAGAACAAGTAATAGGTCTGTCCTGAGCACATGATTCCAGATATGTGGCTTGTGAACCTCAAACCAGGTTAAATTCAGCCCAGGCTTCTGAGTCTGAACTGGTTCATACCCATCCTTTAAAAAGACTTCCATATATATATGAGAAGTGCTTTAGAAATCTCATTCCATGGGAAATGAGAAGATTTATGATGTACAAGACAGTCTGAACTATTAAATGATACAATCAAATCATGTTGTTGTACACTACAATATCTCCTATCTTGACAAATTTTTTTTGGGGGGGAGAGGGGTGGAATTACACATTGATTTTGTATTTAATCTTGTATATTTAGTCAAATAGATACCCAGCCAACAACAGCCCCATTCACGTTACAGTGAAGGCATGTACATCTTTACAGACATTTGTTCATAAGACACAGCTAATGTGTATTCGCTTTTCAAATGGAACTGGGACCCAGTACCTGATAACACATGCAGTTTCAGCCACAAGTTCAGCTCTACATGCATTGAATGCAATGTGAGGATTACTCAAAACATATATAAAGTAAAATCAAGTGTAGTCATGGATTGTACATTTGTTCACTGTAACTTACAAGCAGACCTAAATGCATCAGACAAAGTGGGACTCAGGCAACATGATCCACAAAATGGAAAGCTAGAGTAGCTGCTTTTAAACCAGTTCAATTTATTTACTTCTGTGAGTCCAATATTACCTTAAATCCAAGCATTTGTCTTATCTGCATTGTGGTCTGAAATTAGAATGAATGGAGGCAATTGCATTTGGCATTAGATGAACTATATTTTCATTTTCCCTACTTCCACAAGGTGGCATCAATGATCTGTAATAAAAAGATTAGTACAAGCCTTGTACTACATATGATCCCAAAACCTGTGTTATCTTTTTACCCATCAGTAAAGGTCATAGCCTCCACTGAAAAGCAGGTAATAATTATGTTGAGAAATCAAAAATCCTCTAACAATAAAAAACTATTCTGATTTTTTAAAAGCATAACACCATCATCATCTTCAATCCACATGTTTTGTTCACATTCTGTGAACAATCAATGACAGGTAACTGACTAGATATAGCATTATTGGCCATGGTGCTACACTTGGTAAGCACAGAAAACATAACCCAGCAAAGGTATGCCACATGATGAAGTGGCTTCTGCTAGTAACCTCTTCTATATGGTCCACGCACAAACAGGCAAAAACAAAACAATGTGCTTGTGATGACCCATGTAGAACTTGATCTGCACAGGCATCTTTTAACAGGTGGTCAGCATGATCAGTTTTGAATGTGAGAATCACCTGGCCTGGGGGTGAAGACTGAACTCTGCTCATTTGTTCCCCATTTCCTCCAAACAAGACAAACAATAGGATAAAAACTGACCGCAATAAAGGTCTGTTTAGTGGCTGCTTCTTCTGAGATTCTTGTGTGTTTGGACTTGAGCCCTTTTAGAACTCCTGCTTTTCTTCCCAGTAGGAACCCAAAATAGCTTACAATAGCAGAATCCCCTTGTCCATTTTATCCTCCCAATCTCTCTGTTAGGTAAATTAGGCTAAGAGAGATTGGCTGGTCCAAGGTCACCAATGGAAGCTTCCATGGCAAAGGGGGGGAATAGAATCTATGTTAAAGTGTTACATTTTTCTTACCTCAATATTTCTTTTAGCCTTATTATTTTTAGTTGCACTTCTAACACTGCCATCCTGAGCAGAGTTACATCACTGAAGTCAATGGGCTAACAACTTCCATAAGCAAAACAACTAACTCCATACGTCAAACACTCAGTGCCTATTCTTATTAAACTGAATGCTCCTTAGACTGTGAAGGGCTAATTTATCACATTGCAAAGTCTTACACAATATTCTGCAAAGCAGTCCGAAATATTATCAAAACACGTTGTTTAAGAACACAAAGCCTAGATTTTTAAAAGCTCAACAATAACTTTCAGCGCTGCCCCTCTTTCACTTTCTGCCCACATGGGATTTCAAAACAGTCCAAGCATTCAAGATTTCTTTCTAAACCATGATAATATCATTCTTCAACATCCAGCTGTAGATTATGAACATGAGTGCCATCACGTCACAAGTGCCTTATGGCAACCCCAGCAAGAGACTTTCAAGGCAAGCACAAAGTGGAGGTGATCTGATGTTGCCATCCTCTGCAGTCTTCCTTGGTGACCTCTCATCAACATACTGACCCTGCCTAGCTTCCAAAATCTGATGAGATTGAACTACGCATGCCACCTTCCTCTTAGATAAGAATTACTGCCATGTTTAACTATGCATCTCCTTTGCCTTCTCTCGGCAGCCTTCTAAAACAGAATTGTTAGGTATAAGTCTTCTGCACAAATAGCTCTTAGATATTAGAATGAAACTCTTGATCATTTTATTTGAAAGTGAAAAGCTATAATACTTTGAACCAGCTGTTTTTAAAAAGAGTATCTTGGATCTTTGAAAGACAATGCATTTCAATGGCACTTAAACTGCACCAGTCACTACCATCTCTTACCATTTTATTTTTGTTGCATCCAGCCTGATGAAGAGTTCTCATTAACTCAAAAACTTGAACACTGGTTTGTGGGTGTGTGATCCTAACAAAAGTTATTTTAAAGATAAGTACCCTGTGAGGCTGGGGTAACAGGATAAGTCCAAAACCAGCTACAAAAATTGGGGACTGAGGGGTAACTCTTTGTTCCTTTTTGCCTAGAATGAGGAAAGGAAGGGGTGTTGGCAACAGAATGTGAGGATATTAAAAATTTGGTCTTTCATAAATGAGCAAGTCTGAATGGTAATCCTTTGTCTGTATCAGGGGTCCCCAACCTTTTTGAGCCTGTGGGCACATCTGGAATTTCAATATTTATATACCTTATGTCATTTTTGTGCAAGATGAAGAACCATAAAATCAGTTACTTTAAGCACTTCTTTGCTTTGTGGCAGATGCTCCTACTGTATATCTCTGATCACATTTAAATTGCTATGTTTTTTGGTGGGAAGAGGTTTCATATGAAGTGGAATCAAATCACTCAAGAGTGCTTTGTTTCTAATCTGGAGCATCTCAGGGGAAGTACTGACTGTTGTGACCAAACAAAATCTTGTTTCTCAGATCTCCCTCTGAATTTGTGGAAGTCATAAACCTGCACATTGTTCTTATAGACAAAGAAATGTCACAGTGAGTGCTTATGCGATCCAAGTTTTGTGGATCACATACATGCATTCTATTGTACAGGCTTAACAAGGTCAACACTAAATTAATTTGGGAGTCTCCAAGAATGACATTTGAGAGATATTACAAGAGATGAGATTAATGTAGCTTCCATGAACTGCAAGATTCTCCTTTTGTGTTTCTCTCAATGATCTCCTTATATAATCAGCTGCTTAATACACTGAAAAAGAAGAAAGCACATGTCCCCTTGCTGATTGATTGTTTTGCTATGTAAAAATTATATATCTCACTGATATTAAGAACTAGCAAACTGAATTTAATGTGCTTGTGGTATGTGTGTAACAGTAAAGCTCCTTTAGGATTCAAAGTTCCTGAAGGGATTGCAGTTGAGCTGGGCTTTTTCTGTAGCAAAAGCCCAGCAGGAACTCAATTGCATGTTAGGCCACAACCGCAATGTCACAATTGTTTCACCCAGGGCTTTTTTTGTAGAAAAAGTCCAGCAGGAACTCATTTGCATATTAAGTCACACCCCTTGATGCCAGGCCAGCCAAAACTGTGTTCCTGTGCTTTCCTGCTTAAAAAAAAAAAGCCCTGCAGCTGAATTTGGTGAGTACTTAGACTTCTACAGTCCTGAAAGAGAAAATTCTGCCAGGATGAGGATGGCCAACTCACTGCTGATTTTGTCCCTCTTGCCACTGCCTGCTTTCAGTCCTGTTTCCATGAACCAAAGGCTAACACCACCAGAATCCATCTTGTTTTCCTGACTCCATATCCAACAGCTGCTTCAACTTCTGCATAAGGCAATCAAGCATATCTTAGGCGTGGATCCTGCCAGACCACTCAAGCCTTTGTCCAACAGAACTCAGGACAAAGACTGGTGCCAGGAAGGAGACTAAAGAAGAGGAAGACCTTCTTCAGCCAGAGCCAAGTTCCTTTGTGTAAACCGGGTGTTACCTAGGCAATGATTTGGCTCTCTATTGTCACCCTTTTAGATAAGTTTAATAGTCTTAAGCATCTCCCCACCCAGTAATCTTCCCCATTCTTCTCCCCAACTGTCATTTTGGAGCCTCACCCTAGTCCATTGCAACCTGAAAGTTTAACCAGGTATCCATGGACCATGCTTGTTCATTGGTCAGTCATGGCCACCCAATTAGGTGCCACCAATTAACTTGCTATTGGCTACTGCAGAAGTCCAGCCCTTATGGTCACTGCAGAGCCTCCCCTTTCCTAGGTCATGTACTAGCTGACCACCTGCCATCCACCCCTGTACCTCCCATCCCCTAAGGGCTCAAGATAGTCTATATAACCTGTAACACAGCTCCCCACATGTGTGCTTCTATCAGTATCCCAACTTCCACTGCATAGATCCATCCTCAATTCCTGATTAGTTTTGGGTCCCTTCTCCCACTTCCTCGCTTGTCACCATTGGAGCCTTCCTTGAAGACTACGATAGGTAAAGATCACCCTGTTTGTCTACCCATGTGTTCCCCTATCTATCTATCTATGGGTGTTTTCGCACTGACCTTAATCAGCAGCGACGCCCCTCTTCACCGCGCAGGATCTGCGCAGATTTCGCACCAATTGCCGTGGAGCACCCGGAAGAGCCGCAAAGTCCCGCGGCTTTTGAGGCGCAAACGGAAACTGGTTTTTGGCGGTTTCCATTTGTGCCGCAAAAGCCGCGGGACTTTGCGGCTCTTCCGGGTGCTCTGTGGCAATTGGTGCGAAATCCGCGCAGATCCTGCGCGGTGAAGAGGGGCATCGCTGCCGATTAAGGTCAGTGCAAAAACGCCCTATGTTTCCTAGGACTGAATGTGTGATTTTATGATTATTTTATCTTGTATGGAAGCCTATATTTTTCCTAATAAATTTTAACTGATTTTACTTAATTAGAGTCCCTATATTTGTAAGCATTACTTTCTGGACAGTTAATCTTGTATACATAGGTAAAAGATCCCTAGTGAGCCAGGTGCCCACCTGACTATTCCCCAACCTCATTTTGAGGGCATTTTGGCTTACAGTCCCACCAGTCCAAATATCTATTAATCTCCATTGTACCACTGTTCTCTCCTCAAGGCTTACTCTTTTTCTTCTCTTTTCTTTTCTTACTTTTTAAATTCTCCAATAATGTTTTGCCTGCTTCATGCTATACCTTAAAATCTCTGATTTCCTCTTTATCTTCTCCTTAAATCCATGTCATTAAGCAGTGTGACCTTTTGTTTGTGTGTTCCAGCAACTGAGCAACTGACCTTTAGTGGGAAGCATTATGCCAATCAAATCTCACACCTGGAGATCTGGACTGATTTATACTTTTAAAAAGTGCAGAGTCTACAACATGGTTTTAACCAGTGAGTTCAGTAAGGCATGAAAACAAAGGTGAACTGAAAGCACAGTCTAATATGTAGGACTGGATCCTCTTAATGGGATTTCTTGTGTTTTTTCACCAATTACATTCCTTGACATGCTCCAGAGGGTTTTTAGAGGCATATTGTTGGGTGAGTTGAAGACTACAGTTGGAGGAATCAGATTCAGAATCATGCATGAAAGTAGGAAAGCAGCACTCTGAGTCTTCACCATAAATTTTAACACCAAATCAAGGATATATTTTCTGAAAAGTCTTTTTACTCACAGGTAACATATTTTTAGGCTTTTGAAAAATCTATGTTATTGAAAGTTATATATTTCCCTGGCTTCTCAGTAAGCAAATTATACCATTCAGTCAGTTTCGCCTATAGTTATATATTTCGCCTAAAGTTATATATTTTCCTGGCTTCTCAGTAAGCAAATTATACCATTCAGTCAGTATTAAGTAAATCCCCACTTGTATTACAACTAAATGTTCTAGGTATTATAATAATGACATCCTCCTTTCTTATTATGACATAACCATGTCATATTACATTTATAACTCAAGAATGATAGAGCAATATGCACAAACCAGAGCAATGATGTCACATAACCTGCATTCATTAAACTGCATACATTTTTCAGCTGACAGGGTAGAATCGTCTTCATCGTTGTATGCAAAATTTAAGAGCCCTTCCTCTTCTAGTGTTCTGGTAGCAATACTGTGGGAAATGCATCAGCTGTAAGTTAAAAGCAAGTTTAAATGAAATATTTTATCATCAGTACATGAGTTACAAGGCTAGGACTCAGACAGTAGCTGATTTTATAGGGCTATAGAATATGAAAAAATGTTCAGCAGTGCTTATAAAAAAAGACTTGCATCACACAAAAACCTGGTATTCAACTAAAAATTATGATTAGCTATTAGTCTCTCTCTCACACACACACACACACACACGTATGTGCATATGAAATAAAACATAAAACCAGTTCAGTTTCATACCTGATGTAAATGGGATGGTACCTACAACCAATTAGCATCCCTAGGTCTGTGCTACTGGATCCTGGCAACCAAAGGATGCTGTTTCTGGCTACTGCTCTAAAATAATCTGGAAGTGACTGTGAGTGGTAGTAGCTCTATGAGCATCCACCCTTTGCAAGATGGAGAGTTAATCCTGTTCCCTTTATATAAAGTGGAAAGGCTTTCGACAAGGTACCTCACAAAAGGCTCCTGAGTTAAGTTAGTAGTCATGGAATGAGAGGACAGATTCCCTTATGGATTAAAAATTGGATAAATGGCCAAAAACAAAGAGTATGAATAGATGGACAGCTCTCCCAATGGAGGGAAGTAAGCAGTGGGATCCCATAAGGATTGGTATTGGGGCCAATACTATTTAATTTATTCCTAAATGAATCTGGAACTAGAGGTGAGTAGAGTAGTGACCAGATTTGCAGATGACACAAAATTATTCAGGGTGGTGGAAAAACAAGGCTGACTGTGAAGAGCTCCAAGTGGATCTCCATAAACTGGGTGAGTGTAGAAAAGAAAGGACTACGGGGACAAGGAGAGAGGTTTATAAAATTATGCATGGGGTAGAGAGAGTTGACAAAGATAAATTCTTCTATCTCTACTCAAATACTAGAATTTAAGGGCATCCAATGAAGTTGATGGACAGTAGATTCAGGATGGACAAAAGGAAATACTTCTTTACACAGAGAGTGATTAAAATGTGGGATTCACTGCCAGAAGATGTAGTGTTGGCCACAGGAATAAACTGCATTAAAAGAGCCTTATGTAGATCCATGAACGATAGGTCTATCAGTGGCTACTAGCCCTAGTGACAGAATGGAATCTCCACATTCAGAGGCACTAAACCTCTGAATCCCAGACCCAGAGCCAGGAGGCAACATCAGAGGAATGTCTTGGCCTCTATGCCCTGTTGTTGGCCCTCCACAGGAGTTGGTTGGCCGCTTTGTGAGACAGGATGCTGGACCACTGGTCTAATCCAGCAGTGCTCTTCTTGTGTTCTTATGGATGGGCATGAGGGAGCTCACCCTCTGTCCTTACAAAGGACTCATGGATTCCCTTACTAACTTTAAGAAATCCATAGACCCCCAATTGCAAAACATTGGTTTAGAACCCTAGTATGTTTTCAGTGATTACTTTGAGGAAAACAATTTTTATACAACATAAGAAGGGATTTCCTCTTTTGGAAGAACTGGAATACCAGATTTTATGCTGTTGATTTTACAGTTTTAAATGAATTTTTGTTGTATCTATTGTTTTTGTTGTATTTTACTGCATTGTAAACCTTTTTGCAAACTTTCTAACTGAAAGGTGATATGTAAATTACTGCCTCACAGTGTAATCTTATGCAGAATTACTCAAGTCTAAACCCTGCCGGAATTACTCAAGTCTTGCACCTGCTGGAATGGCCTTGGGTCAGCCATAGCTCTGGCAGAGGTTGTCCTTGAAAGGCAGCTGCTGTGAGAGCACTCTCAGCTCCACCCACCTCACAGGGTGTCTGTTGTGGGGGAGGAAGATAAAGGAGATTGTGAGCCACTCTGAGACTCTGAAATTCAAAGTGGAGGGCGGGATATAAATTCAATATCTTCTTCTTCTTCTTTTCAGTGGACTCAGACTAAGTAACTCTGCCTAGGATGGCACTATATCTATATGGAGAAATGCCCCTCCTCCCAAACAAACAACCAAACTGCTCGTTGTACTTCCCTGAATTCAACAAGAAGTTCAATAGCAGTAGTATGGATGCTGATTTTGACAGGGGAAACTTCAGCTGCAATTTTCTTTACATGTCATATAATTTGTCTCTAAGCCTGCTGGGCAGGTGTCATTTCATCTGTGCTTGTGTGGGAAGGGAATTTGGGCAGGTTGAAAAAAGCATGACAAATTCCATGTTATTGGCTACACAAAGGAGGTGTTCTGATTTTACTTATCCAGCTGATGAGTTGGCTGCCACGTTCAGAGTGGGGCTCATCTAACATGTCCTCGAGAGTCTTCTCTGAGTGCCTAACTGACTGTCTCTGCTTCTCCAGATCACTCACCTCAGCCTCAAGGGTACGAACTCATTTCCTGAGGACCAGGAGCTCCTTGCATCGAGCACACACCCAAGACTTCTGTTCTGTGGGTCCATAGAGCCAAGTAGGAAATTTTTCCACAACAAAGAATCTTAAATCATTAGGGTCATGTTTCAGTGTTCAAAAATGATCTGTTAGCGGAGCCTCAGGAACAAAATTTTTTTACGTGAGATTTATGTTCTAAGACGTGGGTGTGCACCACGCGTCTTGTACTGCCTCAATATATTTGTGAACAAGCACATAAAATAATATAGATGCAGCTCTTTGTTGCACACGTTGTAGTGTTCTTTAATTTTATTTTGAAACCTGTTGTGGGATGTAGGAACTCCCTGAGTTCCAGAGATAAAGGGCAAGCGGCACACGTCCCTCATCTATGGTGCCCCCCCCGTGTAAGTTACGGATGGTGTCTTTTTGAAGTCAGACCACACCAGAATGTCCAACAAATTCCTAGTTCTGCGATACCCCATTTTAGGAAAATTGCTGCATCTGGGCAGAACTTTTACTAAAAACCAGAATTTCTTAAGAAGGTTTTGGATAGGGTAAGAGAGAAGAGAAAATTGAAAAGCACAGGTTAATCTGTTCTCTATATGTTCCAGGAGACAATGTGGATATTCCTTGTGGCTTCCCTAGCTGGTAGTCAATCGATAATGGATATCCTTTCTAGCATCCTGGCGTCATCAGTGAAAATACAGCCGTTATGTTGGGGCTGTTCCCTATATTCAAACTCCCAGTTTCACTCTGAGTACGTTTGGTCAACATTGTATCATGTAGCATACTATTAACATTTTTGCAAGCCTTAACCAAAGTATGTTCCAAATAGCCTCTTAATTTAAATTGTTTACAAATTCTACTTTTTTCAACTTCATAATCTCTCATCTGAGTAGAATTATGTTTAGCTTTTATTAGCTGTGAAAGAGGTAAGCTATTTTTTAAATGGCTAGGATGACACAAATCAAATTTTAAAGGGACATTCTTATTGGTTGGTTTACGATAGTGCTTGACTGCCAAGGTATTATCATCACATTTTTACGTGGATGTCTTTGGCTGTATACCTGTATACCACCTGGAGGTTGGCAGCCCTAGCCTAAATGCACATCACTAACCTGTTACATTTCCACTGGGTGGAATGATTGATCAGGTGATACTAGGCACAGCTGATTTCTGGCACTGGGCTAGGAGGCACCACAGAGGAGAGTACTTGGTGAAGCAGGAGCAGCATGGAGTTAGAATGTGGAATGTACTGACATTTGAGCAGCTCTTCTGGTCTATCAAACATGCTATCATGGAGTACATTGAGTTCCAGTGGGTGGGTAGGTCCTGGATGAGCCAGTGTTCATATTCATCCCCTTCCCCCAGTCTATCAAACAACAGATGCTCAGATGCGATGCTGCATGAGAAGTGGCGAGTCAGGTGCGTGTAGGTCTTGAGCAGTGACCACAGCTCAAGGGTGGCAGCATCCCAGGTGGGCATCGCAGTGCTCCCCAGCCCCAGAGCATCCTTTACCACTAGATGAAGCATGTGCATCAAGCAAATTATACTCTTGAGGCATGCAGCCTTCACCACTGTCAGCATGTTGGCACTGGCATCCATGACCATGCAGCCATGGATGATGTTGCTGCTGCCCACCCACTCCCTCAGGCTACTCTGTTTTGTGGCAGTGATGTTTGCTGCTCTGTGATCTGCATACATGACCTGTGCATGGAACAGAACCACTTTGAAGTCAGGTGGCAGGACTGCCCACTCCTGGAGCCTGGGCTCGAGAGTCCACGCAGTGAGACCCCCTGGTTGCCACCAATGGGTTGTGAGGAAGAGGAAGCTGTGCTGCTGGCTGCTTCAGAGGTCCAGATGGTTCAGTCTCAGGGCTTTTTTTTGTGTAAATAAAACAACCTGCTAAGAGACACCATACATTTTAAATAACAAAACAATGTAATGTGAAGGTCAGTTGTGTTCTGACCAGGCTTGCACACAAAAACATGCTTCAAAAGGATATTCCCACAAGTCAGTTCAAAAACTTTCCAATCACAAAGGAATATCCATATTCCAGTATGTAGTTCACAGAGCTAAAGGAAGCCCTTCCAAAGACGTCTGTTCTAGATATCAAGTTGTTTCATCCGTCTTTCTTCAGTTTGGAGGCTTATTTTTCACTGGAACCCAATCTCTTACAATACATTCATAGAAGACCAACAAGATTCAAGAAATATCTAATAGATTTCCAGGTTCCTATTAGATATTTTTTGAACCTTGTTGGTTGCCACCCAGAGTGTGGGGAGCCTTTCTTGGAAGGGTCTCCTGCTCCCCCTCCATTTGTCCCTGCTGAGTGGGGATGGGCCTCTTCCTCCTCCCATTGCCCACAATTCCTTCCTTCAGCAGCAACAACATGGGGTGAACCCTTTGGAGGTGCCTGTGGAGAATGGAGGAAGACACATATTGCAGACATGGGTATGGCACACCTGGCACTCTGCCACATGGGGGTCATTGGAGAAGGTGAAGAAATTTCCACTGGGTGGAATGATTGATCAGGTGATACTAGGCACAGCTGGCACTGGGCTAGGAGGCACCACAGAGGAGAGTACTCGGTGAAGCAGGAGCAGCATGGAGTTAGAATGTGGAATGTACTGGCATTTGAGCATTGCTAAAAAAAAATTCTGTTTCCTCTTGGGAGAGCCCCAAGGACAGAGCAGGGAAAGAATGCTCTGAGATCCCTGGTGATGCCCTGCCAGGGTGGGACTCCAGGGGGGGTGGCTGACTGGGTTTGTTGCCTGGGAACATGGGCTTTGGGTACGCAAGGGGGAGGGGTTCTTCCACCCATGATGAGCACCACTTCCACCCACTTTCACCCTCATAGTGTTAACAAGCAGAAAAGATGGAGGGTATATAAATGTGGGTCCTCTGGGCAGGCACCCAGTAGCTAAGTGCCCAAAGTTCATCACAAACTTTAGTTCATGAGCCAGTTTGTGCCCATCCTTATATAAGCTATCCTCTCCTCTACCACCACCACCACCACCACCACCACCCCATTTTTTTTTGCTAGTTTTAGGTTCTTCCTACTTTTATGACAAACCCCCCAAATATATAAAAATGCAAAAGTCTGAAAGTCGTTCATTGACAGCTAGGAATGAAAACAGATCAGAGCTCTTGTTGAATATGCATGCTAATAAATCTGAAAAGCTTAAAAGCTGGAACAGTATCCATCCTGGGATTCAGCTCAGCATTTATTGAGAAATGAAACAACCTATCATTGTGTTAAATAAATATCCATTGTTAATGTTAATGATAAATCTAAATTAGCTTTGCTCTAGCTAACAAAAGTCATTTGGGAATGGAAACAGCAACAGCATTATTGGAAGGGGGAAAATTACCTTTTCAAGTAAGCCATCACAGAATTAATTAGTTGATTTTAAAAAAAACTGGATAAAGAGGATACTGGCTGAAGCTAGACCTTGCTTTTTTACGTAAATAGAAGTGTCTGTCATCTGGTTTACAAACTGAATGACTGAATTAACTGAAGACACACCAATAAACAAAGAAATCTTCACACACACACACCCAAACCTCTAATGTACTGCTAATGTACTCTGTCTGCTGTGTTCAAACACTGATAATTACTCTGCTAATCAAAGTGCCTTTAAATTTGCTAAGAAGTGCTCTGTATATTTTGTGTACGCTTTTCATCATTTTGTCAGGAAAAGTTATTATACCAAACCTATCCTACTTTGAAAACCCTCCAAAATCTCACTTCTGTCTTTTTAAAAATTAGAAAATCTCTGTAATAATATTGTCCTCAAGTCTATGTTCTATTAGCCTTCTCTTCCCCCCTCCGCAACTCAGACTAATTATAGATGCATAAACCATAACGTGGGCTTTCTCACATGGCAACACTTACTATGGAGGCCCCAGTGTCAGCTGTTGTTAGAGCACAATGGCTATACGGCTTCCAGATGACAACTTTATCCAACATTTTCCATGTCCCAGTACCTATAGCAGCCACCCCTCCATACTATGGAGGGGAGTTCCCATAGGCATTTTTGTTTGTTTGTTTTGTAACTATAGTGGACATACTGACCACTATGTCTGTGTGCCAATTACAGAATTTTTTAAAAAAACTCAAAAAGCTGCCTAGTGACCTGTATGGAGAATGGTTGCCACAAAAACTGGAGCAAGAAAACAGTTGCTGCAGAGGTGGGACCAGAGAAATACAGGTCTTCCATCCACAGCCTGGCTTTGTAACATTTTTCCAAAAAAAAAAAAATACTGCAACATATTGAAAGCTCATTGAAAAGTCAAGCCAACCTTGGGTGGTGCACAGAAGCACCACAAGCTATGGGAAAGCAAGAATAAAACCCGTTTCTCAATACCGATGAGCCCATGGCAAACCATCCACATAGAAATGGCCTGTGGATGTTACAAAGTAAGCATATCTTCTTAGATATGGTAGTGCTGATAATTTAAAAAGTTGTGAGTCCTGCTTGCTGGGAGATGCAGTGTAAGATGGCATCAAGTGGACAGGAAAGAGTACTACTGCCTGGATTTAGACATAAGGTCAGAGTTAGCAATCCAACAGCAGAAGGCTGAGGGAGATGCAGATCCTTGCTATGTTGACCCCTTGCCAGTTGCTAATTCTTGTTGTCAGAGGACCATATGAAATAAAGATGGTGGACACAACTACAAAATGTCTACCACATGAAACAAAGCTAACCAGAAAATGTCTGGGAATGAGGTCACTCATTCTAGCAGTAACTCTTCAGGCAAATATTCAGTCACATCTCCTAACAACCTCAGACCAGGAACCCTATGTTCAGATTACAAACAGAATCTCTCCCAGGTCCCTCATTGGTGTGTTCCTTTATTCCTACAATGGCTGCTTACAATGCTTTCCCTGCTTTTCCAACTATACCGCCATGCCTTCTCTCATCCATGTGTGCCTGTTCCTGCTGCTGCCCTCCTGCAGGTGAGTCCCATGTTTGGGCAAGTTCTGTGTATGCTTTCCCCAGGCTGGGTCTTATGCTCCCAGCCCTTCTGCCCCTGGTATGCGCTGATCCTCCAGAGGTTTTCCTCCAAGTCCATTTGGCTGCCTCTGTACCTGGTCCTTGAATGACTTCCAGAGATTAACCTTCTGCAGCTCTGTCCTTGCCATAGTCTTCTTGGGGTATACCAGCCATCCCCAGTCTTCTATCTGATTCCATTCTGTCTGCCTAGGCCTCCAGCATCCACTCTCCTAACACCATCTCCCCAGCTCCATCCCACACTTTCCTGTGCTTTCTGGCCCTGCTACCAATCTTCATTTCACCTTTGGAAGTCTCTCATGGCTGCTGTAGCTCCTAACCTTCCCTCACTGCCTTGCCTACATCTTTTAAAGCAGACAGGCCTCATATCCCTCTGGCCTATCCATTTTCACTTTTGGCCAGGCCAACAGAAATGTCCAACCTCAGACGCCACAGAGCTGCCCAGATAGCCACACTCTGTTGAAAAGAATGTATTTTAAAACTAACATGTTCAAAAATATTTTCTTGCATGCCAATAGCTGACCTTCAATCATGCAGTGAAGGTTCTTGTACTGTGGCAGCAGCTGCTGTTGAAGCAATTTTTAAAAAATCTGAACAGCTGATTGAATCTTCAATGGCCAATCAGAAAATCTGCTGGGCAAAATCCTCACCTGGCCCTGCCTACTTTCTAAAAATGCTTGTCAGGGAACAAGAAAGGTACCAGAAGGTGATGTGGTGCTTCACATTACCAGCTCCCTAATATTTTAATTGGAGATACAAGAGACTGAAACTGGGGCTTTCAGAACACAAACCAGATGTTCTACCAATAAGCCACAGCTGAGCCCCACCTCAACACCAACTGAGATGCTGGAAGATCCATCTGTGGATTTCTAGCGCCTTTAAAAAAACAACTGTTAAACATCTCACGATAGCATAGGAAAAGTCGCCATCTCACTAGGTCTTTTTCTTTTCCATGCAGTTGCTCAGATAACATCAAGGCTGAGAGAATATTTGCAAGAAAGATCAGTCTTTGAAAAGAAAGAGAGTTTAATCCTTTCATCAGCCACTGATTCTGCCTGCAGATGCCCCTCTGAAGTTGCTTTCCTTTAACCAGGTTCACTTTTACAGCTGAAGCACGGATGGGAAGAAATTGTAGTATTTCTAGTATTTGCCCCAACCTAGATGGCTCAGGCTAGCCCGGTCTCATCACATCTCAGAAGCAATATTCCCTCTAAGCTGCAGAATCTTGTGAGCAAAAATTCTACTTTGTGAGCTACTGGCATTAACGGTGTGAGCTACTGCATAAATTAGTTTGCTTCGGGGCCATTTTTCCTGAGCTAAGACAAAAATGTGTGAGCTGAAGGCTAAAAAACTATGAGATAGCTCACACTAACTCAGTTTAGAGAGAACACTGCTCAGAAGCTAAACAGGGTCAGTACTTGAACAGGAGATCAAAATTGCTATGCAGAGGCAGGCAATGGCAGACCAGCTCTGAATGTCTCTTGCCTTGAAAACTCTTACACGGTTGGCACAAGTTGCCTTTGACTTGGTGACACTTTCCTTCCATTCCATAGTATTTGTAGAAGAGAAGCAGTGGTTGGAAAAGGATTAATCATCTCTTTCTTGTGACCAGTTCTTATGTGCAAATGCCTAGCCATAGCTTTGGAAGGGAAATGTTACTTTGGGAACTCCATGTTTCTCTTGTGAGATGTAGTTTTGTCCTTCATCATTTTCATGTTAAAACACTCCCCTGTATAATTCCTTAAACTTCCCCTCAAATGTCAATGTTCGTTTAGGTTAGGGTTCAGAATCAGCTTTTACTCAGAGCACATTTAGACCTTGCAAGCATGCTGCCAGCCACTTGTGCAGGTCCTTCCACATGTTACACTGTTTTGGGGTCCACCACATACTCTGTCAAATTAGACATGCGCTAGGAACTTGGAACTGAATCCTCAGACATGTGTGTGCTAATTTGGTGCGGGACCACAGCAGGCCCTTCCACATGTTATTCTGTTTCCCCCACATCCCCTGTCAAACTAGACACACACTAGGAGCTTGCAGCTCAATTCTCAGGCATGTGTGACCTAATCTGGTTCAGGACTGCAGCATGTATTTTAAGTAGAACCCTATTGTGTAATTTCTATACAGCCTATTGTGGCATGTTAATACTTTTGCTATGTTTCTGATTCTTTCTGGTGGTTCCAGACTTCTAATATCAAATACCCTATGGGATGTTCCATTTTGTTGATTGTACTGAATCACTATTTGTAATCCACCTTGAGCCCTTGTGAGAAAGGTGGACTATAAATGACATGTAATTAAATTTTAATATATATAACACTGCTTCTGTTAAGGGTTTTCCCTCTTAATGTACAAACATGGACGCCTTCATTTAAAAAATGTTTAACTGATTACATAACCCCATGGAGCTTTTTTTTTGTAGCAGGAACTCCTTTGCATATTAGGTCACACATCCCTGATGTAGCCAATCTTCCAAGAGCTTACAGGACTCTTAGTACAGGGCCTACTGGAAGCTCCAGGAGGATTGGCTACAACAGGGTTGTGTGGCCTAATATGCAAAGGAGTTCCTGCTACAAAAAGAGCCCTGCATTACCCTTCTCTGGAAATTTCATACTACTGGCAATACCCTTAGATAATTTAACTTCAGAAATAGATTGTTCACTAGTTAATTCTTATAAGCATGTCTTGCCAAAAATGTCCTGTTAATTTATCACTGACATGCTTTCTCACACAAAATGAACAAGCTCCCACTGGAGATCCGGGCCCTGCAGAATCTGTTGCAATTCCATAGGACCTGTAAAACTGAGCAGTTCCACCAGGCCTTTAGTTGAGGTGATGGGCATTACCAACCATCAGTATAACCTCCCTGCCACATGCTGGCCCAATCAGGACTGTTTGATCATTATCATCTATTTATCTATTTATTGTTCAGCCAGGGACCAGGTTTTTTGAAATGGACACCATCTGAAACTGTAATTATTGACCTTTGATTAAATTTTAATTGTGACCTGATTTGCTTGATTTTATGTTTTTTTTGTTTTATCTCTCATTTTTCTCTCTAATTTAACCCACCCTGAGCCCATTTGGGTGGGATAGAAATGTAAAAAATAAATATAAATAAATAAATGGTCAATGCTTCAAATAAGACTTCAAAGCACCTAAAGTAAGACTTGGGGTCTGAGGTCACAGTCATTAGTACATACAGTGTTATGACAGCTGCTATTTTTGACAAAGACAGAAATAATTTATACTTGTTGCCATGGAAATGACTGTCCATGGTCACATTGGAACTGAGTGAGTTTCTTTTTCCACAGATTTGTAAACTCATTGTAAAATGAGATGTTGGGGGTGGATGCATCATAATAAATCAACAATCATAATTTATTTAGGAAAAAATACCCTCATGTTTGGGGGGCTGCTTATTTTAAAGAACAAAAATGCATAATATTTACATTGTCATCCATCTATATTCTGAAATAACTTTTACATGCTGGATGGATGATCCACAGCCTACTGTGCATGTAAATAAAAGGTATTTCACTCAAACATAACAGGGGAATCTTGTTACTATTGGGAGTGCAACCCTTGTCATGAATTTCCAGTCATGGCACTCTACAGCAATATCCTTGATATAGCAAGATTCAGGTTGTGGTGGTGACCTAGAATACTTTTCACCAACTTCATCTGAAGAACCAAGGGCACATCAGTTGACACATAGTTGATGTGAAAATTGCATACAAATTGCATACTACCGCCTAGTTTCGAATTTACCATTTCTGGGTAAGGTAGTTAAGAAAGTGATGGCAGACATGGGACTGTCCTAGTCGCTCTCATCTGGTTTGCAGGCCCTCCCCCCACTTCAGGGTCATTAGAAAGTGGGAGGGAGGGAAATGTCTGCTGGCAATCTATTATTCCCAGTGGAAACTGATTCTCATAGGGTATAATGGTGAATTGATCTGCAGGTGTCTGGGGACTGGGGAGGGGCTGTTTTTTGAGGTAGAGGCACCATATTTCCAGCATAGCATCCAGTGCTTCTCTTCAAAACACCCTCTAAGTTTCAAAAAGATTGGACCATGGGGTCCAATTCTATGAGCCCCCAAAGAAGGGGGAAGACATTTAAAAGGTGTGCGGTCCCTTTAAATGTGATGGCCAGAACTCCCTTTGGAGTTCAATTATACTTGTCACAACCTTGCTACTGGCTCCACCCCCAATGTCTTCTGGTTCCACCCCCAAAGTCCCCAGATATTTCTTGAATTGGACTTGGCAACCCTAGCAAAGGAACACAATGTCAGACTGTATGTAATCAAACAAATAGTTGTGCCAGATTTCTATTGACCATTTACTTTTATCTTTCCACCCCAAAGCGATGACCACCTTCCCCGCTAGTATCATTGCCTTGACAAGGTTTTGAGTGGGTCTACTTAGTGCCGGACTTCCTATTGTGCTTAACAACATCATATTAAAGCCAATGGTTAATGGTGCATTGCAGACTTTTCTAATAAATTGAATAATTTCCCCCCAGATGGGTTTAACCTCTTCACACTCCCACCACATATGTGCAAACCAACCCTTAAACTGTTTGCAATGCCAGCACTTGGAACTCATTCCTGGGAATATATTGGCTATTTGTGCGGGTGTTTTGTACCATTTTATGAAAAATTTATATTCCAGTTCTTTAAATTTGATTACTTTAATCACTTCTAGTCCTTCCAAGATTTTCCCAGCCAACCTCTCTGTTAACTGACTTTCATGACTCCAAATCTTTTGTAAATGTACTATTATTTTATCTTTATTTGAAATCATTTTTCTATATAGTAACCCCACTAGACCCTTCCTTTGTTTGGCCATTACTTTATATATCTCTTCCATTGGAGCGTCTAACCAAAGCTCTCCCTTTTCACTGATCTTCTTAACTATCTTATGTAAGCCTGCTATGTTTAACCAGTATTGATTACCTAAATCTTCTGTAATTTCCTGTAAAGGTTTTAGTTTACCACCCCTAAACATATCGTCCACTCTATAATAGCCTTTGTTTTTAAGCCTTTCCCACCATTTTATAGCATGCGCCTCCTTAACAATAGCTTCTAGGGGGCTCCACCTTGAAACCTTTCCTAGCCACTGTGGGTACCATTTCATCCAGGTTTCTAATGATGCTCTTCTGGTCCCTATGGCTAATTTTAGATCTTTTGTCAACACTGTGGAAAAAATACCAAATCTTCCAATACCACTGTTAACTACATTCTCGAAATTAATCCACTTCTGTGCCTTATCCTCACTCAGATCTAGTAACGCTCTTAGTTGGAAGGCCTCATAATATTTACTTAAATCTGGGATTCCCCAACCTAATTCTGATTTAAGGTTGTATAGAATTCTCTTATGAAACCTACAGTTTTTATTATTAAAAATCCACACTTTAATGGCTTTATTCCATTGTTCAATTTGATTTTTCCTCAAACCTAAGGGCAACGTTTGGAATAAATACATTAACTTTGGTATCAAGAACATTTTAAGGGATCTTATTCTAGTTGATATCCCTAGTATTTTATGATTCCATTTATTCATATCTCTCTCTATTTTCTTCCATATTTTACCATAGTTCTCATTTAACATTTTGTCCATATTTTTTTGCAGGACTATCCCTAGGTATTTAAGTCTCTTGGCCCCCATTCCTATATTCGTAATACTATTTATTTCCTGTTTTTCCTCTCTATTAACATTAAGGTATAGAATTTCTGATTTTGCCATATTCACTCCTAGCCCTGAACACTTTTCAAAATCATCTAATATTATCTTAATCTCTTTAACTCCATCTTTGGGGTTTGACATAATTACTATGATATCATCCGCAAATAAATTAATTTTCATTTCTTCATTACCTGACTTATACCCCTCTATTCTCCCCGCATTCCTAATTCGCTCTGCTAATTGTTCTATAGCTATAAATATGAGCGGGGATAGTGGACAGCCTTGTCTTACCCCCCCTTGAATTGGAAACGCTTGTGAGTGGTCAGTGTTGACTCTAACTTTTGCCTTACCACCGTTGTATATTTCCTGTATGGCGTGTAAGAACCGTTCCTCTAAACCTATCTTCTTTAATATTTGCCACAAGAATTCATGTGAGAGAGTATCAAAGGCTTTGTAAACATCCAACTCTGGCAGAGCTATTTTTTTCTTTTGGCCATGGTGCAGTACATTTAAGATATTTCTAATGGGATGAGCAATAGAGCTACCCTCAATAAAACCGTATTGATCCCCTTTTATAATTGACGGGATAACTCTCTTAAGTCTATTTGCTAAAACCTTAGCAAAGATCTTATAATCTTGATTTAGTAAACTAATGGGCCTATACGAACCTACTTCTTCCGGGTCTTTCTGGGGCTTTAATATCAAAATTATTTCTGTTTCCTTCCATGAGTCCGGGGCTTTCTTTCCTTCCAAGACTTCGTTAAAAACTACCTGCAATTCGGGTGCTATAATTTCTACCATTTCTTTATAAAAGTCAGAAGTAAAGCCATCCAGCCCTGGTGATTTACCTTTTTTGAGCGCTTTTATTACTTCCTTTATCTCTTGGAGTGTAATTTCAGCTCCCAGTGAGGCTTTTGCTTCCTCCTCTATGATTAGCTTAGGTGCATCCCACACCTCCGTTATATTGTTTTTCATATATAACTTTTTATAGAAGTCCTCAAATGCCTTAGTGATTTCCTTAGAGTTTTGAGTTGTATTATTATTAATTTTTATACTTCTAATTGATTGTTTTGACTTTTTAACTTTCAAATAATTAGCTAACCTTTTTGCTGTATTAATACTATTCCTCTGGAAGTCGTTCCTAACCATTATTTCCTATTTCCACATTGTTGCCATATCTAGGGCCTCCAACTGTTTTTGAATCTCTTTAATTCTAATCTGTAAACTAGGATTACACTTTCCCATTATTTCTTTTTGTAACTCCTCCAATTCATTAAGTTTTGTTTGCCTTTTTTTATACCATTCTCTTTTTATGTCTTTTTCTTTCCTAACCAAATGGCCCCTTATTACCGCTTTAGCAGCGTCCCATAATATATTAGTTGACACAGTGCCTCTATTTTCCTTAAAATATAATTTTAACTGTGTCATTAAGTATTCCCTATCCTCTTCTTTTGCCATTACCAGGTTGTTATACCTCCAAGATCTGTTTGTCGAGGGAAGTTTTAGTCCTAATTCTATACTTAAAGGGGCATGGTCAGAAATCAAAATTGGATGGGTCTTGATCTCTTTAACCGCCATACTATTATTTTTTTTCAAAATTATATAATCTAAGCGGGATGCTGTTTTATGTCTACTAGAAATGTGTGTCGGGCTGGGTCTCATGTCAGAAAACTCATGAGCATTCTTCAAGCCCCAATCTCTTAGCTTAATACTATTGTTCTTGGTTATGTCCGTATTTAAATCACCCACTACAATTAGTTCACCCTCTGAAAACTGTTGTATCTTCTTAAAAACCAAGTTTAAGAATTTCCTTTGTCTTTTATTTGGTGCATAAACATTTACTATAGTGATTTTTATGGCTTCCAGCTTAAACTTAACTAACAGGTATCTACCTTCCTTATCTACTAATTTTTCAATGTCCTCCACCTTAGTATCCTTACAAATCAATGTAGCTACCCCTCTGGCTTTGGAAGTCCCTCTTGCTTCTGCTAAAACCTGCCACCTCAAATCTTTTATCAATGGTTTTCTATCATTTATTTTTTTGTGAGTTTCCTGTAGGCACAACAGATCACTTCTTTATTCTTTAGCCATTTTAATTACTCTGAATCTCTTAAGATTTGATGTTAGGCCATTCACATTCAGTGAAAGCACTCTTAAAGATCTATCCATTCTCTTTATTTGTAACAAACTTGGGCCCTACTGGCTGAGGGTTTTTTACTTTAATTCTTACTAAAAACCCACCCCCCATTCCCTTCCCCTGTGGCACAGACAACTTTCTGGATGAGGCAATTATCCTGTCTTCCACCTTCCAGGGAGTACGCACCCCGACCCTCCCCTTCTAGCTTCTACCTAAAGTTAGCTCAAATTGTTTTATACTTCCCTTTAGTAGTCTGTTCTTGGCCTTTTCTCTTGTCTACTTGAGCTTCCTTCTCCCGGGTCCACATCGAGATCCACTGTTTCTTCTTCTTCTTCCTCTCTCGGGTCTCTCAGGTCGTCTGTGGTGATGCCCAGGTGAGTAAGGAGATCTCTTGCTTCCTTAGGGTTGCGGGCCACCAGCCTTTTTTCGTCTTTAAAAATAATTATTGAGGAAGGGTACCCCCAAGAGAATTTAATCTTATTGTCATATAATTTTTGCCCAAAGGGTCTCATTAGCCTTCTCTTTCTGATGGTTTCCTGGCAGAAGTCTTCCCTCACCCAAACTTTCCTTCCTCTAAAAGAAAGGTCTTTCTTTTTTTTCAAAGTCTTGAAAACTGTCTGCTGAGTCTTTTCCCTTAAAAATTTAATTATGACTTCCCTTGGGGCACCACCATCTTGTCTCCTTTGCAGTCTATGAGCCCTCTCAATGTCCTGAGATTGCAGAGTAACTCCTTGCTCATCCATCTAGTCTATAAGAGTTCCTTCCAGCAGTTTATTATTTATTTCCTCTGAAATTCCACCCAGAATCAAATTCGCTCTTCTGTTACGGTCAGAGAGTTCTGTAATCTGCGTATTCAGCTGGACTATTTTCTGCTTGTTAGATAAAGCAAGCTCGTTAGCTGAAACAGCAATACTCTGTGTGTCTTTGAGTTCAGCTGCCAATTCTGAAACTGCCTCTCTCACTGACTTAATTTCAGATCTTATCTGGTTATGGATTTCATGTATACATGCATAAAGGGGAGTATCTTCCTCAATAGGATTCAATTTTCAGTTCAATAAATGCCACAAAACACCAGGGTTTCTGTTTTATCCTACTTGGGGAATTACTTAAAATAAAGAAGAAGAAGAAGAAGATATTGGATTTATATCCCGCCCTCCACTCCAAAGAGTCTCAGAGCGGCTCACAATCTCCTTTACCTTCCTCCCCCACAACAGACACCTTGTGAGGTGGGTGGGGCTGGAGAGGGCTCTCACAGCAGCTGCCCTTTCAAGGGCAACCTCTGCCAGAGCTACGGCTGACCCAAGGCCATGCCAGCAGGTGCAAGTGGAGAAGTGGGGAATCAAACCCGGTTCTCCCAGATAAGAGTCTGCACACTTAACCACTACACCAAACTGGCTCTCCACAAATGACTGAATTCTGACTTCTATGAACTTTATTTAAAGTCAATCTAAGTATTCTTGAACTGATTAAGTAAACAAAAATATAATTATTCAGAGAACACTGGTTTATGTAAATGCAGTTATAATTAAAGGCATACATGTCATCTCTTCTCCTATCCAGCTTGCATTTAAAGATGATTGTTGCCTATACCATTGGCTGCCCCCTCTCTCACAGTGATCTGTCATCTGAATTTTTTATATCCGGGCCACTGAATTACACCTAAAGTTGCACTATGTGCCACCCACCTCTGCCATTTAATGTTGATGTAATGCTGTTGTTTTAAATTGTATTTATTGTAGTTATTGATTTTATTATATGTGACTGGTTTTTATATGATCAGCCCTGAGCCCATCTGGGAAAGGGCGGAATATATGTGAACCAAATAAATAAAAATAAATAAATAAATGCAATTTCTAAAATTCTTGCCCAAGCCTATGCAAAAACTATAAGAGACTCTCACCTAAACAAACATTTGAGAGATTCAGGGTTTAAAAGTATTGGTGCCCCATATAGGAAAATTACATGAGCCTCACATGGTTTTATTAAACTCTCTAATTTGATTTCTTTAAAGCTATAATCTCCAAAAGAATAATTGTGCCAAAGCTGTTCTGCTTGTTTTGGGGTTTATTTTAAGCATAACACAATTTATTCACACAAGTTGCATGGCCGAAAACTCTAAGTTACCCTGCTTGCTGCAAACAATGCACTTTGGATACTCACTAATGTTCAATGAGTCAATTCAAAAGGTATATAACATTTCTCTCAGATCAGGAAAAACTTACTAGGAAAAAAATTGGTGTACATTTTATTTAGGACCAGGCCTCATTTTGGACAAGAGCTCACAGGAGTGGAACTCTGGAACCTCTAAATTTTGTTGTGCTTTTTTTTCCCTTAACCCCCCCCCCCCCCAATACTTACTTCTGGGCTCCATTGTTCAGATCATTGTTGTGAGAATTTCACTGAACTCTAAGGTTTGACAAATTTTCTAATACTTTCCCCCACAAAAATGGGGGGGAAAACCCAAAACACATAAAGCAGACAGATGGAAATCTCCATCATGCCACTGTGACCACATAGGAGAAAGTAATTTAAAAAGTATGATGGATAAGGTTTTATTATGTCAATTGTAATTCAAGAAACATTTTAAGGTAGATGCTGAGGTGACATAATTTAGTACGCCTTCCAGTGATGTCAGGGGTGTATGGCACATGCAAATGATTTGTGCTAATGTTCTATGGCATCTCTTTTACCACAAAATTATTGTGCTTAGGACCAAGCTTTTATCAGCTTAGACTGGTTAGTCACCTGTGGCGTTTCCTAGACAGAAAAGATCTGGCCACTGTGGTGCAAGCAGCAGTTACATCTAGATTAAATTACTGCAAGGAGCTCTATGCCCTTGAAAAATGTTCAGAACTTCCACTGATACAGAACACTGTAGGCAGGGTGTTGACTGGAGTGGATCATAGGGACCATATCATTCCAATCTTAGCCCACCTACATTGGCTTCCAATTTATTTATTGACCTTCAAAGCCCTATATGACTTGGGACCAACATTACTGAAAGACCTCCCTATGAACTTGCAGAAGCACTATGGTCATCTCTGGAAGCCCTCCTTCAGATGCCCTGTCCTTCTGAGATTATGTGGGTGGCAACCTGAGAGAGGGCCTTCTTGGTCATTGCACCAAACCTCTGGAACTCTCTTTCCAGGGAGTTCATCTGCCCCCTTCTGGCAATAGGTAAAGACTTTTTTTGTTTCACTTGGTATTCCCTCATTGATCTTTCCTTCATGGCCAATGTTGTATATGTATTTCAACTCTGTTCTTTAACTCTATTTACAGTTGTTTTAATTAGGTACGGTATGTTTGGAGGAGGGTATTTTAATGGTTTTATAATGTAGTTTTGTCATATATGTCTTAAATGGTCAGCTGCCTTGGCAGCCCTTGAAATAGCAGAAAGGCGGGCTATAAATTTTACAAATAAATAAATACATGCTACAACAGACCCAGGTTTGACCTGTGGCCACCAATGTCACTTTACGGAAACTATGACTATTTCAGTACTTAATCAGGACTGGGCTTTTACAGCTTTTTAAAATTGTCAAATTCTTTCCTAAAATGGCATCAGCAGCCATGGGTCAAACATGTGGTCACCGGTACATATAGACACAATAAAACCCTTGGTTTGGTCAAAACTGAAAGCTTTTGGGCTGATGGGTGATATCTGAAAGCAATTGTTCTTTAAAATCAGGATAATAATACATATTATTATGTAACAGGCAATAGAGCTCAAATCTGGCAAAATACTAATTGGTAGCCGTCACCCACTTAGCCTTTTCCACACTGCTTTTTCTATCTGCTTCACAAGAGGATAATCAAGGCTGCAGAGATAGTTTGGCTGCTGTCCAAGCAAAGCTGTACTTTCTCCTTTTCCTTGTAGCCAATTCATACCCCTGGATAAAGTATCATCATGCTGAGAGTTGCCCTATCATCACTATATTTCTTTGACCATTGTTTGCAGCAATAGGAAAGCTGTAAACATGATAACACCACTGTTTGTTTTTTGGTATAGTATACATTACCAAAGAAATGGGGCTGCTGCTACTTTGAATGGCAGCCACACAATATCTAATTTCAATCCAGAAGGCCCTTCTCTCAAGTCAATGCTGCAGCGTAGAATGATGAACTAAAGTTATTTTTTAAAACAATTTTTAACAACCCCTAACGGGGTTGATCTGATATTGCAGGGACTGGATGATTTTCCATTGTTACATTTGGCTGTGTATATGGGACATTTACATGTGCTATATGTATATAGGGCAACATGCATATATTCAGTTTTTGAACATTCATCCCAGATCTCAGATTAATCTATCATCCGATATGTGTACACTGAAGCAGAATAACCATGTGTTGCCCCTTTTGGAAGAAATACTGATTTAGCATATCAAAAAGATTACATGTAGCGAATTCACTCCTTGTGTGTGGCCACAACTGCAAGTGTCGCTATATCACAATGAAGCCTGAGCCCGCTTCGGTGGGGTAGGGCAGGATATAAATCGAATGAAATAAATAAATAAATAAACAATGAAGCAGTTCTCACAACTGCAGGTGTCACTATATCACAATGAAGCAGTTCTACTTTAAAAAAAACCTAGCCCTGTTCAGTCTATGAACTGCTTAAGTATTGCACCTTTTGCATAAAGGTAATATTGAACAGAGAGATTCCAAAAAGTCCTGCTCCAGAACCATGAATGCAGTTACATTGTCCAATGCTGATGGAGTTATTAAGCAGTTTTCCTTCTTTTGCATAGTGCTTTGTTTCTTATTATCCAGCAGGAATATTTGTGAATCCTCAGCTAAATATGTACTCAGCAATTTTTTTTTCAGATAATGTGAACCTCAGCCTTGACTTAGATAGACCAGACTAGTTCGATCTCATCAGATCTCAGAAGCTAAACAGTGCTTAGTCCCTGGCTAGAATTTGCATGGGAGACCTCCAAGAAATACCAGACTTGTGATGCAGAAGCAGACAATGGCAAATCACCTCTGAATCTCTCTTTTCCTGAAAACCCTACAGGGTCATCATTAATAATCTGTGACTTGATGGCAAAAAAAAAAGTGAATATATCCTGCTATAAAAGACTTGCATTCACAGTATTAACAAAAGAAAATTGAGATTTGAATTTTAAAAAGAAATATTGACTAGCCTACATTGAAACAGCTATCTATCATCTCTGGTCTGCTAACAAAGAAATCCAGGCAAAAATCCCTGAGATAATAATGTTCTTTTGTAACCAAGTAACTTAACTGAGGCTGTAATGATGAAGGGGAAAGCGAAGCAAATAGACTTGGCTCCTTCTGTTTCTTGATAGAAAAACTCAGCCTGTGGAAAATTTTAAATCCAGATACCAGAGAGCCAAAAAAAAAAAATTAGGTTATTTGGGTTCCAAATATTGGCTTAGTCACCTAGTTTCAAATGAACTGGACCTCTTGGTGTCCAGAACAAGGTGCCCCCAGCCATCCTTTGTTGTTTCCTATGGGGGTGTGAATTCTATGTTTCCTCCAGTGCAAAGAATAACCAAAGAGCAAGCAAAGCAGCTGGTGGCCAAAAGCTTCTCAAAGCGGACAGAACCAACAAGCCCAGAGAACTAATGTAGAACCCCAGCAGAAGCATGAGACAATGTAGCAAGTCTAACACAACGATTGTGAAATCAGAGAATCTAAGCCAATATACAACCTGATAATCCAAGCCATTGCTGAACCAGATAATCCAATGCAGACTTGAAACCCACTGTAAAGCAGTTTCAGCAGAGAACACAATGTTGCCAGATCAACAAAACCAGTGTCAAAGGACAAAAAGCCAAACCAACATGATAAGCCTACATCCATGATGGCGAACCTATGACACGCGTGTCACTGGTGACACGCGAGGCAATTTGGCTGACACACCGGAAACCAATCACAAGGTGTCAGCCAAAGGGAACCAACCAGGGACATATGAGGAGAAGGGTGGGAAAGGTGAGCCTGCTCAGTGCCGGACCTAAATCATGACCCACTCCCTGTTTAAAACATAGGCCTCCACCAAAAAAAATGTGGTTAGCAACATATGGCAGGGGAAAGGCCCCACCACCCTGCACACCATCACCCAAACATGGCTACACCCCTGGGCCTGTCTGGACTCAGTCAATTGCACACCATCCCAGGGTCACAGGGCTAGCCATCAGCCCCCAGCAATTAGCAGAGAGGCACCTCAACCAGAAGCATGTTGGAGAGCCCAGCCCTGGGGACTGTCCCAGGAATCCTAGTCACTGACACCAGAAGAGCAGAAGGAGGGTGTAGGATTAGGGGCCACCATAAGTCCATGTAGTCCCACTGACAACTCTGTAAGATGCACATTGATGCACACCTACTACCTGTCCTTGCCCCCAGTGACAGCCACCAGCTGATCATGGTGGCCAGTAGCCACCATTGCAAGACCATTCAAGCACTGCTGAACTCAAAGCATGGCATCTTCACTTGCATCTGGTCTTCGGCTGCTCCCTCTCAATATCTGCCAAATGGACGGGTGTGAGTGTGTGCTGTGCTGGCCATAGACCCCAGAAGTGACATGAGGTAGCTCTAGGAATTCACAGAAATGCTATTATTTTACCAGTTCCCAGCAATCCCCAGAGCTACCATAAGTCATTTCTAGCTTTTTTATAGAAATGACACAACAATGTTGCTGATGTCACATGTCCCCATGTTCCCACCACATCCTTATTCTGGCTGTCAGCCTCTCCCCAGCAACCCTGTCAGTGTGGCTTACTGCATTCAACAGTAAAGAAGTGATATTTTTATCAGAAGGGCAGACTAGAAGAGAAGAAAAGAAAAATGGCAGCCCCTTCTTTATCTTATTGCTATAAAAGGAAATTTCCATCTGGCATGTAACCAGAAGGAAAAGCAACTTTAGATGAACTTAAGAAATACACATGTCGTCCTCCTAATTCTTACAATGCATTTTCTATATAAATTGTATTAGAAGTTCAGCACAGAAATTTTAGAGAATATTGAAAGCTTGTTCTCACAAGCAAGGTGCTTTCTATTATATCAAATTACTAGGAGATCTTTTAAAAAGAAAGCCATGAACAGACTGCATTAGATATATCCTTTTTCCTACTATATATGAGATTCCCTTACACAGAGACTTTGGTAAGCCATGCTTTAATGCAACTGTCTGCATTAAGGTTACTGTTGTGACACAAACGTCATCAAACTATATTTCAAAAAAGATGCATAGATGGTGTTTGAAGGTCTCTGATCTTTTAGTGCCAACAGACAGCAGATTGCCCCCCGCATGTCAGTTTTGGTTTTTGGTTTTTTTTAATATGGAGGTGGATTTTTTTTTATGAGGACAGAACAGAAGAGGAGGAAAGGAAGATGGAGGCATCTTATCTTCTTTGTAAGAGAAACAATTATCTTGTCCTGACCTGTTGAATTTTAAAAGCACAGCTGCTTCCAGAAAACAAACCTGAGAGCTGAAGCTATAAATAGTAAATATTCATTCCTTCACCATTTGCCTCTAGGCAATGGCTAAAGAAACTAGTTATCTATTAAGGCACAACCATTTGGATGTCTGACAGAAAATTTACCTGGCTGCTTTTTACCTATTAATATAAAAATATTCTATTACCAGGTAGCCTGAAATTAAGAATCAACGGATAATTAAAAGTTAGCAACTTTTAATTTTACTGTCCATTACTAACAGGCAATATTTGAGAATGTTATGTTTTCCAAGCACCCAATCCACAATATATTTATGCTGGGGAAGAGCTTTTCCAATTTAGCCAGGTTGTTTTGGTATGGAGTGCAGTCTGGAATTTGCTTGGCAATGTCATTCTACAAACACTTTCACATGTTTTAGCTCTACTCATGTGAGTAGGATTCTGAGTAGACCTGTATTAAGTGAAATATATGAATACTTGGCTGACTTTGAGTTTCTGTTCTCTATCAGTAAGTGGAGTGATCAGAAGTTAGCACAGTATCTGGCAGTGTTTTTAGAGGAAGGTGTCAAGCCATTTTACCTACAGCTTCCCTGTGCACAACACAGCTTATACAATAGGCTTGCCATCTCCTGCCTCAGCTCCTGTTGCCTGCTTCCACTCAGCTGGGCAGTGGGAAGAAGTGTCTGATGAAATGGGGTTGTGATTGGCATCTCTATAAAAGACACTGGATAGCGTATCAGATTTTTTTTTACTGGTATGGCAAAGGATGTTGACGAATGGATGCAGTCTTGTCTCATTTGCCAACAAAAGAACACACCAGCATGCCATAACCTGTAAAACCATGGGAATTCATTCTAGTTGACTTGAAAGTGCCACTTCCAATGACAGGAGGAAATAGCAAAAATAGCAAGGGAAATAGAAGTCCAGTGGAACAGAATCAAAGTCCCAGAGAATCTCTGCAGTAGAAACTGAAGTGGGGGCATTTTTGCGAAGCCCAGCAGAATCAGTGCCATATGCCCAACAGAACCAGAGCCACTGTAGCAGTGCAAACCCAACAAGGCTAAGGTCAAACCAGAGAATCTCTGCAGTAGAAACTGAAGCTGAGGGGGCATTTTTGCAAGCCCATCAAAACTAGTGCAATGTACAGAGTGCCCAGAAATAACAGTGCAATCACAGAAAGCTCAGCAGAAGCCAGTACCAATGTGGCAATGCCAGCTCAACAAGTTTAATGTCAACACAAAATCACAATCCAAGCAGGGAGGTGGGTGCCCAACAGAACCAGTGCTAAGTACTAATGCCCAACAGAACTCAGCACCAATATGACAATGCCAGCGCAATCATAATCCATACAGGGGGGCATTTTTGCAAGCCAACAGTGTGCCATGCAGAACCAGTGCCACTGTGGCTGTGTAAACCAAACAGGACTAAGGTCAAACCAGAGAATCTCTACAATAGAAACTGAGGGTGGAGGATATTTTTGCATGCCCAGCAGAACCAGTGCCAACTTAATAGTGCCCAGCAGCAAAAAAACAATGCCATTGTGGCAATGCCAGCTGAACAGGACTGATGTGAAGTACAGAATCATCATCCAAGCGGAGGGGGGGGGGTTGCAAGTCCAGCACAACCAGTTCAGTATACAAAATGACCAGCAGAACCCAGTGCCACTTTTGCACAGCAAGCTTAAAAGGACTGATCTCGAAGCAAAGTCAAAAGAAATCCAAGCAAGGGGGTAGGGTGATTTTTAAAGCCCAGCACAACCAATTAAAATGCACATAAAGCCCAGCAGGACCTAGTGCCACTGGCATTGGAAGCTTAAAAGGATTGCTCTCAAAGCACAGAATCACAAATCTGAGCAAGGGGGAGGATTTTGCAAGCTGTGTGCAAGAAAATGGGAAGAAAACACAAAGGAACACCAGTGGGGGCAGGGGGCTTTTGAAACTGACAAGAAGTTGGGTAAACATTTTGATTGAGTGGAGACAGTATGCCTGAAACTGTCATCTATTATTTATTATTTATTTATTACTTTAAATTATAACCCACCCTCTCCACAAGTGGACTCAGGGTGGCTAACAATCAACCATTGTATGAACCATGCATCCACAAGAGTTCATGTAAAGTTTGTGCTGGTGGACATGTCACAAACTTCAATTTGCAAATCATGAACCAGCCAAAACTCATTACAAACTTAAGTTCATAAGCTGGTTTGTGCTCATCCCTATTACCAACCCTGCCAGAAATAGCGGAGTGAAAAGACTGAATAGCACAATTGGTTCCATGTATAGAGTTCTGGTGAGGGAAGACAAGAAGGATTGGGCTTTAACTGTTCTGTATGCTGTGTTCACTTATAACACTGGCAAACATTCAACAATCTAGTACTCACCTTACAAACTTATTTCTGGACTTCCTAAACCAAAGCTTCCATGTGACTTACTCTTCAAGCAACAAGAATGGGTGAAGCATACAACACCTGCACAGGAGAGTAACTGAGCACAGGCCAATGTTAATGATCTAGTCACAGATTCTGGAAAAGTAGAAGCCCAGATGAGGCAGAAATGTGAATATCAAAAACAAGATGCCTGGGATCAGATGAAATATATTGCAATTCAGGAAAGGAAGAAAGTGTAGTTTGCGGGGGGGGGGGGCAGCTTGGGGGAAAATCCAAAATGTATGCCTTTTTTTTCCCACAGGGTCTTATACAGAAGTTAAGAAACTGAACAACCTATATTTGATGATAAAAAGGCCACTTTCATGCTTTTGTAGTACTTAGAGACAGGATACACTAATTAGTGCATTTAAAAAAGGAAATCAGCGGCAAAGGATGAACAACAAAGGTAGAGCAGAGGAAGATGTGGGCACTATGTCATTACTAGTCCCTCTACCTTTTAAAAAGCACCCAGTCTTTGAAGAGAAATTGCCAGAAAATTCTGAAGCTTCTGATATGGTACTATAGGTAAAAGTCAATATGCTCATTGTAGACAGTCTTCCCCATTCCCGCATCCTCTTCCTTTTTAGTGGCAACAGCCATGGCTTGGTCTCCTTCTTATCCTCCTTTTCCCTCCCCTGCATAGTCAAAGATTAGTTAAATACTGGGGCATCTAACAGAATACATTTTTAGACCTATAACAAACTAACCAGTATGCTTCAAATTATAAATAGATTCAAGTAGGCAGCCGTGTTGGTCTGAAGTAGTAGAACAAAATAGGAGTCGATTGCACCTTTAAGACCAACCTAGTTTTATTCAGAATGTAAGCTTTCATGTGCTCTCTAAGCATACTTCATCAGGCGAGGAATTTGGCACAGTGAGCAAAGCCATACATAGCTGGTAGACAGTGGCCCAGAATGCAAAATGGTACAGATTTAAGAACCAATGACAGTGAAGTAAAATTATCTGGTAGGCAGTGATTTAGAATAGTAAAATTAACAAATTGAGTAAACCTTTGAGCAAATCTTTGATCTGAGTAGCATGAGCATGCGAAAGCAACAAAACAGTAGTATGTCAAAATGTGAGAGTGTCTGTCAATGACTCTATTGCTATGATCCTGGATCAAAAGGAAGAAATTATTATTTTTTCCCATCCAACTAACCCACCTTTAAACATGTAACATACATATAGTTTGTCATTAGGAGAAAAATACATTTAAATTTAGTGGGAGATGGGTTCAATATATGTAATGGGATAAGCAACCAGTATCCCTGTTTGAGTGTGTCAATACAGCTAAAAGAGAAATACATTGGATAGTGATGTTCTAGTCCACCTAATTTACTTTTTAACATGTAAGCAACATTCTAGTTTGCCATAGAAAAAAAGAATACAATAAAATATAGTGCAAATGGGTAAAGTTTATGTAATGAGATAAACAGCCAATATCCCTATTTTGAGTATGTCAATACAAAAAAATTATTCTGATACACAATTCTAAAAGAGAAACACATTAAAATTCTGTGGATGTATAACTATACTCAGAGAGACTGAGTTTAGCATCTGTACTGAGATTAAAAAAAAACCCCGATATCCCTGTTCAGTTCTGAAGAGGTGTTTGTTCCAAGTTTCATAATAGTTTGTAATTCAGCAATTTCTCTCTCCAATCTGTTCTTGAAGTTCCTTTGCAGTAAAACAGCTACTTTGAGGTCACCAATTAAATGCTTTGGGAGGTTAAAGTGTTCCCCCACAGGTTTCTCAGTTCTGTAATTCCTGAGTTCAGATTTCTGTCCATTTATCCTTTGGCAGAGGGTTTGTCCTGTTTGCCCTATGTAGAGAACTGAAGGGCATTGTTGGCATTTAATGGCATATATAATGTTGGAAGATGAACAAGTGAATGAGCCTGAGACCATGTAGTTAATGCTGTTAGGTTCAGTGATTGTGTTGTCTGGGTGTATGTGTCAGCAAAGTTGGCACTTGGGTTTATTGCAAGCTCTAGTACCAGTGTCCATGCTCAGATGAGATGTATTGTTGTGGGTGAGGAGTTGTTTGAGATTAGGGGGCTGTCTGTGTGCAAGAAAAGGTTTACCCCCCAGTACTTTTGAAAGAGAGCTGTCACTATTCAATGGAGGTTGTAAGTTGCTGATGATGCGTTGAACCATTTTCAGTTGAGAGTTGTGTGTGGCCACCAGTGGTGTTCTGTTATTGTCTTTTTTGGGTTTGTCTTGTAACAGGTTTTCTCTGGGTATCATTCTGGCTTTGTTAATCTGTTTCCTGACTTTATCAGGTGGGTACTTTAATTCCAAAAAGGTTTGTTGTAGATCCCTCAGGTGAGAATCTCTGTCAGCAGGATTGGAGCAAATGCAGTTGTAGCATAGAGCCTGGCTATATACAATGGATCATTTGGTATGTTTGAGGTGGTAGCTGGAGGCATGCAGGTATGTTTGTTGGTCAGTAGGTTTCTGGTATAAGGTAGTGTCTACGCATCCATTGTGCATTTTAACAGTGGTGTCCAGAAAATGTATTTCTTATGTAGACGGGTTCATTGTCAGGTTGATGATGGGGTGAAAGTAATTGAATGTCTGATGGAATGTATCCAGGGCTTCTTTACCATTTGTCCAGACCAGGAAAATGTCATCAATGTAACACAGGTATAAGGTAGGTAGGAGTGGATGGGAGTCTAGGAAGCATTGCTCCAAGTCAGCCATGAAGATGTTAGCATATTGTGGGGCCATGCGGGTGCCCATGTCTGTACCATTGATCTGTAGGAAAAGTTCATTGCCAAATCTGAAGTCGTTATGGGTGAAAACAAAATGGCACAGTTTGGTGGCAGTCAGCTGTGTTTTTATATTACTTACAGCTTATAATCCATCTTGGTGTGGGATGTTGATATATAAAGATTCTACATCCATGGTGGCTAAGATAGTGTTCTCTGGAAGGTTGTTCAAAGATTGCATTTTCCTCAGAAAATCTGTATTATCACGAACATAACTGGAAGTACTGGTGGCATAGGGTCTTAGAATAGAGTCCATATATCCAGATACCCTCTCAGTGATGGTGCCTATCCCTGACACAATGGGACGTCCTGGATTGCCTGGTTTGTTTATTTTGGGTAGAAGATAAAAAGTACCTAGTCGAGGGTCCTGTGAAGTGTCTGACAGGATCTGTTCCTGAATACTCAGTGGTAATTCCTTTGTAATCTTGTTTAGTTCTTTTTTATATTCCTGTGTGGTTTGTAAAATGAAATATTTGTGTTCTGTACCACAGTACTGTGGAGTACTGTGGCTCCAGTTAAAACAGCATTGAGAGAAGACTGACGAAGGGTGAAACCAATGAAACCGTAGGAAATCCAGGAAATACGATCTTTTGAACTCTTTATGAAAAGTTGTACAGAGCGATGTCCTTGTCTCCACCCAGATTCTGAACTGCAAGAAGCAGCTGAAGGCAGTGCCTCTGAGACGTGACTTTAGAAAACAGTCTGGGCGAGCATCGTGTGGGTGTTCGTTCTATTATTTTGCTGTATGGACTTATTATAAACTGTGCACTAAATGTTTGTTTACACACTTTTTGTGTGAGAGTGATAATTCAACCGGTGAGGTTTTGGAGGATATATTTGACCATGTGGCTGGGCCTGGCTGGATGCAGGAAACCTGAAGCAATTATGTATCATTAGAACATTTTTGTAACTTACTAAGCTTAGATGTGCCTTCTCTGCTTAAACATCTGGTAGGGCAAGTTTTTAAGCTATAGCCAAACATTATCTTTTTCCACTATTGCAGAGAGTGGGTTGTCTTTTTTTTTTCAAAATAATAAGATATTTTCCAGAAAATTCTTTTATTATCAAAATGTCTTCTACAATAAATGACTAATCAAAATACATTTTACATGGAATAATATGTCCTTTGTTGCTGTGAATCATCAACACATTTCTAAAGGCTAAGTTAATTAGTAAGAAAGTATTTTGTTAAACAAAATTGTATCGAATAATATTTCACAGGATGTATGAACAGAGGGTACAAAAAGATCACAGGATAAAGTGCAAATAGAAATTTCTCATATTATATTAATATGTTCTTTACAATGTAGGATTTAAATCTCATATTTTTTTCTCCGGTGGTTTCAAGTTATTCAAAATTATGCTGAAAGTTAATAATTTTATCAGGCTGTACTATCCTTGCAAGCCAAGTTTCTGAGCAAACACAGCACAGTTCAATCAGTTTTGTGTGTTTTTTCAGAATAACAGAGCTAAATGGCAAATTTTACAAAATGAGCACTGAAATTTCCAGTTTTATTTTTGTTTGTCATTGTGTGTTGTTGCAATTATTCGCCCCCTGAATTGGTTTGCCCACACAGGAATATCAAGGAGATGAACGATTAGAATAGTGAAATGTCTTATGTATGAATTCTGCCTTGGTGTAAATGTTTCACTCATTGTGGAGATGTCTCTCTTTTTAGTTCTTGATACTTTTAAAGCCCTTCATGCTCTAGGACCATCATACTTGCTAGAACATATCCCTTGGTGTATTTCCATATGCCATCTACATTCTTCAGACAGTCTTCTCTTTTTGGTGCCCTCTCTTGAAATTTTCCATATAGCAACAGTTAGGTCACAGACTTTTTTTTCTGTAGTGAGGTCAGACTTCTGGAATGGCTAACCACATAGGTGCAAAGGCACCTTCACTCTCTACATTCAAAATGGTTTATTCCAGAGGGTTTGGATGGAGGGTAAATTGTTTGGGCAGATTTAGTTGCTCTTCTGCTTCAACAGTATACTAGTTTTTGTATCCTTGCAACTGGTGTTGCTTCATTAACTAACTTTAGCATAAGGAGATAAGACATCAATATTTTAAATCAGCAAGTGAGGGACTGGCAAATACATGTAGGAAGGCATCTCATTTTCCCCTCCTCCACTATTTTCTCTTTCTCCTTTTCATGCTTCCTTCTCTCCTTCCCACTCACCAGCCAACGTACCTTTATCTGCCCCCTGTCTCCAGCACTCCCTCCTTTTTCTCCCCTGGCAGCCTCTCCATGGGACAACTCTGCAGTTCCCAGTACTGGGCTGACCCAGGGGCAGCTGCACAAAGGAGACTGTCAGGCATAGCCAAATGTGCAGTGAAGAACCTGCAAGAATTTTCCCCTTTATCCCCCTCCCCACACTTTTTTCTTCTTTTTCATCTCCTGAAAATCTCAGTCCTCACCTTTCCATGCTTCCTTTTCTCCTTCCCTCTAACCCACCAACCAACTTTTTATCTGCCCCCTATCTTCAGCTATACTTATTTAGGTCAATTATACGTCACTTTTCTCCATTATGGGGATCCAAAATGTTTAGAGCATTCTCTCCCCTATTTTATATGCACAACAACCTTATGAGATAGGTCAAGCTAAGCATGTCTAATTGGCTCCAGATCATACAATGACCATCTATGGCAGAATGGGGATTCCAACCTGGGTCTCCAAGATCTTTATCTGAAATTCTAAGCTCTACACCATGCTTGGGGAGCTGCTGCTGTTGAACTGAAGCAAGTGCTGGGCCTGGGTAACTTATGCAATATGATCTACTGCTGGGCCTCATGAGCCCTCAAAGAACAGCCCTGCCTTTTGCTGACAGAAATCAAGCCTGAAAGGCTGGCAATACTAATGTGCCTAGCAATGTGCCTGAGAGCATCCAGCTGGAGAAATCACAAAGGACTATCTGTAAGTAGTCTTCAAATCCTATGGAAATATCTCTGTTTTTTTCAGTTTTCTTACCTCTCACTATCTTTATATATTTTCTATGTTTAAAAAAAAATCACATGGCATCTGGATTTGTCTTTTACAATAAATAATTTTATTTATGCAATATAAATCTGTGCCTACACCACGGTTCTTCTGCGGTGACATTTTGGTTATACCTACCAGGATATTTCCTGTTGAAATAGGATTTTAACATCTTATAGAATAATATTTTTAAAAGATGTTCTAGTCACTTAAAAACCAAATAAACATATTTGAGGTACATGAAACCCTTAAGAAGGCAGCAGCATGTGAGAGTTTTTTAAAGGCTCTGAACCCTTGGCTGGGTCAGTAAAGGGATTGAAAATACAAGAAATTCAGAGTGAAAACACTTCATTAACCCAGAAGCTGATTTTTTTTAACAGTATCTGTTCTTTGTCTTTTGTTAAGCCACTGCCTTAAAACAAAACAAAACGATGTTGCCCTGACCTGGATAGCCCAGGCAAGCTCAATCTCATCAGATCCGACCCTAGCAAGTACTTGGATGGGAGACCTCCTTGGAATGCCAACAGCTGGGAGGTGGAGCAGGCATTATTCAGGCCCCCAGTAGGGTCAGTCACGAGATCATCAGGTACACACACACACATGAAAATACAAAAATATGATGCTTCTTCACACTGATAGCCATATTGAAATTCTGGTGACAGAGATATCAACATGTCATGTATCACTCTTAATAATATATATGTTGCAATATAAAATTCTCTACTCTTTGGAGTTTGCATGGGATTTTAATAGCAAACGGTATTTCATCTTTATGACAGGTCGAACAAAAACTGATTGTTCTCCCTTTATTGTCTCAAAAGCAGCAGTGGACTCCCCACCCACCCCAAAAAAATCTTAATATCTGATTATTTTGAGGCTGTTTGCAGCAGCTGCCTCTCTGTACGACTGTTGTTGGGTTGTTGTTTTTTTCACCTTGTAAATATGATATGAGAAAAATCAATGATTTCAGACTACATCTAATGATATCTGGATGCCCTGGAGAGTTGTATGCATATGTGAACTAGTGATGTGTTTCAACAAATATATTCATTATCCTACCTTAAGAAATTCTAAAAAGGGCTAAGGAGAATATTTACAGTTAGATGGGGTGGGTGTGAATGACAATTCTGCCTCTGAATGGCAATGAATAGTCTGCACCAGGGACTGTACTTCCAAATATGACATTTAAAAAATGACCTGATTCTCTTGATGGGCCCTGCAGTAATCGCTGATCTAGCCTAAAGGCAGCAATACCAGGTAACTCAGCCACAAGAGTTCAGCTAGTTTTTAGTTATTTCAAAGCATAAAGTTTTTTCTGTTTTAAACAAAATATACATTTTAGTGAGCAGTATTTCCCTTATGACACAATTCAAAAGCTAGAGTGCCCTACAGCTGACACCTAAGGGTCAACAGAATTCTTTCAATGGAAGTCTTCCCTCCCCTGCAGTTATTTCTTGTGTGGGAGAAAGCCTGATATTGACTTTTTAACTCAGAGTTAAGATACATTTGAGCAAATTTTCATTGTTACCATGACAGCAGGCAGAAATCAAAACTGGTTCTTTTAACAAATCCTTCTAAGAGCCAGAGGATGCCTTTTCACTTTGCCTCAAGCACTTCATCCTCATCCCCAGCACTGCTTCAGGTGCCACTGCCATTCTGCTAAATGGCACCAAAGAAAATGATTCAGCTCAAACTATCCCTAAGCAGCATAACAGAAACTGAATACAAAATTGGCATTCCGAAAGGAAGACAGACATATCTTCTCCACACTGGGAAAAAAGGAACGAACTGCATCACTGTCAGATTAATAACTTCCTTGCATTCCTTTTTGTTCTGAATTACAGTCGTTTCTAACCATGCTTTCACACATGTGGGATGATGCACTTTCAGTGCACTTCAGCATCATTTGCAATTGAGTTTTCCTGTTTCACACAGGAAAATTCAGTTGCAAACTATTACTAAAGTGCATTATCCAACGTGTGTGAAAGCAGATTGTTTTGCACTATACGTTATGCCTCTGAGTATTTGTCAGGTGTCACCACTTCAAGATTCCATTTAGAACTGCCAAGGGAAATCCATGATCAAAGTCTCCTGCGAAGAGGGGTGGGGGATTAAACATCAGAGTTATGGCATGAAGCTTCTATTTGATCAGGAATGCAGCTGTGCAGCAACTGCTGCTTAACACATTTCCTCAGTTTGAGCCCCACCACTGCTATGAGTCTGTAGTGGGGGGGAAGGAGCAGACATTACAGTTGTTTTGGAAGTTTTCCATTTTAATTAGTAGTATGCCCCCCACACCTAATACACAGCTACTTTGAAATTAAAATAAAATACATAAATCACATATGATCACATATCTCCACCATCACATACGATTTATCTCTTAATGTGTTTTGGTTGCAAATAACAATTACTGTTACAATACTGAAATCCCCATTTAAGGACCAGTTACACTAGATTATTATTGGCATGCAAAAGAACAGAACTACACTCCAAGGAACTACAAGTGCAGAAGAAGACTGGGCATCCACTGCTGCTCTTGCACCTCGTCCAAACAGAACACTGCCCAGCGTGTCAACGTCATCTGTGGGCAAGGTGTAGCACATGCCAAGGTCCAGCTCTGCTGTGAAGTAATTGTGCATCTCCCACACTCTCATTGCAAGCTTCACACACAATAAAGTGGAAATGGCAACATTATTACTTTGTGGTTATGAAGAAGACTGCAGATTTAAACCCCACCATTCTCTCTGAAACAGAGACTCAGAGTGGCTTACAATCTCCTATATCTTCTCCCCCCACAACAGACACCCTGTGAGGTGGGTGGAGCTGAGAAGGCTCTCACAGCAGCTGCCCTTCCAAGGACAACTCCTGTGAGAGCTATGGCTAAACCCAAGGCCATTCCAGCAGCTGCAAGTGGGGGAGTGGGGAATCAAACCCAGTTCTCCCAGATAAGAGTCCACACACTTAACCACTACACCAAATGAATGCTAAGCTCTCACCAAGGTGCCAAGGGACATTTTTCCCACTCCAATGACACATATTCTAATGATACACACACCCCTCTGTGTTAGCACCAAATAGTGGACATCAAGGAGAATTTTTTGGAATTTCTGCATGTCGTAGATACAACAGGAGAAGGGTCTTGCAAACATTATGTTGGGCAGAGTGACAGAAAAGTATGGGTTGTTGGTGTCTAATATTTATGGCCAATACTGTGATAACGATGCCACAGAAGAGCAAACTGTTATTCGGGCGGGGGGGAGAGACTTCCAGGCATTTCTTGTACCTTGTTTTTTCCACAACTGAAATTTTGTGTTTGTACATGTTGCAGACAATTCTGGCAAAGGAATCTTTTAATAATATTACATCACATGTATTCATTTTTTTCTAAAGCAGCAGAATGCTGGGAAGTGGCCTTACAGCATTTGCCACAACTGAAAGCTCTGTCTTAAACATCTTTGGGCGTTTTCGCACTGACCTTCAAGTGGTGCGACCACCCTCCTCACGCCGGCGGATCTGCAGGGATTTCGCACCAGAAGCGCCGGCACACCCAAAAGAGCCGGCGACTTCCGTCGCGAAACCAGCTCAAATGGAAACCGCCAAGAAGCAGGAAAACGTTTGAGCTGGTTTCGCGACGGAAGTCGCCGGCTCTTTTGGGTGCGCCGGCGCTTCTGGTGCGAAATCCCTGCAGATCCGCCGGCGTAAGGAGGGTGGTCGCACCACTTGAAGGTCAGTGCGAAAACGCCCTTTGAGTGCTACATGTTGGAGTAGATGCTATCAAATCAGTTTTGTTACAGCTGCCACAACTAGTCAATGCATTGCAGGTGCTTTTTCATGGTATGTGCCTTGATCATTATGGGTACAGAAAGGTAAAAAAATCTACTTTCCATCTTTGGAAAGTCACTACCAAGAATGGTTGGTCACCACCAGGGCCAGGGCTTTTTCTGTGGTGGCCCCCACATGGTGGAATGCCCTTCCAGAAGAAATTAGAGCCCTATGTGACCTGGTAGACCAGCCAGTGAGTGCCAGCCTGATGACTGTTAAAATCATGCTTGAGCAGCTCAGTTAGAAACATAAGCATGGATTTTCTAAAAGGAAGAAATGCAAGTAAAATATAGAGTAAATAAGTAATTGCATAGCTGTAACTCACTCTCTTCAAACATATAAATTTGCTTTCTACTCAGTGAAACCATTGGTTTATTAAGGTTGTTGTGATGGTCTGAAAGCAATCTGCATGAGTGATAGTTGAGACACTCACTGTGATTGGCTAACCACCTCCATGGTAACCAATGTAACAAGTTAAAGGGGACAGGGTACTGACATAACTAGTGGCATGGGCAGGGCCAAAGGTTCAACAACTTCTCCCCTGCCACATAATGGGCACGCCACCCTTGCCCCTAGGTTGAGCCGTCTGAAAAATGGCTCATACCCAGCCAGCATAGCAAACGGGCTAAGCCCTGGAGTTCCAACCCCCAGCCACAGGGTGCAAGGGCATATCGATCCAGGCAATCCGCAGGCAGTCAGCATCCTCATTCAATCAGTCCACACGATCTGGGAATGATTCAGCATGAGCCCCATATCCCCCTAAAGAGTTGTTCAGAGCAGACTGAGCTGGTGTTAAGTTCAATTCCAGTTTAGCTCCAGTGGAGATCAGATTGAGAAAAGTCTGTGGGAGACTGCAGTCCAGACAGTCTGAGACAGAGCTGGTGTTTATCATAGCTCTTGTTTGCATGTAAGATCCCACAAAGATGTTTTACCAAGGCAAGAAAACAAAGTATAGGCAGCAATATTCAATACATCCACTGCTTTGTAAATGTTATGTTCATATACAATCCAATATCAAATTGGTTAAATCCAAACCAATATCCCCAAAGTCAAACTATGCAAACCACCAACAGTCAAAATGAATCCATAAAAATTCTTGATGCATAGAAAATATGAAAAAACCTGTGCTGATATAAAATATGGGAAAAGGAGGAGGTTCTAAATACATGAATGGAAATGAGTAAGGAAACAGAAGCAACATTAGTTATTTTGTTATAAATTAGTTATAAACCACTCTGAATAATTCTATTCATGACTTTAAATTTTTCCCTTGCATATAAAGATTACTATTACAATACAAAGAATTTCTTGATTGCATAATATTTTCTGCTGTCAGCATGTTCTGCAAAATGCTACTCTTTCAAGATTTTTTTTTCTGCCCAGAAGGCAAAAGCAATACTCTTAATAGTTTGCTTTTGTTATTCTTAGATTTTGAAAACTCTGTTAAGTATCACAGACCCACCTGCTGAGTTGCAGATAGCACGGCTGGAAGTCGAGCCTTGCCCCCTTTGATTCTGAGTATTGTTCTGTTGATGCGCCTGTGCTTAGTGAGGGTGGTTTTAGTGACGCAAAGAATGAAGGCTTGCACACAGTAGTGTTAAAACCACTATATACAATTTATTTACACTTCCACTCTCCAATCCGACAGAATGCTCCGCTGCACCTCTATCATACATATCCCACACACAGTAAAGTGTCTTTGTACATTTATACATAAGGTCCAGCCAGGTAACCAATCAGCTGCCTGCTGAGTCATGCTGACATTGCCCAGGCTGATGCAATCTGGCAACCAGCCACCTTCTGTCACTTAGATGATCTACCTGGCAGCTCAGTTACTTTCACTTTCCCAGCATGTGCACAGAAACTGTTAGGCTTTGCATATAACTGACACTGACATCACATATTGACCACTCAAATAATGAATTTAAATTTTAATCAAACAAAAATATGTCCCACTCTGACTTGGTTTTTATTTCCTCAGCCTGAATGCTTGTGTTGCCAAAAGAATAAAGAAGAACTGAACAGGAGAAGGGAGCTGGTCAGGTGTCTTCTCTCTCTCAGCTTGACTTCGTGAACGAAGATTCAAGAAGGGTGCAGTAGTCCATGTCTGCTGCAGGCTCGCTGGTGGCTGACAAGACCAATGCGGGACAGGCAGATCCAGCCACAGTGGCTGCAGGGAAAAGTCTGATTTGGGGTTGGTGCTGTAGCAGTGCGATTCTTCTTCAATCTCCTTTTGTCCTCAAGACCAGCTATGCGTGCGTTCTCAAAGGAAGAGACAGCCTGGTGGATGGTGTGCCTCCATGCTTTGCGATCTGAGGCTAGGTCAGACCACTGGTGATGGTTGATGCGACAGGTGCCAAGGGATTTCTTCAAGGAGTCCTTGTACCTCTTCTTTGGTAACCCTCTATTTTGATGGCCGATGGAAAGTTCGCCATACAGAGCAATCTTGGGAAGGCGGTGGTTTTCCATCCTAGAAATATGCCCTGCCCAGCGCAGCTGCATCTTCAACAGCAGTGCCTCGATGCTTGTAACCTCCGCCCGCTTGAGGACTTCAGTGTTGGTCACAAAGTCACTCCAGTGGATGTTGAGGATGGTGCGAAGGCAGCGCTGATGAAAGCGCTCAAGGAGTCACAGGTGATGACGGTATAAAACCCACGATTCGGAGCCGTAGATGAGGGTTGTCATCACAACCGCTTTGTAAACATTGATCTTTGTGCCTTTTTTTCAGATGCTTGTTGCTCCACATTCTTTTGTGCAGTCAGCCAAATGCACGGTTTGCCTTTGCCAGCCTGTTGTCAATCTCCTTGTTGATCTTGGCATCTGAGGAGATGATGCACCCCAGGTAGCTGAACTGCTGGACTGTCTTCAGAACTGATTCACCCACAGTGATGCAGGGAGGGTGATAATCTTCCTGGGATGTCTTCTAGAAAATAATGAAACACACATTTCCTTAGGGCACAGAAATAAGCATAGAATAGAAATGCTAGAGTAACATATGACCCTTGGATTGCAGATCCCATGAGTTCCTTTCAGTTCTATGTATCTGGGAAAAGCACTAAGCACTGAAGTTTGGAAGATTCTGTTCTTATCTAATCAACTTGTGTAGTTATTATTAGCCTAATGTTCTTTAGTAGCTGAGCAGCACATTATTTAAAAAATCAGGCTATGCATTAAATTAAATGAGATGTGAAGTTCTCTCGTTATTAAGGAAAATTCAAGAGCTCGTGTTTTTGAAAGAAAATGCGTAACACATTTTACTCATCCAATTAGAGGAGAAAATGATTTATTTTTATTAACACTTGTATCTTTCTATTACATTTTTTATTCTGCCTTTCCTCCAAGATATTCATTGAGCAGTATACATTGGACTCCTTTCCTCCATGTTAGCCTCACAGCACCTCTGTGAGATAGATTGTGCTGAGAATTGATTGGCCCAAGGTCACCCAGTAAACTTCAAGACTGAATCAGACTTGGGTTTCTTCTACACACGAGCAAGCACACAACATTACAGGGTAGACAACAGCTTCTGTGTTCCACCACAACAGCTCTGTTCATCTGATCAAGGCCTCTTGCAAGTGCCGTCCTACAATCAGGCAAAATCAACAACCGCCATACGTGTACCTTTTCTCTTGTGGCCCCTGCTCTGTGGAATGGCCACAGAGGTCAGGAATGATCTCACACTTCTTCACTTCTCAAACTAGGGCTCTTCCACATTCTCTTTTTCATTGCTTGTATGTCCCTTGTGCTTTTTTTCCCCTCATGTTTTGCTCCCTCTAGTGGTTGATTCTATATCACATTGTAGCATGTCTGACATAAAGCCTGCTCTTTAAATCTGCAGGGAGATAATGACAGACACACAGCAATATAATATCAAATCAACTACTAAAGGAAGCAAAACACATGCAGGAAAAAAATGAAGTAATAAGGACACATAAGTAACAAAAATGAGAATAGAGAAGAGCCAGATGTTAATTATAGTTGTTCAAGAAGGCTTTTCTATAAAGGGAATAGGGCCATACTATAACAGAATGGTTCAGGAGAATGCTTTATGGAGGACAGGGAATGCAGACTATACCACTATATTTCAGGACAAGTTTTCTGCAGGCATTGCACTGTTGTCACTGCTTTGTTTTCTACTGATATCATTAATACTTTTTATGCATTATATCCAGGGCTGGAATTCTAGCAGGAGCTCCTTTGCCTATTAGGCCACACACCCCTGATGTAGTCAATCTTCCAAGAGCTTACAAGGCTCTTACAAAAAATATACCCCTGAGTATATCTGCACTGTGTATTATGCCAAAAATAACACAAATTCAGATTTCTATAGTCCTAGTATATGACTTATTGCATCTCTTCAAGTTGATTGTATTGATTTACATTGTGTAATCTGTGTTGGGGCTTGGTGAGAAATGAGGACTATAAATTTAGAAAATAAATAAATTTTGTCTCTTTTTCCTCCAGAAAGTTCTGAGACTGGAAGAAAAATTGGTTTCTATTCAGGTGTCAGTTAAGGTCAAACTATAGGAGACAAAAGAATTCTGTAAATGAGCTCCCAAAGGATTTGTTTCCCTTTTTAAAAAAGCAGCCATGCATTTAGAGAATTCTTCGGATCTCATGTAGTTTGGACCTTCATAGCAAGTTATAACCAACAAAAACTTTCTCCTCTCTAGTCTACAGTGGTCCTAAGAGATGCCAATTACTTGTGGCTGGGATATATGCATAAACCATTTATTAAGGTCCATTGCTTTTCTATATATAACTAAAAAGATCAGATTTGGTATCCTCTGGGAGGGGAACACCCCCCACCCCTGACTCTCATGTGTCTTATCTAAGTCATCATCTGTATTATGTATTTATTTATTTATTTATTTATTTATTTATTTATTTATTTATTTATTCGATTTATATCCTGCCCTACCCCACCAAGGCGGGCTCAGGGCGGCTTACAATTCCAAAAGCTAACAAAATCAGTTTAAAATACATTAATAATTATACAATAAAATATATCAGAAGGAAGAAATTCAAAATCTACATGGTAAATATAAAACAAGAAGACTACAGATAGTCTCCACACTTAATCAAGCAACTAATGACACAGAACTATTCACATACATCACAGAAAAACAGGGCAATATGCTATCTGTGTTCTGTGAGATTTCATAATTGTTAATAGAATTCGGATGGAGCCATAAGCATGCAGTAGATCTGATGGTGTATGAGCTGGGGCCAGGGAGACCTGGGGTCAAGTTTATTGTTGGTCTGAAGCTTACTAAATGGTCTTTCTCTTTGGACATAACCTAGAAGTGTTATGAGGGGGGAAAACCTGGATAATATTACATTGTCTACCACACAATCACTAAAATAATGCCTTTTAGCCAGACTGTATACTAGCATGGCAAAGTTTCCATCCTTGCTAGATGTCCAAGTGGAACAACTAACTAGGCATGCTGTTTTATGTCTCATATCCTTTAATTGGATTAGTAAATTATTATATTTAAATTCTAAATCCTGATTTAGCATTTTAAACGTTTCAGTGCCTTGATGTTCACCACCTTGGGGACTCTGTTTGGGTGGACAGGTGGCATATAAATGTTTAAATAAATAATGGCAGCCAAGCCTCATCATTACTGTTCAGTAGTTCTTGAATAAGCAAGTCTTCAGTTCACCATCACAATCCCTTTTACAACATCATTCACTTTAGTAATAATATTGTATTATTCTGTATACAACTGTATAAAACTATAAAACTAATCAATGATCCAACTTAATGATTCTATGATTCTATTCTATGATATTAATCTAATTTCCATTGCCAAAACTTTTGAAGTTTTAACCCAACAAATTGTTTTTTATTCTACTTAATAAAGGTTCACATTGGCCATTGTTCGCATGTCTCATTAAGAAAATTGCAAGCCTTATTTCAGTGATAACAAATTAATGACATATTCAATGAGTTTGTGTCAGAGTGACTTCATACCATCTACCCTTCCATCAAAGTGAAGCTGTTCAATGAAAGAGATCATCATATAATTAAATAATAACCATGGCATCTTTGAAATTCCCTAAAAACAGTTGTTTCAAATTTAGAACATAAGAACATAAGAGAAGCCATGTTGGATGAGGCCAATGGCCCATCCAGACCAACACACACACACACACACACACATATATATATATAGTGGCTAATAGCCACTGATTGATCTCTGCTCCATATTTTTATCCAATCCCCTCTTAAAGCTGGCTGTGCTTGTAGCCGCCACCAGCTCCTGTGGCAGTGAATTCCACATGTTAATCACCCTTTGGGAGAAATACTTCCTTTTATCCATTTTAACCCAACTGCTCAGCAATTTCATTGAATGCCCACAAGTTCTTGTATTGTGAGACAGGGAGAAAAGTACTTCTTTCTCTACCTTCTCTATCCCATGCATAATCTTGTAAACCTCTATCATGTCGCCCCGCAGTCGACATTTCTCCAGTCTGAAGAGCCCCAAGCGTTTTAACTTTTCTTCATAGGGAAAGTGTTCCAAACCTTTAATCATTCTAGTTGCCCTTTTCTGCGCTTTTTCCAATGCTATAATATCCTTTTTGAGGTGCGGTGACCAGAATTGCACACAGTATTCCAAATGAGACTGCACCATCGATTTATACAGGGGCATTATGATACTGGCTGATTTGTATTCAATTCCCTTCCTAATAATTCCCAGCATGGCATTGGCCTTTTTTATTGCAATCGCACACTGTCTTGACATTTTCAGTGAGTTATCTACCACGACCCCAAGATATCTCTCTTGGTCAGTCTCTGCCAGTTCACACCCCATCAACTTGTATTTGTAGCTGGGATTCTTGACCCCAATCTGCATTACTTTACACTTGGCCACATTGAACCTCATCTGCCACGTTGACACCCACTCGCCCAGCCTCAACAGATCCCTTTGGAGTTCCTCACAATCCTCTCTGGTTCTCACCACCCTGAACAATTTAGTGTCATCTGCAAACTTGGCCACTTCACTGCTTACTCTCAACTCCAAATCATTTATGAACAAGTTAAAGAGCATGGGACCCAGTACTGAGCCCTGCGGCACCCCACTGCTTACCGTCCTCCACTGCGAAGACTGCCCATTTATACTCACTCTCTGCTTCCTATTAATTAGCCAGTTTTTGATCCACAAGAGGACCTGTCCTTTTACTCCATGACTCTCGATGAGGAACTTTATCAAAAGCTTTCTGGAAGTCAAGGTAAACAACATCTATTGGGTCTCCTTTGTACACATGTTTGTTCACCCCCTCAAAGAAATGTAACAGGTTAGTGAGGCAAGATCTTCCCTTACAGAACCCATGCTGAGTCTTCCTCAATAACTCGTGTCCATCAATGTGCCTACTCATTCTGTCCTTGATAATGGTTTCTACCAACTTTCCCGGTATTGAAGTCAAACTGACTGGCCTGTAGTTTCCCGGTTCTCCTCTGGAACCCGTTTTAAAAAATAAATAAATAAAAAATAAAGATGGGGGTGACATTTGCTACCTTCCAGTCCTCAGGAATGGAGGCAGATTTCAATGAAAGATTACATATTTTTGTCAGAAGATCAACAAGTTCAACTTTGAGTTCTTTCAGAACTCTTGGATGTATGCCATCTGGACCTGGTGACTTATTAGTTTTTAATTTGTCAATCAGTTTTATTTGCCATAAGTATAGTAACCTTTCACTGAACACATTACTGTGATTAATACTTTGACCATTAACATAATTTGCATTAACTATATTGCATTTTCAGCAGAGGTTTCATATGTTTATTATAAGGCTATCAAACACAAAGTGTCATCCTACTTGTTTAGAAAACTGGTTATCTGGTAAGCATGGCAGAATGGAGATTTGAAGACTGGTCTCCCTAGTCCCAACTCTTGGGGCAAATTACAAGAGTCTGTGATTGCCCATTATAGATCAGAACTTGAGTGTGGCCTGTAGCCAGGAAATTTTTATTGGGGGAGGGAAATGAGTCCAGTGGTGGTGAGCACATCAATATTTTTTTTCTTTATTATGAATGAGCTATGATGTAGTGCAAAGTCTCTTCAAGAGATAATGATAATCCATTTTTCTTAGACTGAATATTCCTTTCCTTTATTTACATATAATGAACAAAGTCCTGTAAATGCATGAAGATCTCCACCCCCATATTGTCCCACTTCCACTTTCCTGGGCTGCAGTGTGCCAAATGGGAATCCCTCCCCCAATGTATCACCATAAAAGTGCCTGTTTCTTCCTCTGGGCATGAAATGAAGCCATGCCAACAGAGATCACAGAAGAAAGTGCATTTGGGGAGAGGGGTTATGGATGGCCCTTTGATTCACAACACCATCTTCCACTGAATTCACACACACACACCCAAACCCTTCTAGAATTTGGCTCTACATAACTTGCTATAAGGACTTAAGGGCAGCTATGTGCACTCAGGCTGGAATGCAATAGGGTTGCCAACCTCCAGGTGATATATGGAGATCTCCCAGAATTACAAGTGATCACCAGACTAGAGAGCTCACTTCCCCTACTTCAAAGGATAGACTCTAATTATACCTGATTGATGTCCCTCCCCCAACATCTCCAGGCCCCACCCCGCAAATCTCCAGGAATTTCCCAACATGTAGTTGGCAACCCTAGTGAATATGTGCACATACACTTTTCTTTTGCAGCTGCAGCCTGCCTGGCAAGCAGAAGAAAGGTGGCTTCTTTGCTTCACGCAGATGGGAAGAGAAGCCAGGGAGGTTCCTCTCTATGGATTCAGAGACTGAGCCCAGTTAAAAAAGAAGGCAAAACTGTTGACAGCAACAACTCATTACCACCATTTTACAGTGATTTTAAAATGCTGTGATGCCCTGATCCACAGTGGGTTTGTGGTGCAGAACTCTTTTCCCCCACCCCAAGTGTTTTCAAGGGCCAAAACAGCTACATGGGCATCAGCACACACTGTAAAATGGTCACAATGTGTCCACTTGTGAAACGCAGAATACAGAGACTGCTGCTGCCATCCACCCATTCTGCTTCCAACCACTTTTGAGCACTCATCACCTGGGCTAAAATAGAGGGCCACCCCCCAAAAAAAACCCCTTATGATTTGTGCACTACAATGCTGCTGATTACAGGAATCCATGACTGACAAGAGCTAACAAGTCAAGGCAGGGAAATGACTGTATCACATGCTTCAGAGCCCAGGCAAAGGGAAAGCCTGGGAGGGTGGTGGGAGGAGGAAAAGAGACTCTCCTTCCTTGGCAAGGCCTAGGAGGGAGGTCAAAGTATGGAAAGGGAATCTCTCTCTCACCGGCAAAACCTGACGAGTTGGGAAGAGGGAAGGAGAATCTTTCCCTCATTGGCAAATCCTGGGAGGGAGGGAGGGAGGGAAATGCCCTCTCTCATTGGCAGAAGACTTGTGACAGATTTTGGAACCCCTAGTGCTGATTGGAGGGGCATGACATATTATTGGTGAGACCACGCCCTTTGTGCACTGCCATGGTTACAGCTTGTGGGCCCCCACAGTGCTCTTTTCCTAAGATGAAGTGACCACAGTGGAGAGTTATTTGCCCCATTTTGAAGCTGCACATGCACTGATTACTGTGCTGTAGCCATTACACAACATTGGCTGGAACAATTTATTAATTTTCTTCTTTGGTAGCACAAGCTCTGATAAAATGGTGATGTTACCATAGTTTGTGTTACCAAAGAAGAGATTATGGTTAGTCTGCTTAGAGTCATTTGCATTGGACACTTCCCCAGCCCCACCTCTGATTTTAGATGGAATATTGGTTGTTTTTATTTGGAACTATCATATAGGGAGGGATATATCAAAATATATGATCCCTCAAGCATGCAGGTTAGGGATGTGCAAAAAAAAAAATTCGGAAGTACACGGATTCGGAAGTATATGGGGGAAAGAACTACGGAATCCCGTATATTTCTGAATTCCATAGTCAGAATAGCCGCATATTCAGTAGATGCACGGCTATTTCCGAATATACAGCCCCATTATACCCTATGGGCCATTGAAATCAATGGCAAATAGGGTATATTTGAAGCCACCTGGAGGGGATGGGGTTTGAGAGAGAGCCCCCAAATTTGCAGGGGATCTGCAGGGGACTTTCCCCTACAAACCTCCCAAGTACCAAAAAGATTGGGCCAGGGGGTCCCATTCCAGGGGCACCCAAAGAGGGTGCCCCTATTCCACCATTATACCCTATGGGCCATTGAAATCAATGGCAACATAGGGCATAATTAGAGGTTACTGGGGGGCAGGGGTTTGACGGAGAGCCCCAAAAACTGCAGGGAACCTGCAGGGGACTCTCCCCTACAAAACCCCCAAGTCCCAAAAAGATTGGGCCAGGGGGTCCCAGTCTTTGGGCTCCCCAAAAGGCCCATTGCTAACAATGATGGGGAAAGCCCAATTAGCCACTTCCTCCACTATAATTGCTGTGGGGAAAGTGGCTCTGGCTAGAGGGGAGTTTGAGGGAGAGGCCCCAAAACTGCAGGGCAGCTTCAGGGGACTCCCCAGCATGAAACCCCCCTGGCCCAAAAAGACTGCACCCATCTGTGGGCACCCTAAAAGGAACACTACTCCCAATGGTGAGAAAAAACCAATTAGAGCCACTTCCTCACTGTAATTGTCGTGGGAAAAGTGGCTCTGAGGAGCATGAGGTTTTGAGGAGAGCCCCCCAAACTGCTGTGCAGCTTCAGGGCACTGTCCCACACAAAACCCACAAGGCCAAAAAAAAATTGGACCAGGGGGCCCAATTCCTGGGGCACCAAAGCCAAACCTAACTTCACACCAGATAATCTCTATAGGACCCAAATGCACTACATCCCTCTACCTACTCTATGAACCCTGCAGGCTTGGAACCAATATAAACCCAGTTGCCAACGTCACTGCCACACAAAACACAATAATTCTCAAGGCTGCTCTGACCTGGCTGCAGCAAACCCAGATGCTAGCTCTCCAGCCCTGCCCCAAACAACACAGGGAGAGCTGGTGAAGCACAACAAGCCTGCTGGTTCTGGGTCTCTCACCCAGGTGCCAGCTTCCCTGCCACAGAAAACACAATCTACAGTTGCCAGCTCTCCAGCCCTGCCCCAAACAACACGGGGAGAGCTGGTGAAGCACAACAAGCCTGCTGGTTCTGGGTCTCTCACCCAGGTGCCAGCTCCCCCCCCAAAAAAAAAAAAAACAGAACCAGGAAAAGGGACAACAGGAGAAGACCAAGAAACTCAACTGTTAAAAAAGTGGCCTTTTAAACAATGAAAATTAGCAACCCCTCCCCAAGAACCAGAACCAGAAGAGAAAAGGAACAACACCAGCACAACACAGCAGCAACAACTCAAACACAGAATCCTTTTAAAGCAGTAAAAAACTTGATTTTTAACAATACAGGAACTTTACCAACCCCTCCCCCCCCAAAAAAAAAACCCTTCACCCTAACCCCAAGAAATCCAAGCCACCCAAATCAGAAAAAGTAAAAGGACACTGCACTTTTAAAAGTCCTCTCACTAAAGTAAGATATGGGCAAATAGGCAAAAAAAACTCCCACCCCAGGCCCCCTCCCCAAGCAGAAACCCCTAACCCCAAATAAGCTACCCACCACCACCCAAATCTGGATAAGTAAAGGGACTCTGAGTCTTAAAAAGTCCTTGTACCAACTAAAATAAAAACAAGAACCCCAAGACTGTCTTACCTTGTCTTCTCTACTCCAGGGAAGTCTGGTAAGGCTGAGAGAGAGAGCAGCAGCGGCTGAGGCCAAGGGCCAGCCAGCAGCACAGCACAATCTCTCACACCAACACAGCAACAATAGAGGAGTCCAGCCAGGCAGACTCCTTAAAAAGGTTCTCTAGCCCTACAGAGAGCAGTTTCAAAAAAATAGCACTGCTCTGTGATTGGCCAGACAAAAGAACAACATTGTTGCTGATGGCTGGAGGATGAGCTACACAAAAGCCCTTCAAAGCATGCATTTACAATGCATTTTGCAAATGCATGCTTTGGATTGGCTGCTGGGGCTCCTCTTTCCCCTCCTCCCCTCCCTGATCCCAGGGAGGCTATGGGAGAGGTGGGAAAAGACTACCAAAGGCGGGAAAGGAGGCAAGCAGCTCCCCTGAGGCTGCAGAAGCCCCTTTCCCACCTTTTGCATTGACTTCCGTATACTTCCGAATATTTATATGGAAGTATACGGGGAGCTATACTCGGCTCCCGCATAATGGGCCCCAATTGGAATCGGCTGTATGCGATTCCGTATATAGCCGAATCAGGGGTGATTCGGCGGTTGATTTGGTTCAGCCGAACCCAAAGCACACCCCTAATGCAGGTCCCAAGCCATGAAGGGTTGTAAAAGGGGAAAAGAACCAGCACCATATATGACCATAAAAACTAGATTTTATGTAGGTTTTTTTATAGCAACATTCCTATAAAGCCGCAACTTCAATTCTGAACATAATTAAGCAATAATTAAGTTACAAAGGGATACATCCTCGTTGATTAACAAAGAATTCAGACATGCTTTTATCAATTGCCTAGTACTGATTTAATTACAGAGTTGCTAATATCTGTGTGACCTCAATAGAAGTTTATTAGGAAGCAGAGGAACACAGACCGCCTACGGACTACAATCTTTCTGAGCACACAGTGGAGCCCTTGGGGGATTTTGTTTTGTGAGGGCGGAAAAAAAAGTCTGCTGTGTTTTAAAAGGTCACTGCTATGCTGCTTTGCTTCACTCTGTGGGGGTAGTCAGGTTTGTTCACTTCAAGGAGTTTGCGCTACCACAGTAAAAATGCATTCAACTTTCACTAACAAGTAAGTTTTATTTTATAGCAAAGTGCTTGTTATGACAAAGGAAGAAGGGGCCTGTGGAACATGGACAACTTTGAGGTTGAAAGTACAGGTAATTTGTTTGCTCCACACCCAGAGATCCTGTGTGAGTGAGCACAAATAATGTACCATTAGAAGCCAGGCAGGAGCAGAGACCAGAACTCACTCCTCCTACACTCCGCAGTGGCATCCATAAATAAGTTTTTATTTTCTCCCCTAGACATGAATGGCTGCTCTACAGCATATGATTTCTATCAGACTTGATGTATACTATATTTTTATATTAGAGGTTATTGAGCATTTTATGGATTCTTGTAAACTGCATTGCTCGGATAGACAACGTACACATTTTTAAAAAGAAGTAAAATGGTAATACAAACTCAGCAAGAAAACTCTGATTATATCTCCTGTTTTTGTTCATAGAAACTGGGGGTAGGATGTGAATCAGATCAGGCAATCAATGTTCCTGTTATTTTTCTTATCTAAATCTCCCCTTTCAGAATTGTTATGTGTCCTAGGCAGATTGGAAAAACAGTCCAGGCAGACGATTTAAACAATCCTCCATTAGTGCCTCTTCTGTGACCATTTCATACACACACCTGCAGCTGTTTTGTTCTAAAACAACAAGAAGAAGAACTTAGGATAGCTGATCAGCCACTTATCTAGTCTGGCAGCAAGAAACACAGCTGGTGGCAGGGACATCTCTTTCCACCCTTTGAAGCTAGAGTAGGTACTTACTGGGGTAAGGGAATATTGCAGGGGGACATAAAGCCTTTAATGTACATTCCTTCCTGAGAGTTCCAATTTAGATACTGCTTTCACCATTAGAACCATTCCAGGACCCACCTAGTCATTTTAAGTGATGAGACTGTTTTAATTAAAATGTTATATGTAACAATTACAATGGAAATTGAAATTAAGTATAGTTCTTATCAATGGGTATATATCCAGGAAAACTAATTTGGGGGGGGGGGGGACCCAAAGATGCTCAAAAAATACTGTAGGATCTTTAAATGGCAATCAACAAAATTCCAGTTTCTCTGTCTCAGTCTAACTTTAGGTTCCCCTCCAGCAGAACAGAAACACCAAGCAGAAGTTATTGTAACACAGCTGAACCAAGCTCAGACAACAGCAGGTTTTAATCTACAACGTGTATGCTACCTCAGCCTTTTATTTAATGAAGGCCTTTATAGCTGTGACTTCTTCTGACATGGGGATAATCCCAGTGTATGCAGATCTGTTTGTGGTGGAGAGCTGGTCTTGGTTCCAGTGCAAATGGGAAGTTTCTACAAAGCAAAATTTTACTTTGCCTTGAATATCAGCTTGTGCATGCATTGGCTTCCCAAACATGGTACAAAATGGTATGAAACAATTTCAGATGTTCATTTATCTTGCCAAGTCTCTTATGACTGCTGCTAGCACTCATCTGAGATAAAAATCTTTCCCAGTATCTGATACTAGAGATGCTAGGAATTAAACCATATGTTCTCTAACTGAGCCAGTGGAGTGGGAATGATGCACTACAGCAAGCTTCCCCATATTGTTTTGAAAATGAAGCTTAACTCCATGCCTCTCCTCATGGTGGCTTCATATAAAGCGCCCAGTCTGATGAGAAAATCACTTCACGGTAAGGTGAAATCCCTAAGAACACCACACATCACACTTAGAATGAGCACAGCATCATATAAATGGCTCCATTTCTTTGAAGGACTTCCTGTTTCCTGTTCAGAAAAATCCCCAAGCCTTTTTTTTTTCAAACAGGATGCTTCACAAGGAGGGTGTGATGAACTTCACTTTTAAAAATTAGAAGTGCAGTGTAAACAGACAAAGGACTATGAAGGGTTAATTCTTCCCAGAAGCTAGAGAGCCTTGAGTGACAGGCTGCTCCAAACAATCTGATTGGTTAGCATCAGATAAGATGAGAAAGTCTTGAGAGAGCTGCATGCTGAGGATAAATTCAGTCAAATTTCTGTCTTGACCGAATTGAGTACTGGCAGTCTGATTTCAGCTTTAGCTGAGAGCAGTCAGGAGAACTGGAGGTAGGGTTCTCAGACTCCCAGGATCCCCCATTTTTGTGCATGATTTCATTTTAACTTTCCCCTAGATGTTAAATAAAATATATTGTTATTTTTTAATTGTAATTTTTTTAAAAAAAATTTAATTTTAAAACACCTGGGCTGATAACAGATGGGCATTGTGGGGCAGATTGGAGGTGTTCCAAATCGGGACAGCTCAAAAAGAGCCGTCCTGAAGCCTTCATACACTCCCCAGTGCGGCAGCCCTATCCTGTCTACGAGGCAGCTTGGTGCAATCAGACGGAGGCCACCTCAGAAACCAGACCACTTCCCCCTCCCCCCAACAAGTTAAGCAATCAAGCTCTCATGCGCTCAAGCACTTGGGGGCAGTTTTTGAGGGAAAAAAGCTGGAAGCAGCTTGGGGCAGTTTGGTGGTTTCACACGCCAAGGTGCTTCGCTTGTGCCCTTTCGCTTCCAGATGGTGAGGAGGTGACTGGTGTACGGCTTTAAAATTTGCTACCACTTCCAAAGTGGTAGCTTTTTGAGCCACTCTCCAGAGGCTGGAGGACACGGTGAGTATGGGATGGGGACCAGTGGCAGATTTTGCCCTCCGTGTTGCTGAAGTGAGAGGATTTCACAGTGGCAACAGAAACTCCACAGAGGAGTTTCCCCCCTTGCCTCTCGTGGGGGCTTTTCTGAGGGGGGGAGCAGCTAGGATGCTTCAGTATTATATCTACTAGTAGTTTTTTAAAAACAGCAAATAATCCACCATTGACAGGCAGGGAAGGGAAACTGCAGGGAAATTATTAGAAAATGATACCAGATGTGGGCAGGTAGTGCAGAAATCCAAACCTTCATGTACACACTCTCACCAAACCCACTTTGAATATAATTTTTACATAAACTGCAGAACAAAATCAGAAAAAACTAAGAAGATGGGGAAATTGTACTGTGGAAAAAAATCTGCTGCAGTTAGGGGACGAATGCAGAGCAAGAGTTTTGTGTGGAAGCTACTGCAAAGGGCCTGAACCAATTTAATATTCTGATTTAGGATCAGCATATATTAACAAATTGCCAGTGGCTAGGTGGTTTTGCTTTACTGCCTTTGAAGCCAGGGTAACTAATTCCAGACAGGTAGCTAGCTATGTTAGTCTCTAAGATTCTGCAAGATTCATTTCATGTTTTTTTTCAGCAGCAGACTAACAGATTTATAGCACCATAAACGTGTATGTACCAGAACACAATCTATACTTAGGTATACATACGTGTGCATAAGGGAAAAAAACAGTAAACAGTGGAGGCAAAATATCATGAAGAGCAGACATTAACATTTCACTGGCAAGCTCTTTTACTCAGGGCAAGCACAGTGACCATTCATAACAGCAATAAATGACAATAATTTCTCTAGCTTTAGTAAACTGATCTAATGCCTGCACTGAGAGAGGAAAATATAGACTCAAGACCCTAAAAAGCTACCTGGAAAAAAATCTTGCTCAGGTGACTTTCAGGTCAACAGCAAAGCATCCTGATTAATGAAGTGTAGTCCCTCTGGTTTCTGAACTTTGCAGTGTTTGCTATTAGATTTGTGTCCTTTTATTCTTTTGAGTCGAGCAAAGTGCTGTCCCTCTGCCTTCTATTTGACCTGCCTAAAAAATGCTGTTTGCCAAATCCCACACAAGCAGACATATACATTAACAATGGGTACAAAAGGCATGTGTCTTCAGATGCCTTAACCCAATAGAAAAGATATGGACAAGCCTTGCAGAAAAAGGAAGTTGACTGTTTTGGCAACAGACATTTGTTTACATTATATAAACAGTAGGAGTCTTTCTATAGGTTTGCCAGCTCTGTGTTGGGAAATACCTTGAGATTTGGGGGGTGGAGCCTGAGGAGGGCAGGATTTGGGGGAGGGAGCAATCTCAGAAGGGAATAATGCCATAGAGATCACCTTCCAAAGCAGCCATTTTCTCCAGGGGAACTGATCTCTATCACCTGGAGATCAGTTGTAATCCCAGGAGATCTCCAGCCACCACCTGGAGCTTAGCATCCATAGTCTTGTGGCACCTTAAAGACCACCAACTTTTATTTCAGCATAAGTGTTTGTGACAAGAGTCTACTTCATTAGACTTCATGGAACAGAGCAGAAGTGATCTCTAATCCTTGGAAGTTTATAGAAAAATAAAAATAGTTGGTCTTCAAGGAACCACAGGACTCCAGTTTATTTTCGCTGCAACTGATGAACTCAGCTTCCCCTCTGGGATTATTACATCTAACAAGTGCTTTCCAGACCAAAGGAAAAGGTAATAATTACTTGGACATATTTTCCAGGTGAGATGCTGGGTAGAACATTTTATAACAAAAAACCCCACTGTGCACCTGCTTTGTCAGCTTATTTTTCTGAAACAAATGTGGGTTTATGGATACCTCACAGTCAGGCCTGGTACTGAAGTTTCCAGTGCCCCAGGCTAGATGTTGCTCCTCCGCCCCCCCCCCCTTGCTCGATTTGCATGTGCACAGCACACATGTGCTGATGACGTCATGATGACATTACTACCACACACACACGACTTTGCGGATGCCACCCGAGCCTCAGGAAGCCCCCGCAAAGCACTCCTCCACCAGCCTGACTTTGAAAAGGCTGCCTGAGCCTCAGGAAGCCTTCGCAAAGTTCCGAAGGCAGCAGGTGCACTTAGAGTGCTGGTGCTGCCCCTGTTCCCGACTTTGCAAAGGCCGCCTGAGCCTCAGGAAGCCTCCACAAAGCGCTCCCCCCACCTGACTTTGCAAAGACTGTCCGAGCCTTGGGAAGCCTCTGCAAAGTGCTCCCCACTTCAATTTTGAGGAGGCCGCACAAGCCTCGGGAAGCCTCCACAAAGCACTCCCCCCACCCAACTTTGTGAAGGCCACCCAAGCCTCGGGAAGCCTCCAAAAAGTGCTCCTCCCCCCGCCTGACTTTTTGAAGGCCACCCAAGCCTCGGGAAGCCTTCGCAAAGTCCCAAAGGCAGCAAGCACGCTTAGATCACCAGCACTGCCCCCGTTCCCGACTTTGCAGAGGCTGCCCGAGCCTCGGGAAGCCTCCACAAAGTCAGGACGGCAGCAGGACATGGGGAGAGGAGGCGCCTCGTGGTGCCCCTAGACCAAATGGTGTCCGAGTCGGTTGCCTACTTGGCCTACTCCTACAGCACCGGCCCTGCTCACAGTGCAGTCCTAACCAGAATTACACCCTTCATATCTTATTGACTTCAATGGGTTTTAAAGGGTGTAACTGATTGGGATTGCACTGTTATCACAATAGACTGAGAAAAGGGTTTTGCATCAGCAGTGCAGTCCCATTGAAATCTTTGCCCACAAGCTGCAAACTCCATATTGCTATTCCAAAATCTATTTAACAGATCAATATATGCTGCATTTATGTCAAACACGTACTTTTAGGCATGTTCATTATGTTTTGCTTTGCAGCAGGGGACAGCTGTCAGTACTGTTGCATTCACAGTTGAAGAACTATTGTGCATGGGCACTAGTAGGAAACACAGCTTTATTAGTAGAATGTGTTAAATGCAGCCACCCTTGTAAAATGCCAGACAGAATGCAAAACAGTTTGTTGGTCAGGTGGATACTTGCCCTAATTAAATTACCAAATTTTCTGTGAGTAGCAGATTTCCTCTGTCAGATACAAGAGATTTAAAGAAGTACAAGTTGCATTTATACACAAAATTAAATCTGTTTGTACAACTTCAGGCAGGCACTTTTTATGTTATGGAAAGAATGAGATGATCACAGTATTTTTTTGATATAAACACTGAACATTCTTTTACAGACCAAGATGAAAACACATGTGCTTTTAACCTAAGTTCAATTGACTTTAAAAAAAAACACCTTAATTTGAGGTGCTTACCAACGTAAGTTTGGTTTATGTTGGTATCCATTGGCCCCATCCTGGATGCTTGACACTGGTTAGGACTGCGCTGTGAGGTATCCATAAACCCAAATTTGTTTCAGAAGAATAAGCTGACAAAGCAGGTGCACAGTGAGCGGGGGGGGGGGGGGGGTGTAAGATGTCCTACACAACATAACAATCAGCTGTGGTAGACTCTAGCTGGACCCAGTTTTGGGTACTTTAGACTATCCTCCTGAGACAACATCTAATCCATCAACTGTCTCTGGTCCTCTACTGGCCTTGGTTGGAACTATCATCTGGGTTCTTCTCCTTGGACTCTTGGAGAGTGGCTTCCCAGGAGGCTTTGCTGGGAAACTTTTAAAGATCGGCCCAATAGAACTAAGCACCTGGACTCTGGATTCCTTCCAGTACTGGACTGAATTGGACCCATGTTTTTGTCTGTTCAGGATTAGGACAGTTTTAAATCAGTTAGGAGCTCCATGGCACAGAGTGGTAAACTGCAATATTCCCGTCCAAGCTCTGCTCACAACTTGAGTTCAATCCCAGCAGAAGCTGGGTTCAGGTAGCCGGCTCTAGGTTGAATCAGCCTTCCATCCTTCCAAGGTCAGTGAAATGAGTACTTTGCTGAGGATAAAGTGTAGATGACTGGGGAAGGCAATGGCAAACCACCCCATAAAAAGTCTGCCGTGAAAGCATCATCATGCGACATCATCTGGTGCTTGCACGGGGGACTACCTTTCCCTTTTTAAAATTAGATAGAGTTAATTGATAGGTTATTTTCTTTCACCCATCGTTAGTATTAGTTGGCTAGTGCTGTTAATTTTTTTCTTACTGTCGTAGGTTTGGGTGAGAGGGAGAATTTCAGCTCCCCACCACCCTGACTCCTCTTGCAGCTCAGTTTAAACTGAGCTGCAAAGTGTTTAAAGGGATTAATCACCTTGGAAATCATGTCATTCACATGGCTTGGAGAAGACATATAAAGGGACACAATCCCTTTAAACACATTTTTCTTCCATTGGTTTCAATGGAGGATGGAGCACCTTTTGGGGGCCCCATAGAATTGGACATCCTGGTTTAATCTTTTTGAAATGCGGGGGGTTGAGGAGAGGTACCAGCAGCTTTGCTCCAAATTTGGTGCATATACTTAAAAAAAAATAAACCTCCCCAGAGCCCCAGCTACCCCAAGATTGATTCTCCATTATGGGGACCATATCTGGGTTGTCCTGGCCTGGTTCTGCAGATTCTTAGTAGGCCCTGCACTCCTGCAGGCTGCTAGCAAGGAACAGAGAAGAGAAGCACTGAGTCCCTCCTACTCTTCTACTTGCTCTGAGGCCTACTAGGATATAGGGGTGTGCACTCTGTGTAAATCGATTTGGCTATCTGAAAAATGGCTGCCCTCAAAAAAACCAGGACCACTGGTTAGCTGCTGTTTCAGGGCATATAAAGGAACCATGGCTCGCGTAGATACATATGTACTAACTGAGAGAGAGAGTTGTTGTGAGTCACACTGGAAAATGAGTATCAATAGCTACTTCCATTCAGTTAGCTTACTACGGAATAGTAAATATATTACATGTGAATTAAGTCTGAAAGTAGGTTAATGGTGCAATCCTAAACAGAGTTACACTCTCTGAGAAGGGTATAATTATGTTTAGGATTACACTGTTAAACAAAAAGGCTAAAATGTATAATATATCTATACAGTATTCTATAGGATAGGAATGTCGAACTCATTTGTTACAAGGACCAGATCTGACATAAATGGGACTTTGTGGGTCCAGGCCATGTGTATCATAAAATGTAATGCCAGATAATGGAGATATAAACCTTATAAAAGACACAGAGAAACACAATTAAATATATCAATTATTTTTTACTTAAAATACAAACATGCTTAAAACTCTTGCAATGTTTTATTTAAAATGGAAAGGTGGGAGGATAGAGGAGTTTGGCAATGCAATTTTAAAATAAAGCATCAAGAAAAAGCACAAGGATCAAAGCAGAAACTAAAAACATAAACCAAAAATATAAAATGCTCCGGACTTAGGAAAACATGTAGTGGCTGGGCATCGCAAGCTTCTCCCCCTGCCACTAGGTCTACTCAGAGTGACAATGGCTCTTCAGTGTAATATCCCCCATTAGCTGTAGGTTCCCACATAAGAATACTCACTAGGCACCAGTTCTAAGGTCCAATCAGCAGATACATGCTGGCTCAAAGCATAAACTCTTTATTTGCAAGGTCACACAACTCTAGTTGCTATGATGGATAAGTGTAAAACCAAATCTTTTGTTAAAGAAATGGTGCTCCTGTGGCATCATGCTGCAATATATTTTAATGGAGTGGAACTCAGTTTCACCATAGAAAATGTAGAACAGACACCAACACTGGAAATGGTGTTTTTTGGAATCTAACAGAGGCAATAATAGATAGTTTCTAGGATTAATGGGAAAAGGCACGCACCTAGAGTTCTTTACAAATTCAACTGGGAAATCGTTGCTCTTCAAATGCTGAAAAGTAAAACTGAGCTCCACTCTATTAAAATATATTGCAGAACAGACAAAACTGCAAGGAAAACACAGAATGGGGGAAAGTCGATTCTGCATTTTCTTTGCAGCTTCGCAAGCACAGAATTGCTTCCTGCTTCAGCCTGCAAAGATAAGGAAGAATGAGCTGGGAACTTCAGCAGCCCAGGAGCTTCAAAGGGGAAGGGGGAGAAAAGAACCCTGCGAGCCTGATTAAAGCCCTGGGTGGGCTGGTTCTGGCCCATGGGCCAGACATTTGACACTCCTGCTATAGGAGAACCACTATCATTCTTATGGTTTTCTGTAGATATCAGGACTAATATACTGTGAGGAAAATGGAGTGCACTTACAGGCAGAGTCAAAAGCAGATTTTACAAAAGCTCAGCAATAAGCATATATTATTCTCTCTTCCCTATTTTGTCTTATTTTGCTCTCAGCACATTTGATATTCGTAAGTATCTACTTTACTGGCACATCTTCATGATGCCACAGGAGCACCATTTCTTTAACAAAAGATTTGCTGTTACACTTATCCATCATAGCAACTGCTGTTACCAAAATGATTGCTTTAAACACATAGTTAAAGGCCAAACATAAAAGCAGCAGTACAGAAGAATGAATATGGGTTTGGACTAAGAAATATGAATGCACACACAACAGTTAAGTGCTTTTTTTCCTAGAAAAGACAAACATCCCAAGGAAAAAACAAAGTCAGTTCTACAAAATTGTACATATCTTTAACACTTAGCTTTCCAGCTACTGGCTACTCCATTCTGGCTACTCCATTCTGTGTAGAGCTTTCCACTGACAGATGAACAGTCTTGAGTACAACCCATCAAAACTTATCTCTAAAGAGCATATAGTCTTACATGGCATCAGTAAGTGCTCAGTGTGGTGTTTTGTGCATTAAGTTCAGAGTCTATTTAATCCAGTCCAAAAGCTCTCATTGACTTTCCTTTTTGGGCACTGAGTCATCCCAACATTTTATTATCCATAGTTAGCACTACAGTAAAATTACTGGCAGCATTATAGCAAAATTACTGGCAGTTCTAAGCAACAAAATTTGATGGAACAAGCCGCAAAGAGCAATAATTTATGCTTGATAAAAAGATGGGTAAACTGGCTATGGACACTACTTTGAAATGAATGATGCTATAAAAATTTGGATGACTAGTATGTTTAACTCACAGCAGCTTTCAAGTTTTACCTTTCATGTTTCCCACATTTTCTCTCTTTTGATCAACTTTGTTCCTCTTGTGTGCTAATAATCACCCACTGCCAGTAACTTCAGCAATAAATTCCCAATAACTGCACCATGTTGTTCCCAAGATACTTTTATGATGAGATTTTCATACAAGTGACTGCTCCAGACAGTTTTCTCTCTAGCAAACTGACCACACAGTGGTCATGATTAGGAAATGACAGAGGATTTCTTTATCATTATTAGTAATTTCTAATCATTCAACAAGTATTGGTATGCAAAGCACTGAACAATTCTCATCTCTCAATAAAGAAGAAATAAGAAAAATCCACCATGAAGCCTTCTGGGAAGTGAGAATTGGCCAAGTGGTGTCTGTTAAACGTAGGACTGCCAGTCTCAAGCTGGCAACTGTCAAGAGTTATATTCTCTCTGTATCCCTCTTGCCATATTTTCTGTACTGTAACATTATCATTTCACTTGGGTGCATTCCTGCTTAGCTCATCCCTCGCTATGCACACTTATCTGAGGAACTTATTATTGAAGCCTTTTCTGCCGACCAAGGTCAGTCACTAATGAAGCACAAATAAACACCTGGACTCTTAAGACTTGTGGGGGAGGGGGTCCCACCAAAAGTTGCCATACTTTTCACTTGAATTATAATGGTTGAGGCGACAGGTTAAATAGAGAGTCACTGAGCTAAGATGTTAGTCTTAGCCAAGATGGTGTACTGCCTTATGATGTATGGAATAAACTGCTGAATTATTGGACTGTGTTATTCCTTGACTCGAGGTCCTGACAGCAACCAGCAGGAATCTTGCCATGGGGAGTGGCTCACCAGCAAAATTGTGATATCACTTTTGGCACAACCCAGAAGTGACATCATTGCATGGGGCAATGTTCTGCCATTTGCCCCAAACTCTATAGTTTGACCATGAAGTGATGTCATTATGATGTCAGAGTGCTGATCTCCCCATTTGCCCCCCCCCCCCACAGACGGAAGGAAGAGACGGAGATAAGGGTTTGGGTAACTAAAGGGCCACTTTTTTAATTATTACATTAATACAAGGGCTATAAAATAACAGGCAGCAAGGCAGGTCCAGGGGACAAAATACCCCTCCCCTGCCGCATGATGGGCGAGCCACCCTGCACCTAGGTATAGCCAGAATACATAGCTCATACCTGGGCGGCCTAACAAAGATTATGCCTTGGAGTTCCAACCCCCAACCGCACGGCTAACGGGCAAATCAATCCATGCAAACCCAAGGCAGTCCACTTCATCACTCAACCGTCCCACATGGTCCAGGAATGATTTAGCGAGACCCCATGCCCCAAAACTGGGGTGCTACAGGTGCTCACCAAGCTGCATAATGAAAGTTTAGGCCAAAACCCAGCCACCGCAAGGCCAAACCTCTGCTTAGGCAGCTGCACCCACTAAACACCCAACACTTCCTTAAGCCCAAGTTTCAAGTCCTCTAAAAAGGTGTCATTACCCTTGTCCGAAAGATGTATGCCATTGCTCCTGTATAAATCCGCACAATCAGCCCGGATCTCAGGGTGAGGAAGAAAGTGGCCCAAATTCCCTTCAAGGGCTCTTTTAAGTTCTAAATTGGCTTTGTGGCTTGCTTTCTCAATTGCCCATGGGTCCCAAGCCGCATGCCATACTTGGTGTGGGTTCATAGCCGATCACACGATCAAAGCCTGCGGCCAACGCCTCTTGATGACTCTAAAGTCATCTTTGGCCTGCAACACAAGGACTTCCCCCTTGAGCAGGCCCAAATCATTACCACCCAGATGTATCACCACAACATGTGGTGGCAACACGTGCACATCTTCAAACAAGAGGGGCAACAGGCCCGACCAATGGAGACCCCGCCAACCACACCATTCAATGGTGGCCCACTTGCTGAGCCCCAGCTGTGACCTGGACGAAGTCCTCCTGGCCCGATGGGCAGCCCAAAACATGAAGTTGTGTCCGCATATGAGGATGCGTTGTCTCTCTCCACGGACCACAGCACCTGAGAAAAGAAGAAACAATTAATAACATAGCCCCCTAATAACACGATGCCAATTACTGCAGTGCAAGAGGGTGAACATAGCCCTTATAGGTCAAGGAATGCTACCTACCAAGCTTCTGAATGGAAGGCGGGCAGTAGCCCAGGGCACCAACCATAGATACTGCTCCAATACGGAAGGAATGGGTGCCAAACTTAACTCCCGACAGGCCCAGCATAGCAAGGGCATGCACGTCACTGTCCAAAACTGATGCTTCATCAGGGGACTGCAGTCCTCGTGACAGAACAAAAGGCCAGCACCCAAACCACGAGCAAGCATGTATCGCATTAAAGCCGCTACAGGACAGATCTCAACATCAGAACAGGAACCCAAACTAATAGTATCCCCCCATTGAAGTTGATCGGTCTTGGAATGACGAACAGTAAAATATACAGATTCACCAGCCAGAAGAATGTCTTGGGCCATCAAGGCCCTCCCTGAAACGTCCCATTTGGACTGAGCCACCAGCTCATTCACCCGGAGAGCCCCCGAAGAATGCCATGAGAGAGGCGGCATGAAAGAACAGTGTTTCATACTCGGACACGCACACCTGGCCCCAGACCGATCGTAAACCCCTAAGAACTGCAGGAGAAATCGGTTGCCTAGGTTCCCACCTGGGCCGAACTTCTCTAGATCAACCTTCCAACATTTTCTTAATGCAGAAGTCACCAGTATTCTCCTGGAAACCCAAAGCCTTACTAGCGAAGGCAAACGCAGACAGCCGGCCCCGAATAGATTGAACTGCTAATCATCTGTGCCATAAAGATACACTATAGTGGAGTAATTGCTCCACCAGAAGGGGCCATCCCCTTTGGTAACCAACTTTGCTCCTAAAACTTTCGAACTAGCATACTACGATTTTCTGGTACCAGGAGCAATGGTGAGACTTATTGCTCTGCCAGCCTCGACCCACCAATCATCCATATCCTGGGGGGCATCATTGTCAGAAGAAGATCTGCATCTGGGGCCAGCTGGCGAAACCTCTGCATCTGTTTGCGGGAGAGAGCATCAGCCACCCCATTAGCCACCCCAGGCACATGCCTGGCGAAAAATAAAACATTAAGCCTCAGGCAACAGAGAGTGAAGGCCTGCACCAGCCTCATCACTCTAGGGGATTTGGAAGTGAGGGAATTGATAACATGCACCACGGCTAAATTGTCACACCAAAAGTAGACTGTGTGGTCTGCCAACTCATTCCCCCACAACCAAACGGCTACCAAGATTGGGAAGAACTCCAAGAAAGTCAAATCTCTGTTCCACCCTGCATCTACCCATTCCTGGGGCCACTCCTCTGCACACCAGTGTCCGCAAAAGTAGACGCCAAACCCAAGGGACCCCACTGCATCTGATGTAATTTGCAGCTCCACTTCCAGCTGTAACTCAGCCCTCCAAAAGGAGACACCATTAAAGGAGGCTAAAAACTCCTTCCATAGTAAAAGGTCCTCCCACATGCTGCGTGAAATCCTGATTTGGTGATGCGGCTGGTGTAATCCAGCCATTGCATCACACAACCTCCTCAAAAAGGGGCAACCAGGAGCTACCACCTTACACACAAAATTTAAGTGACCCACCAACTGCTGCAGCTCCCTCAAGGTCGCCTTTCGCCGCAGCAAAAACTGAGCAACTGTTTCCTGCAGACCTAGAATTTTGTCCCTTGGGAGGTGTGAAGTTTGTTGGAATGAATCAAGTTCAACCCCCAGGAACGTCAATCGCTGGGTAAGGCCCTCCGTCTTCTCATGGGCTAGAGGAACGCCCAGCTCCATCAATTGCGCTGCAAAGGCCTCCATCAAATGGGCGCACTGGCCAGAGCCTAAGGGTCCCGCAAATAGACAGTCATCGAGATAATGCAACACATTGCCCAAACAAGCCCGGCGATGCACCACCCATTCTAAAAAGGAGCTAAAGCACTCAAAGGCCGTACAAGAAACGGAGCACCCCACGGGCAGGGACCTGTCCATATAAAACCGCCCTTCAAAATGAAAACCCAACAATTCAAAATCCAAAGGGTGAATCGGTAGGAGGTGAAAGAAAGACTTTATGTCGCACTTTGCCAACTCAGCCCCTACCCCATCTGCACCACTTGGTCAAAAGATGTATACCACACAGTACACAAATTCTGGTATGGCATCATTCACCAATTCCCCATGGGGGTAAGATAAATGATGAATCAATCTGAACTCACCTGGGGCCTTTTTAGGCACCAGGCCCAACAGGGAGACTCTCAAGGTACTCACAGGGGGTGCGGAAAATGGGCCAATCTCCCTACCCTCGGCTAATTTCTTCCCAATCTTCTGACGAACTATGTGCTCCATCCCAACAACCAACTTCAAATAATTGGCCATAAACAGCTTTCTGGGGCCCTGAAAGGAATTCTAAACCCAAACTTAAAACCATTTAACAAATAAAGCCGATATTCATCCCTTAGATAATCACGGAGCCATGCCTCAAGCACTGTTGCCCTTATTGGGCTGAGACCCTTTACCAAATGGCTTGTCTGCACCGCCCGGGCCCTGCTTGCGCTGTCCCCTCCTGAATCTACCCCTGAAACAATTTGTGAAGGAATGAGACCCCCCGCAAAGAGGGCACTCATGTTTGTATGGGCAGTTCTTTTTACCACACACCCCCTGGGACCCAAACTCTCAACAAAGCAGGCGGGGTTGATCCACCTGCCCCGCAGTGCTGCAGGCACCAGAAGCAGTGTTGTTCAGCACCAGAAGCGCTGAACAACATGTCCACTGTCTGACCTATCACCCAGGTTAGGTCATGCTGGAGACATAACCTGCAGCCACAGCTGTGGCTGAATCTGATACCCATTGAAGGGCTGGGTTCAAAGCCGCCCTCATTCTGAACTCCTCATCATATTGAAGCCAGGCCGGGTCAGTAAAGCTAGTATAGCTTTTGTAAATGATGTCGAAATACTGAAAAAGGGCCCTCCATGGCTGTGACCTGGCAATAATTCCGGCGTAAATAATGAACCCAGGCACCCAGTTCTCCCATGTCCTGTCAACTTTCCACTTCTTGATTTTCTCCTTTTCCCTATCATCCAAATCCTCTTTATCCTTTTTCTCCAACTCCCTATAGAGCAGAGAATAGGTCCACAAATTCCTCTTTCAGTATCTTATCCTTGGTGGCCAGCAACAAGTGACCCCCAAGAGGTAAGGCCAGATCACCAAAAGGTAAAGCCTTAGCTGGCACAGCAGAGTACGATGGACCCCAAGGATAAGAAACACCCCAGCCACCATAGGGTGCCACGGACGCTCCTGGGAACTTGCTGAGCAGGCCTTCCCAAGGACCCCAAGGGTTAGCCAGGTTAAAGCCCCAAGCCCAAGGCTGGGAATTATTAAAAGCTGTAGGCTGGCTATTGGCAACTGGCCCAAAGGTGGCTGACTCCCTCCCACGGCCCCCAGGGCCTAGCTGTGGTAGTGTGTTGTGCAAACCCACCACTACCCAACTGCAAACTCTGCAAAACATCCACATCAGGCACCTCTACTGGAAGAGGCAACACATCCTCCATTTTGTCCATAGAAGACCTGCTTTCAAGGGAAGACAAACGATTAAGGATTTCTTCCTGGAAGCGCTTCTTAGTAGCCCACTTGTCTTCCTTGGAAGTCAGTCCCATTACACCCAATATGACTGGCTACCTACTATTCGACCCCTCTAAAGCGACTATTCTGGCTAACACAGACTGCTCGAAAGTGCCATCCTCCTCATCAGATGATGAAGGCAAAGATGCTGACCGCTTAGGAACAGGCCGCTGTGGTCTTGGTGCAGGGCACTTGCCCTTGGTTTTGCCCTGTCCCTTAGGCATGATAATGTGCCCAATAACAATGACAAGCCTGTCTACTGCCCTCACTTATGTGGCTCCCACCCTACCGAAGGTAGGTGATGAACGTTAAAGCTATCCTCAAAATGGCCACCCCAAGCTATCCACAAAATGGCCACTCTTTTCCCTGGCAACAGGGAGGAAGAATCCCAATAAAAAGGCTGTTCTCGAAATGGCTGCCCCAAGCAATCCACAAAATGGCCGCTCTTCTCCCCAGCAACAAGGAGAAAGAATAAAAAGGCTATCCTTGAAATGGCCGCCCCGAGCTATCTACAAAACGGCCACTCTTCTGCCCAGCAACAGGGAGGAAGAATCAAACAGCTCCAATAAAATGGCTACCCAATTAAACCCACGATTAGCTAAGGCCTCCTTCCAAACTGCACTGTCTGGAAGAACAGCCCCACACACTGTGAAGTAACTATGCACTCCCCCAGAAGATTATATAAACGGTGGTGGAAGGAGTTGGTTCCTCAGCCGGCTTAACAGAGGGAAAAGGGGGGGGCCAAACAGCACCCTCAAAAGGGGAGAGGCACCGCAAGATACCCTAAAACAAAAAGGGGAAGCACAAAAATGCCAGCGACAAACCGCCATGTCAAAAATGCTCCCGAAGATGCTCCTGACACGATGAGACTCCTTCTGAAGACCACCGTGGCTCGCTACAAGCAGCCGCAGCAAAGTCCAACGCACCAACCACCGCGGCCCAAAAGTTCATGGTGACTGGCAACAGGCCTTGTGCAGGGAAAGAGCACACATGCTACGCTCTGCCTTCCCCGAGCACGAGGCGAAAAATGAGAGGAGGAAGCAGAGCCCGCCTCTAGGGCATGCCTGCTCTGCCCCCACCTCTGATGATGCCCTGCCCACTCCTCCTCCTTGCGAGGAGGCAAAACAGCCCCCAGATGCAAGGCTGTGCAGCCTGCCTCTGGATGGGAGCCACATTCCTCCATCATGTTACTTCTACCACCTAGTGGGCAGAACCGGAGGTCTTCCACTAGAGTAAGAAACTGGGCTCCCTACTTAGACACATGCAATATTCTAACTACCGCAAAGCAGTACTTCACAAAATTACAGCATTTGCTAATAACATTGCAATAATTACTAGTTTAAGGGATTATTTGTGAAAGATAGTTCTCAAACCTCTCAATGTTTATTGCACAACCATCCAATGCGCATTTCTAGGGAGCATGTTCCATTGATCTCACTAACTTTTTTGCCCACTATAACCTAATGAGAAACCACATTTCCACCTATGGAAATGGAATTAGGATCTTATTACCTGAAGCTATGGCAGAATCCACACATTTTTGTTAATGCACTATTAGAATCATTCACACTGATCCCCTCCCTAACCATCTATAATGAGAGCCTTTCCTGTGCTTATTGAACAGCTGACATCACTGTGACTTTTCATTCCTATATATTTAGAAATGATATTTAGAAAACACACAGACAATGTTACTAGAAATGCTGGCAGTCTCCTCTCTTTATGGGGGAATTAGCAGAGGCAGACCCAGGCAGAATTCTTATGGAGTGGAATCTTCACCAAGTGTATACCAGTAATGACTTCAGAGAGAGAGAACTTGAAATGACCAAGCCAATTTTAATAAAGAAAGAGATTTTATTGAAGGGAGAATAATATTTTAAGAAGAAGATATTGGATTTATATCCTGCCCTATACTCTGAATCTCAGATTCTCAGAGCAGTCACAATCTCCTTTTCCTTCCCCCTTCCCTCCACAACAAACATCCTGTAAGGTAGGTGGTGCTGAGAGAGCTCTTACAGCAGCTGTCCTTTCAAGGACAACTCCTACAAGAGCTATGGCTGACCCAAGGCCATTACAGCAGCTGCAAGTAGAGTAGGGAATCAAACCCAGTTCTCCCAGATAAGAGTCCATGCACTTAACCATTACACCAAACTGGTTAACACACACTCAAGCAGAATTTTAACTAACACACATACAAGAACACCAGAAAATAGGGATTAGTAGAGTGGCTAGGAGGTGAAGTTGGTGGAGGAAAGTCATATCTATGTGTCCTGGAGAGTTGAAGTCCATGGAGAACAGTAGCAGAATGACCAGCATCCCACTATGGAAGGTACTCAAACAATGTTTGGGGGTGCAAGTCTGAAGGCACCAAGTCAAGATACACTGACAATGCCCAGAGTGTCTCCTTAAGTAGGCAAAAATGTAACCTTGGGGCAGGATGTTCCTTGGAACACTGTTAGATAGGATGGTGGAGCTGTGAGACAATCTGCAAAAGTAATCCCCTTGTCTGATGAAGTGTGCTTAGAGAGCACACGAAAGCTTATGTTCTAAATAAAACTTGGTTGGTCTTAAAGGTGTTACTTGACTCCTGCTTTGTTCAACTGCTTCAGACCAACACGGCTGCCCACCTGGATCTATCTGATGGGTTTTGCTGAGACAAACAAAGGGTCTCAGGAAGCCTGGGTGAGGGGTTTGGGGATGTGTCTATTAAGTGTTGATAGCCCATTGCCAGGAAAGTGAGAAGAACTGAAAAGGGGTGATTAGAATATTTGAATGGAGGCAGGAACGCTATTCATTTCTGAGATGGGGCAGGAGAACAGGCAGAAGAAACAGTGGTGCTGACACATCCAGAAGTGTTATTGATACCAACAAAAAGTTTTAGAAGACAGAAACTGTAGTGAAAAGGACTTATCTTAGTTTGTGCATTCCATGTAAACTGAAAAGAATGAAGAGATTAGCTAGGTGTCTGCTCTGAGTCCAGGGCTACCTTAGCCAGAGACAAAGGGATTTAATGCATACCCATCTTCTCCTGCTCAGTGCTTGTATGTGCTGAGCCTGAGGTCACAGCGTGTTTGGAACTGGGGCAGGTTGACCAATATGCTGCCAGATTCCATTTTGTGTGCCAAGCCTGGCACAGAGTATCTAGAGTTCAACAGTGTCGCAGGTGCCAATTGTGGGGTATCAATTAATGTACAAAAAAGGCACAGTGAACCTCACCATTTTAGTTGCTGAAAGTCTGCAGTGTCAACTAGCTGTTCCGGCCTGTGGGAGCCTGCCTGGATTGGGGCGGTCACTTGTCTTACCCCTCCCCTCCACACACACACACACTCCACAAACTCCATTTTCTCAAGGGGAACCTAGGGTGCATTTAGGTGTCTGTTTTACTTTGTCGCACACTTTAATCCCCGGTGGCCAATTTGACTTCAAGTGGCAGTTGGCTGCTCAGGAACAGTAAAGGATGGAGGAGGAGTGGGTTTTTCCCTGCACTTTACACAATAACTGTTATTATGCATTGAGCATTTCTTTCCCCGTAAATCTGGTAAACAGGGGAACAGGCTTTTTAGACTACAGCCCCATTGCTGCTTCAGGCACAGCAGCGGGCTTCACATTGTAGGGTCAATTAAAGGCACGAGCCAGCAGTTGTTCCTGCTCTTGCTGCTGCCATTTTCGGATGCAGCAGCCATTTGCACAGACACAAACAGAGGGGATTTTAAGCAGCAGCCCCTTTAAAATTGATTGTGTTTTGAAAATCAGAGTTATCCTTGAGCTGATCATGATTTATTAGTAAAAGTGTGTGTGTATGCGTACAACTTACACATTTACAAAATAAACTTACAAAACACAAATTTGCAAAACATATATGCATGCATAAAATGCTACCTTATAATAAACTAACTTTAAAAAAGAAAATTAATTAATTTTCTTTTTTAAAGTTAGTTTATTATAAGGTGGCATTTTTGCATGCATGTATGTTGTGGTAAGGCTTCTACCATTGGTGAAAAGATTTGAGAATGAATGAATTAATAAATTAATAGTAGCCCAAATTTGGCTGAGCTCATCAGAGCTAGGGAGATAAACGTGGTTGGTCTTGGTTAATATTTAGATTGGAGGCCACCAAGGAAGACCAGGGTTGCAAGCAGCGGCCCACAATGGCGAGCCACCTGTTCAACAGTGGGGAATGCATCTTTCCTAGGAAGGCTGTGGTTTTCATTTGCAGATCTTCATCCAGACCTCTGTGATGTTATAGTCTGCAGATGGGGCAAGAGGTGTTAAGCTAGGCTAACTTGCTTATGTGGCAGGAATAGGGCACGTTGCTCAGGATAGGTAGGGCTAATTGGCAAGCACCTTGAGATGTCTGGGGAGTGTCCAGAATAGGCCACCACGTGTCTTGTGATGGCGTGCACTATAAAAGAGTGCCCTTGGTACTGAACAGCATCTTTTGAACCTGGTAGGAGCCTTACAGCACTTCAGGGTAAAGCAATGAAGCTTGACACTTTCTCAGCACATATGGCAGTGCAGGCAGTGATAAGCAGAAGTGCCAGCTGAGTTTGAAGCCAAGATGGATCTGTCCAAAAGGCAGACCAGGTTGGTGCCAGTGCCACCCGCCCTCAAAATCATCACCTTATTGAAATAAACACTGATATAGCTCAGCGGTTTAATTAATGTAAATAATGTTAAATAAATAAGAGCTAGTTGAACCCACTTTCTGTCATCCATGTCATCGGTGGGGGGGGGGGGGATCAGGACAAGAACATATCAGAATTCATACAAGAGAGTTCTTACCACTGGGTGAAAGCTTCTGCAAGGTTGTATAGAAAAATAATCAGAACAACTGCTGCTATTTTTGCTGCTATTTTTCTTCCACAAACTGTTCTTTAGACCCAACTCAATTTGATTTCTACACTCACTTTGGCATTTATCTGCATTGTTTATAAAGAACAAATAATCCAGTGAAATATAGAAATGCACTGAAAACAACTACCTCATAAAACCCATGTTCATCTGCTGCTCTCATACCTTGCTGTGGCCAGCCTGGAGGACATCTGACTCCCACAGCTTGCTAGCTCTGAATGAAAAGAGTTGTCACTGGCAACAAGGCTCCCTGCTATGAATGCTGCTGGACCACTCGTTAGAGACTTCCCTCAGCTTACAACCACCAGTCCAGTAGATGGTAGACTGAAAAGTACTCTTAGCAAAAGCCATGGAAAAGCACTTATCTGCAGTTAATGTTCTGGTCTGAAGTTATAACACATGAGGAATTATCCCCATTGAATAGTTTACAAATTCAGATTTCCTGTCTTTTGCAAGAGCATATAACCTAGAACAAATGAAGGGCTTTTTTTTTTTTTTTTTTTTTTGGAGCAGGAACCCATAGGAACGCAAATGAGTTCCTAAAAAAAAGCCCTGTGCAAAACAATGGTGATATTGGGTGTATGGCTTAATATGCAAATACATTCCTGCTGAGCAACCTGCCCTATTCCTGCCACACAAGCAAGTTGGCCTAGCTTAACACCCAGCAGGAACTCATTTGCATATTAGGTCACACAGAGGTGGAATTCTAGCAGGAGCTCCATTACATATTAGGCCTGATGTAGCCAATCCTCCAAGAGCTTACAAAGCAAAGGAGCTCCTGCTAGAACTCCACCCCTGAGGCCACACCCCTTGATGCCAAGCCAGCCAGAGCTGCTGCATTCCTGCTCAAAAAAAGCCCTGGTTTCCACTAACACACGAACAATATAGAGAGGCATTTGTTAGTCTGCTGCTTTGTCTTAGAGCTGTTCCAGGTTGGATCTAGTGCGTTGCTAGGGTTGGATCCAGTGCATTCACACAGGTAGATCACTTCCATCTTCTTGTTCCCTGAATAGCTACCTGCCAGTGCCAAAAGGCGCTAGTAGGACCTTAGCAAGAAATGTAATAATAATGAAAGAGGATTATATACCAAGGGATATAGGTTCACCAGGTCCCCATCATCCCAAGCCCTGAGACTAATGAGGCAAGGGCTGATGATGTTAGGGGTTCCCAACAATACCTCAGCCCATAAATCTCTCCATTGTACCCTATGGACCCAAAGGGTACAATGGAAAGATTGTGCCACTGTTGCAGCATGACTTGGGAAGAAGTTTAAACTTTAAACCCCTTTGCTAGAGCAGTATTCCCTCTAAATTGAATTAGTGTGAGCTAGCTCACATTTTTTTAGCCCCTCGCTCACACATTTTTGTCTTAGCTCAGGAAGGATGACTCCAGAGCAAATTAATTTACACAGTAGCCAAACCTTTTGCTCACAACTTTAATGCCAGTAGCTCACAAAGTAGAATTTTTGCTCACAAGACTCCATAGCTTAGAGGGAATAGTGCTCTGAAGCCACACTCTCTCCCCAAATTGCAACTCTCTCCCTGATCTGTCTTCCCTTCCATAGCCAGCCCTGGCAGACCAGCCAGGGAAGGGAAGAAAGATTAGGGAGGGGTCTCCCAGAGGGCTCAGCTGGGGCTCTGCTGGGTTGCCTGGCTTCAACTGAACAGCCCAGCAGAGCCCACAAAACAGCTGATCGTGTGGGTAGAGGTCTCCCCATGGGCTTTGCTGGGGAGCTAATTTCAAATAATGTTTAAAAGTTCACGAGGGGAACCCATGTGTTTCTCGTTTGTTTCCCTCCAGCACCTCTCTTTCCAGAAAGAAAAAACCCTGTATATATTTTTAAAATTGACAGATAAAAGAGGTGGCCTTTCTGCCTTTTGTAACAGTAGGCCCTCTTGTTCTGGAAGAAGGTTCTTGAATGGGCTGAAAGGTTTGATCCCCATATCTGTGACACTAACTTCTAGTACTGCTGACCCTATTGGTGGCAGACATTGTACTTTCAAAACCAGTCAAGAATTTTATGAGGTTCACATGATCAATGAAAAACAAACATAGAAATAAGGCACATTTTTACTGAGGGTACATTTATTCAAAATGCATTATTAGTTCCTTATCCTATGTAAATAGGAGCATACAGGAAATGTGTCAATGAATATTTCGATTACTGTTCAGAAGTTCAAGCAGATTTAGAAGTGAACCACAATTTTATGAATCACAATTACCCTTGGAGGAGTAGAAATTACCATAGTAAAGTACAGAGATTGGGCAGTGCATACATTACATGGCTGCATTAGCTGTTCATGGACAATTTGCAGTTTCCCAAGATAAATGCAAATTGGATAAGAATTAAATTTGGAAGACAGCAACAGTCAATTAAACATGGGAACATCCCTCAACTATGCAAACAAGTCTCCTCCTCTACTTTTGGCCAGGCATATTTCCCCCAATTGCTGTTTGCCTACTTCAACAAAGCCTTTCCAGCTGTTGAGGAACATGGAACTGGAGGCAGGGAGACTTGCATTTGGTGCTATATGAAGTTAAATGGAAAGGCATTTGGCATTGTTGCCATTGCTGCTTTTTAATTAGCTTTTTTACATTTGCCAATTAACTTGGTTTATCTTGCAGCAAACATTTAAATGGATATCTTACACATATTGACAATGGGCAGTATGCACAACACTAATAGGGAGCTGTGCAGTGACAGTTCTGAGCTAATGACTTAGAACTTTTGTCACCATGATACATTTAAAAATGATTATGCACAAGTTCATATCATAACACGTTTTTAGTAATTAAAATGCCGCCTCTTCTTTGTTACTGTCATTGGAATTCTATGCAAAACTGAATTGTTGAAAACAAGTAATAAAAATAGGCTGCAAGTATAATTGGAGAAATGCTAGTTTCTAGCTCATTTTCTAAACAGGGCATGCAAAGAAATGCCACAGCAGCCCAGAGTCTGGGTTGACCAATGCCTACCAATTACATTAGGAAATTAGATAGAATGGCATACCTGTTTGCTGCCCTGTAAAGAATGATCCCTGTCTAATGAAAGAATTGTTTGTAGCTATAGCACATCTTTAATATACCTGTCAGTTCTGCTTATGATCCAAGCCATCAAGGCATCTGGATCAGCTTTCATTTCAATAGGAAACTATTGAAGTTGCTTAAACTGTGCTTAAGGAAAAACAAGAGATTAAAGTAGTTTGAATGTGAGCACATATGAAGTGAGGCATGAAAGGCTCAAACACAGCAAACGCTCCAAGAATTAAGGATGTCTATCATATACAGTACATGGGGGTCCAGCTGAATGGTAGAGCTTCTGCTTTGCATTCAGGAGGTCTCAGGTTCAGTCACATGCCTCTCCTTTTTAAAGAATTAGGTAATACGATGTGGAAGACCTCTAGCAGACACTCTGGAAAGCGCTGGCAATCAGAATGAATAGATAATACTGACTTGATACACCAAGTCAGAATAATGCACAAGAGGCAGTTGGTGCAGTGGGATAATTAATTTTAATTCAGCTCTGAAATTCCTACACATTTTGCATATGCTTCCTGAAGTAAATACAAGAATAAAAACCTTTAAAGTTAATTAAAAGGCACGTTTTTAAAGGACAGAAAGAGCTGTGTATATGAAATAAATAATCAATACAACAGCATTTCAAGAGCTAGACATCTAAGCAAATAAACTCAGGGAATTCTTTCACAGGTACAGAACAGAGGCACCTTGCACATTTGGATATAAAAACAATAAGATTTTATAAAATATATAGATATGTAACTGACCAGAAAAAATATCATAACCTGAATAGTCCTCAGCAATAATAGATTTATCATCAACTGTTGGATTCCATATTAATTATTAAAGGACAGATTAAGTTCCCTGAGATTTCCATTCATCAGGTTCATACAGAGATACTCTGCAGTTAGTGAAGAGAGTATTTAGAGCTATAAGACCCACATTCCTATTCACTTGCCAGCTGCCTATCCTGACTAGTGAAATGTGCCAGAAGTTGGCCAACCTATTGGATGAACCAGATTATTAACTCTAATAAAAATATCAGCACAATTGGTGCCCAAAACACCAGTATGACTCTCCTATTAAGGAAACCCTCACCTATCTAAGATGCCTAAACTATTTTTCAGTTTCCAATTTTAGGCCATGTAGTGAAATAACAGGGGCTTCCTGGGTCCAGTTGAATCTGGATAACATGGATTATCTGCACCCTTTTCATTTGGATTCAGTCCTGGGAATGGGACAGAAACTACCTTGGTTATGCTGACTGATGACACTCATTACTAACTGGTAGAGAAAGTTATCTCTTTGTTCTGCCTTTGATGTCACTGTGCACTTCTGGGGAGCTAAACCATGATGGAAATAGGAGGCAATTAGGCATGTCTCATATGGTAGTACTAGAAGAGTACTGTTCTGCCCCATGATAATTGGACTATGAAGTACTACAATGTTCCTCATAGATAGATCCCAGTAGGCAGCCATGTTGGTCTGAAGCAATAGAACAAAGCAGTAGACAAGTGCACCTTTAAGACCAATTAAATATTATTCAGAATGTAATCTGGAAATCTGGATTGGGGTCTCAAAAAAGTTGACTAGCCAGCTATACCTTTCCTTGCCATGAATTGGGGTCTGGAATCATTGAAGGATGTAGTTGAACAAATTGAAACTTAACTAATATGAAACCAAAGATCAAGTTCAATTTGGAAATTGTCACTTCTTGAATATGCAGTTAACAGAAGTAGCCAGAAAAGCCTCTTATCAGTTTAGGCTGGTTTTCTAGCTGCAGCTTTTCCTGAATAAAGTGAACCTAGAGGCCACTGTCACACAGGCCTCAGCAACATCTGAAATAGATTAGTCACAAACTCTATTGGGAGAAGAATTTGAAGACTATCTGGAAAGTTCAATTGGTACAAAATACCTGGATACATGCTTTGTCCTGTCTCTTTCTGCCTTCCATCTAAGGTTGCCAGGAGGTCCAGAGAAGTTTCCTGTCCCATTAACAGAGGATTAATATGTGAGAAAAGATCATCATGGCATGCAGTTATATAATATCAACTGATAAATGTCCATTTACCCTTTATTTAAACGACAGGGCATTTTTTTCCCCAGGTCTGTTGACAATCTGACTTCCAAAAAAATATAAACATGCTTATTCTTGGAGAGCTATTAAGAACTGATTTTATCCTTTGCATTGAGGTCTTTAGTACACAATTGAATGCCAGCTGCTGTTTTAATTTAGGTTAATGATTATGCATCTCTGGTGTGTTTATTTTACTTCAGTATTTCAATGGACTGTTCTTTATTATTATTGTGAGCTGCCTTGAATGCTCATTACAACATGAAAAAATGTTCTAGAATATGTAAAATGATTCCTTGTAGCTTAAGAATTTGGTAAAATGTTTTGTTGTAAAAGCAACCAAGTACAAAACTGTGTGTTATCTAGGAATGGGAATGAACTAAAAAATGAATCATGGGTCGAGCATGAACTAGGCCAGTTCATGGTTCATTTTGAATCAGTTCTTTTGGTCATATCATTCCCAAACCCAAAAATGAACCACTTTGCTGTGGTTTCAGGGACTGAACCTGAAGCTGGAACTGAGCTTTCCTGGGGGCACCTGCTTTGAGGGAATTTTAATTTTAAGATCCCAAACCCAATCTTTGCCAAACTTGGAGGGCAGTTGGAGAAGAGCCTGCTAAAGACTCCCTGTGAGTTTGGTGTCTCTAACTTGTGAGGGGGGCTATTCTGCCACCTCCTGAACCAAATAAGCCATGAACCGGTTCAAAAAACGGAAAAGTTCATGATAACTAGGAAAATCATTTTCTAATTCCTAATCGGAGCATATGATTACAGTATCTGAAAGCTATCTGCAGGTTATTATTTAAACAAATCCTAAGGAAACCCAAACCCAGCTGCTTTCACTTCTGTTATTGACTTTACAAACCTATATGCAGACTATTATATTATCTTCTGTTAAATAGATAAATTCTATCATTTGGAAAAAATTTTCTCCGTGTTTAGTTCATCCAAGGGATCCTTCCTGCCAGTTTTCTAATGACAGAAAAGGGGTTCCAGATTCATAGATGATAATTTTTGCATAGCAAAGTACTTGGCACCCCAAGTCGCCTTGGTAGATGACCTCCAGCGACATCTGGATCGGGGCGGCACTGCGGTACTGATGCTACTAGACCTGTCGGCGGCATTTGATACAGTCGACCATCAGTTGCTAAAGTGCCGCCTCGCCGACATAGGGGTTGGGGGGTTGGCCTTGCAATGGCTTTCCTCCTTCCTCTCCGGTCGGGGACAAAGGGTGGCTATTGGGGGGGAGCGATCCCAGAGGCGCACACTTGATTGTGGGGTGCCTCAGGGGGCAGTTCTCTCCCCAATGTTATTTAACATTTATATGCGCCCCCTTGCCCAGATTGTCCAGAGGTTTGGGCTGGGTTGCCATCAATATGCTGATGACACCCAGCTCTATCTGCTAATGGACGGCCGGCCCGACTCCGCCCCGGGGAATCTGGATCGGGCTTTAAGGCTGTAGCGACGTGGCTCAGGTTGAGTGGGCTGAAGTTGAATCCAGCGAAGACAGAGGTCCTTTGCGTGGATCGCGGCGCTCTAGGAGGGGAAATAGCTCTCCCAACCTTCGACGGCGCGCTATTGAAACCCGCGCGCCAGGTAAAGAGTTTGGGCATTTTACTGGAGCCTTCATTGTCAATGGAGGCCCAGATAGCAGCCACTGCCAAGTCAGCATTCTTCCATCTGAGGCGGGCAAGGCAGTTGGCCCCCTTCCTGGAGCGTCGCGACCTCGCAACAGTGATCCATGCAACGGTCACCTCAAGACTGGACTACTGTAATGCCCTCTACTTGGGGCTACCTCTGTGCCGGACTCGGAAGCTGCAGCTGGTGCAGAACGCGTCGGCCAGGCTATTATTGGGGCTCCCAAAATGGGAGCACATACGGCCGGGACTGCGCGAACTGCACTGGCTGCCAATTACCTACCGAGTCCAGTACAAAGTGTTGGTTATTACCTTTAAAGCCCTATATGGCCGAGGACCAGCCTACCTAAGGGACCGTCTCTCCCCATATGAACCCCAGAGGGCACTGAGGTCGATGGGCAAAAATAAATTGACTATCCCTGGGCCGAGAGAGGTCAAACTTCAAAATATCAGAACTCGGGCCTTCTCAGCCGCGGCTCCTGTACTGTGGAATCAGCTCCCGGAGGAAGTGCGGGCCCTGCGGAACCTTGACCAGTTCCGCGGGGCCTGCAAGACCGCTCTTTTTAGGCAAGCCTATGCTGATATCTGCTGAGTTGCTAAGAATAAGGAGCCGCCATCTACTATACGATTATGGAACCATCTAAACTGGCAGAACCAGCGCCAAACAAGTTTACTGCTGCCAGATTTATTCTATGTAATGAATTATGTATTTTAAATATTTTAACTTAATTAACTGGTTTTTATGTTTAATTTCTTTAATTGTTAAATTTTAAAGTTTTATCCTTTGTTAAATATGTGAAATGTTGTTAGCCGCCCTGAGCCGCCTGGGCGGGGAGGGCGGGATATAAATGTAAATATAAATAAAAAAATAAATAAATAAAAGAAAGGCAGGCAGAGTTGTAACATTCTGATACTTTAAGGACAAAGGCCAGAACTCTCGTAACAAAAAGACAGCTGCAAATCCACAGCCCTTTCTGTGCTCACAACTTACCGGACAGCATCCCAGCAATCAAGCCTTTAAATTTAATTTCAAATTTCTGTGCTTGCCGTCCACATCAGTTTTACAACATCTGGTGTATTTATTCTACAGGTACAATTTAAAAACCATGCTTTTCTAGATTGAGCTGGAACATCACTTGTGACTTGGGGGGGGGGGGTGGCCACAGGTTTGTTTGTTTTTTTAATTTACGAAATCACCCTATTGCAGTGCAGTAGTGTCCAGCAAGCTCCTTCCTGTGAATGGTGGGACAGAGCACTGCAGCACAGGGACTTGGATGGATATCATCATCATCATCATCATCACCTAATTTCCTGCATGTTTAAAGGGAAAGTCTGAGGATACTATTGAACAGCTTTGATCAATTAAAGTTTAATCAAAATTTAAAAGGAGCTGCAGAAGTTTTATCCTTGGCTGTTTAAAGGTGAAGTCTGAAAGTGCAATTGAACAACTTCAGTTGCCCTTTTTGCTTCTATATAGACAAGCAGTGTACTCATCATACCAGGGTTATTGATTTGAGTCCCATGTGGGGAAGTTCTTTTTTTGGTGGAGAGGCAGAAGATACTGTTTAAAATACTGTTGAAGGTACTATTGAATGTCTAGGGCTTCGAGGGAAGAGGGATACCACAGATGGGTTTTTGCATATATTGCTTACTGCTATTGAGTGTTAAATAATTTTTCAAAATGTTTATAAGAGGACAGTTAAAGTTGTTCAATAGTACCTTCAGACGTTTTTTTGGGGGGGGGTTTGCAAAAAGCATTTAAGCCCACCACAGAACTTGAACCAACAACCATTGTATGATGAATACAATTGTCATTTGTCTATGCAGTAGCAAATAGGGCAATAGAAGCTTTTCAATACTACCTTCAGACTTTCCCTTTAAACATGTAGGGTACAAAACATCCACAATGCCTTTTGAACTATAATTAATTATACTTCAAAACACCACCTTTTTATTTATTTATTTAAAGCTCGGATATGAGTTTAATGATAGGATTTTATCAGTAAACTTTGATCAGGGGGTAGGGGAATTATTGAACTGTGAGGTGTATGTGAGCTGATCATGCTGGGAGGATTCTCTTGCAGGCTCACCTGGGATTCTGCAGGGTAGCCTGGTTTAGACTGTCCAGCAGAGCTCTCTCGGGAACCGAGCCTGCAGGGAGAGCCACAGCCAAACCCATGGAGATAGTTCTGGCACGATCGGCTCTGAGGGAGCTCTGTTGGGCGCACACACACACAGACCCCCTTCCCAGTTTAGTATTTTTCCCCCATCAATCAGAATCTAACAATCCTATAATTAAACTCATCATACTTGTTAAAAAATAAAACATTTTTTTAGACTTCCGAGGTTGGAAAATGCCGAGCTGAACTGCTTCTCAGAAGGAGAGCAGGCTGGAACTTCTGTTCGGGGTAGTGGAAGGCAATCTAATGCCTACTGCCTACTTTTCTCAGTCAGAGATCAGTCCAAGATATGCACAGGAAACTTTGAGGAGATTTACCTTGGCTAAAAGGGAATCCTGGCGGGGGGAGGGGCACCTTTGAGGCTTTGAGGGATCTCCGGAGATGAGTTGCATTTTCATCATCTATAGAAGTTTCCAGAGTCATTTATTTGACATAAGCTCGACAGGATCCTAATCTTCTTTGATACTGCTAAACATCTAAAGCTATACAAGACCAGTGTTGATCTGAATAACTACAGAAAAGGTACAGATTGCTATTCCGGGACTAATTAAAATTAAACAAAATAAAGTCAGAAGGTGGGAAATTAAAATCTAGAAAGCTTGGAAGAAGGGGACAAGGGGCTAAATTTGGACTTTGTAAATTTAAAGGACAGTGCTAAAAAGTGGAAAGGAATTTATTGTTTTGTTTACTTGTGGTTTTGGAGAAAAAGCCCCATCGTCACAGACTTGCAGCTCCAACAGCCAACACAGAAAATACATCAAGCATCGTGAGATCTCTCTACCAGCGAAAACGGGATTTGGTGGCAAGCAAAGCAGGAAGTATCGGATGGAAAAGGGAAATCATTGAAGCAGCCAGCCTACTCTAGGACTATAATATCATAGAAAAACATTGGCGGCCATTGCTAGGAGGCTAAAAATTAAATAAAATTTTTTAAGTGTTCAGGACATTAAAAATTGGTGGAGCCGACAGAGGTGACAATTATAAGGTAAATACTACTGGACATTACTGTTAATAACTATTTTAGAAGCCTCTAGAGGAAAAAGGAAATTTTCTTTAAAGTGAGGCAAAAAGTCACAACCGCCATTTTGGAAAAAAAATAAAAACTTTAAAAATTAATATCTGAGCCCAGGAGGCTCTGAGGACAGTGAAATTAGGCTTATTGAAAAGAGCAAGCCTCACTCTTTTAAATCTGATAGTTGAAATTTAATTTGGTGAGGTCAAAATTTTCAGTGTTTTTACATGTCAGACCATAAGCAAACCCGTAAAAGGACTGCTTCACTGGAGAAAATGCAGGACCAATTAGATGCAATAGAAGCCAGGATAATGAAAGGGATGAAGGAGATTATTACTGGTTCCAAAAAAAAAAAATTAGAAAAGATATTGAAGAGCTAAAAAAAGATATAGAAGATCTCAGAAATGAGACTGGTAACATCAAAAAAAGTGCAAGAGGTGGAAGGGAGAGTGAAAGTACATGATTCCACCTTGTTAAAAATACAAGAAAAAGTGGCAGTTCATGACTGCAAATTGATGGAGACCCAGATACGTCTGAGAGAAGTACCTGAGGATAAAAAAACTGATTTTAAAGAATATTTAATAAAAATAATTGCAGAATTTTTGGAGGAAGATCCTGAAGGGACTAGAAACATGTATGACTATGTTATAGAGTGAACTCACTAGATGCAAAAAAAAAATAATCTACCAAGAGATGTGGTTATAAGATATATGACAAAAGAAATGGTGGGAAAAATCATGAATAAAAACTTTGAAAAGACATTGATAGTGGGAGGCAGCAGAGTAAGAATTATGAAGGAGTTGTCAAGACAAGTGATAAATGATAGAAGAGCATATAAGAAATTGACAGAAAAATTATGGGACAATGAAATGAGATATAGATGGATAATGCCTGAAGGTTTGAGCTTTGAGCTACAAGGAAAAAGGATTACAATTGCAAGCACACAGGAACTGCGTGGATTTTATGAAGAACATAAAGAATTTGCACCATGATGGATTACAAATTATTATCTTGGAATGTAAATGGACTAAATTCACCACAAAAAAGAAAGGCAACGTTTCATTGGATTAAAAAGCAAAATTGTAATATAGTTTGTTTACAAGAAGTACATTTCAAACAAAAGGATTACAAATTTTTATGGAATAAACAATTGGTACTAGAATTTTATTCATTGGCTGAACAGAAGAAAAGGGGAGTGATTTTTTTTATATTAAACAAGAATTGGACCCGATAAAGATGGAAGATTTGAAGCGGTAGAAATAATATTAAATGCAAAAAAAAAAAAGTTGTTATTGGGACTGTATGCACCAAATGGAGCAAAGGATGCTTTTTTAAAAGACATTATACAACAATTTGATGAAGTGACATATGATCAAGTTTTGATAATGGGGGACTTTAATGGAACAATTAAAAACAAAAATAATAAAGAAGGAAAATTGCCAAAGTCTTTTTTTTAATTGGTCAAACAAGAAAATTTGGAGGATATATGGAAGTGCGGGACTATACCTTTTTTTCAGCAAGACATAAAACTTTTTCCAGAATTGACATATTGTGGGGTACTAAAGATTTAGGCCTTATAACAAAGAAAATAGAGATTTTACCTAAAATAGGGGCCGATCATAACCCAATAATGTGGATTACAAAATTTACTACAGAATAAAGAAATAGTGACATCTCTCGAAAATGAAACTAAAGATTTCTTCCAAATAAACGATAATAAACGAATTGGTCAAACAAGAAAATTTGGAGGATATATGGAAGTGCGGGACTATACCTTTTTTTCAGCAAGACATAAAATTTTTTCCAGAATTGACATATTGTGGGGTACTAAAGATTTAGGCCTTATAACAAAGAAAATAGAGATTTTACCTAAAATAGGGGCCGATCATAACCCACTAATGTGGATTACAAAATTGTCTAAAAAGTCCGAGAAATGGAGATTGAATGAAGATTTACTACAGAATAAAGAAATAGTGACATATCTCGAAAATGAAACTAAAGATTTCTTCCAAATAAACGATAAAGAAGATATAGAATTTCAGATGGTGTGGGATGCTTATAAAGCAGTAATGAGAGGAATATTGATTACATTGAATAATAAAGACAAGAGGGCAAAATAAAAACAGATGCTGGACATTCAAAATGAAATAAAGAAAAAAGAAGGGGAACTGAGAAAAAGGCCAGGGAAAAAGAAAATTATGAGGGAGATTACAATATTACAAACACAAATGAGACATTTGTTAAATAAAGAGCTGGAATGGAATCTGAAAAGGTTGCAGCAGAAATCTTTCGAGGGAGCAAATAAACCTGGAAAATATTTGGCCTGGCAATTGAAGAAAAAGAGAGAAAGTAAAATTATTAATAAAATTGTGGTGGAGGGAAGAAAGGTGGTAGATCAAGAAGGAATAAAAAGAGAATTTTTTAAGTATTATGCCAAATTATTTAAGGGTGTTAAAATAAAGAAAGAAAAGATGGAAGAGTATTTACAAAAGATTCAAATAGCACTCTTAAAAGAAAATGTGGGGGAAATCCTGAATGATCCAATTGAAAAAATAGAAATTGAAGCAGCAATTAATGCAATGGAAAATGGAAAAGCACCTGGGCCAGATGGATATACAGCTAAATTTTATAAAACCTTCAAAGAGGAGTTAATTCCGAAACGTCAGAAATTGATGAACATGATAAGAATAAAAGGGAAAATACCAAATACATGGAAGGAAGCTGTTATTTCGTTGATTCCAAAGGAAGATAGAGATGTCACGAATGGTGCGGTCTCATTTGGAGTACTGTATGCAGTTCTGGTCACCACACCTCAAAAAGGATATTATAGCATTGGAGAAAGTCCAGAAAAGGGCAACTAGAATAATTATAGGGCTGGAATACTTCTCCTATGAAGAAAGGTTGAAACGCTTGGGACTCTTTAGCTTGGAGAAACGTCAACTGCGGGATGACATGATAGAGGTTTACAAGATAATGCATGGGATGGAGAAAGTAGAGAAAGAAGTACTTTTCTCCCTTTCTCACAATACAAGAACTTGTGGGCATTCGATGAAATTGCTGAGCAGACAGGTTAAAATGGATAAAAGGAAGTACTTCTTCACCCAAAGGGTGATTAACATGTGGAATTCACTGCCACAGGAGGTGGTGGCGGCAACAAGCATAGCCACCTTCAAGAGGGGTTTAGATAAAAATATGGAGCAGAGGTTCATCAGTGGCTATTAGCCACATATATATATAATTTTGCCACTGTGTGACACAGAGTGTTGAACTGGATGGGCCATTGGCCTGATCTAACATGGCTTCTCTTATGTTCTTATAGACCAATCTCACTATTAAATAATGACTAAATAATAACTATAAAATATATATAAGAATCTTGGCAGAATCTCTTATGTTCTTATAGACCAATCTCACTATTAAATAATGACTAAATATTAACTATAAAATAATGACTATAAAATATATACAAGAATCTTGGCAGAACGGCTTAAACAATATTTGATAAATTTTATAAAGGAAGATCAAGCGGGATTTCTCCCCAAAAGGCAAATAAGAGACAATATTAGAACTGTTGTAAATATTGTAGAATATTATGAAAGACATTCAGAAAAGGAAGTAGCATTATTCTTTGTGGATGCAGAGAAAGCATTTGATAATTTAAACTGGAACTTTATGTTTGCAGTAATGGAGAAAATGGAGTTGGGGAAAAACTTTATAAGGATGATAAAAGCAATATATACTGAACAACGTGCAAGGTTATGTATAAATGCAGATCTTACAGAAGACATGATATTTAGCAAAGGTACAAGACAAGGCTGTCCACTTTCCCTACTATCTTTTATAATGACTCTTGAAATCTTACTGATGCAAATCCAAGAAGATAAAGAAATAGAAGGATTAAAAGTAAAAGGATTTACTTACAAATATAGAGCATTTACAGATGATATAATGTTTATAAATGAAAATCCCATACACCTTTGTTGTTAGCTTAGATACAAGAATATGGGGAATTGGCGGGACTGTGTATTAATAAAGAAAAATCAAAACTTCTATGCAAAAATATGCAAGTAAGCAAACAAAAGGAACTGCAGAAGATAACGGGATGTGAAGTTACCTCTAAGATAAAATATTTGGGTGTGGAGATAACAATGAAGAATATTGACTTGTTTAAAAACACTTATGAGAAGCTATGGCATAAAATGGATGAGGATATGATAAAATGGAATAAACTTCATTTGTGATTGCTTGGCAGAATAGCTGCAATTAAGATTAATATTTTGCCAAGAATAATGTATTTGTTTCAAACTATTCCGATTGTGAAAGACAGTAGACAATTTAATAAATGGCAAAGGAAAATTTCAGAGTTTGTGTTGGCTGGGAAGAAACCAAGGCTCAAAATGAAAATCTTGATGCAAAAAAGAGAGGAGGATTCCAGTTACCAGATTTAAAATTATATCATGAAGCAGTTTGTCTAGTGTGGATAAAAGAATGGGTGATGCTGTTAAACAAAAAACTTTTAGCGTTGGAAGGTCATGGAAATAAATTTGACTGGCACGCTTATATGTACTATGGGGGAAAAAAGATGGATGGTTTTTTCTCTCACCATTATATAAGAAATAATTTGCTAAATACTTGGATGAAATATAAGAGATATAGGGATGAGAGAAAACCATTATGGATAGTGCCAGCAGAAGTAATAAAATTAACAGCTGAGACGGGTGAAGAAAAGTGGTTGTCATACAATCAACTATTAAAACTACAAAGTGGCAAAATAGAATTGAAAACTGCTGAAGAGTTGAATAATAAATATGATTGGTTCCAAATGCAACAAATAAAGAGCTTGGTGGAAAATGATATTAAAACTGAAGGAATAAGAGGAGAGCAAACAGAAATGGAAAAAGTTCTGCTTGGAGACAATGAAAAATTAATTTCAAAATTATATAAATTACTTTTAAAATGGTCTACGGAAGATGAAGTAGTGAAATCTCAAATGATTAAGTGGGCAATTAATTTAAATAAATACAGATGGAAACTTGGGAATATTTGTGGAAGAATTCTAGAAAGCTTTCAATGTGTCATAGTATTAAAAAAAAACAGTTTTAAAATGATGTACAGATGGTATATGACTCCTAAAAAGTTGGCAAAGATGAACAATAAGATGCCAGATAGATGTTGGAAATGTAAAAAACATGAAGGTTCTTTCTACCATATGCGGTGGACTTGTGAAAGAGCAAAAAAGTATTGGCAGATGATTCAACAAGAAATTTCTAGGATCTTGGGATACGAATTTAAGAAAGTTGCAGAGACTTTTCTGTTGGGATTACAAAAGGAAAAATTTCCAAAAGAAGATAGAACTATAATCTGGTACTTGCTTTCAGCTACTAGGACACTGTATGCACAGTTGTGGAAGCAAGAAAAAATACCAGAAAAATGGGATTGGATTGTAAAAGTTATGACATGGAGTGAAATGGACAAATTAACAAGAATTTTAAGAGACTATGACTTAGAAGTTTTTAAGATGGAGTGGAAAAAGTTTAGAAGATACGTAGAAAAAGAGTGGAAAATAAAAGGACATTGGACAATTTTTGATAATGATTAAGTCTTAGAAGGAAGAAGAATATTAATCTTTATTTTTATTAGTTAAGGGTACCTTTAAATGTTAGTATTTTAAGTAAATAACATCGGCGGGGGTCAAGTAACGGGTGGAGGGATGGTTAGAAAGTAATATATGGGATAGATAAAAAGAAGTTATTAACGATGCAAGAAATAGATATTGTTACCATATGTTACGAAATAAAATTGTTTTTTAAAAAAATAAAACTTTTAAAGGAAGCACAGATGAATAGAGGAAGAATGGTGGAAGATGCAGAGTGGAAGAAACAATGGGGGAGTGGTCTCCAAAGGGCAGAGAAAGGGAGAGGGACATCTGAGGGAATCTGTTCTGCTTTTGAATTCCATTTGGCTTGGAAGCAAGGTGGAGGTAAAGTCCATGGCAAAACCACTTTCTGAAAAGCTGGGGATACAGTGAACTGGGAGCCTTTTCAAGCTCTCCCCTTCAGAGATACTGCGATGCCATTGGGGGACCATTTGACACCTGCTACGCGGGAAAAAATTTTGCAGGGCGAATACATGGATGTATTTAGCCTACTATATAGGGAATTGGAGAAGAAGGAGAAAGAGGACCTTGACGAGAAAGAGAAATTGAAACGTAGGAAGGTTGACAGGAGCTGGGCCAACTGGTTGCCAGGTTTCCTGATTTATGCTGGGGTTATTGTTCCAGTACTGTGATATTATCTATCGGGCAATTACCAACTTCGTCAGTGCAGCCTGGATGCAGTACGCTGAGGCTTTCCGAATGAGGGCAGCGATTAACCCGGCCCTTCCGTGGAACAGTTGTGACTCCAATTGATGTCTCCTGCTAAACCCAATGCGGGTGATCGGGCAGATAGCAGCCACCTTGTGCACAAGCTACAGAGCACGTCAGGAGCCCCTGCAATAGCGGGCCAGTCGGTTCAACCCCGACTGTTATGCTGGGAATTCACTTCCCAAGTTGTTTGCTCAAGGAAAGCTTGTAAATTTAAGCATGAGTGCCCATTGTGTGGGGGATCTCATGCATTTTCAGCCTGTACCACAAGACAAGGAGTGGCACCAAGCGAGCAGGGAGTGGGGGCAACCTGCCACAGATGGGAAAAGGGTCCCAGCCCCATTCGGCTGAGAGTACTTAAAAAGTTATTAGAGGGTTATCCTTTAGCGGTTGATAGAGTTTATTTGTTGGATGGCTTTACTAATGGTTTTAGGATTCCATATCAGGATGAGCGGGCATCCAGTCTTCATTCTGTTAAGGGCATGGAGAAGATAGTGAGGGAAAAAATTGATAAGGAATGCCGTGAGCGTCGGGTGATTGGCCCATTCGAGGCTCCTCCCGTACCCAACCTCAAGGTATCCCCCTGGGAGTGGTGCCTAAGAAGGCGCTTGGGGAATACCACCTTATTCACCATCTATCTTACCCAAGGGGGGGATCCGTGAATGATGCCATTCCTGAGCAGCTTTGTTCTGTGCGATACACCTCCTTTGACCAGGCAGTCAAAGTGGTGTGGGCATGTGGAAGGGGTTGAAATGGCAAAATGTGACATTAAGTCAGCATTTTGTCTGTTACCCATCCACCATAGGGACTTTGAGTTGCTGGGTTTTATGTTCGATGGTAAGTATTTCATGGATCGAATGTTGCCTGTTCGATTTCTTGTGCAGCCTTCGAGCAATTCAGTTCCTTTTTGGAATGGGCGCTCCAAGTGAAGTCAGGGTTGACTGAAATGGTTCATTACCTTGATGACTTTCTTTTTGTGGGTCCTGCTGGTTCAGGGTGATGTGCCGGACTAATAGACGTATTTGTCCAATTGGCTGACGAGCTAGGGGTTCCATTGGCACACGAAAAGACGGAAGGCCCGGCATTTGTGTTGACATTTTTGGGTATTAAGTTGGACTCTTGTAAGCAAGCCTCACAGCTTCCGGATGACAAGGTCCAGTGACTGCGGAGGCGCATTACAATGATTAAAGGGCAACGTAAGGTGTCTCTTCTGGAGCTTCAACAGCTCGTGGGGCATTTGAACTTTGCGTGTAGAGTAGTTGCACCAGGCAGGGCATTCCTGAGGCATCTATGTGATGCAATGGCTTCCCTTCATCTGCCTCATCATAGAATGAGGATAACCGCAGGTATGAGAAAAGATTTGGAGATGTGGGAGGAATTTTTGGAATACTTTAACGGGATCTCCTTTTGGAGGGATGACATGCGGATTGAAGCTGACCTCCAGATAATGTCTGATGCTGTGGGTTCTATTGGTTTTGGGGTATTTTTTAGGGGGCATTGGTGCGTTGAGAAGTGGCCCAGGGAATGGTTGGCTGGTCGGCTCTGCAGGGATTTAACATTTTTGGAATTTTTTCCCATTGTAGTGGCATTGTGGCTCCGGGGAGATCAACTAGCCAACCATGTGGTGCAATTCTGGTGCGACAACTTGGCAGTGGTCCATGTGATTAACTCCTTGTCCTCCAGATCTGTATCAGTAATGAACCTGGTTAGAGCTTTTGCATTGCGCTGCCTTCAATTGAACCTGTTGTTTATGGCTAAGCACGTGCCTGGCATTTGTAATGGTGTGGCGGACCAACAGATGGCACTTTTTTGCCAGCTGGCTCCGGAAGCCAACCTATGGCTGGTCAGGATGCCTCAGGACCTGTGGCAGCTTGGAGGGTCGAAGCCGGTAGGGCAATCAGTTTAGCCTTGGCTCCAAGTACCAGAAGAGCATACAAGAGGGCTGTCCGGCAATTCAGGTTATTTAGAACTGCGGGGGGGTTGCGGGACATTTGGCCCATGCCTGTGCTGCATTTGATGCAGTTTTTAGAACACAAAAAGGAAAGGGGCTTGGCAGTTAAGTCCATTAGAAGGCAGCTGGCGGCCATCACCTTTGTGAGTACGGCCCAGGGATTGGTAGAGAACACAGGGGACTTTAGGGTCCGGAAGATGCTGGAGGGTTGGTCTCGGGAAAGGGGGACAAGGACGGACCTACAGCAGCCTATTTCCCCTTCCCTACTTAAGGGATTGGGCCAGATTTGGCCTGAGGTGTGTTGTTCACAGTATGAAGCTGCCGTGTTTCACGCAGCAGCGCTGACAGCCTTTTTGGGGACTTTCAGGGTTAGCGAACTGGTGTTACAGTTGCATAAGGATCAGTCTAACCGTGCATTACAGTCCGGTGACGTTACCTTTAAAGGTGACCAAGGTTAGGCGATCTAAAACAGATCAGTCGGGAAAAGGCATAATAGTTACTCTTGGGCCTTGCGGGGAGGTCGGTTTGTGTCCAGTTAGGGTGTTATGGCAGTTCGTGGCAGTTAGAGGGGATTCTGAGGGACCGTTATTCCATCACATGGACAGTTCCCCGCTTACCAAATTTCAATTTTGGGCGGTAACTGCACGGACCCTGGATAAACTTGGTCTAAAAGGGGTTAAATTTGCCACCCATTCGTTCAGGATTGGGGCGGCATCCACGGTGGAGGCAATGGGGTGCCCCGGCCCTGTAATACAGAGAGTAGGTCGATGGCGTTCGGCAGCCTACCGCTCTTACGTGCGCCCTTTGCTTCCTCCAGTTTGAATGAAGGAACCTTGTTTGACATGGTTATGCCTCTGTTGGGCAAGTTGGTTCTTGGTTGACTGTTTTTTCTTTTCAGATGCTGTTGCTCGTCAGGAGAGGCTGCAGATCCTCGTCTGTGGGCACAGTTTTGTGTTTTGGGCTGCCCACTATGCACAGAGATCTGCTGTTGGTTCCCAGTTGGATCTCAGTGAATGGGCTGTGGTGGAGTGGCAGGGTCGCCATGGGCTTCGGTGGCCAGGTTTACTGCCTCTCTTATTTCAGGGGAAGAGGGGTCCTCCTCCCAATATAATGGTCATACACCTGGGTGGTAATGACCTTGGGTGGATGAAAGGGAGGGCCCTTTCTCTGCACGTGGTGGCAGACCTGCAGGTCATCATGCGGAGGTGGCCTGGGGTCCACCTAGTGTGGTCTGCCATCCTGCCTCATCGTGTCTGCCGAGGGGCTTGGGACCCAGCGGGCATCGAAAGGGCTAGGAGGAAAGCTAATCAGGCCCTGCAAAAGGCATGGGAAGGGGGTTTGGGGAATTTTTTGCCTCACCCGTCATTCGAGCCGACTGTGTCAGGTTGTATAGACCTGATGGAGTGTATCTTTCAGATGCAGGTAACCAGGCCTTTTTAAGTGACCTACGGCAAGGGCTTTGGGCAGCTCTAGGCTGCCTGTTGGGGTGCTAATGCCTAAGCAGAGGCTTGGCATTGGCAGAAGGAGCAAGGGGTTATGTAAACCCAGGGGAGCACCCAGGGCACAGCACCATTTGAGTGCAGGCAAACGGCATGAGTGGCAGATGGGCTCTACAGCTCAATGTCGCATAATGCCGATCTTGTGAAGCCACCCCACAAGATTGGTTCTTCCTGGGTGATGATGCCAATGTGGGGTGGGTTGATCAGCCAGGCCGGCCTGCCATGAGCCAAAATCGTGGCTCATGCCAGGGGCAGGGTGGCTTGCCCACGTCTGGACAAGGAAGGGTCAGGTGTTGACCTTGGGGCTTGTCCAGGTCAGGTAACCCTTGCTGCATAATTTACTTTAAGGTTGTTGTTTAATAAAAGGGCCCATTTTTACCAAAATACTGTGTCAGTCTCTTCATTCTGACTTGGGGGGCAAAGCTCTTGAACTCCCTTCCCAGGGAGATTCATCTGTCCCCTTCTGTTGCTGTCTTCTGGCAACGAGTAGACTTTTTTGTTTCATTTGGCATTCCTTCATTGATTCCTCCTTCTTGACCAATGTTTTAATTGCTTTTATGTATTGTATGTATTTTAACTCTGCTTTTTTAAATGATATGTGTTTGGGAGGTTGATTTTAATGGTGTTAAAATCTGATTTTATTGTGTAGGGTTTAAATTGTTAGTTGCCCTGGTGACCTTTGTGAGTGCAGAATACCAGGATATAAATTCTGTAAATGAATAAATAGAATAAATAATTTGCATACATGCATCAATTTTACATTACAAAATCTCTGTTCTTAATAATTCTACACATTTTCCTTCTTTCTAGCTGTACTGGTATTTTTGTTGCCTCTTAATTACATAATGTGGAAAACTGAAAGTATGCAAAATCTCCAGAGTTTTGTAAAATAATGATATTTAGTAGCTTTAAAAACTCATGGGACCATACAAAAAACAATATAAACCCTTTTAAAAGCTTACATTGCCTTCTTAATATGAAGTATGTTACAGCATCATGGTACTATCTGAACAATTCATGCATTCACACATTTTAGGAGGACACATGGGATTTCTTTTGAATTCCATTGAAAATAAAATTCTGTTGGAACTGTTCTCTTGGGTATAACCAGAAGCAATACTAAAGGTGCAATCCAATGCAGATTTACTCCAGTTTAAGCCCATTGAAATCAGTGGTCTCAGACTCTGCATAGGATTGCACTTTCAAGCTACTGTTGGCATGTAGTCCTCAGATGGAAATGTCTGTTATTTCCAGTTCTATGAAAGTGCATTAAGCAACAGACTGCAGTTTCAGCAATGGACATGCAGAGAATAATAATGGAGTATTAAGTGTTATTCTGGTTATAAGACTAGGAGATGAATTCTCTTTTTCTAAAAACAATAATTTCTCTCCAGTTTTGTTTTGGAAACATATTTCAGGCCAGCACAACCCATAGCCTATTACAGCACTCCTCCCAGACCATTCGTAAGCCTCTGGGGCTATTCAAGTATCCACTGTTTATATTGTGGCTCTTTAAAAACCACCTTCTGCCATTACATTGACACAATCACTTCAGGCCACCTTCTTCTAACCTGTTGGGGTGACATGAGATACATCAGACAAGGTAAAACTTCTCCATGCTCCTAACCATTCCCCATTTCCCAGGAATTGTAATCCTGGGATGTTTGGTGCCTTATCACATGGGCTATGATACTAGTCAACATTCCTGGGAAACACAGGAGGGATTTATGCTGCAGCAGTTCCTACCCACCACCAGAACAATGTAGAAAAGAAGATTAAGGCATACTAAAAGGTCATCAAAAGAAGGAATGGCAGCATGCATGTCTCTGACCTAGCTGGGAAGGGAAGGTTATAGAATCATTACAGGATTTATAATCAGGGTGGAATTCTAGCAGGCGCTCCTTTGCATATTAGGCCACACACCCCTGATGTAGCCAATCCTCCATGAGCTTACAAAAAAAGAGCCTTGTAAGCTCTTGGAGGATTGGCTACATCAGGGGTGTGTGGCCTAATATGCAAAGGAGCTCCTGCTAGAATTCCACCCCTGTTTATAACCATTATACTATTTTACTATGAGAAAGCATTCAGTCAAGTGGAAGAAGTCAGGCACAGCCTTACTAACTGAACTGTAGTGGGAATTAGGTCTATATCTGTGGCCTCATCCTGTCCTTGGTCTCATGGTGCACGTGTAACTTCTATTTGTTTCAGAGAGAAATATCAATGAAATCTATATTTATATTTTTATTAAAGAACTAACAGAGTTCACATCTATGACGGTGTGATCCCATCTTATGACACTTGTATTCATAAAAATAACAAGAAACAAACTTCAAAAGATATTGTATCTGAAACAATAAATTCTGTACAACAATTGACTTGTAATAATCCAGGCCTGTTATATTTGGATTCTGCTCCCCACAAAAAGTGTTGTTTTCTTCTCTTCACAAACTACATCAGAATTCATGGACATTTGTGATGGCTCTTCAATTCATGAACATCACTTTGTGAACCACAAACCACCCAAAATTAATGACAAGCTTTAGCTCATCAGCCAGTTCAGCCCATCCCAACCTCTGACCCACAAAGCAGTCTCCAAAGCTGCTTACAATTAGTGTTATTATTAGTAAAATCCTACAGCAAGATTTGAGTCCAGAACCACATTAAAGACCAACAAGATTTCCAGAGTATAAGCTTTTAAGAATCAAAGCTCTCTTCTTCACGTAGTTAGTACAATACAAAGCATGGATACTTAGATGTAAATCTAATTGAATTCAATAATAATAATAATAATACTTTTTATTTATATCCCGCCCTCCCCGTCAGGGCAGGCTCAGGGCGGCTTACAACATAAAAGTACAATATACATCAACAGTTATACTTATAAAATCATCATTAAAAACAATTTACAAGTTATATTAAAATTAACATTATGGTGCTATAAACATTAAATCTTCAGTAAGGTTCAGTAGCTAAAAACATTTCCAGCGGCACTTTCTTAGCTTGTCATTAGTTGAAGGCTATTTTGAAGAGGTAGGTCATACAGGCCCTGCGGAATTGATCTAAATATCGCAGGGCCCGTACCTCCTCCGGGAGTTGATTCCACAGCAGTGGAGCTGCAAAGGAGAAGGCCCGATCCCGGGTGGCCTTCAATCTGGCCTCCCTTGGCCCAGGGATATTCAGCTGGTTCTTTCCAGCTGACCTCAGCGCTCTCTGGGGCTCATATGGGGAGAGACGGTCCCTCAGGTAGGCAGGTCCTCGGCCATATAGGGCTTTAAAGGTAATAACCAGCACTTTGTAACGAACTCGGTATACCACTGGCAGCCAGTGCAGTCCGCGCAGCCCCAGCTGTATGTGCTCCCATCTTGGGAGCCCCAACAGCAGCCTAGCAGCTGCAATGGGACTTACTCCCTAGTAAATGTTTTTATGATTGTAGCCTATAGTGTAAATGATAGATCAGCACTGTAAAAAAAAATCTCATGTGACATGAGTTTGAGGGGACAGACCTCAGTCCTTCTACAAGGCAGAGGTTCTTTTAGTACCTTAGGCATAGAGAAGAGTGGGACTAAGCAGAAAGACGCTTTCAGCCCTGAATGGACCTCTCTGCTCAGGCCTGCATTCAAGGCTGTCTATCTTTTAGGCAAACTTTTAAGTGTGCATTAGCGATGAAATCTTCCTGGTTAGAGGTCTCCATTTGACATCTGCTTTGCTTTCACCATTGCATAATAATAATTAACATTAATCATACCCCAGATCCCATATGAATCATGGAAAGATTAATTGATACGTCACTCACAAGGGCTGCAATTTCGCAGAGCTTTAGAAGAATGCAATAACAATCTGACAGTTAATAATGACGAGCACTAAAATATTACATTGCACTTGATTGCCAATTATAATATTACCTATTAAAATTGCCCTTTCCTAGTAAATTTCCAAAATACTCAAGTTCCAAACAGCAACATTAAAGGCAAAGTGCTCTTTAATTCTATCAAGTGTCTAAATAACAGGCAGTCTCCTGCCCAGTGAGATGAGAAAGTAAAATGGGTTTTTTTTAACATGATCCAGGGGAGGGAGCACTATTATTTCTAATTATATAATACAAAGAGATAATTAGCTCTTTTATACTAGTTCGTTCAGTAATTTCCAGCCAAAAAAAAATCAGGTTGGGAAAAGCAATGCCCACATTCTATGGAGATACTTTCGAATATAACAAAGGTGATATAGAGGAGAAGCACACACATACCTAGCATGGAAAAATAATAATGTGCTATTAAATTGTAACCAGCTCATGATGGCCCCAGCCATGGGGTATTCCAGGCAAGAGATGAGCAGAGATAGTTTGCCATTGCCTTCCTCTGCCTAGCAACCTCAGTTTTCTTTGGTAACCTACCATTCAAGTACTAACTGTGGCCAACCTTAATTAGCTCTCAAACTTTGATGAGTCTGACCCGAGCTGGGCTATTGGAGCTTATATTTGTATTGGAATGCAAATGCAGGGTGGATTGTTTTAAATCAAGGCAATTTAAATCATTGCTTTAAATGACAAACATTTTCTAAATTACAGAAAGGAATAAATAATTGATTTGAACAGTTCCACCATTTTGAAATGCATATATTTCCTAAACAAGCCCTCACCTCAAGGTTGAACTGTCTTAGGTATTACTTGCTTCTTTAAAAAAAAAAAACAAAGAAGAATATGGAGAAGAATGCCAAAAATATCAGAGATTATTTTAACATGCCTATCTTTCAGGTCAAAGGCAGTTCATTTCTGAGGGTCAAAGAAAAGAGCACTGAGGACTTTCCCTTAGCAAAGACAGGTACTGGGGAAAATGGCACCTTCATCAGCATTTTACTTGACTCTGACTGGTATCAGAATTAAAATTTATCCAAGGGGTAATTCTTCTTAGGACTGCATTGTTAAACACTAGCTTACTGCTTTCTTTGAAATCTTAAAGGCTCTGTTCAAAAAAGCCAGTAGCAGACTTCAGGGAGGCCTCAAGATTTAAGGGAAATATTGATGGAAAATATGGTTGACTTCTGACTTCTTAAAGGGGAAAAACTCATTTGTATAAAGACCACTTCACAATGATTTTGGGTACCAGCTCTAAAGTATGGTAATATGTTTTTTTTTCCAATCTGCCCATTATCTTTCCTTCATTTGACCGCATAATATTAAAGATTGCCTACTTTCATATGAACCTACCTGATCACTAAAGTAATTTTCAGGGCTCTTCTTTGAGTGCCCTCACTCTCTGAGGCCAGATGGGTGGCAACCCAAGAAAGGGCCTTCTCAGTGTGGTACCAAAATTAAGGAATTTACTCCCCAGGAAAGTTCATTTTTCCCTCTTGATCATTGTTTTCTACCTACAGGTGAAACTTAACAATTTCATCTGGCATTCCCTCACTGACTTTTCTTCTTACTTATATGTTTTAATTGTTTTTAATTTGTTTTATAATATTTTAAAGATATTCTAACATTTTTAATTATTTTTGTTACCCCAGAGGCTCTAAATTTGGTGGAAAGAATTAAAAGTAAAGGTAGTCCCTTGTGTAAGCACCAAGTCATTACCAACCCATGGGGTGATGGGCAGATTTTTTTTTATGGGGTGGTTTGCCATTGCCTTCCCCAGTCATCTACACTTTACACTCATCAAGCTGGGTACTCATTTTACCAAACTCGGAAGAGTGGAAGGCTGAGTCAATCTTGAGCAGGCATTACAGTATTCTAAATAAAGAAAGAAATATTCAAAGTCTCCTTTGTCATAATGAAAATGAACAACTGAACCACCAGATTAAATGACTTATACTCATAATTCACTACCCATTTGAAGGAGCTAAAAAGCATCAACCACAGAATTAACTTTTTTCATCTGGAGAACAATGCACAATAAGACTAGGAAGTAAAGTTTTTAAATACTGGAGATATTTATGCCCCAAACCAGAAAATGGGTTAGGGACAAATGATGACAGTTGTCATGCCTGTGGTGCAGGCAGGGAATGAGACCCAGGCTGATTCCGCATTTGGCGTTTGCCTCCCTTTTGCTCCATGGTTATTCCATGCGGGTGTTATTTCCCGATATTGCACTAGAGGATTTCCCGATATTGCACTAGAGGATTTCTCCCGGATTCAATCTGTTCCGTGTGTTCTGATTTCGCATTACTGCGGCTCTTGGAGTTTCCCCCACAATCGTAGCAATTTCCCCATTCCTCATACGTTTCCCTTTTTTTTTTTAACGTGCATGCACATTCACGTTACAACGCAATCGTCTTTGTTTGCATTACAAAGTTAATGCCAGAGGCATAACACTGGCAAAGTCACGTGTTTTCCTTTCACCCTGCCATTGGCAGGTTATCTAAGCCTGAGAAATCTGAGTCAGCAATCCACCGTTTTAATCCACACATGCTGAATGTTAAGCACACAGTTTTCCATTAAAAGCTATAACAAATTACAAATAGATGGATGAAGGTGTGGGGAGGAAGATTTATGCCAAGGGGTTAAGGGAGAAAGTTTCCCCAACCTATCAAAAATGTAAACCTATAAAAATCAAATTCCCGTTCCCGTTTGAGGCCATACCGGGGGGGGGGGGAGAATCGATAAAGGTGGCAATCGCACATCTTTAAAGTAGTTCGTGTAACATTGCTATTTATTTAGTTGCGTTGTAACAATCTTATTTGGAAAAAAAAATTATAATAGTCAGGAGCAATTTTAATCGGAGGGGGGAAGAAAGTAATCACAATGCAATGACACATTATCAAAATCACATGGCATACCATAAAGAATGGGGGCAGGTGGAAGCAAGGGATGTATTCAGTAAAAGAAAATCGCATTACATCGTTATATATTTTTCACGTTGTAACGCGAAACGTGATTTGTTTAAAAAAGATTACTTTATTTCAGGAAAACATTGGATAATTTTCAAAGGGAGTAAAATTAAGGAAGTATGACGAAATAACTGGGCGGAATCATGGGCGTGGAGTTATGTGAGTGTGTTCTACTGATGCAAGAAGTTTGACACCACATTGACGTGAGTTCCGCACATAGATTTTGAGCCGAAACCACATCAAAAATAAACTTCTTGCAAAATTATGATCTCCTAAATGCGGGGTCCAATCTCCAATCCCAAAAGTCTATCTAGTACTAAAAAGCAAATTCTGGGAAGAAAGATTATTTAAGGAGTACTTTATGTTTCCATATTTATTCAATGAAAATGTTTTATAAAGTTACTTGCTCAGCTGGAATAATTTCAGTAAAAGGCTCTTTTCTAAAGAGGTGTCTTGGTGTTCTGTCTAAAAAGCTGGATCATTCTGTCCTTTCTCATGGCAATCCAAGAAAGAAATCTAATTAGGGATGGGCACAAACTGGCTCACGAAGTAAAGTGTGTCATGGATTTTGGCCAGTTCATGGTTCTCAAAGTGATGCTTAGGGAACAGCAATTAGCATGAACATTCCATGAACTTTGGTGGTGTTCATGGTGGTTTGTGACAGTTCATGAATGGGGTACATTTCCTGACAGATTGTCTCCTCTCAAACTCTTTACAAAATTCCACAACAACAGGGAAGGCAGAATTCTCCAGCCTTGAAACTAATAGGATCTCTCCAAACCTTTACAGGCACTGCCGGCTGCCAATAACAGAGCTCCCATTCTGCTCTATGGAATCAGAAAGTTATATATATGCTCAGCTCCATGCCATCTTCTCTGTTGGCTATTGCAGTTACCGTAAATAGAGAGGCAGGGAATTTGTTAAAAGCAGAAAACATTCATTTATTCCCTCCAGATTCTTAACTCCTCTCCCCTGCTTGGATTTGGATGTTAGGTAAATTCCTAGAAGGAAAGGTGCTGCCACCATGAGAGCCAACAGACCTCTCCACTGAGAAGGCATCCATTCGCTCATGTATTTACCTAAGAGATTGAGAAGGCTTCAAGGTAGTAGATTATGCAAAGGAAGAAAGCCAACATAGAATGCCTTTTTCTGTCTTCAGCTCATCCTCTTTTCATTAGTTGATATGTAAAATGAAAGCTGACAGGGCTCAGTCCTGTCTATAAGCCATACACTCCAATACACATGAGCCAAAGACTTAGCGACATACCTGTCCAACTAGAAAGCAGGTAGAATAGACGAGATTACAGCTATAGGGAATATGGGGACCATATATTCCACAACTTTCCATCCACTCTCCCTGCCTGACACTCATTGAAACTTAAATTCTGGAAGTAGCTCTTCTATTTACTGAAGTACATTATTTGGCCAATGATTATACTTATGGTGTTCCATGTAGGATTCTATTTTCTATTCTCATTTGATTCTATATAACAGAAATAGCAATGCCAACAAAGGGTGGAAGTGAACAGGGCTTTTTTTCTGGGGGAATGTTGTTGAATAGAGTTCCAGAACCTCTTTGTGGAAACAAAATTCTCAAAAAAATGTTTAAAGAGCAATGAGGGGCACCTTAATCTCTCCTTCATTCTCCTCTTGAGAGTTCTGGCACCACTTTTTCCAGGGCGGGGGAAGCCTTGGGAGCTTTGCAAAATAGATAGTTGAGCCAAAGTACTGAAAAGGAGTTCCAGGACTATGCCCTGCTTATTTCAGATTATTTCAGGCCTACTGCCTCAGAAGTACCCTCTTTATTCAAAATAGTCCATCATCCCCCCCCAAAAAAAAGATTTAAACTGCATTTAATTGCAGTTTGATATGATTTCAGACTCAGCACACAGAACAAGTAAATTTTAAATCCCTAAGAAATCTAAGCACATTAGTTCCATGATGCCTGTGAAAATCCATTGGTTATCCATTCTTTTTCTTTCACCATCAATCTGTAATATCCCTGACTTTAGGTGTCTGCATAATTAAATGTGTTGTAAGTAGGCAGTAAATTCAAAAATGTAACTACTTTTTATTCAGAAAACAATTTGGCATTGTTATCTCAAGGAAAGAGTGAGTGATGAAATGAGGAGGTGGTAATTATTAAAACACATGAAATGCCCACAGCAGATGCCTCTTCAAAAGGTGGGTTCATATACAGGAGAAAATTTCAAAACTTTATAGAGGAGAAGATCAGTCAATTAAATGTCAGAACTGGAAAACAGGTTATGTAAGTCATGCCCCTAAGTGAGAGGGCATGAAGAAGGAGATGAAGAGGAAGATACACGATTTTTGATCAACAAGATGACAGAACGAGGCCTTCACTGACTGATGCCAATCCAATCTCTGATTCCAGAAACCTCCCAAATCTTGAGGGCAGATGCAGATGAGATCACTAGCAGGAGGGAGGGATATGAAGGCACCCAGTAGTTAGCCCCTGTACTTGGTGTGAGGGCAGGAACAAAATGCCAATCCAATCTCTGAATCGAAAAACCTCCCAAATTCCAACAGCAGACAGCAGAAGAGATCCCTAGCAGGAGGGGGGCAGGGATTGAAATTCATCCAATAGCTAAGTCTCTGTGCTCAGCATGAGTGCAGGAAGGACAGAAACATATCCCTGGTTCTTGAAAACTTCCAGATCCTAACAACAGAGAGGACAGCTGATCACTAGCAGGAGAGGTGGCAGGGAGGGAAGGCACAATAACTAAGCCCCTATGCTGAAAGACAAAGGCTAGAGTCCACCACTGCACCCTAATCCCAAACCCCAGCAATGAACAGCAGATTAAGCAAACAGAAAACAAAGCAATGAGTTAGCTTTGCTAGTTCCATCTCTTTCTTTCATTTCACCAGTCAACAAAGGAGTGGGAGAGAGGAACACTCACTCAATATGTAGCCTTCTGAGCCCATAGACCACAATGGGAACTCTGTTATTGGCAGTCAGCAGTGCCTGTTAAGCTTTGGAAGGCTCCTACTGGTGTTGCCAAGGCTGGAGAATTCTGCCCCCATTGTTGCCTTGGAATTTTGTAAACAGTTTAATTGATAAGTGCCAACCTGTCTCCGTTCACGAACTGCCATTAACTGCACTAAAACTTCATGAAAATTCAAAATAGTAGAACTGCCAAGGACATCACTTTGTGAACCATGTAGTGGCCAAAATTTATGACAGACTTTAGTTTGTGAGCCAGTTCATACTCATGCCTAGTATGGAATTGTTCAGAGATGTGGGGATTGATTTAAAAAATTCACACCTACAACTGTTGTCTCCATTAAAAAAGCAGTTTATCTTCTGGATTTTACTGATGCTTTTCTGTTGCTGTAGTATTAAACCTCCCATGTCACTGTTCATCTTGATTCTCACAGTTCATTTTGATTCCTACAATTCACAGCAGTGGAACTTGTTCTGTCTTGTTATTTAAGTATTATATTTTGGTTAAATGGACCCCAAGATAGTATCTCCCTTCTCTGAAAAGAACTCCAATAACAAAATTATTGAATTATTGATTTGAAATTGAATTACATTCTACTCTGTCCTTGAAGGTATCAGAGTAGGTTATATGTGGTTCCCAACTGGTCTCTCATCCACACAGTACAGGCCCTAAACTGCATAGTGTCATCAGCCTCATGTCCCTTCTTGACAAGAAAAGCAATGCTAGAGAAGAATTAGCAAATGTTTTTAGACAGACTTTTTACAAAAAATTGCATTAATGTAGTAATACCAACTGGTGGATTAGGAATGTGGTACAGGGAATATGACTCCTGATCAACAAAAGCTGCCACTTGTGCTGTTTTTTATCCATCCTGGTTACTGAAATATTGTAAGGAGTACATTAGTGAATCCGAGGGTGGGGGGTTTTGGTAGAAAAAGCCCAGCAGGAACTCATTTGCATATTAGGCCAAACCCCCCCCGATGTTACCATTGGTCCATACAGGGCTTTTTGTAGGAAAAAACAGTAGGAACTCATTTGCATATTAGGCCACACACCACTGACACCAAGCCAGCTGGAATTGCATTCCTGTGCATTCCTATTTGAAAAAGCCCTGAGTGAACCCCAAAAACCATTATAAATCAATCACTAAGTAAGAATGTTTTTCCTAAAAAAAATTTAAAAAATTTCTGGAGATGAGTGTTATGGCCAAATTATTGTACAGTCTACCCTGTGTAGGCAAGGAAATAAAGCAGGTGTGGCCAATGGTAGCTCTCCAGATGTTTTTTTGCCTACAACTTCCATCAGCCCCAGCCAGCATGGCCAATGGCTGGGGTTGATGGGAGTTGTAGGCAAAAAACACCTGGAGAGCTACCATTGGCCACCCCTGAAATAAAGTATTGGTGGGGAAACTACTGGTCTTCCTGTATGACATATCTTCTCTAGACCTTTCATTCAGATTTCAGACCTGGCTATGGTATGGAGTCAGCACTGGTAGCTTTAGCCGGTTATCTCTGAATGTAGACAAGGGCTGTTCATCTTTGATGGTGTAACTGGATCTCACAGCAGCCTTTGATATGGTCTACTATGCCATCTGGCTGAGAGATCTGGGGACTGGGGTAAGAACAATAGCTGACCCTCACTGAGCATTCTCTGTTCTGGATCTCACCAGATGGAATAGCCTGCCTGATGAAATCAGGAAGGCTCCCATTCTTCAATTTTTCCCCCAGAGTGTGTAAAATGGAACTGATGGGGGGGTGCATTTTTATAAAGATGTGGTTAAACAAAATTGTGCCAGATAATATTTTCTACAAAGGTAACAAGGATGTAAATTTAATTGCCTGTGAGAGTTTCAAGCAGCGTTTTTTTTTTGTGCCCTTCCCCTTCATACCATATTGTTGGATGTATTCTCCTTCATACCATATTGTTGGATGTATTTTATTTCATAGATTTTAGTTGTGCAATTTAGTTGTGTTGTGTTGTTTAGAGGGAGGGGAGAAAGTGCTTTGGGAGCAAACAATCCCCCACATTGGCACAAGCCACACTTGCACCGCGTAAGCCCAGGTGTGCCACGGTGGAGGGGATTTACGTGGGCATGGGGACGCCGAAGCACCGCCCCGCCCAGGAGCAGCGGCGCCTGAGGGCTGCACCCAAGCATTGGTGGAATTGTAGCAGAGCAAGCCGCTCTGACGCAGGAGGGGATGGAATCGGGGGCGCGGCCAGTCTTAGGCGACTCCCTAAGGACTTTGGGCCATGACATGCCCCCTGAGAGGCATAAAGTTACATCCACAGAAATGGTGGCGTATCCCATAAGCACTCATTGAAACCGAAAACAAAGTTTGCCCCCCCAACGCTGTGGGAGCTCGCAAACCCCTTAGGGAGCTGTGTAATTGCCTCACCAATTCCCTTGCGCCCTGGGCTGGGTGAGCCCCCTCCACAACACCCAATCGTCATTTCCCCCCCTCCTGGAAATACTTCCGCTCTGGCCTCGCACGACCCATTTGTTAAAAACAGCTGCACGGGCGAGGAGTTCTGCTGGGGAGCTCCCTGACACATGGACTTAGAGCATGAGACATTGGTGACAGGCATTGCACAGCGCAATTGCTTAGACTGTATCTTTGACTTGCGAGGGGGAGAGCAAGGTCTCTCCCCTGGGGCTAACTGCTCTTGTTCCCAAGTCTCAACAGGTTCCCAGCTCGAGGAGGCTCAGTGTGCGAGGACGGTCGGCCATGACTAAGTGCAAGTGTGTACCCCCACTGTTGTCCTCCTCCCCTTGCTTAAGGCCAGGTAGTATGCAATCATCTCCAGCACTTGAACCAGGCAGTGGGCTCCAGCAGGGGGCAGCTGCTGACTTCGCTCCCCAGTGCTGCTGCTGGCCCCCTTCCCTTGGTCTGTCTTCTGCCGCATTCCCACCCCTAGCAGGGCATGGTGGGTCTGGCAGCTGCTCCAATCCAGGGAGGTGGGTCAGGGACTGTCCCTTTAAGAGAGCCCCCAGCTGAATTGCAGCCTACTCCTCCAGCTGCCGCCCCTGCAGGTGCTTTTTATCTCTGTCTCTGTTTTGCAGGTGGGAATGCAGCACAGAGGCTTCAGTGTATGATGCTCCTAACCCCCCCCCCCTCAACTGTTCCTGCCTGCCACTCTGAATGGAGCCCCACCCTTGGCGAGACTGCCCGATGTGCACTGGGGGATACCTTTGCACTCTGTTCCAGAAAAATAAAGTCTGAGCTGTGCCCTCCTTTGTCTCTTCTGCTTGGCATCTGCCACATGTTCCCTGTGTCCCCCCAACCCCCACCACTCTGTCAGTGGGCTCCCCAAGGGAATTGGAGGGTGGGCACACTTGGTTCTTGGGATGGGTGGGGAGAGGGCTATGAGCTGCCATGCTGCCCCCACATGGCTGCACCTGCAAAAGTATGATATAAAAACTTTTTAAATAACTAAGAAAATCCATGTCATTAACCTCCATCCTGTAATGTTCCAGGAAATTATTTTTAATGTAGTTGGAGGAGGAGTAATTGAAAGTCAGTTTGCTGCAGAAAGTTGGTCAAGTGAGTTGTTCATATCATGGAATACACAGCCCTTGGCTAAACCACTTTGAAGGTCGGAGATTGTTCCTTGCAGGTTTTGCTGAATTACTTATTGCTGAAGTCCCCAAGATAGTAGTATGTATCTCAGCTTGAGTTGAAAGATGAATGATCCTCTCAGGGGCTTGTTGGGGGTCCTTAGCGGTGTCTGCTGGGGATGATGGTGTAACAGGTGAGTGGTTTGTAACATCCGAAATGTTCCTTCGCAGGCAGGCTGCCATTGTTTCCAGTCTATCAACTACCGCTGCCTTTTCAGATATAGGAAGCCCACTAAAGAGGTTCCGGACCTCTTGATCAAAAGCTTCTTGATCCGAAGGATCGATATCATTGAGTTGGGTCTCAGAAAACAGTAGCAGATTTTTATGGATGACATTGGGACTAGCTGAAAAATTCCCAGTTGTGCCCACAGGAATGAGTGGAACAATATTAGCATTGCAAAAGACCCGTGTAGGAAAAATCCCTTTTGACTTTAGTTAAGCTTTTTCCTTAATAATTAATAATAATAATAATAACTTTTATTTATATCCCACCCTCCCTGCCGAGGCAGGCTCAGGGCGGCTAATTAAGTTAGGTAAGGTTGAACTGTTAAATGATAAAAGGACCCTTTGAGTTGGAAATAGGCTATGTAGCAATTCTACCGACCTTAAGTCCACAATTCCAGCTTGGGAGCCAAATAAATTATGTAAGTATCTCCTGACCAGGATAGGGGTCTTCCATGACAGGAATGCTCCTCTGAATTTATAAACAGTCAAGCAAACTGAATAAGATAGCCTAGTCAGCTGCCATATGTCTTCGGTTGTTTGCTTGGGTTATTGATGATAAAAACTAAATGACCTCAAATTTGTAGTAGCTTGACTATCGAGGTCATGCTTAAGATGATTCAAATTCGATGTCTGTGAAGGTGAGGGCTTATCAGTTGAATTGTTTTTACTTCCAGCATCCTTGTCTCTGACTAAGCTTGATAGTGACTCAGCAACATTCTAAAGTTTTGAATGCAGGGAATTTAGTCTTCCGCAGATAAAGTCCATTGATTTAGTCACCAAGAGGAGCAAGTCTGCAGGGGTTTTGTTGACCAGAAAAGCTGCCTCGGAGTGGATAACGGAGGAGTCAGGAGCATCATTATCGCTGTTAATTAATCCACTGCTGGGTGTTACAGGTGGTAAATCAAAGTATATACTCTCAGAAAGGTCAACGGTGTCCTTTCCTAGCAAGGAAAAGCGGCTGGAAAGAGGTATTTGGAAGGCATCTGATGATTCTAGGGTGGCTGTGGAAAAAAAGTCCTCAATCTTAGTTTGTTTAGAATCAGGAAGTACAGATTCATTGCTCTCCCTCCTCTGTTTGTGGGGCTGCATTTTATCTATTTCTTCACTTAATTTCAACCTTCAGTTAGATTCACAGTTCAAATTAAGAGGCTCTAAAAAATTGTCTTTAAGGGACAACGTAAGACTTTGTAAAACTTTATAAAACATCAGCTGTAGTTCGTTAGCTGCAACAGCTTTTGAGTCAGAAAGCGAACGCAGAAGCTTATTAACTGATTAAACAGCCAGAGCTTGAGAAAAACGAAACAGCTGCGCCAAAAATTAAAAGTGAGGTGATAAGATAAGACTATTTAAAAACAATTCCTTCTATCAAGGCAAGATAAAAGTTAGAAGATTGAAAACAACTTAATGTTTTTAGGAGTGTCTGCCTTCCTCCGAGTCTGCGCAGAATCCGAATCCACATGGTGGGTTGCCTCCCCTCAGCCTGGCCAGCCTCACAGCCTGCCCAACTCCACAGGGCTGTTGTGCCCATACACACATTCCGGCCGCTGTCTATGGCAGCAAAGTCCGGCAATTTGTGCCTCCTGTTTGTCTGCACGTGCCTCTGCCCGTCTGCTTGCCATTGGCAGAGTCTCTGACAGTAGGAAGGTGTGCAGGGATTGACGGCCTCTCAGGCACAGGCTTTCCACCCCCCTCCCAGTCACATGCAACGAACTGGCCAATCCTGTGGTCCTGTGCAACCCTGTCCCTCCCCCCACCCCGCCTCAGCAGCAGGCCAATGGCGTGGACACGGGTGGGATCACCATGACAATGGCTTCTCTCTCATTCATCTGCCCATGCTCCCCCTCCCAGCCTGGCATAATGTCTCCCCTTTGGAAGCCAACTATGGCCACCTAAGTTAGTTCCACACTCAAGCGCAGCTACCCGGTGGTTCTCAGGATTGATCTGCCCTTGTTTTATTATACTATTCTATATTGCTTTGTTCTTGTAGTTCTGTAATCCACCTTGAATCTCAAGAAGAAAGGCAATTGATAAATGAAGTAAATAAAGATATACATGCATGCATTTACTTCTGCAGCTGGGGGCAGAGTGAGCAGGGCTCAGGATGAAGATCTTAGCTGGACAATACAGGGAAGGCAGTCTTTCAGGTACTCCAGGGCTAAGTCATTTAAGAATTTAATTTGTGAATCATGCCCATTGCAGGCAGCCAGTACAGATTTTCAGAATATCTAGCTCTTGACAACGCTAACCACCACACTTATGACCAATTGAAGTTTCCAGAAGCATCCTATACAGAAAGCATATTACAGCACTGGGCAGTGCAATCCTGAGGGTGTGATAGAGGTGGCAGCCAGCAGCTGATGCAGAATTGGTGCTGCTGGTCATTCCCTATGGACATTCCACATGGGGAAATAATAAAAACTGTAAGGCACAGATGGCATAAGAGGCATGCTACACTCTGTAGCAACCCCAACAATATCCACTATTCAGAAAATGGCAATGAAAGATACCCCCATAAGTGGCATTCATGGGTGCAGGCAATCACCATCTGCCTGCATGGCTACTACCCCTCAGTACACTCCCCCAACACTATGGACCAGTGTACAGGGATGTAAGACCCAGCAACAGCATGACCCTAACAGAAGCATGTATTTTTTTGAATTTCAGAAAAATTATGGGGGAAGACATATTGAATAGAATTGTTTAATATGCTTTTATTATCATTTTTATCAGCTGTTGACGGTTCTTTTCTTGGCGCTTGCTTATTCTCACCTCTTCACATGCTGCTTTTGTTAACTTTTCCCCGCCAGTGCAGCAGCTTGCTCCAACATTGCTCCTTGATATTGTCATACCAATGCCAAGCCGGGGTACAGCACTGCTGGGGTACTTTGCCCGTGCTTCTTAGAAATATGCCAGTGGAGTGTCCTAACAGCTTCCTGCGCACTAACCTAGATCACAGCAAAGATCTCACTTGTCAAGGAATGGCCATAGCTGATATGTCGGCCAAAGCTGATGAAAGGTGTTGAACGCCACAGAGGAGACTTGAGCCTCCAACCATAGGATTCAGGAGCACCCCCCTCCAAAAAACCCACTTTGAATTAGTTCTTCAGGGGCAATGCAGCTATCTCCAGGAGAGGCTGGTTTCTCATTTCCTGTGCAATTTTGTCATTGATCAACATCACCTCAGTCTGTTTTTGATTGATGCTGAACAGCAAGGAGAGCAGAATAGAGCCTTGTAGGGCTGCATAACGTGTCCAATGGGACTAAGAAGCACAGCATTGCCCTGCCTCTGAAAACAGGAGTAAAGGTGGGAGTGGAATCACTAAAGTGTGGTGTCTCCCCCCCCCCGCCCCTTTTTCAGCCCTTCTCTCCAGAAAGATACCATAGTTGATCATATTGTAAGCTGCCAAGAGTTTGTTCTGATTAGCAGCAGCTCTGTCATGATTTTCTCCAGTATCTTTTACTTGAGAAGCTTGGGATTGGAGATGCTAAAGAATGAACCTGGAACTTTCTTCATGTAACACATGTACTCTGAACCACAGAACCTTCCTTTCTGAACCCTGCTCCCTCTATTCTTTTTTACTACTGGTCCTATTATTGTGCTATTAAGAGGAGCCACCAGATAGAAGCAAGTGAATCTTTTCCTCTGACTTAATCTTCTTTTCCTTGTTTATACATTAGCTTATTTTTTTCCTCCTATGCCTGCCTAATGTTATTTGGCACAAAGCTGATAATTTATTTTAAAGTGACTTCCACCAAGGTTCTAATAACATGATGCCTGTCTTTCCTCTGATTTGTATGTTCTAGTCTGTTTCTCACACAAGGACTCTGCTGACTTCATTTCTTTATAAGCAATCTTCCTCCTGGTAATTACCACCATGCTTTACTGTAGTTCTGACCTGAAGGTTGTTTCTTTCATTTGGACAGGAAAATAAGAGCATAATGCAACATGGCCTATAGAAAGAAAAGTTGGAAAAAAGATTAATACTCTCTGAAAGCTTCACAAACTTCTCTCCTCTGCCAGATCTTCTGCTGACATTTCTCTCTCCTTTGTGGGACTGTTGCTATTCTCATTGAGAAGGTACGTGTGTATATGAGCACTTCTTTTCTTCTTCCCCATTCCCTTTCTTCCTCTTGAAAATAATTATTTATCTCGGTTTCTATTTTTATTGCATGTTCAGAATTGTCTCCATATATAACCAATAGTCACCTTTTTCCAGTGGATTTGGCTGGCTAGCTAAAATTAATTTCTTCCTCTGTGTGGAACTGGAATAAAATCAAATGCACAGCTTGTGCACTCCCCGAGGAGTTTCTAACTCTGTAAAGCAGTAGCCAGGACTTCTGGAGAGTTGTCCTACAGAAACAATTAGAACAACTAAGCTCCAGAAACAATGCCAGAGCTTTCATGCTTACATGCATTTGTCCTTTATGATCATTAGCAGAATAGATTGTGAGAAATGGACATTTCTGTAGATGTGCGTTTATGCAATTTCTCTCCAATTTACCTCTTCAGACCCCTGTCTTATTATGTCATTCCCAAGTGTCAATGAATTTTATATGGATGGGGGGGGGAGAGACTGAAAATGAGATGGCATAAAATACGGGCAGCCACAATCCCCTCAAGAATGTGAGGACAGTTTTTCACTTCATCATCAAGAACTCCTGCCTTCAAACAGTCAGATCAAACTGTGCTGCAAGAGGAAAGAGATACTGCAGTTCTGTGGGATATGTCCTATGGACTTCTGTGATGCTTTCATGCTTGAAAGTCAGAAACTTTGTTCTGTGGTAGTGGTGATGGTTATTGCTTTCCTTTCTTGCTCAGCATGGAAAATATAAATGAAGGTCACAACAGTAAAATCTTCCATTGGGTGAAAAGAATAAAAAGGTAAAGGTAGTCCCCTGTGCAAGCACCAGTCCTTTCCAATTCTGGGGTGACGTTGCTTTCACATTTTCATGGCAGACTTTTTAAGGGGTGGTTTGCTATTGCCTTCCCCAGTCATCTACACTTTCCCCCCAGCAAGCTGGGTACTCATTTTACTGACCTCAGAAGGATGGAAGGCTAAGTCAACCTGGAGTCAGCTATCTGAGCCAGCTTCTGCTGGGATCAAACTCAGGTCGTGAGTTCTGCAGTACTGCAGCTTTACCACTCTGTGCCATGGGGTTCAATGGATGAAAAGAATAGCCTCTACCAAACTTGTAATTAGACATTCACCTAAGTATCCACGATGGTCAAAAAGTTATTCCAGGTAACCATGTTATTTCTTTCATTCTGTTTTGATAAAATGCTCTGCGTACACATTCAACAGAATCAAATGATAAAGGTTTTCCTGGACTGAACCCCTTCAGGTTGCAGTTGAGGAAACTGCCATGCTTGAATATATGGAACAATTCCTGCATATACAAAATTGGCCACAAAGCTATGGCAGCTGATCACCACCGCTCCTTTTTAGTCTTGTAGGCCAGCTTGAAAAGAGAATTGCAAAGCTCTAACCTGCACTGCATAGACATAGTGACAAGACAGTGCTAGCTAGTCCCTGTGTATTATTACCTAATTAACCATTGCCAGAGATACTATAGGTTGAGATTTCATGTTGCTTTGTCTTCTCTGTGGCTATGTGACAAACTATAAAAATGGCAGACTTCTGAGTGGTGATAGTACTACTTCTCATGTACCCCTTCTTTTCCAACACATGTACTACAATCTATAGAAGAATTATGTCAAATACAAATGGGACATGTTTGCATTACTGGTTGCTTGGGCCTTCCAAATGCATATGCACATATGCTTCTCTTTGCATTCTTTTGATTGTCAACAGAAGTCAAAAGTGAAACATCTATTGATAAAATCCCCATATAAAAATTAGTGTGACTACTATTTTTTAATGCTATAAAAATTCTCTCTCTCTCTCGGCTTGGCTTCGCGAACGAAGATTTAAGAAGGGTGCAATAGTCCACGTTTGCTGCAGGCTCGCTGGTGGCTGACAAGACCAATGTGGGACAGGCAGGTCCAGCCACAGCGGCTGCAGGGAAAAGTCTGATTTAGGGTTGGTCCTGTAGCAGTGCGATTCTTCCTCAATCTCCTTTTGTCCTCAAGACCAGCTATGCTTGCGTTCTCAAAGGAAGAGACAGCCTGGTGGATGGTGTGCCTCCATGCTTTGCGATCTGAGGCTAGGTCAGACCACTGGTGATGGTTGATGTGACAGGTGCTAAGGGATTTCTTCAAGGAGTCCTTGTACCTCTTCTTTGGTGCCCCTCTATTTCGATGGCCGGTGGAGAGTTCGCCATACAGGGCAATCTTGGGAAGGCGGTGGTTTTCCATCCTAGAAATATGCCCTGCCCAGCGCAGCTGCGTCTTCAACAGCAGTGCCTCGATGCTGGTAACCTCTGCCCGCTTGAGGACTTCAGTGTTGGTCACAAAGTCACTCCAGTGGATGTTGAGGATGGTGCGAAGGCAGCGCTGATGATGCCATTATAAAAATTAATGGCAATGAGAAAAGAAGGAAATTTTACATACATGTGAAAGTATACACAGGTTTGTGGTTTTTCTGATTATGAGGTGTTTTATTGTAGTGGCCCCTTTGTGTCTCTTGGTCCTCAATCTTCTACTTTTTTTTCCTATAGGATACCATGAAATTCAACCAAAATAGCCTTGTGGTCTGATAAATTTCTCCACAGTCTTTGTTGTTGTTTTTTGCCAAGTTCCAGATCTCCCTGCAACAGGGCCGGATCCAGGGGGGCAAGAGGGGGTGCTTACCCCAGGCGCCAACGGAGGGGGGGCGCCAAATTGGGTATGGAGTCCATTGTATTCTAAGGGACCAAAAGGGGGTGTCATTTTTTTTAATTTTGCTCTCCCTCAGAAAACATGTAGATCCAGTCCTGCCCTGCAAGCATAGAAATTTACAACAGTGCAGATTGCTTAGACAACTGGGGAGGGGGGATCCCTTATTTTCCTCTGTTCTGGCTTGCCTGAGTCAGCTGCAGACCCTCTTTGCACTTTGTTGACACTCTCTGATCTAATGGATCAATTTGCTGCTAATTGGTTGTGTTTACTACCATTTTCATCAATATGGAGTCCACCAATAGGCCCTTAATAGGCTCAGTATGATTTCTTTTTTTTTAGTTAAACAATTTTATTTGGTAATATATGGTAACTATATCCAATACTAATAAAATATTAATAAACACTTACTACTTTCCCCATACATTACACTTTCCCCTCCTCCCCTCCACCCAAATCTTGACTTCCGCCAGTGCCAATTGCCTAAAAGTCTAATATCAAAAGGTATCTTTAACTTGAAAAGAATCTTAATAAGAAGAAAAAAAGAAAATATACATATATCATTTTGCAAAGAAATAAAAAACACCCATTTCTTATACTTTATAAAGTCCCACCCAGTTATTAAAGTTCATCTTCTTTCTAAAAACCTAAGTGGTATTCTCAAAAATCACCCAATTTCCTTTTACTTTCCATTCTTTTTTCTATATATCTTCTGAATTTATCCCAATCCATTTTAAATCCCTCTAATTCATAGTCTTTCAAGATTCTTGTAAGTTTATCCATTTCACTCCATGACATAACTTTTACAATCCAGTCCCATTTTTCTGGTATTTTATCTTGCTTCCATAACTGCGCATATATTGTCCTAGCAGCTGAAAGCAAGTACCAAATTACAGTTCTATCTTCTTTTGGAAATTTCTCCATTTGTAATCCCAATAGGAAAGTCTCTGGAGTTCTCTTAAATTCATATCCCAAGATTCTAGAAATTTCTTGTTGAATCATTTGCCAAAACTGTTTTGCTTTTTCACAAGTCCACCACATATGGTAGAAAGAACCTTCATGCTTTTTACATTTCCAACATCTATCTGGCATCTTATTGTTCATTTTTGCTAACTTTTTAGGAGTCATATACCACCTGTACATCATTTTATAACAGTTTTCTTTGATACTATATCATGTCGAAATTTTCATAGAGTTCTTCCACAAGTATTCCCATGTTTCCATCTGTATTTCTTTATTAACATTAATTGCCCATTTTATCATTTGAGATTTTACTACTTCATCTTCAGTGGACCATTTCAGTAATAGTTTATATAGGTTTGAAATCAACTTTTCATTATCTCCAAGCAGAACTTTTTCCAATTCGATTTGCTCTTTTCTTATTCCTTCACTTTTAATGTCGCTTTCCACCAGATTTTTAATTAGTTGAATTTTAAACCAATCATATTTGTTACTTAATTCTTCCATCTTTAGTTCAATTTTACCACCTTGAATTTTCAATATTTGACCATATGCTAGCAACTTTCCTTCACCTTCAACATATATTTTTATTACTTCCATTGGCACTATCTACAGCGGCTTTCTCTCATCTCCATATTTTTTGTATTTTACCCACATATTTAACATATTTCTCCTTATATAATGGTGCAAGAAAAAGCCATCCATTTTACTTTTACCATAATACATATATGCGTGCCACCCAAATTTGTTTCCATGTCCTTCTAATGCTAAAAGTTTTTTATTTAACAAAGTTATCCATTCTTTTATCCACACCAAGCACACCATCTCAAATCCGGTAGTTGAAATCCGGTTTTAAATCCGGTAGCTGAAATCCACCTCTTTCTTTAGCATCTGTTAACACTTTCATTTTAATTTTTGGTTTCTTCCCAGCCCACACAAATTCTGAAATTTTCCTTTGCCATTTAATAAATTGTTTATTATCCTTCACAATTGGAATTGTTTGGAACAAATACATTATTCTTGGTAGAATATTCATTTTTATTGCGGCTATTCTTCCCAATAATGACAAGTTGAGTCTATTCCATTTTAAATATCTTCTTCCATTTTATGCCCTAACTTTTCATAATTATTTTTATATAAGCCAATGTTTTTCATGGTAATTTCCACACGTAGATATTCTACTTTAGTCGTAACTTCACACTCAGATAAGCTCTGTAATTCTTCCTGTTTTTCAATTCTCATATTTTTACACAAAAGTTTTGATTTCTCTTTGTTAATATAAAATCCTGCCAGTTCTCCATATTCTTGTATTTTACTCAAGAGCCGTGGCGTTACTTTTAATGGGTTTTCATTTATGAACATATCATCAGCAAATGCTCTATATTTATAGGAAAATCCCTTCATTTTCAGTCCCTCTATCTCTGTATCCTCCTGTATTTGCATCAGCAAAATTTCTAAAGTCATTATGAACAACAACAGAGATAGAGGGCAACCTTGTCTTGTTCCTTTGCTGATCTCATATACTCCGTTAAATCTTTATTAATACAAAGTCTTGCCCATTGTTCAGTGTATACTGCTCTTACCATTCTAATAAAATTCTCTCCCAATCTCAATTTCTCCATCACCACAAACATAAAGTCCCAATTTAAATTATCAAAAGCTTTCTCTGCATCCGCAAAGAATAGCGCCACTTCTTTTTGAGGATGTCTTTCATGGTATTCTACAATATTTACAACAGTTCTAATATTGTCTCTTATTTGTCACCTTGGAAGAAATCCTGCTTGCTCTTCTTTAATAAACTTCGTCAAAAATTGTTTAAGTCTTTCTGCTAGTATTCTCATGTATATTTTATAATCCACATTTAAAAATGAAATTGGTCTGTAATTTTTTACATCTGTGGCATCTCTATCTTCTTTTGGAATCAAAGAAATCACTGCTTCTTTCCACGTATTCGGTACTTTCCCCTCCATTCTTACAATAGTCATCAACTTGTGCAGTTTGGGTATTAACCCTTCTCTGAGGACTTTATAAAATTTTACTGTAAATCCATCTGGACCAGGTGCTTTTCCCATTTTCATTACATTTATTGCTGCTTTAATTTCCATTTTTTCTATCGGATCATTTAAGACTTTTTCCATATTTTCTGTCAATGGAGCCACATTAATTGTTTGCAAATATACCTCCAACTTTTCTTTACTTATTTTTGATTTTTTAAATAATTTGGCGTAATATTAAAAAAAATTCCCTTTTTATTCCTTCCTGAGCTACAATTTCTTTTCCACCAACCTTTATTTTACTTATAATTTTAGCTTTTCTTTTCTTTTCTTTTCAATTGCCAAGCCAAATATTTACCAGGTTTATTTGCTCCTTCAAAAGATTTCTTTTGCAGTCTTTTCAGGTTCCACTCTACTTCTTTATTCAACAAATGTCCCAGTTGTGTCTGCAACATTGTAATCTCCCTAATAATTTTCTTCTTCCCGGGTCTTTTCCTTAGTTCCATTTCCTTTTTCTTTATTTCATTTTGAATGTCTAGCATTTGTTTTTTCTTTTTTTATCTTTATTATTCAATGTAATTAAAAAATACCTCTCATCACTGCTTTATATGCATCCCATACCATTTGAAATTCCATGTCCTCCATTTCATTTATTTGAAAAAAAGCTTTAGTTTCTTTTTCTAGAGATATCCCTATGTCTTTGTTTTGTAGTAAATCTTCATTTAACCTCCACCTTCTTGTTTTTTTAATCGACTTAGTTGATTACATTAATGGGTTGTGGTCTGCTCTTACTTTAGGAAGAATCTCTATGTTTTTAGTTATAAGTCCTAAGTCTTTTGTATGCCATATCATATTGATTCTTGAAAAAGCGTTATGTCTTGCTGAGAAAAAGGTATAGTCCTGTACCTCAGAGTTGAACTTCATCCATAAATCCTCCAAGTTTTCTTGTTTAATTAATTCAAAAAAAGATTTTGGCAGTTTCCCTTCCTTATTATTTTTTTTCCTCCCCAATCTATCCAATGTATTTTTAATTGTACCATTAAAATCTCCCATTATCAAAATTTGATCATATAACACTTGATCAAGCTGTTGCATTATTTCTTTTAAAAAAGAGTCTTTCGCACCATTTGATGCATATAGTCCCAGCAGCAGTGTTTTTTATTTATTTATTTAATGTTACTTCCACTGCTAAATATCTCCCATCATTATCTTTAAAAATTTCTTTTGGCTCCAATTCCTGTTTAATATAGAAAAGTACACCTCTCTTTTTTTGCTTAGCCAACGAATAAAATTCCAGACCCAATTGCTCATTCCATAAAAAATTATAATTTGTTTAATATGAACTTCTTGTAAACAAATTATGTTGCATTTTTACTTTGTAATCCACTGAAATGTTGCTTTTCTTTTTTTGAGGTGAATTTAGTCTATTTACATTCCAAGATAATAATTTGTAATCCATTGTGTTTTCTTCTTTAAGCTGTGTTGCCAAATTCTTTATGTTCTTCCAAAAATCTTCTCAGTTCTTGTACACTTGTAATTGTAATCCTTGGAGTTCAAAGCTCAAACCTTCTGGTAGAATCCATCTATACCTTATATCATGGTCCTGTAATTTTCCTGTTAATTTTTATAGGCTTTTCTATCAGTTAGTACTTTCCTTGGCAGCTCTTTCATAATCCTCACTACGCTGCCTTCCACCACGAAGTTCTTTTCAAAGCTTTTACTATAATTCTTCCCACCATATCCCGTGTCACAAATTTTACTACCACGTCTCTTGGTTATTTATTTTTCTTAGCATAGAGAGAATTGACTCTATATACATAGTCATATTGGTATTTTGATGTTTCTAAGTCATCTTCCAAAAATCCACAATAATTTTTATTATATCATCCTTCAGATCTTGTTCATTCTCAGGTACTTCTCTCAGACATACCAGGTTTTCCATCAGCTTACAGTCCTGCAAAACAGCTTTCTCTTGCACACTTTTTAAGGTGGAACCATATTCTTTTACTTTTTTCTCCACATCATCCACTTTTTTTGATGTTACCAGTTTCATTTTTAAGATCCTCAATTTTTTTCTTTAAAGCTACTGTACTAGCTTCAATGTCCTTTTTAATTTCTTTCTTGAGTTCCTTCATTCCTTTCATCAGCCTTGCTTCCATAGCCTCTAACTGCTCCTGCATCTTTTCCATTGACATGGCCCTTGTACGTATTGCCTTGTGATCTGACATTAAAAAATACTTGAAAACTTGGTCTCAGCAAATTGAAACTATATATCAGATTTAAAAGAGCAAGCCTTGATCTTTCCAATGAGCCTAAAATCGCTGCTCCTGGGGCACTCCAAGCCAAGATATTAATATTTCAATTTTAAAAAAAAATCCAAAATGGCGGTCATGACTTTTCTTACTTCTTTTTTCAAAACAATTTCTTTCTTTTCAGGCCTTTATAATTGCTTTCAACAATACTGTCCAATAGTGTTAACTTTATAATGTCCAAATATGCCAATTCCACCAATTTTTGAAGTCCCAAACACTTTAAAATAATATTTTATTTTGCCCTTTCTTTAATGGCTGCCGATGTTTTTCTATGGTTTTTCAGTCCTAGAGTAGGCTGGCTGACTTGCAATTTGACCTTCTTCCAATGGTTACTTCCTTCTTTACTTGCCTCCAAATCCCGTTCTCACTGATAATCAAATCATGCGATGCTACAAAACGTCACTTCCTATGGAATTATACTGACCAGCAATGCTGTGACGATGGGGGTGTTTTTCAGAAACCACAAGTATTCAAAACATTCTTGTTTTTTTCACTTTTAAACTCTGTTCTTTAATATTAAATAGTCCCAAATTCACCCCTCCTCCTCTTCTTTATATAAGCATGATATAGTCTTTTTGCCACCTTTTAGTTATTTTTGTAAATCCTTATTTTAGTCCCGGAGTGAAAGATAAAAATCAATACCTTCAGCAGCAGCTATCCAAGTGGACACTGTCCTAGTTGTAATCCAGATGTTATTTGTCGTATAGAGGTGCTGGATCCTCGTGAGTTTAAGTCAATTTAATGACTCTGGAGACCCTCTACAGACGATGTAATGCACTCGTCGCCAGAGATCCTTCAAAGCTACAAAGGAGCCCCCTCCAGAGCTCCCTTTCCGCCAAAGTAAATCTCCTCCAAGTTTCCCAAGCGTGTCTTGGACTATTCTCTAGATGAGAAAAGTAGGTAGTAGGAGTTGAATTGCCTTCTCTACCCCCACACAGAGGTTCCAGCTGCTTCCCTTGTGAGAAGCAGTTCAGCTCTCCATTTTCCAGCCCCCCAGGCTCAGTATAACTTCTTGAATAGTAGCTTTTCCTTTATGGAAAGATGCCATAAGAATTCTAACGATGACTTTTGCTTCTTTGCAATCTTATGGTTAGGTGTCTGGAATCCATCTTTGCACCTGTTAAAAGAGAGTGATGTTTGAAATGTGCACAGGCTTTTTGTTCCCTGGAAGTGTTAAGTTTTCTCTTTTAGCAAACATCTTGCTTTCTGGGTTGCATAGCAATGTTTTAAAATATGAAAACAACCTTTTCAGATAGATAAGAAACTAAAGAGGATTTAGAACTTCCAGATACTAGGTCACCCTACCACCACCCATTGACAAATAACAAACTCCTGACCTGTTTTCTCTTCACTGCTCATACCTCTCCAAAATATTCTGACTTCTGTAAAAATACAACTATTACTACTGGGATGAATCCTGCAATTCTGCAAGATTGGGATGAATTCTGGTTGGACTTAGAATAACATAACACGGATTTACTATATTTAACACAGACACAGTATCCTACCACACTAATCAGCAAAGTCTGAAATGTCCTTCAGTCTAAGAAGCCTGCCTCTGGCTTAAGTGGCTCTTCTCTGGAGAAAAAGCCACTTAAAGCTTAAAAGGGAATAAATCTCCTAAAACAGAAGAAGGTTTCAAATGTTGTTGAGTGGACTGGTAGGTTATTTGCGAATATTTTCTGCTCAAGTTCTAAACACTAAATGTGTATTCAGTTTTTCTAATAAGCAACTCTGTTTCTTTGTTTTTTCCCCTATGATAAGATTTCTCCATGGCTCCATGATTTGCTTACATCCATCTTGTAGACAGTACTAGCAGCCCCTTAAATCTAAACAGTAAAGCAACATTTATGGAACTGCTAGGCAGAACTACCAATTCCTGTCCCTTCACCAATAAGATTCCTTTAAGTTAAGGCATCCTTGTTGTTTCTTTATGTCAGCTCTTCTACTAAAATATTGAATGGGCTAATGAAAAAAAATAAGAATAGAATCTGTTGCCAAACAGAGCTGTCAGCTGAAGGCCTCTTGATTAATTTTGCACTGAACCCCAAAGACTCTTTGTGCTGACCTCACAGAACATTCTTCCTCTCCTTTAGGCAATAATTAGTTACACAAATATATCATACCAACCCTCAAGTTCATATATTTAACCAAGTAAAGTTTTTTCCCTCACTGAAAATATTTGTGATATGTAGTTTTAGTCAAATGTTGCATAAAGGACTGGATCCAGCCATATATATATATATATATTTCATTCAGTCATATATATATATTTCATCCAGCCATATATATATATATATATATTTCATTCAGTCTCACCTAATTGCTGTCTTTAATATACCCCCTATCCCATAATCTTCAATATAGCATTTCCCTTTTTTTTAGCAACAAGAAGCCAGGTTGGATCTAATGCAATGTTATTACACCAAGACCTCCTCCCTGACAGAAGCCATGATTTCTGGCGCTCCCTTCATTCCCAGAAATGTACACAGCCAGGCAGGGTTGCCTGTCTCCAGGCAGGGTCTGAGGTTCTCCAGAAATTAAAATTGGTCTCCAGACTACATTAATCAGTTCCCATGAAGAAAGTGGCAGCTCCAAAGAGTGGATCCAACAGCATCACATCCCGCTTGAGGTCCCTCTCTTCCCTCAGTCTCCAAGAATAGTCCCAACTCTGATCTGGCAACCTTGAGCCAGAGATATAGGGAGATTCCAGTGTTTTCCACATAGGAAAAAGCTTATGTGGTTTCTGCTGTAGTTGCTGATACACTGCAGAAGCAAAGGGGCTTCTGCCTAGCTGTTTCCCCCATATTTTCCCTGGCTATTTCCCACCATCACTACACCAGTGCTTTTTCAAGGTTTTTTTTAAACATCTGATATTGTTATAACATTATCAGATTTTTTGGATTTGTTGTAGAGAAAAAATGGGGAAGCTATATCTCTGCAACAATAAGGAGCTAGAGATTTACTTTAAAAACTGAAAGCTGGGAATTCAGAGACCTGATCATCACATTATTTTGGTTGCTAAAAATGGTTATCATGGGTCCAGAGAAAATGGCTGCCATGTGGGCAGGACTGAGAAAAATCTGATCTTTCCCACCTACACAGCAGCCATCCAAACTTTACTGTAGAGTTTGCCAAAACTGTGCAACAAAACAGGTTTGAAAAAGATTAGAGAAAAGCTGGGGAAAACCCTGGATATACACAAATGCATCACAATGCCGTGCAAAAGCTTAAAACAAACAGTTCTCAACAGCATCAAACCTGGAACAAATATCCTATGTAAAAACAGCCTCCATCTTAGACTGAGCAGTGAATCATGATCAGGATCAGGCCTCGGATTCAGCAGGAGTTCACAGGAGCACAGGTCCTGAACCTTTCTAAGGGTTCCCCCTCCTCCTCACCACCTTGTCCATTGAATAATAGGTGCAGCTGCATAACAATTCTTGGATGAGGTCCACCACCTATTTTTCTACAGTTACTCCTGATCAGGATTATGTGCAGATAAAATGCAACTTCTGGTGATATAGTTAGGTTCCCATGAAAAAGGTGTTTTACCACCCCATCAAGGACTCTTCATATGACTCTGTAGGATACCCCTACTCACAGGATCCACCAGAATGAATAGCTGGCATCTGTAAAATAACAATTCTGTATTCCACCATAAATTCTAATCAAGCCCCTCAACAAAATAATGTCATCTTCTGCCCCATTATCACCTCCTTCTCAGTTAATCAAGTACCCTGACTATTAGGCCAATTCTGCACCAGACCTTTAATCCTGGTTCAGCTCTGTCCCCAAACTGATTTTCTACACTAGAATAATAGAATCATAAACTCATAGAGTTGACAGAAAAAGGCACCAGTATGAAGTATAAAAAGACTGCTTTGTCTGCAGCATTTTGAGTAGATTTTTTCTTCAAACCTTCTTCCAACAGCATGACACAATGGATGCTCTGCAAGACAGGCAGGGCTTGGCATAACTTCTTCCATTCTTCTACCCACCCCCATAATTTGCTTCCACATCTTTGTTTCTCTCTCTCTCTCTCTCCCTCCCCTCCCATTTTCACTCTGCTTTTGGACCTCCTTTGTTTAGAAAAATCTTCTATTTTGAGTTTGGCACAAGAATCTTAGTTATTCAGGTGAACTATGCCAACCCAACCTTTTGATTATAAGACTACTGTACCTCAAGGGAATGTCCCGTTATTTTCATCCTTAATTTCCTTTTCTCACTTGCATCTTTGTACCTCCAGATTTATTACCTTGGAAACAGACTAAACTATTCCTTTTCCACAGAAATGTCAGCTATCTATTTGTGTCTACAACTGTTTTGAAAGGATAAGTAACCTCACCTCACGTTTACTCTTTGCCAATCATGTCTCTCCTATCTTCATTACCACTATTGTAGTTTTTCTTGTGTTGCTGTCTTATACATAGCTTTAATTAGCCGGCACTAACATTTTAGTGATAATGTTCAGATAATATTTCCCACTCATCTCACTCCTGCACATGGTAAAAGAGCATGATTATTCAATAAATAAATAAATAATTCCTTCTCTCCCTGCACACCTGTCTCACCTTTGAGGACACAGGATATTCATACAGGAGTATAATAGCCTGGATCCTGCAGAAAATTTCCCTTAATGGAAGGGATGAGTGATTTTGTGACACACATCCATCCATCCTGCTGCAGCATGTCAACTCCCATTTCCTGATGTTCCTTGGGATCACCTGTCCCCCAGGATCAACATTTTGAGGATCATTTTAAACAGCAATTAGAAGAGGAGATTCCTTTCCACTGAGTCAAGTCCATTCCGGCAACAGAAATATACAATGGAATCCAAGCTAATGTTTAAACAGAGGTTATGCTGGTAAAAACCAATATACTTTGCCACATGTCCTATGGTAATTCCTAGACATGCAGTAGATTATCAGTTGCACTATCCAGAGCTATATGTATTGGATTTTAGGCCTATTTCACTCAAATCAGCAAAGTGGGTGAACAGGAGACAAAGCACTATCTCACACATCCCTGCATGCTGTTTGTACAGAGGAATATCACCTGAACCAGGTCCTGGATAGGATTGTACAAAACCACAAGCAGCTTGCTCACCAAAAGCCTATTTTAGACATTTACACAGGTTGTGATAAGTGCTCTCTTCCTCAACTGTCTCTGAAGGTTAGCGACTCTCTTGAGAGTGTTGTAGGAGAACAGGACTCCAAACTTTAGATTCAGGGCTGGCTATGCCGATAACCCCCAGTTCTCAGATACCGTATATATGGAATTAGGTGACATAATTCAGTGACCTAGTACAAAACACATAAGAAAATGTGGCAGATCCCCACTTACACAATGTCTAAAGCTGACCCCTTAAATATTCCCACCACCACAATAAGAAGATTCATGTGCTATCTCTGTATTTGGAATACATATATTTGCCTAAGGGAAGGTATTTGTATGCTTCAGACAGTCTAATGAGGTATGTGGACCTCTTCTCTACTCAGCTTCCAAAGCCAATTCCAACATTCTACAGGGAAGCCTTAATGAACATTAACGGTGTAGTATTTCCACTTGCTTTTCCCTGCCATGCATCAACAGGGTAAAAAACCCAGTGCTTTGATTAATATTTTAAAGATTCCCATAAGAACGGCTGTCGGCTGACCATTGCTTGTAATTCCTTATGATTTTAACAGAGGGTAGCAAGCAAAACATGTCAAGGCAAGTTGGAAAAACAGTCTTTGGCTTTGCTCACTCTCTTTCATGATTTCTTACTAAACAGATCTAAGAAGTGTGTGCAGGTGAGCTTCAGGAGTACATGCTTGCCTAAAGAAAAAAAGAGCCCATGTGTGTCATAGAGCTGGAAACATTACAGCAGATTGACATCATTTATTTAATTTAATTTAATAAATTGTTTAATTTAATATATTTTTTTATTTTAAGGGATATATTCATGTGAAAGAACAGCAAAGTATTCACTAGAGTTTTCTTGTCACAGTTTGAAGCTAATCAGCAATAAAAAATATTCAGTTATTTCTTGTGCAATTTAAATACTATGAGTGAATGGTAGAGGACCAAATATAGAATCTATGTGGGGTCCAAACAAAAGAGCTAATGTACTAAGTGTCTTGTGATTATCATTATAAACTGAAGGATGCTCCACAGCACTGCATAGCTCTTCATCAAGGGGATATTGTTATAAAAGGCCCATGCAGGTGAGCTGTTTGTCTTACTGCCAGTTCCATGTGTCTCCTGGGCAGACACATGGAACCAGAAGTAAGACAAACAGCCATTCTTCCCCACTTGTAGCAAAAGTGTACTGGGTAGAAGGAAGAAAATGATAAAGCCTCTTCTGCCATCATGTACTCAGGAGTTGATTTGCCCCACACACATTGTTTTTAAGGTGTACGCCAGGTGACACATTAAATGAGAGTTGGGTTGGGGTAACCCCACTGGCAACCCAACTTGCATTTAATGTATTGTCTAATCACCCCGTGGTGCAGAGTGTTAAAACTGCAGTACTGCAGTCCTAAGCTCTGCTCATGACCTGAGTTCGATCCCTGGTGGAAGCTGAGTTTTCAGGTAGCCGGCTCAAGGTTGACTCAGCCTTCCATCCTTCTGAGGTCGGTAAAATGAGTACCCAGCTTGCTGGGGGGAAAGTTTAGTTGACTGGGGAAGGCAATGACAAACCATCCCATAAAAAAGTCTGCCATGAAAATGTTGTGAAAGCAACATCACCCCAGAGTCGGAAACGACTGGTGCTTGCACAGGGGACCTTTCCTTATCAGCCCTTCCTTAAGCCTTTTTCTAACCATTCCTAACTAGGCTTGCCAATCCCCAGGCCCCAGCAGGGATTCTCCCACTTTCGCAGGCTCCTTCCCACTCCCAGTCAGCTGACCGATGGGGGGAAGCCCCACCCCCACAGCCACCATGTGCCTTTCTACCTCTGGAGGCTTCAGACTCCACTGAGAAAAGCTTCCTCTTGGGATGGTGTGTCTGTGTGTTTAAGGCTGAATGGGGGCGGGGGGAGAAGGCAGAAGAACATGGCTGCTCCCAGTGGCTGTGAAAACAGCCTAGACCCTCCCTTGGTTGCACAATCTTTCTGGAGGTCCTTTGCATAGGAAAGGTAAACTTGAACCTTTAGTTGCTCTGTGTTACTTTGAAGAAGTTGAAACTTCAGCAACTTGTGAGTAGAGATGCCAATCCCCCGCTTCAGAGTCATCAGAAAGAGGGGGGGAGGGAAATGTCCTCTGGTCACGTCATTATTCCCTATGGAGATCCATTCTCATAGGGTATAATAGAGAATTGATCTGGGGGTATCTGGGGCTCTAGAGGGGCTGTAGAGGTAGAGGCACCAAATTTTCAGCATAGCATCTGATGACTCTCCTCAAAATGCTCTCCATGTTTCGAAAAGATTGGACCAGGAGTCCAATTCTATGAGCCCCGAAAGAAGGTGCCCCATCCTTCATTATTTCTAATGTAGGGAAGGCATTTAAAAGGTGTGCAGTTCCTTTAAATGTGATGGCCAGAACTCCTGTTGGAGTTCAGTTGTGCTTGTCACAACTTTGCTTATGGCTCCACTCTCAAAGTCCCCAGATATTTCTTGAATTGGACTTGGCAACCCTATGAATCCTAACACCTTTCAAAGCTAGTTTCAGAGGCTGCTGACATTGGGTGACATTGCTCTGACTTCAGCAGCATGGTCATGTCTTCTCAGGCAGAAGGATTCACCTAGTAGCTGGAGGCAGGGTCTGGCCTTCAGAGCACCACTAAGAAAGGCTAGGTCAAGGTTACAATCTGGATTAAGGTGAGTACAGGTTCAAAGTAGGGTTGCCAAGCTGCCAGGTAACTAGAGAGCTCCCAGAATTATAAATGGTCTCCAGGATACAGACATCAGTTTCATTGGACAAAATGGCTGCTTTGAAAGGTGGTACCATATTATACATCTCTGAGGTCCCTCCCCTCCCAAAACTGTGTCTTCCCCTGGCTTCCCCTCCTGCCCAAAATAGGGATACCAGGTCCTATCTTCTCCCCGGAGGGCAGTGTTCTGGGAGGGGGAGGGGCCATCTCTGATGCAATGACATCATGCAGAATAATATCATCATGTTGGAGATGCAGCGCTGCACACGTGCCCCCCCTTGCTTTCCCCACTATTTAAAGGGACCTTCCCTTTAAATGGTTAGGGGAAAGTGAGCTCCCTGCATGCCTGTTCTTCAAGTCATGAATTCACCACTCACAGGGAAGGTGCACACAGCCCCTGCTTGAATAGAGTGGGCGCCCTGTGCACCTGCCTTCCACACCTTGCAGGGCAGGAGCTGGTGGCGCATGCTTGGAAAGAGCAGATGTTGTGCATGCCTGCCCTATAAGTCGCAAATGGATTGCTTGTGGGGTAGGTGTGCATGGCCCCCACTTGGAAAGAGCAAGTACCACAGTGCACCTGCCCTGCAAGCCACAAATGTGCAGCTTGTGGGGCAGTAACACATGGTGCCCATGGGGCCATGGAGAACTGTGGGGTGGGGCTTTCCCAACCAGCCAGCTGGCAGGTTTCTGGGGGAGCCCCAAAAATCAGGGGATTTCCTGTTCCCTCCTGGTGACTGGCATCCCTAGCCCCAAAGCTCCATTAATTTCCTAACTCAGGTCTAGCAACCCTAGTTCAATCACAGGCTACGCAAACTGGTTATATTAGTAAAGCTCTCTGCTTAACCCAGTGCTTAAATATCCTGAAGAGAATGAAGTACCACCTACTCCTGGGAGTGACCCAGCCTTGATCTGCAAAGCACTATACATGCCTAAGTTTAGTAGCACCAACACAGGCACTAGCCTATCACTTTTTAAATTGTATCTATTTATACCTTGCCTTAAGAACATAAGAGAAGCCATGTTAGATCAGGCCAATAGCCCATCCAGTCGAATATTCTGCATCACACAGTGGCCAAAACTTAGGTGCCATCAAGAGATCCACTAGTGAGGCTAGTAAGGATGCAAAGCAATTTACATAATTCTCCTCTCCTCCATTCCATCCTCAAAATAACTGTTAGGTAGGTGAAGGTGAGTGTGTGACTGGCCCCACCATCCTTCCAGAGTAGAGTGCAAATTTGCCCCTGGTTTTTCCACATCCTAGTCTGAAACTCCCACCGCTACTCAGCACTTGGTTGGTCAGTGTGCTGTCTCCTCATAGGACCACTGTCTGCTTCAGCCAAATTGGGGGGAGGGAGAGAACTTGGGGGAATGGGGGTGGTCTGGGGTCTTATGAGCTGGCAACAGCATCGAGCTTGGGTCACCAACTGCCTGGAGAATGTGAATGTCAACAGGATTCAGGTATAATTCCTCATGAATCTGTAGGCAAGTCATTGCAGCAGCCTCCAAATATACTCTCTCTGTACTCTTTAAAAGACTTTTTGTTAACTGGCACCTGTGGGCCTATGCAATTTGTTCACCACCCAAAAGGGGGATGGAGACAGTCTGTGAAAGAGATTCTAAAGGACTTAACTGTTCTGTAGCTCAGGACAGCACAAGAGCACAGCTTTCACTCCTGTATATCAGCACACATATATGTTTAGTTCCTCAATGTTTAGTTCCACTATGAACCAGCCTTTAGTACCTTAGTTTTGATGAACCTTTATTCCCTTTCCCTTAGGATTCCAGGACAAGAGTCATCCATAAACAAATGGACCAACTTCTCTTATTATGGCTTATTATTCTATGGAACATAAAAGGAAATTTCAGTGTTCTTCCAGTTCTCCTTATTGTCTGAAATTCAAAACCTGAAAAAGGAAAATAGTTATGAAGCAAAGTGGCATACATTTACATCACAATAGTAACAACTCCCCCTGCACTTTTAATTACTAGTAGATCTTTATACTACAGTGATTCTCCCACTTAATTTCAAGTCAGAGCAGTAATGTCAATCTAGCCCAGAAGGATAAACTAAATGCATTATTATTTTATTAGTATTCTGGAGATGCTCTTTTCAGTCTCCTTACATTGTAATTTTGTTCAGCCTTATTCAGACAAATAGCTATTAAAATAACTACTCATGTTATAATTAAATAAAGTTTCCTTTGGGCACTTGAAGTGAATTGGCCTCTGGAGAGAAAGTACTTAATTTCCCAATATCTCTGAGACCCCTATTTTCACTATTTGTTATTTCCTTAATGCATTTAAATCCCTTTGCTGTTTGTAATAGGAAGCTGCATGATATAACCTGATCTTTTCAGATCTCAGAAGCTAAACAGGGTACACCCTGCACATGGCACATGGCAAAGCACCTGTCCATCTCACTTGGTTTGAAAGCTCTTAAGGTGGTCACCATAAATTGGTTCATGGCACCTACATACATGTGTTTATAATATGTTATATTCCAAAGACCAGACTGTACATTATTTGGGAGATCCATGATCACAAATTCTAATTATTTATTTAATCCTACAAAGCAACTAGGGGGGAGATTAGATCTGAACCATGTTGCTGTGGAAAGAGGAGAGCAATTTCCCCAACAGTAAAACCCTCATGATCCTCTTATATCACAGTGGGAGGAAGGACTAAATTGTACAGTGTCCTGTCCCTTTAACAGAGGCTTAATCAAATATTATTTACCTTCATACCATAAAATACTTCAACTGCCTATCTCCATAATTTCACCTCTATTAAAGTGGCATGATGCTTTTGCTCCAGGGCTGTTTGGAACCCTATCTGGAGCTGAGGCTTCTGAGGCAGGCCCCTTGTCTGAGGCCTTGATTGCCAGGGGCTCTAGTTCTGAGGGGAGTCCAGTGATGTCAGGTTCACCTAGAACTCTTGTTCTGCCCCTGGGTCATCCTTGAATAAGGAGTTTTTTTCCTGTATCCAGGTCTAGCCCAGGAGGGGTCTTCCCAGTTACCTTCTAGGAAGCTAATACTGACAAATGCCTTCATCCAAATGCCAACTCCATTCTCACTTTTCATGAATTGTCCAAAATGGTTTAACTAGAATACTGTAATGGTCTACTAGGCTTCCCAGTCCCCAGGTCCCAGCAGGGGATCCCCCAGGTTTGCAGGCTTCCCCCCACCCCCAGCCAGCTGGCCAGTGGGAGGAAGCCCTGCCCCCAAAGTCACCATGTACCTCTAGAGATCCAGCAGGTTTAGAAACCTGCAAACAGGTCCGTTTTTAAAATGTGTGCCTTTAAAGTTGAGCAGGAAACAGGAAGCACTTCATGGGGAAGGGGCAGCAGCAGTTTCATCAAAGCACAGACCCTCCATTTGTTTTGCTTTCATTTTCAGAGCAAGTAAAGTTGTGGAGGAACCAGACCCAGTAAGTGTGTGTGTGAGAGAGAGAGAGGGAGGGAGGGAGGGAGCAGAAGATTCCCCGGTTCGGAGTCCCCCCCCCCCACGCTTTAGAAAGTGGAGGAGGGAAATGTCTACTGGGCACTCTATTATTCCCTATGGGAATGATTCCCATAGGGAATAATGGGGAATTGATTTGCGAGTATCTGGGGCTCTGGTGGGGGGGATATTCTTTGAGGTAGAGGCACCAAATTTGCAGCATAGCATCTGATACCTTTCCTCAAAACACCCTCCAAGTTTCAAAAGGATTAGACCAGGGGGGCCAATTCTATAAGCCCCCAAAGAAGGTGCCCCTATCCTTCATTATTTCTAATGGAGAGAAGGCATTGAAAAGGCATGCAGTTCCTTTCAATGTGATGGTCAAAACTCCCTTTGGTGTTCAATTGTACTTGTTCCAACCTTGTTCATGACTCCACCCCCAATGTCTCCTGGCCTCACCCCCAAAGTCTCCAGATATTTCTTGAATTGGACTTGGCAACCCTATGGCCTGCAAACTCTTGTAGCCCATTCAGAACTGATTGTTTTGATGGCAAGTATGTCTCACTCATTCCATTATACCACATTGCAAAACTATTCTCATTTTTACGGTAGGCCAGTACCATGTTCTCCCTACCTTTTTTTTTTAAAAGCCACACAGAACTGAAATAGAATATTGGAGCCAGCTTACTATTATCATTCATAAATAAAAGGTTTGCCAGCTGTTTCTTAATGTAAATGATGTTTTTTTATGTTATCTGCATGTACCTTATTCAAGACTATGCCCAATCATAGAACATAATAGACTCCCCTGAAACGTTTAATGGATAAAGAATGAAACACCGTTCAGCACACTACGGTTTCAGTGCACTGTGTACTGCATATTCCATGCCCACATTTTCTTCTTGTTTGAACTGATGATTGCATTGAATTCAATAGGATGAAGGAGTATGGACCAGTTTTCAGACTGCAAAACTTTAAATGCTGCCTTGGTCATATCATGCAAACAATTGTTCTCTGCCTATCCTGGCTGATGGGATGGGATTTTTTTTACATCTATGAGCAGTATAGACTCATGGATAGAGAGGATATATATAAAGAGAGGATATATAAAAGCATTAATCATATTTGGGCTGTATTGCTCCATAATATTAGGTCAAGCTGATTTTGAGGAACTCTGTGTCATCAATAATCACATCAATTCTTAGCTTGTTTTCCCTTTTTGAAGCTGAAAAATAGATATGATAGTTGTAAGGGTATTAGTTTTTTGTAGAAAAGGGCCAGCAGGAACTTATTTGCATATTAGACCACACTCCCTGATGTTACCATTGTTTCACATGGGGCTTTTTGTAGAAAAAGCTCAGCAAGAACTCATTTGCATATTAGGCCACATCCCCTGCCACTAAGCCAGCTGGAACTGCGTTCCCGTGCGTTTCTGCTAAAAAAAAAAAAAGCCCTGAGTTTTTCAGATATATAGAATCTCTTCTCTTCAGAGATTTCAAGCTGCATATGTCACATTCTTCTGTTATATTGGATTCAGAAGAAAAGCTAATTTGCCATCATTTGGGAAAACTGAAAGTAAAGCAATGCAGATTTCTAAACCAGCTCTCAGCAGAGGGTCTCTTGGAGAAAGGAGCTCAAAAGCCTGGAGGGTGCTTGAATCAGCTCTACATGGGAGCAATCAGAAGCAAGCTGGTCAGCCAGCCTCTAAGCCGTCATTTTCGTCTTGGTTATTTTTGAAGCTGGAGAATGAAGTGATCAGCATTCCTCTGAGATTTTATGACAAATGTGCTGATCCTGCTGAAACACGTCTCCTGATATTTTGATGAAAATAATTCAAAGCATGCCTAAAATGATAAAAGCCAAATAATCCATGCCAATATCAAGAGGGAGAAGACCTTCTGACGGTGTTCTGAGGGTGAATCAGTACAACAATATGGTCCCTTTGGTGGGAAAGTGATTCTTAAGTTAAAAGGAACAGTCTTCTCTGTCTAGGGCAATGACTCCCCTTGCAAAATGGCAGATTAAGAAGTCTTTTCATAGTACATATGTATATCCCTGGAATTCCTGATTAGTCCACTTCTGTTGTTCTCTGTCTTCTTGAAAAGACACAGGAAAAAGACCCTCCCCTCTAACATGTGAGTATACGGATGACTGAAAAAGGAACACTAATGAATTATAATAACTATTATAACAACCATAATGGCCTCAGAGAATCTTTCTCAAGGACCAATGAAATTATTTCTTCCCTAGAAACACATGGCAAGAAAGTGGAAAAAAATATGGTTTTATGAAAAATGCAGTAGTTGAAAAGGTTCTTGAAGTTTTCAAATGTTTTTAATGTTGTTCTTTGGCAAAACTTTTAAAATATCTATATATCTAATAGCCAAGTGAGGGTCAATCTGTGGGTATCTAAACCTGTACATTGGCCCACATTGAGAGAAAACATATTTCTACAGTTTTGAAAGACCCCATGTTTTGCAGAAAAATCTGCGAACATGAAACAATACATTGGCTGGGTCCACTCCAGACCAGAAGTTTAAGCTTACGCAGGGATGGTTCTCAGATGGATTAAAAAATCAAGTCCAAATGTGCACATCTGCCTCCTGTCCAGCTCCCGTACTCACCACTTCCTCCAGTGGCTCTGAAGTGCCTCAAAAAGTTACCACTTATGAAGTGGTAGCAAATTCTTTTCCTCCATGTCATCTGCCTTTCCAAGGTTCTGAACACTGGAGAGCACAAGCACCGTTCTAGGTGCTCACTAGTATTCTTAAAAAAAAAAAGCTGCCCTAGGCACATGGGTGTATGTGTGCATGACCACTAAAAAAAATGTAAGGAACAAAAGGAAACTCAAACCACACTGAGGGGATGGTGCACAACAACCATCTGCACTGAAGTGCCCCTCATGCAAGAAATGGGACCTTACTCAGGAGCATCTGATCACTCTTTGTCTGCTCCAGTTTGGGGTGGCACAGTTTGGGGCACCTCCAGTGCACCCAAAGCTGCCCATCTGTACCCAGCCATTGAGTGGTTTAAATCTCCCCCAAACATGAGATTTGTCCGCACCTGCCTGTGCTAAGGTGGCAAAGCTCCAGGAAGGCCCCTGCTGAGGTGGTAAAACTCCAGGAAGGCAGGTGGAGAAGTTACTGGCGCTGTTGGTGTGCATGGAGAGAAGCAGAAGGGTGGGTGGCCAGCAGAGTCATAGCCACCATTGAAGAAGAAGAGGAGATTGGATTTATACCTTCATTCAGAGTCTCAGAGAGATTTACAATCTTCTTCCATTCTACTCCCCACAACAGACACTCTGTGAGGTAGGTGGGGCTGAGAAAGCTCTGAGAGAACTGTCACCCAACATCACCCAGCAGCTGCATGTGGAGGAGTGGATTCTCTCCAATTAGAGTCTGTGCTCCTACCTGCTACACTCAACTGGCCACTTAGTGTAGAGGGGAAGCTGAAGGAAGTTTCTGAATGAGTGGGTGGCCAGGTGAGTCACTGCTGCTGTTGGTGTTGGGGGAGGGGAAATTGTGTGAAGCTGCAAACAGACAAGTAACTGGGAAAGTCAATGCTGCCATGGGGGGGGGTGCATCCAAGAGGAAGTTATTGGGTGGGCTGGCAGTTGGAAGTGCTGGCACCACTGTTGTTGTGAGAAGCTTCTAGGTAGCCAGGAGGGTTGCCACCACCATTAAGGCAGAATGAAAGAGAAAGAGGGTGATAGGATGGAGGAGACAAGAGAGAGAGAGTGTCAAGCATACGTGTTTCAAGTAACCAAGCAATTGTTGAATACAAAGTCTTAGTTTATTGATAATCCATAGTTTCTCAAGGTGCAGCACCTTGAAAGTGATACAGAGTTGCTCATAGCATGGTGTTTTAAGGATTACATCAAAGAGTATAGGAACGATAGCTTCAAGACATAACAAGTATGTGTGAACTGTTACAATTATGCAAAGTACTATCTTGCAGTTGAAACTTCCCTCGGTCTCATGCATTCTTGCTACAGTTGATAAACAATGGATGGGAACTGTTCAGGGGAGGCGCCGCCTTTCTTTCTATCATCAAAGTTACAGCATTCCAACATTTGCTACCGAGGGGTGGGAAAGGAGAAAGGGAGGTGAGAAAGTAGAGGGAGGATTTAGCTTTGATATGCAGCTATGAGGAAGGACAGTGCTCTGACTAGAGAGGAAGAAATCATAATTCAATAAGGCCTAGAAATAGCATGCTTGACAGAGAGTGGTTGGGTGGGGGAAGAAAGAGAGAAAAATAGTGGCGGGGTTGAGGGCTGAAAGAGAGCTGGAAATGAAGAAACAGAGAGGAAAGAAAGATTGATAGAGTGAGAGAGGCAGAACAAAAGACAAACAGCAATGTTAGGGGTGGAATCAGTACTAAAGTTGCCACGCAACTAAGATGGGGGTGGGGTCCCAAGTACTTTTGTGATCTCTGGACCCAGTTGCTAGCAGAAAATGAAATGGAAATATCCTCCCATCACCATTTATTTATTTAAATGTTATATTTGTGTTGGGGAGGGAGAGGCAAAAATAAGTGCTTGTCTGATATTGGATAGATCTGTGGCTCAGTTGCAAAATATCTGCTTTGCATGCAGAAGACCCCAGGTTCAGTTCCTGGCATCTCCAGTAAAAAGGAACAGGAAGCAGTTGACAAGAAAGACCCTGGATAGCTTCTGTCAATCAAAGGAGACAAGAAAAGCACATATTCAGCCTGTGCTGTACCAGGTATACTGACTCCCAGTGGAGTACCAAGTCAGGTTCAAGGTTCTAGCAGTGACCTTCAGGGCCTTGACCAGTCTAGAACCCATGTGTCTTTGGGACTATTTCCTCTGTTATACCCCCTAAAGACATTGAGCTGTCCTCGACCAGAGCCAGGACCTTTTCGGCCCTGGCTCCAATCTGGTGGAACTCTCTGCCGCAAGACACCAGGGCCCTGAGGGACTTAATGCAATTCCATAGGGCCTGCAGGGCAGAGAGGTTTTACCAGGCTTTAAGTTGAGGACAGCAATGAGTTTTATCTGGTAGGCACCCCCCCCTTTTTTTCTCTTCCTTCATTACTGCCACCTCCTCCTTCCCCTTCTTGTGAGACAATACAGTCTGGAACCACTTAAAGATAACTTTATGCGCCATCTGGAAATTGTTTTTAAAATGTAATGAGTATTTCAGAGCTTAAATTATACTATAATTTTAATACTGTTATGAACACTGTATCTTATTTTATCATTGTTCAAAGCTCTGTGAACAAGAAAGAAAGAGAGAGAGAGAAAGAAAGAAAGAAAGAAAGAAAGAAAGAAAGAAAGAAAGAAAGAAAGAAAGAAAGAAAGAAAGAAAGAAAGAAAGAAAGAAAGAAAGAAAGAAAGAAAGAAAGAAAGATTTTGACCTGTGGCTGGCTCAGTGTAAGGCAGCTTCATCTGTACACATGTGTTTATAACATTAGAGTTAGATAGGAAACACCAGACAACAAGACAGGTGGTTAGGTTCTGTTCCAAGGTTTATAAAGAACGCAACAAGCGAGACAAATAGGCCAAACTGTAAATCTTTTAACAAATTTTAAAGTAATTTTTAAAAGATTTAAAAGGGTTAAATAATAATCTGTAATTTTTTTTTTACTGTTATAACCCTCAAATCCTCAAATCTTAATATGTAGACTCTTTGTAGGACTTTTTATAAGGCACTTTTAAGGGTGTTCTAAATTATTTACATGTTCTAGTCTATGAATGTATAAATAAACTGACTGACTGAGAGGCTGCTATACAAAATCTAATTAATAAGAAAATCAAATAAATAAATAAATAAAACATGGAGGCATCCACTGTATCTGAGCTATATGATTTCTGGATGGAGTTTTGCTCCAACTGCATCAGTTTTTCTCCAAACATACATTTGCCAGCCATTCCTCTGTGGATTTCCTCCAAACTTTTGCCAGTGTTTTTTCAGACCATCTTTGTACCTTATGCTTCTGGAAGGAACATATGCAATGCATTTGGGTGGGGGGAAGTTTGCTCCTCTTCTAAATGTCCCACCCATATCCCTTGTGTGCCTCATAACATAGCCACCTCTTCTTTTTTGTGAGCTGCTTACCATTTATTTTGGCATCACCCATTACTTATTTTCTTTTTTTGATCTTGCAATCATGTTGCTATACCACTGTAGCAGATGAAGGGTTTGGGGGGGAGGGGGTGTCTTACAGTAGAATGGTATGCTTAACTATTAAATATCCTTTTCTCTGTTTTATGGGCTGGCTATGTGACTACTTAGGAAACTCACCTGCACACTAACTGCTAATGGATCTATTAGGTTACAGAAGGAGGATTAGTAAATGACCAAGCAGCAGAAGGAAGGAGGACCTGGCTCCATGCTTGATTCTCTCTTTCACTCACACACAATCATAGTTTCCAATTCTCTGGGGGACAAGGGACATCAGAGTGGCTGGAAATTGGGGGCAGTACAACAGGGTCCCTGGACAATGACAGTGGCTACTGGAACACTGAGCAGCAGTACACTCCCATGAAAAATAATTTTGGAATCATTTCCATTCTTGAGAAATTCTGCATGGGATTGTACTGTAAGATACCTGAGTATGGCATCCAGTTGCCATGGCTACCAATATTATACTTCATAGAACAAGCCCTAGTTTCATTAGCTTTTGCTTCTAGTTTTAGACTCTAGCTTTATTTAAATAACGAGAAGTGTTTGTTGCTTATTATTATTATTATTATTACCTTTAATTTATATCTCGCCCTCTCTGTAAGCGGACTCAGGGCAGCTAACATTCGGTTCAAAACTTCAAACAATAAATACAATTAAACAGTTAAAAACATTCAAAACTTCAGCAGTAAATACAGTTAAAACATTTTAAAACATTTTATGGTGCCATTAAGCAACAACCTAGGCGGGATCGTCCTTTACTAACAGTGAACCCGTAGTAATTCCAGTTTCTCAGTAGTGTAGGGTGGTAGTCCTCTCCCAGTTTAGGTGCCAAAGGCCTGTCAAAATAACTCGGTTTTGCAGGCCCTGCGAAATTGAGAGAGGTCCTGCAGGGCCCTTATGGCCTCCGGGAGTGCATTCCATATTTCAGGTGCTGCCACTGAGAAGGCCCTGGACCGTGTAGAGCACAGCCTGGCCTCCCTTGGTTCAGAGATGGACAATAGATGTTGCATCCCTGAACGCAGTGCTCTCTGGGGAACATGTGGAGAACGGCGGTCCTGAAGATAGATAGGCCCCCGATCATATATGTTGTGAGTCACTTTGAATTTCAGATAAACTGTTGTTTTTTAAAAAAAAATGTGCATACATATATTGATGATCTAGTTCAGTCAAATTCAGCCTCCAGGATTTTTAACATACTAACATCCATATTGTTATGAAAGTCTTCCATATTGTGGGATATTTAAGAGTTTACTTCTGAACTTTAATCCGTCTTTCCCCATCTAATACCTAGGCATATTGACTTGAACAATTATTTCAATAAAACCCACCTTAACTTTCTTTAACTCTTATACTGTTCACAGAAAGGAATGTTATAGTAATTCCTTTTAAAGAAGAGGGTTACCCTTATTCTCCAATTGTTTTCATTTTTTACATAATTTATATCCTGCCTTTCTGCCCTCACAAAGGCCACCAAAGTGGCTAATAAATGTAAACATACATAATAAAATCACATTTTTGTCTCTTTCAAAAACCAGGAAAAAAGAACAAGGTGAAAAAACTCAGCAACTATTTTTTTAAAAAGAAAAGAAAAAGGGGGGAGAAGTTTATATAATGTAGCCTATTAGGGGGAGGGGAGGATATAAATTTGACAAAATAAAATAAATAAATAAGAGATAACAACAGCTGTGGCTGGTCTGAGCATACGTTTCTGAAAAAGGTTTCCAAATATCTAAAAATATTCATACACAATTGTTGTCTGTACAACATGCATTCAAATATTGATAAAGTTATAAAATACTCGATCCATTGATTTACCAAAGGTGGGCATTTATTTCTCCAGGGCTGTAATACAAGCAGTTTAACTGTATTATGGGCAAAGAAAATCTCCAAGAGACAAGTAGATAGTTTAAAAGTACATAAGCATCCTCCAAAATCAATGAACATTCTAAAACAAAATTGATACAAATAATATCTTCGCAGGAAAAAAATGAATGACTGGACACAAAGCATATGTTTAAGGGATGTGTCCATTAAATTAAAATGCCAGCAATTAAACATTTTACTCACTCCTTTACTAAAAAGTCACTGTGGGGTCCAATATATGCTAACCATATGTTTTTTTGCTGAATAAGTCACAAGCACCATAGAGAACAGGTATAAACTTTAAGGCTATATCCCATTGCTTTGGCAAAATAGAATGATCTAGCTCCTTATTCCATTTATTCCTGAGACTCTGTATATCATATTCATCAATCAACATCAAATATTTATAAACAAATTTCATTCTCTGCATTAATTTGAGTTTCCAGTAGCAAAGGGGGCTCTAAGACACATAATTCTTCAAGGCCATATTTAGATACAAATATATGTTGCAATTTCAATAGAAGTTGACAAGTCATATCTAAACACCACCTAATAAAATGGCAAAAACTCATTGACCAGGCTGTTGTAAGGGTGACAAGAGTACCTCTGAGATCACATTGTCTCCATTTACCATGCTGTCAAGGAGTGCCACCATGATTGTGCTCTCTGGATCAGTGGTTGTTATGGACTGACACAAGAGCGGAGAAGCCAAGCAGTACTTTGGTGCTGTCCTGCAGTGAAACAAACACAAACCCTTTGGTGAAAGCCATATTATTGAGGAAGGAGGGGACCCAGCTAAGGCAGGATGGGCTAGGGCCATTCTCCTGCTTTGAACACTTAGGGGCAAGAGGAGGAAGTATGCTGAGCAGATGTTTCAAAAGGTGCCTTGGCTGCCATCATGCTTCCAGAGCTGACTGGCAGTCATGCTCCCTTGGCCTGGGAGCTCCAAATACTGCATTTGGAGGAAGACAGGGTTTTGCGTGATGACAAGCCTAAGAAGCAAGTCTTGGGAAAACTGCCTGAGGTCCTCATGACTGGACTCAGTATGAAGCAGCTTAAGAACATAAGAAGAGCGCTGCTGGATCAGACCAATGGCCCATCTAGTCCAGCATTCTATATCACACATTGGCCAACCAATTCCTCTGGAGGTCCAACAGCAGGGCATAGAGGCTGAGGGCCTTCCCCTAATGTTGCCTCCTGGCTCTGGGTTTCAGAGGTTTAGTGCCTTTAAATGTGGAGATTCCCCTCTTGTCACCATAGCTAAAGTAAAGGTAAAGGTAGTCCCCTGTGCAAGCACCAGTCGTTTTCAACTCTGGGGTGATGTTGCTTTCACGTTTTCACGGCAGACTTTTTACAGGGTGGTTTTGCCATTGCCTTCCCCAGTCATCTACACTTCCCCCCCCAGAAAGCTGGGTACTCATTTTACCAATCTCGGAAGGATGGAAGGCTGAGTCGACCTGGAGCCGGCTACCTGAACCAGCTTTCGCTGGGATCGAACTCAGGTCATGAGCAGAGGGCTCCGACTGCAGTACTGCAGCTTTACCACTCTGCGCCACAGGGCTCTTCGTCACCATAGCTAGCAATAGCCATAGAAATAAACAGCTTTAAAAGATTCATGGAGGACAACTCTTACTGATTGTCGCCATAGCTAGCAATCAGTAATAGAGTTGTCCTCCATGAATCTTTTAAAGCTGTTTATTTCTATGGCCATCACTACATCCTCTGATGGTGAATTCTACATTTTAATCACTCTCTGTGTAAAATAGTATTTCCTTTTGTCCATCCTGAACCTACTGCCCATCAGTTCCATTGGTTGCCCTCAAGTTCTAGTATTTTTGGAAAGAAGAAAAATTTCTCTTTATCCACTCTTTCATCCCATGCAGAATTTTATACACCTCTCTCATGTCTCTTCTTAGTGGTCTCTTTTCTAAACTGAAAAGTCTGATCTGATCCAGCAGTTCTTATGTTCTTAATAACAATTCAAAATTGGTCAGAAAGGAGAGGTCCCTGAGGGAATGCCAAGCAAAATTTTAAAAAAGTTTTCACCTGCTGGAGGAAGACAGCAGCAGAGGGGAACAGATGAATCTCCCTGGGAAGGGGTCCCCCAACTGAGAAGGCCTTCTCCCAGGTTTCAACCTACCTGATCTCAGAAGGCAGGGGCGCCCAAAACAGGGCACTGGAAGATTACGCTAGTAGTCAGTGAATGTGAACGTCAACAGCATTAAGGTGCAATTTCTCATGGATGTGTATGTAAATCATTGCAGTAAGCTCCAACCCTTATACAATTCTCTCTATTCTATTTAAAAGAGTTTTTGTTAACTGGCATCTGTGGGAATGAGAATACCTATGCAATCTGACCACCACAAAAAACAGGCATATGGTGATACTCCATAGGACTTAACTGTTTTGTGACTTAGGACAACACAATGTTCACTCCTCAGTATGTATAAAACATGTTCATTTAGTTTCACTATGAACCACCTTTTAGTATCTTCATTCTGATCAACCTTCATTCTCTTTTCCTTGGGATGCCATAAACAATGTGGTCGGCTACCTCTTGTCATGGTGTGTTTTTCTATGGAACTAAAAGGAAATTTCAGAGTTATCTCAGTTTAAAAGTTCTTTATCATCTGAAATGCAAAACCTAAAAAAAAATAGTTGTGAAGAAAACTGCCATTGTTAATTTGCATCACAATAACAACAGAAACCCTGCTTTTAATTTCCAGTAAAGTTGTATGTTACAGTGATTCTCCCACTTACTTTCATGTCACAGGAACGCTATCAATTTCGCACAGAAGGATAAGGAAAAAAATAATTTATCTGTATTGCGGAGATGCTCATTTTAGTCTCCTTGAATACTAACTTTGGACAGCCCTAGGACAAGGTTAGTGTCCAGTGACACCTTTAAAACCAATGAAGTTTTTAAGCTTATCTTAGCAGTTGGTCTGTTATGAGAGTTAAAAGATAACACAGAAAGTTTTTCCCAATGCCCAGCCTAACGCAAAAGGTTCTGTTCTCAGTCAGATTTTTTGCAGTTCCAGTAGGAATTATGTATTGATCCAGCAGGTCAAACAAAGAAAGAAGATGAAGAAAATGTTCTTTATTCAACAAACATATTAAAACATGCTTTCCCCCACCCCCACCCCTTCCCCGTCATTAAACCCTCTTTAAACCCTCAAACTGTTTTGGCTTTCATCTAGGACTTGAGTTTCTTACTCACCCCTTGACATTAGCTGTTGAAAAGCCTTTTAAGAATCAACATCAAAGAAGATGCCATGGAAATACAGTAGCTCCCAGCTTGTCAGTTAGTTCATGATATCTCTTATTGAGCACTAATAACTTGCCTAGATTCTCACAACATCAACGATCAGCAAATTGTGATATGTATGTTTTCAGATCAGCATTCAGCTTCATGGAGACAAAGAGAATGGAAAGATACTGTTCATTAATAACAACCAGTGTCTTGGTGAGAAACTAAATGAGATAATCCATTGTTTTGGTCACTGTACTATCTCACTGAACTCTTACAATTTCTATGATGTTCTTTGTCCCTCCTCAGAGTAGCATGGAGCTAGCAAAAAGCTTTGCTGCCTCCAGTTTACTCTCCATCACCAGAGAATTCTAACTATTCCTGCATTCTTTGACCCAGGCTCCAAGCAGAGGTGCCTCTTTTAACGTGTGCAAAGTCTCCTTCAAATCAGATGTCTTTCTTGATACCCAAGATGGTCACAAAGTCTGAAAGTTCTGCTGATGATGGGAGAATACAGTGGGGACAATAGCTTAAAAAACTAACAGTTCAAGGGTCTTATGAAAAAGTGAAGAAACTCATTTGTTTACTTTTTTCCTGAATTCTGAAATAACACAACAATGCATGTCTTAATGTCAGAATCTCATTGAGAACAATGGAGGCGAATTCAATCAATTGAACCTCAAAAATATGTGGCAGTTTTCACCAGGTTCTTCTGCATAGACCTGATAGAAGAAAGAATGATCTGAGGGGACAATGCTAACTGGATTTATGAGCACTGCACTAAATCTTGAGGAGGGATTTGCTCTGTGTTTGAGCAATCTGTTGGCATGTTTTCCAGTTTAGCCACCCTTGTACTCAGTATTGGTACGTGTTTCATTTCTATAAGAACATGAACTTTTTAAATAAGTTGTGTTTCTCTACAGTATTTGAGCAAGCAAATTTGATGTCAACATATATACCCTATTATGCCACATTCTTGTGAGTAAAACAATAAAATAAACCTGCCTGTGAACTAATCCCAGCAGCTGAATGTCTGTAAATGAAAAAGACATTGATCTTTTGCATAAATTGATAGTGAGATCCATCAAATGGATCTGCCAGATCCCACCCAGTTTCATCAGTAAATGAAAATTTTATCTTTGGAAATAGTATGGTTCCAAATACTGTGTACTGAGGGAAAATAAAGGAAATTCTTTCTTTACCTTCATGTCCTACTTATGAGCTCTCAGAAGCATTTGGCTTCAAGATCTTGGAAACACAACTCTGGACTGGAATTGTAGTGTCCACATGGGTACAGATTCCCCCACATTTGTTGAAACACCTCTCATTTTCTACCTGGCCCCGTTGTATAGATTTTTGAACTAAATATAAGCTTTATTACAGAAATATACCTTCCCTTTGTTCCACATAACTTAAGTGTGCATGAAGTCCCTAGACAATCTCCCATCCAGGGAGTGCATAGACCGAGACTGGTTAACTTCACCACAGATCCATGACATGTTCCTTGAAATTATTCCAATTTAGTTGTTTTGGAATTGAGCCTTTTTGCGGGGGGGAAATGCTAGGGAGAGGGCATGCTTAACCCATTTCCTATTTTTTCTACAGCTCATCCACCACCACTCCCTTCCACGTTCCTTTTCTCTTACAAGGCCACAGACAACTAGATCTTTATAGGTTTCAGCTGGACAGTTAGTATGTTAGGCAACTCCTTCCCCCCCATAATTTCTCTGTGTAAAGTTGCTTCTCCCCAATGCTTTTATTTACTAAAAGCTGACCACTGGTCTTTGTTACACATTTACATTCAAGGAGTAGCTGGTACCCAAGGCAAGATTTTTAAAAAGATCAGTCAGTTGGCATCCCCAAATTGCTTGCATCAATATTTACAAATTTGATATTCAGCATACATTAACAAGGGACTGTGATGGTTTTGTGGCAGTAAGTAGGTACTTTATTAGTCTCTTTGTAGCAGCTTCAGTATTTTTCTAATTTGTTTCTAATAATATCATCAGCCTTGTAAGAAATTCCAAAATTATTAAAGGAAAAAACCTGGAGCACTAAAGCTTGCCAATGGCAAAAAAGAGATATTTATCCAGCCTCTTTTGACAAATTAAATTCAGTACACCTTACTTCTGAGTAAACATGTATAATTTCAAACTGCTTATAGGTTTAGGATCAGTATTTAAAGTCTACTGCAGCTTAAAAATGCTTAATGTGTTTTACTTATATAATTAGTTAGAGGACCCCAGGCCACTGAGAGGTAGCATCCCTCTCAGGAAAAAAAATAGCCATGACAAGTTACCCTAGCACAGCTGTTAGGCTTAAGCAGAGATGGTCAAACATATTGTGTGGCTCTCAAAGTCCCCACCACCCCGTTGGCTGGCTTGGAGAAGGCATTTCCCTCCTTAAATAGCTTCTCCAAGCCAAACCAGCTGGTGGTTTGGAGAATCCATTTAAAGTTAAAATTACTTTCTTTCTACCTCTCTCTCCCCATCTATTTGTTTTCCTTCCTTCCTTCCTTCCTTCCTTCCTTCCTTCCTTCCTTCCTTCCTTCCTTCCTTCCTTCCTTCCTTCCTTCCTTCCTTCCTTCCTTCCTTCCTTCCTTCCTTCCCTCAAACATCTGACATTCATGTTTTGTGACTTTCAAACATCTGCTGTTTATTCTGTGTGGCTCTAATGTTAAGCAAGTTTGGCCACCCCCTGGGCTAAAGTATGAACAATAGTAACAAACTTGCTTCCTCCTTTGCTGCCAGAACGTACTCTGCTCCTACTGTCTGATATCAAGGGAGAGCAGATGTGAGGGAAAAGGAAAGTCTGGACCTACTGTGGGCCAGAGAGCCAAGGGCTGCTAAGTAGTTGCACTTTCACCTCTATCAAGTCAAGGAAAGATCAATTGACCCAACTGGATGTAAGTTTGTCAACAGTTCATCATTTTATTCAGACATTTGAAACTGATCTCCCTCAAGGGTTGCCAGTCCCAGCTAGAGGCAAAGGATCCCCTGGTTTGGAGGTCCTCTCCCCACTTCAGGGTTATCAGAAAGTGGGAGGGGGATTCTGCTGGGCACCCCATTACACCCTATGGAGACTGATTCCCATAGGATATAATGGTAAATTGATCCATGAATATCTGGGGTTCTGCAGGGGCTGTTATTTTAGGTAGAGGCACCAAATTTTCAGCACAGCATCTGGTGACTCTCCTCAAAGAAAATGCCAAGTTTCAAAAAGATTGGACCAGGGGGTCCAATTCTTTGAGCCCCAAAAGAGGGTGCCCCTAGCCTCCATAGTTTCCAAAGGAAATAAGGCATTTTAAAAAGTGTGGTCCCTTTAAATGTGATGGCCAGAACTTCCTTCAGCATTCAATGTGCTTGTCACACCCTGACTCCTGCCTCCACTCCCAAAGTTCGCAGATATTTCTTGAGTCAGACCTGGCAATCCTATTTCCCTTCATGACCTTTTCTGTCAAGTTCCATTCCCTACCTCTCTCTCCCCATCTATTTTCCTTCCTTCCTTCCTTCCTTCCTTCCTTCCTTCCTTCCTTCCTTCCTTCCTTCCTTCCTTCCTTCCTTCCTTCCTTCCTTCCTTCCTTCCTTCCTCCCTCCCTCCCTCCCTCCCTCCCTCCCTTCCTTCCTTCCTTCCTTCCTTCCTTCCTTCCTTCCTTCCTTCCTTCCTTCCTTCCTTCCTTCCTTCCTGTCCATCTAGTGATTTTGACTTTAAGCCTTATTTTATTTCTGTATTGCACCTGGAACTATCACCTTGGGTCTAGTTTTAACTTCCTCTTTGCATCTTTAGAATAATTTTTTAATCTGAAGAGCAGGATTAAAACGTAATTAACTAATAAATGAAACATTGTTTCTTTGTCAATGAATGCATGTGTTAAGCTTTGGGGTAATGGGTTGAATTCAGACTTAATGGAAGGTACTTCTGTCAGTGGAATAGAAATTTTCTTCCGCATGTCTACTGCTGTAGCTCACTGATCTGCCAAAAATGCTTCTGGAGGCAAGGGGTCATTTTGGGAAGCTCACTGGGTTGCAGCAAAAGGAGCGAGCCAGAAAAATTCTATTCAATTGATAGAAGCATTTTTCAGTAACAGAAACTGAACTTTGAGTCCAACCCATGATGTCATTTGTGTACATAAGCATTTTTTCCTGTAAACAGGATGTGTGAAAGAGGTTAAATTGTGGTTCCCTTTCAATCTTCCATAGTGAAATGTTCTTGTAACTGCACTTCTTTATGGTCATCAGATTAATATTAACTATCATTCTGTGGCCCCTAACCTGATGACCAGTCATACAAGGACTACACCCATTAGCAGTTGAAGTTTCTCTCTGGATCTGATGTCTAGTAGTGAATTTGCTGCCTTGGGGGAGTGCCTGTTTGCCTCTATTTGTTTTCTGTTTGTAGAGTTTTTCAGGGTTTGTTTTGTTTTGTGTCAGTTCTGGCCCTATAGTGTTTCTACACACATTTTTGTGCCTTTAATTGTTGCTTTTTTGTTGTTTTCTCCCTACTTTTTGGGGGGGTGGGGGAACATCTTTTGAGGCCACTTTTATTTGATCTTTTTTCTAGATGACAGTTCTGAGTTGCCTATTTCCTTGTGCCTAATGTTTCCATCAAAAAGAGCCCTGTGGCACAGAGTGGTAAAGCTGCAGTATTGCAGTCGAAGCTCTGCTCACGACCTGAGTTTGATCCTGGCGGAAGCTGGGTTCAGGTAGCCAGCTCAAGATTGACTCAGCCTTCCATCCTTCTGAGGTTGGTAAAATGAGTACCCAGCTTGTGTAGATGACTGGGGAAGTCAATGGCAAACCACCCCGTAAAAAGTCTGCCGTGCAAATGTTGTGATGCGATGTCACCCTAGAGTCGGAAACAATTGGTGCTTGCATAGGGTATTACCTTTAATGTTTATGTCTGTTTCCTCTCCCTCACCCATCTCCAGTCTACTTTTGAATGATCAGGCTGTTGTCATCATCAAATCACTGGCTCTCCTCCCCCCTCCCTGAAGACAAATGTTTTCATTTTTATTTTTTAAGTCATTAAAATATTGATAAATTAGCATACAGTTATAATGATATGTTAAACAGGTTCTCTGAATTCCCAATGTTCATTTTATATAAACGGGGGGTAGCTAACTCCTTCCCTTGTGGAGATATATCTTTTCTTTCTTATATCTCTGTGAGGGACACTGCTAATGACTTTTTATTGCAAGGAGAAGTTGGGAATATGTAACTTACTATCAGTTTTTGATTTGTTGTTGAAAGCTTTCATGGCTGGAGTTCATTAGTTGTTGTAGATTTTCCAGGCTATATGGCTGTGGTCTTGGCATAGTAGTACCTGATGTTTCGCTAACAGCTGTGACCGACATCCTCAGAGGTACAACACAGAAAGATTATTTCTGTGTCAAAGTGAGAGGAAAGAAAGAAATAGTAGGAATTTATATCTACTCAAGAAGGTGGGGTAGGCTGAGATTATCTTGTAGGAATTTCCCAGGCTGTGATATGTTCATGGAGGAGCTTCCCAGAGGAGGTTCTTTTGTATATGGAGCAAGGTTCAATATACAAAAGAACCTCCTCTGGAAAGCTCCTCCATGAACATGTCACAGTCTGGGAAATTTCGACAAGATAATGACTCAGCTTTACCCCACCTTCCTGAGTAGATATAAAATCCTACCACTTCTTTCTTTCCTCTAACTAACACAGAGAGAACGCTATCTTTCTGTGTTATATCTCTGAGGATACCAGTCACAGCTGTTGGTGAAACATCAGGTACTACTATGCCAAGACCACGGCCATACAGCCCAGAAAATCTACAACAACTAAATGTTTTTTATTTACTTCACTTTAATATATCATTGTTTACCAGTCAACAATTAGCAGTTATTGCAGGAATACCCACAAAGATTTCACCATTAATTTTTTTAAAAAAATTTTACAAGTTTTTTTCCTATGGAAAAGCAAGAGGGAGTAACTGTAGCACTTTTTCCCAAAAAAGGTTGAAAAGATGAGAACTGACCGAGCTTCTGAAATAAGAAGACTTGTAAGCCAGAAGAATATTCATCTTTCTGAAAACATCAGTGAGTTCCCAGTAAACACCACAGACTGTAAACAGATTATCATGCCAGAAGAAGTCTTCTTCACCATTGCTTTTCTTGGAATATTAGAAAACCTGCTTGTTCTGATAGCAGTGTGGAAGAAGAAGAATCTCCATTCACCCATGTACGTTTTCATTTGCAGTTTAGCTGTCTCAGACATGCTAGGAAGTTTGTACAAGACTCTGGAGAACATCTTCATCATCCTCTGCAGAAAGAGGTGTCAAGAGGACTTTGAGAAGACAGTGGATGACATTATCGATTTCATGTTCATTTTGTCATTATTAGGATCCATTTTCAGTCTGTCAGCCATTGCAGCTGACCGATATATAACCATCTTTTATGCATTGCAATACCACAACATCATGACACTGCAGTGTGCTTTAATTATCCTGGTGGTGATTTGGGTATTCTGTGCTGGGAGTGGCATAGCAATGGTCATTTTCTCCCATGAAACAGCCACAGTTCTTTCTTTCAGCATTCTGTTTTGCTGTATGCTTGTGTTTATCCTCTGCCTTTACATCCATATGTTCCTACTGGCACACTCTCATGCCAGAAAGATTGCGTTGCTTCCGACAAGTACCATTCACCAGAGAGCTAATATGAAAGGAGCTATCACTTTAACCATATTACTTGGAGTTTTCCTCTGCTGCTGGGCTCCCTTTGTCCTTCACATGCTCCTCGTGACATTCTGTCCACACAACCCTTACTGTATTTGCTACCAGTCTATTTTCCATGTGAATGGCATATTGATTATGTGTAATGCTGTTATTGACCCAATGATTTATGCATTTCGAAGTCCAGAACTGAGAAGCTCATTTAAGCGACTGTTCTGCTGCCGAAAGCCAAGCTGGACATAGCCACTACAACTTTTAAAAAAGAGAACAAAACTATAGTGAATTGCACTGCCAGAGAATGAAGTAGATTGTAATATTTCAAAAATGGCAATAATGCTAACATTTGAGGCATAGTTCAACATACACCCTTGCATTATCCGTAGTACTGGAGCAGGTCCTGAGCTTCTGCACTTACCCCAGGCATACATATTACATAGAATAGGGCTTTGTTCTGCTAGAGTAGAAGTCTCCTTCAATCCACTGTGCACTGGATCCAGTTCCCACCACAGGTTATTCACAGAGGACTTCTGCAATCCAGACTCTCTCCCAATCCCTGCCATGCAGTGACTATACTTATGTGAGCCAGATTCCAATCATCCCTTTGGAGTAGGCTGCTGTCTATATGACTCGAGCCATAATTAGTCTTTAAAATGTCCTGCCTTTGTGCAGCTAGAGACCAAAACAGCAGGAGATTTTGTGAAGCCATGGGCTGTTTTCTCATACTTTGTAAAGCACATTGCTAAACTGAATTACACAGAATGTCTCCCATCACTGTCACTACCAATGTTCCCTCTAAGCTGCAGAGTCTTGAGAGCAAAAATTCTAATTTGTGAGCTACTGGTATTAAAGTTGTAAGCTACTGGCATTCAAGTTGTGAGCTACTGCATAAATTAAGTGTGCTCTGGGGTCATCCTTCATGAGCTAAGACAAAAATGTGTGAGCTGGAGGCTAAAAATCTGTGAGCCAGCTCATGCTAACTCAGTTTAGAGGAAACACTGCTCACTACATGAGGACTTCTGCACATGTCCCTTTTCCATACATTCTCCCATTACATATTGCAAGAAAACAATCTAAGCTAATCTCAAGTTTGACACCTTCATTTTCCCTGCCACAACCTGAACAACTACCTGAGCAACAAAAATTCAACAGATGACACTTCTGCCTCTCATTGCCAAGAAAAGCTTTGCATGACCCACCTGAAAATCATGTATCTTTCCAACATTTTTGTCAGGAGAAAAAAAAATCGTAATTTTATAAAGCAAGACCTTTCAAAGCACAGCAAATGACAAGGCTTTCTTGAAAGCTTGGTTTAGGACCAGGGGTTGCTTAAAGTTTTGCCTCCACTATTTCCTCCAGTGTAATTAATGTGTTTCAGAATCTGCTACTGTGTGTTTGGAAATTATTCATACAATTGTTCTACTCTCCTGAACAGTTTCTGCCTGTTCCCTAGCCCATACAAGGAGACCAAACTAGCTAGGATGAGTAGCAAGTAGGGTTGCCAGCATCCAGGTGGGTCTTTGAAATCTTCCAGAATTATAATTGATCTCTAGGCAACAGAGGTCAGTTCCCCTGAAGAAAATGGCTGCTTTGGAGGGTGGACTCAATGGCCTTATGAGACACTCATGCCCCTCTCCAGGCTCCACACACACACATCTTAATTTCCAGGGATTTCCTAGCCCAGAGTTGGCAACCCTAGGCCAGGGCCGGCCCTGCCACTAGGCAAACTAGATGAGTGCCTAGGGTGCTGGCCATCTGGGGGCACTGAATTGGGCATCTGTGACTTGGTGATGTTATCAGTGCTGTGGAGGCACAAGAAAGTAGCCTTGGCTAGGGCTGCAACAGGAAATCTAGCTGCCCTTGTGGTTGGGAGACCTTAAATAACTAACAAGTGCCAAGCCTGAATTAAAACTTTTCTCTAGTCAACTTACCTCCACAAAAATGCATCATTTATATATAATTTTGATAAGACTCAACATGAAATGTCTACAAAGCAATGGAACCACTGAAATCTTCCAAGTATGAGCTTCAGAAGTTAGCAGATAAAAGTAAATTTGGCTTAAGCAACCATGGAGCTGATGAGATAAAGCAAGCTGTTAATCATCTAAAATCGTCTATCCTGCAATAAAGCATATCTCTATGGTCTCAGTGGAGACTAATTGCTGTGCTTCAGTTGTATAGTCTCTGATCAGGAAATGCTTGTGATCATCATCTCCTTCAATTATTTGAACAGAGAAGAAAGATCTCAAATATTGTACAGAGAAGAAATATCCTAGATTTTTTTCTTCTTTTGGTGCTTGGATACATGATGATTCTACCTACAAAATGTATACATTGGAAGACCTGCTGTGAACTCAGATGTCACTTTGCCTACTGGGATTCAACTTTCATTCTACAGAGTTTATTCATAAATCCACTCCCCCCGCAGGACATCTGTCCTCCAGCCCTATGAACATATTAGGGTCTGTAGCCCATACTGAATGGCAGAAACATCAGTACAAGCCTTCAGTCCATTAGAGATAACCAAGTGTTGGTTTGTGCAATCTCTCTCTCAGACCTAAAAAACTGTAATCAAAGTGTAACAAACTATATTACCCACAGTTTCACTCAGAAGCAAATGGGGGGCGAGGAGGATTTAAGTTGCATGAGATACATTTCAAGTTATAATGTAACATGTTTGTTGGGGCTTTATATATGTCTTGCCCAATAGCAATTTTAAAAATGTGTTGCACACAGCCTGTTCCTACATGGGGGGGTGGGAACGCAACATCCCTTCAGAATCTGGACCTCTGTAGAGAATATAGTGGCCCACAGGAAGGTTATCATCCCTGAGCCGCATGAGAAACTTTAGGGAGAAATGTGCCAAGAGAAAAGATACTTATCTTCCCCAGGGAGAGTTTCCAAATTTTGAATTTAGTGTTCAAACATTAAAACATTTTGAATTTAGTGTTCAAACATATAAACACAAACACATATGTGATGCTATGGCTTTCATCCTACAGAAGCTGTTGTTCTGTATAACCTTTATATCTAAGTCAAAGGGGGGGAGGCTGGATTCAAACATCATGGCTTGTTTTCGTTCTGCTATTGACTCAAACCCACACTCAGAGAACCTGAGGCCTCTAGTTTTATGACTGGATGCACAAGAGGCAAAAAAAATTATTCTGATGAAACAGTAAAAAAATAGGAATATGTACTTAAAAAAAACCTGCCACTTTGTAAAACAAAAACAAAAAAAGCACTCCATAATCCTAGTTGAAAAGCCCTTGCAATGTGCATATCAGAAAGCTTTTGCAGATATATCTCTTACTTGCTATGGAATTCAACTCCTATGAAGGTGAGTAGTTGTTGCATAGAGAGGCCAAGAAGACAGGGCCTCCATGTTCTTGTATTAATGTGCCCCCAGAACAGAGGTTGCCACTTTAAGCATGGAAAGCATGTATTGCCCACCCACCCCTCAAAAGAAACGCCACACGTTAAGGGTTAAACTGGGACTTTATTTACACAAAAGCTGATCTGCACCATTACATACATCATAAAGCACGGGTTGTCTTGAGCTTGCAAAGCAAGTTTTCTGACAGGGCAAATCCACCCCGGCTCAGGGCCAGGTCCGGAAAATTCCAGACCCTACCCATCATGGCCCGCACACCAGTGCGTAGAGGGGATGGGCGCACATACCCCCAGTCCACGACTGTGAAGCCTTAGGGCCGGTCGTATGCTCCCCCAACCCCAAAGAGGCCCCCAACCAAGCCACCCGGACTGCCAAGCCTCTAGGTAGCCCAATTGAGGACCCCCTTCCATAGCTGGTATTTCGGGGTGCTTGCCAGTTCCAAATCCTTTTAACCCATGCTTTTCCCACCACAGAGGGGTTAGCCTTGGCTTAACTCCCCTCCCGCCAACCAGGGACCACCAGTTCATGCAGACCACCCTGCAGATCAGCTAAGAAAATGTCAGTCCCCACCTCAGAGCTTGCTTTGGGAAAGACTGACCCGGTAATGGTGTTTCTGCCCTACCTGGCCAGCCAGTCACCTCCCGGATTGGCTAGATCTCCTGCGCCGTATCTGAATAGGCTCATCCCCCCCTTGTGGTTTCATTTGATGAAATGGGGTGTGGTCAATCTCCGTGGCTGCTCTATGGCACCCACCGGTTTTTTGCAGTTAATAGCTTATCTCTTTTTTTTAATGAGTACTTCTGAAATAAATGAATAAGGAAGACTTTCCTGAAATAAGAAACAGATGGCAAGCCTAGCCAGAAATATCTGGGAACTCCCCAAGATGTTTAAATTCTTTATTTACACTTTAAAATTCATTTACATGTTAGGCCACACCCCTTGATGTCACTATTGTTTCACATAGGCCTTTATTGTAGAAAAAGCCCAGCAGGGACTCATTTGCATATTAGGCCACACCCCTGATGCCAAGCCAGTCAGAACTGCATTCCTGTGCGTTCCTGCTAAAAAAAAAAAGCCCTGATTTCACTTGTTCTTGTTTGTAGTGGCTTGCCAAGTGTATCCCAGTTTCTTCTACAGTTGTCCATTGCCTACTCCACTACCTTGAAACCAGATACTGCAACACAGTTCACTATCTACAAGATCCTCAGCCAGAAAGAACATGGTTTCTAACAAATAGTTCAAAAACTAACAGTAGTTTTGTACACAGTAAATGCTTGATGTGTTCCTGTACAGGAATACAGCACCCATAGTCACACAGTGTTCCACAAAATGGCTTATGGTTGACATATCCAAAGCTAGCCTGTCAGGTTGTGGATTTACAGACTAGGATGAATAAAGCTTCCAGGACAAGGAACAAGCATTCACAGTACTGAGGAAAAGAGGTGGACAATGTTTGTTCGTATTAAGAAATCTTCAGCATCTTTTCTGGGTCATGATGCTCTTATTATGAAGATGAAAAGCCAAGTGATACAAACAGCCTAGCATGTGAAAATGACATCTGGAACAAAAATTAAACTTTTAACAGAGTTGAGATATGACATGCATATGTCTCTTTTTATCTTAGTTTATTTCACTGTTCATGCTGAATTTTAAAAAAATAAGGTTAAACAAGCAGGAGACCTGCAACAACTTGTGGGGGGAATCTCATCCCCCCCCCCCACAGTATCCCTTCCCAGAAAACACCCATACCCTCTTCCCTTTTCCTATTTGCATATGAGGCCACAGCCCTGATGCAAAGCCGGCTGGAACTGTGTTCCTGTGCGTTCCTACTCAAAAAAAGCCCTAGATCTCTCTCCCCACACAATTTCTTCTTTCCCTTCTAGCAACTGCCATATCCTCACTTTTCCTTGGTGACTTCTCTCCTTTCCACCTACCAGCTGATCTTGTTTTTTATCTCCTTCCTATCTTCAGCTATGTTGATTATTTATTTACTTCATTTATATCATACCTTTTTCCACAATGGGGACCCAAAGCAGCTTATGTTATTCTCCTCTCCATTTTATTCTTACAACTACCTGGTGAGGCAGGATAGGCTGAGAATGTCACCCAGTGAGTCCCAAAGTCACCCAGAAGGCTTCCACATCAGAATGGGGAACAGGGCCATAGCCAGAAATTTAAAGGGGGGGGGCATTTTATAAATTCAGGGGGCACCTGATTTTTTAAAAAGTCGCCCCTCACCTAAAAATCACTCTGGAGCTGTGTAGCACAAGAGTGGCCTCCAGCCTCCAGGAACAATTTAAAGACCTCACCAACCAACTGGATCACCTCCAGTCTGACATTTTTCTATATAATCAGCTCACTTATTACCATGGGACATGTGAAGCTGCAGTATTCTGAATCAGGCCTCTTGGTCCATCAAGAACAGTATTCTTAGGTGGGCAAAAGCTCAGAGAGAGTGAGCAAATCCATGAAAGCAAGTCAGAGAAGGGGATCTCTAGAACTCTGGCAGCAGCATCCCATATTCCCATTCCATTCCAAACCCCACCACCCCAGGATGATGTAGAAATGTAATGGCTCTTTAAATGATGATCCCCAGGTCCCACCTGGAGCTTGGTATCCCCACAGACAGTCTTAGGGTACAGTTTACACTGCCCTGGACTACCCTCAATTTACCAGGCTTATCCACTAGAGACAATGGCAAGAGAAAGGAGAGGGAAAGTGTCAGCAGGCAACAGAAGTTTTTGGCTACAAACAAATAAAGTAGCGCCAGTGTGTGATTGGATGGTAGGCGAAGTTAAAGGCTTGCCAGCAAGAGAGGGAAGGCACAACAGAGCAATAGATTGGCTTCTAGGCAGCTTTGGAGGTGGGACTTTCCTCCTTGCTGGGGCAGGGCTACTTTGCCAGCTACAACGGGAAGTGTGAGATGCTTGGATCTTTTTTTTTTTACTAAATATATTTTCTGTACTTTCTTTACTGCCTCTGGGCAGCTCGTCCCCACACCACTTTATTCGGACGGCCCAGTTTACACATATGTAAAACTCAGGAGTATCCTCACACAGCAGGCAGGAACCCGCGCACCTCCCAGCCACACATTGGGGAAAGCCTTCTCCCACTGCCTTGCTTCCCCTCCCCACCCCCAGCTCTGTGCTGCAGAGTCTGTTGAGGCCGTGGGGATGAGCCATGCTGCCTGCCCAAGCCTGTATCCAAGAGGTGGGAGGAGAGGGCTTTATGGGAGAGGCACCTCAGGTGGCAGCGGCCGCAGTCTGGCCACCGGCGCAATTCCCTTCCCTTCCTAGGTTCCTTCTGAGTCTTGTTGCGGCTGCCTTCTCCCTCCACCCCTTCTGCCACTCAAATCGCCCACCAGAGGGGCAGTTGCTGAGGCAGCCTCCAGTGCAATTCCCTTCCCTTCCTAAGTTCCTTCTGAGTCTTGTCTCGTTACAGCTGCCTCCTCCTCCTTCCCTCCCTCCGCCACCTAAATCCCGCAACAGAGGGGCAGCTGAGGCAGCCTCTGGCACAAATCTTTTCCCTTCTCTTTGCTCCCACTGCCTCCTTCCTCCCCCGCCGCCACTCAAATTGTGCACCCAGCACGATTAGCTTCCCTTCCTTTCTTGTTGCTGTTGCCATCCATGGCTGCATCCCCCCCTCCATATCATGCACCAGGGGGGCGGCTGAGGCAGCCTCCAGCCTCTGGTGCAATTTAAAGGACCCGCGATCAGCTGATCAACAAGACATTAAAGGGGAGGAGCCAACAACTGCTTCTGTTGTTCTTCCCGCTTGTTCTTCCCGCGTGTGATTGGAATCACGAGAGTCAGGGGGCAAGTCAGGAAGCCAGGTAGGGCTGGAAAGTTAGGGGGGCCTCACAAATAAGTCAGGGGGCTGTGCCCAGGGAGGCCCCCTCGTTGCTACGGGCCTGATGGGGATTTGAACCTGGATCTCGCTGATCCTTGTCTGAGACTCCAACCACTACATCACATTGGCTTTTGTGGGGTGACTCTTGTTAAACAGCAGCAAGCATCTTGGCCTGAGTGAGTCGGCGACCAGAATTGCACACAGTACTCCAAATGAGACCGCACCATCGATTTAATGCCCCTATATAAATCGATGGTGCAGTCTCATTTGGAGTACTGTGTGCAATTCTGGTCGCCGCACCTCAAAAAGGATATTATAGCATTGGAGAAAGTCCAGAAAAGGGCAACTAGAATGATTAAAGGGCTGGAGCACTTTCCCTATGAAGAAAGGTTGAAACGCTTGGGACTCTTTAGCTTGGAGAAACGTCAACTGCGGGGTGACTTGATAGAGGTTTACAAGATAATGCATGGGATGGAGAAAGTGGAGAAAGAAGTACTTTTCTCCCTTTCTCACAATACAAGAACTCGTGGGCATTCGATGAAATTGCTGAGCAGACAGGTTAAAACAGATAAAAGGAAGTACTTCTTCACCCAAAGGGTGATTAACATGTGGAATTCACTGCCACAGGAGGTGGTGGCGGCCACAAGTATAGCCACCTTCAAGAGGGGTTTCGATAAAAATATGGAGCACAGGTCCATCAGTGGCTATTAGCCACTGTGTGCGTGTATATATAAAACATTTTGCCACTGTGTGACACAGAGTGTTGGACTGGATGGGCCGTTGGCCTGATCCAACATGGCTTCTCTTATGTTCTTATGAGTCGGGCAAATGTGATATCAAGTTGCTCACAGTTGCTACCAACCTGTCCCTAATAATTCCTCCCTCAAAGTCCAACACAGCCCAGGAAAGGGCCCTGCCACCTTCCCTTTACTAACAGAGATGAAGGCTTGAAGGTCAGCAGTACAGTTATGGTTGCCTACAAATGTAGAAATGCAAAAGAATGTTGTTTTAAAATGTATTTATATCACATTTTTCTTCCCAATGAGAACCCATAGCGCCTTATATAATTCCCCTGTCTTCCATTTTATCCTTTAAACCACCAGTTAGACAAGTTAGGCTGTGGGTATGAGACCTACCTAGGGTTGCCAAGTCCAATTCAAGAAATATCTGGGGACTTTGGGGGTCGAGTCAGGAGACATTAGGGGTGGAGCCAAGATCAAGGCTGTGACAAGCATAATTGAACTCCAAAGGGAGTTCTGGCCATCACATTCAAAGGGTCCGCACACCTTTTAAACACCTTCCTTCCATAGGAAATAATGAAGGATAGGGGCACCTTCTTTTGGGGCTCATAGAATTGGACCCCCTGGTCCAATCTTTTTGAAACTTGGGGGGTATTTTGGGGAGAGGCACTAGATGCTATACTGAAAATTTGGTGCCTCTTTCCCAAAAAACAGCCCCCCCCAGAGCCCCAGATACCTGCGGATCAATTCTCCATGATTTTCTATGGGAACAAATCTCCATAGGGAATAATAGAGTTCCCAGCAGACATTTCCCTCTCCTCCCCCCGCTTTCTGACGACCCTGAAGCGGGGGGAGGGCCTCTAAACCGGGGGATCCCCTGCCCTCACCTGGGGATTGGCAACCCTAGGCCTACCTCGCCTACTCCCACGCGCTGGTCCTGCCTGTTGGCACCTTTGGAATTATGTCTATGACTTAGGTTGTAAAAACAGTAAGAAGTAACAGTAAAGTAAAGGAATAGGATGGTGGGTGCAACCACAAAATGGCTGCCACAGAAGGCAAAGCCAATCACAAAATGGTTTCTACATGAGGTAGAGCCACGTACAGTGAAGAAGAGAAGAGAAAAGATTGGATGTATACCTCACCCTTCGCTCAGAGTCTCAAAGTGGCTTGCAATCTCCTGTCCCTACCCCTACCCAACAGACACCCTGTGAGGTAGGTGGGGCTAAAAGTTCTCTTTTGAAAACTACTCTTGAGAGAGCAGCTCTTTCAAAAACTGTGACTGACACAAGGTCACCCAACAGGTGCATGTGGATGAGTGGGGAATCAAACCTGGCTCTACCAGATCAGAGTCTGTGCATTTAACCACCACACCAAACAGCCCAGCTGCAGGGGAGAAGAGGGATATTTTTTAAAAAAATACACTGGGGAAGAGCAGTGAGACTTAATAAAACCAACACTGTGGTGACAGCTGCCCTTGAAACAACATTATTTTAATCTGTACAGCCAGTCATAAGAACATAAAAGAAGCCATGTTGGATCAGGCCAATGGCCCATCCAGTCCAACACTCTGTGCCACACAGTGGCCAATATACACACACACTTATTAGCTTTTAATTCGTCAATCAGTTGTAGGACTTCCTCTCTTGTCACCTCAATTTGACTCAGGTCTTTCAACACCCCTTCCAAAATTAGTGGTTCTGGAGCAGGCAAACACTTCTCATCTTCCACAGTGAAGACTGAGGCAAAAATGCATTCAGCTTCTCAGCCATTTCACTATCCTTCTTCAGTAATCCTTTTACCCCTTGGTCATCCAAGGGTCCCACTGCCCCACTGCTAGAGTCAGATCTCTAGCAGCTAACCAGAAGCACTGATAGGCAAGAGCCCCACCTGGTCCCACAGACTTTCTAAAAACACCTAGTGGGCACCAGTAAAGATGCTGATGGCACCACCTTGGGCACCCTTGCTCTAATCACTACAATGCTCTCGATTAACTGCAGAAAATGGCATTTCTGTAGCCCTTGGGAGGCTATAGTACCAAACCGCAGACCAATCACTTGGATAGATCTGTTGATCTGCAGCTAACAGAAGCAGTTCATGAACAGATCTTCCCTGCCTAGGCTTCAAAGGGAGTTCTAGCCACCACATTTAAAGTGACTGCATGCCTTTTAAATGCCTCCCTCAATTGGAAAAAATGGAAGATAGGGGCACCTTCTTTTGGGGCTCATAGAATTGGATGCTCTAATCCAATCTATTTGAAACTTGGGGGGTTGAAAACTATTTGAAGACTGTCAGTAAGGGGGAACTTTTTGCAAAAGAGTCACCAAACTGAGGGGGAGGTGTTAAATGTTTGTACCAAGCAGGGCTTTTTTTTTTTTAGCAGGAACACAGTTCCAGCTGGCTTGGTTTCGGGGATGTGGCCTAATATGTAAATAAGTTCCTGCTGGGCTTTTTCTACAAAAAAAGCCTGTGTGAAACAATGGTGACATTGGGGGGGGTCTATTATGAAAATGAGTTCCTGCTGGGCTTTTTCTACAAGCCCTGATATCAAGCAATACTCTCTCTAAGCTGTGTAGTCATGTGAGAAAAATTCTACTTCATGAGCTACTTGCATTAAAGTTGCGAGCTACTGCATAAATTAGTTTGCTCTGAGACCATTTTTCCTGAGCTAAGACAAAAATGTGTGAGCTGGAGGACAAAAACCTGCAAGCTAGCTCACACCAGCTCAGCTTAGAAGAAACACTGGTACCAAGTATTGGAGTTGCACAAGAAAAAAAGCAAATATAAGCAAACTGGTTTGGAGCCAGTTAGAAGAAAAAGGGACATTAGGGGAAAAAACAAGGTAAACATCTACACAGTTCTGGAATAGATGCATGACAAGAAATCCAGATGACTGATTTAAAACTACTTGAAGCCAGAGAGAACAAAGAATATTTTGAATTCCACAAAGTAAAGAGCTATTCTAATATTTCATTAATCATGGGGCTCAGCATCCCTCTAGTAAATTTCTCACTCCTAGCTGCATCATGTTTCTTATGAAACCTTATGCTATATTGATTTATTTAAGACATGTCAAGACTCTTGTTTATTTCATCTATGAGAATTAATCTATAAGAAGTAGTTGTGTTTAACAGCTATTTTGCAATCTTTTTCATTGCTGATGTTTAGAACTGTCTCCCATTAGGGAGAACATAGTCAAGTCCCTCCCCACCTTACAGCTGGTTTCATGATAGCATTGACAGGTGATGAGTTCTAATAGACAGTAAACCATGCAGTGGAAATTTTGGCATAGGGATACAAAGCCCCATGGCATACATGGTTACTTGTTGGGTCAATGGATTCTTTATAAATCGACTTTGATGATTGAATATATCTGTGGCATATAGAGATTTTTCAGAGAATTCTTTGTTATTGAGAATTCATTCTCAAGAAGATTGTGTACTATCAACTAGAATGTTTAATAGACTATAGCCACTGTGTTTAAGGCTATAAGAACGCCCTATATTTGTATAGGACAAATGCAAGACTCTTGAAAATGCATTAATTTTATTTATCTCAGTAAGCATTGTTCTTTTGCAGAATATGCAGAAATGGCAAAGCTAATGAGCTATGTAAATAGAAAACTGATCAAAGAATTTCAGAAGAAATGGAAAACTTATTATTCATATTTTATATCATAATAATGAATATAATTCACTGAAGATGTTATGTGCAAATAAATATTTTGAAATATATGATTTATTTGAAGAACTTGTACAAGACTGGAAGTGTGAAGAATTGGGATAGTGTTAATACTTAATATATATTTTTCTTACAATAATAATATATGCAGTACAATTTTATATTATTTCTCTATTTTATCAATAGAGGTATATGATCTCCTACTGCCCATAGAGCCAACAGCAATTGTAGGCAGGGCCAATTTGCCAGCTCCAGAAGGAGGAAGAAAGAATGGAAGACACACAGAATGTCTGCATCATGGAGCAGAGCGGACCTAGCAGGGATTGGGTCTGCCTTCCCCCCATCTTCTTTTGCAGTATGCTTGGCCCACCATCCCACCCTGTATGCAGTACAGACTTCTACTGGTTGCCTTTTGCGGACCAGGTAGGAAAATTTTGCCCTTCCTTTGGCATGTAAGGAGGGGTGTTTTTGCCTAACTGTGGTCAATGGATTAAGGGGGGAAATGGACAGGATTGTTATGTAAAATAGGTTGGTCACTTGGCAGGTTAGTACAAAAAAGGGAAAGTAGATCCAGTAAGCACCACATGGCATCAGGCCTGTTTGGGGTTAAGGAGTCTATCAAGATCAGCCTTCAGATTTTGTGGTCCAGGGTAAGGAATGAGAACCGCCTTTTGGGGAAAGTCATGGCTAGGATCCTCCCTTTAAGTTGTATGACCTGCGGGGGAGGGGACTCCAGGCTGACACCCTGTTTGTATGTTGGCCAGTAGTGAGCCAAAGGGATGGTGTGCTCCAGGAACCAAGATGGTTTAGCCAATATATGGTAAGGAGGGGTCTTGGGTGACCCCAGGCCATGGCCTATTCCACACTCGGGGTTGCCCTTGCTGCAAAAATGTAAGTAGTTAATAAAGTGGTCCTTTGAGAAACCCAATCTAATGGCTGTCTCTTTATTCTGACTAATATCATTTGAGGTTTGGTAAAATGTTAATTTTAATTCATCACCGTCTTGATTATTTATGAGGTATATAACACAAATGGAAATCTAAGTAGATTTAAAATATATATTGTTTGTGAATTGTGAGGAAAAGACCCCTAATTTCAGAACATCATAATCACCCCCCGTTTAGTTGCCGGGGTCCTGGAGATTCAGCTCACACACATCTGCCAGGAAAATGTGGGTTTTGTCTACCAGAATGTAAGGGACTTATGTGTGTACTAACAGCCACAACATTGCAGCAACACACAGTATCTCTGGAAGAGTGCTAAACAGGAGAACAGATGGGTTTCCAGCCGCTCCGTGCGCGCACCATCTCAGCCGTTGCAGCAGAAGAAGTTGCACCACCAGGAACTGTCTGGGCAGATGGTGTCCAGCCTTGACCACGAAGTCCATGTTGGTAGGCTAACATCATCAGCAACTATCTTCCTGCAGTGCCAGACACCATAACAGCAAAGCGAGAAGCTCACATACTCAACAGCTGTCACTTATGCATAAGGCAATCAAGCTTATCTTAGGCGTGGATCCTGTCAGACTGCCTAAGCTTTTGTCCAACAGAACCCAAGACAAAGGATGGTGCCAGTAGAGGAGTGAAGAAGAGGAAGAACATCTTCATCTAGAGCCAAGCTTCTTTGTATAGATCGGGTGTTACCTTAAGTAGTGATTTGGCCATCTATTGTCACCTTTTAGATAAGTTTTGATAGCTTGTTAATCCCTTCCACCACAATAATTTTACTTATTCTTTTCTCTAATGGTCACCCTGGAGCCTCCCCCTTTTCCCATTGTTACCTGAAGGCCCAATCAGGTAACCAGGGTCAGGTATGCTCATTGGTCAGGTATGGGTACCCAATCAAGTGCCCCAATAAACTGGCCATTGGACACCGCAAAAGTCCAGCCCTTATGGTCATTGCGGAACTTCCCATTTTTCTGAGGTCACCTCCTGTCATCCACCCCTACACCTCCCATCCCCTAAGGGCTCAAGGTAGTCCTTATAACCTCTGACCCAGCTCCCCCCAGGTGTGCATCTAGCAGTGCCCCTTTCCTGCTGTTTAGATACATCCCCGATTCCTGATCAGTTGAGGGTCCCTTCCCCCATTTCCCTAGCTTGTCGCCATTGGAGCTTTCCTTGAAGAATACAATCGGTAATTATCACCCTGTTTGTCCATCCCTATGTTACCTCTATATATTTCTCTCTATTTTTTAATTAGGGCTGTATGTATGTTATACGTATCTATTATCTTGTATGTGTGTTCTATATTTTTCTGTAATAAATTCATAATTGTTTTACTTAATTAGTATTCTTGGTAAATTTAAGTAATGATTTCTGGAAGTGGAATCCTGTATACATAGATTCTAGGTCCTTTTGAGCCAAAGTTGCCCACCTGTCAATTCCCCAACCACTTTTGAGGGCATTTTGGCTTACATATTGTTTATTATTTTGCCTCATTATTTCTCTGCCCTCATGAGGTAACTGTTCAGTGCAAATGAGATTTTTTAAAAATATCTGGTTTTTATATAATATGCATACTATGGGTGTCCTAGATAAATGTAAGTATTCTGTATAATCTTTTTTTTTATTCCCTAACTTCTTTTTTGTTTTTTGCATTTTAATTAGCAGTTTGGGAGTCTAGGGAAAAGTAGTTCTGAAGATTTAGGGTGGTCCTTTGCTGAGACCATTCCAGCATTAAAGGTAAAAGGTAGTCCCCTGTGCAAGCACCAGTCGTTTCCAACTCTGGGGTGACGTTGCTTTCACGTTTTCATGGCAGACTTTTTACGGGGTGGTTTGCCATTGCCTTCTCCAGTCATTTTACCGACCTCGAAAGGGTGGAAAGCTGAGTCAACCTGGAGCCAACTACCTGAACCCAGCTTCCACTGGGATCAAACTCAGATCATGAGCAGGGAGCTCAGACTGCAGCAGTACTGCAGCTTTACCACTCTGAGCCACAGCATTAGCTGTGTGCAGATTTATAATTAATTACACATTGCTGAAATCATTCACTGTGGCCTGTTGTACATTATGAACAGCCTCCATTTTTATATTGGAAAATTCAGGAAGTAAAGCTGTATTGCATACATTGACTTGTTTAAGATGTGGGTGGGTTTATGTTTGTTTCTGCAGGACAGTGATACAGAGGTCACTTTACAATCACATAGAGAAAAATAAATACTCTTTGGAACTGATCCATAAAATGTGTCTTTTAATTTTTATATGTTAGAGTTTACAGTAAAACTGCAAAGGGAATGGATGGGGAGAAAGCTTACTATAGCAATTCCAAAGCAGAGATTCCTTTTCATATAGTAGCATGGACAGTTCTTATTGTTTTCATTAAGCAACAGAGAGAATAGACAAAAGAAACAGCAAACTTTGCTTCTGTGCCAATACATCCACTTATAAAGCCACGAAAAGCCAAGCGAGGGATTGATCAGTCTCACACACAGCCAGAGTGTTGCCAAGGATGCATGGCTTAGGGCTGTGTCTTAGAGTGTATGTTTGAAAGTGGATGTATGCTGCGAATAACAGAATTCTGCAAGGTAGTCTGTGCTAAAGCTGTAGACTGAGGTAAATACAGCCACTTGCATCCTACAGGATGAATACCAAACAAAAGATCTCAATGGGCAGCGTGGGATTTCTATTCAAAGCTTAACTCAAACAGTGCCACCATCAAATGCATCATTCCTCTCCATTAGGCACCACTTTCTCATTATAAACACTGTGGAACAAAGGAGGAAAATTGAAAGAACTTCTTATGCCATAATTTTTGAACAATTGCCTTTGCTTCTTTACATGCCTTCCCACAAGTTACATGTATTAGCTGGTATGCCACATCAAGAAAGGCAGTAGTAATAAAGGTGGGGAATACATTTCCAAGGTATAGCTGGAGGGGAGATGAAACAGCAACCTTGTTGAAACTAAGTGGGTCTGAAGAATGGCAGCACAGGATTTTGGGAAATCTGTGTACACTGTGATGTGCTCCTTGACAGGATATACATGCAAAAAAATCCCTTCTGTTTTTGGAGTCTGAAGCAAAAGGTGGATTGGTATGGGATCCTAGATGCCTTTGGGAGCAAGGCTGCCATTTACAATTTTCTCTGCACAAATTGTTCTAGCCATCTCAGTTCCTAGGGGAATAGTCTGAAGGCATGTAATACAGCAGTCTTGCTAAAGCTAAGCAAGTCAGGGTCTGGTCAGTGCCTAGGGAGGGAAACTTCCCAAGAAGGCTGTGACCAATGCCTTGAGTTCCACAAAAGAACGAAGTATAATATACTAATTTGTCTCCCTTAATGTGGACTAAACGTGCTCCTGCATTTCTGTGCCCACAGCTGCCTTTTTAAAATAAAGGTGCTTTTAACTGCAGTTCTCTAGGATGGATTTGAATTGAATGAATCCCCAAGGACACTTGCTATGCATCATATACAGAAAATTATATTTCTGAATCATCCCATGGTCCTACTCTGAGTGAAGACAATAGACACCTTTTCAGCGCAGGGAACCTGATTCAGAAACATCTTTATTTCATTCAATCCCTTTTTTCCCTGAGGGAAGGGGAATGTTCCTGCAAGTTCCAGATCCTGGCCTGATGACAAGGCCAGATCTGGGGGGTCACAGAGGAAGCGCTTGCCCTGGGTGCCACTGGAGGGGGGGCACCAAATTGGAGTATGGAGTCCATTCTATTCTGTGGGCCCATAATATAGAATGGGCTCAAAAGGGGGCATCATTTTTTAATTCCCGCCCCTCAAAAAACATGTAGATCCGGTCTGCCTGATGATCTAACCATCACACCACACCAACTATCGCAATTATATCTCATAAATGAATGTGCAGGCATAACTTTAAGTTAGGGTGTAGAAGATTCTGCTCATTTCCAGGTGACAAATTTGTTTAACTGTCACTGTGCCAGAAATGGAACCAAGGTCATCCCATAAGAATTATCAGAATTAATAAAGAACCATTATCCAAAATCATAGCTATCAGTGTCAATCAACATTGCAAGAAATTCCTTTTAGCAGTAAGATCTACTTGTTTAAAAACACAGTCTTCTACTCATCATATTGATTACATAATTTTGAAAAGGATCCACTTCTACTTGGCATTACAAATATTGAAAGCTATCGAATGGATTGTAGCATGTAAAATGAATCAATTCAGACTATCCTAAAAAGTTTCAGACTAATCCAATCAACTACAACCCATGAGTTGCTTTGTAAAAATGGTACTACTGAGATAACATAGACAGTGCCTCATTCAAGAACAGAATACCATCTGTTCATTCATTTTTTGTTGGTGATAAACCAACAAAGGGCTCCTAAGAAAAGATCGACGCATACCTAAAGGAAAGAACATTTCTTCAGTTTTACAGATTTTACTGGAGAGATGCAGTAATTCAGGTAGGCTTTATGAAACAGCTGAGTATCTGCAAACTGGATGCAAGATGACCAAAAAACCAACATCATCATCAAATTTAATTCTCAATGTGGCTATTTCTATGGATAATTAAATCCACAGACAGGGGCCATGAACAGACAAAACAGGTCTTCCTTCAAACCCCAAAAATGCCTAGGTCTGCAGAAACATTTGAAATCTAAAAAAAAAATTAATTAGGTATTTAATCCCACCCCATATCCCCCCAAAACTGAAATAATAGAGGCAGAGCCTGTAGCCATAAATGAATGTCCTCTCAGTGGCCATTGTAGGGGTTGCTGCGCAACCACAAAAGTATTGCCAGTTTTCAATCCTTGGCTTCTACCAGTAAAAGGCAGGGCCCTTTTCACGGCTGTTCTGACCTTTAAGATAGAATTCATCAGGGCCAGGCCCACCAAGAACCACCAGGAAGTCTGATATAATATGATTTTCATGACTCAATCAAGCATGGCTTCTTGCTGTTTTCAACAGCAGTTGAAATATACCACATGCCAATTTGGTACAGTGATTAGAATTTCAGACTAAGATCTGGGAGACCAGGTTAGAATTTCAGATTAGGATCTGGGAGACTCAGGTTTGAATCACCACTCTGCCGCTGGGTGACTTTTAGCCAGTTACCCATTTTCAGCCTAACCTACCTCACAGGGTCATTTTAGTGATAAAATGGAGTAGATGAGAATGATATAAGCTGCTTTGAGTGCCATCATGGAGAAGGCAACGTATAAATGAAGTAAATAAATTATAAATATAGATGAAGGTGGGAGACAAAAGTGAGTGGTTGGTGAATCAGAAGGAGAAATTAAAGCAGAGAAAGATGAGGATGTGGGAGTTCCCAAGAAAATGGAAAGTGTGGGGAGGGGAAAAGTGAGATTCCCTCAATAAGTCCTTGTGGTTTCTGCACCATGTAACTGGACCCAGTAGTCAGCATTGCACAACCCAGCCATAGTTTTCCCAGGTAAAAGCTGAACACAGGAGACAGATAAAGGTAGTCTTGGTGGTGGGTGGGAAGGAGAGAAGGAATAAGGGAAGAAGAAGAAGAAGAAGAAGAAGAAGAAGAAGAAGAAGAAGAAGAAGAAGAAGAAGAAGAAGAAGAAGAAGAAGAAGAAGAAGAAGAAGAAGAAGAAGAAGAAGAAGAAGAAGAAGAAGAAGAAGAAGAAGAAGAAGAAGATGATGATGATGATGATGATGATGATGATGATGATGATGATGATGATGATGATGATGATGATATTGGATTTATATCCCGCCCTCCACTCCGAAGAGTCTCAGAGCGGCTCACAATCTCCTTTACCTTCCTCCCCCACAACAGACACCCTGTGAGGTGGGTGGGGCTGAAGAGGGCTCTCACAGCAGCTGCCCTTTCAAGGACAACCTCTGCTAGAGCTATGGCTGACCCAAGGCCATGCTAGCAGATGCAAGTGGAGGAGTGGGGAATCAAATCCGGTTCTCCCAGATAAGAGTCCTCACACTTAACCACTTAACCACTACACCAAACTGGCTTTCCACACCAAACTGAAGAAGATATAGGGGCTTTCAAGGAAGTGAAAGAATAATGGGGGACAGGAAATAAGATGCCCCCTGTAAGTACTCGCAGGTCTAATTCTCAACATGGCCAGACCTGTGGATAGTAAAATCCAGAGACTAGATCCATGAACAGATAAGACATCTTTCAGCAAACCTGTCAGTTTTGCAGAAAAATCTGAAATCAAAAATAAGAATACATTAAAGACTTACCCATTCCAAAAATAATAGGAGTAGCACCTGTAGCTTTAAGAAATGAATGACCTTACTGGCTAGTCCTGGGCAATTCTAACAGTATTACCTGCCTTCATATCTTGGTTTCTATTAGTAAAAGGTAAGGGGTAGGGTCTTTTCCAGGGATATTTTGGCCTCTGAGCGAGGAATCTTGGGGCCAGGCCACCAGCAACCACCAGGCTACTTGCTACCATCTGGTATCCACAGCTAACCCAGGCATGGCTGCTTATTACTGTTCAGTAGCAGCCATCCCACAAAAGCCGGTATGATGTAGTGATCAAAGTTTCAAAGTAGAATATGGAGATCTATGTTCAAATCCCCAAGCTGCTCTAGAAGCTGACTTTATGACTTTGGACCATTCACACCCTCTCAGCCCAATCTACTCCACAGGGTTCTTGTGAGGATAAAATGGAGGAAAGAAAAATGATGTAAACCTCTTTGGATACCCATTGTGGAGAAAGACAGGGTATAACTGAATTAAATAAATAGTAAATGTACCAGAAGACTAGAGGCAGATTAATGGTAAGTTTGTGGGTGGGCAGGAACAATAAATGAAAATTGGAAAAGGGAAGGATTGGGGGGTTGTCAGGAGGAGGAAAAGAGGCAATTGTGTCAGGACGGAGTACAAGGGAAATTGAGGTGCCCTCTACAGGTCCTTGCAGATTTCCTATTTCACAACTGGGCCAACAGCCAGAACCATCCAAAATTTTTCCAAATAGAGGCTGCCTGGGAGAGAGAAACTGAAGACAGAGAGTCAGATAAAGGCAGACAGGCAAGTGGGTGGGAAAGAGAAAAGAAGCAGAAAAGGGGAGAAACTATTAGGGCTTTCAGGTCTTCATGGTCATTTTCATCACAGTAATCCAGAGGCTGGTTACCAAAGCATGGATTTTAACCATTTGCAGACTTCATATAATAAGCATATTCATCACAGTTTCCCTTCCATACTTCCCAGCAGAATCAGACTTAATTAACTTTTAATCTTTCTATTTTAGCCCATCCCTCTGCATCTTCTAATCTTATTTTGCTTGTTGTTTACTGACATCTCTCCCAGTTTTTTTTTTTTAATATCCTTCTGCTAATTAGACTGTCAAGGGGAAAAAACAGAATAATTATGTGATCAATAAACAACCCATTAGCTTTTTGAGAAGAGGGCCTATTATGCAGGTGTTTTCCCTTCACTTTCACTATGCAAGTCTTTCGGATTTTCTTTGTCATTCTGCAGTGATTTTCCTCCCTCCAGAACTTAGTTCACTTTCTGGTTGCTGTTTCCTCATGTTTTCTGAGAATGCTATTGTGCTAATTTTTCCCTTGTTTTGCTTGCAAGCCGAAGCATACAATTTGCCTCAGATTTCCCCACGCCCTTTTGCGCCCCTTAAAGGTCAGTACCTGCCTTCATCGAGCTCATTCCACCCACTCTGCACTTTCTTCTGTCCTCCCTCCTTTATCAGTGTACAAGCTCCATTTCCTTCTCTTTTTAATTTTTTTACAAGTGGCATGAATCTAGTGATATGAGACTATCTCTAGTCTCAGATCACTGAATTTAATTTTTTTTTAAATGGGGGGGGGAGTTTAAAAGGTGCTGTGAAAGGTTTAGTTCCTTGCTGGTATTGACTTGAAAGGAGGGATCAGAGAGGAGGCAAATGGCAGCAACAAAAAGGATTTCAGGGCAAACAAAATAAAGGAGGGACAGTCAGCATAGAATGAAATTGACATTGAGATGTAAAAAGAGCCAGGCAATGGGATGGGAAGACTAAAGCTTTGAAAACACTTTTTTCTTTAATTCTTTAGTGTTTTGGGGTGGAACCATTTTGGCAGTCTTTGGAAACCTAATGTTAAAATGGCAGCTGAGCCACATGGACCTTCTGCAAACCACTGAACTTAAGAGTGGCTTGGGATCGATCCATTTGGAGAAAGAGTGCAATCCACAAGGACAGGCTTTTAAAAAAAACTGCCAAAATTATGATCATGATCAAGATCAAATTAGAGAATCACAAAGAGAGAACCAGGCAGATTTGCAAGGAACACGGAAATAGCATTCCTGTGCAGCTGCACTAGGGCATTGGCAAAAACACCGCCCCCCATTGTTTTCAACTTAGTAGCACAAGACTAAAAAAGCTCTCCAGAGCTTCTGCAAGAGGACTCATCCCCCATACAAATTGCAGTCTTGTGGAAAGTGTGGTGGAGTTGCAGCTGACTTTGCACAGGTACACACACATGTTGCTGACAATCACAGTGCCAGTGTCAAGGGTTCTATCATACTTCCTGTACGCTCAAAGTGTTCCCCCATATTATGAGATCATGTAATTATTTCCCATGTAGCCCCATGGTGCAGAGTGGTAAAGCTGCAGTACTGCAGTCTGAACTCTCTGCTCACAACCTGAGTTCGATCCTGGCGGAAGCTGGGTTCAGGTAGCCGGCTCAAGGTTGACTCAGCCTTCCATCCTTCCAAGGTCGGTAAAATGAGTACCCAGCTTGCTGGGGGGGGGAGTGTAGATGACCGGGGAAGGCGATGGCAAACCACCCTGTAAAAAGTCTGCCATGAAAACATTGTAATGTGACATCACCCCAGAGTCGAAAATGACTGGTGCTTGCACAGGGGACTACCTTTGCCTTTTAAATTATTTCCCTTTTTTCACAGTGGCTGGTAACACAGCTGAGAATCCCCAGTGGCTTGGCAATGTGGAAAATGCGAATTTGCAGCTTCTTGTCAGTTTCAACAGTGGGTTTTCTTCCTTTGCCTGCATTCCTTTCTGTTCCCTTTTATTCAACAAACTAATGTTAAAATGCATGCACAAAATCTGAACAACAAGGATTTAAATGGAAAATGCTTGGTGGATGCTACTTCACAGCTGTGGTAGAGCAACTGCATGAATTTCTTTTTTAAAGTTTGGATGCCAAGACCTCACATCACAAGTGATGCTCCATTCCAATATAGAAAAGTGGGAGAGGTATTGTAGCCACAGAATAAATACACCTGTGGAAAAAGAATGATGCATAAGGCAGGCACAGAGTCTGAAGCCAAGATTAAAAGCTTATTGGTCTGAAAATCTGCAGTAGAATGTGCATGCATGGGCCACTGTGTGAAATTATGCGTCAGGAGTCAAAGATGGAATTAGACCAGGGTAGCCAAACTGCGGCTCAGGAGCCAAATGTGGCTCTTTCACACATTTATTTTTTTAATTTTTATTTATTTGTAATTTATATCCCGCCCTTCCCACTAGGTGGCTCAGGGCGGCTTACAACATATAAAAACTAACATAAAATATAAAATTAAGCATAAAAAAGTTAACATTTCATAATTTATATAGTTAAAATCTAGACATTTGTTATATACGTAACCATTAAAATCATACAGCGGTCTTACAGCTACACTCATATTGTGTGGCTCCTGGAGGTGGAGTATCTTAATGCAGGCTTACTTTCAAGTAACTGTGCTTAGCATCAGGACCTCAGTCAGTTCTGAATTCTTATACATACATAGGTGAATATTTCTACTGTGTATGAAGTGGGAAAGGAAGGGAAAATAGGCAGGTTTGCAAGCTCTTTTCCTCCACCGCAGAGGTTGCCCAGAGACCTAGAGTGGGGAAAGAAAGCGCAAGAGCTGAGAGAGCCACTGGAAGGAGGGACAGAATTAAAGAGGGTGGTGCAGGGCTCCGCCTTTGTTTTGTAGCTCTTGTAGGAGCTGTATTTGCTAACCTTGGTGTCAAGGCAAAGAGAGATCCATAGGCTGGGTCCAGACCGGCACTTTAAGCCGACACAGGGACGGTTCCCAGATGGATTTTTCTTAAAGTCCAAACAAGCACATCTGCCTCACAACCTGCTGCAGTACTTATCCCATCCTTAGGAGTTTCTGAGATAGCTCAAAAAGCTACCACTTCTGAAGTGGTAGTAGATTTTTGCACTGCACACCATCTGCCTTTCAAGCATCTGAATGCCAGGGCACGCAGGTAAGGTGAATTGGTGGTGTGAACCTGCCAGGCCACCCCAAGCCATTTCCAGCTTTTTAAACAGAATACATTGCTTCCAAGTACATAGGCGCATATGCACATGACCACTGAAATGAATAGGGAAAAAAGAAACCCAAACTGAGCTGAGGGGATGGTGCACTACAGCCATCTGACATGCCAAAGCACCTCCTGAGTGGGATAATGGCACTTTGCAGGGAAGCTTGTAGATGAGCTTCTGCCGCTCCATTTTGAACCAGCCTGATTTGGGATGCTTCCCATGTGCCCCAAGCTGCTGATCTGGACCCAGCCATAATGATGGAAACGGTTGTCAGTGATTTATATGGTATATGTGTGTTCCTTCTCCAACTGGTGACAAAAACTAATTCCCTAACCTTTCCTTATGCTGGTCTTATGGAGACTGTTATTCCCATCTTTTGTTTTTTTTTAAAGTATCCTTCTAATATGGTCATGTTGTCAAGTGCATACATATATATTTTATCTTTCTGTGCAAAGAAAGCATTAAGAGTTTTAATAAAGATTTGTGGCTAATTTTTGTTTATATCTCAAACATCTGGTGTTTATTCTGTATGGTTCTTATGTTAGGATCCTTGCAGCAAAGTTTGTGGACAGGAAAAGTAGGCTAGTGATTATCTGTGTTTCTTTATAAAATAGTCCTAAATAAAAACAAAAGTATGACATAAAATTAAAAGTAAAATCTTTCATTCTTTGAAACCTGTACCAAAATTCCCACAAGTTTTAATAGCATTTCACCAAATAATCAAGAATTTGGAACAAGGGACATGAGATGTTTCCTTTCATAAATGTGTTCTTCTTCCTAGTATTCCATTTCTCGACTCCATATCCTCTTTCTGAGCCACACACCCAGGCCAACATTCTCCTGTCTTTATTTAACTAATCATTTACAAAGCAGGGTTTTTGAATTTAAAAAACCCTACGAACTTATAAACAGCTACACTGCTCAGGCAAATAATGAGTGACAGTTTTAAATTAGACATTATGAATGTGTGAATGCTGTCAGACATGTAAGCTTTTGGGGTTTATTTTCAATCCCTGACAACATTTTGTTCTTCCCTCAATTCTGTCTTCCTTGTTTCAAAAAACATGAGCTTGCTTTACAAAAAAAAAAGGGAAAGAGCACAAGAGCACAAAAAGAGAGGAAAAGAGCACAGACTTCTGTGTTTCAGACCAATACAATTATTCTATAGCCCATTGATATTACGAAAAGTTCATATTGGTTATCCCTTTCAAAGGCATAAAACAGTAAAGGATAATATTGCTGGGGCTTTTCTGATTAGTAGCAAATGTTCTTAGATGTTTGTTCACAATGAAATGTTACAATATCCAAGAGTGATATTTAAATTTTACTGAAACCTTTGCTCTCACAGTGAATCTCTTTGCCCTCTCTCCTACAACAAACTGAAACTGCAAACTTCTTGGATAACCTGATTTAACGTACTATATGCCATTTTGGGAATATACTCTTGACAGTCCCTTGGACTGCAAGAAGATCAAATCAGTCAGTCCTAAGGAAAATCAACCCTGACTGTACCCTGGAAGGTCAGATGCTGAAGCTGAAGCTCAAATACTTTGGTCATCAAATGAGAAGGGAGCACTCACTGGAGAAGATCCTGATGCTGGGAAAGACAGAAGGCAAAAGAAGAAGAGGACGGCAAAAGATGAGATGGCTGGACAGCATTACTGATGTAACTAACATGAATTTGAATGGATTTCAGAGGATGGTGGAAGACAGGAAGGCCTGGCATGACTTGGTCCATGGGGTCACAAAGAGTTGGACTCGACTGTGCGACTGAACAACAACAACACTATAATGTGGTGAATCAGGATCAGAGCTCAAGGTGGAGTATTCAGATGACTACAACCAACTAAATCTGGCAAAAGGAATGGGCAGACACAGTGAAGACAAATTACCCAAAGAGTGATCAGAAACCATATTTTTCATTCTTGTAGCATTCAGTCACTAGTTCTTGCTTCAGATGTCAAACAGTCCTAATAATTATCTCTGCCTGTTCCAGTTCCTTCTCACTAAACAGAACACTTGTCAAATTATGCTCCCACTTCATAAAGTTGCAGCACATTATACCAAATGACGCAGATAAATATAAAAGCAGCTGCCAAGAACTGGGAGCTCTGTTCACACAGCATGGGCCTCCCCCCATTTTCTGCAGCCACCTAAAAATTGATCCTAGGGTCAGAGAACCCTCATAGCATGAAGCATACACTGGATCACAGATAGGAAATCTACAAAAGCCACAGAAAGCAGAACTGTGTTCTACTGTTGCAAGGGCACTTTTGGATCCAATCCATACAATATTCTCAGAGTTACATGTGTTGGAGCCTCGTAGTGTGAAATCTGAAAGCGGAGTTGCTTATCTCTTGTGCTGAAGTACGGCCAGAGCCAGCACATGGGAGTCAGTGAACTAGGCGATTGTCTAGTGCACCAGCTCCTAGCAGGGCAGGAGCCCTCCATGCAAACAGGGCCCGATTTGGGCCAGCGCTGGGGGCCCTCCCACACTGGAGGGTGGGGGGGTGGGGCCTTGCCTGGGGCAGCAAAAACCCCAGTGCTGGCCCTGAGTATGACTGCAGGCTTTATGTTCACAACAGGTAAACTATGCATTTTGCCCATTTGAAGGTTAGGAACCAGAAATTGTTCTGTTAGGTGAAAGTATAAAGGCATGGAGGAAGTATAAGTCAGCTCAACGCTTTAAAAGGCATTCCATTTTTCATTTTCATATAGTTTTTTTTCAGTTCTAAAGATGTATTTACAGTTTATTTGGCGTCATAGTGGTATAATTACTCTATTAAAATTTGAAACAGAGATCTCATTTCCATGCAGTTGTGACAAAAACAACCCACAGTTTCTATCTCTGAGGTGAAAAGAGCTGGAGATTTCTTCTTTTTTAATTAGAAACTGGGAGTTTAGAGGGACTAAAACCTGAATGGAAATAGTCTTTGTCTAGTTAAATTTCCCCCCTTCTTGTCATCTGAGGTGTTGGATAGTATCATTTCTTTGTTCCTTCACCACAAATGGAAATAGGAGGTTTTCCTATCAGGTTTCCCTCTGGCTCTAAGGGAAGGAACAGGGATCTTGCCCAATTCCTCTCTTCCCTTCAGCCCTTTTCCACATGACTTCTTGTCCATGCAGGTCCCAAGCATACACTTTTCAAGGATCAGAATAGAGACCTTCTCTCACCAGCAGAGAAAGCTGGCATAATCTGATGTTTTATGTTTTGTATTTAAGAATCAGAATAAAACCTCCAATATAAAATGAATCCCACACATTGGCTTAAACTGAGAAATTGAAGACTGCAATTCTTTACATGGAAGTCCTATTAAAACATACTCATTGGTCCTATGTATCTTGTTAGTTATGGTTTAAAAGAATTGGTATCAATCTCAAGTAAATGTAAAGGTAAAGGTAGTCCCCTGTGCAAGCACCAGTCATTTCTGACTCTGGGGTGACGTTGCTTTCGCAATGTTTTCATGGCAGACTTTTTACGGGGTGGTTTGCCATTGCTTTCCCCAGTCATCTACATTTTCCCCCCAGCAAGCTGGATACTCGTTTTACTGACTTTGTAAGAATGGAAGGCTGAGTCAACCTGAGCCAGCTACCTGAACCCAGCTTCCGCTGGGATCAAACTCAGGTCGTGAGCAGAGAGTTCAGACTGCAGTACTGCAGCTTTACCACTCTGCACCACAGGGCTCATATATAGAGATAAATATAAATTGTAAGAACAGTGATTTCCATTTCAACCAATTTAATAATTATCAGAAATGCCTGATTTTTATTTCAAGTAAAATTCTAGATGAGGTTCTTCCACAATTCCACAATGTTAAAGATTATACAGTTTAAATTTCTTATGTATCAGTTTCCAGTTCACAGTATCATTTATATCACCTTGAAACGGCATGATTTCCTTACAGATAAATAGAAGACATGTGCATTTCACAATATTATTACAAATGCTATGAATGCCCCATTCTTAATGTCAGAGCAAAATCCACCATGGAACAAAAGATCTCTGCAGATCGTTCCATTCACTGCATGTTTTTTAACAGCATTACATTCAACAAACTGAGGTCACTCAATTTCCTCCATTGAAAGAATTATTTCAGTGTAATGGTCCTTGAACAAAATACTGAACCTGAGCACTAGAAACCACTATAGTTTGAATCCTGCCTCAATTATAGGTTCATTGCACTGTCTTCGACAAGTTACAGATGTGGAAATCACTGACAGGGGAGGTAGTGATGGCCATAAGCATAGATTGCTTTAAAAGAAAGTTAGATAGATTCACAGAGGAGAGGTCCATCAACGGTCATGGTGACTGAAGGGAAACGTCATGTCCAGGGGCAGCAAATCTCTGAATAATAGTGCAAGGTGGCAATGTCAGAAGAAGATCTTGGCCTCTATGCACAGCTTTGTTGGTCCTCCAGACCATTTGCCATTGTATGATACAGGATGCTGGAGTAGATGGACCACTGGTCCCATCCAGCAGGCTCTTTTTAGGTCCTCATGAAAACACTGCCCTCTCTAAAATAGCTACAGCAAGCATGAAGAGGACTTTTGCAGGGACAATGAACATGGAGGGGAAGTATTATCATGACAACAAAGTCCATCCCCAACTTACTCACTTTCACTGGAAGGTATATCTAGAACCTATGGATGTACAAGGGCATGTGTAAGCATACATTTCTATACATCTGGGAGTAAGGTTCTTGATAGAAGGAAAGAACATTATGCCTCAGGATTGCACACACACTTGTATATGTACACTTTCCATAGAACACATGTACATCAGGGATGGAACTTGTCATATGAAACATTTCCCTCTATCATGCATGTGTATTCCTTCTCCCCAAATACAATTAAAAATGACTACAAAAACATTCTTATTTGCTTGATGCTATAGCATCATAAACATCTGATGTATTAATAACAAATTATCACAAGGCATTTTTCACTCCATTCCCTGGAACATGTTAATGTATATGGAAGATATAATATTTGTCTCCCTAAACTAATGAATCTGTTTATGCACATTTTAAAACAAATAGATTAGGCAAATCCTTCCTTTACAGTCTCCATCATTATTTCTAACCCAAAGTTTTGGAGATAAGAAACAAAATTTAAAGACCTAGATTAACACATTTTTCAAGTACATCAAGCACTCCCAAACACTGCCCGCTAACCAAAAACCTACTGGGAGGTTTTATAGACTTCAGATCTGGTTCTAGTATATATTAACTGTTTGCGCTTCTGAAAGTATGATTTTCTTTACATCTATAACGCAGAAATATTTCAAATAATCATTACTTGTGAAGCAGTAGCTCTATACTATCAGTGCACACATCAGACACACAAATGGGTATCTTTCAGATCTATTATATTCCTGGAAGACAGGGTACCTTCAAAAGTCATGGTTACCCCAATTTAACCATCACCTTGATAACACTTATATTTTCTGGAACAAATCTGTGAAGTCTAAAAATTCTTTCTCTTGGATAAGCATGGAGTTTACAGTTAACTTCACTTCTTTAAAACAAAGGTTTTCAAGGCTGATAGGCAGTTGCTGTGTATCTATAGACAAAGCATTTTAATATATAAATTGGCCCTAAGATAAATCCAAAAATGGCAAGCAACGTGACTAACTTGAATTGTCATTGAACTGCACTGTTGGACTAAATAAATGGATGTGTTCTATGGATCCCTGAATATAGTTTCTACACTTTTAAAAAAAAATCTAGGACATGATTCAATCAGAGTCAAGCATCTTCAAGTTCCTTTTATCTCAATATAACAGGTTGCATCTTGTGGTTTAGTCTCCCACTGAAAATCTGTGGAATTCTACTGTTCTTGATGATGACTGCATCATGATTCAGTACCCTTATAGCACAAGCAATCCCATTAAACTAAGTGAACTATGCACATTGAAATATGCATTTCTGGGCAGCTGACCTATGAACTGAATTTAGGTGCCATGGCACTAACATATGCTTGCTGTGCCTCCCATGGCTACTCTCTTTTAAAAGAAAATTTTTATGTCAAAAAGCTGTGGGTGGTCAATCCTCCCTGATTCCATGTCAATGATCAGTATTAGGATGCCATTTAAGGGGTGGCTGCTGGACCGTCTCTTATCCCTTTCCCGGTTGTATCCACTGATGCCAAAAGACACTACCAAGAGAAGTAACACTGCAGTGCTGGCAACTCTAAAGTTAACAGTTATGGTTTCCTGTTCTCATTATCTACAACATCGGCCCTGCATGTAAGTATATAGGCATTTTTTGTTGCCTCATAGAGGCTGAAGTGAGTGAAAGCTGACATTTACAAATTATATTTTTCATAAAGCATTACTTATGTCACTCTTGGGATTCCATGGAGGAAACTCTTGCAGAATTGAAAACCAAGTTCTTTATTATAGCTTCAAGTTATAACTACAGTTATAAGACATAAGAGTTATAACAAAAAAACCTGAGCTATTATTCAGTTGAGAATTCTTCTGGCAGTTTATATCTTACATTGCTGGTTTATCTCCTCCACTTTAAGTATACTTGTTTACAATATGTTTTACTCATACAGTCAGATTCATGGGAGCTCATGGATGAGTCACAATCCAAAATGAGTAATTAAAACTAGAGAATTTGCTGTTCCCAACACTAAAATTGACACAAGCCAAAAATGTAGTATCTCCTACTGAAACAGAAATAGGTGTAGACAATAATTCTGTTAATAGATCAAGTGTTGTTTCTTACATCTTTTCACTCAAACTATACAGTTTTCTTAATACTTGATGGGCAATCCACAGGCCGATCTTATGCTATAGCAGCAGATGATCTCCTTAAAAGTCTTTCGCATTTCCTGACTTCGGAAAGCATAGATCAAGGGATCAATCACTGAATTGCACATGATAAGGATAAGGTACATGTTGAAATGAGACATGAAACAAACACAATAGAGGTTCTGTGGGCAAGAAATCATCAGGATGAGATGGAGGAAAAATGGAGCCCAGCAAACAATGAAGATGCCCAGTAGCATAGTCAGGGTGATGGCCCCTTTCATACTGGTCCTCTGATGAACAGAATTGTATCCTGGCAAAGCTGCGATCCTCTTGACATGAGTACGAGCCAAAAGAAACATATGAATGTACAGGGAGACCATAAGGAACAGCATGGTGAAGAACATTGTGATGAGACAAATTATCACATATTTGGATTCATAATAAAGGATGAAAATAATCCCACAGCCAGTGCAAAATGTCCAAATGCATGCAATTATGAGCCCCGATCTTTTCACGGTCATGATATTGTGATAACGGAGGGCATAAAAGATAGTGACATACCTGTCTACTGCTATAGCTAGCAAACTGCACATGGAAGCCACAACAGATATGCATATCATAGAATCAAAAACATTGTCAATGTGACGTACAAAAACATCCTCAATAATGAGATGCTTATTGTTTAATAAATAGATGGTTATGGTCTCCCAGGCATTAGACACACTGACAAGCATGTCAGCAACAGCTAAGCTGCACACAAAGAAGTACATAGGGGAGTGCAAGTTCTTGTTCTTCACAATGGCACAGATGACCAGAATGTTTTCGAGGAGGCTTACAATACCCAGTGCAAGGAACACCTCAACTGCTATGACCACTTGCTCACATGTTGAGAGCCTGCTCTTGACAGTGGGTTCTGTTAGGTTATTCCAAACTGCAGTCAGGTTAAGGTCTGGAATGCTGGTCTGGTCTAGTAAGCTCATCTCAGTGATTGTCTTCAGATGATCTTTTCAGTCTGGAGAGCTTGTTGTAAACTGCATTTCCAGGAAAGGCAGAAGTTCTGTCAAACATACAAAAAAAATGACCAAAACCAGGTTGATGACAAAAACACGAAAAGTACAATTTAAGTAGAGAACTGAAGATGATGGCAGCAGATCTCTTGGGTGTTAGAATTCAGATTGCTGGAATGCCAAAGCAAATAGTTAGATTAGTGAGGCAGATCATATAGACGGTTAAAGGGGTATGGAAGTAGTAAAGTATTATGTAAGGTGTCGCGCGTCATTGATAAAATCATCTTTAATGAGTTCTCCTTAAGTGTAAGTGAAAAGGATAAATGGGTTTAATTTTTAATGCAATAGTGAAGGTGAAGGTATTAAATGGTGAATAGAGATAATAGAATTTGAATGTATATATAACAGTGAAAACACTGCCTTCGATCTCTGTTTTAATAATAGTATTTTCTTTTGTATGGTAACGGGCTTGTACACAATATATTAATTTAATAAACTATAAATATATATGTATATATATATAAAGAATTTAGATTGCCACCAATGTCATTTAAAGGTGGAGAAACTGGGTAGTTTAGGGCATGGAAGCATTTCTATACATCCTGACAAACAAAGATAATTTTAGCAACATCCTTTAAAAACACTAAGTAGAATGGGATTGTTGTGGAAGCCTTAAAATCATATGAATACTGCATTTATGAGCAAAATTAGCTTGAGTCAAATCTGCTCATCTCGTCAGATTTATAGAAAGGTCTGAAATCCTGCAACAATTACATGCTAATCTTCCAGAGCAAAAGACTGAAATCTTTCCTTTATCTTTGCCTGAGGTAAACACTAAATAGTAATTCTGCTCCAGTAAGAAGCTTTGCCATTCAGTTTTATCCATGAAGATCCATTTATATTCAAGGATTTATTATATAGCTAGGAATTTTTTTCCTTTAACTTGGTCACTGATACGTAAATACATATACAGTTTCAGTCTTATCTGAATTCTAACCTAATAGTTGTTTGTATTCAGACTTCTTTGGAACTACAGGAGTATTAGAAATACAGTCATGAATAATTTAAAAAAACAAACAAACCCTATTCTTCTTGAAAACAATGAAACAATTAGCCTTAAGGAAATCTTTGATTTGAAATTAACAATAAAGAAATAAGTAATTATTTACCTAGAACTGTTCTTCCTGGTCCTATTCTTTTTCAGACCATGCCCTTGCTCCTGTCGCTGCCAGAAGTTTCAGCTCCCTCCTCCACTCAGCATCAAGGGCTTGTACTGTTTTGAAAGGAACTGATGCCATGATGAGCACGATTCAAATCCAAGGAGACAACAATGCCTTGTGGTGTAAATTACTTATAGAGGACTGCTGTTTTATAGCTTCAGAGTGAATGACTTCAACACTGCGCTTTCAGCTCCACCTCGATCATTCTCTTCTTTCAACTCAACTTCTCACAGATTTCCACAAGACTTGAATTTTTAGCATCACCTAGTGGTTGATGCTGGCAAAGCAGCACTTCTGTGCAGGATTTTTTTCTTTCATTATTCTTGTGATAACTGGTTTTTTTAAAAAAAAGCATGTGTGTGCTGTGTTTTAATATTTTTCCATTTCTGTATACAGAATAGGTGTTAAATTTAAATATTCCTTTAGCTTCTTTGTTAAAAAAAGCAGCAGGTTTGGATTTAAACCAAAATATTTATTTTGGATTTAAACCAAAATATTGGGATTTAAACCAACATATTTGTTCAGGCAGGCTTTAAGAACTAAAAGGAGGTACTCTTAACAACTATGGGGGTGTGTATCATCTGCCCCACAGTATCATGACAAATTAATTCAAACAGAAGCCATCTGAGTTTATATATTGAGTGGTATTTAACTTGTTTTAATATTTCAATGTTTTAATGATGTTTTACTGTCATAATGTGAATTGTCATCAAATTGTGACTGTTGTTAGCCACCCTGAGCCCGTTTGGGGAGGGTGGGATATAAATGTCAAGCATGAGATTTCAAAATAACCAGTCCTTGGATTTTGAAACAAAGTTAGGTTTATTGATAATCCATGTGGCTCATTCGAGCTGAAGACTGGAATTGATACTTTGTAACACTAGAATACATGCTTTAAAAGGGCACATCAAAAGTTGAACATATGAAGCTGCCTTATACTGAATCAGACCCTTGGTCCATCAAAGACAGTATTGTCTACTCAGACTGGCAGCAGCTCTCCAGGGTCTCAGGCTGAGGTTTTTCTCACCTATTTGCCTGGACCCTTTTAGTTGGAGATGCCAGGGATTGAACCTGGGACCTTCTGCTTACCAAGCAGATGCTCTACCACTGAGCCACCGTCCCTCCCAAAGTTCTATAAACAATTCTACATTCACGTGTGAAATTCACACGCTGGGCTTCTTATCTAATTTTGCGACTAGCACATCCTGGGTTCAGGCCTGGCTGAGCCTGAGAACAATTCCCAGGAGATCTTATCTTCAAAGAGGACATTCCTGCATCTGTTAGTAAAAGCAAAAGAAGAAAGGTGGGAGCTGCTGCTTTGATGTGCCCATATTTAATTCTGGGTTAGTAACAACTCTACAATCTGGACTCTATAATATAAAAGTAACAATTCTGAAATCCAGCTTCTAAAATGAGTATACAATGCTTGACAATAAGTGCAATAAATAAATAAATAATAAAATTCATTATTGTTGCAGAACATGCTTTCAATGGAGGATTCAGTCTTGCCATAAATAAAAAAAGTATGCCTCTGCACAAGTGCAGCCTTCCTTCCCCTCACCACTGAGTAAGCACAATCAGCCTCCATATACCTGAGAAGTAACATAACTTTTTACGAACTGACCCCGTGTTCCTGTCTTCTTCTATTAGTGACCAAGAGCAAAATCAATTCTGGTGTCAACTGGCTCTCAGTCAAGAACATGAAAACACATGAATGCAACTTGACTTTTTAACAGACAAGAAAAAGAATGTGGCAACATGGACCAGAACTGAGAAGACTTGGGTTCAGAAGATCACTCAGTGACTCCCCCTCTCAGCCCAACCCACTTTGCCAGGTTATTGTGAAGATAAAATGCGAAGAGGTAAGCCATTTAAGCTACCTTTAACTCCTGGGAGGTAGGTTGGGATAACAATGTGATAGATTTCCAAATATTTTAATAGAGACAATGGCTTCCATAGGAGCAACAACAATAGGAGCAATGCATTCACAAACAACTTTTGGGAATATCCAGGGCAAAACTTAGAATGTGCAAAGAAATATAAAAAACATGATATTTCTTCACCTTTGTCTGTTTGGCTATTATACTCCTGAGTTCTTGAGACCATTAGAGCAATTGACTCCTAGCTATAAGAAAAAAGCCAACACAATAATTTAAATTAAATTTCTGAAGACCCAGATGAAGAACCACATTCTGACAGGGATATAAAGACTCAGATCTCCATTCCTACTTGAGTGTGACCAAGCAAGCTTTGACTCTCAAAGGCTTATACCTGAAAATTTTATTGGTCTCTGGACTCAAATCTAATTGTTCTATTGCAGTCCAACACGACTACCCACTGAAAATAACCGTATCTGGTGGCAGTGTGAGAAGAAAAAGACAAGCAAAGCTTATTGTTTACTAGTGTGCTAACATTTAAACAGGACTATTTCCTCCACCATCCTCCATGTAAAGTGATTGTAGCTTGAAGGGACATAGGTGTCCTTTTGAACCCTCTGGAGTCTGGCAGAACATGAGGTACACACACATTTTTAGCACAAACTAAAGGGTGACAATGCTTAAGTTCCAAGGTAAGTTTGGGGGGAAGATAAGAAGGCCCATGTCCAATCAAGCACTGTGGGGGCTGGCAAGGCTCCCCTATATGTGACCCTCAGAAGAGGTCAGCTGAAAGTAAGTTAATTACATGCACTCACATTCTCACCAAGTTGAGTATAAAGACTGAGCAAGAAGCACATTGACTGAAGAGTTGGAGGGAACTTGACAGGAAAAAGAATGATTTTTCTCCTCCATTAATCAGCCATGGTTACAACAGACAAAAGCATCAACCAGTTATTTTTATAGGGAAATTATTACATCCATAACTACTTCCAGTTTGGGAAGTACAACTTGTGTAATGAAGATCAAGACACTTGTCTTCACTGTATTAGCAAGACTGGATTCTATCTGGAAGCCAACATTTAGAACACTGTTTGATGTTTCTTTGCCTCTTTTGAAAATGTTGATCATATTCTGTTTTCTTAAATAAATCTCTTTATTGTTCCTGTTTCCTTATTTTCCTGAGGCTTTTCTGAAGTCTTTACATTCCCATAAAGGACTCTGCTGTTTGGAATCATTTTATATGTAAGAAACTTCTGATATAGTACAGAGATATAGAACAGTTCAGTTAGAAAACAATCAACTCAGATCTGTTTAAAGACTAGTTGCTAGCAAGGCAAACATTGAAGGACTGGTCCCAGCAATGAAAAGAGGGCTTCTGCTGCCCCATAAAATAATTTGCACTGATTCCTATGACTGTGGAAATGCTAGCTGGGCACATATTAGCTGCTTCAGATCAACCAAAGTATCGCTACTGGGATACAATTAAGCAACACAAATAAGATGCACAAAGAATTTCCTGAGGACTAATAATTGGTATAATCCAGCATCTTGAGCTATTATTCCTTAAATGTTACTTTCCAACTGTGTTGTTTTGAATAAAGCTTGGGAAATATTTGAATAAGTAACTAATATTGTTAGCAATAGCCCATTTAAGTTACTGAACTTGCACAGCAAGCAGCATTTTTCAGTGTGTAAGATGGCTGAAGAAACATTTTGACAAGGCGTTTTCAGTTCCACCAAAGAATCATTGAAATAATATATTATTGTATCCAACTCCTTCATTAAGTCACCTCCTGTGCTCAGGAATAGTAACTGGATTTGTGTGTGTGTGTTCCTAGCTTGAGATGATTTGTTCTTTCCCAGTATGATGGAAAGAATTCCATAGAATTGTTGATTACACACTTAGCTGCATTTCTCATAAATGCACATAGTAGCCTAATGTGATAAGAGTTTGGATGGCAAGTGTGAAACTAAATCAAGATTCAAAAACAGCAATGATAGTTATTGTCTCAATACCGGGAAAGTTGGTAGAAAGCATTATCAAGGACAGAATGAGTAGACACATTGATGAACACAGGTTATTGAGGAAGACTCAGCATGGGTTCTGTAAGGGAAGATCTTGCCTCACTAACCTGTTACATTTCTTTGAGGGGGGTGAACAAACATGTGGACAAAGGAGACCCGATAGATGTTGTTTATCTTGACTTCCAGAAAGCTTTTGATAAAGTTCCTCATCAAAGGCTCCTTAGAAAGCTTGAGAGTCTTTGGTCGTTTTCGCACTCACCTTAATCAGCAGCGACGACCCGCTTCACCGCGCAGGATCTGCGCGGATTCCGCACTAATTGCCGCGGAGCACCCAGAAGAGCCGGAAAGTCCCGGCGCTTTTGCGGCGCAAACGGAAACTGGTTTTGGGCGGTTTCCGTTTGCGCCGCAAAAGCGCCGGGACTTTCCGGCTCTTCTGGGTGCTCCGCGGCAATTAGTGTGAAATCCACGCAGATCCTGCGCGGTGAAGCGGGTAGTCGCTGCTGATTAAGGTGAGTGCGAAAACGACCATGGAGTAAAAGGACAGGTCCTCTTGTGGATCCAAAACTGGCTGAATAATAGGAAGCAGAGAGTGAGTATGGGCAGTCTTCACAGTGGAGGACAGTAAGCAGTGGGGTGCCGCAGGGCTCAGTACTGGGTCCCATGCTCTTTAACTTGTTCATTAATGATTTAGAGTTGGGAGTGAGCAGTGAAGTGGCCAAGTTTGCGGATGACACAAAATTGTTCAGGGTGGTGAGAACCAGAGAGGATTGTGAGGCACTCCAAAGGAATCTGTTGAGGCTGGGTGAGTGGGCGTCAACGTGGCAGATGAGGTTCAATGTGGCCAAGTGCAAAGTAATGCATATTGGGGCCAAGAATCCCAGCTACAAATACAAGTTGATGGGGTGTGAACTGGCAGAGACTGACCAAGAGAGAGATCTTGGGGTCATGGTAGATAACTCACTGAAAATGTCAAGACAGTGTGCGTTTGCAATAAAAAAGGCCAACGCCGTGCTGGGAATTATTAGGAAGGGAATTGGAAACAAATCAGCCAGTATCATAATGCCCCTGTATAAATCGATGGTGCGGTCTCATTTGGAGTACTGTGTGCAGTTCTGGTTGCCGCACCTCAAAAAGGATATTATAGCATTGGAGAAAGTCCAGAAAAGGGCAACTAGAATGATTAAAGGGCTGGAACACTTTCCCTATGAAGAAAGATTGAAACGCTTGGGACTCTTTAGCTTGGAAAAACGTCGACTGCTGCGTGACATGATAGAGGTTTACAAGATGGAGAAAGTAAAGAAAGAAGTACTTTTCTCCCTTTCTCACAATACAAGAACTCGTGGGCATTCGATGAAATTGCTGAGCAGAAAGGTTAAACCGGATAAAAGGAAGTACTTCTTCACCCAAAGGGTGACTAACATGTGGAATTCACTGCCACAGGAGGTGGTGGCGGCCACAAGCATAGCCACCTTCAAAAGGGGTTTAGATAAAAATATGGAGCAGAGGTCCATCAGTGGCTATTAGCCACAGTGTGTGTGTGTGTGTATAATTTTTTTTTTTGCCACTGTGTGACAGTGTTGGACTGGATGGGCCATTGGCCTGATCCAACATGGCTTCTCTTATGTCTCCCATATTTAACTACACCAAATTCTACACAATGCCTTCCATCTCCCCACAGCAGGCTATGACTACTCTTGTGTACTCAGCATGGCAAAGGCTCTCATGTCTTAGACTTAGAATTTTCACCTGTCCTGCCACTTGCATCCTTTGCCTTAGTACACAGGGTTTTCTTTTCCTCTGACATCAGACATTTCATCATTTCTTTAGGATTGTTTCCTAGCAGATATAAACACTACTTTGGGTTTGCTGTCTTATTTTGCCAGACTGTTTTAGCTCTCCAACTCAGATTACAGTGGCACATTTCTGTAAATGAAAATTTATTTCATTTACAGAAATGGTAATTATTACGTGTAACAGAATGCTAATGATGCTAATTGTGAGGAACAAGATTGGAGTCCAGTAACACCCTGAGAGCAAACAAGGTTTTCAGGGTATAAATTTTTGAGAATCAAATCTCTCTTCATCAGATACAATGATCTGTCAAAGGGAAATAGGTGGCTGTGTTAGTTTGTCTTTAGCAGTAGAAAAGAGCAAGAGTCCAGTAACAGCTTAAAGACTAACAGTGTATGAGCAGTGCATGAGCTTTTGTGATCACATGCTCTGCCAAATAAATTTTTGTTAAGACTTTAAGATGCTTTTGGACTCTTACTCTTTTCTACCGCTAAAGAGAGGTTTGATTCTTGAAAGCCGACATCTTGGAGAGCCAGTTTGGTGTAGTGGTTAAGTGTGTGGACTCTTATCTGGAAGAACCTGGTTTGATTTCCCACTACTCCACTTGCAGCTGCTGGAATGGCCTTGGGTCAGCCATAGCTCTTGTAGGAGTTGTCCTTGAAGGGACAGCTTCAGTGAGAATCCTCTCAGCCCCACCCACCTCACGGGGCGTCTGTTGTGAGAGAAGAAAATAAAAGAGATTGTAGGATGCTCCGAGACTCTCATTCAGAGAGAAGGGCGGGGTATAAATCTGCAGTCATCATCTTCTTGGAGAACTTATTGGTCTTTAAGATGCTACTGGACTTGAATCTTGATCTTATACTGCAGACCAACATGAAACTAATTATAAGAGGACATATCCACCTGAAACTAATTATAAGGCAACAGTGATAGTCCCCTGATCACCCCTAGAGTATCAATTAGCTTGGAGGAAGTACTATCGCAGCTGAGGCAGGAGGGCAGATGTGTGGGAGTTGTGAGAGTGAACAGCATGGTTGCATTTTTTGCCATTTTCTAGGGATGGAACAGGGGGTGCTGGGGGCGTGGGTGGGTATTTGTGAGTTTCCTGAATTGTGCAGCAAGTTGGACTAGTTGACCCTGGAGGTCCTTTCCAACTTTATAACATGCTTGCCACATTTTGTCCATTGTTTTGCCCATATGCATTTTCAGTTAACATTTTATTCTGTTCCACCTAATGGAAGGACTAGCACATTTGCCACCCTCAAATAGTCCATTCCATATTTTCATGGCACCAACAACGGCTTATAAGGTTTAACAGCAGGCTTTCCTTTTTTCAAGAAACTCTTGGTATAACATCCTGTTTATCATCTTCACAGGATGTTCAGGTGTGATGTGAGGAGGGTTTAGAGTAGGGATTAGACCCACCTTTTAAGGACTGTTTACCACCCTCTTGTGATTCTACTACACATTCAGCTGATCCCTTTTTCATAGTTCAAAGTTTTAATCTCCTCCTCAGAGGTTTCATTATATTGTAATATTTCTTGGGTGCCCACCCCTTGTTCTGGGTTAGATGTACCTTACTGAGTTTTTGAGAGCTAGTTGTCCCATTCACTCTGACTACAATTTGCCAGGCCATTTCCTAATACCACTGGAGCTTGGATTCCAGCAAGCACCCCTACCTTCTCAAGACCATCCTCCTCTTCATAACGTATGTGTACCTGAGCCACAGGCACTGGGAAAGCAGGTCCTCGCAGCCCTTTTATATTTGCCCTTTCAGTGAGATCAGACAACACTAACCTCCTACCCTGAATCTATCCATGCTAATAAATGGAATCCAACCACTACCACTGGTTCAGTGTAATCAGGATCCATGTCTTCCTCTGGTATTGAGATTACACATACTGTGGCATGCCTTGTGCTTGAAGTGGTGACTGGTCCTTCCGGCATCTGATTCTCCACAGAGGCGTTTGAATATTCTAATCCCTCTGTCAATTACTATGGACTATGACAATCTGAGTTTGATTATATTTACTTGCTTTGGTTTAATGGCACCTGTCTGTTTATTCAGTCTGTTGCAATTGTATCTCCAATGGCTTGTTTCTCCACACTGACAACACTTCTTGTTTAATTCACTCTGGGGCAACTGAATTGAAATGACTAATTCTTCCATCTTTAATTTCTTTAGGTGGAAGGGGTTGCCAAGAAAGCTTTCTGCTAGCCAGGAAGAGGGGTGGAAGAATGACAGTACAGACTGCTTAGGAGTTTTTTATACCAGTTTATTTAAACTGCTTTATATTTTAATCTACTTGTTAGCTGGGTTGAAGATCCATATGGGTACAAAGACAGCCTTATAAACATTCTAAATAAAATATCAGCACAAGTCTTCCTTTGTTTATTCTCACTACTTGCCCCTCCAGCCTCAGGCTAGACCAGGAGGCACAGGTGTTGGTTGAGACAATCCCAGTGGTACCATCTCTCTTGCTCTCTCATCTTGAGAGGGTCTTTTCCCCAAAGAAAAAAGGCTCTTCATGCACAGCTGCTACTGTTTTAGGGAGCTGCTACTGTTTTAGGATGCTGTTCCAACAGCATCAGCTGGAAGTAAAAGGAAGATAGCTAGAGACACCCAAATCCCAATCAGGTTGATGCTATCACCAAAACAGATGCCACAGAAATGCATGTGGGCTGGAAATGTCAGTTCACTTCACTAAAAGGGAAAAACTAAAGAAATTAGGCCAGTGGCTTGTTTGTTTTTAGCTTGACTCTCAACCATTTTGGTTCATGAACTCTTGCCTCCATATCATTATGAAAACAGATCGACAAGTTCTTCTGTATTAGCATGGGCATACATTGAGGTGGTCTCAGAAGCTAAGTAGGAGGTGCACAGACTGCGAAAGCCTGGATCAGTGCTTATGAAATGGGTGGCCCCAAACTGAACCCCTAAGTGAAGCCTGCCTGAACTAAACCATGCACATCACTTCTGGGTGGCGTCAGGCACTGGCCCGGCACACCTGTGTCATCCAGAAGTTAGGCAAGTGTGTCAGCCCCCCCCCACCCCTCAAGCGCACACACTGCTTCTGGATGATGTCAGGTGCTGCCCCAATGCACCCACGTTACCCGAAAGTGATCCAAGTATGTTGGGCAATGTGCTTGTGTCACTTCCGGATGTGCAGGGGTGGTGCCCAATGCCACCTGGAAATTGCATGTGCACATGGGAGCAGAACTGAATGGAGCAGAAACTCAGTGAGTGTTTGGGGTAGGCTCCTTCCTGAACCTCAGTCCAGGGTTCATGAACCAGTCAAAGTTTGGACTGGGCTTGGGTCTGTGCCCATCCCTACAGCTGAAGATACTTGAGATTTCAGTGTGGAACTATTTCTGCTACTCTCTTCATGAGTGTTCCACTCATAGGCATCAATACAGCTAATGACAGAGGACTCTGCCTGTACCTACATTTGGAAATTGACAAGGAAATCACTTTAAAGGCATCCCTTAGTACTAGAGTGCTACATCTAGACTCAAGACTATAGAAGTTGACCACTCCTAATCTAACAAACTAAAACATCTAGATTAAAGGCTCACAATGTACCCCTTGCTGGGGATATTTTAAGAGGCTCTAAAGTTGTTGCATATATTAATGCAACATTTAAGCACAGTAGCTGAAAATATGCCAAGGCAACCACTTCACACCTTTTAGGAACACTTCAGAATGCAGGTCATAACTGAAAGAAATGTTCCTCCTTTAAAACGGGCATGTGAAGGGGGTTCTAGGCAAGCCTTTTCCCTCGTGTGAGTTTTCAAGGAGCAAAAAAATATCATATAGAGGAAATTTGATTCTAATTTTCAGTCTGAGTTGGTAAACGAAGAGAGTTTTACCCACTTCTTACAAAACAACGACTGAACTGTGTCCCATTTCTTCTTCTCATGTGAATACAAACATGTATTTCACCATTGTAGATTATCAAGATTTCCCATGCATATACAAACAAAATAAAGCCATATATGCATATATGGCACATACTTTCCCTATGTACAAAACCCATCACGTCTGATGCAGTCCACATGCAGTCTACTCCCTTTCAAATATCTGATTATCATGAAAGACTCACTGTCGAAATATTCCCATTGAACTAGCTTGCAGAGCAATTAAAAGTGGGAGGGAGAATAAGCCTGCAGCCAACACAAGTAAATTTACAGAGCAACACTCAAGAGCACTCATAAAATATTATTTATTTTCTTCTTCTCTTTCCCATGCTCAGATTGTCTGCCTCTGTTCATCGGAACAATTATTTTAACAGCTGGAGGTTATTTTTTAAAATTCAGTTAACTCATTCTCTGAAAGACTTTATGTGAGTGGTTGTATTATTAGGAATCTAATTTCTTAGGATGGTCTTATAGCATCTTTTTAGACCTCTTGTTTGGAACCAAAATCTATTTAATCCTGATGACACACACGCTATGAAAGGCAATTACACACCAAGGAGCACAAACAGCAAACAAGGTTTCCTCCAAGACCTCTCCCCTACCCCACTTCACCCAAAATAACTATTACAATTATTTAACACTCATAAAATACTGCACTATGGAGTTCAGATAAAGAGTCCAACTTAGCAATGATGTCAGGCATCCCAATGCACACAGAGTTCACAGCATGCAAGAATTTCATTCAGTTGAACTGATAAACTAGAGCTTGTCAAAAGGGAATAACAAGCTAACCCACACAGGAATGCTCCATGCACAGAAGTACCCATAAGTTCTTGGTCAGGTGCAAGGATCTTTCTGTTGAGTCTGTGGGTAGCTGATTTCTACATTTGCTAGTTTTTTGTTTACTATACAGCTAAACAATCAATGAAGATGGGCAATTTTAACTTCCTTTGGGGAAGCTATATCTACAAAGAGCTGATCAACTGTACTTTCCAACTACACAGCTAGATGAAATCTTCCACAATGCTCCTTTCTCTATGTTTCTAAGCTGCTGACACAGCCTGGCAACAGATGATTTATCACACAGATGACAGCTTTATACAATCAACACTTCATATCACGAAATCTGTCACACAGTACATAAACTATGTGGCAAGCTTTTTTTTTTCCCTTTAAGCATCCTGAGCATTAAAAAAACATGCACTTTGTTTTAAAAAAAGAAACCCAACCCCACAAGAGTTCATACTCCTTTCTCATATTCATACAAATGCACACAAGTCATTCCTTCTGTCACAGACAGGCAACCATAACTCATACTTGTCCAGTTTGGTTGTGTCCCGCACAGTCTTCAACATAAAAATATAAAATAACCAGCACTTTGGATGCTAGACTGCTTCAATTGTTTCTCTTCATGGTCTTTTTTTTATAGCTGCTTTTCAAATGCAAAGATCATGTATATACCTGGAAAAAATTAAAAACATTAGTAGCCTTCTGCTCTTTCAAAAACTGTAGCAAAATAATGCTGTTGTTATTTCTGATGTTAAATGACCAAACCTAAGAGAATATTTTCTGTTAGGAAGCTAAAGCAATAGCCTAGCCATTAGTAGTTAATTATTGAAACAATACATCCAAAGCAGCCAAACTGGAGAAATCTGGTTACAGTATACATACATATTATCTAATGATATTATGCAACCAGTAAGATTCTATTGCACTTGGACATGGTGTGGATACTTTACTGACACATGGAAAACAAAGGTTGCAATTTAAGAAGCACTTACTAGAGGGTAAGTCCCATGAACTTTGTGGTACACACACTGAAAATCATATGGCCCAAAACAGAGGATCAGGAAATATACTAATGCCATGTGATTTATGGAATTACAATCTGCAGCCAAACAATGTTATCACCAGAAAACATGAACCAATCTCAAGTTAGCTTAGTCAAATTTCAAAGAACAAAAAATGCCCAAGTAAACCATGATTTTTAAGATATATATTCCACTAATTCAAGATATATATTCCACTAAGAAGTCATTGTGACAGCTTTCAAACATGATACATAACACATCTACAAAACAAATGGTTCAACTAATCTAGAATCTTTAAGAGAATCTAAAAGTTTAGTGCCTCTTTTACAGGACTTCTGGGATAGCCCGTTAATTCATGTCAGCCTCCTTTTTATTTATACTCTGGAAGCAGCATGCTAAAGATGTGGATATTCTCTCATCCTACAATAACTTGTGAAAAACAACAGAGTAGCCACTGGTGGGCAAAGTTCACCACTGCAAAGAACCAGTGACAGTTGTCAAGGCTGAGGCACAAAATGATAGAAAATTCCCTTTTCAACACTGACAAAAGTTTATCAGACTGGATATTGTTTGTGCAAGTGAGCACATATGAAATGATGAATTATGTTTTCATTTTAAGCAAGGCTCTCCTAGGCTTTCAGGTACTCCAAACTCCATTTTTACACAATTTCGACAATTATGGGTCACAAAATCTTTTTTGATGAAATTCACTGAGCAAGCTGAAACAGTATCTTACAGTAAATTTGTGGCTGCATGTGTCCTGTGTGGCTGCCATCAAAACACACCTGCAGCATATGCACAGCAACAATTTGTGCTTCTGGCATGCTCACGCAAGACCCTCATTGCTTACAATGAGATGAGTCATAATTGTTGTGACCTTGCTGCATGTTACATCAGGGCTTGGATAGCTCTTAATCAGGTGCTCACGAATGATTTGCTACCGACTTCAAATGTATGGGTTTTTTTAATCTGGTCAATTTATGAAGTGCCCACATTGATTAAAGCTGCGATCCAGAGGCATGTGTACTATTGCCAGACCTTTTCTAAGAGTTCTGCTATCAAGAGAATCTCCCATGTTTAAAAAACATTTCGGCACAAATACTGAAGGACAGTGGGGGGGAGGGGAAGCATGCCTGCTGGGCTGATCTATAGGTGCATGCACTGGAGGCAACAATAATTTATTAAACCATTCTGGTAATAATAAAAGGTAATAATAATAATAATAATAATAATAATAATAATAATAATAATAATAATAATAATAATAATAAAAAAATTTTATTTATATCCCGCCCTCCCTGCCGAAGCGGGCTCAGGGCGGCTAACAACATATTCATATAATTATACAAGGTTTCATTGTATACATACTTGTTGCTTCCCATTCAGATTTACTTAGTAACCCCTGTAAAAAAATATGAAACATAATTATGACATTACAAATATTTTAAGCAATTCACAGAAAAATGATTCTATCTAATTAACTTACTGCTATCATTCCACTTTTCCTGCTGTAGTTATCACAGTCTTTTCTCTAAAGCTTCTGTAGATACCAGAGAGTTGAACTACTATCATCTCTGCTTAAACATTCTCTTTGAAGCAGAAAATTTAAAAACAAGCCACAAAATCACATTTATAGCAATGACTGAATGCAAATTTAGCAATGAATATTTCAGAGATGCCAGATGATCTTAAGAGTAGCAAAGCAATAATGTTTTAGCCCAAACAAGCTTTACAGAAACAGTAAGTAAAGTAGAGAAACAGGTATACCTAAAACTACCTGCCACCCTAACTCTACCTTATTTTTCCCTCTGTGTAGGGAACTATTAAGCATGAACTTGAATCTCAAATGCAAATGTGCACACTTGCCTCTACCAATCATTGGACAAAATAACAGACCATTGCTCACAAAGAATGGGGAGGGGCTGCGGCTCAATGGTAGAACATCTGCTTGGCATGCAGCAGATCTCAGGTTCAATCCCTGATGCCTCCTATCAGGCCCTCGAGCAACTGGCTGTCATCTGCTTCCTTCTCTATCTCTCTTGCTTCCTTCTGCGTAACAGCTTGCTTTGCAAGGCTTGCTCAATTGCAAAGAAGCTACAGAACAAAGCCTCTATTTTCTTCATTGGCTGAGGCTTCTCTCTTGGGGAGGAAGGGAAGAGGAATAGTTTGCTTTGCCAGGCTCTCTCAACCGTGCAGCAGAGCTACTAAGCCAGGCCTCTCTTCCTACTACTGACTGAGGCTCCTCCCAGTGGCGTAGCTAGGGCTTTGGGGGCCCGGGGCCCAAGATTTATGTGGGCCCCCCATGTGTGTGCACGCCTCCAGAAACAGAATATGATGTCACTTCCGGTGATGTCACTTCCGCAAGATGGCCACCACTTGCGAGGGAGCCCTGCTGGAAACAGGAAGTGATGTAACTTCCCCAAAATGGCCACCACTTGTGGGGGGGGAACAGGAAGTGGTGTCACTTTGGGGGCGGCTCCCCCCCCCCCCGATGGCACTGCTGGTGCGATCTAGGTCATGTGATTGATAACCTGATTACCCCACCACACCATGTGACAGGGAGAAATGCCACAAGCAGCCTGCTGGCCCAGCTGTTCCCCTTGTGCCCTGAACTTGTGGGACTTCTATATTAAGCAAGCTTACAAGAAAAACAAGGAAAACAAAAACAGGCATACTGATGGAAGATGGGTCAGGAACCTCTGAGATGAGAAATGCGAAGGTTATAGAGAATCATTGTTGAATTCTGTATGGGCGCCGACTCCCATGAGTTAGGGTCTTTAACTGAGATTGCCCATTTGTATACTGCTATTTAACTTTTTAAGGGAAGAAACACCCATAGTCTGGAGCATTGTTTATGTACGCTTACAGTCTGTACTGTTCCATACTCGGTCTTTGACAACAGGCCGTTTATGATATTATATACTATAATATAATAATACAGTATATGTTTGCAGTTTATTGGGTAGCACAGAGATGTCTGTAATGAGTACTTGGTTGATGGCCTATTGGTCAGTGTAATTTCTTGCATTGTTCCTTGAACGCTGAACCCCCACAGTTGTTGTTCCCTTACTGGAGTGTCCCAGAGGGCCCAAGGGAGGCAGGTGGGGCATAAGAACATAAGAGAAGCCCTGTTGGATCAGGCCAATGGCCCATCCAGTCCAACACTCTGCGTCGCATAAGAACATAAGAGAAGCCATGTTGGATCAGGCTGGTGACCCCTCCAGTCCAACACTCTGTGTCACATAAGAACATAACAGAAGCCATGTTGGATCAGGCCAATGGGCCATCCAGTCCAAAACTCTGTGTCACATATAAGAACATAAGAGAAGCCATGTTGGATCAGGCCAATGGGCCATCCAGTCCTAAACTCTGTGTCACATAAGAACATAAGAGAAGCCTTGTTGGATCAGGCCCATCCAGTCCAACACTTTGTGTCACATAAGAGAAGCCATGTTGGATCAGGCCAATGGCCCATCCAGTCCAACACTCTGTGTCACTTAAGAACATAAGAGAAGCCCTGTTGGATCAGGCCAATGGCCCATGCAGTCCAACACTTGTGTCACATAAGAACATAAGAGAAGCCATGTTGGATCAGGCCAATGGCCCATCCAGTCCAACACTCTGTGTCACTTAAGAACATAAGAGAAGCCCTGTTGGATCAGGCCAGTGGCCCATCCAGTCCAACACTCTGTCACCCAGTGGCCATAAAACCAGGTGCCATCAGGAGGTCCATCAATGGGGCTAGAAGCACTCCCACTGCGCCCCCCCACCAAGCACCAAGTTAGTCTTTAAGCTGCTGCTGCTGGACTCTGACTCATTTCTCCTGCTAGTAAAGGTAAAGGTAGTCCCCTGTGCAAGCACCAGTCGTTTCTGACTCTGGGGTGATGTTGCTTTCACAAGGCTTTCACGGCAGACTTTTTACAGGGTGGTTTGCCATTGCCTTCCCCAGACATCTACGCTTTCCCACCAGCAAGCTGGGGACTCCTTTGACCTACCTCGGAAGGATGGAAGGCTGAGTCAACCTGGAGCCGGCTACCTGAACCAGCTTCCGCTGGGATCGAACTCAGGTCGTGTGCAGAGGGCTCTGACTGCAGTACTGCAGCTTTACCACTCTGTGCCACGGGGCTCTTATTTCTCCTGCTACAGACAGACTAACTGGGCAACCCATCTATGCACCAAAATTCCCTCAGCCTCCAATTTGCCACTGGAGTCGATTTCAGCAGGATGAGCTCTGAAAGGCCTTCTCTGGGAATGCTCCCACGAGGGCTCTCTGGACATCGAAGAATAACACAGAAGGTGGACCGAAAAGAGTCATGCTGGAAGTCAGACCTTCTTCCAGAGTTGTCAAAGCTTAACTATTCCCCCACCTCACCCCCAGTCTTCTCAGGGCCCTTCTGAAGACCTCCTCTCTCTGCTGGGGTTGCCACCTCCAGTTAGGGTAAATCCTGAAACTTTGGGGGGTGGAGCTTTGGGAAGGATGGGGTTTGGGGAACGGGTCGGCACTAGTAGGCAGTGTTCCTTCTAAGCTGAGTTAGAATCATAGAGTTGGAAGGGACCTCTGGCGGTCATAGAATCATAGAGTTGGAAGGGATCTCCAGGGTCATCTAGTCCAACCCCCTGCACAATGCAGGAAACTCACAAACACCTCCCCCTAAATTCACAGGATCCTCATTGCTGTCAGATGGCCATCTAGCCTCAGCTTAAAAACCTAGAATCCTAGAGTTGGAAGGGACCTCTAGGGTCATCTAGTCCAACCCCCTGCACAATGCAGGAAACTCATAACACCTCCCCCTAAATTCATAGGATCTCCATTGCTGTCAGGTGGCCATCTAGTTTCTGTTTAAAAACCTAGAATCATAGAGTTGGAAGGGACCTCTAGGGTCATCTAGTCCAACCCCCTGCACAATGCAGGAAACTCACAACACCTCCCCCTAAATTCACAGGATCTCCATTGCTGTCAGATGGCCATCTAGCCCCTGTTTAAAAACCTCCAAGGAAGGAGAGCCCACCACCTCCCAAGAAGGAAACCTGTTCCTCTGAGGAGCCGCTCTAACAGTCAGGAATCCTAGAGTTGGAAGGGAGCTCCAGGGTCATCTAGTCCAACCCCCTGCACAATGCAGGAAACTCACAAACACCTCCCCCGAAATTCACAGGATCTCCATTGCTGTCAGAGGGCCATCCAGCCTCTGTTGAAAAACCTCCAAGGAAGGAGTTAGCATGAGCGAGCTCACGGATTTTTCGCCTCCAGCTCACACATTTTTGTCTTAGCTCAGGAAAAATGTCCCCAGAGCACAATCACTTATGCAGGGGCTCACAAAGTTGAATTTTTGCTCACAAGACTCTGAAGCTTAGAGGGAACATTGCTAGTAGGGATATCGATGCACCTTGAGTCCCCCCCAGCCAACCTCTAAAGCCGCCCTTTCCTTTCTGCTGAACTCTGCTGTCTGTAACTGTTGTCGGAGGCCTCCCTGGAGGTTGGCAACTCTGTCCCAATCGGGGCACGCATCCCGCAGCAGCCCACCCCCCATCCTTCCCCTGGACGCCCCCTACCTTTCCCAGCCCCCCGGGGCACCCCCAGGGGTGCCCAAAAGCTGCAAGGAAGCACCAGCAAAGGGGCGAAGGGAACCCAAATCCCACCCCCAAGAAATCTAGGCTGGGCTTCCCTGGGTCTTCCCAGCCCAGGAGGTGGAATGCAAACTCTCCTCTCTCCTCCACTCGTGGGAACCCCCCCCCCTTCCCGGGTCTGCAGCTCAGGCCCTGCAAAAAGCGCACCCCCAGCGGTGCCCAAAGGGTGCAAGGAAGCGCCAGCAAAAGTGGGAGGGGCAAACCCAAATCCCCCCCCCCCAAAGAAAACTAGGCTGGCCTTCTCTGGGCCCTCCCAGCCAAGGAGGTGGAATGCAAACTCTCCTCCATCCTGGGAACCTCCGTCTCCAGCCCAGATCCTGCAAGAAGCGCACCCCCAGCGGTGCCCAAATGCTGCAAAGAAGCTGCAGCAAAAGGGGAAGGGGAGGGGCAAACCCAAATCCCCCACCCAAAGGAAACTAGGCTGGGCTTCCCTGGGCCCTCCAAGCAAAGAAGGAGGAATGCAACCCCCCCCTCCTCCCTCCACGGAGAGTCCCCCCCCCCTTACTCAGAGCTCCGAGAAATCCCGCAGAGTGAGCAAAACCTTACAGAACTGAGCAGAGCCACACAGAGCTGGTAGGCGGTGGCCCAGAATGCAACAGGGTACAGATTTCAGAACCAACGACAGGGAAGCGAAATTCTCTGGGCAGCGGTTTAGAATGCAAAACGGTACAATGACAGAATAGTCAGATTAACGAATTGAGCAAACCTTGGATCTGAGTCGCGGGAGCACGCGAAAGCAACAAAACAGCAGCATGCACTAAAATGAACCAATTGAGCAAACCTCGGATCTGAGCAGCATGAGGCTTTGCTCCCTGTGCTGGATTCCTCGTCTGGTGAAGTGTGCTTAAGAGCGCAAGACAGCTGAGGTTCACAATAAAAATGGGTTGGTCTTCAAGGTGCAGCTTGGCTCCTGCTTTGTTCAACTGCTTCAGACCAACGGGGCTGCCTGCTTGCATCAGAGCTCCGTGGGGCCAGCAATGGTGCGCTCCAAGGAACAGAGCCCCGGCCCGCGTGGCTGGGGCTGATGGGAGTGGTAGGCGAGGGAGGAGAAAAAGCGACGTGCCTTTCCCGCGCTTTCAGCCCGATTGCGTGAGAGAGAGGGGGGAAAAAAGGGGAGGGGGGAAGGGAAGGGAACGAGGAGCCCCGACGTGCGCACGCGCGCCCCTCCCCGCCACACCCCCTTCCTCCGCCGGCGCGCGCTCCCCCTCGCTGTCGGGCGCTTCCATTCTTTTTCTCCCCCCCCCTCGCAGCAACACGGCCATTGTTTGGGGGCCCCCTTGCCAATGCGAGGACCCCAAGACCTGGGGCGGCTCGCCCTCCCCGCCCCCCCCCTCCCCACGCGTCTGGCTCCTCCCCCTCCTGGTCCCCTAGGGAAGGAAGGAAAGAGTCAGAGCTTTCTTTGCCGAGTTCCCTGGATTCCATGGGAGAAATACAAAGAAAGCATCTTTAAGACCAATGAGTGCTGTTTTAAGCATGTTTTATTTTTTAAAAAAATATTTAATTGTGTTTGTCTGTGTCCTTTATAAAGTTTATATCTCTGCTACCTAATCATAAATAGGTACACACATGACCCAGCCCAACATGGCCCAGACCCCGACAAGGTCTCATTTATGACAGATTTGGCCCTCATAACAAATGAGTTTGACACCCCTGAGATGGATTCACACATTTACAATAATACAACAAAGTATCCCTATCAAACAGCAATCACCACCTACAAATTTCCACATGTAATAATGCAAATTTAGACAACTGATGATTATGACACTAGAAAATAGCCATTTGTGTATATCTATAGGGAGTTAGAAACTACCTCCAAGGAAGCAAGCACAAAAGTTTATAAAGTGGAAGAGTTTATCTTTGTTTTGCTTTCAAGCCTGTTAATGTTCTACAAATTATTAGTCTGTTTAGGCACAATAGTAAAAAGCATAGCTAGTCACTTTTGTGGCCTTCTTTACAAGGCTGGATTCTTATACGGACTTGAAAAGGGGATTAGAGATTTTTGAATTCTTTTTTTTTAAACGTCAGCTATACTTTGCCAAACTGAGGTATTACACAAAGTACACATGAATCTTCCCTTCTTTCCCTTCCTTTCAAGGCTCAGAAATGTCAACATAGCAACTTCAAAGAAGCTACTTCCTGCATAAACAAACTCCAAATCCTAGCCTTGCCACAGCTGGTACTCACCCCCTCCAAAAAATAGGGAACAGTATCCCCTGCATATTTTTCACAGCAGTTTCACAGTTCTACAGCAAATAAACTTAAGTAGACATCTGTTCTTTGGTACCAACATACATGCTGCAGCAGTCTTTCCTACTGGTCCTTGTTCCACATCTACAAGACTGCAGGTCAGAAAAAGACAAACCAACTCTTGTTTGCATTATGAAGAGTCAGTGTAGATTGGTGATTGCAATGTTGGACAAGGATCTGGAAAAGAGGTCCCCAACCGGGCCACACATCCCCTTTCACTCGCCCAGGTCCCAGGCAAGTGAAAGAGGTGGAATGGCCTCACTCCAAAGCTGTCTCTCCTAGCAGGGGAACCAGCTGCAGAGTGAGGCAGAACAGCCCTGCCGCCCCCCCCCCCTTTTGTCATCCTGGGCGGGTGAAAGAGGTGGCCTCAATCCGAAGCTGTTTCCCTTTGCAGGAGAGCCATCCTCAGAGTGAGGGAACACCACCTCTTTCATATGCCTGGTCCCAGGCTGGCAGAAGGGGCAGCATGGCAACAACCTTCCCCTACCCCTCATTTAAAGACCCCTGCCTGATCTGCAGGGGTCTTTAAATGGAAGGATGATCAGCTACTTCTGCCCCTCGTCACCTAGTGGAGAAATGGCAGAAGCAGCCCAAGCCGTCCCCCCTTTGCAGACCCTCACAGGGGGCATGGGGTGGCAAAAAATTCAGCACTGCCCCAGTCCCTATAAAAATTGTTTCCCAGGAAACCAGTCCCTGGTGCCAAAACGGTTGGGAATCACTGATCTGGGAAACCCAGATCAAAGAGTCTGCTCTGCCAAGAAGCCTAACCTGTTTCATAAGGTTAATGAAGTAAGGTTTAAGTATATGAGAATATGAATGAATGGGGGCAGCAAGTGATTAGAACACTGTTTGAACCCAACCCCAATAACTCGGTGTGAGTGAAAGAGACAAGAAGGGTGGTGAGTGTGAAGTCCTGACTATTTATAAAGCATAACCTGAAGACGAGAGGTTGCAGAGGATGGTAGGCATTCTGTTTGAGTGGACAAGGGGTGTCACAAAAAGCTCCAAGTTTATCCATGTGGTATACTGCCTGCACCAACTGAACCTGTATGTATGTCCACAGCCATCTAGGTTGCTCATTTGTTAGAGAGACAGGACGTTGTAGTAACTTGCCTGCTTCAACACAAAACTATACCTAAAATCTGGCTTTATGTTCAGGGCTTAGATAGGTCATTTAGAAAATACTTACAAAAGGTAACTTCAGTTTTTCATCATTTTTGACCATTTCCGCATACGCATAGTCATCTTTTTTATCCGATACCAGTTTGGAATGTTCATCAGCAGGATATTGCTAAAAATACATCAGACATATTACTGCAAACAAATATTTCAGCTAAAGGCTGATAAACTAAATACAGCAGATATGGATACCTGTTCCTATGAAAATGCACATTTCAGTTGTATATACAAATGTCAGCTTGGAAGCAGCTGGCAGGTAGTGAGCAAGAAACACAGTATTTCTATAGGGTTAGTATGATGCTGTTATGATGTTCTATAGTTAAGCAAGACTTCATTAGAAATATTTACTTCTTACTACCACAGTAATTGATGCTACAGCATCAGCTGAAAATCAGCTAAGGAGGGGGAAGGAGGTATGGGAAAAGTTAGCCTGATCAAACTCCCAGAAACTTCAAGAATCTTGGAGCAGGGGAAGAATTCTCTGGTATTTCCAAATTCTTTGTTGCTCTCCACCAAAATGATCATGGGCTCTCAGGATGTATCTAACTGTACAGTGGATATACCTGGCTTGATAACAAAAGCAGAAAAACTAGGCCACCCACTAACATGGCAGGGGAGGAATGCCAGTTAGCAGCAGCTGAAAACATCTGTCTGAGTTTGTTCTTCTCTCACACAGGTATGTAAGTCTTAGGCATGCCAGAGGGCTCTTATCCTTCAGCTCTTAACCTGAGGGTCAGGCCTATAAACTGGGCAAAAGATCAGCCAGGGAGAGAAAAGACCTGCTTAACTATCAGAAGCCTCCACTCACTTGCTTATTTGGGTTGGGATTTTTTTTCTTAGTGGTTGGCCACTTTAGTTCCCCTGGAAATAAAAGCAGAATGTGCTAAATGAATAAATGTAAGAGCTTCCACAGAAATGCATGACATATTCTCCCAAAAACATTGCACATGCAACCTAAAAACATCTATGCTCTCAGATTATACATCTATGCTCTCAGATTAATGTTGAGAGCAACTGAGTGTTAATTAAAGGGAAAAGAAGGCATAAGATATAAACCCTTAAATCTTAGAAAATCTAGAGACACCAGTTGAGGTTGGATTTCTATATCCTGTACCTCCTACTGCCACCCCTCACTGAATTCCAGCTTTTGTAAGCTATTATTTAAAAAAAACAACTGAATAGCAGATGAGGTTGCCAATTAGAGCAGATCTTTAGCTATTCTTTTAATACAAACCTCCAATGCCTGCATTTGTTTTAAAAGCATTTTATGCTCTTCGTTCTTAATCTTTTCATCATAGAATTCCCGAAACGTTTTCTTGTAGACTAGTTTCATGCCGTGTTCCTTTGCCATTCTAGCAAGAACAAAAAATTTAAATAAAACTACTAATACTTAGCACACTGCCATAAAGTATTACTTTCAAAGCATCGTCCAGTTTACAGAAGCCAGTCATGTATCACAAATACACCCTATGGGCCAAAGGAAAGTCACAGCTATGGTTTTACTTGCATCTCACATGTAATCTGAACATTAAGTCCTCCTCCAAAGTATATTATTTTATTTATATTCATTTGTACCTTGCCTTTCTCCCCAATTTGGACTCAAAGTGGCTTACATCAACTCCTTTCCTCTTTTTTCCTTCACCACAACACTGTGAGGTAGGTTAGGCTTGAAGTGTGTGACTGGCCACCAAATTTCTACAGCATGAATGGATTCAAACCCAGGTTTCCCAGATACTAGTCTTACACTCTTAATGACTACACCACACTGGCGCAGCTAACAATGCATATGTGAACAACCCCATAAATAAACAGTGTACATATTTTCTTCTGGCTCAAAGTACAAGAAATAGATAAGACATACAATAGTCTAAGCAAAGGATGTCGGGGAAAAGGAAAGCAGCCAGAAAGGGGAATCGGATCTTCTTAAAATAAAAGGGTCAAGACTAACCAAGCTCCATAGAGCCTACCTCATGGATCTAAAAAAACCCAGAAGGCATACCCAGCAAACATTTTTCAGTTCAGGGAACAAACAAAAGTAAAAACTTACTCTACTAGCAATGGAAAATAGACAAGGAACTCCGGAACATTAACCACTCCTTCCAGATTAAAATCATACTTGCAGCCAAATAAGGGATATTCTCCCTTCTTCTGAAACTTTACTGTGTAGACCTCATTCCCAAATGAATCAGTTTGAGAAGCTTCAAGACGTTTTCTGTGGGAGAACATAAATACACATGACTAAAAAAATGCACAAAACCAAGGTTCTTTGCTAATTCATGGACAGATTAGAAAATACCTTCATCCTCCAGACAGATAATATCTATACGGACCGCATCATTCTATATAAAAGGTACTTGGATGATATTTTCATCATTTGGAAAGGCTAGGAGGAGTTCCTTATCCAGTTTGGGCAGTATATTAATACCATACATCACAGTATTCCATTTGAAATGGTATACGAGAGGTCTAGGATTAACTTTTTATATGTTTTGATTAAAAAGAATGGTACTGAATTACATACTGGTCTTCAGAAAACCCATCAATACTAACACACCTCTTACTCCACAGGTGAACACCTTAGTGTCCACTCTGTGTATGATTAATTGTATGTATGCTTTTGTTAAATTAACAGAGTGCTCAGTTTGAATTATACCACTGAGGAAGTTCAGGTGCCAAAATGTTTGATATTGGTTCTTGCATATGGAGACAATAAGTACTTTTAAACCTGTATTTATGTAAATGGACATTTGTCTTTATATTGGGATTAGATAGTTATATGCTGAACCACAGGACTGTTGTCTTCAAACAATATTTTCTGAATGTATTATGATACGATATATACACAATATTTTGTACATTTGCACATTTTACTTTTTCTTTGTTCCAGCATTCTGCGTTACCTGCCTTAAACTAGTCAATCCCACTATAGCACTCATTTCCCTAGACAGATTTCTCAGAATGAAAACAAGGCACACGTTCTGGAGGATATTACAGAGAAAGCCGATGGTTGCCTGTGTATTATTCTCACATAGTAACAATTAATAACTACAAGCTAGAAGTTGCAAGCAAGAGAACTAATTCTTTTCTAGTATACTTTTCCCTAATGCACTGGTACAGCAGCAATATTTATTCCAAGAAGCATTCAATAAACCTTAAGATGCAAGTGGTATTCCACCAGTTTGGTGTAGTGGTTAAGTGTGCAGACTCTTATCTGGGAGAACCGGGTTTGATTCCCCACTCCTCCACTTGCACCTGCTGGAATGGCCTTGGGTCAGCCATAGCTCTGGCAGAGGTTGTCCTTGAAAGGGCAGCTGCTGTGAGAGCCCTCTCCAGCCCCACCCACCTCACAGGGTGTCTGTTGTGGGGGAGGAAGGTAAAGGAGATTGTGAGCCGCTCTGAGACTCTTCGGAGTGGAGGGCGGGATATAAATCCAATATCATCATCATCTCCCATGACGATGTAGGCTAGACTACAATCTACCAGAGAGCGGGCCTTCTTGACTGCTGCCCCCTATTGGTGGAATCAACTGCTGAAGAAGCTAGGGCCTTGCGGGACCTTGCCCAGTTTCACAAGGCCTGAAAGACAACTCTATTCTGGCAGGCCTTTAATTTGACATCGAAGGACTGATATGGGTTGACTGAGATACATCGAATATAGACTGAATGCCATCTGAAGCGAGAAAACATCAGATACAATTAGCACCAGACTGTTTTAATTGTTCTTAACCATTTTAATTGTTTAACTTGTTTTATTGTTTAATTGTTAAATTGTTCATATTTTGTTGGTTGTGAGCTGCCCTAAGCCTGCTTCGGCAGGGAGGGTGGGATATAAATCCAATAAACCTTAAAGATATTCAAACAAAACCCAGAAATCCATAATTTCCATCTGTCATTCTCACATAATCCTCCACAACACACTTACACAAGTTCACAGCTATCTGGAGTTGTGCCAATGAAATATCCTCCAGGGCAAAGTCTTTCACATGCATTTTTAAGCATCAGATCAGCTTGTTCATATGTTTCAAATGAATAATGGTACACAAACTGACAGCTGCAGATATCAAAGCACATATTCCGGTCATTGTACTTCTTAGACAGAAGCTCCTGCAAGAATATAAAAACAGTCTCAGACTTCTGTGAAAAGTAATAAGGGAGCAACAGGGAACATCTCAATCACGGATATAAGGGCATTCATTCAGATCTTTCAATATAGTGTCCTCTCTCACACACACCACTCGCAGGCACCATACAAATGTTCTGCAAAGTTAACCTTCAAAACATTTCAGGGAAGCAAGTCACCTTGAAGGAAATGTTACAACTGGGATTTTTTTTTTTTTTTTGCCAATTACGTATCACCATGAAATTGTAAGTGAATAAGATGAAACAGATGATGGTACCTTGGTGCTGTCAGCAGTTATGAATTCCGCACTGAAAATTCTGTCATTTGAACGACGATTTCTCATATCCATGTATCGCTGTTTGCACTGTTGTACGGAAATATCAGCAATATCTATTAAAAAATATAAACTGCATACTTAAAACTTCTTTTGGAAAGTTATCAGAACATAAATGTGCCAAAGACTACATACAATTGGAGGCCAAAAATACTGAGCAGCTATTTAAAACATCATTCATACTGAGCCATCTCTTGAATGTGTCAGTCACAGTCAGGTGCTGGGCCATATTGTTAAGTAAAATAAACATTTGGATTTAGTACTCTACTTCTATTGTAATTCACCATCTGATATAAATGATGATCACTAAAAATAAAAAACCAAACACTTTAAGCTCTTGAAGTAATTCAATAAGTTTATTTTGATCAGTGCACCCTAAATGAAATAGAATCACAACTAAATTCTTTTCCAATAAAAATGTATTTTCAAGTAGGAGTATATATTCACTATTGAAGATTACAGACATCAGTCTAAAGCTCAGCACACTTTTTTTGTTCTCATTCTTTTGCTCTATTTATTTATTTATATCTCACCTTTCTCTCCAATGGGGACTCAAAACATCACATGTCATTATTCTCTCCTCTGTTTTATCCTCACAACAAATCTGTGAGGTAGGTTAGGCTGAGAGTGTGTGACTGGTTTGGGTCACCCAGCAAGCATCCATGGCAGAGTGGAGATTCAAATCTGGGTCTCGCAAATCCTATTTCAACACATTACCTTTTATACCACACTGGCTCTCATATTTCAGATTTGTGTACCAATTCTGTGCCCAGAACCTTAGCTAGAAATGTCTATTTCTCTGGGCTAAAGCTAATCTGCTCTATGCTTGTAGCTGACTGACATCAGATCCAAAGTGAGCCTTAAACAGGAATTTTACAGGTATTTTTATTTTACAGGTATTTTTATGGATAGTGCGGTATTACCTGTCTTGGATGTTAGAACTGGAATGCTAAGTCAATCAGCAACAGCTGTTTAATTTAACCACTATTTAAGATCCTTTAGATGACAATACAAATGATACTTGCTAACTTACAGCATACAAAAACCTTTCCATTGAGATAGGTATCGAGGTCCTGCTATATCTGGGCCATACAGAAGCTTTGCAAACTGCCATAACACTAGCTTGTGGCAAATTTCAGTGTTCTGGTCCTCTATAAATTGGTACAAATTTCTCTCATCTCATAATCTAATCTTCATACTGCATAGATCATTCTCATCACATGCTCTGAACCAAAGAATGAAGATTATATGCTAATGAATCAGAAACATACATGAATGACAAACAAGCTTCTCACTAAACTACAATCTTAAACTCAGACTAAGTAGTCAAAAATGACTCAAATTACATCATTCACAGATGCAACATACAGATACTTTCAGAATTTGGGAGCAGGATTTAGGAAGTGAAGAATGGAGACAATACTGGAGAGAGTAACAGGGCAGAGAAACTGGAACTAGGCTCTAAACTGTGGGGAAAAGCGCCACAGGACATACAGGATACTGAAAAAAACTGTGTGAACCCATTTTGAGAGATCTATTTAATCAGGCATCTGCATAAATTAAATCTTTGTGTCAGGAAATAGAGCTTGAAGTTTAACTGAGGGTAGGGGCTATAATCTTTTAATAAAGATATGCCATTTGTCTTGCAAATAAACTATGCAAGCAGATGCACATCAAGTATGGAGCGGGAGGTGCATTCTGCTTGGCCCCTAGAAGGATTAGAACCTGGCTTCTGTATTTCAGAAAGGGAAGGAATGGCTGACACTTGAGAGTGAGAGTGAAAGCCTCTCTGCGTCCCCACTGGGGAGAAAAGTGGAATAAATGTTTGGTGAGCCATTTCCCTGCTTAAGAGATCCAGTCATAAGACTGTCTTGACCAATAGAGATTTTAAGCTTTTGCTATGTTTTTTTCAGCATCAAGTTAGCAAAACTCTAGCTCTGAAGTAAATAAATGGTAAAAACATTAGGGACTTTTCCTTCCATTTTGCTAGTAATAATTTAACTAACAGTATGCAAACTTAAAAAAATTAAAAAGCAGTACTCTGCTACCTACACAATTAGAATAGAACATGACAGAAGCCAAATAGCAAATGCAATCCAGAAATTGTTTCTTTTCTCTACCAAGAAATTCACCTTACCTGTACACACAAGCTTACTGATTCTTCCTTTTCTCCATTTCAGCAGATCTCCGCCCTTACCACATCCCAGGTCTAGAACAGTAATGCTTTGCTTTCTCTGCCGTACCTTATCAAGAAACTCACCTGAAAAGACACAGTCCATATAAGAAGTTTTCCTTTTCACTACAGTCTAGAATTTTTAGAATCTCACTGATGCTTAAGATTATTATAAAATACAGAAGATTTATATAACCTGAAGAGAAACCAAAGAATCAACATGCCCAAAGAAAGGAGAAAAAGACGCACAGAACCAGTAGGGATGGATTCTTCTCCATGTTAATTTGGAAGATAACTAAATTGATTTTCAACAGGCATTTAAGAATATTATATTTCATAAAATATGAGAACAATTAACTTGCTTATATGTATATTTTTAAAACAAAGATTAAGCTGGAGCCTATGACGCATGAACACAACAGGAATTGTGGACACTGATCTTCTTTCTGCCTTCTTCCCCTGCGAGCTATGAAAAACTAAAATTCCACAGTGCTATAATAAGGGGCTGAAACCAAGTGAAACTGCTCTTTTCATCTTCTGGCAGCAATAAGGTAAAGGTAAAGGTAGTCCCCTGTGCAAGCACCAGTCGTTTTCAACTCTGGAGTGACGTTGCTTTCACAACATTTTTACGGCAGACTTTTTACAGGGTGGTTTGCCATTGCCTTCCCCAGTTATCTACACTTTCCCCCCAGCAAGCTGGGTATTCATTTTACCAACCTCGGAAGGATGGAAGGCTGAGTCAACCTGGAGCCGGCTACCTGAACCAGCTTCTGCTGGGATTGAACTCAGGTCGTGAGCAGAGGGCTCCAACTGCAGTACTGCAGCTTTACCACTCTGCGCCACGGGGCTCTTATAGCAATAAGGTACAAGACCAAAAGTGGGGACAATTTCACCAAGTTCTCACAACCACTCCATCATCAGTTTTTCCAGAGATCTCAGGAGGTTGCTGGAGCAAGAACAGCAAGGCAACACATTCTACTTGCATTTCATCATCACTCTAAGAAAGCACAGTCCAAGAAAGCAATTTTTGCTAGCACATTCTAAATCTTGGGTAAACTGTTTGATAATTGAATCCTCAGGCTTTTTAAATGAGTAATTCTAGAAATACCCAAAGAGGAGTACTTTGCAATACTACATAGCAGGGGTACCCAGCAGGCCCAAGGGCATGATGGTGCTTGTCAACACCAAGTGTCCCACCAAGTGTTTTTAGATATTGGGTGGGGCCCGGTGGAGCTTTCGTCCAGCAAGATTTCTGAGTAGCTATTAGAGATACGATTGCCTGTGTGGAAAGTGTTAAGAATGCTGCTTTGGCAGCAGCTAACATAACACAAGGAGTTTCACTATATGACTAAAGGAAAGCTGTGGCAGCCATCTTGTGACCTCAATGGCAACCATTTTCTTGCTGTGCCCACCATGTTGCATCAGAATTCCAAAAATGCCTACAGGCTCAAAAAGGTTGGTATATAGCATTACTATCTCTTGAAGAAAAGGTCTATTCAGTTATTTAGTTTTCCAATTGCATTTGTACATTCACCTCCAAATTCCTCTAAGCCATTCACACTGTTTATTCTCTTTATTCTACACAATCACCTGCAGTAGTTACATGGTTTTGGAAGTTATCTGTATGTACACCTGAGATGCAGAAGTCAAGTTTGAGCCATACTGGGCCCTACTCGATTTCATCACTATTGTAGGTTTTCCTTTTTTCCAAAGGGATTAATGACTGGATGCTACAACAATAACTGAAAAACAGTCATACCAATAAGAACACTCTTTATCCAGTTGTTAAAATTTCGAAGATAGAAAATGCGACTCATCCTCCTTTGTTCCAATCCAGCTTCCTCAAGTTTATTATAGTGTGCTGCTACAGCTTCTGTATGCTATAAAAGAACATTAAATAAATTTAATTTAAAATATGGAGCATTAATGGAAAGCAACTGATATTTAAAGCATGTAGCATCCAAAGATCAAAAAGATGAATAGATTATTTCGATCTCCACACATCCACTCAACATGTGTAATATCTATTTGTAAAATATTTCCTCACGGCATTTCCTGCACTCCTAATTCAACTCACAAGAATTAAGAGACATTTTTAAAAACTCTATTTTGTCCTTGTAGAGGAGTTATTTAAATTGCTTTTTAAAAGACATATCTCAAAGGCTTTGAGTTAAAGGTGTAATTGTATCCTCTGTGTGTGTGTGTGTGTGTGTGTGTGTGTGTGTGTGTGTGTAGAATTTAAACTCAAAGGCATTCCCACTCCTTGGGTAGTCACTGTGTTCTATTACAGTAATCCTAACTATAATAACAAGAACTTGTGAATACAACCACAGTTAATTACACACAACAAGTAATCTGTGGCTTATCATTACAGAAACCTTGGAATCCTTTAGGCTTATGTAGTTCATTGTTACTTAAGAAATTATAATCCATAACAAATTATTTTTGTGGCATCCAAATCAGATGAAAAAGTAGATCCAGGTGGGCAGCCATGTTGATCTGAAGCAGTAGAACAAATTTTGAGTCCTTCAAGACCAACAAATGTTTATTCAAGGTATGAGCTTTTGTGTGCAAACCCACTCCTCCAGATACTGTGAAGAAGTGTGTGTGCACGTGAAAACTCATACTGTGAATAAACTTGTCAGCCTTTAAGGTGCCACTGGACTCAAACATTGTTCCAGATGAAAAAGCAGTAAACTTTGATTCCTTGCATACTTATCAGAATTCTGGAAAACACAGATGAATCCTGTTTTGGAAATCCAGCAAATAGGCAAGAGACCCAACAATTTTGACTGAATGGTGGTGGTTAGTGGTTGTTTTAGAGAATGTGGTTGTCAAGGAGTCCCAGGCTGAAACCCCCGGGCCCCCAGGGCAGTTGTACACAAGTAACCATATCACTGTTTAATTTTTAAAAAAGATTTATAAAGTTTATTTCAATTTTTATCAATAGGAAAATTTATTCTATTGCCAACACATTACTCTAAAAACATGCAGCATTAAAACAAGGAAACTAGCTTATCTAACACTTTTTTTAGTGTTAGGTTGTGCATTAGATGGTACAAACCTTAAATTTAAGAGTCAGAAGCCAAAGCTCAGGCATTCTCTACATTGCTAGCAACTGCAATTCACACAGGTCATAGTTCAGGCCTTTAGTCTGTCAAAATCCCAGCTAGTATCTCTTCTTCAGGGCCTTAGCTCAATTACAGTTTTTTGGACCCAACAACATTAGGTGTGGACAACATGCATTTCCAGGAAAAGTCTCTAGAACAGGGGTGGCCAACAGTAGCTCTCCAGATGTTTTTGCCTACAACTCCCATCAGTGGGAGTTATAGGCAAAAAACATCTGGAGAGCTACCGTTGGCCAACCCTGCTCTAGAAGATTACCTCACCACCCACCCCCCGTCTCTTCCTCCCATTACATGGAACAGAGGTTCTCAAGAGAAGCTAATCACTATACCTCTATATCTGGCCTCGAAGATGACAGGCCAAGAGACCAATTAGTAACACCTGCAGGATAGACCAGGCTCGTTACTGTTCATAATCCTTGAGGGAGAGGCCAGTGGAACCCTTTGATCCACAGGGTAGTCTTTTTGTTCACTATAATTTTTTCCAGTATAGTTGTCATATCTTTACAGATATCCAAAATGCCGAAATCATCACATAAAAAGTACTTCAGATTATCGACCCATCTAGCTCTGTTTTTAAAAAAATGGTTTTCAGAAGGAAAGGGGTTTTTTTCTTAATTTAGCAAATGACAGTAGCAATAATAACATTTTGGCACTTTATTTTCTACACAGACTTGTGCCAAGAGGTGCTAAGCCTCACCAACATCCCTCCCCTGTGCTGTACTCTACTATCACAGTAAGTGGTTTAAGATACAATGAACTTTTCATCCAATCTGGATAAATACGATAAATTGGATTTACTAAAAAAAAGATAGTCCCCTGTGCAAGCACCAGTCATTTCTGACTCTGGGGTGACGTCGTATCACAATGTTTTCGGAGCAGACTTTTTACGGGGTGGTTTGCCATTGCCTTCCCCAGTCATCTACACTCCCCCCCCCCCCCCCAGCAAGCTGGGTACTCATTTTACCGACCTAAGAAGGATGGAAGGCTGAGTCAACCTGGAGCCAGCTACTAGAAAGTGTGTATAATGTGCAAAGAGTTTATTTATCATCAGCTGATTAAGGAAAGCCTTTAGGAACAGACCAGAACCATAATACTGGTTTATTATCCAGTGATATTATGTAATATATTTTTAAGCAAACCACATCACATCCAAAGCTATATTTTTTGTAACGTATACTGCCCTCTTGGTACGTCTAAATTAAAAAAACCAAATTGCTCTTGAAGAACTCACTGCTTTCTTTGCAGGGATGTGTTCAGAATCAGATGTCCTCTTTCTTTTTCCTGATTTTGTGTTCTCAGGATCACCAACTTCTCCCTTTTCAGTTGAGTCACAATGTTCTTTATCTGATTTTGATCTATCATCCTCCACCGTAACAAAGGACTCTTCCTTTGAATCTTGAGGAAGAGCTCTATTTGTTTCTTCAGCTGAATTTTTTGTTTCTTCAGTTGAATTTTTTCCATCCTCTGGCACAGCAATATTGGTTGTGTCCAGCAGATTAACCTGTGGAAAAGGTATCTGGTTTGAATTAAGTTCAAATCCTTTAAGTCTGTTAAGAACGTTTGATGATTGGCTGAGTCACAGCCTTTTAAAGCTACTACTCACTTGTTATAAAGATCAAAGTACAAAAATCTTAGTATGTTGTACTGTGCACTAAAAACAGATCGCATACTTCACAAGTAACCTATGTGTCAAAAGAAACCTGATTTCCACCACCTGCCAGGATGTGTAATTGCAACTAAAAAACCTGCCATTCCTTCCTTGAATTTGATGTCATCCCAGTTTCAAAAACCATTTCTAATCAATGGATTCATTCATCACAATCTGCTTCAAAATAATTAGAAGGCATGGAAGATACCTCCTGTACTCCTTTTCTATGCATGTGCACACAAACAAATGTATTTTAACTTCCCCCTCTGAAAAGGAGTTTTTAGAGATAGGACCATATAACTAGGGTCCACCCTTGTTACAGCTCCCCATTCTTAAGGAATCACTCAAAAAACAGGTCTGTACTTACTGACTGCCATCACCTTTTTTATGACTATTCGGTAGTCATACAATATACAAACAGGATAGGACCAAGCTGAAAGATCTTGCATCCAGATTCTTGAATGCTATGCTACCTATGCACCTACTGTGTGCAAAGGTAATAACTCATGCAGCAAGATAGGTTTCAGCAAGTCAAAGAGGCAGCAACTGGAATAATCTGAATAAGCTGAATAATGAGAACACAAGCTGCCCTTTGGCACTGTTACTTTTATGCATTACTGTACATTTCTACAAATACAAACTACTGAATATACTTTCTGCCAAGCACACTACATGGTTTGAAGTAACAAGCTTACAATTTGCTGCCTGAAACACTTACGGTTTTCTTCACAGGGATCTCTGCAGATTCCTGTTCCAATTTTCTCTTTTTCAGATCGGTTTCTTCAGAAGCATTTGCATCTCCCTTTTTGTCTGCATCACAGATTGTTTGACCTACAGTTGTTTTATCATTATTGACACAGAGCTCCACCTTCGGATCCTTAGGAGTTGCACTGTCTGCTTCTTCAACTCTCTTTCTTTTCCTCTTTCCGAACTCTTGTACCTCAGCCATGTGAGCCACGGATTATATATTCTTTTAAATGCCTGAAAACAGAACACATGTTTATTTGTTCTAATAATTATTAGTAAAGTAGGACCCAAAGGCTCAAGTTTCAATCATACTACATACCATATTTATGCTACGAGCTATATTTTGCGGTTGTGTTCCCTTTTGTGAAGGAGATCTAGAGTCCTACCAAAAATGAATACCTAAAATATCAAAGCACTTTAAAATTCACTTGAAACACCATCTACCATGTCAATAATGTCCAAGCCATCTTGGTTATCCAAAGTATCCACTTTCTCTCAAACCCCCACAGGACTAAGTATTCTTTTGCCTTTCCCATAAAAAGTGCTTGAGAACTGACTCTGGGTTTTCAAAACAACTAACTGGTTTTATACAAAGTTTTACAGCAACATGACTGTACAGGAGAAAGACTCCTCATTCTCTTTAGAGAAGGAGCTCAAAAATTTCAATCCTTGCCAGTTCCAACTATAAAGACTTAAGTAACAACTGGTAAGAAAGACCCTTCTCTACCAGAGAGCCTTTAGAGCCCTCTAATACAGCTTCATGCATTTTCATACACACAGTGCCATCCTATGGCTTCCACTGGCTTCAATGAATCTGGAAGAGAGCAACTCTGCTGAAGATGACACTGATGGTAATTTAGTAACGGTTTGAAATATAAGCAGCATTTAAAAAGTAACTTTTATAAACCTACTGCATTTTTATTATAGATCCATAGCACCAAACTCAAGATCAGTTGTAGAGCACATTTTACTTACATACTTGCATCAGCTGCTTACAATATACTTCCATTTTACTTACAGAACTATAGAGACTAGATCTAACGAAGGTGCTATAAAGGGTTCTGGTGGGCTTCATTTTCCTGAATGGAGGTCAGTTGCTACGACAGATAATAGCTTACTCTTTTGTTTCTATTCTTATTACATTTCTGTACACCCAAATCTTAGCAGGTTCTAATGCTGCGAGCCCCTTTGAGTCCTGCTTATCAGAGCTCAACAAATAAATTCTATATTCCTTTATTTTGCACGATGCTCAGTTGAATAAAGTTATGCTTTGTTTCAAAGAGAAGACGCTCAGCCCACTCCTGAAAGGTTGCATCTTTACAACTCTCAGCCTCTTCACGCCTGTCCTCAGCCGCGAGAGTAACGCCTGCCCGACCAGCCACCTCTTACCATCACCACCCCCCTCCCCCTCGCACACAAGCGCACGACCGAGGGGAGGGCTACCAACCCCCGCGTACAAACCCTCAAGGAAGAAAAGCAGGAGGAGGGAACCCGCGAGCGGCCCGGATCTCTGCCGGCTCGTCGCAGCGCGCGAAAATCGGCGTCGGCTAGCAGCCTTCTAGGCCAGGATTCACCAGCACCCCCGTTGCGCAGTCACCTTCCTCGCCCACCAGTTTTCCCCCCGTCTCGCTCACAGGAAGTGAGGCAACACAAATACACCTTTCCGCATCCGCTCCATCACATCCGCCGCCAAAAGATCAAGGGAAGTAGGCGGGCTCTAGGTATGCGTTCTTCAGTCAAGGTACTTACTCATCCCTCGAATAAACTTTTGTTGGTTTTCAAGGTGCCACTGGACTCTAATTTTTGTTATTCCGTCAAAGACGCGAGAAGAACTGCAAGAGAGCTGGGAAGCTAAAAGGACTACAAGTCCCAGGAGTATGGGCGCGCTCCCAGAAGGCGCATGCGTACGCCACAGGCCCTCCCTGAGGAGGCGGGGGCAGACAACGATAGCACGTTGTCTCTTTGAGGGTCAGTGGAGGGGAGGCGAGTTCAAGCGGGAGCGAGAGTGGGGGGTGGGGTGGGTTTCTAGAGGGCTCTCGCCGGCGCGGAACGTGGGTCGCCTCAAAAGGTAGCCGTTATTTTTTCCCTACCGGGGGCTGTCACGTTTCTGTCCCTCCTTTCTTCCAGGGAGCTACCGAAGGGTTCTCCCCTCCCTCCCTCCCTCCTCTATCCTCACAACAACCTTGTGAAGCAGGCTAGGTTATGTGGTGAGAGAGTGGTTGGCCCAAGGTCACCACGGTCTCTCCAGTAGTTCCACCCTAACCAGGTGGCTGTGGAACCACTGCCCGGTTTTTCCGAAGGCGCGGGTCAGGGGCCCTTCCGCGGCATTTGTGGAGAGGGAAGCTGCGCGTCCTTCCTTCCCCTAGCTCTACACTGTTTGCCGGTGGGGGGGGGGGGGGAGGTGTTGGCTAGGCCTGGGAGAACTGCGACTGCCCCACCCGCCGATTACGGCCCGCTGCCGCTTAACGAAAGAAGCAGGTTGCTTTTAGTAAGTTGTAGCAATCGGCTGATTTACACTCAGAGACCTGTCCGCGTGTTGAAGATGGTGTAGAAGAGAAAGGTTGAGTTTGGTCTTTAGGAAGCAGCACAAACGTGCCGTGTGTTTTCTTGAACAGCTTCGAAAGAGCCCCTTGATATTTAGTTTCTAGGCTGTTTGCTCCCAAGGAACTGGCAGGGTGTTACGGAAGAGGGCGGGGGGGGGCGTATTTATTATTTTGTATTATCCTACTAATCATGCCAGCATTTTTTTTAAGTAGTAAACTAAAACCTGTTCATCTCTGTGTGGACTGATAAAGGGAAAAGCCAAAAGCTATATTGACAAGCTATTGTCAGTGTTTGGCTCTGCCTTCTGATGTCATCGGCAAACTGACCTCCACTGTGTACAAACAGAACTAAAAACAAAGCTGCAGATTAGCCTCGCTGGATATTTATTTGCCCCCCAGTTGTGTAGTTCTTTTGTTTCATCTTTTCAATTGCTAAATATTAGGAGATACGAGAAAATGTGCATGGTGTACTGCATGACCCATGATTTTTACACGGATATTTCATGATCTGTATATCCTGTCACATGGTGGGAGAGCACAGTAGTATATGCAACATTATTAAAATATATCTGCTGGTACTTGCTTAACTAGCCTAGTAAACCCAACCTAAATAAGAAAGTCATACAGCTAGCTGCTTCCAGAAATTATCTAGGTTTTGGCTTTGGACTCCAGAGGGAGGACTTACACATTTGTCTAACAATTACTAACAGTCGCAGTCTTCCAGTGGGAAGATACCACCTGGATATCAGGAAAAACTTTTTTACAGTAAGAATTGTTCAATAGTGGAATCAGCTACCTAAGGAGGTGGTGAGCTCCCCTTCACTGGAAGTCTTTAAGTAGTGGCTGGACAAACACTTGTCAGGGATGCTCTAGGCCAAGGGTGGCCAAACTGCAGTTTAGGGGCCACATGCGGCTCTTGAAGCCCCCACCTCTTTATATTTAAATTGTTACACTTGCTCGGCAGAAAGCAGTCCCTTTTCAGATACAAGTGACAGCAACTCAACATCAGTGATTCCTTTTATTCTTTTTGCTGACATTTGCTAAGCAGGCAGGCTATATGATACTAAGAATGAAACATCTTTCATTAAAATACACAAATATAATTTAAACTAATCCTATAATTATGATTTGGCTGCTTATTTGAATTTCGGTAGTAGTGTAAGATCTTAATTGCAAAATTTCCTAGACACTGTGAACATACCTAACATGGTATTGCCATAAAGCTTGCAGTCACAGTAAAGATTTATAAGTCTGTAGTACAAAGTCCTGTTTTGGGAATGTCTTTGATTACTCTTAAGAACCTCCTGGTGCAGAGTGTTAAAGCTGCAGTATTGCAGTCCTAAGCTCTGCTCTGAGTTTGATCCCTGGCGGAAGCTGGGTTTTCAGGTAGCTGGCTTGAGGTTAACTTAGCCTTCCGAGGTCAGTAAAATGAGTACCCAGCTTGCTGGGGAGGAAGTGTAGATGACTGGGGAAGGCAATGGCAAACCACCCCGTAAAAAGTCTGCCGTGAAAATGTGAAAACAACGTAACCCCAGAGTCGAAAACAACTGGTGCTTGCACAGGGGACCTTTCCTTCCTTGATTACTCTTTGTCAGGTGTGATATTTGAGAGAAAAGATGAACAACTGAGTTCTGATAAATTGGTACCTGGTCTTCATGGTGTGACTTGGTTTTACATACTCCACTCTGAAGTATTACTAATAGGGATTTTTTACTTGTTGCTGTAAAGTTACAGCTACCTTAATGACAACCCCATAGGGTTTTCAAGGCAAGAGATGTTCAGAGGTGGTTTGTCATTGCTTACCTCCATGTCCTAACCAGTGTTCCCTCTAAACTGTGCACGTGAGTGGCTGCTCATTAACACAGGAAATCCACTCAGGCACAGTCTGGAACCACTCAGGGTCTTACAATGCCCATTGCCCATTTTAATATTACAGCCATTATATTCTGCTCAGGATATTCTGTTCCACTTAGTGGGGGGTGGGGGGACGCAGGCAGGCTGAAAAAAAATGGAATTGGAGAATGGTTGTGGCGGCAGCAGTTTTTAGCTCAGTAGTGCTGGGGAACTGGTAAATCATTTGTCATCCTTTACCTCTTCTAATTTTGAAGCCTGGAAATACAAGTTTTCTTGGAAAGTGCTTCCATGCACTTTTTGGAATGTGTACATCAGTTTTTCTTCTCTTTGCCATAAAAAGTGGTCAGGGTTAAATGTGTGTGGGTAAAGTGCCATCGAGTCGCAGGTGACCCTGGACACGGATGGAAAATGGTCAGTAAAATCAGTAAAAGCTAGTTTTCCCAGTCTTAGCCATTAATTTATCAGTTCTTTTAAAAGATTACTCATTAAAGTCTGCATTTCTTTGTTTTTGTGATTGTATTTTGTGGGGTGGTTTGGTCTTTGTTAATACTGAAAATGTCCTATCATAAAAAATATTTTTTCAATAAAAAGGTATGTGATGGCTGACTGTGTGGTGGAGGCCAGATGATATTTTTTTTAATGAAGCCCCAGTTTTGCTTTTAAAACAGAATTTATTGATAGGCTGAAATTGTTCAGTAATTTGTCAGGTTTTTGTCAGTAATTGGCCAATATTCTTTGGAATTTTGGTCAGTAAAATCAGTAATTTTGACCCTTTGACTAGTTTCTACCCCATAGACAGTTTTCAAGGCAAGACAAACAGAGGTGGTTTGCCATTGCCTTCCTCTACATAGCAATCTTGGGTTTCCTTGGTGCTTTCCCATCAGAATACTAATTAGGTTCAGCCCTGCTTAGCTTCCGAGATCTGATGAGATCAGATCAAATTAGACTGAACCATCCAGTCAGGGCCAAGACTAAGTAATTGTCCTTATTTAGGACAGTTTAATTTCATAAAAAGTAGTAAAAATAGGTACAGCCAAGAACTTAATCTTGTTTGTATCTTAGCGTGTGCATGGAAAGCTTCTGACTTTTTTTTGAAAGTAACCAGAAATGTTAAGGCAATTTAGCCATGTTGAAAGCCATGGAAACAACAAATCTTTTAACATATGTATTGGAAAACACATGAGGTTATGAAATAGCTGATGTATTACTTTTACTGGAATTGCTGTGCTTGGGTAGGAAATATTCCAGTAGCATGAAGTTCTTCTATAGGTAGAAAACAGGAATTGACTCTATTCTTAGTTGATTAGAATGTTCATGACACCAATTGCTATGTGGGGAGGATGCACTAGAGGGCATAACTTAACTTCAGATCAATCCACGTGGTTAATTATAAATAGCTGTACTAGCCAGCTGCTTTTAAGCACAACCAATAAAACATAAATGATAAACAAAAATATGGGAAAGGAGACCAGGTTTATATGATTTCCTTCATGTTTGCATTTGAATGCCCGTTGAGCATGCTCACCGAAAGCACTTCTGAAAATGAAACTCCTCATACTGTCTCCCAAACTGTCATTAAAACAGGTTATAATGGAAGCTTCTGGACATATGTCAAAGCTTTTAGGCATGTGCTTGGGGATCTTTCAGTCTCACACAGTATTAAAAGTGCATCAGGCAGTTACTGCTAGTGATAGCTTTTGAGGCAGGTTGAAGCATATTTTTTTATGAATAAAGACAGTGTGCACAAATCTTACATGAATAGGAAGTATGAAGAGAATAATCCTAGAGTTGAAAACTGCAATTAGGATTATGCTAGGTTGAAAGAGTGTGGTCAGGTAGCTACATTGTTAAGCTTGAGCTGGGAGGCTTGGGTTCTGAGCAACATTGAGCCCAACATTTTTTACAATCACTAAAGTGAAGGCAACAGTATCTTGTTTTTAGAGCCAAACTACAAGTGATGCAGGGTCTGTGTTTGGATTACCAGACACAAAAAGGAGCTGCAGCAGGAGTCATAATGCTAGTTAGGAGGAATAATTCTTCCCCTGCCCCACCGCATTGTTTCCCCGATGGGAAATGCTGCTCCCGACTGCATTTACGATCCCTGTCCCCTCTATAGGACTTAAAGCAGCCAGGAAAGGGGACATTTCCAGTCAGGAAAATTGAATGGGAGAAGAGTTAGTTCCTTCCTGTTTCCAAGTAGTGTTGCCCCAGACACACATATGCCTCTTGTTTACACACCTAACTATCTTGTGAAGCTCAGCAATGCATTTGGGATTCTGAACACAGATACCTGTGATCATGTATAGTCTGAACCTAAGAAGGTTCTTTTGAGGGCAGATGTTAAAAGTAATGTTTTGAGTAGATGCAGAGATCTGATGTTTATATGGTTTATGATTATGATCAGTTTTCACAAATTAAACAAAATTAAAATATCCCTTGCAAATTAGCCTTTTGCCACTTGGTATTGTTACTGCTGCCTAGTCTAATCCTGTTTTGTCAGGTCTTGGAAACTAAGCAGGCTAAGCCCTGGTTAGTATTTGAATGAGAGACTACCAAGGAAATTCAGAGTTGCAATGCAAAGACAATGGCAAACCACCTCTGAAAATCTTTTGCCTTGAACACCCTATGGGGTTGTCATAATCAGTTGGCTGCAATTTAACAGTTCTTTCTACCACATGTTATTAAAAATGCTTATTCCCCATCCATCCCCATCCCCAGAGAAGCTATGTTTTGTGCATACATGCTTCTGATGAACATATTGGTAGACAGCTCTCAGGTATGAGGTCCAAACTAACATGTTGGCATTAGGTGGTGCCAAAAGTAAGGGGAGGGAATGGCTCTGTATTTCTTCAAGTCATCCCACCCTCATGCTTACTCTTCAATTGTCCTTTTCTCATCCTGGGAAAGCCAGCAAACACAATAATCCAGGCAAGGTAACCACTTTTATTCCCCTCCCCAGAATCAGAATCAGTGCATTATCAAGTCCAGGTGGGAAGTCTGTGGCAGTGTAGTCTACTAGGATGCAGGTTTGGATGCATACTCTTGCCTAGAATGTGACTGTTTGCACCAGATCTGTGCATGTAGCTTCTATTTGAGTTAATGGAGATATAATCATATGCTAGTATCTGATACATAGAATGGGAAGTAACAACAGCAAACAAGAATATAAAGCATTTTATTTTTAATCTATAAAGGAGAGCTTAATCTAGGATTGAAAAGGACAGTGATTTTCTAAGATAAATAAATAAAAGAAACAAGATGTATTTGAGCTCTGTTGCCAAAAATGCAGAAGTATCAACTCAACTATTAAGTAGACTACTAAAAAAACTAACATCATGTGATATGGAATGAGTCAGATAACTTAATTGCCAGCTGTGTTTTCTTGCTTCTTTGGAAATTTGCCCAATGGTAAGCATACTTTTTTAGCCATAGATTTAACCTATATTTTAGAAAGTTTAACACTTTTATTTATTTCATTTTTTCTGAACCTTTTGGTATTAGGGAAATATACACTAGTTTAATTCAGTATCTCTGCAAAAACACAAACCCCACTTATACATTTCAGCCAGTTTGGTGTAGTGGTTAAGTGTGCGGACTCTTATCTGGGAGAACCAGGTTTGATTCCCCACTCTTCCACTTGCACTTGCTAGCATGGCCTTGGGTCAGCCATAGCTCTGGCCGAGGTTGTGCTTGAAAGGGCAGCTGCTGTGAGAACCCTCTCCAGGCCCACCCACCTCACAGGGTGTGGGGGAGGAAGGTAAGGGAGATTGTGAGCCGCTCTGAGACTCTTCAAAGTGGAGGGCGGGATATAAATCCAATATCATCATCTTCTTCTGTGCTGGAATTGTTTTTGTAAAAATTACTGAGAAAATAAGTACAAAAATACTTGTTTTTCCTATATTTCACAGTAGCACTTTCCTAATGGTGTAAATAAAGCTTGATATTGCTAAGTAGAGATGACCATGAACTGCATTTTTCCGATGTGGTTCATGGCTAAACTGATACGCCAATTCGTGAACCAAACCAGTTCATATTGGGTTGTGGGCCATTTAAAGTTTAAATCCCTGCTTCCTGCAGTTTTTAGCAGGGAGCAGAAAGTAGGTGTTTTGCCACTTAGCTATTTGGTTTTAATGGCTCCGGGCCATATAAACCCCACTTTCTGCTCCTGGCGGCATTTTTTTGGGAGCAGAAAGTAGGGGTTTCCAAACAGCTGAGCAGTGGGAACTGAGCCATTTAAAACCATGGGCAGCAGAAAGCAGGGATTAAATTACTCACTTAAAGCAAACTGTTGAGCTGTCAGATTCATTTAAAACTAAAATCTGAGCTGTTTTGCATAAATCAGGTTGCATCAAAATTCGCAGACATTTGTGTCAGGTCTTCAGTGTGTGAACTTTGCTTCACAAACCATGAACTGTACCCATCCTTATTACTAAATCCTACTGCTTTGTAAAAGCTGTTTTAATTCTGAAATTGCACTGATAAATGCAAGATAATAGTAATCTATAAATGTGTTGTATACGTACTCTTAACAATCTACTTGGTTTTTTAGGAGCTGCATATAACTGTATCATCAGTATGCTGTTGCCATCAATCACAATGCAGAGGTCATTTCAGTTGGCATACAGGACGTATTTGATACCTCATCGCACCTGTATCTTTCGTTGCTTGAATGGACAATCCTTGCTTAATCCTAGATACAAAATGGTATCCTTGGCTTTGAGCTCCCAATGTCAGTGTCTACATGCATCTGTTACCGTTTGTGTTTCTAAGGAAACGGAATCTTTGGGGAAAGTATCATCCCAATCAGAAGACTCTCATTCTAAAGAACTGAACAAAGAAATACATACCAGAACAACAGGTAACTTAGCCCAAGGAGCCCCTGTAAATCCAAGTTCCACAGAGCTTGATCCCCTACAAGACAAGTCACTTAGTCTCGTGCAGAGATTCAAGAAAGGTATTAAGCAGTATGGAAAAGTTTTTGTTTCAGTGCATCTTTTCACTTCCAGCATATGGTTTGGAGCCTTTTACTATGCATCTTTAAAGTAAGTGGTGAATTGTATAATTATTTTTATGGTTCAAACAGATCTTAACAAGAATATGTATGCAATGTGGTTCATGCTAAATATTCAAAATTGAAACCTTCTCTGCTGTTTACTGAAATCTTAAATCTTGCAACTGTGTAGAGAATTTATAAAGTGAACATTAAGGTTTCTGTTCCATGTAGCAAGTTAGTATTTGAAGGAGCACTATTCTGCTGAGAGTAAACCCTCATATATATGGGCACTTGTGTTCTTGAATCAGTGTCTTCTCCTAAACTGGATGAAAGGTCTCTGAAATGATAAAATTGCATGAGAAAGTCCACTCAGGTTTTCTCCCTGTCTCATTTTAAGAGGCCAAGACCACATCATGTCTTTTTTGTATCTTTTGTTCTTGATAAGGTCCTCTGTGTGTGTTGTTTCTCTTGCTGTTCTTCTAGGTGGTCTTGTCTCTGACATAAGAAATAAGTGCTATAAAGCATGCTGCCTTGCCCTGAAGGAAGGAAGATTGTTCCAACAGTCTACTTCTAAATATGTATTGTAACAGTTGCTTACAGATTTCATATGTAACTGTAGGCATGCCATAAATTTTATTTTTTACTTCTTTAATAAACTAGGTAAATCCATTGCTGCATATATGAGTCATAAATAAGTACTAAATATTTAAGTTCACTGCTTACCTTGTCCTTGAGGAATAGATTAATTGCTTGTGAACCTGAAACAGTTTTTCAGTTTTTTTCTGAAGAGCCTTATAAAATGTATTTTGCTACACTCAACTGCTGAAGAAACTAGGCAGTATTGATTATCAGTGACCCAAATAATTCTTTCTACGTGCTTAATATAAGCAGGAAGACTGTCTTATTTGTAGCCAATCACAGGACTAAACTTGAATTTAAAAAAGCAAAGTTAATTGGTGCATCAGTTAATCAAGAACTTTGGTTCAGCCCATTTTAAGTAATGTGCTTCTTTAAGAACATTACCATTTATAATAATTTCTCTTAGTTTTGTTTCCATTTCAGAATTAGCTACTGGTGGAGTAAATCAGGGGCGTCAAATGTCTGGCCCAGCCAGCGTTTTAACCTGGCCTGTGGAGTTCTTTTCTCCCCCTTCTCCTTCCCCTCCTGTCCTTACCCTTTGAAGTTCCAAGGCTGACAAAGTTCCCTGCTCTTTTAGTTCCTTGCTTTTTCTGCCTTGTCTTTGCCAGTTGCAGCAGGAAGCAAAGCTGCAAGAAAAAGGTGGAACAATTTTCCATTAAGGTCTCTGTACCCAGATAGATAGGGCCCAGCGACCTTAATGGATTCCACATTTTCCTTGCAACTTTGTCTGTGCTGCAATGTATTTCAATGGAGTGGAGATCAGTAGCACTTTCAGCATTCCTATAACCAGCTGAAGCCTGGAGTTGTGTCCTTGCAAATAAAGGGTTGATGCTTTGAGCCAGCTTGTGTCTGCTGCATGGACCTGACCTAGTGAGTATTCTAACCAGGGAACCCACAGCCAAAGAGGGATATTACACTGTAGAGCCATTGCCAATCCGAATAGACTGGGGGAGAAGCTTGCAATGCTTTTTCATTGTTTTCCCAGGCTCAGAGCATTTTATATTTTAAGTTTCTGTTGTGATTCTTGTGCTTTTTCTTGATGTTTTATTTTAAAAATTGCATTGCCAAATCCCACTATTCCCCTACCTTTCCATTTTAAAAACAATATTGCAAGCATTTTAAGCATGTTTCTATTTTAAGTTTAAAGCAATATCTTTAATTGTGTTTGTGTCCTTTATAAAGTTTATATATCCACTACCTTGCATTACATTATGGCACTCATGGCCCGGCCCCACAAAGTTCCATTTGTGTCAGATCCAGCCCTCCAAAAAATGAGTTCAACGGCCCTGGAGTAAATGGCATGGGGTCACGGCACATAAAACATTGGTGCTATGGAGACTACACAAAATGTAGTCTCTCTCCTTAGTATATCATATACTGTCATATGGTCACACTGTACTAATTTGAGATACTTACCCAGATGTTCATTTAACATAGAAATCGCAGCTGTGTAATATGGTATTGTCTCACTGAAAAGTATAAAAAAGCTGGATTTTTAAAAACAAAGCTTTTTTACTGCAAGCTGTCCAGGTTAGGAATGTTACTAAATTTTATTAACACATAGTCGGTTTGAAAATTCCTGTTTCTGATATGCGTTCTCCCTGTTTGGTGTAAAATTTCTGTAACCTTCCCTGGCATTTTACTGATAACATCCAGTAGAAATTATTAAAACTGATGCCAGTTTTTGTATTAAAATGGCTTGTAACAAATGTTAAAAGAGAATAAACAAAACAAGAAAACTAGCAAAGAATTCATTATGCATGTTTATAATGAATATGTAAAAAAACTAAGAGGGTGTATTCATACATCACTATCTCAGATGCACTTGTACATACTTTGACATTCTCCAAGTACTGTTCATCAAATGCTTGTGAAGAGTTCTCTGTAATAATATGTTGATTAAACAGTAGTCACAAAAGGAGTTTTTCCAGTATTTATAGATATCCCTGGGCTTAGAACATCAGTGATTACGTATATGAATTTTCAGTTCCCAGGTTTAAAGTGTAGTCCTAAAAACACTTTCATGGGAGTGAGCCCCATTGATTAGTTGTAAGTAGGATTCAGAATAGACTTCCTTAAGATTGCCATCTGAGTTACTTATGTTTATATAAACTTTCATGATCAATGTTATTGCTTGAGTATCTTTCCCACTTCCAAAGGTATGTTTTTCTTGCATATAAGCACTGGGCTTAATTTGTTTCTAGTTCAATATACAAATTTAATTTTAATAATAATAATAATTCCTGAATGTATATTGTTGGCCAAAGATTAGCTAACCTTCACTTAGTCTAAAGTACCTGGAGGTGAGTGTTTTACTTGGATCTCTGTAAAGCAAAATATTAAATGGCTTGGGAGCTTTATTACTTTGAGAAGTGATAAATTTAGAATGACATTTGGATCCATAGCACTTAATGCCAGCTGGTTAAAGTAACTGAAACAAACCTTGTGATGTCAAAGGCTTATACCTCTAACTACAAATTAAGAAGTACCATTATTCCATGTCATCTGTTTGACACGTGCAATCCAAAAATAAGCATTTATTTAAATCTAACAAGTGTCCAAATTTTTGGTTTAAGCAGAGTCATACTTAGTTATTCTGATAATCCTCATTTTTCAGAATTTCTAGCCAAACTGACCCATTAACAAGTCAGGATTCAGGATTTCCTATCCACAGACAGATTTTCCATAAAACTTTATGTAACTACATTTGATTAATTTGGTGCAGTCTTAAATTGTGGTTTTAAATTCTGTTTTTTGTTATTATTTTATTTAAATTGTAAACCACCTTAAGTTCACTTGAGCTGATAAAGGCTGTTGATGTTTCAAGCACAAAAGTAATTTAAATCAAATAATAACAAAGGAACATGAAATACAAATAAGCCTTGCAGGATAAATCACCAAATATAAACATATTGGAACATGTAGTCCAGTCTTACGCATGGAAATCCCACTGGGTTTAGTCGAGTTTATTATCATGTTTGTAAGGACAATGTTAGCTTAATGATTATATAATACATGGCTGCCACAAGTGGGGGATCAGGAAGGTCCTTCTGCTGGCTGCCACCTCTATGGTAAGGGTCTGTCTGGAAGGGCCCAGAACACCCACCCACTCCTGTCTTTCTTGTTAACAAAACGCCTTCTATCCATGACTGAAGAGAGATGAGAACCCAGACCGTATAACAATAATTTTATTATAAAAGCTCAAGAATAAACAAGTGAGTTTTAATTATTAGTGCAACAGTGAAAAGTAGAAACATAAAGGTGATACAAAGCAAAAACAAAAGCCCTAAAGCAACTAGCTATATGTTCCCTTTCTCTGTGCAAGCAGACTCACTACTTGTTGGATGAGGGAACCCTCCTGCTGCAGCCTTTCCAGAGAGAACACTTCCCTCTCTCTAGCTTGGCCTTTTATTTCCTTCCTTCCATGCACCACCCCTCTGAGCAAGTTTTTCCTCCAAAACTGCTGCTGACCCAATCAGAGGGACAGAAGGGATCTTGGGAAATGTAGGCCCTGTAGCTCAGGGGTGTTAAACTCCTTTGTTATGAGAGCCGGATCTGACATAAATGAGCCCTTGTCGGGCCAGGCATATGTGTACCTATTTAAGATTTGGTAGCAGAGATATACATTTTATAGAGGATACAGACAAAAACTTAAAACATGCTTAAAACATTAGCACTCATTGGTCTTAAAGGTACTTTCTTTGCATCTGTCCTGTACAATCCAGGAAACTGGGCAAAGGAAGCTCTGGCTCTTTCCTTCCTTCCCCAGGGGACCAGGAGAGAGAGGAGCCTCAGCCAGTAGAAGAAAGAGAAGCTTGGCTCAGTTGCTCTGCTGTGTGATTGAGAGAACTTGGCAAAGGAAACTCTGCTCCCCCCCTTCCTCCCCAAGGGAGGAGCCTCAGCCAATGGCGAGAATAGAGGTTTTGTTCTGTAGCTCCTGTGTGATTGAGCAAGCCTTGCAAAGCAAGCTGTTATGCAGAAGGAAGCAGATGACAGCCAATTGCTTGGAGGCCTGGTAGGAGCCCTCCAGGGACCTGATTTGGCCCCCAGGCCACATGTTTGACACCCCCTGCTGTAGCTACTCTTAACACAGGCTTCCCTGGAGCCTGTAGGCTGCATTAGGGCTAGGATCATGACAGTGGTGTTCTGTTTATTTTTTGCTGCCACAGACTAATGTCTGAAATCGTCCCGTGATTTTAGTTCTTTAAGCTTTGATAAAGTTAGGATAAATAAGAAGACAGATGTCGTTTTCGCACTTACCTTATTCCAGAGCGACGTCCCTCTTCACCGCGCAGCGTCTGCGTGGATTTCGCACTACTTGCTCCGCAGAACCCAGAAGTCCCACGGCTTTTGCATCGCGAATGTAAACCACCAAAAACCAGTTTACATTTGCGACGCAAAAGCCGCGGGACTTCCGGGTTCTGCGGAGCAAGTAGTGCGAAATACGCGCAGACGCTGCGCGGTGAAGAGGGACGTTGCTCCGGAATAAGGTAAGTGCGAAAACGACCGGAATTTTCAGTTTCAGAGTTAAACTGAGATTGTTATTAAAGGAATTCTCTGATGACCAACAGTTCCATGTGTTAAAGGATCTATTGTAGCAGAAGAACCTAAAAAGAATTTTCCCTAAAGCACATGAGTTGACCTCTTATTCCTTGCAAATTCAGCCCTTCCTCAGCTTTCTGTATTGCCTTTCTTGGTTTTGAGATGTTAGAAAAGTGTAAACAACATCGGTGAAATGCCTCCAAAGTCCTGCTACATTACAATATTTATATACATGATTCTCTGTTTCAAAACAATACTTCGATGAAAATGAAATGTTATGAATAATGGAGTTTCCAACTCTCTTCAGTGGTATTGAACAGTCTAGTTCCAAAAAAAGTATGATTGACTACCTAGTAGGAGGTTTTTAATTAGCCCTTATGTTTGGCAGTCTCACCAAAAGAAGTATAAGAATGTTAGTAATCTGTTCATTTAACTTTATCTTTCTTTCACAGGGGAGTAAATGTCGTTCCTTTCCTTGAATTCCTAGGAATGCCTGAAAGCATTGTAAATATACTAAAGAATTCCCAGAGTGGAAATTTAATAACTGCATATGCAATGTACAAGGTAAGTCATGAAAAAGTCAGTGAGAAGTTCCTCTCTGATAAAATTGGGGTGAAGGGGACAAAGTAATGAAGTGACCACAACCCATTAGTTACACTAAAAATTACACTTGTAAATAACTTATTCATTGTGGACTCTTATCACATGAGTTCAGAATAGTGTGATAATAATGATGGCAAAGGAAGGCAGGACAACAGTGGGGAAAACACTAGTATTTAACAGAGCATGACAGGTGAGGGAAGGAAGATCTACAGGTAGATAGACGTATTCCAGTTGCTGAGATGCTGAAGATAATCAGAAGAAAAGGGTACTGTTTTTAAGGGTACTCTAGGAGAAAGGGTACTGTTTTAAAATGTTGTTCTCTGTCAGAGGATGTGCTTCAGGGCAGAAATGAAGAAAGCACTGTAAAAGTTTGGGGGAATGGGAAGAGGGGATATTATTTTAACCATCCAACAATTACTGTACTGAATGTGCCAGATAAATATTATTGCTAATACTAGTTATACTTCCACTATCATTTATGCACCCTTAGGATATTTTTGCTCTTTTAAGTGGGTATGGATACAATAGTTGATGAACTTCCGTTCTGTTCTTCCCATTGGAAACCTTACTGAAATGCATAATGCAGGAATAGCCATTTCTTTGAGCAGTGAAAGCCTTCATTTATTTCAGTACTTTAAAGCAATACTTTTGTTTTCTGCACGGCTACAGAAATGTTTAATTGTTTTCTATGAAAGTGAAATTTGCTGGGACAGGAGGTTGTCATCAGGATCTCAATACTTTTTTCCCTCTTTGTGGTTCTGACCTGCCTTTCCAGCACTATCGCCTGGTTAGCCTATGATGAATATCTCTGGGCTTTTCAGCCAAGTGCTGCAGCATTTGCTAAGTATTTTCCAATAAGGTGCTATTATGTAAAGTGAGAGGTTATTCTGATGTGAGAGGCAGAGAGCATTTACAAGCAGATTCAAACTGCCAAACCATCAGCCTTCATTGAAGTAGGAATTAGTATATGTCCTCCCACTTATTTCCTGATGATATGTCATTATGTGGAACTCAAAACTGGGAACAAAGATTTAGGTAGGAGGAAAAGAACGAGTATACAGGGTACAGGATTAGAAAGGGCAATCAAAAGCATATAAAGGTCTTATTTAGTCTTTGCACATGTGAAATTGTCTTTTTGGTAGAAAAATTGATTTTAAAAACTTTTCTCATCATTTGCTCTTCACAAGTTTCTTTGACTGAAATTGCATTGTATCACCAAGGCACTGCATTGTACTGGATTCCAAAGACAAGATTGCATTTTGGCAATTAATGCTTATGCATCAGCAAAAATTGTATAGGCACACGAATTCTGTGCACTCAGTAATGTTGTGCTGTGCTCTCTGGATGTTGCTGATTACCTGAAATGGAATTTATATAATGCTAGTTCACTATTTACTACATAAGGTTGTAATCCAAAGTTCATTCCAAGAAATTTGTATTTGTATTAATATTTCTCTCCTATCTTTCTGTATAAAGATTCAAGATAGCTTATGAAAAGAGTCAAAGAAACACAATCCAGTACCACTCTAAATCAAGAAGAACTTAGATAAGAACAACCCCACACTCACACCTAATTTCTCTGTAGCGCTCAAGAGCATAAAACTGTTAGGGCCTAAATGCCGTTTCTCTGGGCATGCAGAATTTGTCATCAACAGTGCTCCCATCTCCTGTGGACTTAATTTGTATTCCAGGTATTTTGCAATTCCAAAAAGAGGTGGGAGCATGAGACCTATATTGAATCCGTGTGTGTGTGTAAATGATTTCAGTGTCCACTATCCACTTCTCCTAACAGCAGCCATGTTTTTTTCATCTCCATATATCTAAAGGATGTGTGTGTTTTTATGTCTGCAACACAGAAGATTATTTTAATTTTGCCACAGGGAGCATGCAGTGCTGGTATAAGGTTCTGCTTTCTGGCCTGTCAGTTGCCCCTCAGGCAGTTGTGATAGCCTGTCTTCACAAAAAGGGTACCTGGATGACTGGCTGATAGTTCATGCATCTGCACAAACATTGCTGGATCAATGGGGGCTGAGAGTGAATGCAAAGAAATTGTATTTCAGCTCTATGCTATGTCTGAAGTTCATAGGAGCAGTGTTAGATTCTGTTGTGGGCTGGGCATTCCTGCCATGGAAGAGAGAGTGCAGCAAATTGGATCCCTTGTGAGGCAGGTTCTTGCTCAGCCAGAACTAAAGGCAGTTACAGTTCAGAGATTATTAGGACTCATACATACAGCAGTAATATCTTATGGAAAATTGAGAATGAGACTACTGCAAATGTGGTGTCACAATGTGTTCAATCCACAGATTCAGGAGCATTCAACTGTTCTGTATGCACCAAGGTTAGTGTGAGAGTCCCTTGTTTGACAGCTCAGTTAAGATGATCTGTTAAGAAGCATTAGATTCATCAAACCAGGTTACATTGACAAAATATGAGTCAGTTTGAGGATGGGGAGCTCATTACCAGGGGCATCTGATGAACCAGGCTTGAAATCACAGAGAGGCTGGAATGCAATCCAGGTGTTTCAGGGTCTCTCCCCCTGCCCCCATTGTCAGTCAGTTCAGATGACAATGGACAATATCTCATTGGTGTATGATATCAACAAACAGGAAAGAACTAATTCACCTGCCTTGTGCACCCTAGTGTGAAATCTGTGGGAGCAGTGTGTGCAGTACAATGTCCATATCTCAGCAGTGCATGTCCCAGGAGATATGTTAACAGATGCGTTAATCATGCAGGGGCATGTAGCCCGCAAATGGTCTAGGGATGACAGGGTCCTGTGTTCATTTTGCCAATAAGTTACAAGTACCCAGTATATTGCACAAGATGCGGAGTGGAAAGAGGCTCAAAAGTGGATGCATTTACAATGAAGTGGATAGGTGAATTGTTTATATGCTCTCACCTCTCCTCTCAGTGTTGAAGGTTCTTCACAAAATAAGGGTGGACAGGACCAATTGAATCCTAATTGTACCATTCTGGCCAAGACAGGTATGGTTTCTCACTCTACTGCACATGGCAAGGGGACCAGTATCTGCCTCTTCTGAGAAATGGGTCTACTATCTCAGGGAGGAAAGGTATTGCACCCAGATGTGGCCAAACTGCATCTGACAACATGGAGAATCAGCTTTTGGGCTATATGAGATGTGGAAGATGCTGGATAATGTTGGAAAACCATCAAGCAAGAAATTGTATAATGGTAAATTGATGTGTTTTGTAGCATATAGAAGGGGTCAGGTTTTGGATCCAGTGTCCTGCTGCAGAATGGACCTATGTGAGTATATCGTAAACCTACAAACTGAAGGTTTAGGCATTTCCTCACTGTGGTTCCACTTAGCAACCATTTCATCACATCACTTTAAGGTGGGTGGCTATGGTGGTTTTTTCCCCCCATCTGCTGATGAAACAGATTTCTAAGGTTTAGTGAGAATTTCCCCCCCAGTTCCGGTTTCCCCTTGGAATTTACAGTTAGTGTTATATTTGTTAATTAAACCTCCATTTGAGCCTTTGGCAACTTGAAACATAAAATTTGTCTCTAAAATTGTAATTTTAATTGCAATAGCTTCAGCAAAAAGTAGAGTTATGTACATTGATGTTATTTATATAAGTTTTCATGCAGATAGTGACAGAGACCAGATATATCATTTTTGCCTAAAGTAGTGTCACAGTTCCACATGTTACAAAGATATGATATTCCTGTCTCCCCTCGCCCCCCAACAACAAATGCAATTTTATATTGATAGGATCCTGTCTTTCCTTAGGAATTCACATCTTTTAGTCTGCTGTGGGGGCCATAGAAAGGGTTTAAAGATTTGATATTGTGTTACACCATAGCAAAGAAGTCACTGCCACAGATTGTCAGAGCTAATTCAACACAAGCAACTGCTATATTCACCTCTTTTTTTGAGACGAGTCTTAATACCAGCTCTCTGTAAAGTGACAACATGGACATGTTCCTCAGCATTCATAAGACATTATGAATTGGACGTTAAAGTGAAGAGAAATGCAGCATTTGGAAGAGCTTTTAAACTTATTTTCATAAATTGGTTAAATGATGGTTTGTGCTTTGTTATTAATAAAGTTTCCGTAGCATAACTTGAGCTGTTCCCACCTCCAAATGCTGAAGCTTGCAAATCTGTCCCATATGTGTGATGTGCAGAGATCATGAAGAAAAAAAAACCAGGTTGCTTACATGTAACTGATGTTCTTAGAGTGGTCATCTGTGTGGTCACACAAACCCACTCATTCAGCCTTCCCCTAATGGATATTACCCAAATTACCAATACACATGTAGTCCCTGTAGCCAGCAGAAGTGTTCTTCTGCTAGCAAAGAGAGAATACATGTGCTGTGAGGTATTAATTGCTGTGACCGTAACTTGTGTATACGGGGGTCAAGATACAGACCAACACTCAAAGGAAATAAAGGGGATTAAGCTTCTTGAACAAAAATAAATTAACAGAAGAGAACCACATTGAATCAGGTAAACAAAAACAAGCACTACAGAAAGGAAATAAATGCACATGTGAAGTACAAACACAGTTTAAACCTTTTCCCTAACAAACTATCTGCTAGTAAGGGAGAAAATAAAAGGGGAGAATTAAAGACATACAAGCCTGCTTCTTGAACACAACTGGGCAGCTCTGAAGAAGTGCAGAACAGGGTGGAAAAGTAAGAGGGGCCGACCATACAGTTGGGGTAACACCTGTTACAAACTGGATGAATGGAGGGATGATTTTTTATACATTTTTGCTAAGACTGAGGAGAGGAAAATGTGTTGGCATTGGAATGTGGACATGATGAAAACTCCATCTCTCCAGAGATGAACTAATTTGAAAGGGGGATTTTTGTGTACATTGTAGAGGGGAGTTTTTCTTCTTTTGCATTAGAAGTAAAAATATCAAACAGAAGTGTTCCTTTAGGGAGACTGAGAGTTTAGATAGTCGGCTGAGTACTGTACATGATGGGGTATGGGGAGAAATTTTCCTGTTCAGCACTTAAGGAAGAAATGACTGGGGCTAGCCTGTTACTCATTGTATTGATTATTTGAATCATTATTTAGGCCAGATTATCAGGGAGGGAGCATTTTAGGTCCTTGGGGAAAAGGCTCCTTTGTTAACTGCCACGAGATACGGCTTTCATATGATTAATGGAGGACTTGCTTCACATTCCTTGCACACCGTCTGCATGACTCACTGTTATTTTAGTAAAAGTTTATCCAGACTCCATTTTTCATTGCTAGGCCTATACTAAGTTGTGGAAGTGTACAAGGATCCAAGATGGTGGGTCCCCTGGGAGGGGGAGTCCTGTGGCATCACTGATGTGTGTAATTTATCTAGCCTGCTACATCATTGGAAAGAACAGATGGATGTTTGGCTCTGCCCACATAAAGCTCTTATGATGAGCTGCTCTTCTGGGTGCATGTTGCATGCTTGAGAGTTTGTATGCGTGACTGTACATGTTACCACTTGAAGAACATCAGTTGTAGGTATGCAGCTGTTTTTCTCCATTATGCTTGTGACTGTTGTCAATACAGCAGTGTGTAATTTTTGAGTGAGCTGTGCTAACGAGGACTTCTGTAGTGTTAGTCAGGTTGAGGGATTGGGCTCACTGAACTTTTTAGCAACTGAAAGGCTTCTTGAGATTCAGTAAAGGTGAAGGTTCACTTTTCAAGCAGGGGCAAGCTGGCTGTTTGGTTTACAAGAAAATTTCCTGGTGGGCAGCTGCTAGAGGGGGCCACTGGCAGCAATGAGAGCCAAGCCCCAGCAACTTTTCCAATGTCTCTGAGCCACTTGGCTTGGACCATTCAGCAGCAATTTATTTAATTAGATAGGTATACCTTACTTTACTCCCTAATAGGGATCAAAAGCAACTTACAACATCATTCTCCCCTTCCTCATTTTATCTGCAGTTTGGTGTAGTGGTTAAGGGCACAGACTCTTATCTGGGAGAACTGAGTTTGATTCCCCACTCCTCCATGTACACCTGCTGATGTGACCTTGGGTTAGCCACAGGTTATCTCAAAGCTGTTCTGCTGGGTGAGCTCTCTCAGCCCCACCTACCTCACAGGATGTCTGTGTGGGGAGGGGAAGGGAAAGGAGATTTGTAAGCCACTCTGAGACTTCTTTGGGTAGTGAAAGATGGTGTATAAATCCAATCTCCTCCTCATCACACAACCCCATGAGAGAGGTTGAAAGTTAGAGAGACTGACAGGTTCAAGGTCATCTGGCAAACATTATGGCAAAGTAGGGATTTGGACCTGGGTCTCCCCAATTCTAGTTTGACACACTGCCTGTTACAACATGCCTCTTCCTGCACTGTTGTCAGGAAACACTGGGTGAGTTGATGGCCACCATTGGCACCACTGAACCACGTGGCTTCTGCAGCACTGGCTTGTGGCACCACAGGGACTACTTACCTTGGCTTACTCCAGAGACATTTTAACTTCTAAGCCACCTCTGTTTTGAATTTTTTGTTCTATTTTTGCTTTAGTGACTAAAATAGATGAACTGCTTTTTTCTTGAATCCTAAAGTGGTAGGTGTTGGTTTTTGAGGGTTCTGCTGCTAATGGCTCTATGCTTCCTTCCTTCCTGTTGACAAGGTTGCAACTCCAGCCAGATATGCAGTGACCATAGGTGGAACATCCCTCGCTGTGAAGTATCTTCGTAAGCATGGATACATATCCACACCACCTCCAGTCAAGGAATTCATTCAGGACCGAATGGAAGAAACGAAAGAGCGTCTTTCAGGGAAAATGGAGGAAACCAGAGACATGATAAGTGGGAAAATGGAAGAAACAAAGGAGATGCTAACTGGGAAAATGGAAGAAACAAAGGGAAGAATAACAGAAAAGATACAGGAAACCAAAGAAAAAGTTTCATTTATAAAAAAGAAAGAATAATATTGGAGGTGTGGCAGAGAAAAAAAACATGCATATGGAACACTTTGGCAGTGGGAATATGTATTATCACTGCTTTTGTTTCTGCTTTAATTATTTTGATTGATTGAATAGAAAGGGCCAGTTATTTATAAAGTGAAGTCAGACCATTGTTTAATGCTTACACCCACTTCCAAAAATTAACAAAATATGTCTTCAGATAATCATATTGTAAATACAACAGCAGTGGGCTTCACAGGCAGGTGTTCTTAGGTCTGCTTAGTTGATGGCCATCAAAACTAGATCCAGGGAGAAATTTAAAAGGTGGTCTATGCGCTATTTCTAGCTGTCATCATCTACCAGATCAGAAGCAAACTAATAGAATGGTTGGAGGCATGTGAACAATGTGCTGGGGGTGCTGTCGATCAGTGTCGTAAGATAAGCTTCACACTATAGCAAGATCAAGGAACTATAAGATATATATTTCTGTATGCTGTTTAATATTAGAGGTTGACTTAAAGTGAGCAAGACTATACTGCTCTCACATATACTGCTCTTATAGTACAGAATGGGTACTGATTCTTCCATGATCAGCCTCACATGTTGAATTTCATACCACCACTAAACATTTTTGGAAGGAAGGAAGTAGATAATTGAATGCTCATGGAAATAAATGTTTACAGTTCGTAGCTCAAAGAATCAATGCTGCTACCCTTCTCATGGAATAATCCTGTATTTCTGTTAGAGAGTAAACAGTCTTTGCTATACTGTTCTGTGCTATAGTTTAATATGGACAAAGTAAAAAGGATGTGGTCTTGTTTTTGGTGTTTGAGTCCCTGACCAAACCATCACCTATCACGTTAAATTTTCCTGTGGTTAAAAAAAAATGCCTATGAAAGAGCAGTGGAAAGGACCTGCTGTACTAGAGCAAGAGAAGAAAGCCCAAAGCCAGTCTATCCATGCAGTCTGTTGTGCATGTATTAGTGCTTCATTGCAATCAAAGAAAGTGTAGAAGTAGGTTTTCCAACTGAAATTATTACAGGATTGCAACTAACGGCTCATTTTGTAAGCTTAAGCATGCATGGGAAAAATAAAAACAATGGATATGTGTCTCCTTCCAGATTAGCTTTTATCACTGGTCAAATTGTATCACTTCTGATGTTTTAGTTCATATAAAGGTTTTATTTCAAAGGCTGGATGAACATTTTCAGTATACTGATGAAGATATAGGAGAGAACTGCAAATCCAGTGCTTAAAATATGGCCTCCTATGTTTAGTATACGTTGCTTAGGAAAATAGCTGGCTTATGTTCTTTGTGGTAAAGTCCAGTGCAAAAAATAAACACTTCATTTAGCCATCTTATCATGCAGTGCTGTCAAGCGCTTTAAGCAAGAGCCATGAACAGTATTACCAGTATAACTGAACATTCATTTTTGTCAGTAATTCATTCAAGGCTTTAGAATGGCAGTGGGATTTCTGACCCTGTTCCCTGTACAGTCATTCATCTTAAAAATAGACACATTCTGCTGTTCGTTTTATCTGAATGTGCTTCCTATAGAGATAGTTGGTAAGGTTGGACCTTACTGTCTTTTGCATGGACAGTCTAGTTCTTGCTAACCCCATGTCCCTGGTTTTGACCTTCATGGTTGTAGGCTTTCTATAATCCTACCTGTGGTGCTTCGTCCTGCTTCATGTTCACCCTTATATTGCTGCATTACTTAATACTAAGCCCATGCAGAATATGGAATGAATCTGTGGTGAGCGCTATCAGTACCAGAGTAGCTTGTTCATATACAATGCTGATATGAGCTAAGGAAGGCTTGATTACTGATTATTTAATAGTGTGTGCCAAAAGGCATGGTAAAATGGTTATTTGTATCTAACTGGTATAGGACTCTGATAATGTTTTGTTTAAATGAGATGTGCTGGGTGATATACAAGAAACTTGTTTCTTTTCACTCTTGCATCTTAATAAAGAAATTAGAAGGAAAGTAGATTGGAGCCCCCAACATGGTGTCTGTGGGTGCCATGGTACCCGCCAACACCTTTCTTGGTGCTTGCCAAGTGAATTTAGAAAATGGGAGGGTCCAGGTAGAGGTTTTGCCCAGCAGGGCTTCTGATTGGCCATTGGAGATTTGATTGGTTGAGTAGATATTTAAAAATGTTGCTTGGGCAACAGCTGTCCCCATAGCACAAGAATCTTTGCTGTGTGTCCAAAGGTAAGCTGCAACAGCCATTTTGCGGCTGGCTGTGCTTCCTGCAGCACCCATTTTGTGACCACCCACCATCCTGTGTCAGAATTCCAAATGTGCTCATGGGCTCAAAAGGGTTGGGCAGTAGACTCACACAGTAGGAGCCAAATGTGACAGAAGCATCTGATGGCACTTTCAAAAAAAGCTTTGCTAGTTGTGTTAGTCTGGTGTATCCTGGTAGATTTGAGGGCATGCCATTGTAGGTTTGCTGGAAAGGCAGACAGCTACTTATGAAAAAGATGTGTCCAGCATTGGAGCCTGCAGGTATCTGCCTAATGATTTTTGGGGGGGGGGGGAGAAGATGCTAGATATATAGAAATTATCTGTTGAGAGGGGAGGTCCAGGTCTTGGAGCTTAGAACAATGAGATTTTGAAAGCAGCATCAAAGACATTGTAACAAAAATGTAAAAAGAAACTAGAGAAAATAAGAGGCTTGGTTTTAAGCTGGCTTTTTTAAAAGCCTGAGGTGACACCATTGTTGCACTGTTATTACAGCTGATCTAACGTTTGCTTAATATTGAAGTACTGACAAGTGTCCTTGGACCAAGCTTATTTTTTCTCAGAAGCAGCACTGGATATTTGCCTTGCCAAACAATAATTGCCAAACAATAATTGCACCACTGTTATCTTTCCACAGGACCTATTTTAGTTGTTATATTACTTCTCCAGCAGCTTAAAACTATCCTATCGGGGCGGGGGGAATATGGATATCAGTTTAAAAAGCAATAAAAACATGGCAGAAGCTTCCTATTGTTTATTCTGTACGGTTAGTTTCATAAAGTCAGTGTATTTAAGTTTCTACAGCCCTTTTCCCTCATTTGGTTTAACTGTCAATAACAAAGTGTTTAAATGGTAATTGGTAATAAGGGAAGTGTGCCACACTGAACTAATTGAGAGCAGTCTGTTGTGTGCTGTTGCTATTGTACAATAGCCATTCATTGCAGTGGGACCTTCCCTGAAGCTCTGCATATTGAATGAATGGCAGCACTAAACTGAAATACTGGATGGGTCACTCTATCATTCCTAAATGAATTTGCTTTTTCTTCTATCCCCTACAATTGGCCCTTGATGGAATTAATACTGTAAGTGTCATAATTTGGATTAAAGTACTCATGCCATGTCATTTTATATTAGGGACTAAAAGGATCTGTTAATAGTATATTGAAAGAATAAAGGAGTTAAAGCTAGCAGTGTTGCTGCATATTTTACACACATGCAGGGAACCCTCAAGGACTTGCAGAGTGTACTTCATTCTCCTCTATCCCCATTTTATTTTCCCTTTCTGTCCTCCTGGTAGCATCCATATCCTCTCCCCTTTACCTGCTTCCTTCCCATATACCAAGCCACCTCTTTATTTGCCACACCCTCAGCTTTGATATTTCTTCATTTATGCCACACCATTCTGCCCAAAATGGAACCAAAGCAACTTACATCATTCTATATTTTATCCTCACAATCTTGTGAGGTATGTAAAGCAGGGTGAAAATGACTGGTCCAAGGTCACCCAACAAGCTTCCACAGCAGAGTTTGAACCTTGATCTCCCAGAACCTTGTCTGACATTATAACCATAACACCACATTTGTTCACAGCTTCTCCTCATTTCCTCTTCCTGGCAGCCTCCTCCTAGGAAAAGGCTGGCCCAGTTGCAAGAGTCATGTGGTAGCAAGTCACTCAGCTGAGTTGTGTGTAGAAGGTGCTGGGACTGGCAAAGTCACACAAGTTATGTGGAGGCTTTTGCTAGGCCCTGATGAGGTATCCTGTAACCCCTTCCACATCAGGATGAATTGCATGATAGCTAGATTCCCGATGGTTTCTGCTGGACCTGACCCAATGAGTAGTTCCAGGGTAGGAGAGTGGAGAGCAGGAGTGGACTGGGAGACCAAATAATGCCGGAAAGAGCCCTCCCCCAGTTTTTATTGATAGAAACCAAGCTTTGAAGGCTGGCAATATTGTGGCCTAGCAATCCCCCACAGTGACCGCTGAGATCTCAGAGAGTATCCATTTTTGAAAGCTGCAGGTGCTGCTTCTGTTATTGTGGGAGGGCTAAACACCCAATTATTTTTTGTTGTTTTAAGATTTCGGACTTTTCTGCAAACCTGGAGCCTTTTTCAAGTTCACAGAAAGATCTGTCATGTCTGTAACATGGCTCCAGTCTATGGATTTAAATGAGAATAATTTGTACTTGATATAATTAAATGCATTCTTTTAAAACTATTATCTGACACATGTACCAGTTTGGGGTTTTTTTGGGTTTTATCTTTTTTGTATCCTTGTTGTGGAAGTAATCATGCTGAGACAGATCTCTGTTTGATACTACTGCAGCTCTGCCCAAAGCACTTAACATCACTGTTCTGAAAAGTAAATGTTTTATAGTGATAAATACAAGTACATTTTTAGTAATAAAAGTGATAAATACAAATATTACACCCCAGGTTTTGACCAGGTGCTCCTCAATATTTCTGGTTTCTTGTTAGAGATCAATTCTCCTATGATCTGTTTTTATCCTTTTTTTCCGATTTAACCATGAAACACAAGTGATGGTAGAGACAACTTGTATGACATTAATGACATCCTTGGTTACATTGAAATGATTTGCTCTGGGAGTGCCTGCAAGGACTGGCTGCTCTGCCCTTGTACTCTCTGATTATCAGACCAGGCGGGGGGTGGGGCTACTTTATAGGAAATCCTGCCTTGTGGCAAAGCCCAGATTTTGATGGCCTTGGGCTTTCTTTAGTTCTGGGGTTATAAAGTTAACATAAAGGCACAATTGATGATAATATTTACCTCCAGGTAGTAATTAACCTCTATGAATTTATGTTTTGAAATGTGGATCAGACTGCCCCTTTTAAAAACAAACACTCCTTTTTCAGTTTGCATGTGTTGTCTTTTTGTATTGTTGACTAAATTATTACTCTGGCTAAAGCGGTTAATTTTTTTTCACCTTGGGGAAGTTACATGTATGAAATAATCCAAAGACATCCATTGATGGGGTTGGACCCCAGTAGCTTTTTGGCTGGTGCAAGGAGGAGGAGGAGCCCTTTTCTGATCCCTAGAAAGGCTGTGCAAGGGATTGTGGGACCCAAGTGGACCAAGAACCATGGAGAATAGGGCTGCAATGAGGAAAGAAATCATACAAGATCACACCTCTTTGCACCAGCAGGAAAAAGTTGGTGGGATCCAAGTAAAAGAACTGTTGCATGAAGGATAGGATCAAATGTGATTCAAAATTTCTCAAGACCCTTTTCAGGTCCATACAAAATCTTCCAGCAAATACTAAATCTGCCTGTATTCATTCACCTTAATTAAGGCACAGCATCTGGAACCACTAGCCAGAATTCTTTGGAGGTACAAAAACTGGCACTGTTTCTGTACGCATACTTGCTGCGTACAAACAAGCATCTTGGCAACAAATGTTTTACTTGGATCGTTTCAGACTTCCAGCGGGTCCAGTTTCTTCAACCTTTTTTAACAAGATTAAGATTGTAAATTTCAATCAATTATGTATGCTACTTCAATTTTATACTTTTGTTACATGCACCAATGCCAGAAGAATTCATATTTCAAAAGCATCTTGTATGCAGTGACCCAATAAAATATATCACTTTGTACCTGTTCTGCGTTGTCATATTTTGCTTGCACATCCATTCCTGGAGGTGATGGTGCATATTCCTTAATCAGGTATAGACTGAGGTCAGATTCCAGCTTTTGACTGGCTGAATTATTAGAAGAAGACTGCAGATTTATACCCCACCCTTCTCTCTGAATCAGAGATTCATTGACTGACAATCTCCTATATCTTCTCCCCCCACAACAGACACCCTGTGAGGTGGGTGGGGCTGAGAGGGTTCTCACAGCAGCTGCCCTTTCAAGGACAACTGTGATAGCTATGGCTAACCCAAGGCCATAACGGCAGCTGCAAGTTAGAGGAGTGGGGAATCAAACTCTTATCCCCCAGATAAGAGTCCACAAACTAAACCACTACACCAAACTGGCTCTCCAGTTTGGTATAGTAGTTCCACAAGTACAATAGCAGTCATGTCCTGCACAGTCCAATCCAAGATGGTGATTGTGTACACTGAATTTCTTCCTGTTGCTGTTTTATCACCTTTGGCTTATGTTGTGATCTTCTGAGACTGAAACTATGGATGTGCTACCTCATCACCGGTTTTGCATTGTTGGTGACCCAGAACAAGTTTTCTTTAATGTAATGGAACTTAGAAGAGGTAGAATGAAGGGTTTGCCTGATGGGTCCCAAGTCAGTTCTGAACACAGATACATAACTCTTAACACAGATACATAATCCCTAGGTTCAGTTGGATTATATCAGTGATCCCCAATGTGGATGCCAAGGGAGCATGGCACCCGCCCACCAATATGATTACTGATGTCTGCTTGCTTCTTTCTCAAAACAAAAATACATTCCTGGCTATCTTCTGCCTCACTGGAGTAGGAGTTGCTATAGAAGACTCCAGAGGACATCACCTTTTGGTTTGCAGGAAGCTCCTGTTCAGAAATAGCTGCCCAATCACGAGGATGTTTGACTTGGAAACTCCTAAAATCTTGTAAATGTCCCCCAGAGTGGCCATTTTGAGGTTGGTCTCACCTCTCATAGGCAGCCATATCAAAATTCAAAACATGCCTGTAGGCTCAGCAAGGTTTAAGATCCCTGAACTGTACCTCCTATCTGAATTGCCACTTGTGCAATGCCAGTTGGGGGTCCACTGTCTTTGCAAGGGAACATTGGCTAAGGGCTTGAGACAATGAATGCTTATCTTTTTGGTAATGTTAAATCATGATGTTTTTACTTCAAATGGATTTTCCCAAGCATATGTACATTGTAAACAAGTGAGTCACACTCACCACCATATTGTCTCCCTTCTCCCTAGATCACCCAGAACAACAATAACCATGCTTGTGAAATTGTGAGCAACAATAACCATTGTGAACAACAATAACCATGCTTGTGAAATTGTGAGCTGCTCTGAAACTCTGAGATAGAGGGTGGGATATAAATCCAATATCATCTTCGTCTTCTTGTCTGTTTCAAAAAAAGATAGTCAATTTCAACATCAGGTTTTCCTGTTACCCCAGTTTCTTTCTGATCCCTTTCATTCAGTGAACTAATGCTAAAATACATGTACAAAACCTGACCGACGAGGATTTAAATGGAAGGTGCTGGACACCACCCCCCACACATCAAAGTGACATTCCACCTGTCACTATTATGTGTAAACAGACAGCTTATAGCATGTGCTGCAAAACAGAAAGTAGATCTGAGAGGCTTAGATGATCTACCTGACAGCAGGTGGCTGGCTGCCAGAAGTCTTACATCAGCCAGCAGAGTCAGCATGACACAGCAAGTTGCTGATTGGCTGTCCCATGTATAAATGTACAGAGCAACAGTGGTGATTGTGGGTTTATGGAGTTGGAGTTGCAGCGGAGCATATTGTCAGTCAGGAGAGTGAGTTGGTGTAAATAAATGTATATAGTGGTTTTACAGCTACTGTGTACAGCCTTCATTCTTGCGTCGCTAAGCATCACCCTCTGGGTCTCTCTACGCGCATCGACAGGGTTATGGGCCCAGCACGCTTCCGCTGCGCCTAGGAGTGGAAGACCTGAGAGAGAGGTGGTAAAGAAAGGACGCTGACGTGCTCCAGAGGCTGCCTAGGAGGTGAGACCAGCAGTGGCTGAAAGGAGTCTGAGCAGGATGGCTACAGCAGCAGCTACAGTGCTGGTGGATAAGCTCACCACTACCAACTACAACACCTGGTCGCTGAGGTTAGAGCATTTCCTGAAGAAAGAGGGGCTTTGGGACTGTGTGTCAGCTCCTCCAGCTAATCCCACAGCGGCAGAGGCCGTTCAGGATCAAAAGGCTCTAGCCACCATCATCCTAAGTGTTGCAGATGACCAGCTGGTGCATGTCCGTGCGCACCAGACAGCAAAGGAGGCTTGGGAAGCTCTCAAGGCTGTGTATGTACAAAAGTCAGCCGGCACGCTGATATCCCTATGGAAGAGGCTCTACAGGAAACGTATGCTGGCCGGGGAGTCGATGAGGGACCACCTCGACGGTATGCCTAATTGTTTCCAAGACCTTGAAGCAAGAGGGAAGGCCGTGGCTGAGGAAGATAAGGTGTACATCTTATTGAGCTCTCAGGACGAGAGATATGACATGCTGGTGTTAGCATTTGAAGGGCAGGATGCTGACAAGCTAACTTTGCCTTATGTGACCGGCAAACTCCTGGCTGAAGAGCAGAGGCAGCTGGAAAGCAAGAGAGAGCAGACTCGAGCCAAGGGAGAAGAGAAGCCGAGGTCTGTCGGGGCTGGTTCCAGCTGGCAAGCCGAGGAGGAAAAAGCCTTGCAGGTGCGGAGGAGGCGCTGCTATCTGTGTAATCAGCTCGGACATTTGAAAAGATTTTGTCCTCAGCAGCAGCAGAGGAAGAGCCGGCAGCAGTCTTCAAGGACTCCCCAGGTGACTCTGGTAAGAACTGGTCCGGGACTGCAGAGTCTGCCTTGGGTTGTGGATTCTGGGGCTACTCAAATATTCTGCTGCTGTGAAGAGGAGCTTCAAGACTGCAAGCCAGCTGAGCAGAAGACTGTCAGCTTAGCTGATGGGAGACAAGCTAGTGTTCTTTGCCAAGGTGCAGTCTATTTTCCGGGACTTAAACACAGGTTTGAAAATGTATTATGTGTGCCCGAGCTAGAAACTAACTTGTTAAGTGTCTCTGTTCTGGCAAAAGCTGGGTTTACCGTAGTATTTTATAAGCAGGGCTGTGCAATTTTGAAACAAGGTAAACAGCTGGCTAAAGGCACACTGAGATCCAATGTGTATGAGCTCATGCAAAATGTGGGGAAAGCACATACTGTGTGGAATAGACAGCCACACAACAGGTGCATCCACAGGCTTCATAGAAGGCTGGGTCACGCCAGCTACAATACAATAAACAAAACTCTAGAAATACTAGAGGGAGTGAAGGTTGACAAATGCAATGCCTTTTTAGATTGCAATGTATGTAAAGAATCCAAATCAAGGGCAGTTCCATCGACCAGAAAGAGTGTGCGTGTGTCGGAGAGACCACTTCAATTAATACATGCCGACCTGGTGGGGCCGTATGCACCCAGTGTTTCTAAAAATAGGTTTGGGTTAATTCTGGTTGATGACCACAGCAGGTTTGCGTGGGTATATGCTATTAAACACAAAAGTGATGTCTGTGCCACCTTCAAATACTGGGCTAAGAGAGTGCAAAAACAGTTAAATGCTAAGATTGCCTCAATTCAGACTGACCAGGGGGGTGAGTTCCTGAATAAAGAGTTTGCCAACTATTTGAGGCAAGAAGGCATAGAGCACAGGGTGGCCAATGTTTCCTCTCCGTGGGAGAATGGGATTGTGGAACGGAGAGGTGGAGTACTCCAAAGTATTTGCCATGCTTTGTTGCAAGATAGTGGTCTAAGGCAGGCATACTGGGGGGAAGCCTTAAAGGTGTCCTGTTATATTTCCAACCGTTTGTGGACAGAGGCTATAGACGATATACCCTACAGGGTTTTATATGGGAGAAAGCCATCCCTAGATCACCTAAGGATATTTGGTTCAAAGGCTTGGGTGAACATCTCTCTTGATAAGAGGAGAAAGGGAGGTCCCAAAGCCAGAAAGCTTGTGTTTATAGGATACCAAAATGGCATGAAGTCCTGGAGGTTTGTGGACAATAATGATCTGGTTAGGCTGAGTAGGTCTGCCTCGTTTTGCGAGGATGAAAACTGGTCAAAGATTCATGCCAATGAAGTGCCTGGGGAAAATAAACTGCAACTGTCTCTGGAGAGTGAGGAGGGGCAGAAGCCAGAAAGCTCACTGAAGCAGGAGAAAGACAGTATGGGCAGTTTACCAGGCAGCAGTAAACAGCAAGAGATATCTGAGGCTGTAAAAAGGGAGCCGGTCAGAGTCTCTGCAAGAGAAAACAAGGGTGCCGCCAAAAAGATATGGTGTTGACACTGATGTGAATTATCTGGGCAAGGGAGACAGTTTGCCAGATGGAAAGCCAAGGGGCTGTGTAAGTGCACCAGAGGTACACGTGGATACTTCCTTCACTAGGGAAGAAGGAGGTTATACCTATGTATACGATGACCATCCTAAAACGTATCCCAGTGTGTTGGAGCTGTTGAATGAGATGTCTCTTGGAGAGGAAGGAGACACCTGAGCAAAGCCTGGAAGGCAAAGGCTGTAAGCAATAACTGAATTAAAAAGGTTGCAATGTGCAAATGTAAAGTGCTGACAAAAGGAATGCTGTAAAATAAAACAAACTTACTGTTTGAAAATGTATGATAAACTATGTAACTAAACTATGTGACTATTGTAAAACTGGAATAAGATGTAACAATTTCTAAACAACTGCAAATGTTATGATATGTGTGAAAAAAGCCTAAAATCTGTAACAAGTCCGTAAGCAAAGGTGAAGTGAAAAATATGTGCGCTTGTATTGAAATTGCACGGTACTGTGTTAAGAACAAGTCTGGGAAACAAGCCAGAAAAAAGATAAGGCAAGTGCTCAGTCTGGGCAGAGTGCCAACTGATAACAATGTGCTTGCAGGTTAATTGGCAAGCGGAGAAAAATGTGTGTGTGTCCAGGAAGAATGGAAGTAACTGAACTGTAACAGTAACTGAACTGTAATGTATATATGGGAATGTATGTAATCAATATATTGGTGAAGAATTGATCAATATGTGTAAGCAATGTTGTAATGGATGGATGTCAGCACCGCTATAACCTGAGGAGGGGTGTCACTATTATGTGTAAACAGACAGCTTATAGCATGTGCTGCAAAACAGAAAGTAGATCTGAGAGGCTTAGATGATCTACCTGACAGCAGGTGGCTGGCTGCCAGAAGTCTTACATCAGCCAGCAGAGTCAGCATGACACAGCAAGTTGCTGATTGGCTGTCCCATGTATAAATGTACAGAGCAACAGTGGTGATTGTGGGTTTCTGGAGTTGGAGTCGCAGCGGAGCATATTGTCAGTCAGGAGAGTGAGTTGGTGTAAATAAATGTATATAGTGGTTTTACAGCTACTGTGTACAGCCTTCATTCTTGCGTCGCTAAGCATCACCCTCTGGGTCTCTCTACGCGCATCAACACCACCTCCATTTAGAAAAGTCCTTTTTAAAAATTGTAGCCTTAGAATAAATACATTGGAGGAGAAAGAATGGTGCTTAAGGCGAGCACAGAATCAAGATTAAAGGTTTATTGCCCTGGAAATCTGCAGTTAGATGTGTGAGTGTAATAAGCCTAGAACTAGCTGTTTGTTACTGTTTAACAGTAGCCACCCAATGAAAGCCAGTGTGGTATAGCAGTTAGAGCTTCAGATAAGCAAGTTGGGACCCCCTTCTTGCTGTGGAAGTTCACTAGGTGATTTTGGACTACTCACATATTTTTCAGTCTACCCTACCTCACAGGGTTATGAGGATACAAAGGAAAGAATAATGTAAGCTGCTTTGGTCCCCACTGTGGAGGGAGGTGGGCTGTAAATGAAGTAAATAAGTAATATAAATAAATAATAAATATGGCTGAAGATGAAAGGTAGGTCGGTGACTGCCTGAGAAGGCAAGAATGAGGCAGGGAAAGGAGAGAGACTTTGGGGGTTGCCAGAAGGAGGGAAAGGGGAAATATGGTGGGGAGGAAGATACTGGGGAAGTAATGCACCTCCCAAAAGTCGTTGAGGGTTCCCTACCGCGCAAGTGGGCCTGGCCTAGAGGCTGCTGGGAGTGCGGGGGAGCTTAAGACAGCAGTGCAGGTAAAAGTAGTTTGGCTGTTGGACAGGAAGGACAGAAGGAAGTAAGAAAAGAGAAAAGGCTATGGGAGCTTTCAGGAAACAGAAGGATTAAATAGTAGGAAAGGGGGGGAATGAGCTGACCCCTGAAAACCTTTGCAGGTTCTTACTTGTTTGTTCATAAATGAGTTAAAATTGTGGCTGAGCAGTGAGTAGTCAAATTTGCTGATACCAAATTATTCAGGATGATGGAAACCAAAGTGAAGGAGAGTCTATCCAAATTGGGTGGGTGCATGACAATGTGGCAAATGAAATTCAGTGAATGATTTATTTATTACATTTGTATCCCACGCTCCCTGACAGGCTCAGGGCGGTGTTGATAAGCACTGAATATATACTGGGTTTTTTTTAACTGGCTGAGACAAAGACTGAAGGAGATTGAGATTATAGTGGATAGCCAAATGAAAACGTCAACCAGGCTGCAGCATTAGTGAAAAAAGGCAAACTCCATGTTGGGAATTTTAGGAAAAGGACTGAGAATAAAATGACAGATATTCCAGTGCCCTTGTATAGAGCTGTGGTGTGGCCTCATTTAAAATGCTACATGCAGTTCCAGTCACTGTATCTCAAAAAAGATATTACAGAGCTGGAAAGAGGACAGATGACAGCAACCAAGATGATCTAGGGGATAGCACACCTTTTCTATGAGGGAGGGCTGACGAGAATGGGATTTTTTTGGTTTGGAAAAAAGGGCAAGGGGGACATAATAGAGGTTTATAAGATTATGCATGGGGTGGAGAAAGCAGATGGAGGGAGATTTTTCTCTTGGGTGGCACCCAAAAAAGTTGATTGTTCACACAACCAGGACTTGTCAGCCAGCTTTATTAGAATACATTTTTTTTTTATAAACCCTTACCATGTCCCCTTATTAGCCTTTTTTTTCTAAACGAAGAAGTCCCAGACTTTTCAGACTTTCCTTAAAGAAAAGGTGTGCTGCTGGAGCCCCCTGCTCTGATGTGACCAACACAAGGGACGATGTTTTCAGCCAGGCTCCCATGTGATTGAAATATTTTCCTAGAAGATTTGATAAGCCTATTGTAATTGGCTTGCTTTGCCAATTACAATATTGTAATGGGACCCATTAGCCAGTCTGGAAATATTAATGGAAAGGCAGGATTGTAAGTAAATAAATGTATTGAATTTCACTATTTTGTATGAGCAGGCATTCAGATCGCCCTTAAATGAATATTTCCATAAATTTCTTAAAAGTTTTTGTCCCTGATCCTCTGAAAAGCTCAAAATGGCATATATGTCTCCCTCCTCCATTTTAACCTTGGAATTTGGTTTGGGGTAAGGGATCCCAAGTGGTTTAAAGTTACTAAGCAAGCTTCATGGCAAAGTGAGGATTTAAATTTGGGCTTCCTATTTCCACAGTATAACAGTTTTACCACGTGTCCTGAAGTTTTTGTCTTCACTTTTCTTTCAGTCTTAGGGTTATCTTGTCATACAGTCATACATATTCTGATTTATTGATGTAGATTACTAGACATTAGATTACTTTTGTATTTGTGAGCTGCCCTGAAAGCTATTTTTGGAGCATAGTCTTACAAGCTTTACGGAATTGTGCCTTACGAAATTGAAATGATATATAAATGATCAAAAAATAATAAATGAAAATAAATGACTGATACCATGAGATGTTTGCTTTTCCTGTAATCTTGCCTATCACTCAATCAAAAATGCAACAACTGAAGGATCTTCTGAATGATAGGAACCCTATGGTTATACTCAAATTAGCTAAATTTGGCTGGCTTGCCACCAGAACCAGAATGTCACTCATAGCTCTAAAGGGAAATGGCTAGGCATTTTCTTTCTCTCTCTTAGTTGGTAGTTTTTTAATCTCATTATAAACTGTATGTATGTTTTTATAATTGATTGTAGCAATTTTACTTCTGCTCTCAGCACAATTTATATGGGTTACTGTAACTGACATAGCTTTTATTTGTATTGTTTTTGCTGGCTTTTGCTTTGAATAAACTTAAACTTCAGGCACATGAGTATGTAGATTCCAGTCATGAACCTCTCATACCGTGAGCTAGCTGAGTTTGTAGAATGAGGGGAGCTGAAACCTTATGGGGTTCTATAGCTGGCATAATGATGCAATGAGCTGAATGGAAAGTAAAGTGCTCCTAGAGCTTCATTGTAAAGTACACTAAACCTCAGTCCAGTCTTTTAATCACAATTGTACCTTTCATGAGACTGGGAGATTTAATGTATTGCATTGACCAGTTTTCTGGTGCTCTACTTGAGAGGGTGGAGTTATAAGACCCTTACCATGGACAAATCATCACCTACTAAAGTTACAGGTGGTTCTAGACTTCCTTCTGCAGTATCTGGGAATGATAAGGATGATCCACATGGGAAATGATCAGAATGATCAACATGGATCCAGTTGGTTTCCAGATTGGTCTAGGATTTTATGGGTGTCAATGGCAGTTCTCTAGAAGGTAAAGGTTTGACACAACAGGTTTAAGGACACCATAGACAAAGGGCGATTTCCCACACAGCTTACCGAGGAGCGAAGTCCCTCCTCACCGCGCAGTGTCTGCTTGGATTTCCCACCAACTGCTCCGCGGATTCAGGAAGTGCCTGAATCCGCGATCCACGATTTCAAATGGAAATCACTAAAACCCTAGTTTACGTTAGCAATGCAAAAGGTGCGGCACTTCCTGAATCCGCAGAGCAGTTGGTGGGAATTCGAGCAGATGCTGCGCGGTGAGGAGGGACTTCGCTCCTCGGTAAGCTGTGTGGGAAATTGCCCTAAGTTATTTGCAGCATTTGCAACACCTGTGCCCTTCCTCTCATAGGTCTCCAGCCCTACAATTCACAAGAGAACACTGCTGATGCAAGATTCCTACCAAATCTGACAGACCATGCAATAGAGCACACTTTGCAGGGCTATGAGGTGATGTTGATGGCAATGAAGAAGGCTTTCTTTTCTACCATAATTGCATCAGCAGCATCTCATCCAGCAAAAGAGTTCAGGGCAATTCATGGTCTGTTGAAATTTACCTCCAAACTTGTAGCTGGACCGGTTCAACCGATTTTTGCCACGTGGGCTACTTTGCAGCCTGCTGGGAGCCTGGCTTGCCCAATTCTGCAAAGCCTGTAAGACTACGCTTTTCCACCGTGTGTTTGATTGTCAGGCATCAACTGGAATTAATAACATCATACCTGCAACAGAACAAAGTAGGAGTTCAGTAGCACCTTTAAGACCAACAAAGTTTTATAAATATAAGCTTTTGTGTGTATGCATACTTCTTCAGACTAGGAATGAGGTACAGTGAGCAGAGCTACATATAGCTGGTGGGCAGAGGTTTAGAATGCAAAATGAATTTCCAACCAACCTGGAAAGATATAACTAAAGGCCTCTAGGTGAGTGCCCCCCAGCCTTGCTGTCATCCCACCCACCCAAGTGAAGGCATTCACTCCCCCCACCCCGGCCCCAGATTTCCTACAACAGATTTCCTGAGATGTTGTGAGCTGCCCTAAGTCCACTTGTTGGGGAGGGCGGGATACAAGTTGAATATACTAAACTAAACAAGTGGCATGAGAGCAGACGGAGCATTACAGATACTCTGCTAGTTAGTGGCTTTTGCAAACAGGGAGCTGACTTTTCTATTATTGGTTTGAATGTTTATCAACTAATTCCTGGTTGGTTTGCAGGGTGATTCACCATACTCCCTCCTAACCATGAGTTAACAATGCAATTGCCTTTTTTGTGTATGCTCATTCTAAGTCTACACTAGATTATATTGTACACTAGTCTGCACTAGATTATATTGCATTCCTGAGGTCACCACAGGGTCTAAGGTGCCATTTTAGAGCTTGTTTTTTATTGTTTGAAAATGCCACAGGGCTCTACAACTGCCAGGGACCATGAAGTAGAGAAGAGGAGGCCTCTGTATATCTCCCCAGGGATGGAATTCTAGCAGGAGATCCTTTGCATATTAAGCCACACACCCTTGATGTAGCCAATCATCCAAAAGATTACAAAAAAGAGCCTTGTAAACTCTTGGAGGATGGCTACGTCAGCGGGTTGTGGCCTAATATTTAAAGGAACTCCTGCTAGAATTCCACCCCTGCCCCTATCCCATTTTCAAGAGCCAAAACTGTTTCAGTGTTTGTCTAAGTCAGGGGTGTCATTTGTTGAGAGCCAGAGCTGATATAAATGGAACTTTGTTGGGCTGGGCCATGTGTGTCATAAAATTTAATGCTAGGAAGTGGAAATATAAACTTCAGAAAGGACACAGAACAACACAATCAAAGATATGTTACCTGTTTTGGGGTAAGCATCAAGTTGGTGTGCCCTCATCACAAGGCTCCAGGTGCAGAAGAAAACCCACATAGGCAGAAGTCTTTCTTAAAAGCCACAGCCTGCTCCTTTTAACTAGAGGGGTCAGGGATAGAAACTGGGACTCACTGCAGGCCAAGCAGAGACTCTTCAACTAAGCCACAACCTCTTTTCCCCAATCTAAAGTCAACATGAATAAGCCCGCTCCCCACCCAAAAAATAGAAATACATTCCCCCTGTGTAGCAAGGGGAAGCACAAAGGAGGCAAGGGGGAGGCGGAGCCAGTTGTATCCAAGAGAGACAAGGCAGAAGCCCAGCCAAAAAAGAAACACACACACCTCAGTGTAGCAGGCCAAAGCATGGAGCAGCCAAGGGGGAGGTAGAGCCAGTTGCATCCGGGGAGCCAAGACATATAAAGTCCAGTTCGTGGGACAGATTAAAGCCCTGGGCAGGCCCATTCTGGCCCATAGGCTGCACTTTTGACACCCCTGGTCTAAGTAGTCCCTAATAACACTAGTATTTCAGAATCCCAATGTTAATCTGTTCAGCAGGCTTTGTAGCTGTTTGGTGCAAAGGAAACAGCCTGAGTGATCAACTGACCTTTTACATGTAAGTTCAACTATTGAACACATTCATGGCAACATTTGCAACAGCCCTGTGCTCCTTAGGGCTGCTGCAAATTTTGCCATGTATCTGTTCAGTAGTTGAACTTACGTAATTGAACTTGCACTTGTGCAGCTCAGCTTCCAAAGATACTTTCGAACCCACCTGGAGTTGAGTGGCAGAGGTACCAGGAAGGAGGGAGCACGTATCGTCTCCCCTGCTTTTCCAGGCTGCCTTAGATCTAATCTTGGAAGCAATGAGGAGTACAAGCCATATGTTCTGCCTTTTCTGGAGAGCCAGTTTGGTGTAGTGGTTAAGTATGCAGACTCTTATCTGGGAGAACTGGGTTTGATTCCACACTCCTCCGCTTGCACCTGCTAGCATGGCCTTGGGTCAGCCATAGCTCTGGCAGAGGTTGTCCTTGAAAGGGCAGCTGCTGTGAGAGCCTTCTCCAGCCCCACCCACCTCACAGGGTGTCTGTTGTGGGGGAGGAAGGTAAAGGAGATTGTGAGCTGCTCTGAGACTCTTCGGAGTGGAGGGTGGGATATAAATCCAATATCATCATCTTCTTCTTCTCAGGTAGTACCTTCTGCTAATTTAGCATTTTTATTTTTGGTCTCTTGGTCAGTGAACCAGTGCTGGCCTGAAAATTCAGCTGCTCACTGTTTATTTATTGTATTATTTATACCCCCTTTCATGTCCAATAGTAACCCATAGTCTCTGAGGAACTGTGACTGGCCCAAGGTCATCCAGCAAGTTTCCATGGCAATAGGGTACTCAAACCTGGGTCTCCCAGGTCCTAGTTATCAGTCTAACCACAGTATCCTGCTGGCTCTCAGGCACGATTCTTTACTGATCACACCTCTCTAAGAAACTCCAACTTAGATGCTAGGTTTCAAACAGATCTAATGCTGGTGGTGCCAGAAGTACCCTCTTAATATTGTTTTGATAGTTTTGGGTAGTTCATCCTAAACTTCAGGTTATGAAGTCCACCACCTGTAAGACAGATCATTATCCTGTCAGGTTATAAGATTTTATTGCATTTTATTAGGGAGTAGTTCAGGGTTTTATTGTTGGTTGAGGTTTTAATTCTGCATTGTAGCCTACCTTCAGCCATGGGGAAAGGCAGGATATAAACATTTTAAGGTACAATACAAAGGCTCCTCTGATCAGTATTAATACATCTTCAGGGGAGAAGACTTTTCCTGCACTTCTCAACAGCAGTATCCATTTTAAAGAGGTTTCCCTGGCAAAGGCTGATTTGATCAATTACAAGCCTGTGACAAACTTTTAAGTGTTCTTGAGTAAGAGGACTGAACAGGGAGCTAGCAAAACAACTGCAGACATACCCAAATGACACCTGTGACCTTGACCAATTTCAGCCAGCATTTATGGGACAGAAAGAGCATTAGTCATGCTGGTGAATGATTTCTGATTATAGCTGGACAAGGTTGTTAATTTTGTCAGGGCTATCAGCAAGCTCTGACACTTCAGACCACTTCATTTTATTACTTCATCTGGAAAGTGAATGGGGGTTACAAGCACTGCAGTCCAAATTTCATTATTTTGAGTCTGAGCGGCTTTCAGTCTGCTTCTGGGTCATTCCATGATGCCAGTTAGCTTTCATGCCTTGTAGGGGCACATATCTGAAGAACCACCTCTCCTGGCAAAACACTAGTTATCCCTTTTTTCCTCTCCATCATCACAAATAGATTTGACTGGCCTCAGTCAGAAAGCATGCTCTAGGCAGCTGCTCATTCCAACCTGATATGGTTTCTTACATCTCTTCCCAGCTGGTCTTTCAAAATTTAGATCTTTCCAAGGGTTTCTCACTGAAACAATTAAAGGTAAAGATAGTTCCCTGTGCAAGCACTGAGTCATTACTGACCCATGGGGTGATGTCACATCATGACATTTTCTTGGCAGACTTATGGGGTGGACAGCCATTGGCTTCCTCAGTCATCTACACTTTACCCCCAAGCAAGTTGGGTACTCATATTACCAACCTCAGAAGGATGGAAGGCTGAGTCAACCTTGAGCCAGCTACCTGAACCCAGCTTCTGCCAGGATTGAACTCAGGTCATGAGCAGAGCTTGGACTGCAGTACTGCAGCTTACCATTCTGTGCCACAGGGCTCCCTACTGAAACAATTACTGCATTGATATTTATTTATTTATTTATTACTTTGCATTTATATCCCGCCCTCTCCGCAAGCGGACTCAGGGCGGCTTACAGTATCATAAAAACAATCATTCCATAAAACATATAAAACCATAATACATTTATCAGTTTAAAACTATTACGCTATCTCGTAATTTTACATTCTGCTTGGTCACTGTTAGAGTGGCAACATACAAAAGAACTCTAATGCTGGCAGATAGTTGAAGTAATAGTATGGGTGAATTTTTAAAAGATGATTTGTAGAAAGCTGTGGTTTTTAAAGACTACTTATATTTTCTGAATTTTTTTTGTCTTGATTTTTATCTCTTCCTGTTAGCCATGCAGAGACCATAGGAAGAATATGAATGCTTTAGACCAAAATTTTTAGAAGCATTGACCCATTGGGACTAACCAATTGTTAAGAAGAGCATTAAACAGTTACAGTCAGGGAGGCTGACATATCAATTCGTAAATGGGTTTTAACAAGATTTTGACTAAGACCACACAGCCCGGTCTGCAACCCAGTTAAACTAGAGAGTTTGGATTGCAAATTATTCAATCATCCTTAATGTCAATGTGCCAAAATCAGATTATTCTGTTGAACTTATTTTCTTTGTCAATGGAATGATCTTTCATGAACTCAGTGGAACAACAGGATCTGTTTATTCAAAGACCTTCAGACTGTCAATTCATCCATGTTGAGTCATGGTGGAAGCAATCCTGATCCTCAGCCTATGAAACAATTCAAGACTGGAAACACTTATTGACACCTGAAAGCTTTATGTATGTCCATGCATACATCTACACAGTTCCGCAGCTCCAGTAAAATCCTTCCAGCAATGAGAAGGGAAAAAATTGGTTTCTTTTTTCTGACTAAGAGACTCCTGCTGTGCCAGGTTAAATGTAGGTCAAGCTGTCTGAGCCCATGTCTGTGGCACACTCCGCAATAGATTAAATTGGGATTTTCCACTTACACAACTGTCAATCTCTGTAATATGGGTAAAAAGTTAAATTAATCAGGAGTGAGTTGAAACCAGTTCTTGGGGTGGGGGGCACTTCTTCAGCTCTCAGGTACTGCTCGGGCATTTAGTTAGGGAACAAAGATATTGTGGCTCTTACTAAGATATTGCTCTGTTCTGGCTCTGCCTGAATGCCTGACACTCTCTCAGTAAAAGAAAGGAGGGGGGAAGAGAATGCAGGGCAATATGACAAAGTAAGGCAGTAAAACACATATCTCCCCAGGGCTGTTCTTGCTAAAATCCTAATACTACCCAGAATCTGGAGGATCAGTTCCCACTCTGTTAGAGTGCCAAACTGGGACTCAGGAGCCCCAGATTCAATCCCCCATTCTGCCATAAGGTATATTGGGCAACCTTGGTCAAGTCATTCTATCTTCTAACCTACCATAAAAAGGTTACTGGGATCCTGTACACTGCCCCTTGAAAGAAGAGCTGGATAAACATTAGACAGACACCATACTTTGAATCTTGACCCTTTCTTTCATTTCCATAGCACTGTGTTCCATTGCAAAGTGCCTTCCTCTAGCAGCAGAAGTCAACCACTCATACAAGACCAGCAATGAGCAGAAAGTGCCAAGGGCCTCAATTTTTTTTTTCTTGGGGGGGGGGGGTGGAATCCCACAAATGGGTTTGGATATCAAGACATAACTGGATTCCTCCACAGACGTATTGGGGAGCCTCCTCCCATAAGAGTTGGGTTTGGACAGTGAGGGAGTGACAGAAGAGACATAACATGACATAGTTAGACAAAGTGGTATAAACATGATAGACAAGGTGAGGGTATCGCTTTACTCTGCTCTGGTTAGACCTCACCTAGAGCATTGTGTTCAGGAGAGCCAGTTTGGTGTAGTGGTTAAGTTTGCAGACTCTTATCTGGGAGAACCAGGTTTGATTCCCCACTTCTCCACTTGCAGCTGCTGGGATGGCCTTTGGTCAGCCATAGCTCTTGCAAGTTGTCCTTGAAAGGGCAGCTTCTGTGAGAGCCCTCTCAGCCCCACCCACCTCACAGTGTGTCTGTTGTGGGGGAAGAAAATAAAGGAGATTGTAAGCCGCTCTGAGACTCTGATTGAGAGAAGGGCGGGGTATAAATCTGCAATCATCATCTTCTTTTGGGCACCACAATTTAAGAAAGATATAGACAAGCTGGAATGGGTCCAGAGGAGGGCAATGAAGATAGTGAAGGGTCTGGAGACCATCCTATGAAGAAAGGTTGAATGAGTTGGGTATGTTTAGTCTGGAGACAAGATGATTGAGAGGTGATATAATCACCATCTTCATGTACTTGAAGGGCTGTCATATAGAGGATGGTGCAGAATAATTTTCTTTTGTTCCAGGAGGTCGGACCAGGACCAATGGGTTGAAATTTAAATCAAGAGTTTCTGGCTAAACATTAGGAAGAACTTCCTGACACAGTGGTTCTTCAGTGGAACAGGCTTCCTCAGGAAGTGGTGGGCTCTCCTTTGGAGGTTTTTAAGCAGAGGCTAGATAGTCATCTGACAGCAATTAGGCAGATCATGAGAAGGAGGGCAGGAAGGACTGCATCAGTGCTTAATTCTCATGGCCCTTTCTTACACGCCCAGGGAAATGCTGTTTGTCACTTTGAGATCAGGCAGCAATTTTTCTCCAGGCCAGTTTTGTCAGGGATCCTGGAGAGGGTGTTTTTTTGTTTGCTCTCTTCTGGACATGAAGCAAATGTCACAGGGGGTATGGCAGGGAGGTATTTGTGAAGTTCCTGCATTGTTCAGGGGGTTGGACTAGATGACCCTGCAGGTCCCTTCCAACTGTCTGATTCTATGAACCTTGAATGAGATCAGCGAACAGGTGTCAGCAGCCAGACACCTTTCATCATGCATTACGCCTATTCCAACCGAGAGCTATTCATTTCCATTTCCCAAAGACTGAGCCAATCAGAGGCACAAGAAGCAATCATTATGCTTGAATCCACCTCAGCTGAGAATCACTTTATTAACAAACACGCAGTAATTTTGTTATTTTGCTTGGGGGTGGGGAGGGGGTATTCTTTGAACCAATGCAAGGGTTTAATTCGACTGAAAAATAGGAAAGAAATTCTAGGGGCAATCAGCAGCCATATTTGCATGCCACATGGTAAAGGATAACTTAGCTAATAACTTTGCTAAATTTAGGCTAATAACTGTAATGCTTGAATTATAATCAGAAAAGCCAGAACCTCTTACAAGCAGCAGAATGTAAAAATAAAAAGGTCCCATTAAGAGAAGGGCAAATGGGGTCAGTCCAGGAGATCAGCAAGGAAGCCAGATTTTTTTGCCGTGCATTTCAATTAGAGCTCACTCAAAGTATGACATCAAAACCGTGATAATGAAAAAGTCTTTTTTTTTTCTAAGCAGCAAAATCTCATTAGAAACTGAGTTTCAGTGAGACAAGGCTCCAGAATGTTACAAATATGGTATGTAATGAGGGTCCAAATGCTTGGGAAGCTGAAAGTGAAACCTGAACATTTTACCTCACAACAGCAGACAGGGGAATAATCAGCCAGCCAGAAGGCTCCTGCTGAGAGGAGGCACCCCGCCTTCAGGCAGTTCACAGGCAACACAATCAAGCGGATGCCATATAATTCAAATAAACATAATTACAATTTAAAAAGCAGATTACGGAAAAGATCAAAAGCATTCTCGAGAAATTAATCTCTGCACTTGGCTGGCACCTCTGAGATTTGGGAGCAGGATTAAACACACACAGAACAGAAAGAACAACTGAGATGTTAACCTCTTTTAGAAGAATCCATAAAACAGAAGCTGAAAAATACAATGCAATTGAATAAAGGGGAGGGGAACAGTAACACTAACACATCGGATATATTCTCCGCTATTTTTCCTATTATATTTCTGCAATGCAGTTCATTCCTCAAATTGTCCAATTGCAGTTCATGTCCTCAAATTCAAGACTTTTCCCCTGGCTGGATTCTGAGACCTTCTATTCATACTGAGGGGACTGAACCAGCCGTAAGCACAAACATACCAACTACTCAGTCTTCTGCCATTATGCCCCTGTAACTTCAGGTGCTGCTGCCAAGGTGGCTGATGATTAGCAAGTCCTTTAGCCCCAGCACTCCTTAAAGCAGAGTTAGGGGGGAAACTGCATTAGCTTTTAAAGTTAGTTCATAGAGGTCCTTCCCAAGTTGCGGCATAAAAAGTATTTCTGTGGGCCAGCTTGTATAGGATCCTGGCATATACCATGTAGGTTTGTGCAGAACGGCATGTGTAAACCAAGGCTTGTGTACTGACATCTGTTACACTGTTTAGCAGTTTCCAATTTTAGAATGCAGACAGAACAAAAAAAAATCTGAACAGGAGACAAATTAATTTCTTGAATTTTAATAAGTTTTGTTCTGTGGTTTGACCACAGCTTCTTAAGAACAAGCATAAAATCTGTATTGAAAACTAACAACAGCACTTAGAGCGACATTTTCCTTTAAAAGTATTGCAATAACAGACCTTAGGTCTAAAAACTAGGACATCACCATTTGCTCAGTTAAAAGGAGGCAGATACACAACTGTTGAAATCTTGTTCTGCATATAACCAGAAGTTACATTAGAAATTAAGCAGCAAATTGATTAGGTTAAGGGGGAACAAAAAGTTGCTTAAAGCAAGCTAGGTTCATTGTAGCTTCACATGAACTAATATCAAGAAGTTCCAATAAAACATTTTTTTCCTTTTTACTTTCAAATAATAATTATAATAAAATAATACTTAGCATTTATATAGCACTTTCAGTGCTCAAAGCGCTTCACATACATTACCTTGTAATCCTTACAACAGCCCTGTAAGGTAGGCCAGTTTTATCCCCGTATTGCAGATGGGGACTGAGAAAAACCGGTTTGCCTAAGCCCACTTAGTAAATACATCATGGGGAAAGTGAGATTTGAACTGGGGATCTCTCAGAACACAGCTCTTAGCCACTGCATTATACCAGCTGCTAGCTTAAAAATAGACATTTTTAAAAAAGATTAAATGTTGTGGATAGTGCTTTTTAAAAATAATCTGAAACAAAATGAACAAAAAAATTGGAAAAATAAACAAGCAGGACATATGACCCAGTGTGGAAAGTGAGAAATCATATTCATCTTACTGTACAGTATGCAGCATATGCTGCAAAATTAACACTAAACAGTAAAAAAAGAAAATGAAGCAGGCATGAATCCAATGATAAACTGAATATCTAATAACCAAGTCTATGTAGAGACCACCACAGAATTCTCTGCATGTAAGTTCTCTGCGAAGATACATAAAAATCATTTTTGACAATGTGCACTGCAAATAAAACAAGAATTACCTGAATGAAAACATTTTTTTTATTTTTCACTAAAAACATACCTAAAGAACTCATCATTGCTGATGAAAGGGTTTGGGAAGGGTTGTTTGTTTTAAAGTTTGTTCAGAAGTTCAGGAGACTTTCTGATAACTGGAAAAACATGTATACAGAGTTCCATGTCTATTTTATAAGGTTCTATTATACCTTTAATCACTGCAGTTTCAAAGCAGAATGGTGATTTAAAAAAAAAAGAGGCAGCATCTTGTTTGGTCCACTGGGTACATAACATTTGTTATTGCAATTAGCAATTCATAGTCTAGATACCACTGCCCCACCACCAACATGCTAGATTTCTTCTCCTTCGGAATACATAGTCACTGTACAGTGCAAATAGGGAAGCAGTCAGTGCAGCGAAATTCTGAATATGCACTAGGCATACCTAAATACCATAGCATGAGTGTGAAGATGGAAGAAGAGTAACAGTCTGTAAGGACATGCAAAGTCCCAAACACAGCAATTTTGGGGGGGGAGGGGTTTAAAGGCAGTTATTACCCTGGAACAAAATTTAAGTAGGTATTTTTACAGAAAGCTATTAACATGCCAAACTGCAGGTCAATCAAGAAATTATAAACTAAGCTATTAAGAGCTGAGCCAAGAATACCCTTGACAAGATTGGTTAAGTTTTTCCATTAATGAGCCCAAAGAAGTCAGCCATTAATTTATGTTAAAGGACTGCAAGAGTGAGGGAGAAGACAGACTAATGAAGACAATTATATTGACTGTAGCCTACAGAAGTTACCAACAAACATATCATTCAGTCCTGCAAAGGGATTTCCTGCCTGCTCCAGTATTAAAGATTATTTTGAGGCTGATTGTAAATTCTTGGGCCCTAAAAATAATCGTGTTACAGTATTTATTTGGCTCCACACTTAAAAACTTGACCTTTTTTTCTGAGGTATTTGTTTTGCCTAACAAGTCTAAGCTCTAGAAACAGGGCACAGTGTGGACAGATGGTGAACTTGTTCTGCCAAGACAACCTTGCTGTGCCCAGCACCTGTGACACAGAAGGATATTTTCTTTCCTCATTTGTTTTCTGCAAGCAGCTAAGCCCCCTTATAAATTTTAAAAAGCCCCCAGAGCAAAATATTACATGAGTTGCTCATTAAACTTTTTAAATATTTAAGGTCTTCTCTACCAGCTGTGATGACACCTTCCTTGGCCAGGAAATAAGAGATATTAGGGAAGGAGAACATGAAGAACAACCAATAGTTGAAGAGGAAGTGACCAACACTGGTCCAGTTTCATAATTATAAAGCAACAAAAAAAGCTTGCATCCTAAAGTATCAAGATCCATCTGTGATGGGCACCAAGAGCCCAGTTGCCACCTCAAAAAGACAACTTTAATCACACAGAAAATAGGAAGGCGGAGTTAGGAAGCCCCATCCAGATAGCAACGTTTGTGAACTAAAACCAAAAGTGCATGCAGCTCATACATACAGAGCTAAGTGCATCGTTCCAAGGTGTTACAGTATTGCTCAAACCTGTCCCACATTTGTTGCTGCCTGCACTGTGACCAGACAGGAAAAGGAGAGTCCAGCATATGTGAAGGAAAGAAATGCCCCCCCACCCTTGGAAATGAGCTACACTTCACACTTTTTCAGAACAACCACCAATCTGTTTTATTCATTTAGCATTTCATACGGGTGGACTTGGAAGCCAGCTCCCACTTCAACCAAATCTTATTTAAAGTGTCAGTATTTCAAATGTAAAGGTTGTAGGGATTTAGCCCATCTCTATGTTGACATGAATAACAACCAACAGTTGAAGAGGAAAGTGACCAACACTGGTCCAATTTCATAACTATAAAGCAACATATAAAAGCAGCAGCTAGCAACAAAGTTAAAGTTGAGGTTTTTTTATCTTTAAAAGGGACATGCACTCACACACACACACACAAAAGTTTCCTCACAGTGAAAACGCATCAGACAACCAGTTGCAACCAATGGGCTAATCAAAAGTGATTTGTTCAAACTTTCCTTTTTTTTCATCTTATAGTATATTGATATTTCATAGGAAAATAAAAATACATAGATGTTGTGCCATTTGTATGCAAATTCTGTTACAAAAGGACAAAGCACAAAAGTAGGCATTCACAAGTTCTATGCCATGTGTGTCAAAACAGTTATCCTCTATACATTATGTTACATTATTAACAATGGTTTTGTACTCGTTCTACCCACTGGGTAGGATATGTGCATAATATATTCAAGTTATATACAGCACCTTACAAATCATAATTAGAAGAGAAAGACGACTGGAAAAAAGCACCGTTTTAAGTGAGGCACAACGAAGGTGGGAGCAAAAGGCCCGATTTCAAGAGCCATTCAGTCAGTGGGGGTCTTTCCACTGACTTCAATGGGTTTTGAAGGACCAAGGCCAGGGTGTGCAGGGGGCGGAGTTCCTAACTGCTCAAGACCTGAACATGAGGCACCTTAGTTGCTTCTGAACTACAAACATGCAGATCTCTAAACTGTATCTTTCTTATTCACTCTACAATGGGAGATGAAAGGAACACCAACTAAGGAAAAGAATGAGAAGACAGAAAGAGACAAAAGTAAGAACATGGTCACTCACAAATACCTAACAAATACCACATTCTTTTTTTTTTTTAAGCAGCCACATAGCCTCCAATATTGCGTTCCTACACAAATTTAAATGGAAAGACATTCCCATTGATTCCCAACTGAACTTGTTTCCAAGCAAGCGAGCAAAGAATTGCTGTCTAAATAAGAGTGGTTAACGTCAATCAAAAACCTATTTGGTGAGACTGGAACAAAGATCAAGAAGATCCTTCTCTCCTCCAACCCAAAGGACCAGATTGAAGCGTTAACAGGTTTACAGAAATCTATCAGCTGTCCCTTTTTGCTTCTCACATACAAGAAACAGAAATAGAAGAGTTAAAATAAAACTTCAGGGCTTCCTATTTGTAGCTTTAACATTTTGATGGTAAACAGGTAAAAGGACTGCACTGAGTATCAGTATTTTCAAAATGTACATTAAAGGGCAATTGACTGCTCACTTACAAAGGCATAACATCAACAATAAATCACTACATTGTGGTGATATGACTAGTTAGGTCAATGCCAAGAATATGTGTTTTCTTCAGAAGGCGGATGATCTTTGCAGTGCTTTTAAAAACATATCAACATTGTGTGGGTGGGTGGGGCAGACTGATTCAGTGTACAAACACACCTCACTAGACATTCCTGTAAACGCATGTGGCGGCTTTGTGCTCAAGACCAGCTAGTTCAGTATTGTTTATTTCAACTGGCAACAACTTTCCAGCTAGAGAAAGGTCTTTCCCAGCATCTACCTGAGATCCTTTACCTGGAGATAGCAGGAACCTTCTCCATGCAAAGCAGGTGCTCCTCCACTGACTCAGCACTTTGCCTATATTGATATGTTCTGAAGATACAACTGAACTGTTCTTGTTATCTTACTGCTACTGACAGGTCTCACTTTAAGCCATGGGGCAATTCAAATCATAAGCATCATCACTATGAGTCACAGAGACTAATTTCCTAGCTTGGCACCCATATGGGGAGAATTTGCCTGATGTAGTAAAAGATAGAGATCTGTAACAGCACAAAGTCTGTAACCATATATGAACATATGAAGCTGCCTTATACTGAATCAGATCCTCGATCCATCAAAGTCAGTATTGTCTACTCAGACTGGCAGCGGTTCTCCAGGGTCTCAAGCTGAGGTTTTTCACACCTACTTGCCTGGACCCTTTTTCAGTGGAGATGCCAGGGATTGAACCTGGGACCTTCTGCTTCCCAAGCAGATGCTCTGCCACTGAGCCACCGTCCCTCCCCTGTAACAGCACAAAGTCTGTAACCATAACTAGCAGCACCACAGTTATTGAGCGATAAGTATGTTTCTTACTTCACTGATATATGCATGAACTTGTCTATAGTTATTTTTTAAAAAAAAAAAAACCACTCTCTCTCCAAGTAAGATTTATAGCAAAAGCAATGCTGTTATATAATTTAGAGTTAATTTAGGAACAGAGTTCTCAGATAACATCACTGATTGCTTTCCAAAATCAAGGAAACAAACCCTCACCTCATGCCACATGATTTGTTCATAGTGACTCCTCAAATCTAGTTCTAGGCACAAAGTAGCACCAGAAACATTTCTACTGTCTGCCCCAGAGACTCAACCATTAATAACTGGAGAAAAGTGTCCTTTGCATGGTGGGGAGGGGGAACCACAACCCCCTTTGCTGTACTTAAAAGCTGGAACCAAATTTGTGGTCTGTTTTCCAGCTCTACTGAGAGTGCTGCATATACCATGTCCCCTTTCCTTAAGGAGCCACACACCTCAGATTGTTGAAAATAAGATTTAAGAGGATGTTTTAAACCATGTGCAATGGCAAGCTGCAAGAGGCATGGCAGAATTTCATTCATGAACTAGGAGGCTACAGATAATCTACAGTAAACACAAGACATCCACAGACAAAGATGAGCAAGTCTGGGTACATATCACAGCAGTCTGCTTGAGGCTTGTTTCTGAAGGTTCAAAAGCACGCTTCATTACTTATGTCATTTTTGTGCCAACCAAAGAGTGCCTAGGAGAGGGTGTGTAACTTTTAACACCTCCCAAAGAAGAGTTTTTGCACTTGTGTACCCTTAACTAAAAAAAAAATAGCAGGAACTAGATAAGAAGCAGCGGATACAGTTAAAGGGAAAATAATTTGAATTTCACAGCTATCCAATGGACGAAATATCTACTACATTCTCTTGAAGCAAGCTTTCAGCTATGAAATGCAAAATGACCTCAGCTCTAGAAATAAACAAGTACTGTTAGTTAGCTTGGCTTATACCATCACATAAGTCCTTGCATTATCTCTGGAAGAAAAAATAATGACAATTTGAATACATAAGGTAATAAACTGCAGCTATGCAAGTGTACATCATAGTGAAGCATGAGATAAAAATTCCATTGGCTATACTGGATTATCTTGTGGAACAAGTACATTAGAACATCTCAAAGTATTTTTGTGCATGGCACATAATTCTGAGAGAGAAAGGTTACTGAAGATGTGTTTGGATATTTTAACTGAAATTTTTCAAGTTTTCCTCCCAGTTATTCTTCTCTAGAATACCTATATAAAATAGTAGGTTTTGCTTCTCTACATATCCCCTGAATAAGACAAAAAAACAGCAACCAAGCTAGTAACCTTTTGTTCCTCAAGAATCAGGCTATCAACTACCCTCTCAGTAGCTGTACAAAGCAAAACACATGATACATCTGCTCACAAATGGCAAGTTTAGCACAGTGGCTGGTTCTGGAGTCAAAGTAAAAAAAATCCTCACTGATAGTTCTTTTTGAATAGAAGTTGGACCACAGAAAATGCTGCAGCTATGGAAGTTTAAGTAGTAATCAAAAGGACAGTGGCTCTCTGCTTTTGTCTATTGTTGGATGAACAGGGAAGAGAGGTCATTATGAGAGAATTTGGATTGCGGCCCCAGAGCCAAGGGGAGGGCATGGGGAAGGCTGCTGAAGACAAGGAGAGGGGTCCCCTTATTCCCCGAGCTCCCCCTTAACATATTTTATCAGAACAACACACTCACAACCTGGCTTAGAAAAAATTGGCTGTAACTTTATTGGTTACAGCTGTAAGAAGCCTTGGCACAGCATGGGGAACCAGATCCTGGACATTGATTGCCCTGCTGGTGAGTTGATGATCTCCTGGCTGAGGTCATGTGACAGGTTGCGGGATCCCACAGTTACTACCACCACCAAGTGGTCACTCCTATCACCTCAGCATGAGGGTAGCCCCTGGCAGCTGTTGAGCAGGGCCCACTCCTTGAATCTCTCAAGGAAAATAGGCACTCTGTGGATCCAGCACCAGCTGCCCCTGCTCCCTCCAGCCTTAGGGATAGGCCCAGCATCAGGCAGGGTGGGGCTGAGCTTCCCATGCTGCTGTGGCCCACCCACCCCCCACCCTGCCAGAGAGAGCTACTGAGGCAACCACAGCCCTCCTACTCTCACCCCCACCCTCCCCACAGTGCTACAAACAGGACCTGTGGCAAGTCTGGGCTACCAGCTCATCTGAATTATATGGTATATCAATAGATGGACAAAGAACGAATGATGGTGTTATAACAGATCAGGGGTGGCCAAACTTGCTTAATGTAAGAGCCACACAGAATAAACATCAGATGTCTGAGAACCACAAGACATGAACATCAGATGTTTGAGAGCCGCAAGGAAGGAAGAAATCTGGGGGAGGGAGTGAAAGGTGGAAAGAAAGCAACTTTAAATGCATTCTCCAAGTCACTGGCTACCTTGGCTTGGAGAATGGTTTAAAGAGAGAAATGCCTTCTCCAAGCTGGCCAACAGGGCAGTGAGAGCTTCAAGAGCCACACAATCTGTGTGAAAGAGCCACATGTGGCTCCCAAGCCACAGTTTGGCCACCCCTGTAATAGAGTATGCTCAGGGTAGCAAAGGTCTAGAAGTCTGGCAGTGATCATATTGTTGTGCGGAGGGGGGTATCTTTAGAACCCAGGCACAATTTTCTAGGTCTCATGACCATATGTAAGTACAAGAGGAGTTTCCTATATAGAATTATAAAAACAGAGAATGGAGGAAGCAGGGACAACTGTACTCTGATAAACTGTGTCCAGATTAACAGTATTCCAAAGTTAATTAGACACTAAGGGTGGGATCCAGCCAAGCTTTTTCACTCCATCTCACTCCACACTACTTCCCCTGTCTCACATGGCTTGTGTCTGCATTGATCTCATGATCCCCAGTATAGCTGTTTTGGTATGGACGCTTCCTCTCTTCTTTACAAGCAGAAAAGCTGGTTGTATCCAACCTTACCTAAAGGAAGAGGTACCAACTTAGCTTGGACAGTTTGCAACCAATATGAAAAGCATCACCTGTGCAGATACTCCAGATCTTCTGGTTGTCATATAGACTAGCAAGGATCAAATAGAGGACAGACCAGCAGTTGTCAAGTACAATCCCACTCTCTGTTTCCAGTCTGGAACTATCCTTACACCCTTCACAATAACTCTCCTACTATTCTATAACATCTTCCATACACACAGTACAGTACACAACGCCTCTTTCCTCTGGGAAAAAATATTTTAACTTTCAAATGTTGTAAAGTAAAAATCATGCAGATGAATCCAAGGACAGTTATGTAAACATGCTTAGTTCTCATCCTTCATCCCCACCATAGAAATTCAGTGTTCTACATACATAAAAAGTTTCATTCTCTCTCCCTATCCCTGGGCATGAATGCCAATTGCTTTTTTCCTATTATGCCATGGCATCACACATTCACAAGCATACTACATAACAAGGGAGAGCAGGATAATCTTCCTCTCTATGTTATTTATTCCCCTTAAAAAAACTTCAAAAGATCATTACTAATTGGACATTAATAACTAATTCGAAATTATCTTAATAAAAGGTTTCTTGAGTCTAGGGATTGAAAAAATGGTGAAACAGTTCATTACATTCTTTTTTTTAAAAAAAGTAATTAGATTGGATTCAGTCAGCTTCTCCACAGGTTAAAATAAAGGAGAGGCTGCTTTTGTCTGAAATAAAGGTTTTGCCAAGGATTGTGAAATCTGCATAGACAAAAAAAATTTGGGAACAGGGGTTATTATAAGGAGGAAACCCACTTCCTTCGTCCTTCTTGTACCAGTAAAAAAGCTCGTAAGATCCAATGTGTTTACTTTTCTGTTTACATTGAAATCTTACACAGTTAAAATGCTGTCAGTAGACTTCGGGCCAAACTAGACAAAGACTGTGCCCTTGTATCTGCTGTAGGGATGCTGCTGTCATTTTAAAGCCTAAAATGAGTGTAGAAATTTAAAAATGCTGTAGAAGGAACCTAAAAGACACAGGGTGGGAGGGAGAGAACAATCGTCCCACTATACTGCAAGCTTGATCAGGATTGGGCCCTTGTGACATTTTTAAATCACCCATTTAGGCTTTAAAATGGCAGTGGTATTCCTATGGTGGACAGGACGACATAATCACTTCTAGTTTGGCCCTTAGGTTTGCAATGTTAATCTCCCCCTACACTGCACACATGTACATACACAGAGTGAAAGAGAAAAAAAATGGCTTTTTAAATTGCTAGCAGCTTAAAAATTTAGAAAGTTACCATGTGTCTTTGGAAAGATTATTCAAATAGAAGATTAAGAAAAGTACTCAAATCAATTCCAAAATTTTGGCAAAGAAGTCCGTTTTTAAACGGCATCTTCTCCAACTATATGATTCTGAGAGCTCCCCCAAACGCTGCATGTGGATATCAAATAAGTCATCTGTGGAAGTGCACTGGAAGAACATACACACAGCCTCATTTCACTTACAGCATCTGAAATACAGTATGTAACCTTTCAACATCTAATATATACCAATGTCTGACAAAGTAAATGACTTCCACTGATACCACCTTTTGAAGAGTGGGAATTAGGGCTCCAGCAGTATTATCTGAAGCAGAATTACATCCTTCTAAAGCCATTGAGTTCAATGGACTTAGAAGGGTATATGTCTGCTGAAGATAGCACTGTAATTGTGTCACTTAACACCATATAAAGCTAATTTTTAAAATTACTCTGTAAGCCATTTTCACCTCTGGTCTCCATTTTGCAAGAGAGAGCTTTGAAGATGGAGTTGGACTTTTTCTACAGTTTTCATCTATAAACATGGCACAGCCTTAACCATATTTCTCTTCCTTGAAGAGAGGACCCTTCAGAACAGATTAATAATCTCTTGTCTCACCATTTAAAAAAATACAAGTGTATGGGAGATTGCCCAGCAATACTGAGATAGCTAATTTCAGAGACCAATCTTACAGAGGGAAAATACTACTATTTTGTGCAGAGCTAAGAATATTAAAGTTATGTGGAGTTAAAACTTCACACACAAATAAAAATATGATAATGAATTATCTTCAAAGCCCATACACTCCCTAGTATATGGCTTGAAATCAGCCATGCAGGTAACAGTTACTAGTCCATAAAATATTTACTAGCCTGCTAGTTTGTAAGGAAGTGGCTTGTAGATGTCCCCCCCCCCTACAACACAAATAGGGTCACACTTGAATAACACTGTATGGAAAGGGAAAGGGTTTGTGTATCACTTGTCATCTGAGCAGACATTGCCCATTCTGTATTACTAGACATAGGAATTCAGATTTTCACAGCACTTCAACTTGATCCTAAAAACAAATTCAAACTCACTCATAGTACCCTCTCTACCTGAAAGCAAGACTGTCCCCCACATGTACCATCAAGAAAAAGATGGATAGTCTTAATCTATGTAAAAGTTACAGGTAGGCATGGTTTAGAAAAATTGTGTATATAACCTTTTAGAGGGGGATGTTTTATATTCAAGGTCATCCTTTCAGGTAAGTATGGTATTTTCACTATTTAAATGAGAGAAAGAAAAAGTTTCCTTTCATCCCATATCACAGCAGGAACTGCCAGGGAGAAAAAAGAATCTTGTACTAAAGCATCCCACAACTAATTCCTGATCTTTAAAAACAAAAATCTGCCACATTAAATACTTATGGGGATCCCTAGCAAGGATGTGTAAAGGAGCACTAGCAAATGAACTCTTCTAGTTCAATCCATGCTCATTCTAGTTTTTGAGTTATTGTCATCAGCTAAAATTTTGGGATGTTGTAACCACCAAGAGTTTCTGGGACATGAGAGCAAGAGACAGCAGGAATAATAATTCTGAATATTTAGAAGTTGGAAAGACAAAAATTGTTCCAGTAAGGCCCAGGAGGGTACTATTTAAGAGTGCACAGTTATGCTGGATATTATGCAAATATAAATGAAAAGTCGGGGGGGGGGGGGCATTTGCAGCATTTATTAGACTTAGGTGCAGAAGACAAAGAGCTGCTCATGCATGTACATAGAGGCTTCACTGCTAATGCATGAACAGTCCAGAGTAATGGAACCCTTGAATCTGAATCTAGATTCCCTGGATCTAGGGAAATCTGGATAGCAATATAGGCATACTAGTCAGTGAGAAACAGCAGTTATTCAAGATTTGGCTTAAAGGAGAGCACATGACCTTTTGGAGACAGAATTTTCATACAAAAATTCTAGATTCAACATGATAAAATATCTACTGCTGACCTGGTGGAACCTAGTTTGGTAAACAAAGATCCAAATACTTACTGCTTCACTTGAAAAGCCTTGCAGTTTACCAATTAACACCATAGGGTACTCTTTCTACAGACACAAAATTATTCATTGTGAGTTTTAGGTATTATGGCCACTCAACTAAATTCATTCACATCCAAGATGCAATTGTTAAGGGCACAATCTATCTCTGACCAACTTTGAGACATTTCTCTCTTCAAAAAATCAAATGAGGCAGGTGTTCGTGAATATCCCACAGTTCTCTCATTAAACATTGATCCTGCAGGTATTATTAAATGGACACTATCAAATCACCGGGATGCACTTGCCTCCACTGAAACTTAGAGCACAAAATACAAAAAATCATGATAGCCAAGCTGAGATAACCAATTCACAGAATTAAAGCTACCATGAGATATTTATATAGTTATGTGACAAACAAAAGATACGAAAGACAGCACAGGGATACTATGTAAGTCAGGAGAGCAGCTTGTAAACTAGAGCTAGTTCAGGACTACAAGCAAATGAGTTCTATCCAGTTACAAACAAGATACTTCTGTTTTTAGAATAGAATTATTATCTATGTTCCTCAAGCTCACTGTTGAATTCATGAGCCACCTTAGGCTTATGAAAGCATTTTTACAAAGGAACAACAAAAGCAAAACACACTACACATGTTGTTTTGGCATTAAAACTCTGCATAGATCAGAGACTCAGTTCAGCAATTAGGCTTCAATCTAAATTACTTTAAGATGTGGAAGTCCTACAGAACTTCAACAAACAGAACAAGAGCTACAGTACAGTACATTTGTATAGTGCAGTTGGTGCACCTGTCACTATTTTGATTAGCAAAATGCTATGCTTAAGACTGTAGAAAAGGGAGATTCCTTCTAAAAGAAATCTCTACTATGCAACTACAACTCTCTGTGGAATATCAAAATTAAGACTCTAGAGATTCTCTGCCTTCTTTTAAAGTCCATTTGCTAACTGCATTTTAGGTGCGTGTTGTGCTTTGTGTGCGCTCTTGATTTCACAACCACTCTCCTTCAAATTGCCTTTCAAATGTTTGCATTAGCTGCAATATAGATAGTGAGCACTGAAATTAATGGCCAACTATCCCCAAAAATCATATTACAGAACAAATTTACAGGGATTTTGTAGAACTACACGTTGAAATCACAGCCTAAAAGCAAAGCCAGTATGAAATAAGGAAGTACCCAATCCTGAAACATTAACACAATTGCTTGCAGATTTTCATATCAATTCAGGTGAAAGAATAAAGATGGGGCTGCGAGAGTTGCAACCTAATCAACTGATTTTCCCAAACAATTCCCAGTAACAATCTGATGGTACAGGCGCCACAGACCACAAAAACAATGTTTACCCAGTTAAAGAAACAGTGAGGACTTGAAGGGAGATCCACCCACCTGAGTGAGAATGGATCCTAAGCATTAAGAGACAAACAGTTCTATAGAAGCACAACAGAAGTGTAATTTAACAGGAAAAACCCACCTTGCATTTTAATACCATTTATTGTAGAATGTCATGTTATATGACCGAATTTTTAATGGGCTACAGTGGAGATAAAAATCTGCTGACACAGCATTGTTAAAAAAGAGAGAAAGGAAACAAGCAGTAAGAGTTTGTTATAAGTACAAAAAGTAATGTATCTGCCATTTCCATCTGCTTCTACTTAAACAAATGGCTTATAGCTAAAACCATCTCTGGAAGGTGACTTCCATAATTTCACAGTTCCTTTCTACCAGCCATAACTCTGCAATACATCTTGCTGATGCACTGCTACTTGAATGCAAATTATTGCAAAGGTAACATGTTAAAGTCCTCTGTCATTTACTTAATTGTATGTAAAATAGTAAATATTAGATTAAATTCAATAGTCTCATACCAATGATGATTAATAGAGGGCTGGGCAAAGTCCTGAAGAAGGTTGCTCTGGAATCGTCATTCCACAGGTGAAAAGACAACATACAGAAGAACTTCATGTTAAACAGTTCCCTCATATATATATACTTTAAAAACATTAAAAGATAGTGCAAATTTAACACACTTGTATCACAACACAAATTAACCTCTTGAATTCATCTAGTTTTTGTGGGTTTTTAAACTTTATACCTTGGCACACAAAACAGAAATGCTGAGTCATATAAAAAATTCCACATTCAGGGCTGGGGAGGGAAAAGCAAACTGGCCAATTTTGCCCCCATTAACCTAGTAAATCTTTCTCTTCTTTTAGCCATTTGCTTAATATAAAACAGGCTGTACACGCCATATTTCTGTGCTAAGTTATCTCTTAGAATTAAATAATTCAAATAGTTTATTAAAAAAAATATATTTTTCCCAAAAACACTGTTCGTGGCCAAACTGAATGGAAGGTTGTAATTATTTCAAACCACTTTTCATGCAATTCCCCCAACAGGAATCAGAAACTAAAAACAGTTTTACGTGTTTGGTTTTACTAAACTGTATCACATGAAACTTAATAATATTGTGCATAGGAGCACTGAACCTTCCATCATGCTCCCATTTGATTCTCCTGTCTCTCTTCAAGTGCTCATGGAAAAGAAACCTAGACAAGGTTACCCGGTTTCCTGTCTTTGCCTTTAACAGGGACAATTGTGCTCTCTGAATTGTTCTGTTGAGACTGAAGTCTGCTTCCCCTCTGTGATGAAGGAGGTGCATTGCTCTGCTGGTGATGGAAAAAAGAGGAACCGGGATAATGCCCCATGACCTCACTGTAAGTCGGGGGTGGTCCTTCCATCCTTCCATTACTGCTATAATTGGTTGCACTTATGCCCGAATTGCTGCTTGGTGGGCAAGGGCCCGCATTGTACATTGAAATGTCTATCAAGTCGCTGTCAAATATAGTCCTATTGGGTGGTGCCCTAACAGATTCTCGGTTGAGTTCCATCTGTTGTTCTGGGTCCCGAAGCTGCAGAGTGCATGGCCCTTGGTATGGTGGTGGCTCTTCACCATCGGAAAGAGAGATGGTAGGAGGCAGATCAATCTCATGCTGCATGTATGGATAAGTTGGCTGGAAGCGACTGAAATGTTCCCTCTGCATAAAGGATGGGGCAGTAAACCTGTCTCTGGACCGTGGGGCATACATGATCTGTAATGTGAAGGAAAAACTATTATTCCACCAATAAAGTTTAACCTAAACAAGTTAACATATGGAACAATGGCAATCCACAGAGCAACAAATTATGCACCCTAACAATAAATACAGGCAATATTATCTGGAAATAGCTACAAAAAAAAAAGGAAAACGTTCTTAAAAGGTGTTATATAATCTAACCAAAAGCAAGAGCAGAAGGATTATAATGACAGTACAAATTAAGCAGAGGAAGACTCTTACAAGAGCCACTTGATTTTCTTTCAACAAATGAATTATAATAGGAAGCATTAGAAAATCGCCACCTTGCTTAATAATTAAACGAGACTCCTTTCACATCCTCATTAAAAATAAATCAAAAGAATTTCAGAAAAGTAAGACATTTCCATACCCAGAACATGATTTCTGTTAAAAAATAATTTGCCTTTCTCAACGCCACCCAATGACAAGAACACAAAAAGATTCCAGAATCAGTTCACCAGGGAGTTCTCTTAATTCTCACTAAATATGCTATCATTTGCACAGCACAGGACTTTTTAAAAATCTCCCTATTTCAAAGATCCCACTGATTAGGGTTGCCAGGTCCAGAGTGGCAGCTGACGAAGGGATCCTTGGTCCTCTCCAGGATATTCTTTGCATGAATGGCACAATGACATCACCTGGAAGTCATGGTATCATGTCGCCAATATTGGAGGTGATGCTCTAGTTTTTTGGCAAAACTCCGCAGTCTGTAACCAAAGTTACCATAGAGTTTCACCTAAAAACCAGAGCATCGCTGTGTGACACTGGTGACATGTCACTTCCAAGTGACGTCATCACATTGCCTTTCAGGCCAACTGGAGGTGGAATTTTCCCCTGCTGGCCAGTGGCAGAGAAGTGCCCCACAAAAGCAGGGGTCTGGCAACTCTACCACTGATCGTTTTAACATTGAGTTCTACCAAAGACATACTCTGAAGATACTTTATCTCAAGTCCATTCATCAAAGCTCACTGAAATGTGAGTGAAAACTTACCTCTGAAGCTCCCTGACGTGCAGAAGAGTTGTCTGAAGGCCACAAACACCCTTCCTAATACAGGAGATAAAATAAGAAAATGCTTAACTTCTGAACAAGGATTGCAAGAGGTCAGTTCTCATACTGCTGGTCATTGTTCACATTCACTGTTCCAGTGATTCTGAAAGCATCCATATTCACTGGTGTAGCATGAATTAATTAGTTAAGGTTACTTCCATGCTGCCTCCTAACATTCATGCAATATTTGTAATCTGGCATTTACAAAACCTTCTGAAGTCCTTTAATTCCTGAATCCCATTTAAATCAATGGGCCTGATCATTAAGTAAGTATGTGTGTTTAGGACTGTGCCTGCCATGCTACTATCATGGCTACACTTTATTCCTTTTTTTCCTTCCTGCCCTCTGCCCCATCTTGATGCCCCATCTTTCTGCATGCCTTTTTGGCACTGCCAAGACAGAAGCAGAGAGCCAGTTTGGAATAGAACTGCATCAAACCTAATCATGCTAACTGAAGTAGAATAGGCTGTCCCAAGCTGTTCCTACTATCCAGTCACCAAACTTTCCCACACAAGTCTATGCAACAAAAAGTGTTTCTTAGAGTTGCTTTGCTAATAATCTAATCAAAGTTTGAACTGACCTTCAAATTCACATTCCCCAGTCAGACCAAGACTACCCCAGCACACCACTTCCTCCACATAATACTTCCCATCTTTTACACTATTTGGAATTATATGCCAGGATCATATTATTTTGTCTTCTAGAGTGAACTAATTCCTTAACCCAGGATCTGTATTAATTTCCCTGAATAAACTTTCTATCCTGATAATTCTATTCAGTGTTTCTTTAAAGTTTACAGGAGTACCATTTACTGTCCTTGTGTTGGTCACTGCACAGATCTGACTGTTCCTTAAGACAGGTATGAAATCTAAACCAGAAGCTCTCAGGAGTGAAAATGGCAGAACTAAAGGTTCTACCCTAGGCTATTCAGTGGCCCCTATTTATGATGACATAATGGATAAACATACAGAGCAGAGATCCATGAGTGGCTATTAGCCACAAGGTATAGATGGAACACTTATGTGTGGGGCAGTGATACTCTGAATTCTTGGTGTTTGGGGGACAACGGTAGGAGGGCTTCTGGAGTTCTGGTCCCGCTGGTGGACCTCCTGATGGCACCTGCATTTTGGCCACTGTGTGAGTCGGAGCGCTGGACTAGATGGGTCATTGGCCTGATAAAACATGGCTTCTCTTATGTTCTTAGGAACATGCATCTTTCTTCCTGATAATAGACACTATGCAACATATACATTTTATTCCATAGAACTTATTTTCAAGTTCTACAACACTGCCTCCCAAATCAGTTTAATTCTAAAGCATCCAGTTCAAACTGTGTCTTGTGCTGCAAGACTTACGTTACATATTATCAAAAAAATCATCCATTCTCTTTTCAGCCAATCTGTCAATCATCAAAGAAAACATTTAGAAGATGTTTCTTTATTCTTACCTGCTTCTAAAAGTACTCAACACTAAAAGGCTTTTGAAAGCACTCGAAGATGGTTTGTAAAATTAGCAGTTGCTGGTTTTAATCTGATGGCAAGCATATGAAAACAGCATACAATATACCGGCTGTCAAGCAAAAGGGCTTTTTGATCTAGTTTCCGTGGAAACTCAAACTGCCTCAATGAAAATCAGCTATGATAAAAACTGTATTGTATTGTAGTCTCTTTCTCTCTATAACCCTCTGCCCCTTGTTTCTCTCTCTGAGTCATTATTTCTACTATACTATCCTCTGTTTTATTTTTAGCAATCAACCAATCAAGTAATATAAGAATACAAAAACCTTTAAACTAACAATTTGGATTTTAAAACATGGAAACCATATCTCTAAAAGATTACATCTTGAGCCTTCTTTGCAGCACAAAGGATACAGGAGACGTTCAATTGAGATTATCCCAAATTAACATTTGTACTTTGGTTTACATAGTCAGGGAATCCCAAGGCCACACAAATGATTGCTCCTTATCCAAGATCAGTCCAAAGTCACTGTCTCCATCTAAGGTTCTAGAAATGACACCGCTTACCTAAATTATACTTATGTGAAATTAACTCCTTCCTAGAGATGATTTCTTTTGTTTTGCTTTTTATGAAAAAAATGGGACAAACTGAAAAATATGCAATAGTTACTTTCCTGATTTAACATTATTTATAGCATAGTTACCATAGAAAAATGTACTCCCTCGCATATATAAATATCTTCATTTTCTATAAGAAAAATTGCAAGTATACTCAACCGACAGTACATATATTTGTAAATTCTCTAGTAAACAAAATAAAGTGTATTATTTGGACAGAAACTTGCACACAGTCACAACAGTTACATTAAATTTTTAAAAAATCCTGAAATAATATGTCTATAGAATGAAGGGTTTTTTAGTGTTTGCCAAAATTTCCTAATTTTTTCACTAGAAAAATTCAGAAAGTCCTTTGACTTTTTTGATGCTATACATATGGAATGACTGAAATGCTCTGTAAAACAATGAAAGTATTTTATAGCCTTTTCTCCAGTGCTACAACAAATGGCCAATTTTTTTTCCATTCAGGGGGGAAAAACTGAAAAAAGAATATTTCTCAGGAGTTTCTTTTCAGCATTTTCCCAAATTTTCCATTATAAAATGGGGGAGGGGGCTGAGGGGAAAAATTAAACCATGTATGAGTGCAGGGCTTGTTTGTTTGTTTACCAACTGTTCAGGTTTTCCCACCAGCTCCTCACATTTATATTCCTTCTTGCACAGATCCAACAATGAAGTGAGGCAATGGACCACTCTTACATATACAAGAACATTTAAAGCTGTGCAGGATTTTGCCACTTATGACAATTTACCCTGAATCCAGCATGAAATCTTCCCTATCATCAGTGGGAACCAAATACCATGTTAATTGCACCAAAAAAGGCTACACTCCACCTGTTATTAAGAACGCTGAGGCAGTGGCAGAAAACTCATTTGTTACTAGAAAATTTACAAATTCTATTATCTATTTTTACGTATGGAACTATTTAATTCCAAATTTCACTCCCTCACTCTTTTGGAGAAAAGAGAACCTCATCTAATGTTTAAATTACCTTTGTAAGAGATACTTGCCTGGTTCCTGCTGGGCAGCAATAAACTGTGAATCAGGTGAACCAATGCAATCTTGCTGTCAAAGTCTATGTGAATTCACTCTTATGTTGTGGGAAAGTACATAGTGACTACCTGCAGCAGTAAAAGCATCCCACTGTACTTCCCCAAAGTGGGAGACAGGAGCTCTGTGATGCCTGTACACAAATGCTTGACTGAAGTGAGCAAGCGCTGCGCCCTTGTGCTTCACAGATGGGAAACCATAACAAACAGAAAGTAACTAGCATGTAATTACTCTCTTGGCAAAAAGAATGCCCACATGCAGTGGCAGCAGCATATAAAAAGGAGGGACAAGTGATTAGAGCAGTGAGGTAGAGTGCTGTTCTCTCAATACCTATTTGCAAGACTGTCCTGAAATAAGTTTCATTCATATACAAGTTAGGCTCTTGTGACCATTGACATCATCATACAATCACGCTGTGGGGTTTTGTGGCTGTAGCTGAAGCACCTGACCAGTGAAGCTAGTTCACAAACCTGTTCCTGCTCACTACCACCTTCTTGTCAGGGGGTCCCATTTTAGAAATACACATCATAAGGTATTATTACCTCATAGGCATCAGAAACAAGAGCAGTTCTTTGTGAGCTCTGCACAAGTACTAAAACACCAAGAATTTTGCTGCCCGAGTTCATTCCAAATTGTCCAAGAAGGGGAAGTACTGTCATTTTAACAAAAAGTCTGAGGTGCAAGATGAGGATATCGTGGGAAGGTACTATTTTTTATGAAAATGGTTTTATGCCAATAATGTCTCTTTTAGGAGAAAGCAATAGGCTGAAAAAATCCTGGCATTCCCAGCTTGCTTGTCTTATAAAGTTTTCCAGTTCCTGCTTCTGCTGATAATTTTATGAAAGGAAATTCTGGCAACTAGCTGCTGAACAATCTTATAAAGCTTATTGCCTGCTCTTAAAAGATCTGTTGACAGGAATTATAGTGAACGTCAAGCTTTAGCAACTGAGACATTGCCTATGCTTCGTAGCATAATTTTCTGGCACTTCTGCACAGACTTCCAGAAGCCACCATCACAGTACAACTCAAGATATGATCAGAAGGGAAAGGGGGAGGGGGGAGGAGAAGAGACTTAAGAATCAGTAAATTAAATTTCTGCTTTTCAGGTGACCCAAAATATTTTAATAATTTTTAGAATATAACACTTTTACATACACCTTGCCTCCACACTGAAGAAAACTTTTTAAGAAGATGTAATGCAGATGTTTTGATCACTCTGGGGCTTTAAGCTGCTCATCATAGCCATCAACAGATGTCCCCAAAACAACTGGCTGAAAGTGTCCCAATGCAAACAGAACCAACAAGCCCAACAGAATTAATGTAGCACTTGGGAATCCCAGCAGAAACAAAGGGCAATGTGGCAAGCCTAACACATCCAATGTCATAGTAAAGAATCTAAGCCAAACCATTCCCCCAGCAGTTTACATGGTTCTAGGGACTGTCATTCCATTCTGAGGTCTGTCACTCCAGTCTCGGAGAACTTCTGCTTCCAGGGGCTGTCATTCCAGTTTGAGAACACTTTTGCTACTCCCAGAGGCCCTCATTCCACTCTGGAGACTGCCACTTCAGTCTCAGAGAATTCTATCTCAGCCCAGAACCCCTCACTGTAAATACATTCCAAATTTTTATCGCAACTTCTGTGCACTGTAACATGTTTCAATGGCACCCATACAAGTCAGCCGGAATTCCTTGCTCCCATTATAGCCAATGGCTATTCCAGTGCCTGCCATTGTTCTTAATGAGCAATCCTGTAATTTGTTTTAGTACACCCAATACTGAATCAGGGAATCCAATATGAGCAAAGAAAATAGTGCTGCAAGACCAAGAGAGCCAACTTTAAAACACAAAATCTAACCCAAACCAACCTGGTGAGCCAATACCAAGCCCTAAAAAAAAGACACTGACAGTAAAATTAAAGAAAAACAGTAGCGGGCACTGTAAAACATTGGCCTCCAATATTCCTGGTTACTCCTAAATATTTCCAGAATTTTTCAGGACCCAATTATCAATATCACATAAAATCCTGGATACCATCCAGAAATCCAAAAATAACTGACAGTAGATTGCAAAATACATTTTATTTTGATGTAGAATAAAAGAATGAAAGCAAGATGCTATGGCTGAAAGCACATGTGCATTTAAACTCTTTACAGTTCAACCAGATAATTTATTCCACTTCACTGAATGCTCATGAACTTGGAAACATGCCTTTCTTCACTTTAAATGTCATAATACCTTCTCCAGGAAAAAAAAATCTTCCACTTGCTATCCCAAACAATGTCCCGTATCACCCTGCAAATGGACTCAGATGCAATTCTATCAGGATGAGGCCAGCTAGTCTAACTGCAGTTTTAGCATTATGCATCCATCCACCATTCTTTCATTATTTCCCCCACACACACCTGCTGTCATCTCAGGTAAAACACAAAAAGCTGGGGAAAACTTTTGTCAATTTCACTCCAAGTCCTCTCTGGAATCTCATGAAACTGACAACTTCAGGAGAACATTGTGTCCTGTTGTCATCCACCCCGTCACCACAAATAGGCACATGCATATGTGCATCTGCATTAGTAAATTTATTAAGGTGAAACTGTGAAAGAAACTAGTATTTATTATTTTCCTTCTAACCTTTTAAATTTTTCTGGAAACCAGAGGGGCAACTGCCATTCCTTAGATGGCCATGGTCCTGGAAAAGGAGGGGGAAATCAGCTAAGAGAGCCATGCTACCAGTGTTCCCTCTAAGCTGAGTTAGCATGAGCTAGCTCAGATTTTTAGCCTCCAGCTCACACATTTTTGTCTTAGCGCAGGAAGGATGACCCCAGAGCACACTAATTTATGCAGTAGTTCACAACTTTAATGCCAGTAGCTCACAAAGTAGAATTTTTGCTCACAAGACTCTGCAGCTTAGAGGGAAAATTGCATGCTACTGCAGCTAATAATAATATTTCCAAACAGTGGGTACTAGACTAAAAATGTCTGTTTTACAGATGAAGTATGTGCTCAGAGAGGACACAAAGTCCCATCCTACATGACCATTCCATCTGAAGCCTAATTCCAAAGTTTTCAAAATTGAATGTACGTCTTTTACACATATCTGCCAGCACAAAAAAAACCTGTAATGTGTGAAACCAGTCATATCACTTTCTTCAGTCTCAAAGAAAAGATATTTTCACAGATCCATAACCTGCTCAGGGACAGGAAGAAGCAATCTTGCAATGTTTCAGGCACAAAGTCCTCCTTTATCTCAAAGATTATGTGGTGAATAACTCCATGGACAGAATAAAATCTGGTGTGTGCTGTATTTTGATTAAAAAACAACATAATGAAAAGCAAAAGCCATCCCTCTTTTTTTTCTAAAAGAAAACACCAGCTCTTTCTCCTCTTTCAGTTTTCATAATATGGTCCATTTCATTCAAAATTAAAGAAGTTTGTCTTTTTAAATGTTGTCTCTAGGTGGCAGTAAAAGGTCAGATATGTTTAGTTCTTGGACAAGTGATAAGTATCATCCCTACACACCAGATCTTTACTCCTTGTTATTATCTACTCCTTTTTAGGTGGAAAAAGAGCAGGACTGACCAATCTTTTTTAATGACATAAAAAAATCCCCTTCACAAAGTAATAATAGCAACAATATGGTGCAAACACTCCTAAAAAGAGGGGAAATATTCCCTTCTAAAAAGAACATATGAACGTATGAAGCTGCCTTATACTGAATCAGACCCTTGGTCCATCAAAGTCAGTACTGTCTTCTCATACTGGCAGCGGCTCTCCAGGGTCTCAAGCTGAGGTTCTTCACACCTATTTATCTGGACTCTTTTTTTTTGAGATGCCGGGGATTGAACCTGGGACCTTCTGCTTCCCAAGCAGATGATCTACCACTGAGCCACCATCCCTCCCCTAGGGAGACTATTCCTCCAAATGTGCTCATGCCTCCCTTAAAATCATATCTGACTGAACAATGCAGTCTCTCAGAAAGATAAGAAATGCCTACTACAAAAGATAATGGTGTTAAGTGTTAAGTCAGTGCAAACAAATGGAAACTCCTTTTTTCTTAAGTTTTTCCACTTATTTGACTCTATGATCACTTAGTTTTCAAGCTTTTTACTGGTTTAATCCTCCTGCATTCTATCTTACTGAGTAGACAAAGGACTAATATCCACCTTACACCATAAAGAAAGCGATTATTAAAACAAACACTTTAAGGCACACCTTAAATCAGAGATTCCAAACGCATACTATCACTTTAAAGTGCAAAATGTGTGATTTTATTTGCATTTATTACAGTTACCAAGTGTGACTGGACAAAGAAAATCTTTTAAAAGTCAACCCTGTAAACAATTCCACAAAAGGCACTTGCCCCCAGTCCACCCCCCCCCCCAAAAAATCTTTCAGTCCACATTCAAGTCCTATAGGAAAAACAGAAACAACTCTCCTCTGATTTATGAAAGCTTTTCTGCTGATCCAATGAGAGCCAATAAGCTGTAGTGATCAGCATGCTAGAACGACTAGAGAGATGTGGGTTCAGATCTCTGGCTTCCCATTAAATTTGCTGGGTAACCTTGGGCCAGTCAACTTTCCTCATAGAGTTATTGTGAGGATAGAAATGGAAGTTGGGAAAATCTTGTGATACCCTGAGCCAATTAAGAGAAAGAGCAGAACATGCACTGAATAAACAATCACATTGAAGTGTTTTACCTCTCTAAAGGTGACTAAAAAATTGTAGTTAGCCACAAGCAACATTTGAAATTCATTTTAGTTCTCCTGTTCTCCCCACTAGATGGGGCAGAATTAAAAAAAAATTATACTTGATGCATCCCTCCACCCCTGGCGCTTCAAAGACAAACACACACCCCAAGCAGTCACAGGACTTCTCCAGTGGGGCTTTCAACATACTCAGAGAACCAAAACTGGAAAGCCTGAGTTATACAGAGAAGCATGTATGTCCTGGTAATTTTACTTTAAAATTTCCCAAGATCTATTGTGCAATACTTCAAGATTTTAGGTCTGAAGAAAGATGTTCTTATCAGAACCTGAAATCCAGCAAAAACATTTTTCCCCCTGAAATATTTCAGAGCGGGGAACAGAAAACAGAACTGACAAGGTGAGGACTGAAAAATGTCTGCCAGTCTTCTTAAACAACTACACTGCTATACAACAATATACATCTGCAGCGTTCAAACTGTGGACTGTGAATCACTTTCAGGTGGCACACAAGATTCCGACTCCGAGGCTCTGGACCACCCTCCCCACCACCACCAAGCAGTGGGAGGGGGGAAAGGGGGAGGGGGGAGCTGCCACATTCCCTCTTCATTTCTTCCTTCTACATACACACCCTTCTATTCCCAGTGTCTAGGTCACCCTCAGTCACCCAACAGCATGTTGGAAGTACACTTAAACTGCATTGCTGGTGGCCATCCACAAGCCAATCCCCAACCTGCAGTGCTGCCAATCTGCAAAGGCTCAGCTTCCTCCAACAGGCTGAGCCTTTGCAGACCCCTGGACCCTTGCCTGTGGAAACTGGGCACAAGCCACACCTGAGGCTGAGACTCTGAAGTGGAGGGTTCAAAAGGCAGAGTAAGTTCAGAAGTGGGTTCCACTTCTAAAGATTTGAGAAGCACTGGATAAGCATGCATAGAAAGGAAGCACACATTACCTATGAGCTTATCAAGCAACTTCATTATTGCAGCATTGTAAAAAGTCATTGTGTTTCACCTAAACTTCAAATTTTACATCACCAAACTAACCTAGATTTTTAAAAAAAATTGTCACTGTTTGGATCTATACATTATTTGTTATCTGGAACTGGTTGCTTCCAGAACTTCAGAAATGCAGTGCTTTTCTCACTGTTTTCCTACACTGGGCTGTAGCATTTCTTGCAGAGTTGGCAGCACCAAAAATAAAAGGCAACCCAGTACCAACTGAGCTGTGCTTTAATTACTTCCTCTTTGGCTACGACATCATAACGGCAGCTCCATGAAATTCAGCAACGTCTTTATTCCCTTCCTTAGGCTAGCTATGAGGAAAAAGTGTTTATATGTTGTTGATTACACTTCTGCAGCCCGTTAATAGATTTAAATATTGTGCTTCATAAAAAGTGTCACCAAAGGCCATGACAGAGAACTGTTTAAACAATACAGTGCTCCCTTCTCCTATTGCTTATCACCTATTATTCTAAGCCTCTCACATTCCTGTGGACCTAAGCTCACTTCCATCCACAGGGCAGCCAAAACAGTGATTTAGTTACTTCAGGAATGGTTGGGTTTGGCTTGGCAGACACTGAAAGCAGTACCCTAAAATTTGCAACTACAAAACACAACCACCACCCCCTCAAAAAAAAATCACAAGAGGCTACTCTCTGCACAGCAATCTTTGGAGCAGCTCTAAGAAGCAGCTGGCAGGCCAGGCACTCATTTCTTTCTTTCTTGTTTCTTAACAGAGCAGATATAGGGAACTTGCAGAAAAAAGCAGGGTGGGGGATACAATACCTTCCCCTCCCTATGGATCCCTTGCAATAATTAAAATGTGCTCCAATAGGTAGAATGTAACATTTCAGACTCCAGATGGGGAACTGCTCATTTGATTTTTTCCTCTCAGAGGCAGAAGGACATATTTCTTTAAAAAGGATAGCTTTCAATGTGAAGGGATTTTTTTGTATGGGAGAACTCGTAGCTGCAGTCCAAAATGGACCATGCCAACAGAAACTGTACATGTTTCTTCTCCATTCAAATAAATTTTGAGTGCTCCTGCTCTAGTCTCAATTCTAAACCAACTGTCTCCTTTTTCTACTTCCATATGCAAGCTAGCTGCTTTGCACAAGCCTAAGCAACATTACTGAGATCTTCCTTCACCTCCTGCCCCAGCATTCAAGTGGAAGGAAGTTTCCTTGAGGGAGCCCCTTTTCATAGACAGGTAAACTAATATTCAGGAGTAACCCTAAGCAAGCCTATGCAGAAAGAAGTTCCATGTTACTCAATTGAGTTTACTCCCAGGATGATGTCCTTAGGACTGTAGACTTTTCAGGCATAACTGAAGGGTAACTAACTTGGCATCATGTAAGAAATAGCACTTGCTTTCACAGAGATATCACTTCCTCTATTTGTATGGTGACAGGGTTCAAAATGGTTCGACAGCTTGTTTCTTCCCACTGTAGACAGTGATCTATTTTGCAGTGGAACAAACAAGAATAATATTGGTGACGGAGCAATCCAAAGTCATTTGATGAAGGAAATGCAAAGTAGAACTTCACACAAAGATGTCATTACATACAAACAACAGGAAAATGTGTGGCACGGAGAAGTAAAGGAAAATTCCAATTTTATTTATCAAGACAGAAGAGGATGCCATAGTTTTCTTTCAAATATTATTTTGAATCAAACAACACTTTGCTTTAATATGAGGCTTCCACTGCTATGAAGCCAAAGTGACAGGCCTTCCCTTCAGGCACTATTAGTCAGCAAACAGTCTAAATCTGGTATCAGGATACACTTACACCATAATTACTCTTCCCAACAACTGAGTACTCAGTCATCAACACCAATTAAAAGGAAACAGGGCCTTCTCAATTCTTTCTCTGTTCTAAAAGGGACAAAGCAAGATGAAATAAGATTTTAGATATTTTTTTTAAAAAAACACCTTACTTTACAGTTTATTTTTTGGCAAAACTTGTTTTTCTTATGTTTTCACTTCAAACAACTCAAACTCCACAAAGAACTAGTCATTTGAAGTTTATGATTCAGTGTCTGGGCCTCAGACCTAAAGCACAAAACAGATAGCCAGTCAACAAGCACTTGATCACTCCCATTGTTACTAGTGATGGACACACAGCCTACCTGAACTAGAAGAGCCAAATAAATGTCCAAATATGAGCTCTGACCCACTGTATCTCCAGCACTTACCATGGAGAGCTGCTCAGTATCTTACAAAGCTACCACATTTGTAATAGGTACACCAGTGATTTCTACACCAAACTCTTAAAGCACACCCAACAGTTACACCCACTACATAACCCGTGTATGTGTGCCCAATTGTATGTACTTGGTGCTTGTATATTTGTCCCAAGAAAAGGATAAGGTGGAGGGGGTGAGCCTGCAGGGTTTCTTTTTAACCATTCTATGATTACCATAACTAAGAGAAGAAGCACTTATTACAGATTTATATATATTTCACTAGGCACTAACAACAGCAAGAGCTTAGCCAACAATAGAAATAGAAATATTGTTGTATTTCTCTCTTTCTTCTTACAATTTGCATAGAATTTGATCTTCATGCTCCACAATTCAAACCACCAGGCCTGGATCAGAATTTGTTTCCACTTGGTTTTGTGGAAAATGGATCATGACACTCATTTGCCATGAGCAGAAGCTTTTATACATCACAGCACCATGCAAATTTTTAGGAACTCCAACAAAAGCTTAACAATTCTGTGAAATGAATGGTCCAAACATTTTGTTTATTGCTAAAAGCAATAAACAAAGGCTTCAGAATCCTTTAGGAGCTAAACAGCTATTAAAACTCTTGAAATTAAAAAGCCCTTGCTACCAATACAAATATATTCATTTATGTTGTTTATAGTCTGCCTCTTAAGACAAATTAAACAGTATAAGTGAATACAATCAAAAAGTTTGGACATCCAATAAACAACTAATAGGGTTTGGATTGCAGAAATCTCAAAACATATCTGAAAGTAAGCTGAAACAAAGCATGTAAACATGACACATGAAATGATGTAGAAATTACACAGTAGGAACGTATATCCAGCAAAACACAGTACATACTATACATGGTTGTATACTAGACAATTCCACAATATACCTTTACAAAAGCATTTTTCTGAACCATTTCTTTACAGTATAGCTCTGTTACCTGTATTAAAAATCCTTTCTGAGTAAGTCAGTTTTGCATAGTTTGCAGAGAATCAGGGCGGTGGAAGCCTTCCTAAACTCATCAGTTAGACTATTCCATAAGGTGGGGACCACAAAAGAGAATGCATGCGAACAGGCAGCTGATTTTGCCCATTTGCAGGGTAGTACCTAGAGAAGGCCCTGCTTAGATAAGCAAAGCTGTTGTGGCAGATCATAAGACCTGTAGATATGAAGGACCAAGGACACGAAGGGCTTTGTTTGTATGTGAAAGCTAATATTTTGAATTGGCCATGCCCAATGAAACGAAAGAATGGGAGTAATATGCATGATCCACGTAGTTCCTGAGCTGTGGAATTCTGTGCCAGCTGGAGTCTGAGTTGACTGAGAGGAGGCCTATATAAAGTACATTACAGTAGTTTAGTCTTGCCATCATTCAGAAGTGGAACCAGGTGGCCAGGTCAGAAGAAAGCATTTTTCACAGCCCCATCATTAACTTCTGTCTCGAGAAGCTATATTGGATATAGAATAACTTCCAGACTCAACTGAATCAGCAAAGATGAAGTGAACCCCATCAAAAGTGGGAAGTACAATATTCTTCAAGATCTCTGCCTTCCCAACCAACATCACTTTCTGTCTTGGCTGGATTTAAAAATGGGGAGCTTCACCACCATCTGTCTCAGATCAATGAATGGGTGCAACCATCAGAACAGACCGTGTGTAATTGATACAATTCTGAAATAGGGAAACTGAGGTTCTAATAGGGAAACTGAGGCACAAGGTGGGGGCCAGGACCTTTTCTGTTCTGGACTCACCTGGTGGAACTCTCTGTCAGATGACATCTGAGCCCTGCAAGACCTTATGCAATTCTGCAGGGCCTGTAAGGCAGAGATGTTCCATCAGGCTTTTGATTGAGGACAACAATGGCTGGCACCTTTCTTTCCTTGTAGTCCACACCCCACCCCCTTCAGCAGTCTTCCTCTCCACCCCCAGTATGCTCTGATAGTTCAGAAGGAGAACTAAATTAGTGGGATGCCATTATGGGTTTTAGAGTTTTATTGGCTTAATTTAACTTTGTATATTGTTTTATCTGTTGTTCATCACCCAGAGCCTGGCCTTGGCTGGGATAGGTGATCATGCAAGTCATAATCATCATCATAAGCATTCGGCCAAACAACTTACAAGTTAATCTTGTACATCTGTGTGGTCTGACCTACCTTACAGGGTTGTTACAAGGATGGACAAGGGGAAACTAAAGTGCCAGAACGAGAAAAGGCAAGGTACTAACACAACTACTGCTTTTCATATACAGAATTTCAGTCACAGCTGTAAGGGAGGCTCTCTTGTGCCTTGAGACAAAAACAAATGAGACCTTAAAAATAGCTATGCAGATACAGTTTAAAACTGTGCTGCCTTTAAAATAAGGGCAACACTAAAAAAATAAAATGCCTCTTATTTCTGGCACAGCTGCCTGGAAGAAAAACAAAACAGTTAGTGATTTGTTTTGCTGGGCCAACTCCATAAGCAAGAAACAGATAACTGATTAAAGCTTCCATATTTGGTCCACGAGAAATCATGAGCATAGAACTTCATCCCTCTTGCTCTCTGAGACCAAATGCTTACCCATAAACAACTGTTAAGTGGAATGCCACAGCAGACCAACACGCATTAGGTAAATATAAAAAAGGTAAAGGGGTTTAAACTCACTGGTTGTAATGATTCTTCTTGCCTCCTACTTTGGCTCTGCCGACTGATGAAGGACCGTGTTGATACTTTGTAATGGTTCAACAAGCAGATTATCACTACTACCATAACAGTTATCACCACGATGATGATGATGATCTGAATGAACTCTAGTTCCGCTGGGGGAAGGAAACAGAGGGAGAAAGCGTCACTCTGGAATCAGGAAATAAGGGCATCATCAGAGTGAAAAACAAGACACGAACCCTCAAACCTCTAAAAATAAAAAGATAAACTGCTCAATACCCTACAAACGCTTATGTCCCTGAACCAGTAATTTCAAATTTCTATGAAACAATCTCCACTCTAATAGATGATTTAAAAAAAAAGTCAGAACATGCTGGGCAATGGATCAATAAACAATTACTTTTGGATCCGTTTCAGGTTTTATCTTTTTGTCTGTTCCACCAGCATTTTTAAAAAAACCCTCATTTGATTATCCACCCCACCCCTATAAAAGGCTACTCTTCCATTTTCAGAGTTTTAACCAGTATATTATAAAATAGAACCCAAACATCATTTACTGCACACCACTTTACCAAACCTATACTTCAATATCACAGTGGAGGAAACAATCAAACACCCAGTCATAAATCAAGAAATAGTGCTGTTTTAAAATATTTAATATATCACATATATTCCTTCAGTAAGTCATCTTGGAAAGTACACAGATAACATACTGGAAAGGAAGCTCATATTAATATCCTCTGTGGAAACATTCCTCAGGAGCAATAAAAGTGCCGAAATAACATCTCTAAGCTATCCTCCTATTATTTCAACTGGATCCAACATTTTGTGCTATGAAAAGGGAGGATGAAAACAGGGCCAGAAGATATATATGGTGAGTGGGTGGCCACTGTTATCTTGTCATGACCACACAAGGTGTTGGCAGGAAGCCTGGCATAAGGCAAAGCAATGGGCATATTCTCCACAGGAGTTTGACAACAAGAGAGGTCTTGAATGGCCAGTACCTCCTCTACATCATGCGGAGCATCAACACCACTCTAATCTTACAAGTGCAGAAAACTGCATTATGGTGCTTATAACCACATTATGAAGCAGTCTTTCAAAAAACCCCACCACAATGAAATTTTTACTACTTCCACCACCACCGTAAAAGTACAACACAACAGGAAAATATATAGTGGGATATAATGACCAGGTTTCCTTTGAGAAAAAGAGAATCCTGACTACGCAGAACTTCATTAAAAGCAACAAAAGAAGAAAGGAATAAGAACCGCATTTGCAGAGATGATGGGGCGGGGGGTTGGGGGGGGGGTGTTGGGAGGCAATAAAACCATGGTGGTGAGAAATTAACCTAGAAGGTCACTGTGGTTTTACAAAGTCATGATGCCCATAAAATGTCTTAAAGACTAAAGAAAATGTCCCAGGGTGCTGCAGATGTTTTCCTTTGGAAAGACATGATAATTGCTTTATACGCCTCTGATTCAATTAATACATCAATTAAAATTATGGCACTTTGGGACAAACTTGTCACATCATTAATCTTGAAGGATCACACCTTCAGCCATTCAAATTAGCAGAAAAATACATCAATGACAGAACAACGTGAAAGTATGAACGAGGAGAAAACACTTTCCCTATTCACTTGTTCCTATATAGCATATAGAATTAAAAACTTGAAATATGTATGGCAACTATTCCAGTTTTCAGTGGCTCACATCTTGACAATTTTTGAGCAAAGCATGCCTCTGGTTATTCTTATTTACTACACTGAGTTAACAAAGGCAAACAGCTAAATGTGCAATATGTTCTCTAAACAGCTGACTTTTCAATTAACAAAAATATCTCATAAAGAGCACTTTAATATACAAACAGAATGGCTGGCACGAGGGTATCTTCAGCATTACAGCAGTGAGAGGAAAGGCGAAAATATGACCAACAGGTTCAGCAATTTTCTTTTAAGTGAGTGAAACTGATAAAAATGTTCTGACTCATTTTCTTAAAACTTTGCCTGTGCTGGGGTGCAGAGTTTAAACAGAATAAAGTAAAATAAACATGCATGTTATCCTATTTCCAGTTAGTCTGCAAACCAACTTTTTTTTTAAGTTTCCTCTTCACTACAGGAACTATGTGCTAGTTGGTTTGTGGCAGACGTGTATTGCAATACACAGCAACTTCTCTGAATGGACAATAGATGATCACATAATTTTACTGTAGACTGCAGAAGTTATTTGCAGACTGGGAGATAAAAGAGACTCCCTGCAGTACATGTTGCTTTTCCTTTTTTTGCTTTTGTAGCCGAGTCTTCGCTATGACCATCAATGGCCAAGTACAAATGCTCTAATACACATTTAACTGCTCTCACTATGAACACCAGACTCAAAAACAATGTATTAGTATTTCCTCAGGCCATTCTACTATTAAGTAGTGACAACAGGACTCAAAGTAAACTCTTTGTATTGGCGCCTGTGATTTTGATCTCCTTGAAGACCTTATGTTTTGAGTTTCAAAAGCAATGGATTCAGTTTTTGAATTACAAGATCCCATAATGCCAATTATTTCAAGCATCAATAAACACAATTATATATTTGGCCTGAAAGTATTTTACTATTGCATCAGTTAAGCAGCAGTTGCAAAAGCTAATGAACAAATTAAGCAATATTGATTTAGACTTTCCTAAAATGCAGTGGTGACTAGAATAGCATGTTGCTTCTGCATCTATCAAAAACATCACCTTCTAATCTTAATCAAGGACTCCAAAGGACAGTTTTTTCAGGTTTTTTTCTTTTTTCATAACTCTATGTTTGTGAAGTATTAAATAGCCTGGAGGAAGAGGGTAAAAAAAACTTACTAGGCACAGTTTCCAAAGTGACAACTTCAGTCACAATATATTTTCTCACTCTATGCTGTCTTTTCCTGCACCCTCTTTTGTGCCACTTGCCTCTACAACAGGTGAGAAATCACTTATATTCCAAAAACCCTGCACTGGAGACATTTTCCATTAGGTTATGGGAAGAGCATTTTTACACATAGGTATTCACCTAGACTTATACAATCACATAAACGCTTCAAATTACAGCAGTGCCCTCCTTTGAAACTTTCCCTTAGTGCACACTTTTTAGAAGTCTACAATCCTTATAATTGCAAAATAGTGCCACCAAAGAATAAGGTCATCACAGTACTAAGGAAGGCATAGTAGTCCATTTATTATGACTGAAACCTAAAATTTCTTTTAAAGGAAGTATAGCAGTCCTTGGAACACACAAACACAATTAAAAGCATAAAAGTATTTGATTATGAGAGTATCACCTGTGAGAAACCATCTCCTGCCATTATACGATACAATCACATATTTCTCCATCCTCAAAACTATGTAAGAAAATAGAAGTTTTGGCATTCATGTCTACCACATCATGTTGCCCTGTTCAATCTGGAATAAATATCACTCTCTCCGCTTTAATAAAAGGAACAAATTCTCCACCCACATTTATGCACTGAAGAGGTAAGAAAGGAAATCCATCTTTTTATAGTTCTTCCACTGACCTGAAGCACAAGTATAACACGGTAACTAAAGACACCTTGAGCATGCACCTTACCCTGAACTCTCGAACCAAAGAGGAGTGTACTAGAAACAATATGTATTTTAGAGAGAGAAAATTAAAATAAGCAAGAAAGAACGAACTACAAAGAGAACATGCAAGCAAGAAGATTGCGGGGGGGGGGGGGCTAGAAGAAGAATACCTCTTTCCAAGACTAGGTCTTTCAACTGAGCATCCTTCAGGGTTGTGCTGTTAAGCCGGTCACTGGACATACTCGTTTCCTGCCCTGGGAAAGGAGCCCCGGAGCGCGCAGGGCATCCCCAGGCTGCCTCGAGCACCGCGCAGCAGCCGGGCAACGTCCCCTGCCGCCGGCGCCGCCTCCACTTGCCCAGGCACCTCGCGGGAGGCTCGGCCGGGCCCCACCGCTACCAGCCCCACCGCCGTCGCGCCGGCTCAACCCGCAAGCGGAGGCGCCCGGCTCCGGGGCACAGCACAGAACCAGCGCCGCGAAAGGGAGCCGGGAGCGGCAGGCGAGGCAGACGCTCCCGGCGGCCTCGCATGTTTCCCAGCTGGCTGCAGAGAATAGCGCAGCGCCTCCGCCGTGCCCCCCTTTTACCCGCGCCCGATTGTGACACCGACGGCCTCATCTAGCCCAGCGCAGGCAAACCAGCCGGCCATGTTACGCGGGCTGGGGAAAGGGGGAAACGTAAAAAGTAATGATATTGTGTCCTTTTCCCCCTAATATATTCAAAAAAAGAGAGAAATCTGAAAAAGGAGAGAAAGCAGGGGGGGGGACCCACGGTCGGTGCTGGAGTAAAGCCGGAGAAGACGCCGCTCTTACCCACTTCCCGCCCAGAAGTGCTCCTCTGCCGCGGTTGCTCCGCTCTTTAAACCAAGCCCCGTCGCCACTTCAGAGGTTTCCCAGGCTTCCGCATTTCTGCTCCAGCGCGACGTGCGTCACTCCCTGCCCCGAACGCGGCACCCGCCGCTGCTTCACACAAGAGGCTCCGCGCCCGCCCCTCCGCCCCGGCGATTGGCAGCTGCCGCTCACACGTGCTCTTAGCCCAGCCACACGCGCCGCCGGTCTGCCCGCCCTGGGCCATAAAAGCCCGCCGGGACGTCTCGCTTCCTCCCTCGCCTGCTCTTCTTCCCTGGTTGCAGCCGAGCTGCACCAAGGCTCTTGCTGCTGTGTGTCTCTGTCCCGCACCCCCCCCCCCCCGGGTCGGAAGCGGGGAATGGGGCGTTGCGAGGCTACTCTCTCTGGGCCAACCTGGCTGCCAAGCCTCAGCCCATCCTGTTGCCTTGGAGACTGTCAAGTCAAATGGAGCGGAAGGAGGGGGGTATGGTAGGTATTTATGTGGAGTGGCAGAGGGATTTACTAAAGTGGGTTTGCCCACTAGAGATACTGTCTGGATCTGGTTTCATCCCCCCCCCCTTTCTTCATCTTCTCCTTTGCCTTTTCGTACTACTTGTGCAAAACTTCCTCAGCCAACACTCTGAATTATGAAATTCATTGCTACAAAAAAAAAAGGTAGTGTTGTCGGCTGGATTAGGCTGTTTTAAAACGGGAGAAGTCACTAGACATTCAAGGAGCAAGGAGAACAACTAGTGTGATTCTAAGCACTCCGCTGAATAAGCCTGAGCAGACCTGCTTAGCAGTTGAACAAAGCAGGAGTCAAGTGACACCTTTAAGACAACTAAGTTTTATTCAGAACGTAAGCTTTCGTGTGCTAAAAACACACTTCTTCAGATGAGGGGATCAGGTATAGTGGGCTGAAATACATGCAGTTTCAGCCCACTATACCTGATCCCCTTGTCTGAAGAAGTGTGTTTTTACCACATGAAAGCTTACATTCTGAATAAAACTTAGTTGGTCTTAAAGGTGCAACTTGACTGCTGCTTTGTTCAACTGCTTCAGACCAACACGGCTGCCCACTTGGATAGACCTGCTTAGCAGTTCTCTTCACATCAGTCAAACAGTCAACGGCTGTTTAAGGCTAAATGGAACCTCCATGTTCAGAGGAAGTAGATCACTGAATATCAGTTGCAGGGAGGGGGTGTCATGCCCAGCTATTGGCTTCCTGATATTATTTGGCTAGCCAGGGGTAGAAATGGGGCAGGAAGCAGCTAACTCCTCCTCTCCAATCCAACTCATTCAAAAATCATCATCGATATTTCAACAGTTACAGAGCCATTTTTTAAAACTGAAAAGTAAGATAAGAACAATCAATAAAACGTTGGACTACATGGGACTTTGATCTGATTCAACAGGCTCTTTGTTCCTCTATTTCAGACTAGCATACTTCATAGGATATTACATTTTAAAAAATTTCCATACACCATTTTTCTCCCCAACAAGGACCTGAGGTCACTTGAAATGTTGTCTCCGGCTCCATTTTACTCTCACAACCACCACTCTGTTAAGACCAGTTCAGACCTTTATTAGCATAAACTGTTAAGACAGGTTAGTCTGCCAGTGTGTGGCTGGCACATGCTCATCTTGCCTTAAAAACAAGCCTAGCTTGCCACCTAGTGGTGCATAATCCTAAAAGAGCTAAACCTTCTGGCTGCCAATCTTAGGATCTCCTGGCTGTTCTACACACGTCATATGATAATTAATTATGGACCTGAAGACTCCCTTATATGAAAAACTTCCTATAAAAGCAGAAAACTTTGATGAGCAGGGAGGTGGGATAGAAGCTTTCTCCCTGCCGTCATAGTTTTCTGGTCACGTGGAGTTGTTTGTATGAGTTGGTATCCATCACCTGCCATCTGAAGCAGTATGTTGTATTTTACCCTCTTCATTCTCTCCTATGCTGCTGCCTCCCAACATGAAAGATCCATTTAATTTGTTTACATTATGTATAGTCCGCCTTTTCTCACTGGGACGTAAGTTCAATTACACAGAGTGAGTCAGTAAGATTGATGGATGGGACATTCAATAAACAGTGCAATAGGATATGGGTTGCAGAATCAACCAGAATAGCCAGTGTGGTGTAGTGGTTAAGTGTGTGGACTCTTGCCTGGGAGAATCGGGTTTGATTCCCCTACTCCTTCACTTGCAGCTGCTGGAATGGCCTTGGGTCAGCCATAGCTCTCACAGAGCTGTCCTTGAAAGGGCAGCTTCTGTGAGAGAGCTCTCAGCTCCCACCCATCTCACAGGGTGTCTGTTGTGGGGGAGGACGGTAAAGGAGCCTTTTAAAGTCAGTAGGAAGTTTTATAGGAAGAATGGTAGACTCTGAGTTGCACTGTTCATTACAGCATCTGTTTTAGTCTTAACAGAATTACTTTTTTTTCAGTTTAAATAGCCCATGTATCTTCACTTACTTCTGTGAGTGGCACTTCTAATATTATAGACTCCACCTTAATAGTTTGCACTGGGACTTAACATAGAAAATACAGACTGACAGAGATGGAGAGGGTGACAGTGTCCATGCCTTGCATAAAGTCCTGGGTTCAAATTCTCAATTGACCATGAAGCTCGCTGAATAATCTTGGGCCCATCACTGTTCTAAGCCTAGCATACTTTATAGGATGTGGCTACCCTGAGTAGGGCTGCCAACTCCAGTTTGGGAAATTCCTGGACATTTGGAGAGGAGCTGCGGCTCACTTGCAGAGCATCTGTTTGTCATGCAGAAGGTCCCAGTTTCAATACCCGGCATCTCCAGTTAAAAGGATCAGGTAGGAGGTAATGTGAAAAACCTCAGCCTGAAACCCTGGAGAGTTGCTGCTTGTCTGAGTAGACAATACTAACAAGGGTCTGGTTCAGTATAAGGCAGATTCATGTGTTCATGTGATTGGGGAGGGGAGGGAACTTAGCAGGGTATAATATCAAGACATTTTAGATTTCTCACCAGGTGACTGTAAAATGAAAACAAGAGATTGTTTGTTAGCACAAGAGTACAGTTCTCAATGGTTTTTTGATGCACAGTTATTTGGTTATATTATTAAAACGGAACAATGGGAAAATCTTTGGTTGAAAGGGCTTTACATTTACTTTAAGTTCTAAATTAAAAGATAATTTTTATAAAATAATGTACCGGTGGTATATGATGCCAGATAAATTAACTAAAATATATACAAATGTTGGGAATAAAAGCTGGAAATATGAACAACATGAAGGGTCATATGTGGCAGACTTGTAATAAAGCAAAAAAAAAATGGATACAAATACATTCTATTATGCAGAAGATTGTAACAATTAGTATACAGTTGAAACCAGAGGCTTTTTTGTTGGGACTAATGGATAAACAACTTGAAAATATGAATGGAACTTTGTTTCTGTATATGACAATGGCAGCAAGACTGTTATATGCTCAAAACTAGAAAACCACATCATTGCCTACAACAGAGGAGCAGCTAGTCAAGATGACTGAGCTTGCAGAGATGGCTAAACTTAGGTATTTGTTAAAAGAAGCCTTAAATGTATACCTATGTGGATACCCTTTATGGACTTCTTACATAAAAGGGGGGGGGGGGAAACAAACTGATAATAAGCATATACCGAAAGGTGATATATTTCCCTTGGTCTGATTATGGACTAAAGTGATAATAAGTCAATGGATGGATTCCTGTAGCAAAGAAGATCAGATATTATTCCTTTTTCCTATTCTCAATTGTGTTTTATTTTTTCTTATGTGAGCACATTGTACTTTGATTTTTTCTTCTTTCCTTTTTTACTTCTTGTATAAAATCTTAATAAAACCTATATTTTAAAAGCAGGTTATAATGTCATAGAGTTCACCCACCAAAACAGTCATTTTCTCCAGAGGAACCAATCTCAGTCATCCGGAGATCAGTTATATTTCCATATCTCCTGGCCCCACCTGGGGATTAGTAACCCCAACCCTAAATTCCTTGGAGGAAATGCAGGATAAGCTGAGGAAGTAAAACCCTCTGCCTCAAAGCCTAAGAAAAAAGCATTTTATTGATTACATTTTTATCTTGCCCTTCCTCCAAGGATATTAAAGGTAAAGGTAAAGGCAGTCTCCTGTGCAAGCACTGAGTTGTTACCAACCCATGGGTTGATGTCGCATCATGACATTTTCATGGCAGACTTTTTTATGGGCTAGTTTGTCATTGCCTTCCCCAGTCATCAACACTCCCCCCTCCCCCCCAGCAAGCTAGATACTCATTTTACCAACCTTGGAAGGATGGAAGAGTGCATCAACCTTGAGCCGACTACCTGAACCCAGCTTCCACTGGGATTGAACTCAGATCATGCACAGAGCTTGGACTGAAGTACTGCAGTTTACTACTCTGTGCCACAGGGCTCCAAGGATATTAGGGTTTAATAATTGGTTCTCCACTCCTTTACAATAACCCTACAAGGCTGCGTGATTTGAATCCTGTTCTTCCGAATCCCAAGTTACCACTATTTATAAAAAATAACTCCAAATTTATCTTGTAGCACCTGTAGTTTTTATCATTTTGAATTATACTTTATTTTAGTTTTAATACAATTAGGTGTGAGAAAGTAAACAGATGGCGCCAGCTCAAAGATGAGAAACAGAAGCCAAAAGAAATAAGTTTAGAGGAAGGATTCAAAACAGAAGTGGAGAATTTAGACTTTTATATTAACTCACTCTTAAAGCTTGCTTCATTCTGTGTTATTAGTAGCTGGTTTGAAAACCAACCTGAGTTATATAATCTTTCAAAGGCTTGATGAAATCTCTCCTAAAATCTTGTTTCATAGATAAACACAGCTGTGCTTCATCCACACAATCCATGTGGTCCACCCACAGGCCATTAAGTGCCTCATACTATAGAGGGATTAATTATAATGGGACACAGAACACTGCCACTGCAAAAGAAAGTCAGATTCCTATTGGAATGTGCCCAGAGGTCCTTTGTAAAGCAGTAACTTGAGCAGTAACTTTGTCTTGAGCAGTAACTTTGGGGTGGTTTTCAGGCTGAGGCTGCTATCATTCTGGCACATTCAACATATTGTGTATATCAGAGAATAAGCAGGTTAGGTTAAATTTAGATTTGGGGAGAAATATGACTTTAAGCCACTGTCTGGTTTCCAGTAAATCACAGTAATATAATCTGAAAATATCAGTCTACAATATTGACTTGCAAGAGGATGAACAGCTTTTTAATTAGTAAAGCAGTTTAAACACTGGCAGCTCCAGCAGTTTAAATTAAGACCATAAGCAGACACAGCCTGTTCCTTCTTAAACGTTCCTTCACAGCTATGCGGGATAGTAGCTTTTGTTTTAAAAAATGACTAAGTAGAAAGTGAAAAATAAGTATTTTAAAGTATTTATATTTATATGTCTTCTAGGCCTTATATTGTGCAGCAGAAGGATACTCGGAAAACATTCTTTTCTCATAAATGGATTGGAAAAAGAGGGCACTCAATAATTTGCACCTGCGCTGGAATATAAGCAATTTCCCTTTGCAAGTGAAAACAGCTATTAAAGAGAGAGAGAAGGGACAGAAAAGGCTACTATAAATCTTGACTGAACAAACTGGTAGAGGTCTCTATACAAGGAGAACATCCCTCAAGGGATAAAGTGTCTGGGTCACTGAGAATCATAATTTTGTGCAGGGACACTCATAATGTTTGACATGGTATAGAGTGACTTCCTTTTAATTTAATAATTGGCTAATTTGCTTCTATTACCACCTCAGGAACCAAATCTTACTGAAAATGGCACAGCTTATTTCTGCCTATTACGCTGATCAGATTTTTTTTTTATATATATTTGAACAATCTCGTGACTTGACCTAATTTTTGGCTGTAGAAGAGCTGGCACTGAAATAATAGGAAAAGCCTCCCAATTATAAAATAAAAAAATGGAACCAAGCCCATTTCTTAAATTGGTCAGGCACCTCTGAAACAAACCTACTCCCTGTTTCTGGCAGACTGTAATCTCTATGATGGGAGTTCAATAGAACATAGATATTAATTACCTTGTGGAGGAGCATGCCTTGGCATAGGGGAGCTGGACATCCAGGTGTACTTGCACCTCACTGTGATTCTATGATCTAGCTCTCAGAAAATGTAAATGTCTCGCTGGGTTGTATCGTTTCAGATTGCACATTGAGTGCACCTCCATATGCAAAAATTCAATTTCAAAAATCTAGTAAATCAGGAAGAGCCTAGGCTTATAGCCCTTTTTCATGACATCTAGTTGAGGTGGGGGAGAGGCTAGAGAAGCATTCAATTCTAAATGAACATGTCTGCATAAGTACTTGGATTTATGTATTTTAGATATTTATACCATGTTTTTCTTCCCCACGGGGAGCCAAAGTGGCTTACAACATTGGTCTCCCTTGTTCCATTTTATTCTTAGAGCAACCATCCTGTGAGGTAGGCTATGCTGAGAAAGAATGACTGGTCCAAGGTCACTGAGAGAGCTATCTTAGCAGAGGGGACATGAACCTGGATCTTCCAAATCCTAGTTTGACACACTGAACACAATATTAGGCTGGCTACTACCTCAGGGAGAATGAGACCAATAATATAATGGTGTGTGATACTGTAGTTGCCAGTCTGTTCTGTGAAATTTTTTTTGTTTCATTTTTGTTTACTCGTCAGTTATATACTGTTTTTAATTTTGGCCCATAGTTGATTGCAAATCAAGATCAAGTTCTAATCCTCCAGTTCCATTCACAAAGGGATGGTATTGCTTAGGATTCCTTCAATTACTATCATGATACAGATTTAACCACACATTTTCCTCCATTCCACTAGTTTAAGAAGATGCATCAGAGAAGCACATTAAAAACCTGAGAGCTCACTTCATCTATTATCCTTACATGGAAATAACACAGCTGAAAGTGAAAGAGCTAGAGACAGAATTAGTGGGGGTGCCAGTATCTCTGCATATGCAAGTACTTTATACCTCCTGACAAAACCTAAAAGCCATGTTGTTGAAATACATGTCGCTAAACAAGCCATTAACAGCATTTTACACACAAAGGGAAGATTTCACTAAACTGAGTCCCTTTGGGGCCACAGTGCAACTCATGCCAGGTAGATTATTCACTTGCCTAAACTTGAATTGCTAGCCATCTGGCAGCCAACTCGAAAGAGACAGACAGTGACAGGAAGGAGACTATTAAGGAACTATTGCTGCTAAGTGTGAATAAGTTGATTTGGAGTGTCCTAAGGATCCTACAATGCCAACCAACATCAGATTTTGTGATTTTACTCATAGTACAGTACATGAAGACACTATGGAAGTCTGATGCTGTATAAATACAATACCTTTTCCAGAATTATAGACAGAATTTTAGAAAAATAATTGCCTACCAGTGAACATGTTAATTCACTCTCTCGCCTCAGTCCTGGTCCAAATAGGGTTACAAGATTCTGTTGCTTTTAAACTGCTTTTTCTAAGCAGTGCCACAACCAATATTATTTCTATAGATATGTCCACATTCGGTGTGACTGTCATGGACAACTACTGGACATACAATTCCCCATGCCAGCACAATTTTGGAAATATTGGGTTTGTTTCTCAAGTATATGAAAAGATACAAGCATTCATCTGCACTTAAAAAAAACATACACAGATAACAGTGCCAGACGCTCCCTATCAATGCCTTTGTCTTTGTCGCCAAAGGTGAAATTCCCTAGACCCAAAGATTCATGTGATCCAGTTGGCAGTGGCCTGACTGAGTCCCATGCAGTGTGAGGAAAGTGCAATCGACCTGGACCTTTCATGTAAGGCCTTTTATGTAATGAAAGTCTGAGTTGCACAGTTACCATGGAGTCTGTTTTCAGTCTTTTAGGCTCTTCATTTTTTTAAAAGAAGCTGACTCATTAGTAGCATACCACCTCATATTGAAATTATCCTATCTTGTTAGGAAAGTAGGAAACACCTGCAGTTTTTAAAAACTTCCCTGAACTTTACCACAATTACAGCCCAGACATTTCATTGCTTTGTGTGCCAACTAAAAACCACACCGCAACAAATACTTCCTGACTCATTCAAATACACAAAGCAAGTTCAGTGATTACAGACAGAACTCAGCCACTCCTCACAGTGGGTTTCCACCATAAAGGAGAAATGAGAATGCACACACAAGCTTATATTCTTGCTTTTGGCTTCCAAGACTGTCTGTGTATGGGTGACACAAATAAACATAAGGCTGGATCCTGCCAATATTCCTGTTCAGTCTCATCTTGTTCCCCTCTTAATGTCCTTTCTGTCCATGCCATTCCCATGATCCCCAGGATTACCTTTTGGGAAGTCAAAGAGACCTTCCTCTCTTTTGTATCAGCAGAAAAGCTGGTTGGGATCCAGTCCACATACTTCACAGCTATCTTTTAGACTACTAATCCCATGCATGTTTCCTCAGAAGTCCTAATTTGGTGGTGGTGAAAAGTGTTGTCAAGACACAGCTGACTTAAGGCGACCCTGTAGAATTTTCAAGGCAAGAGACATTCAGATGTGGTTTCCAGTGCCTCTCTCTGTGTCACAGCCCTGATATTCCTTGGTGGTCTCCCATTCAAGCATTAGCCAGGGCTGACCCTGCTTAGCTTCCGAAGTATGACAAGATCAGACTAACCTGGGCTATCTACCCAGTATTATAAAATGGGGCTTTCTACCCAGTATTATAAAATGTCAACCAACAGCACTGTAGGTAAAGATATAGAGTAAGAAGTGGTATTAGAATTAAATTCTAAAATGAAATGACCAGAGAATAATTTATATCTCACCCTCCCCGCCACAGCAGGCTCAGGGCGGCTCACAAAATATGGCATAAAAACAGGTTACAATAATAAAACATTATATCCTACAATATACAGTTCACGATATTTGCTATTACATTAAAAACATAATTAAAACCATCAATTTAATTAGATTCTAACATTTTCAGGTGCTATATTCTAGATGTTCTCCTCTTGCAATTTATGATGACTGGATATAATAGGCTAGGATCCACATTAAGAGGCCAGCTGAAAGAGAGTAGTCTTGCAGGCCCTACGGAATTGAGCAAGGCTCCGCAGGGCCCGCACCTCATCTGGTGGTTGGTTCCACCAGTGTGGAGCTGCTATCAAAAAGGCCCTTTCTCTCATTGTCTTCAATTTGGCCTCCTTCAGCCCGGGGATTGTCAAAAGATTTTGTGCTCCTGATCTCAGTACTCTCTGGGGCACATATGGGAAGAGATGGTCCCTAAGGTAGGCAGGTCCTCGGCCATATAGGGCTTTAAAGGTAATAACCAGCACTTTGTAACAAATCCGGTATACAATTGGCAGCCAGTGCAGTTCGCGCAGCCTCGGCTGTATGCGCTCCCACTTCGGGAGCCCTAGTAACAGCCTGGCCGCTGCATTCTGCACTAGCTGCAGTTTCCGGGTTCGGCACAAGGGCAGCCCCATGTAGAGGGCATTACAGTAATCCAATCTCGAGGTGACCGTTGCATGGATCACTGTTGCCAAGTCGTCATGCTCTAGGAACGGAGCCAACTGCCTCGCCTGCCTAAGGTGAAAAACAGCGGAATTAGCAATGGCTGCTATCTGGGCCTCCATTAACAAGGAAGGCTCCAGTAGTACCCAGAAGCTCTTGACCTTGCATGCCACTTTCAATGACGCACCGTCAAAAACGAAGGGGAATTTCCCTTCCCAGACTGCCACGACTCAGGCAAAGGACCTCTGTCTTTCTTGAATTCAACCTCAACCTACTCAGCCTGAGCCAACCTGCCACGGCTTGCAGCGCCAGGTCCAGATTTTTTGGGGTGCGGTCAGGCCGGCCGTCTATTAGTAGATAGAGCTAGGTGTCATCAGCATATTGATGAGACCCAAGCCCGTACCTCCAGGCAATCTGGGCAAGGGGGCGCGTGTAGATGTTAAACAACATCAGAGAGAGCACTGCCCCCTGTGGCACCCCACAATCTAGCGAGTGCCTCTGGGACAGTTCTCCCCCAATCGCCACCCTTTGTCCCCGACCATCAAGAAAAGAGGAAAGCCATTGCAAGGCCAACCCCCGAATCCCTGCGTCAGCAAGGCGGTGGATCAGCAACCGATAGTCGTCCGTATTGAACGCAGCTGATAGATCCAACAACATCAGTACTGCCACGCTGCCTCGATCCAGATGCCTCTGGAGATTATCCACCAGGGCGACCAAAACTGTCTCCGTCCCATGACCCGGGCGAAAGCTGGACTGGTGAGGATCTAAGACGGAAGCATCATCCAGAAAACTCTGCAACTGTAGCGCTACAGCCCTCTCAATGATTTTACCCAAAAATGCTAAATTCAAGACCAGTCGATAATGTGCCAATTCGGCCGAATCTGATGACACCACAGCCTCTTTAAGAGGTGTTGGAAAACGCCCCTCTGAGAGGGATCTATTTACGATGTCCCGTATAGGACATCTGAGTTCCCTCTGGCAAGATTTAATTAGCCAAGAGGGACATGGGTCCAAACCGCAAGTTGTTGGGCGTACAGTAGAGAGGATTCTGACAACTTCCTCCAAGCTAAGTGTGTCAAAGTGATCCAAAACTGAACCAGAAGACAGGCACAGAGCCTCGAGTTCTTGTACTGTATCCAATGTGGCGGGAAGGTCATGGTGGAGCGATGCGATTTTATCTGCAAAAAAATTTGCAAAAGCCTCGCAGCCAATCTCTAATTCCCTGACATTTGGCCTGCCTTGAGGCAGTGTTGTAAGATTCCGAATTATCCTAAACAATTGTGCCGGGCGCAAATTTGCAGACATAATCTTGGCCACAAAGTAATTCTTCTTTGTGGCTTTGACTATCATCTCATAGGACCTCATAAACTCTCTATAAGATGTTCTAGTCGCTTCGTCTCGAGTACGCCACCATTGCCTCTCTAACCATCTGAGGCCTTGTTTCAGCTGTCGTAGCTCCGGGGTATACCACGGAGCCAACTTAACACGAGGGTGCAGAGAGCGTCGAGGTGCGATCTCGTTGATGGCCCTGGATAGTCGGCCATGCCAAGACTCAACCAGATCATCAAGGAAATCGCCAGGGAGCCAGGGATACCTGCAGAGCCATTTGGAATCGCTCAGGGTCCATCAGACTCCGCGGGCGAGCCAAAATAGGCTCTCCGCCCAAAATTAAAAGGAAACTTGAAGGTATAGCATGTGAAATATTTTGCAAAATACTAAAAATGGGTAGAACATGATGTAGAAATGAAGAGGGGCTCTGAATTTGACCCCAAAAGAAAGAAGATTCAAACAAAGGTGCCATATTTGGAACCACATGAAGCTGTCTTATACTGAATTAGACCATCAGTCCATTAAGATCAGTATTGTCTACTCAGACTGGCAGGAGCTCTCCCAGGTTTCAGGCAGAGGCTCTTTCACATCACCTACTGCCTAGTTTTTTTAGCTGGGATCTTGTGTGTGTATAACAGATACTCTACCACTGAGCCATGGTTCTTTCCTCAAAGGAGATCAAATGGGGAGGCTGTAAATAGCCAAGGTGAGGGAAACAGTCAGCATACAAAAGACCTGATCTGGATGCCATTTAAAGTGCACAGCAAAACTACAGCTGCTTTTTATAAAAGGAAAAAACAGAGGCCCCGGGGCAGCTACAACAGCGGCGTCATTCTCTGTTTCAGAAGCAAGATGGTAATTTGGTTTGAAATCTCATCAGACATATCGAGAATTGAAAGCATATGTTTATTAAAAATGATACCTTCAGATGACAAATTCTATTTCTAGCATTGCACTGTGTCTTTTAGCTCTTATAAGCAATAATAGTCCAGCAATCTTCTACCAATAGTCGTGCTAAACAGATCCCGTTATGGCCCTGTTCTAACACTTGCAACATTAAAGAATATGTTTTCCCAAGGATGGCTTCTATGTGAAAACAATGTTTTGGAAAACTTTGTGATAAAAAGATTCCACTGGTTTTACTTACTCGGAGGAGGGGGAACTTAAAACAATCTATTCTAATTACATACAAAAATTAAAAGAATTTAAACTTGGCAAGACCATAATCCTTTGTAAGAAGTACTTTTTTTGCCAGGGTTAATAAATCTCCAAGGGGTTCTTCCATTTTTAGCTCCAAAAAGTTGCTATGAGCCAACAGCAATACACAGTTTAGGAATTGTTGTCAAAAAGTGAACACAACACTAGCAGCCCACTCCTGTTTAACAAACAAAAACAACCTACAGAAAAAGCCACAACACAGGTGAGTTGTACACTTTAGACAAATACATTTTCCAGTAGGACAACAAATGTGAGAGAAAAGCATACAGAAATTAGCCGGGAATAACCATCACAGTTGTAATTCCTGTTAGGAACTGCAGGGATTTGGGAAGGAGGGGAGGAAGGCTATTAGATTCCTTGTGTTTTCAACAACCAAGAGATCCAATTCATCTTATATTAGTTGGTGGGAAGGAAAGCAAAAGGTTCCTTGGGAAACAAAGAACTGAATGGGACAGAATTTGGCTGCTTATTTACCAGATAACAAATGTTTTGTTTATTAAATTTATAGCCCACTTTTCCACTTCCAAAGCAAAAGTGCAATAATTCAATATGAAATCGTAATAGAAATAAGAATACTCACCCTGAAGAACAATTACCATGGACACTTTCCATGCAATCCTCAGCATGTCTTTAAGATAATTGAAATAAATGAGTTTAGAAGGCTGTAACTATGTTTGGGATTGCACTGTAGGACAGTTAGATGTGTGTCCTCCTGTGTATTCATATTTGGGTTATTTCCAGCTGTGACCCAGTCAATAAAGCTCTGATTCACTTCCCGGGATGTTGTAGTCTCCAACTGTACCCTTGGTACCATGTGCTATGAAGCAGGATCATACCTTAATATGATTCAGGGTAAAATGTTCTTGGTCCAGGAATCTATTATAGGGAACTACTGCAACTTGCCCTGAGAACAAGAAAGCTAAGACCTAGAAGAAGAAGAAAAAGAAGATATTGGATTTATATCCCGCCCTCCACTCCGAAGAGTCTCAGAGCGGCTCACAATCTCCTTTACCTTCATCCCCCACAACAGACACCCTGTGAGGTGGGTGAGGCTGGAGAGGGCTCTCACAGCAGCTGCCCTTTCAAGGACAACCTCTGCCAGGGCTATGGCTGGCCCAAGGCCATTCCAGCAGGTGCAAGTGGAGGAGTGGGGAATCAAACCCGGTTCTCCCAGATATGAGTCCGCACACTTAACCACTACACCAAACTGGCTCTCCTAGCTATATCTGATGTTATGCTGTGTGCTGCTGTCCTTTCCTATCTCCCTTGGACCACATTCAATGCCAGTTTTGGATTTTCTTGACCAACCAGATCAAGAAGAAAGCAACAGAAGGTGGGAACACTTAACAAAAGTACAGGGTGAAGAGTTCTGAATTGTGCCAGTCCTCACCCCTTGTGATGTATACTAGGGTAAACGCTTTCTCCTTAAAGTGCCACAAAAACCTGGGATCTGATATCACCAAGTTACTGATGCCGCTATATTTAATATTTACATGCTGCCTTATTAACCTTTAGATTTATATAGGCTTATGTATATTAAGATAACATTAACATGTTGTAATAAAAGTAGGATTAATATGACTCTTCTAAGCCCTTCCTTATCTTGTCAATATGTTTATTTGTTGTTGATTAAAAAGAAATAAGAGAAACTAGTACTCGACTACTTAACCAAACAGAAATCAGAAACTATCTCTCTTACATAGCTTGATGAAAATCTTGGTATAACATAAATATTTGTACACCCCACAACTGACAAAGCTAATCTAATCAGATATATCATTTTTTCTGTTATGAATTCTTTGATACTAGCATGATAATAGCATTAATATTTTTAAAAACCAGCACTATCAGTCTCCTCAAACATCAGTTTGTGAAATAAAGTCTCCTCTCTCCACCCATGCATATATTTTTGTATCAGTGGTGTGTCAGGGCTTTTTTTTTTTTTAGAAAAAGCCCAGCAGGAACTCATTTGCCTATTAGACCATACCCCTGACACCAAGCCAGCTGGAGCTGCGTTCCTGCTAAAAAAAAAAAAGTCCTGGGTGTGCTCATTATATCCAAGCTGTTTCAATTTTGATATGCTTACATCACAGAAATCTCAGAAGAGACAAAATAGTGTGTTAACTAAAAGAATGACATCAACAGGAGTAAGGGACCAGTAGAAACATTTATTTAAAACATGTATTAGCCACCTTTCTACTTTATAGGAACACAAAGAACTTACAATGTAAATAATTTCAAAACACAATAAAACGCATTAAAAACCTCTAGTCAAAATCAATGATATAAAACTGCTTGAAGGCAGAAGAATTTAACAAAAGCTGTCATAAATAAAATTGTCTTCATCTGTCTCCTAAAGATTGAGAGTGAGGGGACCAGGCACACCTACCTAGTGAAGCTGTTGCGTAATCATGGGGCTGCCACTGAAAAGGCCCTCTCTTGCACACCACCCAGACAAGCTTCTTTGGCTCATGGGACAGTCAAGAGGGCTCTAACCAGCAGCCTCACCACAGCATCCTGCACTAGCTGCAGCCTCTGAACACTCTTCAAGGGTAGCCCCAAGTAGAATGCACATCTTCTCTGGAGATCCAGAAGCAGTCTGATACAGCTTTGGCATAGAAATGTCCAGGGGAGTTATTTGAAAACAATCAGTTGTCTCCTTACTGATTTATCTCTTATGACATTTCACAAGTGGGGATCCACAAGAAATGTGCAAGAAGGGTGCATCCCTCCCCCCCTTTGCTTCGTTCCCTTTTCTTTTCCTCCTCTTTCTCACCCCTCCCTGTCTATCAGTCTTCCCCACCTCTCTTTCACCTCCTCTTACAATCTCTTCTTCCCCTCCTTCTCTGTCAACCTACCCTCCATATCTTTGCCCCCATACCTCGTCTTCATCAGTCTACCCTCTATTCCCACCTTCCTTCCTTCCTCTTATCTAACCTACCCCATCGCTTTTGTTCACTCACCCTATCTCCATCAATCTATTCTGCCCCTTATCTGTCAACATGCCCTCTATCTCTTTTGCCCCCTTCTCCATCATTATCTGTCAACATGCACTCTCTCTCTTTTGCTCTCCCTTCTTCATCAATCTACCCCTAACCGCCTCTGTCAGTCTACCCCATTCCTCCTTCCTCTCCTCCCCTTACCTGCCAATCTTCCCATCATCTCTTCTCCCCCACCCCTTCTTTATCAATCAACCCCCATTTCCCCTCTTTCTCCTTTCCCCTTATCTGTCAACCTACCCGACCTCTTTTGCCTCCACCCTTCTCCATCAATCTAGCTCTCCCCTTATCAGTCAACCTATCCCATCTTTACTGTACCCTTCTCCATTAATCTGTTGTTGTTGTTCAGTCACACAGTCGAGTCCAACTCTTTGCGACCCCATGGACAAAGTCACGCTAGGCCCTCCTGTCTTCCACCATCCTCCGAAGTCTGCTTAAATTCGTGTTTGTTACATCAGTAACACTGTCCAGCCATCTCATCTTTTGCCGTCCCTTTCTTCTTTTGCCTTCTGTCTTTCCTAGCATCAGGATCTTCTCCAGGGAGTGCTCCCTTCTCATTTGGTGGCCAAAGTATTTGAGCTTCAGCTTCAGCATCTGACTTTCCAGTGAACAGTCTGGATTGATTTCCCTTAGAACTGACTGATTTGATCTTCTTTCAGTCCAAGGGACTCTCAAGAGTCTTCTCCAGCACCACATCTCAAAAGCATCTATTCTTCTACGCTCGACCTTCCATTAATCTACCTCTCCCCTTATCTGTCAACTTATCCCCATCACAGAAAAGACCCCATTCTTCTCTTATGAACTTATGAAGCTGGTCCATCAAAGTCAGTATTGTCTTCTCAGACTGGCAGCGGCTCTCCAGGGTCTCAAGCTGAGGTTTTTCACACCTATTTTGCCTGGACCCTTTTTTGGAGATTCCAGGGATTGAACCTGGGACTTTCTGCTTCCCAAGCAGATGCTCTACCACTGAGCCACCGCCCCTCAGCAACATACTCTAGCCCTTTCTAATTCTCCCTGCTCTCCTTCTCTGACACTCCCCTACCCCCTCACTCTTCTTGTTACTAATTCCCCCAGCTGCTTCACACCTGAAGAGCCTCCATGTTGCCATTACTGCTGCAGCTGGGCCAGGAGAGCCTTCTGCACACTGGCACCACCATAGGCAGGCCCGGATAGCCACCATCACCAGGCCCAGACAGCCCTCTTGGATGCTGGTGCCACCAACAGCTTTGAAGAGGAAGGTAATTACATTGTCTGCACATGCACAGACAATTGTGTTTTATTTGAGGGCGGTTTAAACCCCGCCCCCCCCATGTTTGGTTTTTAAACTTTTTGGATTTTTCTGTGGACCTCAAAAGTACCCCAAGCTTGCAGAAAAATCTGTTTTGGGTAAGTGTGACCCCAATCCACAGATATAAGCATCTGCAGGCAGGGGCCGCACTTGAGAAATACATATATAGATACTATATAGAGTTCTTCTCAATGTGCTGAGACTAGAGTAAATTTGCACAGGTATATAGATACAATATAGAGTTCTTTTCAATGGTCTGAGACTGCAGTAATTCTGCGTAGTTTTGAGTTGTTACGTACAACAACTGAACGTAATGTAATGTACGTTACCAACTATAAGGAGAGATTTAAAAATAATGTTGTATATTATGCACTTTTCAACATGAAACCCTTCAAGGATTAATTCTTCCACCGAAGGAAGCATATTTGTAATGCTTTGCCACATGTTTTTGTCGTTTCATGCTGCTAGACATCTTGTGCTTCCTAATTTTTGGAGGGCTGACAGACTTTTTGTTCCCCAGGTTTTGGGTTTTACTGCAGGTCCGTCTTCCCTAGTGTATATATTTTTAAATTTTATTAATAATATGATATAAAGTCGGCAGTAATCCATCTCCCTTTTCTTTCAATTTGTCAAGCGCCTCCTAAGAAACACACTGCTAATGTCAGAGGCAGAATGAAGCAGAGATGGCAGCAATTTGTCACAAATTACTCTCTCTATCCATCTATCCAGGCATCTATAAAGCATCCAATCACTTTCATGTTGAGGCTCAGCTATGATAAAAATGATGCTATTAGGCATGTAAATAATGGTGTTCTGTTTGAAGAGCCTGACTGACATTAACAAATGATTTCACACAACACCCTCAGGGGGAAAAAACCCTCCGGAAAAATAAGTGCAACTACGGTGCTTCCCTTTTTAAAAAGGAAGGGGTTGGGCATATTTCTCAAAGAGCTTTCCTCCCTGGCCCCTCTCCCCGAAACTCAGGGAACTTTCAATAGTGGATTGTGATATGGTAGAGGCGGAAGGTGAATAAATCCCATTGAGCATGCTCAAGCCCTTGGGCACACATAAGGTAGTTCTTTGGATCCTGGCCTCATTCTTCATAGGGAGGGAAAGGAAGTCTTGCACTGAAGGCCTTGAACTAGTGGCAGATACAAGATACTCGGTGCTTTAACAGAATCTGTTAAGAGCAGAATCTCCTATCGCTCAAAGGCAGTATTTGAAGCCAAGTACGCATTTTCTCATGGCCAGTCTTTTTTTCTTTGTTTTGGGACAAAGACAGCCTCTTTCCATGCTACAATAAATGGCCAAAAGCCCAGTGTTTGTGACTCTCACATTTTATGCTTTTCATATTTACTTGTATTTTATCATTGTTGTAAGCAGCCTTAGGAGGATAACAAGCGACAAGGTAAAGTAGAAATGTAAACACAAATTGAAAACAAATTTGCAGAAGGGGAAGACTGCTTATTTTCCCATGTCCAGAAGTGGAATTTTCAAATGTTTATGGAACTGACACATCTTGCAGCATTTCCCATTGTTAGGTTACATCACGCAGCAAAAAACAGGTGCATGGGTGACTCATTCACATGCTGTTCACTAGACACTGAAACTTCCTAAGTCACCTGCATGGTGAGAATGGCTTTTCCCCCCTTTTAGGTATATGAAACTTGTATAGATAAAAGGATGAAAACTGCAATTCTGAACTACACATTTAACCTGCTCCATTACCCTCACTCTCCCTCTTTCCATCATAACTCACTGTCAATTCCTGACCTCTCTACATCTCTGCTTTGTAGAAGTTTATAAGTCCTCAGAATAGGAAATAAGAATAGGAAATCTGTGTTCTGTATGCCCCTGGCATACCACCAAAGAGTTAAGCAGCAAGAGAAGACACTAATGTATTTATTGTTGATCACTCACACCACAATGTTTCTGTCTTTCTCAGGCAGGAATTAAACCACTAGGCAATGGCATTTCAGAATACTGAGATAAAAATGGTTCAGATCACCATGGCTTTATTTCTCTCATCACTTACCAGTATACGTAAGTACTATTAAGTGGAAAATATTAATGAAGAAAGAAACACATAAGAAGTTGTCACATATTCCCAGGCAGACCCTTGTGTCCATTACTCTTTTTCTGTTGCATTTGAAGGAACTACCTGGCTCTGAAAGCTCTGGAGCAAAAAACTGGGAAACAGGAGCCAGTCATACCATACAGAAGCATGTTTCCTTCCCTGTTTGCATGCCCACATCTCCTCTGCAAACATCACAAAAAAGAGCAGGTCAGTATACTGTCATCAGGAGGATGCTTCATATTTCCCTAATGTGTGAAGCCTCTTCCTTCCCTAAAAGCACAGCATCTCTGCTATCCCCAAAGCCCTGTGCAGATGACTAAGTGTGGGGGTAGTGGGTGGAGTGGGTTTGCGCCTGCTGGCCCCACTCACAACACCCAAGCACGTGCACAGTCTGAATGTCCACAGACTCCCACACAACCTGGGCCCTTTTTCTTTTAAGGATAGAGATTTGCATACACAGTGCCTGTGTGCGTTTCATTTATCTCCAAGTGTTTAGCGCCTCCCTTGCCATGCCCTTCCATTGTTTATTCACCAAGAACAGCAAAATGAAGAACATGAGCCATATTACTAAACTAGCATGGTCCAATGCTAAAACAGAGCTGTCATCATTCTTTTTATGGAATGCAACAAAAGGGGGGGGGGACGAAACAACACTAACAACCCGGTTCAGCCAGAACCATAAAAACCCTGCCTCTTCATCATTCGCTTCTGTTTTGTCTAAAGCAATAAACATTTAATCCTAAAAAACATTTTTGGGTGTTCTTATTTAAAATATGGGGATGGGGAGAAGGTGACCACTAGTGATTTGTCGCTGAAGGTAAACAAATCTATGCAGTTTTCATTGTATTCTCAGGAATAAAGGAACCTGGTAAAAGACTTATTCCCGATGCATTAGAAATTAGTCTCAATGACAAAAACCAGCTCTCTGCTCAAGGAAAGCTGATGCACTGGCTAGACAGGTAGATATTAGGTGCTCAGGCTGTCTGGATGCTATGGAAATCACATTGTATGCATTTGACCATTGTCAAAGGGACAAGACAAGTACCGAGCTCATTCTCATTCTAAGCCCGGGAGAGGACCTAGTGTGCATTAGCCTTTTTGTTGAAAGGCTGCCATATTTGTCAGTTCAGACATATGTTAAGATAAGCTTTTTCCCCGTTATCTAATATTTCACTAGGCAGTGGAACCAAAGGATAAGGAGCACCTAATAATCAATGTGGGCAGGAAATCTTCAGCGCTGTCAGGCTCAAAATGCCCACAGACAAGACAAAGTTTATGGCAGGCAGTCATTTCATTCAGAAGAGCAAATTCAATTAATCACTTCATTCGGAAGAAACATTTATAAGGGAGGGACTGAGCTACAGGGAGTTACAGGGAACCAGGAAACAATCTAAATAGCGTTCTGAATTAGATCCTGCCTGAAGTTTTAATGCTAGCACATCTCCAGCTGGTATGATGGGCAGCACACAGTTGCAAATTAAAAGTCTGGTCAAAGAGGGTTAAAAGGAAGAGAAATCAAAAGAGGAAAGCAAGCACTGTCCTGATCCCAGTTTACTCCTGTGCTCGTTAGCTGCAAACTAAAGCAAAACTGTTCTGTATGTAGATTCAGATGGTTAGCTGTGTTGGTCTGAAGCAGCAAAACAAAGTTTGAGTCCTGTGGCACCTTTAAGACCAACAATGTTTTATTATGGGTATAAGCTTCTACCCAGAATACAATATTGTTGGTCTTAAAAGTTCTACAGGGCTCTGTTTCCCTGCGATCCAGTTTGGTTGTAATGGCAAACCATGGCTTGGCATTACATGAGCAAGCTTTTGCATTCTCTCTTCCACCAGATTTAGTGCTACATCTGAATCTGGCAACTGTCAAGCTATAGCCATGGAAACTAAAGCAACCATATTGGTTACAAGTGATCCAATCTAGCTATTCAGTGCAACTCTGTGAACATACAATTAGTTTGAAAAATACATCTTGCCATTTCAGGGAGCAATCCTAAAAGTGTTTAAGCATCAGCTCATGTGAATCACAAACACAAGTACCAGCAATTCCTGTGGTCATACTAGTAGGGACTTCTGAAGAAACTGCTGTCAGCAGCAGCCACATTAATGCATACCCAATGGCAGCTTCCACACTGACCAAAATGTCTTGTGTAAACTATTCCTAAGAATGCCATATTCCAACCACTGAAGTCAACATGCTTCTCAGTGCACATTATACTGAAGAAGAGTACAGTGCACAACCAAGGGAGAGGGGACTAGGGTACAAAAATTCAGGGACTATGTGAGCAAAGCCCAGGGAACCTCAAAAACTGGCAAATTGCAGGAAAATCTGGTCTGAAAGCCAAATGGTGAGACACAGCCTCAAGTACTGATTTATTCCAGGATATCAACACGTGGCATTGAGAGAATTTAGGAACACTTTAGGTAATATAACCCTTCCCAGTTTGGGGCATAAAATGTAAATCCATTAAAGTCTAACAGTCTCCCTCCTTCCACTGCCCTATGCCACAGTCATTCACACATCAATACAGCACAAAATGAAAGGCTATAATTTTAGGCTTCTCACCATGTACAACATTCCAAGACCTCTTTTAACTTTAAATTTCCTAACATTTTCCCCCTCTAAGTGAAGCACTTATTTCCATATCCCTTTGCCCTTTTCCTTGCATGCAACAATTAATAGAACTATATATTTGTATGAAATAATCAAGTACTCTGCTTACTACTTCCCCACAGGCAATGGCATGAACCAATTAGATCATGGAACAAAATATAAAACAAAATCCTTCCAGTATTTTACTTGGCTCCGGAAAATGGAAGAACCCACCCATTTCATTGCATAATGAATCTCCTAAATCCCCAAAGAGCCTGGAGTGCAGCAGAAGAGCAGCTCTACAGTGGATTGTTGGACTACTCTAAGCCCTCTTAAATGGTGAAGAATGCAGGCATTCATACCCATTCTTCACTTATGCAAGTTTCAATGTCCTTTAAAAGCCCAGCTATAACTGTCAGTTCTGTAACTGACTTTAGTCAACATACGTACAGCAAGCAAGAAGGATGAGTTAGTCAAAGTTTATACACACAACTAATCCCAGTCTACACATGTTTATTGGAATGTATGCATAGAGCCCATGTGCATATTAGCATATATACATATGGCTCACTCCATGTAATTAGGAACCCTGGTGTTTTCAAAACAATATGACATACATGTACTCTCTCCTACAATTCCAATGGATAATACCCTGGAAAATATTAATTACAACTTTGAAACTGTCAAGCTTGCCTAATGGATGCTGATTAATAATGGCATTCTTTCAGTCAATTCATTAATCAGAAGCACTGTGTTCACAAATTATTGTGATACAAGAACAATACCACAGTAGTACACTGTCTAATCGGTACTACAATGTGGGACTTTGTTTAGAAGAATAGAAATGCAAACTTTTGAAAAGAAATGGTCAGCTTGTCACCGTTGCTGATTTTAAATATGCATTTAAAATATTATAAGCCCACCTTTCTCCCAGCACCATGTCATCTTTTAATATTACATAAACAAAAATAAAACAAAGAATAGCTTTATGACATTTAAAACCTCATACCCAAGAAAGCAAAAGTTTCTATGCACATCTGTGAATAGAAGAAAAAATCTGGGAACATCTTAAGTGTTTCATATATGGACTATATGAGGCATGACCTTTCATTTAACTATATGTATTTACAAGAGTAGTTTGGACAAAGAAAGCAGACTTGCACTACTTGGATTATTGGGGGGTTATGGGAGGAGGCAACATTTGGTTAACCACATAAATGGCTCCTTGTGAGCAGGTTCCAAGCATTCCATTCTCTAATGAAACAACTGGAACATAATGCCTCCTTGCTAATTTTATATTTCAGCCATTAAAAATGTGTATTTGCGATTTTAAAACAGCTTGAGGCAAGCTACAGAAAAACATTGCTCAAGGTTCCTTTTCAATTTTCTAGAGCAGACTCTGAGTCACATCCAGACTAAGCCATGCTACCAGTAGCTGGAAATACTGCAAATGGTTCAATGCACCACTTCCAGGTGCCACCACCACCACCATGAAAGTTAAGCTATATCCCTACAAGCTGGTGGCCAACACCCATGCAAAAATGTGGAAAAGGCAACCCAATTTAAGGGAAATGAAACTCTGTGACCTATATAGATTGTGCAGATTAAGCAGGTTTGTATATAGAGTGCCCGAGCAAGGGAAATATATACACTCTACTAGGTCCTAGGGTGGGTCCCTGGCCAGGGTTTTAAAGTCAGTTGCTATCATCACTGAATCTAATAGCAAGGGGCTGGTTGGCATTCATGCAGATGGACAAATCCATGCAAAGAGGCCTGCCATGGCTATCCTTTAATTGAAAGAACACCAAACTTAAACACACACCAAATCTTACTCTAAGCCAGTAGGGGCAGAACAGGAAGAGAGTTTACCTCTTCTCATGCCACTGCTGCCTATCTCCAACCCCCCAAAAGGGTTGCACATAGCTGCTGTGGAGGGCAAAGTGATCTGAACCAGCCTAGAGCATAGAGTTGCCAACCTCCAGGTGACAGCTGGAGATCTTCTGTGATCACAACTGATCTCCAGGCAACAGAGATCAGTTGATCTGGAGAACATGACCACTTTGAAAGGTGGGCATTAAACCCCATTGAAGTCTCTCCCATCCCCAAACCCTGCCATTCTTAGGCTGCACCCCCAAAATCTTCAGGTATTTCCAAAACCAGAGCTGGCAACCCTAGCAGCTGCAGTGCACGAGCAGCAGCAGAATTTAAACCAGACTTTGTGGAAGTGCAAAATCCATGGAGAACAGCTTCTGCTAGCATTGCATTTAGATCTCACCTATGATCCTTGAGATTTCAAACACCAGTTTATTTACTTGCATATTACAGTAGTAGAGAGTATCCTCAGCCCTGGAAATATCCTGCCAGCAACAGAAAGTTGCTTGTGCACATGTTTTAGTGCCACAAAAGTCTATTTTCAAATGTAGATCATTGCAATATAATGGGTGATTGATTGACAGCTAGTGTTGGCCTACAGAATTACCATTTCCCAGCCTCTCTTCAGCAGAAGTAAAAGTTTAAGAAATGTAACAAGAGTACAGTCATGTTTCTTCCAGGGTCAGGGGGAACAAAACATTACAATGCTTTATCTTTCCTTTCATTCTGCAAAGTCTATTTACCGCCAGGAAAAGCTTGAGGGGAAACATATTTTGCTCATCTTTAATCTCCTCACTGTTTTTAAAATTCCACATATTTCAAACCTTTATTTATTTATTTATTTATTTAGTGGATTTATAGTCCACCCTTTCCCATAATGGGCTCAGGGCAGATTACAGCATAATAGAACAATTAAAAATCCAATAATAAAACAATTAAAACCAATAGATAAAAACAGCATGGATGGTGTAAGCACATTTTAAAAATTAGGACAGAGATGTCATAAGTGTTCTAGATGTAAAAAATGCTGGCCCGATCTCTAACAAGCAAGGTGGTAAGTCAGCGCAGGGAGGCCAATAGATGGTATGATCAATGAAATGATCAATGAAATTGTGCCTTTAAACATTTTAAATTCTAAAACAGGCTTATTTCTTACCTGAAAACATCTCAGTGCCCCCCTCATTTGTCCTTTCCACTGAAAAGGCCTTTATTAAACACCCCCAATCATTTCCTTCATTATTTACATTCTATCAAATCACATTTCAAATGAATGTTGAATGCAGCACAAGGGGAGACACCTAATATTGTTCAAACAATAAGCTAAAGTTCTCTCTTTTTGTTCTGTTTCTACAGTTTAATACCTTCCCAATGAGCTCCAGCAAAGTTCACTTAGAAGGAAGGCATGCTCTAGTCAAAACTTATCTGAATTGCCAAGAACATTTCTTAAGGGTTTTAAATTCCAAAATGAAGCCTTTTGTAGCACTTTAAACACAATTAAAATAAAACTAAACAACAATAAATCAGCTTAAAAATCAGATGAGTATCAGCCTGCACTGGACATCTGCTGCCCCAAAAAGCAGAATTCACCTTTAGTTTTCCAATAAAATCTAAACCACAGTTATAGCAGTTTACATTTTGAATGCTGGTCTGATTTATACTTATACATTTATTCTTCCAAGTTTTGATAATAAAATATCTGGAGATTTGGGAGCAGGCCTGGGGAAGAAAGGCAGCTCAGCATGGATGTGCTGCCACAAAGTCCTCACTCTAAAGCAGCCATTTTCTCCAAGATAATTGGTATCTGTAATCCAGAATCAGCTGTAATTCTGTGAGATCTTCAATTCTCACTAGGGTTGCCAATCCCCAGGTGGGGGCAGGGGATCCCCTGGTTTGGAGGCCCTCCCCCCCCTTCAGTGTCATCAGAAAACAGGGGGAGGGGAGGGAAATGTCTGCTGGGCACTCTATTATTCCCTATGGAGATTTATTCCCATAGAAAATCATGGAGAATTGATCCGCGTATCTGGGGCTCTGGGGGGGGGCTGGTTGTTTTGGGGCAGAGGCACCAAATTTTCAGTATAGCATCTAGTGCCTCTCCCCAAAATATTCCCCAAGTTTCAAAAAGATTGGACCAGGGGGTCCAATTCTATGAGCCCCAAAAGAAGGTGCCTCTATCCTTCATTATTTCCTATGGAAGGAAGGAATTGAAATGTGTGCCGTCCCTTTAAATGTGATGGTCAGAACTCCCTTTTGAGTTCAATTATGCTTGCCACAGCCTTGATCTTGGCTCCACCCCTAATGTCTCCTGGCTCCTCCCTCAAAGTCCCCAGATATTTCTTGAATTGGACTTGGCAACCCTAGTCCTCACCTGGAGCTTGGCAATAGGGCTGCCAGCACCCCTGTGGAGGGACTTACCAAGAGCAGAAATGAGGCCCAAGTTACATTGCTGACAATGAGGTGGCTGCTGCCAGACACGGCTGGTGAGCCAACCCTTAACTGGCCAGCGCTCCTGTGCTGAGCCCCAATTCACTCCCCCCTCATTATTTGTCTGAAGAGGTGGGGGTGGGCAAACACCACACTTGCTCCACAGGCAGGCACCGGTCATTGTAGGCAACATGGTGACATCACTTCCTGCATGCACTGGAAGTGACATCATTATATCAGTGACATAGGGTTGCCAAGTCCAATTCAAGAAATATCTGGGGACTTTGGGGGCGGAGCCAGGAGATTTTGGGAGTGGAGCCAGGAACAAGGGTGTGACAAGCAGAACTGAACTCCAAGGGAGTTCTGGCCATCACATTTAAAGGGACAGCACACTTTTTAAAATGCCTTCCTTCCATAGGAAATAATGAAGGATAGGGGCACCTTCTTTGGGGGCTCGTAGAATTGAACCCCCTGGCCCAATCCTTTTGAATCTTAGGGGGTATTTTGGGGAGAGGCACTAGATGCTATACTGAAAATTTGGCGCCTCTACCTCAAAAAACAGCCTCCCCAGAGCCCCCGATACCCGCAGATCAATTCCCCATCATTCCTTATGGGAATTGTTCATGGAGGTGCATAATGGCTGCGGGGGCAGGGCTTCCCCCACCGGCCAACTGGCTAGGGGAGGGGGGAAGCCTGTAAAACTGGGGGATCCCCCGATGGGACCTGGGGATTGGGAAGCCTAAACTACATGGTGACTGTGGGCGCGGGGCTTCCCCCGCCGGCCAGCTGGTTGGGGGCGGGGGGAAGCCTGTAAAAAAGGGGGATCCCCCTCTGGGACCAGGGAATTGGGAAGCCTACAGTGACAACACAGTGACCCTCTGGTATTTGGGTAGAAGCCATATTTTACCATGGACTTTTTGCCCAAATACCAGAGCATTGCTGCGACATGGCGATGTGATGGCATCACTTATGATGTATGCAGGAACTGATGTCACCACATTGCCAGTGATATAGCCTGGGCCTCTGACCCTCTCCTGGCAAGGCTCCCCCATCCCCTGTCAGTTGCCAAGAAGGACCTAGTTGACAATCCTATTTTATACTCATCAATAGGATTTCAATATTCCCAAAAAATAAATGTTTTTTCCTGTTTAATTTCCTGTTCTAAACATCTCTGTTCATCAGCAATCTATGTGTCAAGCATTCTAAAAATGGGATAATTCTGCCTGCAAGTGACTTAAACTATTACCTGATCTGGTGCTGCACTCGTCTCCCTATTCCCCCATTCACCAAGAGAGGCATTTCGTATCGTTCTAGTTTAGATTTAATCCCACTTATTCAGGATGGCAAGCAACTTCAAAACTGCATATAATAATGTCATCATACAAAGCATAATTGGGAGCAGTACAACATATATTTGGCAGCCATGACAGGGAAAAGGAGGGTGGGGATTTCACAGTACTTCCTAGCTTCCCTTCCTATTTCCCCACAGGGTATATCCAAGGGTATTTCTTTAGAAAAGGGGCGTCAAACATGTGGCCTGGGGGCTGAATCAGGCCTCTGGAGGGCTCCTATCAGGCCCCCAAGCAACTGGCTGTCGTCTGCTTCCTTCTCTCACTCTCTTGCTTCCTTCTGAATCATAGCTTGCTTTGCCAAGCTTGCTCAATCATGCAGGAACTACAGAGCAAAACTTCTATTTTCTCCATTGGCTGAGGCTCCTCGCTTGGGGAGGAAGGGGGGAGCGAGAGCTTGCTTTGCCAGGCACAGCAGAGCTACTGAGGCAAGCTTCTCTTCCTTCTATTGGTTGAGGCTCCTCCCCCTCCTGGTCCCCTGGGGAAGGAAGGAAAGAGCCAGAGCTTCTTTTGCCCAGTTCCCTGGGCCCCATGGGAGAAATACCAAGAAAGCACCTTTAAGACCGAGTGCTAATATTTTAAAGATGTTTTACGTTTTTTAAAAAAATCTTTTGTGTTTGTGTCCTTTATAAACTTTATATCTCTGCTACCTAATCATAAATAGGTACACAAATGGCCCGGCCCAACCAGACATGGCTTGGCCTGATAAAGTCTCATTTATGTCAGATTCAGCCCTCATAACAAATGAGTTTGACACCCCTGCTCTAGAATACTGGCAGTTAATCTGAACGCCCCTGCAATGGGTTAACAGGAATGGCAGGACTCTTTCAAGATATGCTACCTTATTCTCCCTACATTTCATTCTTGTTTGGTTGAACTACATATTGTTTGTAAACTGTGAGCCAGCCACAAGGGACCACTGAATTGGCTGTCTGATCACGCTGTTGTAGAAAGATTTCATTATAATTTGCATTGGTAACTTGGGATGACTGCCACTGGTTATAAATCCTCAGCTATTTGTGCATGAGTATTCATAAAAACACCGAAAGCTGAATTATAAATGATTTATTAATCTATCCCAATGCCTGTACAAAGCCATTCTCCCCTTCAGATCTCCACACTATGCTGACTGAAGGAAGGGGAGACTAGCGAGGAATGACAAATTACATGTGGGTTTCAAACAGAAAGATCAAAACATTTGCAACATATTCTAAAGCAGAATGCAGGATTGTTTGCAGATGCAAAATAAGGAGAACTGACACTGTAAGGTGGGGTAATCAAAGGGCCAGCTTTATTTCCATTGCGTAAGAGGGATCCCCAAGGCACACAAGCCAAAAGCCCATTTCAGAGCTAACTGCAGTGCAGGCAATGGGTAGGATGCAGAAGAGAGGGGTCTCCTCTGTTTTTGCTCCCTTGACTTTACAGGTAAGGCCACCCTGGGTCCAAGCCCTGAGCCATCACACAAGTACAGCTCGTGCTCCTCCTTGCCAGCCCTTCTTTAGTGCCTGAGGCCCCCTTTACTGGGGGGTGGGATGGATCCAAGTAAAACCTTCCTGCCCCAGGTATGGCACAGCTAGCTATGCCCCCCGGGGTGCAGTCAAAGCTCATGTGGGACAAGCAGATGAAGGCATGTCAAGGGTCATCAACTCCAGCCTATACACTTCCCACTCCCAGACTACCATGCTGATTACAATAGGGAGCCCATTTAAAACAGGACTCCCTACTTTGGGATAGAACAGAATGATCACTGAAGTCCAATAGAATAAAATAGGAATTCAGAGATGCCTTAATGACCAACAAAATTTATTACACCATAAACTTTCATGACTCAAAGCTCACTTCATTACAGTCACAGGAAGGGCATTTTTTGGAGCAGGAACTCGGTTCTGGCTGGCTTGGTGTCAGGGGTGTGGCCTAATATGCAAATGAGTTCCTGCAGGACTTTTTCTACCAAAAAAGCCCTGCACAAAACAGTGGTGACATCAGGGGTATGTGACCTAACATGCAAATGAGTTCCTGCTGGGCTTTTTTTTTAACCTGACAGGGTATACACAATGGAAATGTGAGGGTGGAGGGGGTTGTGTTAAAAAGAAGATCCAATTCAAAGAGCAATCAGGTCATTCACAGTGAGAATGAGACACTCCCAGTTTTTGTTGCATAGGCAACATGGAAAATGCTCCATCTTGCATTGAGGTTTACACATTTTGCCTATCTTAACAACATCTGGCAGCGTCTCACACACGCTCTGAGTGAACTGATTGCTCTCTGGATTGGATTTTGTTTTGAACCAACCTTTCTTTGTAAATACCCCCCTTCTGTGTGTACTGTATATAATTCAGTCTGATGGATGAACACTGTGCACATCTGAGGAAATGAGAATAAAAACTGAAACAATACATTTTGATAGTCTTTAAGGTGCTACTGGGCCTATTTATTCTGCTGTTGTAAACCAACATGGCCACCAATCTGGAATTATCAAGTCCCATGAGAACTGGTCACCTCAACCATTTGAAGCATACCATCAGCACCCTATGCTACAAAGGGAAAATGAGAGGGGAGGAGAGGAGATTTCTCAACCAGGCATAAAAGACTGCTTTTTGATAAACTGGTATAGCAACCAAGAACCCTTTGAAAGCAATCATCTGATTCATTAGCAAAACAACTTGAATGCACACAGCTTGAATTCCTGATGGCTAGACCTGGGTCACAGTGTGGGAAAACTAACAGAAGGAATAAGTCACGTGTTTCAACACTTGCTTCCAAAAAGTGATGTGCCTTGAAGCTTAGAGAATTTCTATATGCTACACATTGGGAAGCAAATGTCCATCTGTAGAATTCTTTGGACAAGTTGAAAAGAAGTGATCATTTTAATACTTGCCTCTCTGTTTGGTATCTTAGGTTGCTGTCATAAAATGTTTCTCTGGATCTTAACTAAGATTCTGCAATTTACGCAGCACCCTCACCAGTGCTTAGCCTCACACTGGAGAATGTCACAAAATGAAATGCAGTGGGATTGTCCATTAACACCTATTCACCTTGTCTGTGTAAACTGTACATAAATTTTATTCACTGCATTGAAACATGAAATAAAAATTAATTGTACCTTTCAGGGTAACAGTATGGCTGCATAAAGATATCACGAACAAACCACAAGATGTTTGTGACACAAATGAGCCTAAAACCCTCTGGCTCTTGCAGCTCCCTTCCCCTTCTCTCACTCCACACCATGTTGAGTCTGAGGGATTCCCAATTCACTAAATTCTATTTTTAACTCCAGCTTGTCGTGATGCTTGAATTTGGATGCTCTTGTTTTGTTTTTGCCTAAACCCATGGTTTAGTCTTGGTTTAGAATTCTAGTCCATCCCATCTCTAAAGCAAGGTGGGCAAGACAGTGGGCTTAGCAGGCAGCCCAACAGATGGGGGGGGGGGGTATGTGTCTGTTCTGATGCTGGTATGTGGTGGCATGCTGGTATTGGAGGAGCACCCATCATTTAAAAGGATGAAAGGGAAAACCCCAGGCTACGGTGCCTTGAGAGGGGCCATTAGCCTTGACCCAAAGACTTTGTAGCTTAGGGGAAATGACATGGCACGCCTCCCATTTCAAGCAAATGCTTGAAAGGCTTGGCAAGGAGAAGCCAGGGCTGTACTCAGTTTGACAACTTAGAGCCCAAGCGGTCTTGCTCACAATATCCGGGGCATGAAGACAGAGGAGGCCTGACTATTCTGCATCCCATCAAGAGGCCACACTGCAAAACAGGAATGGAATGGTTTCCTTTTATTGAGTTCATTACAGCAAATGGCATTCAACCACACAAACCAGATTATCTTGATCTTCTCTACTTATAAGTTTTTAATATTTTCCTTCAGTTGTGTTTTTTTTATTTCTTTTCTATTTACTAACACTTTTATTTCTCTCTTTTCTACCTTCCTTTTCTTTTACTGTGCTAGTCATGGATCGCACCAAATTATAGTAAATTTTGGAATAACCTGTAATAGTTTGCATAGAGAATATATAGGCAGTTAAGAATTCAAAACAATGCATAATTAACACTTTAATGATAATGTGGGTTCAATTAGATTAACTGTGTTTTGATACAGGAATTATTGTCTTAATCTTTTGTTTTCATCTTGACCTCTCTCCTTGGATAGAAAATGGTCTACATATCTAGATACATCTTTATAACTTTAAATCCTTACTTGATATTTTATTGTATGCATGTAAGTATTTATGCTTATTTACAACCTGATTCCATACGTTTAATTAATCGTATATGAATATAAATATTGATATTAACTTGTATATTTTTAAAAAATTCAATAAAAATATAAAAGGGGGGGGAGTCCACCCTTGCTTATCTCCCAATCAATGGTGTTGGCTCCCCTTATTCCACATCTGCTGGCAATCCTGGCTTGTCCGCAAGATAGAAATTTCAATTTGTTTAAGTGCCCGGATGCAGACATCAGAAGAAACTGTGGGCAGACTGAACATTTTCTAAGCCAGGATTTCTTCTTAAGCCAGACTTTCTTCAATTACCATTTGGAGCATGAGTGGCATGAGACAACTCTTCTGACCATGAGGAAAACCAAGTCATCTGTTGGTCAAACTTCTTGTGGCTCAATTTGTTAAGCAGCTGGCACAAGAACCAAAGATGTGAAGGTGAATTCCAAAAATGGAACAGAGCCACCAGAAGAGAATGCTGAACTGCAGCTTTTGCCATGTGGTCTTATACGTTGGGTTGCCACCCTCCAATCTTCTGGGATTACAGCTGATCTTCAGATGACAGAGATCGGTTGCCCTGAAGAAAAGGGCAGCTTTGGAAGGTGAACTCTATACCATTATACCCTGCCCAAACCCCACAGATGTTTGTGGTGATATATACCAACTTTCCCCCTTCCCCTCACGTATGAATTTGCTTGACACTGCTATAAAACCACACATGTTAAATAATCAGTAATTCCTTCCCCAGAATGTGGAGGCCTGCAGCTCTGTTTATTGGATGGCCTATATAAAGCTCCTCACATGCAAGATAGATACGTGATAGAGAGGAATGAAGCAATAAATATAGCACCTACTATTCATCTAAAAGCCACCACTTTCCAAGACTGTTATTTCTTTTCAGTACCTTAAAATTTCAGACACGGACCACAGCACATTCCCCCACCCTATTTTCAGTCATAAATTGCACAAAGGATTGGTTCAGAGCTCCCCCTCCCTTCCCTTCTGCCCTCACCTTTCCCCATCATCTCTCTACTATTGACAGACAAATCTCAGACAAAGCCTGAAAAATTAAAGCTGTCTCAAGACATGTCTAGACTCAGTTGTGCAAGGCAAAGCGTTTTTGAACTCGCCAACCTTTAAGGGAGGAGAGCCTCTCAGACAGACTCAACTAACTGGCCAGCAGCTAATGCCTTAACACCTTAAAATGCAAATAGCTTTTAATCTCATTAACAGTGAGGCATGTCAGGAGGATGGAAGGAGAGATGAAAGGGAAAGAGGCCAAAGATAAAATGTAGGCAATCTTTCTTAAGTCTAATCAAAATTAACCTATAATATTTATACAATTCTTAGTTATTGCTTTAGCCCTGGGAGAAATCCAGCAAGGTAGATTTGATACCCTACATCAGACTCAAAAAAGCACTATGATGTTGTTACTAGGCAAATTCACTAAAACCATGATTAATAAGAAAGCTAATAGATGACAAATGACTAAATATTGTTTCCCCCCCTCAGACACACACACAAAAGTGCCACAATATATACAGACACTCAATGTAGGCCAAAGTCATTTCCTGACTTCAAATGTTGTTGAAATATTCCACAGCTGCTTCTCAAAGGTCCACCTAAAAGAGAAAGTATCCATTTGTTTCCATGCACTTCTATACCAAGATACTATTTACTGATCACAGGTCCAGGAACACACTCTCACTGCAGTCCTCTTAAAAACCTGATCAGCTGTGTGAATGATAGGGTTGCCAACCACCAGGTAGTGTTTGGAGATGTCCCTGAATCAGGGCTGGATCTACATATTTTTTGAGTGGGGGCAAAACCAAAAATGGGAGGCAGGCGATCTGCCTCCCCCTCCCCATTTAAACACCCCAGCGGGAAGGGAAGGGAAGCTGCAGGGCTGCCTTTGCCACCTCCCAACCTTGCAGGCAGATGGCAAAGGCAGGCGATCTGCCTCCCTCTCCCCATTTAAACACCTCAGCGGGAAGGGAAGGGAAGCCGCAGGGCTGCCTTTGCCACCTCCCAACCTTGCAGGCAGATGGCAAAGGCAGGCGATCTGCCTCCCCCTGCTCCCCATTTAAATACCCCAGCGGGGTGTTTAAATGGGAAGGGAAGCCGTGGGGCTGCCTTTACCAACTCCCCAACTTGTGGAGAAGTGGCAAAAGTGGATGATTTTTCCCCCCACCCCCCTCCTGCCTGCCCCAGGGGGCCCACTCTGCCCCCCCTAGATCCAGCCCTGCCTTGAATTAAAACTGAACTCCAGACAACAGAAATCAGTCCCCCTGGAGAAAATGGCTGCTTTGGAGGGTGGATTGTATGGCCTTATACTCTGCTGAGGCCCTCCCCTTCTAAACCATGCCTCCCCAGGTTCTATCCCCCAAATTTCCAGGAATTTTCCAATCTAAAGTGGCAACCCTAACGAATTAACCAAAAGCCTCTTAGCGGCAGATTACATACTGCTTGTCTAAGGAAATGTTCCAACTTCAAATGTCCTATGCTATCCACAAAGACCTATATTAACTGTTTTTAATAAACTGAACTTACAGCAGAAACTCAGCTGGATTGACCCAACTGCAGAAGCTATTGATAACTAGGACATCAGTGTTTTTACATGCACCAATTAAGACACGTGATTCACTATGCATTCCAAATCCCTGTCAATTCTGCAGAGGAACAAAAGTGCAATGTGAGTTACTACTCAGCATCCTCTTTTAAACGGCTTATGACATACTTTTTAAGGCACCAAAGCACTTCTGGCTAGTCTCAAGTCTTAGAATTTGGAACTGTTTTGTAATAGAGATCCTGCTGCTCAAAACAGCATCCAGCCCTGAAAGCCTTCTCCTCTGCTTCCATTTGGTTGGCCAAATGTATGCATGAATACATACCTTAAAGTGCTTTCACCACAGGTCCACAGAATATAAGTTCCTTCTCCATGACCTTATTCCCAAGGGAACCCAAATTTACAGATTTACAACTGGGTGACTTACCTACAAGATCATATTTTCTCTAGCATCATGAATACATGATGTACTGTGGGCAACAAAAGCAAACCGCCAAAAAGGAAATGAATAATAAACTGATTTATGAGTTTTAAATAAGTCAGTACTTACTGGAGATACCAAAGCAATATATGTCTAAGAAACAGACAAATGGAGAGACTGATTATGAAAGCTTCTGCTGTATTAATATAAATACCCTTCAGCTCTTCACCAAAGCAAGCGCACATGTATGCATTTTAATGCATTAGTTGTTTCTTATGATGAATTGTTATTGGCACAAAGCAGGTTCACACAGTTTACAATAAGAGACACAAGCAGACAGAATCAAGCTATTTTGTTACCTGTAACAATTCTCCAAGTGAAAGGGACTTTTTTTTTTAAATGAAAGCTAGGAATTCAAAGGAGCCAAGATATTGTGGCAATGGATCATTATAATACTATAACTGAGACTGAATCCTGATTGAGCCTGAATCCTGCTAAGATGGAGGTTTTGTGGCTGGGTGGGAGAAATCCAGAATTGGAATGCCAACTCCCGGCCCTCAGTGGTGTGGCTTTAACTCTGGCACCAATGGTCAAGAGTCTGATTGTGACACCGGATGCCTCCCTGTTAAAGGAGGCCAAGGTCACAAAGGTTGTGGGATTGGCATTTTCCCAGCTTCGTTAGGTCAGGCAACTAGTTCCCTACCTATCTCGCTCTGACCTAGCCATGATAATATCCATGCACCAGTCACCTTCAGAATAAACTACTGAAACTTGCTCTGCATGGGCCTACTCAAGAAAATGACGCAGACGCTCCAACTGATCCAGAATGTGGCCACACAGAACCTTACCAGCATGGCACACGTTCAACCTGTACTGCTCGAGCTGCACTGGCTTCCAGTGGAGCACCAGATCAGGTTTCAAGGTTTTGTTTTCAATCTTTAAGGTCCTTAATGGTCTGGGACCCAGGCTCAGTGTGTGGGGTTCTGCCGCCCAAGGTAAAACCCCAACGTGTGCCCCCCTGAGTTAAAACTTTCATGTGTGCTTTGTGCACCATGATGACATCACCGTGACGTCATCATGCTGGGCACTCAGTGCCACTCTTACAGCTCTGAGGGATCGGGGGAAACTCCTCCGATCCCTCAAAGTCGAAGAAACACTCGGTCTTTCCCTTCCCTTGCGCCCTCAGAGGACACGGGGTGGGGGCATGGCTCTTTCAGCTCTGTGGGATCAGATCACTGAAGATATTTAACATAGAGGGTGCTCACGTCATCCATGAGCCTCCGCCACTCTTTTGGCTTTAAGGGATCGGATCCCTCAGAGCCAAAAGAGTGGCAGAGGCTCAGTGATGGCGCGAGCAGGGTTAGGGAGCACCTCCCCCAGCCCTGCTGGGAGCTGGCATCCTAGGCAATTGCCTAGTTTGCCAACTACCACGCGTTGGCTCTGATGGGACCCCTGGACCTTTGGGATTGCCTCTCCTGGTATATCCCCAGGAAAACTTTATGCTCAGGAAATAAGAACATTCTGGTGGTCACCAGCTGAAGGGAGATCTGGCTTCCTTGACCAGGGCCAGGCCCCTACCTGGTGTAACTCTCTGCCAGATATCACCCATGCCCTGCAGAACCTGCTACTTTCTGCAGGGCATGTAAGGCAGAGATGTTCTGCCAGGTATTTGGTTGAGGACAGTGATGGCACAGTTATAACATAGTCTGGCAATCTCCCCTTCCCATCTCCTCCAGCCCCCCCCACCCCCCAAATTAGGCTATGGCATCTCCTGCAAACTTGGACTGTTAAATATTGGGTTGGACTGTGTTATATGTCTTCAGTATATTTTATATTTTAAATTCTGGAATTTTTAACTGTAACTTATAAATTGTATTGGAATTTTATTGTGTTGTAAAGCAGCCCTGAGCCCTGTTTTTCAGGGGAGGGAGACCTAAAAGTCTAATTTAATAAATAAATAACGTTACTATTAGGAATCTAGCAACTTTTTTTTTTTTAATAGTCTGAACAAGCCGTTTAGGGGTGGGGGTGGGGTGCAAAGCGTAGATGGAGCCTTCAAAAACGTGCATCTTCCTATCCACTTGGTGTGCAAAAGCATTTTAACTATGGTCTTTTCAAAAAGATCATGTTAAATTCAGGTTTGGGAAAGATTGAAGCGGAGCAGGGCAAAACATGGTCAGTGAACAATTGGGATATGACATTGTGTAACTGCTCCAAAAATACCTATTCCTCTTTGGATGCCAAAACAGAGCAAAAGGTACATGTGGAAGCAACCATAAATGAATTTTTCCATAGTGAGTGCAAAGACCTCAACACTTCTAAATGCAGAATAAATACAAAAACATCTTCTGTGGGCTTATGTTATTAATCCATAAACCATATGCTGTAATGATATTCAAATTCTACCAAGTTAGTTAGTAACATTTTCAGTGACATGATAAGATAGTTATAAATGTGTTTATATACCATACAGATAGATCCAAATAGGCAGCTGTGTTGGTCTGAAGTAGTAGAACAAAATAGGAGTCAATTGCACCTTTAAGACCAACTTAGTTTTATTCAGAATGTAAGCTTTCGGGTGCATGCGCACTTCTTCAGATGAGGAATGAGGTACAGTAAGCAGCCACATATATATGCCATACTTTGTATATGACATTTTAAGATACTGGTCATAATAGTGGTCATTCTTAATGCTGTTTAAATTATCAAACTAAGACTGGAATGGTTCAGGCTGAAATGTCCACTCTGCCACACGGCTCACTTTGTGACTTGAGCAAGTCTAGACTAACCTACCTTACCAATTTGTTGTGAGTATAAAATGGAGGCGTGAATAACAATATATACCCCCTGAGCATATGAAGTATAACAGAACTTCATGCTCTCCTTAGCAGCAAAACTAACATAGTTAATTAATTTAATTATCATATGGCAGTGGGTGTAGTAGAGCCAGGAGACCCAAATATTGTCTGGCAGCCTGAAACTCTAGCTCTTTTTGTGGCAAGCTAAGTTTATTTTTGGGCTGAGAAAACTGGGACTGACCCAAGGACCCTGGCTGACTTCAAATGGAAGACTAGGGAATCAAACCCAGTTCACCAGAATAGAGTCCACTGCTCTTAACCATTACACCAAACTGGCTCTCAAACTAATGTAGTATCATCAGCATAGCCAGTTTACATTTCTGTGCAAATGAAAAGGGCAAGCACATACAATTCCCATATGCTCTTACAAGAAGCAAATTAATAAGCATTGTAGTTGTTACATATTTTTACTGACAGATAGCTACATCTGAGTAGTCACAGTGGGTATCATATAATGACTAGTGTTTTGAAACAGTTTTCAATTAAGATTTATGATGCATTCTATGTTTAAATTTCACCAAAAGTAGACCAGAGCTAGTGTGAATGTATGAAGTGTCATAATAATGATTTTTGGTCCACATCTTAGGTGGGCCCATCATCTCTGCCCCCTGCATTTCAATGAGTGTTAATATTACCGCTGTGTGTATGACGAGTCATACATTGTTCTTTCAACCCTAACCTGAAAAAGTAGATTTCCTCCGTGCAATAGACACAATCTAATCCCATTGTACTCAATATAAATTATACATACTCTAGAGTATGAATAACGTGTATAGAGAGGGAGAGCTGGATGGGAATATGGGAGGTGTGTACAATAAATCTGCCTATCTTTTACCCATATATGAGTCTCTGTGTACACACTGGCAAAGAACAGGGAACATGAGCCTCCAGTCATTCATGTACAAGCACTGTGCCTGTGGTGAACAGACTCATTACACAGGTACATCTGTAGACAATCCACTCTCTGAATCAAAATACCAATCGTTCCCAGACTATGCAATCAAGGTGACACAGTCTTGAGCATTTTTACTGCTACTCCAAGTGAATCTTTTGCAACTCACTTCCTGTTTTGACCCACTTGCATATTTTATATTTCTTGCATATGATGCCTTAAGAATTCTGTTATTGCTTGTTGTCTGCAAAAAAGAAAGATGGGTTATATACATAATAAGAATTGAACTAACTTAACTTTAAAATATATACCCCTGGAACTGGAAATATATCTTCTTGGAAGTACTTTCTGTTGCAGATCCTGTTTTAGTCCTTTTGCCATTAATAGCACTAATATCTTGAAGAGCCTTTACATTAGATGACCTTCAGAACTGGTGAAGCTACAACAGGATCATCAGTGTTTTGACACAGCACTACAAGATGGCAAGAATGAAATTTACAGTGTCTTCAAATACCTTTGAAATGTGGTCAGAACAAGAGCTACAATCCCATCACCTAAAAATCTATCATTGCTATAATATTAACCATCCTTCTGAAATGACCCAGTGTTAACAGCAGGGCTTTTTTTCTAGAAAAAGCCCAATAGAAACTCATTTGCATGTTAGGTTACACCACCTGACATCACCATTGTTTTGCACAAAAAACAAAAAGCTCAGCTGGAACTCATTTGCATACTAGGCAATATTAGGCAGTACATTTTCCAGTTAAATTGGATTCTGGGTAGGAAATAGTCATTTTACCTTCAGTAATATGACAAAAAAAAAAACCTGCCACCAAACCAGGTGGAACTGCATTCCTGTGGGTTCCTGCTCAGAAAAAGCCCTGTTTAACAACAAATATAATTGTTACCAACTAAGCAGAGTGAAGCAGCAGTGGTGAACTTCTCAAATTACAGCAACCATACTACCCTATTCCAATAAGCGAATAGCTACCTGGAAAATGTGGAGAAGCCTTCCCAGTCCATTCACTTGACCAACCCACATTTACTACACAAGGCAGATGGAGATGAAGAAAAATTAACTTTGTGTCAGAGATTACAAATTACCAAGCTTTTCTAATGGAGGGTTGCCAGCCAAAACTGCACAAAGCAACTGCTAAAACTGCAGTAAGATGAAATAGCTATTTCCACATAATCATGACTGTGTGGCTTACTCATAATTGTTTCATTATGCATAGAAGACAAAATACCCAACAACTACAGGTGGTGTGGAGTTTTTATTACTCCACCCCCTCCAAAGTTCAACAATAAGCCAGACAAATGGATTGTACAATCAGTACATTTTCCAGATAAATTGGATTCTGGGTAGGAAATAGTCATTTTACCTTCAGTAATATGACAAAACAAAACCAATTTGATACAAAGTGCACAACACCATAATAGATTTTATAAAAGTCTTTTCACCATTCAGAGAACACGACATCATATACTGTACTAGGAACTAACCCAAAGTCAAAAACAATAATGTTATCTAGGCAGAAAGCCTTTAGAAAAAAAAATAATTGCATTCATCATGGTAGAAATATTTGAAAGGTTTCCATCTACCTTTTTGAGCAAATAAGCAGTTGTAACATGAAACATCTGCAAATAAGATTAACATTTTAACAGCTTTTAAAATGAAAGCTACCTGATACAAAATTGTACATGAAATTCTGTGGAATTCATTCTGAATTTCAGCACAAACTATATAAAAAAAATGTTGATCCAAAAATTGTTTCTATATAGGCTGCACATACCGTTATATATTAATACGTTCATAAATCCTGGGCCACCTCAGCCTTCAACTTCTAGATTTCAGCAGTCCACTCATGCAATATTAATGTAACTACTTCCAACATTTTCTCCCACCTCATAATCCCACCTATTGCATTTGGCTTCTCAGCACACTGACATGCCAAATTCCTTTTCATTTACTGGAATTAAGTCTTGCTCCAGAGTGGCAAAATCCTGTTCATTTTTTAAAAAGAGGAGAAAGCACCAACTTGAAAGTGTGAGCTCATGCGCCAGTATCTCACTCCATCAGCTTGTTTTGGTACAGCTGTGCTAGTTTTTTAATGCAGAAAACCAGACAGAAATGCCTCATAACCTTTCTATTCCTTTGGGGAACATCTCCATGGTACTTATGTTTCCATTCACATCAGACAACTAGTCTCTAATCCATACTTATCTGGAGTTTCATCCCATACTAAACGTCACTCATGCACACAGCTAGTAGGAAGGACAATTCTGCAGTCTCATTTGGCAGATTCTGTGTGTCAGGAATGTCCCAGGGAATTGGCGGGGGGGGGGGTGTTGCATCTAACACCAGATGTCTCACACTGTACTCTTAGTCATTATTGGTATATGCTTAATTTTCTGAATACCATACCATATTATTTCAACCAGTCATGCCGTTAATTAGTAACACCATTTTAAGAGTATAGATCTGCATTTGGAATCCAAGCACTTGCAGAACAATATTTCAGCTAGATGAAAATCAGGCTTGAATGTTGTTAAATTAAAAACCAGGAGCCTAGGCTCTCTTATCTGTTTACAACCCATCAACAGCAAAAGGTCTCATTATTAAAATTATATCTAGAAATGCAAGTATAATCTCCATTTGGTGGGTATGCATGAATGTCTCTGTATTACAAGTAGGGTTGCCAAGTCCAACCCCAGAAATATCTGGGGACTTTGGGGGTGGAGCCAGGAGACACTAGGGTGGAGCTAGGGGGGAGGGGGGAACGGTGCCGGAGAGTGTGGCGAGCCGCCGTGCCGCTGCCGCCTCTTCTCCACTCGCCGTAGCTGCTCCTCCGAGATGGGCTCAGCCTGAGCCCATCTTGGAGGAGCAGCCACGGCGAGCAGAGAAGAGGCGGCAGCGGCGCGGCAGCCTCGCCCGCTCCGCCTCTGGGGTGGAAGCGGGCCGGGGGCGTGGCGAGCCGCAAGTCCGGTTCCTAGAAGGGCCTGGATTCACGGCTCGCCATGCTCCTGGCCTGCCTCGCCCTCCCCTTCTCTGGTTTTGGCTGCGCTGCTCTTGGCTGCTCCTCCAAGATGGGCTCAGCCTGGGCCCATCTCGGAGGAGCAGCTGCGGTGGGCGGGGAGGGGGCAGCAGCAGCGTGGCGGCCTCACCCACTCCGGGATCGGGCGGCTCGCCATGCTCCCTGGCACCGTTTCCCCCCTCCCCCCACTTCCATTTTTTTGGGGAGCAGGGGAAGAGGGTGGAAATCCTGGGGTCCCCCGCCAGTGCGGGAGGGTTGGGAAGCCTAATTACAAGTCCTGTGTTAGGAGTCTGTGCTCTAAACATAAGGAGGTCTGTTATGCCTCCAAAAGCGAGAGCTGGTTGCTTAAAGCTCAGACTATAAAATCCTGTAAAAATCCTAGGCAGGTTTTTGTAATAGAAAAAGGAAAACAAATAAGAAATAACAAAACAAACTGCAGCTAACATTTAAATACAGCTAAGGCCTTAAAAATTGGGGGTCCACTTTAAATCAGAAATTTTGAGCTAATTCTCACATCCTTTAAAGACTGAGGGTTTTTTCCCCTATAGGAAAATGCAATCTTAATCTTAATCTTTCATATCAATAATACAATAAAAACCCCCAAAGAATTTCACCCCAGTCTCCAAAATTCATTTGGCTGGGGTATCATAGAGTGTAGCATACTGTATAGGGTAGGGTTGCCAGGTCTAACTCAGAAAACATCTGGGGCCTCTGAAGATGGAACCTGGAGACTTTGGATGTGGAGCCAGGAGACTTTTGCATTCTCTAAAATGAATAAATAAAATACAGCAGTGCAGTTCCCCTGAATACAAACTTCATTTCTTCGTCCCCTAGCAGCTGCATGTCCACTAAATGGAACACACATTCATAAAGCAGTCAAAATAAACCCAGTTTGCAAGTACATACTTCTGTGATCTTACTGGGGGAATTTACTCATGGGAGTTGTTGAATGTAACCATCTGCTGTATGTTCAACCAAGTTCTTCACACTAACACAGGAAAAGTTTTCTCTTTACTCTCTATTTTACTATGCAAATAACTTCTGAAAGGAATGTAAAACAAACAGAGGGACCCAGAGGGTTTCCCTTCCTTTCTCACAGCTTCACAGCTCACTAGGAACAGCCACATCATTCTGCTGGCTTGCCCTGCCCCGCCCCCATTCAGCCTGGCTCGAAATTTAAAGACACACACACCTTCCAAAAACCAAGCAGTTTCCAAGCTTCTTCTAAGCTTTCTGAGGTAGAAAAGTATATGGTGACTGTTGGAGGGGGGCTTCTCCTCGCCGGCCAGCTGGCTGGCAGCAGGGAAAAGCCTGAGAAACTGGAGATCCCTCACTGGAACTGGCAACTATTATAAGGTCAGAAGTTGCTAAATAACCTGGTGGGAATGGTCTTCCTCCTTACTCCCAGCTTGCTTGCCCCTTTAATTTGTACAGCTCCATCATAGGCCAAATGCAAGGGAAGAGTATAAATCTGTAAGTTGCCACGATGCTGCCTAGCTGGGAGAAACATTGTTCTCCACTCCCTGTACCCACACAGTGAAATGCATACATATATGGGCACTATCTCAACCCACCATTGCTCTGAATGTGGAAGGCCGAACCTTCAGGGAACACTGACAGAAAAGACAGTGTGATTTCTCTGTCCCTAAGTAGAGCTGAACATCAGAAGTTCCTTACTGCCTGCATGTACGTGTGTGTGTGTGTGTGTGTGTGCGGTAACTGAACCACAGTGTGTTTTGGATATGGAAGTCCTCCAGTATGCCAATATCACACACAAATTATGCCAAGTAATAAATAGACAATAATAGGGTTGCCAATCCCCAGGTGGGGACAGGGGATCCCCCGGTTTGGAGAACCCCCCCCCCCCGCTTCAGGGTCGTCAGAAAGCGGGGGGAGGGAAATGTCTGCTGGGAACTCTATTATTCCCTATGGAGATTTATTCCCATAGAAAATCATGGAGAATTGATCTGTGGGTATCTGGGGCTCTGGGGGGGGCTGTTTTTTGGGGTAGAGGCACCAAATTTTCAGTATAGAATCTAATGCCTCTCCCCAAAATACCCCCCAAGTTTCAAAAAGACTGGACCAGGGGGTCCAATTCTATGAGCCCAAAAAGAAGGTGTCCCTATCCTTCATTATTTCTTTTGGAAGGAAGGAATTGAAAAGGTGTGCTGTCCCTTGAAATGTGATGGCCAGAACTCCCTTTGGAGTTCAAGTATGCTTGTCACAGCCTTGATCTTGGCTCCACCCCTAATGTCTCCTGGCTCCACCCCCAAGGTCTCCTGGCTCCACCCCCAAAGTCCCCAGATATTTCTTGAATTGGACTTGGCAATCCTTGTCAAATTATACCCTCACTGTCTCACTGACAGAATTTACTCTGAGAACATCCTCCTAAACTGTAAGTTGTTTTGTCTTTTGCTATTTGTTGACCTAAAGCCTATTTCTGCACAACAATTCTTATTATTTTTCTCCTGCTATAGTTCTTTCCTTTCCTCCTTTGACCCTGTCTTATTGTGTTTTCCTGAATCTCTTCATTTTATTTGTTGTTCTCATTTTTGTAGGATATTCTGTACAATTCCTATTAAAAGATTTTCCCTCTCTCAGTGCCCAAGTTTTCAAATTATCAGAAGTATGCTAAATTGTTATTGACAAAGTACAATGATAGGTTTTATAGACTTCTTTTAGAAAGGGGAAAAGGAAAGATTCAAAATCAGGGGTAGTTCAACATAGGGTTGCCAGCTCTGGGCTGGAAAATACCTGGAGACTTTGGGGATGGAGCTGGGAGAGGGCAGGTTTTCAGGAGGGGAGGGACTTTAGTACGGTACAATTTCACAGTATCCACCCTTCAAAGCAGCCATTTTCTCCAGGGGTCAACTAATCAAAGTCACCAAGTATTACACCATCTTTCAGTTTGCAAAAATATATTATAAGGATTGTGTACAACACGTGATAGACAATATAATAATAATAATAATAATAATAATAATAATAATAATAATAATAATAATAATAATAATAATAATAATAATAAATTTTATTTATATCCCGCCCTCCCTGCCTAGGCAGGCTCAGGGCGGCTAACAACATATTCAGATAAAAATTATACATTAATTTTAAAACAAGATTAAAAGTTATACAATAGTTTAAGATGAACAGTATCCTAAAAATCATTCCAATTTACATAATTTAACAGCAACAATGATGTTCCTGGCGCTATTCTATCTATTGCATAATGGCAAGATCACTAAATAGAGTCACTTTGGTGGGTCATCAATTCGGCCATCTTTTGTCAGCAGCCTGCGAAGGCCTGCCTAAAGAGGATGGTCTTGCAGGCTCTGCGGAATTGGTCTAGACTCCGCAGAGCCCGCACCTCTTCCGGGAGCTGGTTCCACAGGCACGGAGCTGCAACGGAGAAAGCCCGTGTGTGGGTGTTCTGCAATTTCGCCTCCTTTGGCCCAGGGATAGTCAGCTTGTTCTTCCCTGCTGACCTCAGTGCTCTTTGGGGCTCGTATGGGGATAGAGGCTGGCGGTGCTAGGGCCTTTTAAAGTAACAGAAAACCCCAAGGGGCCAAAAAAAACCATTTCCAAATGAAAAGATATGTCCAAACTTGGAAATAGTCCAACTGAAGTTCATAAGATGCGTGCTCTTGAGAAGTGTAGCTTCAATGCAGCTGCTTTCTTAAAAAGACGTCTCTCTAGATTTTGATGATGTTTCAATTCTTTCTTCAGTTTGACAGCTTAATTATTTAGGAACCCTGTTCTACATTCTCTAATCACAGTATTAAGCTTCTCATTTCAGTGTGAACATTGGGCTCTTTCATTCACAGCCGTCAAACTGAAGAAAGAATTGAAACGTCATCAAAATCTAGAGAGACGTCTTTTTAAAAAAGCAGCTGCGTTGAAGCTACACTCCTCAGGAGCACCCACCTTTCAGTTGGACTATTTCCAAGTTTGAACTTATATCTTGCCATTTGGAGACGGGGTTTTTTTGGCCCCTTGGGGTTTTCTGTTACTTTAAAAGGTCCTCGCACCGCCAGCCTCTATCATTATTGTATTGTCTATTATGTGTTGTACACAATCCTTATAATATATTTTTGCAAACTGAAAGATGGTGTAATACTTGGTGGCTTTGATCAGTTGACTAATTACACCAAGTGCCGTTCAAGCAGCAGCACATTTTCTCCAGGGGAGCTGGAGATCAGTTGTAAAAGTGGGAGATCTCCAGGCCCCACCCGGAGGCTGTCAACTGTAATTCAACACCACCACAAATTATGACCAGAGCCAGTGGATGGAAGGAGGCAACGACTGTGATTTGCACCAACAGTCATTTCCCAGACTGCATCTGCCCAGCTTGCAATGGTGAAACCAGCTTGAGCTGGTCTTGTTCAAAAATAATCGTCATAACATGGAATACAAATATTCCAACAAATCTGCCATCTGGGAGACTAAATTTTTGGATCCCAATGAATCTTCTCAAACAGACTGCATAGTCTGGCAACAATATCCATTGATATGTTGACAATGTTATATAACTTACTTCGTGACATGCACTTTTGATTGATAAATATCTTACTATTATTAAATGACATTATTTATGAACAAGGCTAATTGAAGTTGTCACTAAATAATATTAATTTAATATTTCATCACAGTGAAATCTGCACCTAATACTATAAACCACAGTAACTGTACTATGCAAAATAAAAATTCTCAAATCCACATTTTGATCTATCAGCTGCTTTCCTCGTTTGCCACATGTAATAATTATGTGCTGCTTCCATAATTCACTGAATTGAAAAGCCTCACGCTAAACATCATGGCTACACATTAAAATAATAAAACAATAAAATTAAGGGAGGACGGGGAGAGCCAGACTGGTAAGCAATCATATCAATCAGGAAACCTGTTACTTTCAAACGAAAACCTCTTGCCAACTGGCAGTTACAAAACAAAGTCACATCATGTAATCCTAAAGATATTTTCTTGGGAATAAGGCCTGTAAGACAGTCCTCTTCCGGCTGGCCCACAACTAACGGCCCTGTATACCGACTACTGAATGCTGTATATTGTATACTGAATTTTTATCTGAAGCTGAATAGAGTGTAGCTCCACAACTGCTGGCTGTTTTAATGATGTATAGTTATAACAAATGTTTGATTTTAATTATATATTGTGAAATGTTAATTTAAAGTGTAATTTTATACTTTTATGTTAGTTTTATATATGTTGTAAGCCGCCCTGAGCCACTCGGTGGGAAGGGCGGGATATAAATCCCAGATAGATAGATAGATAGATAGATAGATAGATAGATAGATAGATAGATAGATAGATAGATAGATAGATAGATAGATAGATAGATAGATAAATAAATTAAATAGAACTGAGTAACAGACCTGCTTTGGAGTCCTCTTTAAAAGTCACTGTGCATTTTAAAAAAAAAATCATGTGTATTCTTTGATCACAAGCTGCACTTTGCCTGCAAGTTTTAGATTTAAACAAAAAGTGAACTGCTGACATTTCCATACAGGAATTTCAAATATAAATACGTAATAACATTCCAGTTGCTGACCTTTGTAATCTGTACACTTTCAGGGTTTCCAACTAAAACAAAATGATACCCAGTGGAAAAGTGTTCAACTTTCATGATCTCTATATACAAAATGGTTCTATCCAAAGAGAGGCACTGAAATGGAAAACATAGATGGGGTTTTTCCCACCCTTCCCTTCCCTTCCCTTGAGAATAGCAAAATATGCAATTCAGGCAAGCACAGATGTTTAATAAGAAATCTTTAAGAGTGTTGCTTCTTGCAGGCTGATTTCTTTTTTTAAAGAAAAAAAGACCATCTTTTTAAAAAGGGACATATGAGCAAGCGTCTGCATGAGCTGAATCTCCCATTTTATTCAGTTAACAAAAACAAAGAGAGAAGAATGAGTCTCTCATTGCAGCTAGGTCAGTCTATACCAAGGGACTCATATCTGGCACGAGCATAGCCCAGCTGTGCAAAAAAAAAAAAAACCCACCTCACCCCACCCGATGCCAATATTATGACCTAGCTACTACAAGCAAAGGGTTATTGCACAGTGATAGTAAATTATAGCAACAGACTGTTGTGGCTGGAAATGTGCAATCCTGCTTTGTCCCACACCACCTGGAGAAGCGCTAGAATTAGAAGGGGTTCCTGCTCTCATACTGGCACCAGCTGAGTGACTGATGCATCCTAGAATTTATGGCTGCTCAACTTTATCTGCTTACAATAACCTCTCTCAGAGCTGGGCATCACATGGGATGAACTGTCTGTGCCTGAGATCATCACAGCTGATGTGTTCCACTCTCAGAAACACATCCTTGTTTCATGAATAGTTGTTATTATTAGAATCTATATTCCCCTGCTTCCCACTGAAAAACTGACACACAAAATGAGCAATATTTATATTTGCATTTTAGGATGAAAGACATTGCTGGGGGAGGGGGAATACAAAAATACAATTATCTTGTTAACCATTTTCAGATTATCTGAAACAGTTTGTAATCTAGATTGACTCTGTGCTCCCAAGTCTCTTCAGATTTCATGGAACTTTACATAGATAAGGATTATCCTATTTGTCTGAATTTGCAACTGGCCAAAGTTACTGATTTCAAACAATTTTGGTGACCCCTTGAAATGGCAGAGACTATTCCTCCTACAGGACACCACACCACTAACTCTCATATTGCCACTTCCAAAACATAGGTATACTTTCTCCAACCCCATAACACACACTCTGCAGCCATCAGATGGCACACAGACCACATATAATTTTCCTAAATACTAGGATACATTCTCCCATGAGGACTGGTCTCATGCTCAGCAACATCTATACGTAGCTTAATTTCTGAAATGAGACATGTCAGAGGCTGTAACTTGTCTGGAAAGACAAGAAAGCCTTTGTGTAGTGCTAAACTACATAGGACTCTGTGGATCTATACTGGATTCCCAAAGCAAAGGAACTGCTAGGGAAAGAAATGCTACCCACTCCCCCAGCATCCTGCTCTAAACCTTGGAAGAAACAGGTACAATATGGGTATTTATCTCCCCCCCCCCCGGCCCATAGCCCTAAAATAGTTTGGGGGCTATTTATGATGAGTGAAACAGCACACATGAGGAAAATTAACCTGCCCTTCTGCAGCATCACACTCCCAGCTAGGGTTGCCATCCTCCAGGTGGGGGCTGGTGATCTCTTGAGATTATATTCAGGTGATATAGTTGCCAGCCTCCCGGTGGTGCCTGGAGATCTCCAGCTTTTACAACTGATCTCCACCTGGCAGAGATCAACTCCCCTGGAGAAAATGGCTTCTTTGAAGGGTGGACTCTATGGCACTGTACTCTGCTGAGACCCCTCCCCTCCTCAAACGCCACCCTCTCCCAGCTCCCCCTCAAAGTCTCCAGGTATTTTCCAACACAGATCTGACAACCCTACAGGTGACAGAGATCACCTGGAGAAAATGGCCACTTCGAAAGGGAGACTCTATGGCCATTATACCCCACTGAAGTCCCTCCCCACCCCAAATCCTACCATCCTAGGCTCCACCCCCCCCCCCCACACACACACATAATTTCCAGGGATTTCCCAACCTTCAGCTGGCAACCCTAGTCCAAACCCTAGTTCTTATACATCTACTCTTTGGGGATCCCCATTGCCACATGTGTTTTGACTGTCAGTGATGAAAAGGCACTCTGTACATGCATAGATGAACTATTTCTATTAGTACTACATAATCCATTTTACCATCCACAACTTTCAAAAGAGGCTCCTGAACTGACACTGCTTCACTTTCTCTAGAGGTTGCTGTCTCCCGAAGTAACAGTCCTTCAACATAAGAGGCAGCTGTACAGCAAATGAATAAGAAATGCAATCAGAAGCACTTTCTGAATAGTGAACTAAACAACAAGGCTGGCTTAACAAACAGAAATGTAACATATTCTTTCAATTCAGTATCTCTGGCTTCACTCTCCAGCACTGCTCAAATAATCAGGATACCCAGAGCAATGTCAGGTTTCAGAAACCAATCAGCATGCTTTGGAGCTCTTTTTCTTAGCTGCTCCCCCCAGCACCACACACAAGCATTTCCCCCATACTCCTGACCACATATGAGGCAGAAAGCATGGGTGGAGGAAGGTATGAGGAGAATGAGATGTTACAAAAAAGACAGCACTGACAGAACAAGCAGTGTTTTTGAAATGATAAACCAAGCTAGGATACTGCAAAAGAATATCTGAACTATGTTAGCCCCCCTGTTGTCTCAGGGAGACTGCTGAGAGTCTTGGAGGCTTGCCACTATAATGAAAGTAATAAGATGTTCTAGGCAGTGTGCCTCTACTTGGGAAAGGGAGGGAGAAGGGATTAGATAAAAGAACCAGAAGGACACAGATGTGATGAATGTGCTATCAGGACGGGTTCCAAGCCACTACAGCTGCAAAATATTCCCCCTGTGTTTAAAACATTCAAACACCAACTTTTGTCTGAGGCTGGAAGCCCCAGCAAGCAAAGTGAAGAACTGAGAATCCTTATAATTTTTCTCACATTGTTCTCTTGTATTTTAGGGGAGGGGGGAGTTGAATTGAAATCTTGAAAAGCACAAGGTAGGAATGCCTATTTATTCAAATGTGTAGTTGCTGTGGGTGGAGTTTCTCAGGGTGCATTAAGCAGCATACATTTAAGGGTCAGACAATAATTTTGCATTACACATTCATGATCAGATCTCCTGATATGTCTTTTAATCTTAAAAAACAAGTCTGAGAGGAGCAGGGTGATTTGGATTAGGGTCACATCACCAGGATGAGGTAGGACTGACTCCTTTCTCCTGGGCTTTCCCTCCGATAGAAATTGCTCCCCTTCCATGCACAATAGCAACCGGCGGTGATTTGGGTGGGGCAAATACAGCCCTAATACAAATCAACATACATGCTTCAAAAAGTGCCAGTCACTAATCTCCAAAGTAGTGTGTAGTTTGTCCATAAATTAAGACTGGTTCACAAATATACATGTCACTCTAGTTTCCATAACTTGATTACTCAATCCTTGAGCCCTGTTCAAAAATTACAATGAACACATGTACAAGCTCTGTAGCATACACTTTGTTCTTTCTATGTGCATTGAGTAATTCTCATGTTACACACAATGTATGTACAGGTGAACATATGTTTTAAACCTCACATTTATCCAAGTACTGATCCCCAGTTTCATTGATAAACTGAATGTGTATTGGCTATTTCTTACAAATACATGCAGGTGTACATGCATTCACTATAATTTTTGAACTTAGTTTTGGTGATTGGTAATTCAAGATGTGGCCCAGATGTATGACACCTCTAAACAGCTTTATCTGCAGAAAGTGTGGCCAGTTTGGAATATTAAATCAGAAACATTTCTTCATTCCAAATATTTTGAATACTTCCATCTGCATTGGATCTTTTCCAACCAACATGCTCAACATGGACAGCCACAGGAGATTAGGGTTGCCAAGTCGAATTCAAGAAATATCTGGGGACTTTGGGGGTGGAGCCAGGAGACTTTGGGGGTGGAGCCAGGAGACATTAGGGGTGGAGCCAAGATCAAGGCTGTGACAAGCATAATTGAACTCCAAAGGGAGTTCTGGCCATCACATTTCAAGGGACAGCACACCTTTTCAATTCCTTCCATAGGAAATCATGAAGGATAGGGGCACCAGAGGGGGGAGGGCCTCCAAACCAGGGGATCCCCTGCCCCCACCTGGGGATTGGCAACCCTACAGGAGATATCACAGGGAAAAGATACCTGCAAGGAAAAATGTACCTGCTCTCCCCAGGGTGATGATTCCATGAAGAATTGGGAGTATAAGAAATGACATAAGGATATGCTGTAACAAAAACTGATTCAGATGAAGTAATGGATGAATTTATGTCTCCATTATTCATATTTCATGCACTCTCTGAAAGTGGCCTCCTTTGCACTGAAAACCCAGCACCCTAAATCTGTCAGTTTTCAGGTTGTCAATAAGATTGCTTAGCATCTACCAGCTATATCTTTGGTTAGAATGGGGAAGGCTCTTAACCACTAAGAGACTACATTGTTAAATCCACATCAATAGTACTGGCTTTTACCAAGTTTTCCTTTTTGTCTTGCATGAAGATAAAAACACAATTTACCAGAAAGAGATCACAATAGAAAGTACTGCCCTGGATGAGAAAGTACACTTTGAACTTCACAGTAGTCTTAAAATAGCCTGAAAAGAGGAAGCAGGCGGGGTGAGTTCCTTTCTGCTTACAAAGAACCACAGCAGCCGATATAGATCCTGACATGGAGTGTAGCAATTGGTAAAAGCCCTCCCCTCTTTTCCCAGTCTGGTCTATTTTAAGATCATAGCACAGGAAACTTGGCAGCAAATGTTTCCGAAAGTTGCCCCTGTCACTTCCACAAATCCAAATCGTTTTTAAGGGCACAGCTCACAGCACAAACCATTTTGAGGGGTCAGGGGTGGAAAGATTACTTAGTTATGCTGTTTCAGAAATATTATATAGCTGTGATGAGCCTCCCAATGTAGAAATACCATCAGCGTAGTGTGTATAGCAAGAAAAAATAGGAAACTTTCTAAATAAGTTTCACGGTCCTTTTATTAAAGTTCATTTAAGTGCTTGTAAACTTTAAAATGCAATAGAAAAGAGTAAAAGTCTAAGTCTAACAAAATTTGTGATAGGGTATGAGCTTTCATGAGTCACTGTCCAACATTCCCTACCCCTAAGCTAGAATGTGAGTCCATCTGACCTATATATTGGATTTGAGATGCCACATGACATTAGCAGGCAAATGACAATAGCGGGTTTGATTGGATTATATGTGATATGCAGAGGGGTAATAGGTGTGGAGAAATCAGCACTGGTAATTAGACAGGAAACCTAAGTCTCGATTCAGTGCAGGTGGATGCACTGTCTTGAACTTTGCTATCAGTGGCAATTCAGCAGTCTCTCTTTCTAATCTACCTTCAAAATTCCTTTGTAAGATAACTGCTGCTTTTAGGTCAGCAACTGAATGTCCTGGAAGGTTAAAATGTTCTCCCACTGTTTTTTGAATGTTGTGGTTTCAGATGTCAGACTTATGTTCATTAATTATTTGTCAAAGAATTATGAATACCTGTTGTCCAATGTAGAGGACAAAAGGGCATTGCTGACACATGATGGCATAAATCACATTAGAGCAGGAGTATGAACCTGAGATGGTATGGCTGATGTTGCTGGGTAAGCACAAGACTAGCATCACTACTCTGAGCATGCCGGGGAGGGGGGCAGTAAGTCTGCCTGGGGCCCCACGTGCCCTAGGGTTGGCCCTGTGTTGGGATCTATATGAGAGCAAAGTTGACATCTTGGTTTGTTGCAGGTCTTGTACCAGAGCCCATGTTATTGTTAAGTAGTTTATCATTGTGGGTGAGAAGTTGTTTTAGGTTAGTTGTCTGTCTGTAAGCAATAAAAGTTCACACATACTCACACACACCAGTGCCTGTGTGAGGGAAATGCCACTATTCAGCATGAGTTGTAGATCATTAATAATGTGTTGAACTGGCTTGAGTTGTGAGCTGTAGGTGACCACCAGTGGTGTTCTGTTGTCATTTTCTTTTGGCTTGTCATGTATCATGCTGTCCCTGGATATCATTCTGACCTTTCCAATAATCTTTCTCACAATATCAGTAGGATACAGTAGTAGCAAAAATACCTATCTATCAGTTTCCAGTTTTTTATTCTCAGTCCCTTTGGTATAATGTTAAATCTTCTGCATATGGTGAGAAAGATTAAATCTGTTTGTAGCTGTACAAGTTCACCAGAACCATAGCTTCCACACCACCACCCATCTAACTATTACTCTACACAAGAAATAAACTTCCTGAGCACCGTAGTACAGATACATGAAGGACACGTAAGTACCACATTATACCAAAAACCAACAGATTGGCAAACATATTTACAGCTCACAACTCAAGCCAGCTCAATGCATTATTAGAACAAATGAACTCACATTCTAGCTGTATCTGAAGAAGTGAGCAGTGACTCATGAAGATCATACCCTGCCAAAAATTTAGTTACTCCTTAAGGTGCTACTGAACTCTTGTTCTTTTCTACTGCTAGAGACAGACAAACATGATTACCCATTTTGAAACGCAAGTTATCTTATCAGCTTGTATGTGGAGACCACAGCTTACAGGAGAGGATTAAAAAATTCCCCAAACCAGCCCAACCATATCATTCTACCCCCTCAAAGTTACACCAGGGTCCAACTGCATTTGAATTGCTACTATTCTAGGTTGTCAGCTCTGCGTTGGGAAATACTTGGAGATTTGGCAGGGTTTGGGGAAGTCAGCTACAATGCCATACATACCACCCTCCAAGGCAGCCATTTTCTCTAGGGGTTCTCTGGAGATCAACTGTAATAGTGGGAGGTATCCAGGTGCCACCTGGAGGCTGGCAACCCTAAGTCTATTACATCAGTATTAGTCATTCCCTTTCCCTTATGCAAAACAGCTTACCACTAAAAGCCCCTTAAGTAGCATCCAGTGGTCCATTTGTTGACTAAAGAGGTGAGAGCAATCATGGTCCACACATCACTATTTCTTGGAAATACCAGGACTGTGTGGCAAGCAAGGCACAGTGAGGGGTCTCTGCCTCAGCTGAATAATGCTTCAGTTAACATGATACCCATTACTGTTCTCATCTGGTAAAGTTCACAAATAAAGCCCCCTGGTGAAAGAGCTATTTGATTTGGAAGACTTCCCTCCTCCCCAAGTTTTGCTTTGTCACTGCACATAATAAATTTTACTTTACAAATCACCATTCTGTTCAGCAAGATTATTTTCTTCTCTGAAACAAGGAGCACATTTCATTCTCAATGTATATTGGATTGTGTATAATAGGCCAGATTTACATAAGACAGTCATTAGTCAGCAGCGTTGTCAGCCTGAAGTTGTGTGTGAAATTGAGAGAGGCAGTTCCTCCTACACACCTCAAAAAGGTGTGAGGAATCTAGTTACAGAATTGTTTTTTGTAGCAAAATGTTGCTGTCAGAACAGCTAAAAAAGAATACATTTAAAAAAAAACCTACAAAAAGAGAACATCTAGGTTGCACAGTTCAGCTCTTAAATGTCAGGAAGAAATCAGAGATAAAATTAGGGCTGCAGAAATACAGCCACTGTCAATGTGGGCCTCCCCTGGATATGCATTGCTCAGAATGTTTAATGGTAGCATTAAATACAATTTCTCAATTATCATCTTCCCACCTAAGAGCTTTTATGTGGCACCTCTGAGCACAGTGTTCTTACTAAGCAAATGGAATGGTCACATCACTTTCACTCTAACTCATGACAATGTGTGTGGTGGGGGGAGGAGAATAGTCTGTTCATATAATTACAAGAAGATCAACAATGCAACTTCCTGTAACTAAGGAAGAAATGGTACATCAGTGCTGACTGGACAGTTTGCATTGTTTCAAAGCATATTCTTGAGAAAAAGGTCACACTCAATGATAGCACTCCATGCCAAAATGATAAGCATGCAGCGGGCAACCTTTTTATGTTATTTTAAACAGCCAAGTTAGGTTTTTAGTGAGAGCCCCAAATTCTCTTTAATATAAAAAGAATGAAATAAGAGTGTGGTGGGCAGGATATACAGTCCCCATATGCTTTCGTGTGGCCTTCCAGCATGAGTATCCTAACAACTCCAGGGGTTCCTCTGTAAAAGAAAGACCTTGGGGTAGGGCTGGCACACCCATTAGATGACCTTAGGCCACCGCCTAGGACAGTGGCCTTCGGTGCCCCCCCCTCATATGACTTGCAGCAATGGGAGTGGGGTGGGGGTTGATCCGCTCCTTGCACCCACTCCCACACAGTGAGGAGCTGCCAGCAGCGCCACCATGGAGGAGGAGGAGGAGGGAACGCAGGAGCCAGCCAAGTATGTGCCTGAGCGTGGGCAGTATCCCAGCATCCCCAGGGTTTGAGTCAGCAAAGACACAGCAGGGAATCCCAGCACTGACTAATCAAATGTACCTCCACGGGAGCAGCAGTTTGCAGCCAAGTTTGGTGGCAAGGCTGGGGAAATGCCTCTGACTTCAACCTGAGGAGGGGAGGGGAAAGGAGGGGAGGAGGAGAACGATTGTCAAAATGCAAGTCAGAGAGTGGGGAGGAGTGAAAGAGGTGGAGAAAATGGAATGTTCATAGGAGGAGGTTGAAAGCCCGGGGAAAAGGCAACCCTGGTCCCCAGAAAGAACAACTTTACTGGAAGAAGGAGGGTTCAGAATGCTAGAAGCCCTGGGATGGGCCTGCCCTTAGAGGTTAGAGCAAAGCTGCCATCTGGGGGGGGGTAGAATTGAGCTTAAGCAGGGTTACCAACTCTGGCCTGAGAAGTTCCTGTAGATTTGTGTGAAAATATGTGTGCCTGTAATGTGCCATCAAATTGCAGGTGACTTATAGTGACCTCAGAAATAGGCTTTCAAGGCAAACAGAGGTGGTTTGTCACTGCCTTCCTCTGCAGAGGCTCCCTTGATGGAGTGGTCTCCCTTCCAAGTACCAACTTCTTTAGCTTCTGAGATCTGACCAAATCAGGTTATACCATGCTGCCAATGTGAAAATATGCAATTGCAATTTCTCTCCCAATATGTGAAAATAGGCAGTTGCAATGCCATTGAGGCAAATAACATTATCTGATAAATAACATCCTATTAAGCTTCTATTAAAGTTACAGGACACTTTTTCTCCAGGCCTGTTGGGAACCCTATTCCTTACACAAGAGGGAATGCATCTCCCAAGATGGTGTTCAGTGTGACATGTGTTGATCACCAAAGCCGAGGACAGTACACTTTTATCCCTTAGAAATGTTTGTGTCTGACATTTTTAAAAAAATCTTCCCATCCTCCAAAAAGCCCAGGACAGCGATCATGGTTCTCCCCTCATCCTCCATTTTGTCCTCATAAGAATCCCCCAGTTTTATCCTTGCAACAGTATCCTGTCAGGTCAGTTAGACTGAGAGAGTATAACCGGCCTAAAGGCACCCTCTGAAGCTTTATGGCAGAGTGGCAGGGGATCAGAAAGTGGCAGTGCCATCTGAAGCTATTGCAAAAGGGGGCAACTGTGTTTAGGAAAGCACTGTAAGTCTCCAAAGTGTTAGTCTGACACAAACCACTACCCCATTCAAGTAGAGATTTTGTTGTGGTGTACTTTCTCCCTCTGCAAATGTGTGTGGAGTATTTTTTTCATGGAGCTAATTCACTAATTAACCATCTAATCCTAGGCATATGTAACCCCAAGTCACACAAAGTTTTACTGTACTTTGTACATTTTAAATTTTAGAACTGTAAGCAACATTGAGCCATGAGAAATAGACTGGGGCATTCCTATTTCAACAAAATAAGTAATTTAATTAAAAAGCACTGGAAAGGGGGGCAGAGCGTCGCGAGAAGATGGCGGACGCAAAGTGAAAGAGCTCTGTTAGCCTCCTTCCCCATTACATCCCTACTTTAGATCTAGTGAACTCCAATGTCACCAAAAACAAGAGGAAAAACAGCGCGTTTAAAGCAGATGCAGAATCAGAAAAGAAAAGCCACAGTCTCATCATTTTTCACCCAAGAAGGTCCTTCAAAGGTTTGTGGCCTTACCACACGTTCTCCATCGCCCATTTCTCAAAAAATGGCGGCAAGCCCTTCCAACCCCCAGCCAGACGTATCTCCTTCCCCTCTGCAAGCAGAGAATGGCCCGATTACTCGGAAAGATCTGGATTTCCTTAGGCTGGATATACACAATTTTTTTTCAAGACTCCATTGCAGCGTATATCTGACCCATAAATTCCCAATTAAAGGAAATGGCAGAGGACATAGCCACCACCGCAAAGATAGCAGAACAAGCGGCAGAATTAGGACTTGCACTTAAAGGGGAAGTAACCCATATTAATGAAAGAGAAGAAAAAGTACAAAATAGACTCTTTGGTTTGGAAAATAAATGGAGGGCTCTGAATCTCAAATTTTGTGGGTTTGAGGAGGGGGTGGAAGAGAAGGGAGACCTCCCATCGTTTATTTCAAAATGGCTGCAAACAAAATTGGTGCTTAAAGGCAATTTGGCGCCTGAAATAGTGAGAGCCCAAAGACTCAGTCCAGTAACTCAAGCACGCCGCAACTAACCAAGGGACATTTTAATCCAATTTTCTAACACAAGAATCAGAGAAATAATCCTCCAAAAAGCGAGAAGGGAGGACGATCTATCTTATAATGGAAAATGGATTTTAATTCTGTTAGATCTTTCCCCAGAGACATTAGAAAAGTGCAAGAAATTAAAGGTCTTCACATCCAAACTAAATGCAGCCAATCTGCGTTTCCGATGGAGCCCAACTTCAGACATTTTACTTTTTAAAAATGGTATATTGCACAAAGTGTTTGACATAGACTCTGATAAAGCTTTAATGAATAAACTCAATTTAAAAATAACGGCTGAAGAAGAGGAGGAGTTGCGGAAGCGTTTTCCAGTCCAAGAAGAACACGATGTGGCTGATACCTGAACTGCACGACTGCATAGAAACAAAACTTTTACACTGGTCCACTCCTAGTAGTTAGGCTTCTAGTTTTTTAGATAGTTAGATCACTTGTAGTCTTTTAGTTAGCAGCCCTTGTATTAGATAAGATAGGAAAATATAAATACAAAACAAACAAACAAACAAAAAACAGGGACGACGATATATGTTGTTAATATGGCTTAATAGGATTTTTTCCCTCTTTCACTACAATCTTTAGGGTTATCAATATAGAAATTAGATATAAGTTAGCAAGGGAGTGAATGGAATGATGTTTGTGTGGGGGGTATGTGAGCTAGTATGTGTGAGTGTTTGAGTTCACTGAAGGATCTTTAAAGGGGTGAATGGGGGGGGGGTGAGAGAGTTTATATATGAGTGTATTTTTAGGAAAGCTTGTGTTTAGTTATGTGTACCTCTCTGGTCTTCTTAGAATAAGTACTGAAATTATCTACAATGAATTTTTTAGATAACCTTTTATTTTTTTAACTCTAGATTAGCATTATTTAAATATCTAATGAGTTTAAAAAAACAAAAGCAAAAACATGCATATATCAACTTTTAACTGGTAATAATCAACTCATTGGTATTTCACATTCAGATATTACTTCTAAGGAAGTAAAAAAGTAGTATTGATAGTAAATATATTGTTATTTTTAATTTTATTAATGGAAAATGTTGACAAAAAGATCAAGAGGGGAAAATCTACATGTCTTGACTGTCTCTTAATAGAAATGGAATATTTTTTTTCAACTAGGAAGGTACTTAGTACCCCAAAAAAGAATAGGTTAGCCTTTCTATACTTAAACTTTTTTCCTGGGTGTTTTTTTATCATAATTTTTTAATTAAAATTTAAAACAAGGGGGGAGGGAATTTGAAATTCCAGTTGGACCTTTAGAACAAATATTGCAACTGTTTGAGGATTGTGTTGCTAACTATTTTTCTTTGAAATGTAAGCCCTTCTTAGGATTTTTGATAGAAAAATTTATAAAAATAGGAATCTTTTATATAAAAATACATAAGTTCATAAGGGGGGATATAGACTCAACTTATAGGTTGTTCAATATTTTGAATTAATTCTTAAAGATGTTCATAGAGGTTTCAGTTCTCTTTAATTCTTCAGTTCTCTTCAGTTCTCATCCGCCCTGAGCCGCTTCGGTGGGAAGGACGAGACATAAGTCGAAATATAAATAAATAAATAATAGAAATTTAGTAGGGCATAGTGTTTGTGATACTGAAGTTGTTTAATGAAATGTTTTATTTCTTTGGATGAGTCATCTCTAATAGCAGTTGGATTAGTCACTCTTAAATGTATTTACAGAAATAAGGAAAATTGTTTATTAAAAAAAGGAAAAAAAGATAAAAAAGGAAATAAGGAAATAAGGAAAAAATCTTTTGTAGATACTGTAAGATATTCTCTTATTTACACATATTGGAGTTTACTATTAAGCTGTTAGTTATGGGGAGGGGGGTAGGAATTGAAAGCTTCCTATTTACCTTACTCTCACCTTTAGCCCTCCTTAAGGAGCATTGGTTTCGTGTTAGGGAGACCTGTAGGTATTCTCCCAAGTTTCTTCCTGGAAAGGAAGTTTGTTGAAACTACACCCTGATCAAGGGTTTTAAGTGTTAAGGTTCATTTTTGTTTTCTTTAGACTCTTTTGGTCTAGAGATTACTTCTTTTTCTGGTTTTTAAAGAATCTATCACAAAGTAGTAGTCTAAATTTCAACCTAGTCTAGCTTCTTAAACTTAAGGTTTATATTTTCCTTTCTTATCCTTTTTATAATTCAAATCCTTAACTCGCAATTTCTAAATATCTCAAAGTTATTACTTGGAACTGCAAAGGCTTAAAAAATCCCATAAAACGAACCCGTATTTCCAATGCTTTGGTGAAGGGACGACCTAATGTGGTATGCCTTCAAGAAACACATGTCAAAAAGAAGGCTTTCCCTTCACTTCGATCTAACTGGTTTGGCCAAATATTTCAAGCTACTGGATCTTCAAAGGCAAGAGGAGTAGCTATACTCTTTTCTAAATCTACACCTTTTATTTCACAGGATATAAAATCGGATCCCAGGAGTCGATTTGTCTTTGTTAAAGGATTGTTAAATGATTCTCCTCTAACTTTTGCCTCTATTTATTCTCCCAATAATGGCCAGTTGAAATTTTTGAAAGAAACATTAACAGCATTGATGTAGTTCAAACAAGGAGAAGTTATAATTGATGGGGACTTCAACTCCATAAGTGACCCATTGTATGACAAATCATTCCAAAGTAAGGTAAATCCTCATCCCCCTAAAAAAAAACAGGGCTTCAATACCTTTTACACTCTTTTTTTTGGTGGACATCTGGAGAACTTTAAATCCAAAAGTACATGATTATACTTTTTTTTCTCATGTTCACAAATCCTATTCTAGAATAGACAGTGCTAACTTCCCCAGCTTTGCTGAATTCTGTAAGAAATGTCACTATAGGCTCCAGAACAATTTCGGACCATTCATGGGTGGTAGGGGAATTGGCCATTCAAGAAAATGATAACAAAGGACCTAAATGGTCCCTTAACAAACTCCTGTTGTCCAAAGAACTCATATGTGAGGACATAAATAAACACATCCAAGATTACTTCCTACATAACAGTGACTGTGGTACATCGCAAAACATTGTATGGGATGCGTTTAAATCAGTGCTTAGAGGTCAGCTTATCTCAATAGCAGCTGCTTGTCAAAAAAACAAAAAGGAAGCTATTTTGGAACTGAAAAATAAAATTCTGGAGTTAGAATAGAGACATATTAAATTCAGAGGCAAGAAAACACTAAAAAAAACTTAACTTAGAAAGGAATAAATTAGCACTTATAGAAACCTCTGATATCCCAAAAAATCTATTATACCTCAGACAAAAATTTGTAACAAAGACTACTAAATCTCTCCGAATACTTAAATACAGAATTCAGCAAAAGCAAGCCAATTCTTTGATTCATGCCATCTGTTCCCCACATGGTAATACTCACACTTCCTCAAAAGAAATAACAAAAGTTTTTCATGATTACTACTCCTTGCTATATAAATCCTCTCTAGATGGTAGCCTAAATCCCATGGACTATTTAAAATCAACTAAGTTTGACAAGACTCTTACTGAAAATGACATGGAATTTATGGAAAACCCCTTTTCAGAATCAGAAATTGCAGAAGCTTTAGCTTCAATAAAAAACAATAAAGCGACAGGGAAAGATGATTTCCCTATTGAATTCTACAAAAAAATTAAAGCCAATTTGCTGGGTCCCCTTTCAAAAACTTGTAATTTTGTAATGGAGAAGGGCATACTTCCTGATTCTTGGAAGGACTCCAGAATGATTGTATTGCATAAAGAAGGAAAAGATAAATCAGACCTCAAATCATATAGGCCTATTTCCATCCTAAATCACGATTTTAATTTTTTTTCTACGGTTTTGGCAAGGAGACTAAATAGAATAGTTAGCTCATATGTTCATTCAGATCAAGCAGGATTTATACCCGGCTGATCCATCATGGATAACATAAGAAGAACTCTCAATTTAATTCATCATGGCAGATCATCTCACACAACATCGTTAATATTCTCCCTAGATGCTGAAAAAGCATTTGACATGTTGGAAATAGACTACCTTAAAGCGGTTCTGAAACACATGGGCTTTGGTCCGAATTTTATGAACTCTATAACAGCTATTTATAAATCTCCAAGGGCCCAACTAAGTATTAATACTTTCAGATCAGATGATATTCTTTTAAGAGTCACTAGGCAGGGATGCCCTCTCTCACCTATATTATTTGCTCTTTCATTAGAACCCCTAGCACATGTAGTTCATTCGGATTCGGAAATAGAAGGATTGAGAGTTAATGGTTTAACTCACAAAATCTGTCTCTTTGCAGATGACACAGTTTTTTATTTAAGTGATCCCATTAACTCACTAGGCAAATTAATGCAAACCTTAAGTAGATTTAGTAAGTACTCGGGTTTTAAAATAAATATGGCCAAATCTGAAATTTATCCCATAGACATTTCTCCAGATGTCCACCAACACCTTATTAATACTTTTCAGTTCAAATGGGTAACAAATTCATGGCGCCACTTGGGTGTCCAGATTCCTTTGAAACTGTCTAATCTCTTTAATTCCAGTTATAAACAGATTCTTACATCTACCAAACTCAATTTATCTTCGTGGCTTAAGCTAAATTTTAATCTGTTAGAAAAGATTGATTTAATAAAAACCTTTATCCTACCCAAGTTTCTTTTTCTATTTCAAAATCTTCCCATCCCAATTCCAGACAAAGTAATAAAACAGTGGCAGAGCAATTTGACATCTTTCCTTTGGCAGAACAAAAAATATAGAATTTCTTTTCAATCACTTTCCAGACCAACCTCTCAGGGAAGTCTAGGAGTTCCTATTTTAGTAAAATATTATTTAGCGGCCCAGCTCCATATCTTTCTATATGCCAGGAAAGAAAATCAAAAGGTGTGGGTTCAAATAGAAGCAGCCAGCATCCTTCCAGCTCAACTAAATTAATTCCTTTAAAATATTAAATCTGACAGGAAAAAAGTTCCCATACATAATCCTTTTTTGCAGTTTAATTTCGAAATTTGGGACAAATTTTGTGGGAGCCTGGTGCAACCTTCAACACCAATCATTACTTTTTTAGGTCAACCATGGTTTCCTCCAGGACTATCTTCTTTTAATTTTAAAATTTGGAGACAAAATAAAATTCTCAGGCTCACAGACATTAGCTCATTGGGTCATCTGTGCTCACATAAACAACTGGAGTCCAAATTTAAAACTAAGATACCATGGCATGAATACAACCAAGTGTACGATACTCTAAATAAAACAATTCCTGTGATACCAGCAACAAATCAACTAAATAGGTTTGAAAAACTCATTAAAGAAGAAAACACGAACATGAGAGGGGTAATTTCAATAATATAAAGTTTATTAAATCAAAAAGACTGGAAGCATGAAACCGCCCAGCGGAACTCATGGCATAAAGATTGTGCTAAACAACTTACAGAAGAACAGTGGACTAGAATCTGGGTCTCACCACTGTTTAAAACCAAATCTACTATGTTTAAATTACAACATTAAATTATTGCCTCTCGTTGGTATCTAACTCCATTATCTCTCCATAGGGCAAAACTTAGTCCAAACCCACTCTGCTGGAAGGTTTGTGGGGAAGTAGGTACTTTTCTACACTGTTGGTGGTCTTGCTCGAAGATCCAAAACTTTTGGAATTCTATAATAGACAAAGTGGAAGTTATAACAAATGACTCAATACCCCGGTCCCCGGAATCCATCCTCCTTAACTTATGGCCAAACAACAAATTCACTCCCCTAAAAGCAGAGCTCATCTCCTTACTATTCCTTACTATAGCCAAGCATTGGAAATCGGTAAAAATTCCCTCTTACTTTGTGGTTCCAAAAAATTTGGGACATTATGATTCAAGACAAAATTGCATCGCAAATTTTACTAAGCGAGAATCCCAAAGCAGGGGATAATTTTTTGGAGAAATGTTTTTTTTCTGGAATATATCAATGAAAAATCTTCAAAGAAGAATAGAATACCTAGAAAATATTTGGACTTTGCCTTATATTAATATATATGTGTAATTCTGACTTTAACCAATTTGACAAATGCTAGACTATATCTGGATTCATTTATAAAATTGATTTATGTTTTATTGTTAATTACCTTTGGTAATACTTACTCTTGACCTTATTTTATAATTGTATAAAACCAAAATTGTGGGAAAATAATAAAAAAAATAAGTTTTTTTTTAAAAAAGCGCTGGAAAGTTGTACAAGATTTATGTATACCCCTTAAGCATACCCCTTAGAAAGAAATGGCCATTTAAAGAAGAGGTTGGCAATCTTGTGGAACCAAGAGCCAGAAAATAATCAAGCAATAGCCTTTGTAAGTAAAAGGAGGGAGAAGAGATAGGGGCTTTTGTTTATTTAGATATTTATACTCTCCTTTCCCCCTCACTGGGGACCTAAAGCAGCTTCCAATATCATTCTCCCTCATTTTATCATCACAACAACAACCCTGTGAGGCAGGGTAGGCACTGGCCCAACATCATGCAGAAAACTGCCATGGCCGAATAGGGATTCCAACCTAGGACTGCCAGATCCTATTCTGACAGTCTAACCACAATATGATTGGTTTATTTTACAAAATGTATATCCCATCTCATGAGGGTCACTGAGGAAACTAACAAAACACACACAAGAAAATCATATTTTAAAATAGTTAAAACTACCATTCCTGGGTGGGGGGAAATCCCACAGGTTATTAAAAAGGAGTGATGCTGCCGCAGCTTCCTGAGACAGTGCACAGGAGAGATCACAGGCCCGCTGGTTGAAGACATCTCCCCCCAACCCCTAGACTTTGAGGGAGAATGAGGGACCACTGCTGGGCCCTCCGGAAGTGAGTGGTGAGGCTTGGAAGTTGGCAGGGGCTGGGCACCTTGGAGCACCACAGTGCTTGGTCTTCCCCAGCTGCCTCTTTCACCTCCAGCACACGGGCAGCCTCCAGCACCCACAGCACCACCTCCCCTCTCTGCCTGGCCACGTCTTCTCTCAGTGCCCTTGGGCTTTCCCTTCAGGGATGGTGCCACCTGGTGGCCCAGCAGGATCTGGCCTGAGTTCCATGCTAATGACACAGGGGCAGGATCTGGGGGCCAGAGGCCCTCCTCTTCTCCCATTGTTGGAGCAGCTCAGAAGCCCCTGTCATGAAGGCAGGATTCATGGGCAGTGGTGACTGAGCTGCAGGTAGGTACTGGACAAAGAGTAGAAAGAGCTGGGGGGAGGCAAAGTAGATAGCCTCGCTTAGGTGCCAAAAAGCCAGGCACCAGCCGCGCCTTGGGGTAGCAATTTTGAGAGCTGAAATGTTAAAAAACTGAAGAAGACAAGCAACAAAAACAAGATTATGAGACTGGGAAATAAATAAATACAGCATGAAGTGAATTACACTGGAAATACAGTGTTTGATATTCTAAAGGAATTAGGCTAAGAACAATTAGGGGAACACTGCCAATACAAGGCTCCAGAAGGCTCATGTGCCAGTCTTGTTTGTGTTATGTTCAAAACCCGATGTTAATTTACAGGGCAATCCTAAACTGAAGTTTACTAATTGGAGCTAACTTCCAGGAATATGTTCTTAACATTCCAGTGCTAATGTCTGTGTGTGTGTGTTTGAAAATAAGTCTGCAATCCAAAGGACCATGCGTGGTACATGTACAGTATTTCCCCTTAGCTATCCTTCTTTTCACAGAATGTCTTCTCAAAAATCCCTTCCTGAATGTCAGGGGTCAGAATGAAACAGAGAACTATAGAAAAACCCTTGCCCATATGCAAACAGACATAACCTGGGGCACTGTGGATCCTAGCCAAATATGATTTTGTCTTGCAAACCTTCTTTGCAACCATAAAGATGTGTACAAGTAATAGCGGCTGGAAAACATATATAATGACAAGAACAAATGTCCAAACAATCTGAATAGCACAAGTGTGCACATTTGTTTTGTTTCCGGACAGCCATTTCTAATGCATTCTTGGTTCTCTATTCACAACTAGGGAAGGAATCTCCAAAGACAGTGGAAAGGCAATTGCAGAAGAGCAATAAGTGCTAAAATTCCACATTAAGAAAGCCTGTAGTCTGCAATCAGTAAAAGCAATGCAAATGGGAGTGCTGCTGCACATTTTTGCTGTTTTAATATTATTTGGCCAACCCTGTTCTAGATGTCTTTGTCTATATATGTTGCCCAGGACATAGTGCCTGCTCTTCCAAGGGTAGAGCACAATCAGTACTATATATATATTTTTATTTACGTTATATTTATATCCCATCCATTCCATACAGACTCAAAACAAAACAATATTAAAACCATCAAACAATCAGATAAATAACAATGGTGCTATGAGGAATTAATCTGCCTACCCCATGCAGTTGTTCAAAAATACCAGGCTGGGAGCAATGTTACATTTGCCAAAGAAGCATGCTGTCCAGTCTGAGAGATAGACACAGAACAGATTCTGTATACCAAGGATGGAAAGGAGAGATGAGTACACACAAGAGACAAAGGGAGGGTAGGACACAAATGACCATATAGACCATAGAAGCAGTAAACAGATCATGGAAGCAATAATCCTATCCCGTCCTTCCTTCAAGGAACCCAGAGTAGTGACAACCATCCCCCCTTATTTCTTACAGCACCCCTATGAGATAGGTAAAGCAGAGAGACAGTCACAGACCCAAAGTCAATCAACAAACTTAGTGGCAGAATAGGGACTCAGATCCAAAGATCTCCTGTTCAAATTCACTAATCAGTACACCTCACGTGCCCTTTAAATGTTCTTCCGACTGCAAGGGCACCACTAATCCTTAAGAAGGTCTTGTTCAAGTGGGGGATTTGCATAAGTGATTCAAGAACATGGCCAGAGTCAACTCGTGGATCTTTCCCACAGATCCGGCACCGGCTATGCAGGAAGCCACTTCCTTGGGAAAGAACAATGCAATTGGTCCTACACATGTGGCTGACTCGCTTAAATAAAGCCTCCTGCTACATGAAGTTCCCTTCATGGATACGCTTGCACCTGGGGAATGTTTAAGGACTGTGAGATCTTGCTTCACAAAATCAGTTTTCACTTCAGGGTAAGTTTGGGTCTGTTTTCAGTGCCACCCTAACCTAATCTTAACATTGCAAACAAAATGGTTAGAAAATGTAACATTCCAACTAAATTTTTCCCATTTGAGAAAATTTTAGGAGATAGCCAGAGCCTTCTGGAATGTTTGTAACTTTGATGAAAGTAAAGAAAATTAAACTTCTGTCATAGCTTCCCCCCCTATTACTGGCTGGAATCATGTTACAGAAAACAATTTATCTTGTTCAATTTATGTATAACTCCAAAGGTGCCTAGCTACTTCCAGATGGCATCCTTTTAAATCTTATCAGTGGCTTCAGTTTCCTCTCATCATAATGGCCCCTTACTGGCAACAGAGAGCTAACGCATTGCAACCTTTGGTCAACACAGAGGTCTAGACTGTCTTTGGTTAAGCTCTCATTTCTTTTTCTGTCAGCATTACATCTGGCCTGAATAAAGATAGTCGCTTCATGACGCGAAACCAAAACTTGGTGATGGTTGTTAAGGGAGTGACAACAGTGCAATCAACAGACCGACTCATGTAAAGGGAAGTTTGATTCAGCTGATTTTTTTAGATGCCCTATTATGTCAGCAATCAATGCTAGTAACAAAATACCCAATGTAGCTAGAGCCCTGTAAACATACAGATGGTCAACATATTACAGACCTCTTTGAACAATTTGAGCACAAACCCTGAATTCAAAGCCTGATTCATAATACACCCCTAGAGTTATGCTATTTTAAGTGCTGAAATACAAAGAAAAGGGGTTTCACTTTGAATAAGATGTCCTAACTACTGCATTCTAAATTAATACCGTTACAGATCCAGTCTAGTTCAGTAATTTTATACTGGAGTCTCCACTTTAAATTCTTTTGGTTCATAATGGTGACTTTCAGGTCATCCTAGGAGAGTGAAATGTTTTTCTATTGGTTTCTGCCACTTTGGATGACAGATTTGTGTCCATTTAATTCATTTAGGGTTTAATCTGGATTAATGCTTGCTTTCTTATGACAGATGTTAAATTAGCATAGCAAAGCTAGGAAAACCGTGAATTACTGCTCTGTTGAATGGTCATCTTGTATATATTTAAGAACATAAGAGAAGCCATGTTGGATCAGGCCAATGGCCCATCCAGTCCAACACTCTGTGTCACACAGTGGCCAAAACAAAACAAAAAAACAAAAAACCCAAGTGGCATCAAGAAACCCAAGCTCCACCAGTGGGGCTAGAAGTCCTTCAACTGTGCCCCTCCCCCAGGCACAAGAATACAGAGCATCACTGCCCCAGACAGAGAGTAACAACAATAAGCTGTGGCTAATAGCCACTGATGGACCTCTGCTCCATATGCTTATCCATTCCCCTCTTGAAGCTGTCTATGCTTGTAGCTGCCACCACCTCCTGTGGCATGAATTCCATGTGTTAATCATCCTTTGGGTGAAGAAGTACTTCCTTTTATCAATTCTAACCCAACTGCTCAGCAATTTCATGGAGTGTCCATGAGTTCTTGTATTGTGAGAAAGAAAGAAAAGTATTTCTTTCTCTACCGTCTCTATCCCATGCATAATCTTGTGAACTTCTATCATGTCACCTCGCAGATGACGTTTCTCCAAGCTAATGAGCCCCAAGCATTTTAACCTTTCTTCATAGGGAAAGTGTTCCAACCCTTCAATCATTCTAGTTGCCCTTTTCTGCACTTTTTCCAATGCTATAATATCTTTTTTGAGGTGTGGTGACCAGAATTGTACACAGTACCCCAAATGAGGCCACACTATCGTTTCATACAGGCTCATTATGATACAAAAAAATAAGATACTAAGAGCCCCATGGCACAGAGTGTTAATGCTGCAGTACTGCAGTCGGAGCCCTCTGCTTACGACCTGAGTTCGATACCGGCGGAAACTGGTTCAGGTAGCCGGCTCCAGGTTGATTCAGCCTTCCATACTTCTGAAGTCGGTAAAATGAGCACCCAGCTTGCTGGGGTGGGGGAGTGTAGATGACTGGGGAAGGCAATGACAAACCACCCCCTAAAAAAAAAAGTCTGCCGTGAAAACGTAAAAGCAACGTCACCCCAGAGTCGAAAATAACTGGTGCTTGCACAGGGAACTACATTTACCTTTTTATTATTATTATTATTATTATTATTATTATTATTATTATTATTATGATACTGGCTGATTTGTTTTCAATTCCCTTCCTAATAATTCCCAGCATGGCATTGGCCTTATTTATTGTTATTGCACACTGTCTTGACATTTTCAGTGAGTTATCTACCACGACACCAAGATCTCTCTCTTGGTCAGTCTCTGCCAGTTCACACCCCATCAACTCGTATTTATAGCTATTTGAACTATTATAAACTATTCTTCTTTTCTGGCCTTTTGGAGTCATTGTTTACCATTCTTTCTCTATATATTTGTATATATACCTATGTATGTATGTCAGGGATCATGAATGTGATACCTGCAGACACCATGACACCAGCCAAGACCTTTCTTGGTGTTTTTAGAAAGTGGGCAGGGGCACATGGGTTACTGCCCAGGATTGGCCACTGTAGACCTGATTGGCTGAACAGATTTTTAAAAACGTTGCTTTGGAAACAACTGCTACCACAGCACAATTTCAGTTCTAAAAGAGTGGTAAAAATGGTAATGTTTTCCGAAACAGTAGATTTCAGGAGCTAGGCAAATAACAGGATTTTTTAAAAATGCAGACATATTGTAAGGGCAACATGACTGCTACAAAATATCTGCTTTCAAGGGGATTTGCATTCTCATTAAATGCTGAACCAAGTCTAGACCAGGCAGAGGATAACCACCCTGTAACCTCCCTGTGGACACTTAGAAAGACAAGATAGAAGCAGAATCATTTCTGACAGAAATCAAATCCTGGTTACTGCACTTCTGGGAAAACTAAAGACAAGAAGAAGAAACAAGGGAAAGGGAAAGGGAATTAAATTGTTCTTTGGAGCTCATTCAATAGAATGCCTTGTCAAAGAGCTGGAAAAGAAACAGCTTTCAAGACAAATAGAAAAATGCACACATGCTAAAAGTACTGTCCTATTCATGCACACACTGCTAGGATGACACAGGAAAACTCAAGTAGTAAAGATGTTATTTTTAAAGGAAAACAGGTGCAGGATGCAACATGTTTTGACAAACAATGTTTCAAAGTCTATATGCAACTATTTCAAAGTCCAGCTTCTTTGCAATGATGTCACAGTGACAAACATAAAAGCATAAAATGATAGTTCCACATAAGTTATCCAAAAGAAGTTATACAAAACACTCAGAAGTTATGAGTCACATACGGTAAATCATCTATATACATATATCACACTAAGAACCATAAATATAGCAAACATTGTTATAACCATTCCACAAAATTTTACATACCAACTCTGACCATGAAGAAAACATTTAACAACGTACAATTCAACAGATATATTCAAACAGGTCAATTATCAGTCTGTAATCATTCAAATGATCCAATATATATCTGTTTGGACCAAAAATACCAATGAATGTCCTCAATCCAAACTTCCAATAAATTTCACAGTCTAATAATAATTTAAAAATGGACCAAAACAGTACCATAAACCTGAACAAACAATGTTATCATTCAAATGATCCTGGATATATTTGGACCCCAAATACCAATGAGTATACTCAATCCAAACTTCCAATAGATTTAACTGTCCAATAATCATTTCAAATCTGGATCAAAATAGTCTCATAAACCTGAACAAATGAAGGGGTGACAGCTCTTCACACATTTCTATAAGTAGCTTCTTCATAGTAATGAGATATTACATTTGCCTCTTGAAATAATATATAATCACCACAGAAACATCTAAGATCAATAGTTTAACAAGTATCAAATAAATTATATATTGTTTCCAATACAAAACAACATCAAATATCCTCACATAATACATACCTAATCTCTTAACATGACATCAAACCTCAATTACATGATCTAACACTCAGTATAAATGTGAAGTTCTCTTCCAAAAGCCCAGACATTAGCCGTAAGCAATCCTGGAAGGTGTGTCTATTAAATGTCTATATTTAATGGCATAGTGAGCACATCTTAAAATTTTATTTTTTTTAAAAAAATATGAAGATAAATCTAGCTTCTCATTTAATCTAGAAGGATATTGTGAATATAATGTGTTAATTCAACATGCTTCATGCTGTTGTGACACTCTAACTTTGTCACATTGATTTTAGAATGTCTAAACCAGGGGTGGCCAAAACCACATGTGGCTCTTTCACACTTATTGTGTGGCTCTTGAAGCTCCCACCACCACATTGGCCAGCTTGGAGAAGGTGTTTCTCTCTTTAAATGACTTCTCTAAGCCAAGCCAGCAGCTTGGAGAATGCATTTAAAGTTAAAGTTGCTTGCTTTTCCATCCTCCCTCCCCCATCTATTTGCCTTCCTGCCTTCCTTGTGGCTCTCAAAATCTGACATTCATGTCTTGCGGCTCTCAAATATCTGACACTTAATCTATGTGGCTCTTACGTTAAACAAGCTTGGCCACCCCTTGTCTAAACAGACTCTCAATACCAAAAAATTTAATCTCTTGGCTTGCGTTTTTTAAGACTGAAATGCCTCACTGAAAGTGTGTCTAAACTTGCATTTCTAATACTGCTTTGGTGATGGTGGTGGTGCTGCTGCTGCTGCTGGATTAATATCCCACCCTATACTCTGAATCTCAGAGCGGTCACAATCTCCTTTACCTTCCCCCTCACAACAGACACCCTGTGAGGTAGGTGGGGCTGAGAGAGCTCTTACAGCAGCTGCCCTTTCAAGGACAACTCCTGCGAGAGCTATGGCTAACCCAAGGCCATTCCAGCAGCTGCCAGTGGAGGTGTGGGGAATCAAACCTGGTTCTCCCAGATAAGAGTCTGCACACTTAACCACTACACCAAACTGGCTCTCATAAGCCCTCATAAGCCTTTAGGCAATATTTACAACATTCTCTTAAGCTTTTTAATATCACAGGGCATATATAAAATATGACTCAGAGGTTAAAATATAATTTATCACTCAACATGATGACAAGTAATTGACAACAGTAAATAGAGCAAATATTAGATTTTCCTAGAACAAAAATGTATTCTAGTTTACAGACCTCAGCCTTTCAACTTTTTCAGCTTGGGCTTCCTATCGGGGAAACTTATATGATACTTACCCCTCAATGCCATATTTATCTGCAGCAAGGAGCTCCGTGGCTAGGGTTGCCAAGTCCAATTCAAGAAATATCTGGGGACTTTGGGAATGGAGCCAGGAGACTTTAGGAGTGGAGCCAGGAGCAAGGGTGTGACAAGCATAATTGAACTCCAAAGGAGTTCTGGTCATCACATTTAAAGGGACAGCACACCTTTTTAAATGCCTTCCTTCCATAGAAAATAATGAAGGACAGGGGCACTTTCTTTTGGGGCTTATAGAATTGGCCCCCCTGGTCCAATCATTTTGAAACTTGGGGAGTATTTTGGTGAGAGATACTAGATGCTATACTGAAAATCTGCTGCCTCTACCTCAAAAAAATAGCCCCCCCCCAGAGTCCCTGATACTTCCAAAGGGCTGGAACACTTTCCCTATGAAGAAAGGTTGGAACGCTTGGGGCTCTTTAGCTTGGAGAAACGTTGACTGCAGGGTGACATGATAGAGGTTTACAAGATAATGCATGGGATGGAGAAAGTAGAGAAAGAAGTACTTTTCTCCCTTTCCCACAATACAAGAACTCGTGGGCATTCAATGAAATCGCTGAGCAGACAGGTTAAAACGGATAAAAGGAAGTACTTTTTCACCCAAAGGGTGATTAACATGTGGAATTCACTGCCACAGGAGGTGGTGGTGGTCACAAGCATAGCCACCTTCAAGAGGGGTTTAGATAAAAATATGGAGCAGAGGTCCATCAGTGGCTATTAGCCACAGTGTGTATATATATGGGGAGGGACGGTGGCTCATTGGTAGAGCATCTGCTTGGGAAGCAGAAGGTCCCAGGTTCGATCCCTGGCATGTCCAAAAAAGGGTCCAGGCAAATAGGTGTGAAAAACCTCAGCTTGAGATCCTGGAGAGCCGCTGCCAGTCTGAGAAGACAATACTGACTTTGATGGACCAAAGGTCATATATATATATATATATATATATATATATATATATATATATATATATATATATATATATATATATATATATATATATATATATTTGCCACTGTGTGACACAGAGTGTTGGACTGGATGGGCCATTGGCCTGATCTAACATGGCTTCTCTTATGTTCAAATCAATTCCTCATTATACCCTATGAGAATCAATCTCCACATAGGGAATAATGAAGTGCCCAGGAGACATTTCCTCCCTTCCCCCGCCCCATTTCTGGCGACTCTGAAGCAAGGGATTGGCATCTCTACTCACGAGTTGCTGCCAACTTCTTCAAAGTAACACAGACACACCATCCCAAGAGGAAGCCTTTCAGTCGGACACTGAAGCCTCCGGAGGTGGAAAGTCACATGGTGGCTGTGGGGGTGGGGCTTTCCCCCACCTGCCAGCTGACTTGGGGTGGGAAGGAGCCTGGGAAAGCGGAAGAACCCCCACTGGGACCTAGGGATTGGCAAGCCTACCCGTGGCGCAGAGTGGTAAAGCTGCAGTACTGCAGTCTGAGCTCTCTGCTCACGACCTGAGTTCGATCCTGGTGGAAACTGGGTTCAGGTAGCCAGCTCAAGGTTACTTAGCCTTCCATCTTTCTGAGGTCAGTAAAATTAGTACCCAGCTTGCTGGAGGGAAAGTGTAGATGACTGGGGAAGGCAATGGCAAACCATGCCATAAAAATTACAGGAAATTACAGGCCAGTCAGCCTTACTTCAATACCAGGAAAGTTGGTGGAAATAGTTATTAAAGAGACAATTAGTAGGCACACTGATGAACAAAAGTTATTGAGGAAGACTCAGCATGGATTCTGTATGGGAAGATCTTGTCTCACTAACCTGTTAGAGTTCTTTGAAGGGGTGAACAAACGTGGACAAAGAGGACCCAATAGATGTTGTTTACCTTGACTTCCAGAAAGCTTTTGATAAATTCCTCATCAAAGGCTCCTAAGTAGCTTAAGAATCATGGGGTAAAAGGACAAGTTCTCTTGTGGATCAAAACTGGCTAATTAATAGGAAACAGAGTGAGTATAAATTGGCAATTTTTGCAGTGGAGGATGGTAAGCAGTGGGATACTGCAGGGCTAAGTACTGGGTCCATTGCTTTTTAACTTGTTCATTAATGATTTGGAGTTGGGAGTAAGCAGTGAAGTGGCTAAGTTTACTGATGACACTAAATTGTTCAGAGTGGTGAGAACCAGAGAGGATTGTGAGGCACTCCAAAGGGATCTGCTAAGGCTGGGCAAGTGGTTGTCAACATGGCAAATGAGGTTCAACATGGCCAAGTGCAAAGTAATGCACATTGGGGCCAAAAATCCTAACTATAAGTACATAGTGATGGGGTGTGAACTGGAGGAGACTGACCAAGAGAGAGATCTTGGGGTCATGGTAGATAACTCACTGAAAATGTTGAGACAGTGTGCAACAGCAATAAAAAAAGACCAATGCTATGCTGGAAATTATTAGGAAGGGAACTGAAAACAAATCAGCCAGTATGATAACACCACTGAATAAATCAATGGTGCATCCTCATTTGGAGTACTGTGTACAATTCTGGTCACCACACCTCAAGAAAGATATTATAGAATTGGAAAAAGTGCAGAAAAGGACAACTAGAATGATTCAAGGGTTGAACACTTTCCCTATGAAGAAAGGTTAAAACGCTTGGGGCTCTTTAGCTTGGAGAAACGTCGACTGAAGGGTGACATGATAGTGGTTTACAAGATTATGCATGGGATAGAAAAGGTAGAGAAAGAAGTACTTTTAAAATGGATAAAAGGAAGTACTTCTTCACCCAAAGGGTGATTAACACATGGAATTTACTGCCACAGGAGGTGGTGGCGGCTGCAAGCATAGACAGCTTCAAGAGGGGATTGGATAAGCATATGGAGCAGAGGTCCATCCGTGGCTATTAGCCACAGCTTATTGTTGGAACTCTCTGTCTGGGACAGTGATGCTCTGTATTCTTGGCACTTGGGGGAGCAAAAGTGGGAGGGCTTCTAGTGTCTTGGCCCCACTGATGGACCTCCTGATGGCACCTGGGTTTTTTTGGCCACAGTGTGACACAGAGTGTTGGACTGGATGGGCCATTGGCCTGATCCCCCATGGCTTCTCTTATGTTCTTAAAAATGATTCCTTCTCACTAGAAAGAAAATGATACCTTCCACATACATACTAACAAAATGTGTAATGTTAGCTGAAGCTGAAAACCCTCAAAACACTTTTCTAAGAGTGAGCCTCATTGAATAAAATGAGACTGATGTCTATGTAGACCTGTTTAGGATTGCTCTCAATGAAGCAATTCCATGTTTCATGTAATGCCACTGCTTGTAAAACTATTCCCTTCTAGTGCAATCCAAAGAATTTTTTACTTGAACTTAATTCACATTGGCTTCAATGGGACTGACTTTCAAGTAAATGTACACAAGGTTGCTGTCTTATTCATTTAGCAATATTATCTTCAACAGAAAACCAGAGTATTTATTCATTTACAATTTATTCATAAACAATGCAACAGCATTGTGAGGCTGTACAGTTGCTAGGCTGAAAGAGGGACCAGTTTCTGAACATTACAAAGCTAGGTGCTTATTTCTCATTTCCCCCAGATGGCAATCCCAATGGCTATTTTGCTCCTTTATTACTCAGAATTAAGTAAATATGTCTTCCAGGTAATAATCATAACAATATGTTTCAAAAGAGAGCTATCTCAGAGCTATCTCAGAGCTTTACTTAGGGTTTATTTTTATGGTCCTCATATCCCTTAACATCTCACCTCACATCTTTCGATGTTTTTCACTCTCACTGACTGAAATGTCTAGACATCCAAATCAAAGGCTGACCAATAATCAACTGAAAAATCTGATCCCTCTACTTACAACTTCAGCATCTCTCTCTCTCTCACACACACACACACACACTTCCAACCTGAACTAAGCAAGAGACTTTTATTTGGGCACAAAAATATTGATGTTGCTAAGTGATACACAGTCAGCAGCTAGCAGAAAGTCTTTTTGTTTGTTTGTTTGTTCTGTCTCATCTCCTCATAAACAATTCAACAGCATTGTGAGGCTGTACAGTTGCTAAGCTGAAAGAGGGGTCAGTTTCTGAACATTACAAAGCTAGTTGCTTATTTCACATTTCCCCCAGAATTTTCTAAGCAAGTCAGAACAGAGAAAAATACATTAAGGATTCAAGAGCCCTGTCCTGACATTAAATAAACAGATACAACCAAATATCCATTAAAATGCAGCATAGTACATATAATATGATAAATAATATCATAGCATTTCAATCCCAGTCATTAAAAATCAGCCATAGTGACCAGAAATTTCACTAGTTCTCTTGGAGGCAGCATGGAGTCATCAAACAAACAAACAAATAAATGGTGCACTAATGGTATAAAGCAAAACAATTTGTTGAGAAATATTTACTAACTGGTTTATTCTGTGTTTGCTTTTCATTAACAGCTTAGTGCTAAGCATTTGCACCATCTTAAGATACCATGCTGACAGAGTATGCAACTTTGGTGCAGATACTGCAGACACCCTGTGCCACATGACCTTTGAATGTAATTACTTTTCTAAGCCTATAAAGCTTTTAATTCTTCTTTGCCCCCAAGCAGAGATCCTATGGAGACATTATGTCATGGGCCAGTCACTGCCTCCTCCTTGGAGGAATAGGAGTTGGGCCCCTCACTTGTGCAACATGCATCTGAACAGCTGGGTCCAGAAGCAGCCCAACAGGAGGAGCATTGGGAAGTGAGAAAGCTTCCCAGCCATGACCAGGCTGCTCATTCTGGCAAGGGATGAATGAAAGGACAGGGCTTCAGTCTCCACTGGGTTTGCCTGAACTAGCAAAGCACAGATAAAGAAAAGTGTGGTTGACAGCTATGGACAGAAGACTAAGTGCTCACCCGATCACATAGGAGTAATCAACGTTAATTCCTGGAGCTGAGTCTTTACAGGATCTGATGGCAGCCCACCCTAGCAAATGCCCTGAAATACAAATTCCATTCAAATGCCCCCAAACCTGCCAACAAATGCCCTGAAATGTAGCATGATGACATCACCCAGAAGTGACATCATCACACCACCAACATTGTGTGGTGATGCTCTAGGTGTTAGGCAAAATTCTATGGTAAATTTGGGCTCAAAATTGGGCTATGGTAAATTTTTGCCCTAAACCTAGTGTCAGCTGTGTGGTGACATCACTTCTGGGTGATGTCAGACAGAAAATCCTGGGGGGGGGGGGACCTGGGAGCCCTCTGCCAGGACCTTGCAACTCTATTCTGAAGGCCATTAATTCATAGGATCACCTTAAGTCTGAAATAACTTGAGAGTATTTAGCACACACAATTATAATATTAAAGAAGCAGAGTCAAGTTTTTAACGTCACAAAAATTCTTCCTTCCTTTCTTTCTTTCTTTCTTTCTTTCTTTCTTTCTTTCTTTCTTTCTTTCTTTCTTTCTTTCTTTCTTTCTTTCTTTCTTTCTTTCTTTCTTTCCAAAATCATAAGTGTGGGCTCATCTGCCATCAAGTATTTATTTCTTCTTATGTGATTCAAAGAGATGTAGATGTAATCTAGTGAATTCTAGTTAACTTTGGCTATAGTAAACTGCAGTGCCAGGTTTAATTCTAGATTAGCTGTTGAGGAAGGAAATATGGCAAAAATATTCACTTAGGCAAACTTTGAATACAATGGCAAATCCAATGAAAACTAATTCCTTCCCACTAAAATTTTCCCACCTCATCCCAAGCCTACCATATATTTATTTATAACTTGGTGCCTCAGAAAGAGTTCTGATTATATTTTGATAGAGCTCCTGCAGTAAAGGAAACACTTCCTTACTGTAGAATTTTATACCTAGCTTTATGCCATATGGGCATTTTGTAATATTGTAACTTTTTACAAACAAAATTATTCAAGTAAACTTGTTCAGCCAAACCATTTGGAATACTGGGAGAACTCTATTTGTGTTACCATTTCTCACCAAAAGAAACTAAAATAATCTATGTCAGAAGTTGTCTTGCATTTCATTTCCGCAACTGCTCTTTTTCAGACATTATATCTGTGCATATTGGGAACTTCCCACCACACATAAATCCTCACAATACAAGGAGCAGCCACATTTTCTTAACAGGAAAGACATGCATGCACATAACTTCAGTATGTGCAAAGGGACTGTTGGTGTTTCAGAATTCCAGTTAACACACACAAAAGCTATACACACATTCCCCCATTCAGACAATATGGTGATCACACATATTGGGAGCACTGTGGGTACTGTTCACTTATGTTACAAATACTTATGCATAGTTGCTGGCAAGACTTTTTCTGTAGCAGGAACTCCTTTGCATATTAGGCCATACTAGGGCTGCCAACACCACCCCCGCTCCCCGATCTGGGCAGAGAATCTCTCGCCCAGGAGGTTCTCAACCCGCCGGCCCACATTGGGCTGGCGGGGGGAACCTCCCCCTGCATTGCTGGCGCAATGACATCACCCAGAAGTGACGACATCAAAATGGCCACTCTATGTGTTTCCAGGAAAACTTTATGGTTTTCCCAGATGCTCTAGCCATTTGGGAGGTAACACTCTATGGTACAATAGGTGCCACAGAGTTTTAACCTCCCAAATGGCTAGAGTTTTCCTGGAAACACCTAGAGCGGCCCCGAAAGGGCGCTGCCATTTTGATGATGTCACTTCCGGGTGACGTCATTTCATCGCATGGCGCTCAGCACGTGCACAGCTGCCCCTCGTTGGGGGATGAAGAGGACTTGGCAACCCTAGGCCATATACACTTACGTAGCCAATCCTCCAAGAGCATACAGTAGGCCCTGTACTAAAAGCCCTGTAAGTTCTTGAAGGATTGGCTACATAAGAAAGGTGCGGCCTAATTTGCAAAGGAGTTCCTGCTACAAAAAAAGCCCTGGTTGCTGGGCTCTTGGCATACATAAGATAATGTCTAAAAAGGACTAAATCAAATGACACTAAATATTCATCCAACATGGAGTGGCTTTGGAGGTATAAAGAATGATCCTAAATATTAAGTTCCAGCAACTACCAAAAATTAATTGGAAGATCCATCTGTTGTATGATGAAAACTATGCTTCACACATGATTTTTTTTAAAAAAAAAAAAACAACTCCTTGCCTTCCTTTGTAGTTCTGCCCTTGGACTGAAGGGAAACTTGCTTTTACAAACTCTTGTTATGGGTGAGACAAAGGGTAAAACAATATATGCCTTAAGCTTATTAGTCATATGAATATTGTTAGGAAGAACCTAAATTTTACATCAGGTAATCTTAATAAAACCACTACTAGAGAGGGACTCAGACAGGATTGGGACTGCCAGATTCTCTTCTGTAAACTAGGGAACACCCTTCATAAGCAAAAGGCATGGCTTCAGTGCCTGACAGAGGACACAGAGAAACAATACAGGCAAACCTTTGTTGTATTCTTTCCAGCCCTCAGCAAATCACCCCTCCACACATTCAGTCACCATGCACAGAAAGGCTGTAGGCACGAGTGTGATGGCATGCCTCCATGCAATGGCTGACTTGCCAGCTCTGTGCCTATGCATGGATGAACTGAGAACATCTGTGATCCCACCTTGTGATCAGGAGCACATATTTGCCCCATGCATAGGCATGCACTGGCAGTCTTATGGAGACAAAAGTGGGGCCAGTGTACTTGTACCTACACCCCTTCTCCACATGCACAGACTGAACACATAGAGGGGTGGTGTGCTCAGGGCTGCTATGTGTGACAATCACATGTGTGTGTACAAATATATCTGGAAACTGGAATACCATACGGGCCAACAGAAGTGCACTTTTCTATTCTCCAGAGACCTGCTTGATGTAGCCCACAAATTAAAAATAATATAATGAAATCCTTAAAACAATGATTAAAACAACATTCAGCAGCCTAACTGATATTCTTAAAACAGTCTTCATACTAGAAGGAGACCATAAAACAGTTTAAAAACATAGAACGTCAAATAAAAGCCTGGGTTTTATTTGACAAGCTGATGTTTATGATTTGGCCAGGCACCTAAAGGACAGTATATTTAGGAGAGCCTCAAGGAAGAGGGTGTTCTAAATAAAAAGGTGCCACCATTGAAAAAGCCCTGCCTCTAGTTCCTGCCTGCTGAAGGCAGGGTCATAGGGCCAAAGTCAACATGTGATGATGTGATGGCACCACTCTGTGAGCCTAAAGAGGAATGTGCTTTCTTGGCATTCTTAAATGACTTAACAATGGTGGCAGCATCCTTGTGGTGACTGACCATGATGATGCCATCACATCTAGTTTGGGTCTCAGAGAGCAAGTGTTAGGGAAAGTATCTTACCTGGTGGGCTGGACAGTACAGGAAGCAAAGGTCCTTCAAGTGACAAACAAGTATATGGATTTTACTGCATCACTTTCCAGGTAAATTAGACTGCACAGAAATTGTAATCTCCATTCTCCAATTATCAATATGGATCTGTAATCACAACTTAGCCATATCTACTATTTATATCTTTTAAAACTAGTCTTCTTGCTATGTGCCTTGAGTTCCCAGGATGAGAGATGAGATATGCATGATTTAAAATAAGCATTTCTTTAAAAGATGCCTGAAGATCAGAAAAGAATGCTTGCAGTTATGCTCCCAGTTCCAGGTCTAAGTTTACAGAATTTTAAAAATAATTCTGAAAACCACTGCAAAATTAGTTATCCCAGATACGATGGTTTCCCAAGAATAACTGAGGCTAAGGAAAGCCCAACAGAATTCCTTCTGATTTGCATTTACTTAGCAGCTTTAAATAATGAAATGAAATTAAGTAAAGGGAGCATACAAATGGCATGTACAGCACCAATCCCATGTGCATTGAGGATAGAGAAATGCAAAAGAACCTTAAAGACATTATCAATAAATGTCAGGCTGCATAATGAGATTTGCTGCTGCTATTTTATCTTAACTGATTTTATGTTTAAATTATTTGATATAGGTCTTACTTCTAGAAAAGGCCTCTTTTCATATTTATATACTGAAATTCCAATTAAAACAACTACAGATACTTCAAGAGAGATAGTGACATACTTCTAATGCATTAATGGGGGAGAGACATTCCATCATGAAAAGGGACTCGAATATCAACAGGCACATTCAGTATTTAATTATTTATAGGCCACTCTTCCTGAACACAAAACAACTCACGAAATACTTGATACAATGTGATAAAATCACAACAATAAAGTTAAAATAATGACTAGAACTGCAATGTGCCTTCATTAAATTAGCACATCACATCAGCTAAGAAATTAACATTGCAGCAAACAAATAATTGTCAGCTATCCAAAATTTACAATCCTTATGGATGACAACAGAAAAGAGCAATGTCTGTTTTTACTTGTGAAATTGTTCATGGTACTGGAGCCACTGCTGTGAAGGCTCTGCTTCACACCATTGATTCTTTCATGGAATAAAGGCATAAAGAGGAGGGCTTGATCGCAGATTGAGAGAAAGGTTGTATGGAGAGTGGGGGTCTCTATATAATCTCCATCATCACAAAAGCAGTCTTACATAAAATGTATTACAGTAGTTAATTACACATAAAGGCATAGATAAGAGTAAAAAGACCCCTATTGCTCAATAAGATACAGAACCCTAAACAATAAGCTCAACCGATGAAGAAGAAGAAGATGAAGAAGATATTGGATTTATATCCCGCCCTCCACTCCGAAGAGTCTCAGAGCGGCTCACAATCTCCTTTACCTTCCTCCCCCACAACAGACACCCTGTGAGGTGGGTGGGGCTAAGAGAGCTCTCACAGCAGCTGCCCTTTCAAGGACAACCTCTGCCAGGGCTATGGCTGACCCAAGGCCATGCCAGCAGGTGCAAGTGGAGGAGTGGGGAATCAAACCCGGTTCTCCCAGATAAGAGTCCACACACTTAACCACTACACCAAACTGAAAGGTTCCTTTGGCTGCTACCTCCTTATCTAGGAGCAAATCAGGATTACTCTCTCTCAGAATTACTTCATCTATCAGAGTAGTACCAAGTCTGTCCAGAACATGAAGACTCTGTTACCCAAACTAGACCTAGAAAAGTGAAAATTATAAAGAATAACATGAAACCTTTTGGTCTGTGTACAACAAGGTGGATCCCAGTAGCGGTATCCCAAAATAAAATTATGAAGAACAAATTATTTATATAAAATAAAGTAAAAAGGAATTAAAAGTTAAAGAACCCTACATTAGGCACCTGAGAACTAATTCCCTAAGTATTCATACACACACCCCAGCAAGAGGACACAGTTATAAAAAGTAGAAGGGTAAAATTAGGACATTTTAGGGAAGGGACATACAACATTAAATCCAGGGCTTGAGGTCTGGAGAGCTCCAGGCTTGGGGAAGACTCAGCTGAGGTCCAAGGATCAGAGAGAAGAGAAAAATCCGGCAGAGTATAGGAGTGGTTCTCAGAAGAAATCCAGAGGTCTGATGAACAATGTGTTTGTTTATTAAATTAGATTTGTTAGGCCACCTATTCCCAGCAAATGGGGCTCAGGGAAGTTTATATCAATAAAAATACAATGATATCGGATTAAAACAACATTTAAGATTCCAAAAACCACAATAAAACATTACAATCCAAGATGGAGATAGATTTCCAGTACCTCCTTGTCCCTCGGTTCACTGAGATGTAAGGCAGAGGGAGGGTGAGGTTCTCAACCAAATGCCTAGCAGAACATCTCTGCCTTGCAAGCCTTATGGAAAGATAACAGTTCCTGTAGGGCATGGAGAAAAATCTCCTCAGGCAGAGAGTTCCACCAGGTAAGGGCCTTGCCCCTGTCGAAGACAGTCAGATCTTTCTTGGGCTGGGGACCACCAGGAGATTCCTGTTTCCAGATCATAATGATCTTCCAGGGCATATTGAGAGAGGCAGTCTCGAAGGTATGTGGATCCCTGACTCTAAGGGCCTTGAAGGTTAAAACTAGAACCTTGAACCGGATCCGGTGCTCCACTGGAAGCCAGTCAGCTCGTGCAGCACAGGCTGTATGTGTGCTGTCTGAGGGGTCACTGTTAGGCCCACACAGCTGCATTCTGGATCAGTTGGAGCTTCTGGGTCAGGCGCAAGGTCTACATAGAGCGAATTGCAGTAATCAAATCAAAATATCTTTAATGGCATAACAGTATTAAAAGATACATTGCAACATACACTCCCAGTTATTAAAATTCATCCAAAAAGTACAATTCATATAAAAAGCCTATATCTAAGAACAACTGCTTCTGCTAAAAACTTTGCTACTGTATTAGTTTCTGTAAAAGTATCATTGAGCAGATATCGAACTGTGCTATATTGGCTTCTAAATAGATCAGAGTATAGGGGTGGTCCTTGGGGATTGCTGGGCCAAACTAAGCCATGTGGCGGCCTCTCTGGGGCCTGGCTGGTCAGCGAGGATCATGGGGCCCAGCCGCACTGTGCAGTAGCCTCCCTAGAGCCAGGCAGAGATCACAGGGCTCAGATGTATTGTGCGGCAGCCTCCCTGGGGCCTGGCCGGCCAGCCAGCCAGAATTGCTGCAGGGCATGGAAAAGTTACTGTCACAGTTCAGTTTGCACTTGATTATCCCAGATGGTGTGGCCTAATATGCTAATGTAATGAGTGTGTGACCTAATATGCTAATATTAGGGGATGTGGTCTAATATGCTACTGAGTTCCTGCTGGGCTTTTTCTCCAAAAAAGCCCTGGACCTATGCATTTGCCTAGGGTGACGGGCGGGGGGTGTGTGCGGGTGTGCGCGCCAGATTAGGTTCTCCCCACATGACTTCAAATAGAAAAACAATTATTTGCATTAATTTTGCTGGCCAGAATCATTCTCCGTCAGCGGAGCACTTTTTTAAAGTTGATAATTTTTTATGGCCCGTGAATGATGTTATAAGTATCCATATGGCCCTTGGCAGAAAAAAGGTTCCCCATCCCTGTTCTAGACAAAAGAAATATGGCACCAAAGCAGTGGCAATTAATCTAACAAGAATACTGGGGGGGGGGGGGGGGATCTACAAAAATTAATATTCTTATTTTTGGGAGGAGGGGAAATACTACTATCCTCATCATTACCACCATCATCATTACCATTATCATTACTAAATTTGACCCCAAAACACAGATCAGTCCTATTTTTTGTGCCAGTAGACATTTCTTTACACATCACAGAATTCAAAAATCATTAAAATGAATCACTTCTTACATCAAGTCCTCTTCCATTTTAAGAATTCCAGTCCTCTGAGACAGATTATCTATATTTTGCACCAGTCAGCTAGTAATATGTCTTGGGAGTCACTCAAATCACCTTTTCTGCTCTTCATAACAGAAGAGTATTTCCACGGTTTCCGTGAATAGCATAGATAGATACACTTTAATTTCAACCAGGAGCCATTTGAGGCACACTAAGAAATAATCACAGAAAAATATCCTGTTGAACTTCTAAAAAGACTGTAAATATGTTTAACAACTTCAATCATCCAGGATTGAATTCCTTTCAGAAAGAGTGTTAGTTATGAGTCTAACTGAAGAGAATACAGGTTTTGGAAGATAGTTTAGAAATGCCAATTTGTCTGGGGTGGGGACAGGTATACTTCTGTGTTTATTACATCTATCCAACCAATTTAACTTTCTACCAATACAAGTAATTAACTATCTTTGAAACAATAGAGTGATCAGTCTGATTCATATATTCATTTAGTTTAAAATTAAACTTTTCCAAACTCTGAGAATATATCAGACTAGCAGTAAAGCACTATCACAGAACAACTGCTTCTGTCTGGACTATATGTCTTCTGAAGTACCTTCTATAATATTGGAATAATGTCAAATATAATACTTCAGATGCAGAAGGTGGGTAGATTTGCAACTTTTTGTGAATGAAGACAATAAAGTCGGAACACCAAAAAGGATGAGACCATTTTGAAAACAAAGAAATAATCACACCCCAAAATAGGCGGCTTGCCCACAGAACTGGAATTTTTAAAAAAAGAACAGCTGTGGAATTCAAATGCTCTCAAATACAGTTAATGTACGTTATCCTCAAGAGGCTGTGATGCTTTGGAAAATGACATCTGCTTGCTAATGGAGAGTTCCAATAGCTCCTGTGACCAGGCCTGGCAGACCTGGAAACATATGTGGCCAGCCTCTTTACAATACTTTCAGATGTAATAAAAAGAGAGAGAGGTTTCATAGTACATACTTCAACAGGGCTAAAAGACCATGGTTTGGTATGGAACTGAAAGACCAACTTATTAATTAATCGAATGGTGGGTCAAAGCAATAACCGAACTATTCCCATCTGCTCTATTGCTCAATGTCACTGACAGTGCCTCTTCCTCCTCCACTAGGGAATGTAAACAAAGTAAACAAACAAAGGGAGCCAGCACGGTATAATGGTTAAGAGTGGTGGATTTTAATTTGGAGAACCAGATTTGACTTGCTGAGTGACCTTGGTTCAGTCACAGTTATCTCAGAATTCTCTCAGCCTCACCTACCTCACAAGGTGCCTACTGGAGAGAGAGGAAGGGAATGAGAGTATAAGCTGCTTTGAGACTCCTTAAGGTAGAGAATAGCAAGGTATCAAAACCAACTCTTCTTCTTTCCGGGTTAGGTGCCTTTCAAGTTAACCAAGCTCATCCAAACAGATGAGGAGGCAGCTGTGGCAGGGATATTCAAGCAAGAAAACAAATAAACATGGCATGAAGCTCAACAACTTGGCCCAGTTTGTGATTTGTTGATGAGCCCACATGACCAAATATTTGACTACCCTTGTTATTTTATGTCTGACTTCATTCTTAATCTCTTTCACAACTAGAATCGATACTTATTAGGAAACCATTAATAGGTACAAGAGAGCAATCCAGAAAATTCTGGGTCATTAAGTATATTTCATTTTTTTCTTAAGGCAACACAGAACAGAATGGAGCACTGGTGATTACAAAATACACCACATCAACTAGACATGGTTGACTACAAATAATATTAACAGGGGTCATTTCATAGGATAAAAAAGTGCCTGAGCTCATTAGCATAACTCATTTGCATATCACATCCCTGACATCACTAGAAGGTGTGCTAAATTCTATTAGTTCAGCATCTACCTTAAAATGCTTCTAGAATTATAGTTATCATAATAAAACTTTATTGCCATCATACTTTTAAAATTACTTTCTCTTCTGTGGCCAAAGTGGCATGATGAAAATTTCCATCTGTCTGCTTTATATGTTTTGGCTATTGTCCCATTTCTGACTGGCAGCTACTCCTCATGGTCTCAGGAAAACTGCTCATTTCGACAGCCACTGGCTTTGTCCTTCCTTTTTTCTCAGGTGCTAGGAATTGAACTGAGAAGCCTATATATGTGCTTTATTCTACTCCCTTGGCTTGAGGGAGCTAGCAACTGGGGGGTTGTCTGTTTTGTTTTCTATTTCTTTAAATTGTACTTTTGTATTTTGTAAGCTGCTTGGGTTCCCACAGGGAGAAAAATGGCAGAAAAGCAAACAAAATTGTCTCCACTTGATAACTGCTTGCCAAACAAGGAATGACCAGACTGTACTGAACAACAACCACAAAAAATCGATCTTGAACATTTATCAAATAAGGTGTACACATGAAGTTGGAAGTTCAGTGAATGAACTCCCAAGCATTTTTTTTTTTTTTGCCTTTTAAAAGTAGGTCATAGGGCCTGAATTTGGATCAAGATGTAGTACAGAAAGTAAGCCTTCCCTTGAACTCTTTTCCTGACATGAGATTGTCCATGAAACTGCTGTTCACTCTGTTGGGGCAATCATGCAGATCCTGTCAAGGGTCTATGTGTTCAATGAAATGAAGCAAATAACAGCTTTGTGGGGTCTTTTCAGCTTGCACAAACAACATGGGGGTGGATTAACCCCTGCACATCCACTACCATGTGCCATCATTCTGATTTGAATCAGGGTGTTACACATCTTCTTTTTAAAGGGAAAATATCATCAGGAATTTATTTACTGAACTCCCAGTATCATTTCTGGTTGGCCTGGTGGAACTTCTGTCCAAAATGTAGGACTTGGATCCTGTTTGGTTACCTTAGAAATAATAAAGCTGTCTGACAGCAGGAATGAAGGTATTAATTATACGTGTCTTTAATCAGGTATTTCAAATGCTCATTTTAGTTAGTTTTTAATCAGAAATAAAGTGGCAGGAATGTGGCCATTGGTGTCATCAGGGCAGCAATATTGTCACTTCCAGGGGTGACTGACAGTGACATCAAGAGTTTTGTCCAAGTGTCCCTGACACTGTGATGATATTACTTCCAGTTGCTCCAGAAGTGATGTGACTGTGGACATATAAATACCAACAAGGCCCCACCAAAGTAGGTGAGTCTCCTGTTGGTTACCAGCATCATGCAGCCAACACTAACTGAAGTCCTGCCACTTGAAACCTCAGACCAACTAGACATGCCTTCCACCCAAAAGAACTCTGGTATTCAGCTGCTTTGGTGCCCTTCCTAGTTGCCATTGCATTGAATATAAGTGAGTAACTACCTTGATATTTACCAGTGAAATTCTTGCAATGTTGTGTTTTTGTAAAAAATTACAGTTTCCATTTCAGCCAAATGAGCCTTGGCAAGGCTGAAATCCTATATGTTTACCTGAGAATTAGCCCCACTGAACATAGGGTGACTTTTTTTTCTCAGTAAAATCACATAGGATTGCACTATTAATCAAGTTACCTAATCAACTGCCACTGGGAAAAAACATAGGATTCAGTCTAGACACAGTTATGGTGTTATTAAATTATGAAGAAAGATTCAGGTGAGTAGCCATTAGTCTCAAGCAACAGAACAACGTTTGAATCCAGTAGCATATTCAGCTGTGGAGATCCAGGCCCTACTTGAATTACTGCCATTTCATAGGGCCTGCAAGACGGAGCTGTTCCACCGGGCCTATGGTTGAGGCAGCGGACGTCCTATTATTCCATCATTTGGCTCCCTTGTGGTAACATCATGCTTCCAGTGCAACTGGATATTGATATGCTGTGCCCTGTCTGCCGGTGGTGCATTTTATTTATTGTTTTTACTGTTAATTTCAAAGTGGTGTTTTAACTTTGATATGTATTTTTTATTTATTTTATTTATTTATATTTAGACATATCCTGCCCTTCCCACCAAAGTGGCTCAGGGCGGCTTACAACATTCAGGGCGGCTTACAACATTCAATGCAATGTAGGTTTTTATTGCTGTTTTTATATGTTGTGATCCGCCTTGAGCCCGTAACGGGAAAAGGCAGAATATAAGCCTATTAAATAAAATAAATAAATAAATAAAAAATAGCACCTTTAGGACCAACAAAGTTTAATTCTGGGTATAAGCTTTCATGAGAATGCACACTTCATGAACATGAAAGCTTATACCCAGAATTAAACTTTGTTGGTCTTAAAAGTTCCACTGGACTCAAACTTTGCTTTATTAACAGAGCCCTAAAGGAGAAAAGTGAAAGGTAACTTTTGTAGCTCTTTAAAATTTAAACCTCTCCACCAGCAGCAATTCAGTAAAGTGAAATATTCAGTATCATCTATATCAGTAGCCTAATCAGATTCTCTAATTTGTATTCATATTAGGAAATATCCAAAAAATACTAATAAAGTACTTGGGGGGGGGGGTATTTATTCAGCTCAGTTTATACCAAATACAAACCTCTAGTTAGAGATATACTTGCAAGATCCCTGCAGGGAACTCAGTTCCCAGAGATGCGAGGCCACATTTGGATTGGGACTCTAACTCACAGATGGAAGATGAGTACAGCTCCCACCCCCTTGCTATTTTTCCAGCCTGAAATGACAACAGGAAAAAAGTTTGCCCTGTTGGGGAAACAATGTGCCCCACCAATACATGTGAAAATGCAATGGACAAACAGTGCCCATCAGGGTTGTTTTAAATCAGGAAAATGGCACAGGGAGGAAAACTGAAACCCTTTGTCCTCACATGACATGCTTCCAATCCAAATCAGGTCCACATACCTGGGAACTGACTTCCCAAATAGGAACTCATAAGTAAAGATGGAATGCATGGACTCAGGGAGGGCCTGAGGAAATATGTAGTAGATATTCAACTTGGTGTCACATAATGTACAAAGGCATCTTGGATTGCTCCCAGCACAGTTCTTCCATACTCTACAGAGAGGCCTGGCTAGAACAAAAGGTAAGGAAAGTGGCATTTGTCAAGGTAAACAAGGATTTGAGTGATTTTCTACAAACCAACCATAGTTAAAATAAACCATGTTTTCACGTTATGTTTGAACCAAGGCTGAGTTTCCAAAGCTTTGTTGACATACTGCAGTCCTGTGAATGCTTACTGGAAGTAAATTCCATTGACCTCAATGGCACCTCTGAGTAAGATTGTATATGACCAAGCTAAACTTTGGAATGATGATTGTCAGCAGCATTCCCTCTAAGCTGAGTTGGGTGAGCTAGCTCACAGTTTTTTAGCCTGTCTCACACATTTTTGTCTTATCCCAGGAAAAATGGCCCAGAGCAAACTAATTTATGCAGTAGCTCACAACTTTAATATCAGTAGGTCACAAAGTGGAAATTTTGCTCACAAGGCTCCACAGCTTAGAGGGAGTATTGGTTGTCAGGACTTTTTTTGTTGAAAAAGCCCAGCAGGAACTCGTTTGCATATTAGGCCACACACCTGATGTCACCATTGTTTCACACAGGACTTTTTTGTACAAAAAGCCCAAGTGAACTAATTTGGACACCAAACCAGCCAGAACTGTATTCCTGTGAGTTTCTGCTCACAAAAAGCCCTGATGGTTGTAACTTTCAGGATTTTAAATAATTTTTGTAAGTACAGTATTAAAATGGGTTAGAAGCTGGTCTAAACATTTAGAAAAGATGATCTCTACCACCACAGGTTTGGAAAATAAATTAATATATGTTCATACACATAATGTGTGTGTTATTACTCCCCAGACAAGAAATAAAAACCACATATAGGAACATATTGGTCAACAGACCTGCACACAGTTTGGAAAACTGTTACCCCTCTCTCTTTGATCTATTGAAAGGAAATGGGGGGAGCGTTTAAAGAAGACAAATAGATCTCTTTAAAAATGTGTTGCAAGCTCTGAATAAAGAGTTGTCTGAAGAGAGAACCATTAACAAAAACATGTTGAGAGTGGGTGGTGAGGGGGGGAGGGAGAGTGCAAGTCATTGAAACATTTTTTAGGATGTCTTGCTAGACATATTATGAAATTAAATATGAACTGTGTGAAAGTAATGATTGATTACCAATTGACCTTCAGTATGAAAAACAGCAGACTTCATGTAAAACACAAAACTATCAGGGCTGCCTTTCATTTCCATTACACATAATATCCAAGCCCTCATGAATACTGTGAATCTTTAGCCCAGCCAAGCATTCAGCAATTCCTACTATCACATCAGGAGTGGAGTTTCCGGTTTTAACATAAGCAGCACAAATTGAGTTTAAGTGGGTAAGTTAAAATTACACACCTGTTGATCCTGCTGTAGATGAAGTCAAAGCATTTAGCTCATTTCAATCTCAAATCATTGTAGCTACTCTATTTAGGAATTAACAGTTTAGCATGCTAAACAAAGCCAGTTGGTCATCAGAGATATCCTGAAATGCCTCGCTCTGTGTAGATAGGTTATTGTGACAATTACTGGGTCCTTACAGTGTCAATTCAGAGGTTAAAACAATATCAAACACACTCTGCAAATGTATAAAAAAGAACTGAGACCAAACATGCACTCCCAATCTGCATCTTTGTTTCAGTGAGCAACATGTATTTTAGATATGCCTATAGGAAGCAATATTTGAGAGTTCCAAAACAAGAGAGGGACAGAATGCTGACAGTTGGCAAGAATGACAAAAATTTAGGCAATAACTGCCAACTAGGATTCAGTGAGAAGCAAACCCTACAGAAGATCAACAACTGTCTGTAACATTTGTTTTCACACCACACACTCTCCAAGGAAGTGCCACAGTTTTATGGTTCTCCTCACCTTGTGTTATCATCACAACAGTCCTGTGAGGTATAAAACATTACTGAAAATAAACAGGTGCTAAACTTATTCATAGCTATAAAGTAAAATAGTAGAAATAGGATCTAAATTTGGTTGGGAGGGGGTGGAATCATGTGGCTATTTATTGATATACATATACATGTAGTCAGAACCCTTCTGCAGAGTTCTGAATTTACTATGTTGTGTAATATTCTCTTTCCTGCCTTAAAATATGTTTGCTTGGGCACCTTCATGAAAGATTTTACCAGCTGGGTCTTCTTTTTATTGTTCCCTTTTTGTGATTTTGTAAGCATTAAATTCTATTTGCATTGAGCCTTTATATAATTATGTTCAAATTATATTGAACCTGATTGTGCAATAAGAAAGCAAGCACTTCATAAATTACAAGTTCACTGGCATTTTTTTCCATAAAGAAATTACAAGTTCACAGGCATTTTTCATTATAGCCTGTGAACAAACTGTGACAGGTGCAATACTGCACTTTTTGTAGCTATAATATTTTGAATAAGCAAAACCTAGTTGGTTTTCCTAATCTGATCATTGGATGTGTAGTTTTACAAAAGGACAGAGTCCACCCCACTCACCTCAATTTTTAAGACTAAAGAATTAGTAACCAGTGTACATCTTTGTGAAATAACCCTATTTTAAAAGCATCATAAATAGGCCACTCAGATGAAGGTATTCAACATTATTAGTTGCTTTTGAAAATGCATAGGTTGTTGTGATCTTCTATACGGAACACTCTGCTTGAAAAACAAGCAGGGTCCAGTCAGTTCTTTAGCAGAATACCATTTTCACCATCAAGAGCCACTGAATGGAGGTTGTAGGCCCAATGCCTTTAACAGGAGACACAAGAAGATAGCAATATATGCACAGTGCTGCTATTTCAGCATTGTGAAGGCACTTGACTGGTGAGTTAGTAACAGTTACAAGGGCAAGCCCTGATATCATTAGACATCAACAGCCCATGCAGGATGTTGCTATCTACTGAGCACCTGTGAGCCAACAGTATGGATGTCTGATTCCAATCACCTTTGTGGAAAAAAACTAATATTCTGCTGATAAATAATCATATGAGCCACTGTTGCTAAAACAGTCTTTTGATAAAAGATAAAGACAGGTTGCTTACCTGTAACTGTAGATCTTCGAGTGGTCATCTGTGCATTCACACTCATGGGATAGTGCGCCTGCGCCGATCCCCGAATCGGTATCTGAAAAAGCCCGGGATTTTTCCGCGCTCGGCGCCAACGAGCATGCGCAGGCGACCCACTGCGCATGCCCACCAGCGCCCGCGCGGCAATCCCGCCAGTTCCTCCCTGACCGCTGAAAGCCCCTTACTGAAGAGAGACCGTCAGCAGCGGGGAAGGAGGGCGGGTAGTGTGAATGCACAGATGACCACTCGAAGATCTACAGTTACAGGTAAGCAACCTGTCTATCTTCTTCGTGGTCTCTGTGCCTCACACTCATGGGAGATTAGCAAGCAAAGCATACCTGGAGGCGGGAAGACGGTCAGCCTGAAGAAACAGCTTGCAACACCGCAGCTCCCAACCGAGTCCTCTGCTGAGCATGCACGTCCAGCGCGTAGTGCTTCATGAAGGCATGCGGAGAAGACCAGGTAGCCGCCTTGCAGACATCGGAAAGGGACACCCCCTTCAGGAATGCCACCGACGTGGCCATCGCCCTTGTGGAGTGTCCACGAACAGGTCCAGGCAAAGGCTTCTTAGCCAACAAATAACAAAGTTTGATCGTCTCAGTAAGCCATTTGGACAGTCTCTGAGAGGAAATTTTGGACCCTAACTTTGGGGCAGAGTAGGAAACAAAAAGTTGATTGTCCTTACGAAAACCCCGTGAACGATTCAAATAAAACAGGAGGGCACGCTTAACATCTAACGCGTGCAGTCTGCGTTCCTCATCCGAGGAAGGACTAGGGTAAAAGGTGGGCAACCAAACTTCTAAGTTAAGGTGAAACTGGGAAACCACCTTCGGGAGAAAAGTAATGTCTGGAGCCAGAGAGACCCCAGCCTCCCTAAAGGCAAGGTATGGGTAGTCACAACGCATCGCTGTGAGCTCCCCCGCACGACGTGCCGAAGTTATGGCAACTAAAAATGCAGTCTTCCAAGACAAAAGTTGCAGGGAACATGTCGCCATAGGCTCAAAGGGACGACGAGTCAACTTGTCCAGAACCAGAGTCAAGTCCCACAGCTGTGGAGGGGATCTAGACGGGGGATGAAGGCGGAACAACCCCTTCATAAATCTCTTGGACTGCGGGTGCGCAAAGACGGAGTAACCCTCAACTGAACCATGAAAAGCAGAAATAGCTGCTAAATAGACCTTAATGGATGAGAATACCAGCCCCTCATCCACCAAGGACAAAAGAAACTCAAAAACTGTGGGCAGCCCCACAGTGTCAGGTGACATTGGAGAGTCAGCCACAAAGTCACTAAACCTTTTCCACTTCCTCTCGTAAGAGGCACGGGTGGAAGGTTTCCTGCTACTCTGGAGCACTTGCTGAACCCTGGTGGAAAAGTCTAGTGGTCGATGAACCACGCTGTCAGCTTCAGGTGCGGCACGTTGTGATGGAACACGTGCCCTCCCTGGGCCGACAACAGGTCCGGTTCTGCCGGGAACTGGTAAAAGGTCCCCTTCGACTGCTGGAGCAGGATCGAAAACCAGCTCTGACGGGGCCACCACGGGGTCACCAGGATGCAACGTGGCTTCTCCTGCACTAATTTGTGGACCACCCTCGTTAGCAGAGGTAAGGGCGGGAACATGTACAGGAACCAGCCCTCCCACTGAAGTAGAAGTCCGTCTCCCAAGGAAGCCGGATCCGCACCTCCCCTGGCACAGAACAATGGGCACTTCTTGTTCTGCGCTGTGGCGAAAGCGTCCAACTGTGGGTAGCCCCAAAGTTGGAACACCGGCTCTAGGAACCTCCAATGCAGTTCCCATTCGTGAGGGGAGGCTCCACCCCTGCTGAGCGAGTCCGCCTGTATGTTGAGGACCCCCGGCAGATGTGTAGCTTTTACAAAAATGTCCCACTGGAGGCACTCCTCCCAGAGGTCCATTGCCAGCGAGCATAGCCTGCGAGACACTGTCCCCCCCTGTCGGTTTATATAACACAGGGCAGTGGTGTTGTCCGTAAGCAATGCCACAGTCTGTCCCACCAGCAGCGGGCGGAACGATCGAAGGGCAAAGTGAACTGCTAGCAGTTCCAGATAGTTTATGTGGCACCGGCTCAGTTTCGGTGGCCACTTGCCCCCCACACATAGCTCTTCCAGGTGGGCTCCCCACCCCCACATGGAGGCATCGGTAGCGATGGTTACTGTAGGGGTCGGCAGATGAAAAGGGGCCCCTTGACGGATATTGCTCTCTGTTCCCCACCATTGCAGGGAGCGGAGAGTCCCGGGTGGAATGGTGAACCTCTTCCGAGGTGAGTCCCTGAGAGGTCGAAAATGGCGCAAGAACCATATCTGTAGGCCTCTCATGTGCAGTCTTGCGAAACGTAGCACGCTTGTCGTCGCGGCCATCAGCCCCAGCATCCGCTGAAGCTGCTGAGCCGTGCCCCACTGCCGCCTTTGAAGTAGCTGTACCAGAGTGATAATGTCCTTCGCTCTCTGCGAAGGGAGGAATGCTCGATGTTGTTGAGTGTCCAACAGAGCCCCTATGAATTGAACTGTCTTTGAAGGAGTGAGATGGGACTTTTCCAGGTTGACTTGCAGGCCCAGGGTACCAAGAAGACGCAGAGTGATAGCGATGTGGGTTGCTAGACTCTCCCTCGACTTCGCCACAAGAAGCCAATCGTCGATGTATGGAAAGACAACGACTCCCTGCAGACGAAGATGGGCAGCCACCACACTCATCAGCTTCGTGAACACCCGAGGAGCAGTAGACAGTCCAAACGGCAGGGCCCTGAATTGGAAGTGACGAGCACCCACTGCAAACCGTAGAAAACGCCTGAACGCTGGATGGATGCTGACATGAAAATAAGCATCCTTGAGGTCCAGAGTCGCCATCCAGTCTTGGAACTACCTCTATGGCTTGTTTCTGTAGGAGGTTGTTCACCTCCGCCAGCAGAGGTGGGGAAGGGGGAGTGGTGACTACCACGGACTGGTTCGGGGTCTGAACAAACTCTATTTTGTAGCCCTCTTCTATGATGGACAGAGCCCACCTGTCTGTGGAGATCAACTCCCAGGCCGGTAGGAAAGGGCGTAGGCGGATGGATGAATTCCCAATGGGGGCGATGACGCGTGCTTGGAAGAAGTCAAACCCCCTGCTTCTGGGAGCGAGCCCCCTTCGACTTGCTGGGCGGTTGTGACCCGTAACGGTTCCTGCCGTTGCCTGAGTAGGGTGATCGTTCGGATTGGGCAGGGCGAGGACGCCACTGCTCTGGGGAGAACTTCTGGTAAGGCTTTTTGGTCCAGGGTTTGGACCATTGCTTGGATTTGGAAGCCTTAGCAGCAGATTGGACACCCAAGTTCTTAGATGTCTTAACGCTCTTGTCGAACTCCTGGAGGGCCGAGTCAGTCGTTGTACTGAAGAGCCCGTCACCCTCGAATGGCAGATCCTCAATGAAGGTCTTAGTGTCCTGGTGGAGCGTGGTAGACCTGAGCCAGGAGTGCCGTCGGATACAGACTGCAGACGTGATCTGTTTGGCTGAAGCTTCCACCATATGTTTTGCTGCGGCCAGTTGTTGTCTGGCCACAGCGAGACCTTCTTTCTGTAGCCTGGTTGCAGCAGCTCTCTTGTCCTCGGTTAACGAGGAAAGGAAGGGGGAAAGTTGTTCCCACATGGCATACTGATATCTAGCCATGCAGGCGGCATAGTTAGACACCTTTATGCCGAGTGCCCCCGCGGAGTAGACCTTGCGGCCCATTCCATCGATCTTCCGCCCTTCTTTGTCCGGTGGGGAGGAGTGGACCTTCCTTGCCTTTGAAGAGGAGGAAACTACCACCGAGTTCGGGCGCGGATGGGTGAACAAAAATTCAGCCCCGGGCTCCTGGACCCTATACATATGGTCCAGTCGTTTGGATGAGACTGGCGTCGAGGAGGGTCGTGCCCAAGGCTCCTTGACCACTTGAAGGATCACCTTGGTCACTGGCAGAGCCACCGCAGTGGATGTGTTCCGTTGCATTATATCGAACACGTTGTCGTCCACTACAGGCTCTGGTTGCGTTACAGGCAGCTTGAGGGTGGCAGCAATCCGCTTCACAAGGTCCCCATAGGACTTCAGATCCTCCGACGGTGAGATCGGAAGATCCTCGGCCGTCTGGGAACCCGGTGAAGGCTCCAGTCCCTGGACTTCACTCTCCGATTCCGACGACGAGGAGTCTCTGTGTGTAGAGTGCTCCGAGAGCATCGGGGTCGACTCTCGCGGTGGAAGGATTGGTGTTCTTCGATCCGCATCTACCGGAACCAGCTGTCGATCCGGGGGAACCGATGCCGACGCAGAAGCCTTTCGGGACCGATGGGAAACCCTCGAGACCGATGAAAATTGGGATGCCTGCTCCCAATCGGGGTAGTCGTCCGGGTACCAACGACAGGTCTCGAACCGGGAGTAGGGAGGCTGCCACCTGCGTTGCTCCCACGATGGTATCGGGAAGCGTTGAGGAGGGTAGAAAGTTTCTCGCCTGACTCGGGGCTTGAATGGTGGATCGATCACCGGTGCCGACGCGTCAACCTCCGAGGTCGATCCGCTTTCGGAGCGACGACGGGAGCCCGAAGACGAAGACCGCTGGGTCAAGTCGATTTCCGGCTCTTGTTCCGACGCCGACAGGCGCTGCTGGTCAGCTGGGCTACGGCGCGGAGGCGTCCGAGGTTTTTTCGGGGGTTTTGTCGACGTCGATGCCGACGTACCGCCCGATGGGGAAGGAGTGCGGGGTCGCTTTCGCTTCTCCTTCGACTTCGCCTTTTTCGGAGGTCGGGTCCCCGAATCCTCCTGGCGCTTTTTAGCAGGCATATCCACCGTGCCCTCGAGGGGACGTTTAGTGGAGCCCCGCTCTTCCGGCAAGTCCAGAGTCAGTATCGGAGCCGCATCGGCCGATGCGAGCTCCAGTGCCGGGGTTTCGGACGACTTCGGTGCCGATGCCTCCATCGGTCGATGGGGTCTAAGCGCCGATTCGATCAGTGCCGCCGATAAACGAGCCGCCCGGTTCTTTCTCGTCTGCTTCGAAAAGCGGAGACAATGCGGGCACGCGTCTACTCGGTGGGCCTCTCCCAGGCACAGTAGGCAGAGGGAATGACCGTCTGGAGGGGCGATCTTCTTCCCACACGCACGGCAGCGTTTGAAAAACCCCCAGCGACTTTCCATAGAAAGTAGCCGCAAAAAAAAAACTCCCCAGAACAATCTGAGCGAGAAAAAGAAGAGCGGGGGAAAAGCGCGGGCGAAGCGCCCCGAAGGGCCGTAGCCTGACGAACACAAAACGCTTTTTTTTTTTTTTTTTTTTTTTAACTAACTAACTAACAACTATAAACTACAACTAACTACTAAACAACAATATTAAACGGGCTAACAAGAAGAAAAGGCGAAGCCAAAAACTTCTCACCGACCGGGGAAAACGGAAAGGTAAACCTCTCAGCGCAGCGGTCAGAAAGGAACTGGCGGGATTGCCGCGCGGGCGCTGGTGGGCATGCGCAGTGGGTCGCCTGCGCATGCTCGTTGGCGCCGAGCGCGGAAAAATCCCGGGCTTTTTCAGATACCGATTCGGGGATCGGCGCAGGCGCACTATCCCATGAGTGTGAGGCACAGAGACCACGAAGAAGATCTAGGCAATATTCAATGTGGTTTGTTACTGGTCTTTTACTCTTGCTGAAGTCTATTTATAAAACTCTCTTTAAATACATGGTAGACTGCCTGAGATTCTCCTGGAACATTATCATTGTAATCCTAAACAGAGTTATGCCCTTTCAAGCCCAATGACTTTAGTGGACTTAGATTGACTGGACTGGACTTCATACATAGTGGGCTTCCAAGATAATGGCCAATGCCAAGAATGTGGCTGAAGCTAGGTGGAATCTAGCAATGGCTTCTTAACGGTGGTCCAAGAAGCAATGCTATAAAGACAATAGCTGGAGTGGGGTGGGGGGGGCAAACTGACAACTAGGAACTAGAGTCAGATGGAGATTCCAAGGTCAAAATACCAGGAAAGTAGATGCTATGTCAAACCATAAACTATGAGTCCAAGGTGCATAGAAAACAAACAACACAACCTGGGAAGGTAAAAGGGATGCTGTTGATCAGTCAGGAATCCCCAGCCTTTCTTGGTGGTTATTACTAATGTGGAAGCTTGGTTTCTTAGTAATCTTCTCTTTGGACTTGTTAGTTATGCTTCAATATCGATAATTATCTGTTTATTGTATAATGATTTTTTGCAGAGATGTATATAGTATATTAGAGTTTCTTTCTCTCTTTTTTGGTTTACTTTTTAAGTCTGTTCTTTCATCTTTCCTGTAAAACCCAACAAAGAAAAAATGTTAAAAGAAAAAAAATGTTTAGGAACCCGGATGACACGGTATGCCAAATTTATTCTACTGCATCTGAATTATTCCTAATTTTAGTTGCCAGATAGCTTTGATCGCAGCTCATTTTTTTTACAGTCTTCTCCATTGATCTGATATTCTTTCTTTTTTATTAACAGTTACAAAATATAAAATGATGTGTTTTTTGCCAGTAATATGTATAATTTTTCTCTCTAATGCAAGCACATTAAACACTGTACCTTGTTGTCATGCTTCCCACCAACATCTGAGGCGGGGATAGTTGAATATTCCATCCCTCCACGACTCTTCACTCATTCCTCACTTCTGGCTGCCAGCTCTGCTCCTTCTGCCCAGCTCATTAATACCATCCTTCACAAGGCAACTTAAGAGATTTCCTCATGAAAGGATGCATTACTTCAGCTATGTGATCTTGACTGTGAACCAGCCATACTTCCTAGAGGGTACTCACTCATCATTTTTGGCTGCCAGTGCCTCAACTCAGTGTGCCATATTTTTTTTTCTGTTTGATTGGATAACCTCCCTTAAAATAAAACAAAACACCCAAATAAACTTGCAGTTGTCACATACAAAAACTGTTGTCAGTAACCATTTTTAATATGACCGTTACGGTTTCATTTTAGAGTAGAATCCATCTTGAAGTAAACAAGGAATGAAGCAGAAAGAATTCAGATCTGCAGGCAACTCTTTCCCAAAGGTCACTGCAGCTGCAGTTCAGCTGCAAAGGTCACTGCAGGCACCTGGCCAGAACGTTGCCGCTACAGGAGATTGCTGAGAAGAGGCAAGAATGTTCTTGGCATCTTTAAGGCTCAAAAATGACTTTTCTTTTCCCAAATCAAATCTCCTTCATCTTCATCACTTCACTATCGTCAGACTTCAGGCTCTAAAAAGCAATTCCTATCTTGCTAGCTGACAGCAGACTAGTTTTGCTGTTGAAGGCCCAAACAGAATGTAAGGGATTCACAATAATTTGACTAGCACCCTTGCAATAGCACACAATTACTTGCCTTTTTGGAAGATTATCAGGGCCGTTTGTCTTTAATATGCCCTGATTTTATTATTGATATTGCTAAATAAGACCTCACTGCTTAATACTTGGGCACTGACCAGTTTAATAAATATGCAGACCAAGTATTGGCAAAAATCAAACAAAACAACAATATGTAAGATCATACAAAATGCTTTTGAGAGAAGCCTCACTTTCCATGCTGTACTTTCCCCACTTGGTGGCTTTTACCTCCCATATAGCTAGGATTTAGTGGTTAGGGAATGCTACTTCAGTATTCTTGCTAATATGCACATATGGAAACAACTCTTGTCCTGGATGGCAGACTGCTAAAATCCTGCATGTAACCCACCATCAGCTTTCCAAAGGAAGATCAAGATACATGTTCTACCATCTGCAGGCTGGCTAGTTATGTTTTTTCTGGGGCAGGCCCTCAGGCCTAGATATCAAGGCTTAAGCACATGGATAGGTGGACTGTGGACACAGCCAGGAATTGAAAACAAAGAGCTGGCACACATGCTTGGAGGCTTGGCTTAGACAGGGTGGTAAGTAATCAAGGCTCAGTTGCCTAGCTGGCAAGTGTTGAGCTCCTGCAGCTGCCCTGTGCTTGGGCCAAACTCCTGCAAAGAATTATCATCTGACTCTGGGATGGGGTTGCATGCAGCTGGTCAAGCACTTTGGGGCAGCTGAAGGCAGGTTTGCTAGTGGATGGGAAGGAAAGAAGCACTTTGTCTCCTGTGGGCCACCCCAGTCTGGGTCTTCTGCCATTGCTGTTTCTGCAGTGTGAAAGTGTCCCTCGGGGAACTTTGGGCCTGGGTTTGTGTCCTGCCCCATGAAGCCCTGGTGAGTAGTTTAAGGTCTTGTGGCAAGGCCTTTATTCCAGGGTCCAGCAGGATGGCTTCTGGTGCTGCTGGACCACTGTCAGCAGTTGCCTTGGATGTGTCCAGCTGTGCCTAGTCCTGCTGCTTCTCTTCAGAGGGTGGCCTTGACCCCTTCTTCTGAGAACTCTGAGTTGCTGAGCTGGTTGACGGAGGTTATGACAATATGTATACAGAACAAATAAGTATAATCACTAATAGGGATGTACATTTAGATATATCCAATCCAATTATATATTCAAAAATAGCTTACTGGTATTTTCTGGATATATTCAGGTCTCCAGGTGGTATCTGGGATTTAAAAAAAACAACCCCAGGAAATAAATCCCCCAAAATCCCAAAAATATTTGAGAAAAACCATTAATATCGGAAGCCAATGTTTTAAAACTCCCAGGACTGTGTTTCTTTGTCATTCCAGGACTTGATATCAGCTTGCCATGTGGTTTTGGCTTTGATTGTGTCATTTGAAACTGGTTTTGTTCATCTTGCAATACTATGTTCTTCGTTCAAATTGGTTTGAGTTGGGTTTGCAGTTGATTCTCTGGTTGGCATTGCCTTAAGATTCTTGGGTTCTACATTGTCTGGATTCTCTGGTTTTGTATTTGTTGGGCTTGAAACAGTAATCTTTTGCTGCTTGGCTCTGAGGGTTCTCTGATTTGATAGTGTTAACTTGTTGGCTCTATTTGTACTAGGAAGTTTTGGGCCATTGATTATTTTCCTTGCTCTGAAGTGTCTGGTTATTGTTTGCCTTAAAGAAAACTTGGCATCTCCCCCCCTGCCCAGAAATAATGGAGGATAACTGGGGGCACATTGTTCAAGGGTCCATAGAATTGGACATTTTGATCCAATTCACATTAGACTTGGGAATTATTTAACTGATGGCCCCAGCAACTGCTCTGAAATTTTGGTGCCCTTAGCTTAAAAACAACCTTTCCAGCCTCCAAGAAAGATTCATCATAAGGAACAATGGAGCCAAATAATATCAGAATTCCTTAAAAAAAAAAAACTGGAACTGAATACCAACACACTGGTATTTGGAAGCTGGAAAACTGGGAATATCAGTATTTTCCAGCTCCCTGATATCCAGATCTTATTTTTTTTCCAAGGTGCACATTCCTTACCACTAATATCTTGCCATAGTGGCTTTGTCTTCGGAACAAGAGATTAAGAACAAACAGCATATACAGGAACAACATTTGGTATACTGTATTTCATGATAACCTTTTGCACTTGTCAACTGATCCAAACTGCAAAATATCTTACACCATCACCCTCTAATATATAATTATGAAGTCCTACTGCCTCCTACAAAGGACTCAGAATTCTACTAAAATCTTTAAAAGCTGTTAAGTACCATTTAGGTAAATGCAGAAATACATTCACAAAGTTACCTGACATACTTCTACTGAGTTCACTTTTTAATATTACAATAAAAAAACCAGGAAATTAAATCACCAGAAACCAATATTAGGCTAATATTTAGAGCATTACAGAAACTTGCAAAAGCAAGGCGCTTCGAAGCTAATGTTGAAATTCTTTCCTCAACTACATCTCTGTAAAATAAAAAAACTCTGTAATTAGCATTTTTACAGTATTTTAAACTCACGCTATATATATATATATATATATAATATATATAGCACCTTGCAACTGGGCCAAAGTTTTCCTCAGGCCTCAGATTCAGTGGGAGCTCACAGGAGCACAGCTCCTGAGCCTTCCTGAGAGTTCCTCCTCATCCCTTGAATACTATTGCAGCTGCATAACAATCCCTGGATGAGCTCCACCTATTTTTCTACAGAACAACCCCTGGTTTTCCTGGGTAGAGGCTACCAGGTTGAGGAATGGAAGGAAAACGGAAGATGGGCAGGGCAGATGAAGGTAAGTGGGTGGGAAGGAGAGAAGGAAACAAGAAAGGAGGGGAAGCTAAGTGGGCTTTGTGGAAAGGAAAAGAGGAAATAGTGGAGGAGGGGAAAATTAGATGCCCCCCCAATACCCTGTGGGTCTCCCACTTGTCTAATGAGAAAATAGCAAATAATACAATCCATGTATTTATAATAGCTTGTTGATATCTGGATTCTGTAGGACACACAGGGATTTTTTCAAATTAATTCTAAAGACTTATTTGTTCAGCATGGCTCTTTAAGATAAAACTCAGATATCTGACCCTCTTACAAAGTACAACAGTGAGTACATACTCTAATAAACACTAATGTAGTTTTTTTTTAAAAAAAGATAAAATTGTAAGCATGTGCCAACATATGCTTGATCCAGTGAATGATGATAGTACAGGCACAAAAGTGAGACATCTCATTTTACAAAATGAACAAATAAAAGTTTGAAGGCAAGGAAGGCTGTCCAAATTACAACATAAACAAGTATTACAAGTAGTGTAATGTGTATACTTCAGATGCATTTCTTATTTTATCAGTTATCAATACTGTCTGAAGATTGTTTCAATTATCAAAAATTACTGCTCTACGAGGACAGTTTGATGTCATTCCCAAGGCAAAAGACAGTTAAAACATGATGAAAATTATTCCCTGGGACTAAGTAGGCCCCACTGACTAGTAGGATTCTGAATAGACCTGTTTAGGATTGCACTATTAGCTAATTTGTAGCTGCCTTATAACAGCTATCATGCCTGTAAATTTACTGCATAGTTGTTCAGTATCAAGAAATATTGTTCAGCATGAGGAAAGTGTATCAAATGCATAAGTGCAAATTGAAAAATTATTTTCAGATATAATTGTTTAGGTGTTTTTAAAGACACTTGTAAGATATAAAACAGACAGACCAGAACTTGTTAGGCAAATGACCGCACATGCCTAAGAACGAATAGGAGACTGGAAATCACACATACCACAAGGCGAGAGACAAACTTAAATGATTTCATTTTCCAGTAACACTGCATTTCACAGAATGCTTGAGAGAGTAAGTCACATTCACGAAGCCTCAAATTTCATTAAACAAGCGAAGCTTTTTTTTTTTTTTTAAACCATTTTCAAGAACAAGCTAAGCTAAAAAAATCATTTGAGAAATAAAAAAACCCAATTTGCTGACAGATTTATACTGATAATTATAGAGAAAAATATGCAATATGTTTCTGAAAGAAGTGATGGATTCTGTGCATAGATAATCAAAAGGTAAACTCTCTCAAAAAATGTCTAGACCATCTGCAGTGCCTTGGCCCTCCTTGCTATGCTGAAAAGTACATTAGAAATTTAGGGAGAAGTCCTAATCAGTTCTACTCAGATGTAGATTTTATTTTATTCAGTAGGGCTTATTCCCAAGAAAATGTTCTAAGAATTGTAGCCAAAGCTCTTAAAAAGAAAAGTTGCACTTTACAGTTCCAGTTCAGTTCAAGGTTTCTCCTGATGTAGGCTTGCGGTTTCAATAAAATTATATGTATGATTCAGTAAAGTTATTATATATATAACTTATACACATGTTTCTTCTAAGTAAATTCAAATAATGTTTAGTCAGCATAAAGCATATCAAATGTTTTTTGGTATAATGTTCCATTATAATAGTAGAAAACAATTTATGTCTGTCTATTTAATGTTTGAGGAAAATTAAAGAATGTTCTTGGAATGTGCACGCACACACACACACGTATTTCCATTTGTGCCAAGCTCAGCAGTTGGCCACTTTCCTGTCACACCCTGACTAGTCATGATAATCCATGTAACAGTCATCTCCAGGCTACATTACTGTAACTTACTCTACACTAGCCTGCCATTGAGACTGAACTGGAATCTCCAGCTGATCCAGAACATGACAACACAAGTCCTGATGGGAATGTCACAGATGGCATACAGTCTGAGCTACACTGACTTCCTGTGGAGTACCAAATCAAGTTCAAAGTTTTGGTGTTGACCTTTAAGGCCTTGAACAGTCAGCAACCGACGTATCTATGGGACCGTCTCCTTCATTATGTCCCTGAGAGAGCATTACACTCCTTGAACAGCAATTTGCTGGTGGTTCCCGACCCCAAAGACATCCAGTTGTCCTCAACCAAGGCCAGGGTCTTTTTGGTCCTGGCCCCAACCTGGTGGAACTCTGCCAAACACCATCAGGATCCTGTGGAACTTTATGCAATTCCACGGGGCCTGAAAAATGGAGATGTTCTGCCAGGCTTTTGGTTAAGGACTGTAATGGTTTCCATCTTGGCTGGCACCCTCCTTTGCTTTCTGTACTCACCCTGCCCTCTTATCCCCTACCCGCAAAATGGTCGGCAAACTGAAATTGGGAAAAAACTGGAACTTGCCATCTGATTCTTTTAGATTTGTGGTGTTAATGTTATTTATATGTTTTATCTTATGTTTGATATTTTTTTTATAATTGTAGTCAAATAAGTCAAATTTGAGTCAAATAATAATACTAATTAGAAAGATGGATTCTGTGCATAGGTAATAGATGACATAGAATGATATAGATACACACACACCGCGAAATCCTTCTTTTTCCTGCAATCTTGCCTACCACTCAATAAAAAAATGCAACAACTTAAGGATCTTCTGAATGATAGGAACCCTCTGGTTATACACAAATTAGCTAAATTTGGCTGGTTTGCCACCAGAACTAGAAAGTCACTCATAGCTCTTAAAGGTAATAGCTAGGCATTTTCTTTCTCTCTCTCTTACTTGGTAGTTAAGAACATAAGAACATAAGAGAAGACATGTTGGATCAGGCCAATGACCCATTCAGTCCAACACTGTGTCACATAGTGGCCAAAAAAACCCAAGTGCCATCAAGAGGTCCACCAGTGGGGCTAGAAGTCCTCCCACTCTCCCCCCCCACACACACAAGCACCAAGAATACAGAGCATCACTGCCCCAGACAGAGAGTTCCAACAATAAGCTGTGGCTAATAACCACTGATGGACCTCTGCTCCACATGTTTATCCATTCCCCTCTTCAAGCTATCAAGCTTGTAGCCACCGGCACCTCCTGTGGCAATGTATTGCACATGTTAATCACCCTTTGGGTGAAGAAGTACTTCCTTTTATCAGTTCTAATCCAACTGCTCAGCAATTTCATTGAATACCCACGAGTTCTTGTATTGTGAGAAAGGGAGAAAAGTACTTCTTTCTCTGCCTTCTCTATCCCATGCATAATCTTGTAAACCTCTATCATGTCACCCCGCAGTCGATGTTTCTCCAAGCTAAAGAGCCCCAAGCGTTTTAACCTTTCTTTATAAGGAAAGTGTTCCAACCTTTTAATCATTCTAGTTTTTAAAATGTTTAATCCCATTGTAAACTGTATGTATGTTTTTATAATTGATTGTAACAATTTTACCTCTGTTCTCTCAGCACAATTTATATGGGTTACTGTAACCAGCATTGGTTTTATCTATATTGTTTTTGCTGGCTTCTGCTGTGAATAAACTTAAACATGCACACACACACAAAATAGATGAGAGAGAGAGAGATGATGATGATGATGATGATGATGATGATGATGATGATGATGATGATGATGATGATGATGATGATGATGATAGAATGTTATAGATACACATGCATATACACACACCAAATACCAAGAGTATTCTTTAATTTCCCCAATTTTTAAAAACTGTAAGAAAAAAACATTTTAGTAAACTATTCCTTTATTCAGTGTGTTATATCAATTCTTAGTCACAGATATCTTATTAACTGTTAGTTAACTAGTAGCAAGGAGCTTCTTGATTTTCTGCATTATACCATATAGAGAACCAAGGTATGGTCTAAAAATAATCTATTCTTAACAATCTTTAATTTCATAATATGATAAAACAATTGTGTATATTCCATAGGTATGCTTGGCAATATTTGAAACTTTCTACCAGCCAAAGGAGACTTCCTTCAGTGGAAGTAGCTCTTCCATCACGGGACAGCTTACTATACTAGAGGAAGTCTTCAAAATTTGCTCAGCAGAGCAGCAGAAAATGAGCCAGTATGCTTGAATGAGTGAACATGTCTACCACATATGGTAAATATTAGCTACAAGCAGGGCTTTTTTGTGGTGGTATCCACTGGCACCTTTCTGGGTGGCTCTCACAAGTTCAGATATTTGAATCTTCAGTAACTGAACTGGTTAGCTTATTGATCATATTAATTTTTGAGGTTTCAAATACCAGTTGTAGAAGAATTTACAATGATTTCCCCCCTTAAAGTAATTAAACTGACAGCACTCTTCAAAAAAAGTCAAATTCAGAAATTGTAGTGTTCAATATTTTCATAACAATATATTTATAAAACTCTGATAATTAGGCTTTTAATTATTTTATAAGATACAGTTTCAAATAATAAAGTTTCCCATGGCTCCTAAGTCTGCTGGCAACAAAATCGCTTAATGGAAAATAAGAAGACTGCAGCAAATTCTCAGTTCTTATTCTCTGACTAAAATCATACATACTCAAACACTGGCCATTATTTATTCCAATCCGGTCTTTTCATTGCATACTATTTTCATTTAAAAATCTTATCAGTAGTGTTAAATTGGTCACTGAAAATGTATCAATAGATGTATCACCTGCACTGTCTACTAATTTGCTTCCACGTTCAATTCAAGGTACTGGTATTATTCATTATTTTATTTAAAGCATTTCAGGGTTGCCTTTCTATACAAGTAGGCCCCCCAAGGTGGTGAACATTAAAATTGTAAAATATTTCTACATTAAAACAACACTTAAAATAAAGTATATATAAAATAATTAAACAATTCAATACAACATACATACATTCATAAAAGGTAACAGCTGATGAATGCCAAACCAAACAAAAATACCTTCACTTGCTGGCAGAAGACAATGATAGAGAAAGACAAACAAATCTCCCTGGGAAGAGAGTTCCAAAGTTTCAAGTGCCACAACTTGATGTTTCCAGGACATGCCATTCCTTGCTACCTTAGGATCTCCTTCACAATGCAAACTTGCCTGGAAACTTTATCAAATGCCCAATCAAGCAAGAATATTCCACATGCACACCCATTACCATTTGTCTAGGCAGGACATTAGTCATTCCAGACCACCCCTTGATGGATCATGGCCAATGGCACCAGTCATCTAAGTTGCCCCAGGAGAGGTCTGAAACCTCCCCATTGCAGTCACCAACAAACATCAGGTAGACAGGCATAAATGGGACACCACTGCCCCTACTTTTGAGAGTTGGCTTTGCTTCTCAGACCTCCTTCCTTCAATAACACAGTCCTGGGAGGGCAGTTTTATCTCTACCTGGGAAAAAAGGAGGAAGGAAGTGAGAAACTGAGTATGGATGAACCTGAGTTCCACTGTTACACCCACACCTAGATGAGGTACACCAGAGACCATTTCTTCCAGTATTATACTTTGAAAATTCCAATAACTAGGACCTCCTTGGTGGCAGCAGCTACTACTCTGGTTCTGATCCCAGTTTGGAAAGGGAGCTCAAATTGGATTAAGTTTGCCCCATGAATCCCATCTCCTTGGTGATTTAGCTCTAGCACTGAGCCAGCAGAAGGAGGCAAAAAGGTGTTAAGTTGTGTAACAGTAGAAAACAAGTTAATGACACATGTAAATTTTTATTCTTAGCCACCCTTAAACTTACTATATAATTTTTTACTAACACAATATTTTCACTAAAGCCTAGTCCTAATAACATCTCCAACCATTCAATCAGGTTTTCACCTTCCATTTTCTCTTTTAGATGTCTTACTTTAATCTTAGTTCTGCTGAACCTGTTTTCTAATTCTTCTAATACATGTTCTAATATTTGTGCCTAGACATTAGTCACTGAATTCTGCGCTATCATAAGGTATGTTCATGAAAACATTTTAGGAGGACAAATGATATGGCTAAGGCACAATGAACTGTTCTAGAATGGGATTTGCTGTGTGAATGCCTTGACATTTTTAATGTCCTGTCTAAATGTGGATAAAGCAAGGAGCTGGCAAATCACAATAGTTATTTTAGGGTTCCTTCGAACTCAATTGTTACGAGGGAAAAATCTGATATAAATGTTACACTGTTGGGCTGGACAAAGGCAAACCCAATTAGCAATATTTTTTATTCAAAATACAAGCATGCTTTAAATGTAAGAGCATAAGCAGAGCCCTGCTGGATCAAACCAGTGGTCCATCTAATTCAACATCCCGTCTCACACAGTAGCCAATCAGTTCTTCTGAGTCTACACAATATTCCTAATGAGGCCACTCCATAGATCTATATAGGGGTATTGCAATACCAGCTGTTTCATTCTCAGTCCCTTTCCTAATCAGCCCTAATTTAAGAGTTTACATTTTTCACTGCTGCAGCATACTGGATTAGAATATAAGAGAAACCATGTTGGGTTAGGTCAATGGCTCATCCCGTCCAACAGGGGCCAGAAAGTCCAGGTGCCCTCAGGAGGTCCACCAGTGGGGCCAGAACTCCAGAAGCCCTCCCACTGTTGTCCTCCAAGCCCCAAGAATACAGAGCATTACCCTGGAGGAAATGGTTACTTTGGAGAGTGGACTCCCTTGCATTAGGACCTCCTCCCCAAAAAATCTCTGTGCCTGAATGTAGAGGAGGAGGAGGAGGAAATGGTCCGGGGGGGGGGGAGAGACTTTAATTATGGAATCCTTCTTTCCTAAGGAATGTTCATATCCCCTTCTAGTTCTCTGTCTTGGAGTTTTCCCCACCACTTGCGCTGTCCCTTCCCAATGCAAGGCAAATGGCTCCAAGCAAAAAGCTTAGGCCCAGCCTCAAAGTCCACTCTTGAGAAGGAGGGGGCAGCACCTCCGCACACTGTGCCTTGCTGGGTGCTTGTCAGCGTCCTTCAGGCCACTCAATGAGGCAGCACTTTTCCTTCTCTTCTCCCTCCCTCCCTCCCTCCCTCCAGGGATTTGGTCCAACTTGGAATGCTGCACAAGAGACTGCTCCCCATGGCCATGCTGGTCTGGACTGGGTGAGGATTGGTGGGGAAGGGGGACAAGTAAAGAGGCAAAGTTCAGGGAGCCCCCAAAGTAGCCCATTGTCAACTCCACCTTTAGCCTGAAGTGAAATGAGGAGAGAGCAACGCAAGAAAGCATGCCTAAATGGGCTGGAATGGAAACTTCCAAAGGGGGCAGGAGCTAGTGAGCATGTGGGGGCAGCAGCAGCCCTTAGCTGGCAGCCATCTGGGACATGGGTTGGTTCCCCACAGAGACTGATGGGCATTACTCCAACGGGGTCATCCTCAAAGTGGTGGCTCACAGAATCTGAAGAGCTTCCCTGAGAGAAGCAGGACAAAGACGAGTGAAGACCCAAGTCTTTCTTATGTGCTCAGCAGCATGCTTCTCCTAGCGGTGATTGGCCTGACTGCCCCTGCCTCCCCACCCACAGGCACCTCCCCTCCTAGCCTTTGCCCAATCGGCTGCCTGTGCTTCAGGTTGGAAGATGAGCTGGGAAAGCAGTCAGCAATGGGAAAGAGGGAGAGGGATGTGAACTTGGAAGGATAAAGAGAAGCAGAGAAGCAGAGGTCAAGGAGGAAAAGAGCTCGGCAGTTGTAGAGCACAACACCATCAGGCAGGAGAAGGAGGAAGGACAAAGGGATCAAAGCCCCGCACAGGCCTGATCCATCCCATGGGCCATATATTTGACACCTCTGCCTCAGGATATTACCTTTAAAAGTTGTTTTGTGTATGTTCTTAGATGAAGAACCATATGTTAGTGTTAAGAGTACAGGCTTTGCATGCAGAAAGTTGCAGTGTTAAAGTCCACAAATAAGACTGAAATAGACATCCAAATAGAATGGTTCAACATGAGACCATTTAACACATCCTCTTCGCCCTTCTCCAATAATATCGGAAGCTCCGGGTTATGTATGAAGAACCCACAGTATGTCTTGTTCTCATGCTTTCCTTATACCACTTGATAATGTAATATCAAGGCCAAATTTCTCAATAAGTAAATTACTGTGCCCCAACAAATGATACTTCTGAAGTTCACGATTCCCTGATTCATAATACAAATTTCTCCAGCTTGCAGTGTTTGCATCCTGTATGAATGAAATATTGTTTCGGAATGATTTAGAGTTGTGCAAAGGCCTGCAAAGATTGATTCTAAGGCTTCAGAGTATGGCTGACCAAACTCAATGAAGTTCTCCAAACCAAATGAGACACGACTGAAATAGATTGTCTGGTTTCAGTAAGCCCTTTCCAACATGTTTACGTTACTCTAATTTTTTTCATATGTTTTATCTTACAGTGATTCCAAACACTGTAATTGGTAATCACATAGATATATCTGTGTAGTAGTAGTGATTAGAGTGTCAAACCATGATCCACTAAAGTCAGGTTCACATCCCCACTCTGCCATGGAAGTTCTCTGGGTGACTTTGGGCCACCCACTGTCTTACCTACCTCACAGGGTTGTTGTTGTGAGGGCAAAATGAAGGAGGGAAAAATGCTGTTTTGGGTCCACAGTGTGGAGAAAATCAGCTTATAAATATCTAAATAAAAAGATAAATTCTCAGAGAAGTAAATAGCATATAATTTTAAAAAATTGCTGTTTTTGTCTCATCTAAGCTATCTTTCCAACATGTTGGTGTTAAATAAAATTAAAACTCTAGGCCTTTAAAAAAAAACCTGTTAGAACCTGAAAGAGAGCTTGCATAGAGTTTATATACTGACAGTGATTAAGGGGGCAGTTCCATGACTACCATGCACCTCATTTTGTTTGACTCAAGCCATAGTGGCAGCAGCCTCACTGAAACAACAAAAGAAATCTTTGCCAAGATGCTTCCCAGGGCAACTGGGGTGGGTGTAATCAGCACAAGATTCTGACTTGCCCCCACATCGGCATAACTGGGATTTAAGACAGCATAAGGGAAGTTTACGATAGTGCAGGGCACAAGTGCTGCTGCACCATACAGTTCCACCTTTGCTCTGGGGAAAAGCAGTGCTTCTCTAGGCCACCACTCTCCGCCCTCTGCCAATGCCGTCCACTTGGCTCTTCCACTCATTGTTCTCATTGGTTCCATGATCCATCTGCCCTGTCTGTCATGCCACCGCCTGCATAGCAATGACAGGACAGACTACTGCAACGAAGCCCCATGGACACCCATCTGGCGGTAGTCACCAATGCTGGCTGGGCACCTTTCCCCCCTTTTCAGCCACTGTGTAACTTTCACCTTTGGGAGGCGACTATGCCATTGCTGACTGCCAGGGCACAGTATTTCTCCGTCTGTGCCTTAGTGTTTTGTTGGAGTTTTTTTTTTTTTTTGCTTACTCTGTGTAATAGTATGGTCAACTGATATTCCTTTTAAGAATGTTCATATAAATGTTTTAATCCTAACTTTAAAACAAATCTAGTCTGGACTAGAACAGCAGTAATAAAAGAAACCCTGCATTACTTTTTTTCTGCTGCTTTAAATATCAACTCTTATTATACTTAATTTTAGCTTAACTGCTTCACTCTCTGACACCTCAGCACTGGGCGATTGAGAAAGCTTTTTTACCCTTTTTCAGCTTTGCACATCAAAGTGTAAATTAAACACTGTTAAGCTTCTGCTGTTTCCCTGGTGTTTAGAGACTTTTAGAAAGAAACTCAAGGAAAATTAGGAAATCCTACACTACAGTAAAAAAAAAAGCAAGCTATAGGGCCTACTATAATCTACTGTGCTGTTCACACTAGGGCATTTACCTCATGAAAACAGCAGGAAGTACTGACATCTGAAATTCACTGCACAATAGTAGCAGCTTTTGTACTATGATAATTCCAGTCAGGATATTTAAAGAATGTCTCTGAATCATCAACATATGCTTTGCTCTTCCAGCCACCACAGGGCAGATCCATAGGAAACAGAGATAGCCTTTTGGTGCCCAGACTCTAGACCTCCCTTCCACAAGAGCCACCTATGGATTTTATCTCTCTGAAGCCATAAGAAAGCAAAATTATGTAAGTGTACTTCTGGGACACAAGGTTACTCTTCATATTAGACTCATTGGTTGCTGTTTTAGACTGTATTTCTGTCTAAATGTTTTATTTTTATTATATGCTTTTTACCTCTTAGCTACCTTGATTATAGCAATAGAATGAACAGATTTATTGTAGCATAAGCTTTTTACAGGATAGATACATCCATCAGATGCATAAAGTGAAATCTCAGTATGCATATATATCACAGAAAACTGTGAACTGGGGGGATTAAAAGGCCATAAAATATAAAAGGTGTAATATGGGGAATTTCTCTCTCTCCAGTTTTTTCTTTACTGGGGTTTCATGTCATGCATCTGCTAGGCTCTAGACCATAAAATCTTAAACTGGATTATATTCTTATACTCCCCAAGGGCTTTTGATAAAGTACTTTACCAATGACTTCTGATAGGAGGATAGTGCTGCTTATGGATTAAAAGTTGGTTAAATGAAAGGAAGCAGAGAATACGAACAAATGGACAGTTCTCACAATAAAGAGGAATAAGCAGGTGGAGTCCCACAAGGATTGATACTATGAGTAGTGCTATTTGCTTTGTTCATATGTGATTTGGAATCAGTACTTTTGATTTGTTCATATGTGATGTTGGAGCAATATGGTGCTCAAGTTTGTGGGTGACACTGAATTATTCAAATGGTGAAAACCAAAGTGAATAGTAAAGTGCTCCTAGAGGATCTCTCTAAATTAGGTGAATGAACAACCAAGTGGCAAATGAAATTCAGTGTAGGTAAGTGCCGGGTGCTGGAACAATCCCTCCTAAAAGTAAATATATGTCAATGGGTCTGAACTGGCTATGACTGAGATGAAAGAGATCTTGGGGAGACCTTGATGAAAATGTTGACTCACTGTGCAGCAGCAATGAAAAAGGCAAACTCCATATTGGGGATTATTAGGGACAGGACTGAGAATAAAATGGTTGGCACTGTAACACCCGCTGACATGATCCTAAGGCTAGGATCATGGAAGCCTGTATCAGAGTAGCTACAGCACCTATATCTCCCAAGATCCCTTCTGTCCCTCTGATTGGGTAAAAGCAATTTTGGAGGGAAAACTTGCCTAGAGGATGGGATCCGGGAGGAAATCATTAAAAGGCCAAGCTACAGATAGGGTTCTTCGCCCTGGAAAGGCTGAGCTGGTCTCATTGTAGCCTTCTGCAAGGAGAACATATGTACAGAATTTTTCAGATCTCCTTGGGCACCTGGATAAAATAAGGGAAAGATAAGTGGAATGGATGTCCTCATAAAATGGACAATATTATAACATGTGTTCATCATGAACACATGAAGCTGCCTTCTACTGTATCAGACCCTTGGTCCATCAAAGTCAGTATTGTCTACTCAGACTAACTGCAGCTCTCCAGTGTCTCAGATTGAGGTTTTTCACATCACTTCCTACCTGATCCTTTTTCTTTTAACTGGAGATGCTGGGGATTGAACCTGGGACCTTCTGCATGCGAAGCAGATGCTGTGCCAGTGAACCACAGCTCCCTTTCCACTGTTCCAATTGGCAGAAATACAAGCACTGAAGGTAGGGAATGCTCCTTTCCAATAGTGCTGAGGGCAGGCAATTGAAAAGGGGCCAAGCTAGGAATCAACATCAGGGAAAGACTTTGATCTCTGTGCCCTATGTTTTGGCCTTCCAGGGCAATTGGTTGGCTTCTGAGTGAAAAGGGATGTTGGACAAAATGGACCACTGGTCTGATCCAACAGTGTTCTTCGAATAAGCCTGTTTGTTGAGGGTTGAGTGTACAGTGCTCTCAAATCACAGTTTATGGGGCAACCCCAGCAAGGAGCTTTCAAGGAAAGTGAGAAGCACTGTCTTCCTCTGCAGAGTTTTCTTTGGTGATCTCCCTTCCAAGTACCAACCCTGCTTAGCGTCCAAGTTCTAATAAGATCAGGCTATGCCATGCTGCCTTTGCTCCCCTGTTTGTCTTTAGGGTGTCAAAAAAACTCCTTGTTCTGGCATCTATAAAAGATCTTTCTCCAGTGTTTCATTCCACTACTGCTGCTGCTAGGAAGCCACCACTCAAAGATTCCTCTGCCCTCATCACCACCAGAACTGTCTGTTTTCTTATGCTGCTGTGGCTTTTAGTCCCTGACGGGGATAGATGTATCTTAGTCTGGTGTCTCAGCTGTGAAAATTCTGCCTTGAGTGACTCTTCTAGGAACTTAACCTCTTGACAGAGCCCAAACTCCTTACAGTATTGTTCTCTGTTTCACTGACATGCATAATCCCCTGCACCATGTTAATGGTGTGGTCCGTCTACTCCAATGGAAGTATCAGAAAAATGGGATATAAATATTTTAAATATATAAATGTAAATGTACTTTATTTTTCTCCCTGAACACAGGGAAAATATACTGGAGACATCCATAAGCACTGATACAGAAATGAAGATGCTCTTATGTGCAACCAGGAGTCCTCTGCTTCCAGAATATCCCATCATCTGCCACCATACTATGGATATTCACTTAGTAGTCAGCATACCAAGTACTGCAGCTTCATCTTAATCAAACTATAAAATGTTACATGGTATTCCTCTGATCTCTGGAGATGCTAAGGGGCAGAGCTTTTAACAGTTCAGTTCCACAAAGTTAATTTCACTCTTTCTATTCACAGGCAGAGTCTGAGAAGCTACCTATTTGATATTTCTTTTAATTATATTTGAATTGGTAAGTCCCCTTAGACACTTGTGAAGATCTACTATCCATAAATATTTTATCATTCTAACAAGCAGTATTCAAAGGAAAAGTCAGGGTCATGTTTTTCAAACAAGAAATTATTCTCAAGTAAACATTTTTATGTACATACTGGTTAATAGACTGCCTAACCAATAAATGTAAATGTGAAAGCAATAACTTCTCCAACACACTTGCTGCAAAGTGTGAAGATGAGACTTTTGTATCAGGTTCTTAACATTCGTATACACTGATCAATTAGCACACCATTCATAATAAATGCATGTCCCAAGAACCACAGATAACATCAGCAGTAATTATAAAAACTGTGATGCATAAATTAGGGATGTGCATTCAGATCCACCTTCGCCAAAAATATACCTGAAAAAATACCTTATAAGTATTTGAGGTATATTTTAACAACCCAAAGGTATTCAGTTTTTTGGGGGGGAAACCAGGAAAAATCCCCCCCCCCCAATTCCAGATATATTTGAGAATTACTGGGAAGATCGGCAAAGTTGCAAAAAAAACCCCCAGCTGAGTAGAGGAAGCAGACTGCTCCTGCCACTCAGCTGTTTTGGGCTTTCTTCTGCAGTCCCTTTAAATGGGTCATTTAAACAGGGAATGCTCAGCTGATTTTTGAGCTGTCTTGTGCAGTCTCTTTAAAGTGTAGCCTGAAAGAAAGAAAGCCTGAAAGACAGCTGATTTTGCTACTGTTGTGTGAGTTTTTTCAGGGTTTTTTTCTTCCTAGGCCTATTCAACCTGGAAAATTCAGGATTTACAAAAAAACCCCCAAAACCTGGATTTGAATACTTTACTGCTATCAGGATCCAGGATTTTTTTGGGAATCCTGAAATTTTGGGGGGTCCAATAGACCTGCTGTTGTGTGAGTTTTTTCAGGGTTATTTCTTCTTGGGCCTATTAGATCTGAAAAATTCAGGATTTACAAAATAATAATAATAATCCTGGATTCTTATATTTTACTGGTATTAGGATCCAGGATTTTTAGGGAATCCCAAAATTTTGGGGGGTCCAATAGACCTGAACTGAAAAATACTGGGGGTGGGGGAGGCACATCCCTAGCATGAATGTTTTCATGACCAGAGTACTCCCATAATCAATAGTAAGCTAATGTTTAAATTGGCAATACAAGGGTCTTTCCAGTAGGCTTCTTACAAAGTTATGATGATTTAGTACCAGTACTGTTTTATTCATTTAACCAAGTAATTATTATAAAAGTTCCCTTCCATAGGAGTCCTTCCAAAAATAGTGTATGTTTCCTAACATGCAGTTCTTCACAAAATGTGTAGAGCTAAATCAGATTTGTGAAGTTGTGAATCAACCAGCAAAGAAAAAAATAAGGACAGATAAACTGAAAACACATTTCTTTATTCAATAAACACTGTAACATATGTTCTTTGTTCTCATTCTACTGTAGCCTTCAAAATCTTGGGGTCTGAACTGGCTGGAATTGAGATGGAAAGATCTTGGGATTGTAGTGAATAACTCTATTAAAATGTCAACTCAGTGTGTGGTAGAGGTTTAAAAAAGTAAACTCCATGCTGAGGATTAGTAGGAAAGAAACTGAGAATAAACCAGCCTGTATTGTAATGCCCTTGTATAGAGCTATGGTACACTGTCATTTAGAATACTGTATATAGCTATGGTTGCCAACAGCCTGGAGAAAAAAATGTCTTGTCCCTTTAACGGAGACTTAATTATAGAAATTGATATTTGAAGGTTCTCATGGAATTTAGGCAAATAAAACCACCTGGTAAAAAGCCTTCTCATTAAGCCTTTATTAAAGGGGCAGGACATTTTTCCTCCAGGCTGTTGCCAAACCACTGTACAGTTCTGGATGCTGAATCTCAAAAAGAATATTGCTAAGCTGGAAAAAGGGCAACCAATATGATCAAGCAGTTAGACCACCTTTCTCATGAGGAAAAGCTGAGGAGGCTGGACATGATAGAGGCTTATAAAATTATGCATGTGGTGGAAAAAGTTAATAGAGATGCTTCTCCTGTTACCAGAAATGCTTGCTGTCTCCTCTTTAGATGGCGAAATTAGCAAGAGGGAGACTTAGGTAGAGCTATTTTATAGCAAGGATCTAGTCATACGAAGGTCCAGTATCAGAAGGAAGGCTCCAGAGTTAAAATATTTTAAAATGTTTACTTATAAAATATGTAGAAAATACAATCACACATAAAATAAAAATACACATACAATCAAGAAAATAGAGAAAATAGAGATGAGAAATAGTGATTTTTAGGGATTGTTGATGAGGGCAATATTTACCTGGTCCAGATGTGCAGAAGTCCGTATATAGGAAAAATGGAGAGGAGGATGTGCATGACCAGCGTGGCATGTCCAACAGACCCAATTACAGAGAGTAATGGAGGGGGGGGGGGTACAGACAGTATATAGTGCCTTACAGAAGCACACCATAGTGGGATTTGCTCTCAGTTTATAAAGGGTTTGGAGGGGCGGAGATGATTCTTAATGGTCATTGATGTGTCTTTCCTGGGTACCTGAATAGATTTCCAGTTCATGACAAAAGGTGAGAATGACCCTTAATGTTTGTCATGAAGGGCCATGATGGGCTTAATGTTAGGTATCATTTTGGTTTCAATACTCTGAGGAAGAGTCAGGAATGAAGGCAAAAGATTTGTGCAACATGTCTTGCATTAGCATAGAGGTAAGACAAAAGATGCTGAGCTGAAGCAGGAAGGTAGAGATTAGTCATTAGTTGCTAGCCAGAGTTTAAGACATGAGCAGTACTTTACCTGTGACCCCTATTGTTTTACACATTCCATTGTAGAGTGGGGTGGGGGAAGAAACAAGAGCTTGCCAGGAGGATGCCTATGTTGTAACCTGTATACTTTTGGAACAAGTCCAGACATGTTTCTCTGGCCTTTGCAGAGAGTGCCTTCATTTGACCTGTTTCTGACAAGGAACTTCCAGCTCAGGTCAGAAAATGGAGATCCCATTGCTTATGAGGTGCTCCCATTAGAGTAGGCAGTGCCTCCAGGCTACTCACTCTCCCATAATAATAGAACATAAGGAAACACAATGCAGTTGGCAGGAACTAGGTTCAGGACAAAGAAAAGGAAATTTATTCGTACCCCATGAACGGGCTCAGGGTAGATTACTGGCTAAGAATCCCAGCTACAAATACAAGTTGATGGGGTGTGAACTGGCAGAGACTGATCAAGAGAGAGATCTTGGGGTCATGATAGATAACTCACTGAAAGTGTCAAGACAGTGTGCGTTTGCAATAAAAAAGGCCAATGCCATGCTGGGAATTATTAGGAAGGGAATTGAAAACAAATCAGCCAGTATCATAATGCCCCTGTATAAATCGATGGTGCGGTCTCATTTGGAGTACTGTGTGCAGTTCTGGTCGCCGCACCTCAAAAAGGATATTATAGCTTTAGAGAAGGTGCAGAGAAGGGCAACTAGAATGATTAAAGGGCTGGAGCACTTTCCCTATGAAGAAAGGTTGAAACGCTTGGGACTCTTTAGCTTGGAGAAACGTCGACTGCGGGGTGACATGATAGAGGTTTACAAGTTAATGCATGGAATGGAGAAAGTAGAGAAAGAAGTACTTTTCTCCCTTTCTCACAATACAAGAACTCGTGGGCATTCGATGAAATTGCTGAGCAGACAGGTTAAAACGGATAAAAGGAAGTACTTCTTCACCCAAAGGGTGATTAACATGTGGAATTCACTGCCACAGGAGGTGGTGGCGGCCACAAGTATAGCCACCTTCAAGAGGGGTTTAGATAAAAATATGGAGCAGAGGTCCATCAGTGGCTATTAGCCACAGTGTATGTGTGTATATAACATTTTTTGCCACTGTGTGACACAGAGTGTTGGACTTGATGGGCCGTTGGCCTGATCCAACATGGCTTCTCTTATGTTCTTATGTTCTTAACATAATCAACAATCAAACAATTAAAAACAGATAAATTAAAACCAATAAAACAGTATATAAAAACAATCTAAACCTTCCTGTTGCAAAGCAGAAGACAAAATATGTCAATTTCATGCAGTTTCCAGCTGGCCAGTAAGTCAATGATGTCATAGTTCAGATGGGCCATTGGATGTGAAACACTCCAGCAAGGGAGGCCAGTTTAGTGTAACTTGGATATCTGCTGCCTCATGCAAAGGTCTGGCGGAACAGCTCTGTCTTGCAGGCCCTGCAAAAAGGTAACAAAGCTGGCAGGGCCCAAACCTCTAATGGGAGCATGTTCCACCAGGTTGGGGCCATGGCAGAGAAAACCCTGGCCCTAGTCGAGATGAAGCAGATGTCCCTGAGACCAGGGACAACCAGCAGGTGTTGATTTTCAGGGCACTATGAGGAGAGGTAGTCCCTCAGACATGTTGGTCCCAGGCCACACAAGGCTGAAAGGCTGGAAGTCACTACCAAAACCTTGAAGTGGATCTGGTACTCAGTAAGTAACCAGTGCAAATGGCGTAGCACTGGCTGGATACATGCCTGCACTGGAAATACCATCAGCAGATGAACTGCTGCATTTTGCACCAGCTGGAGTTTCTGAATTAGCCCCAAGGGCAAGCCTGTGTAGAGCAAGTTACAGTAGTCCAATCTGGAAGTGACCACTGCATGGATCTTTTTAGCTAAGTCCTGAAGGGAGGGGTAAGGTACTAGCTGCCTGATATGCTGAAGGTAATAAAAGGTTGACCTGGCAACTGCAGTGACTGGGGCCTCCACAGGAAGTGAGGCATCTAGGATCACTCCCAGGCTCTTTGCCTTCTGGGCTGGCACAAGTGATGTGCCATTCAGGGCTGGGAGCCTGATATCACACTCTACTCCACCCAGGCTCAGGTACAGGACCTCCATCTTTGTTGGATTGAGCTTCAGCCACCCAGCCATGGCCCTCAATGTCATAGCCAGATGGTCCAGGGCAGAGTTTGGGCAACTGTCCATCAACAGATAGAGCTGGGTGTTATCTGCATACTGGTGACAATTCAGCTCAAATCTCCAGGTCAACTGGGTGCTCTTTACTGAACAAGTAGTTAAATTATGGAATTCACTGTCAGTGAGAATAGTGACAGGCATGAACATAGATGACTTTGACAGTGGTTAGAGAGATTCCTTGACAAAAATTACATTAATGACCATGGTGAATTAAAGGAACCTCCACATCTAGAAGCAGTGAACCTCTGAACATCAGTACTAAGAGGCAGCATCAAGGAAGTCCTGAGTCTCTATGTTACTTGTTGGCCCTCTAAGGCAACTGGCTGACTGCTGGTGAAACACCATGCTGGAACAGATGGATCACTGATTTGATGCAGGTCAGTTCTTCTTATATTATTTTCTCTTGACCTTTATCTTGGGTTTGAGATTCCTTGTCCTTGGAGCATGGCTATGATTATTCAGTAATAAGGAAGGAAATGTGCCATGTATTTAAATTCAGGGGCACTTTTGTGCTGAAAGGTCAAATTATGTTAATGTTGGTGAACTAAAATAGCGATGTGTGTGGTCACTACATGAAGGTATGTTCAAGATATGTGCACACCCAGAAGGGAAATACACAGGGGCATTAAGGAAATGCACAAATGAAACACACATGCTTCATGTACATGTACCCCTTCTGTAATCTCACCAATTCAAAATTCACCAGCCATTTTAGTCCAATTCAAAATTTTTGTTATAGCACGAAACAAAGAAAACACAATTTTCTTACATCTATTGGTCTTGTAAACTTATTTCCATTGTGTACCCTTTTTTTAATGAACCCTTTCTGTAGCTGACCTTTTAATATTCATGAAACATAATTTCCCAAACATTTACTCCAAGCACATACAGTACAAATAAAACATATGTCCATGATACACTGTGAATATTTAATAGTATTGAAAAAATGCTTCTATAATTTCTAGAGCAAACAAGGAAAAAGAGCTTGTGGAAAGGGGTACATAGAAGCTCCTTCAAATCCTGTCAAACTTCTAGAAGATTCCAAGCCTGTATCTGAGACTTCTTCCAAGGTAACTTTGTTTTACTGCATATTTTTCATATAAGCCATTATGGTTAACATCTCTCTCACAATAAATACCAAGGAATGAAGAAAGTTGTGAAGACAGTCAGTGACACAGTGTAACAGTATTATGGAATTTTACCAAATGTTATTTCAGCAGATTCCTCATATGTATCCTGCTTTTTGACACACTGCACTGCAGCACAAATCCAATGAGCTGGAGTGAACAACTCATTTAGTGACAGGGAGTCAGGACTCTTGTAATGATCACTGACATTTTCAAAAGTTGTTAACAGAGTGACCTTGGGCACAGTTTAGCTGCTGGCTTTCTGAGTCACACTAAGGTTGAAAGATAATTAGTGGCCAACTAGAGAGGGGCCTGCCATCCTGCCTTTGCAGATTATTGGGGGGTGGGGTTGGCTCAACAACATATACAACAGTCTCTGCTGCTCTTTGTTTTACATGAAGCACATGCAGAGGACTGGCCTAATCTGACCAAATATGTGAAATGTTTTGGGATCCACAAATGGAAGCAGGTACAGAAATGCCAGGTGGAAAAGATCTTGTGTGATTTTACTTCCCAAAAGAAAAGATTTGCCAACTGAGCACAAAGCTTGAAGAAGTGATCCCTGTCAGCCAATTAATTCCCTCTGGAGAGGAATTGTCTTCCATACCCAAAACAAAATCTCCTTTTTATAGCACAATCCTTCTTGTTTCATCTTGCCTTTCCCTCATTAATCCAGCTTCACCTGCCCGACACAAATATATGCAGTGTGTGTGAGTGAGTGAGAGAGAGAGATTTACTCCCCCCCCCCTTTCTGTTCATCTTGACCTTTCTGATTTGGATCAGCATTTACACTTGCCCACCTGTCTGGCAGATCTTCCCTGCTACGTGCCCTTCAAGATGAAAAACATGGTTTGATAATGCATAGTGACAAAGCTTGTGGAGATGGAGTGCAAGCAAAAGAGGGAAAGCACTAAGGGAAATCACTTCCAACCAAGATCTGCCACTGCAGAGCTAATCAGGCAGGTATTCAGTTGTTCACTCCTGCAGACTTGCTTAGCATAGAAATAGGCTGTCTGCCCAGGAAGATGAGGTAATGTCTAGCTTTAATGCCAATCTCTCTAACTGGCAGGACACATCGGGTAAATATTTCTGCTGCGGGAGACCACATTAATTTGATTCTGCTACCAATCTGATTATTGTTATTGCCATCATCAATATTAATACTTGGGGATGCATACCTCTTAAAGTGTGACCCTGTTTAACAGGCATACTAGTTAAGGACAAGGAGTTGGGAGAGATAAGCCATGCCGGACTCCTGCTTTTTGTGAATGACACACTCCTGCATTTATTTCTTTAATTTCTTGCACTGAGCATTCAATGTCTTGTTGCACTGTTACTACAAACTTTGTAGAGCCTAAACTCTTTTCAAAAATCTAATTACATATCAACAGTTAGAAGAGAAACTTGGCTGCCTCACATAACTAGCTCTTTTACTGGTTTCACCTATGTGGGGAGGGTGTGCTGCAGGCTGGAGCCCTGAACAGGGGACTATGTCAAGTTTCTGAACAGTTCCTTCATGGCTACTTGCAACCAGCTGCCTTTGTTTTCTCTCCCACAAAGGTGGCCTATAGAGGTAAGTCTCAGTATTTTCAAATTTCACGCAATATAAAGATCAAACTAAAATGAAGGGAAACAATCCTGTTTGCTCATGACAAAAGGAAGCTGGAAAGTCTTCCAGAAGTTAAATTGATGTTGAGCCATTATTGCATAAAAATAGACTAACTTCTATTGACAACCAGCTTCTTTCTCTCTCCAAATAAAACCTAATTGCAGTCAAATTTGTTCAAAGATCTTTCTTTCTTTTTGTTCATCTGTTATATGTAGGAGTATGTGTACAGCTAAATCTGAGCAAAAACATTATCTGGAAAATAACTTATTGGTATTTTTCAGATATTTTTTCATCTGGATACAGATTTGGGATATTGTTTGGCTATCCAAAAAGGCCAAGCTCTAAAAATCCTAAAAATATTCGAGATTTTCTGGGCTGCCAGATAGTCAAACTTTAAGGGCAATTAAAGGAATCATGGTCCCTTAAATGCCTTCTCCAAGCTGTGTGACTCCATGGTGAGTGAACTTTGAAGGCTTTTAAAGGTCTCAAAGTCCCTTTAAATGCCTTCCAGGGGAACTCACTGCTTAGTGGTGTTTAAAGGGACTGGAAGCCCTTTAAACACCTTCAGAGTTTACTTGCTACAGAGTCATGTAGCTTGGAAAATACTTGAAAAAGAGACCATGATCCTTTTAAATGCTTTCCCCCCCACCTCCACTGAAAGCAATGGAACATGGGGGTGCCATATTTGGGGGTCCACAGAATTGGACACTCTGGTCCAATCATTTCAAGGCTTGGGGGGGAGGTGTTGAGGAGAGGCACCAGCAGCAATGCTGAAAGTTTTGTGCCTCTACCTCAAAAAACAGCCCCCCCCCCCAGTGCCCCAGATACCCCCAGATTGATTCTCCATTATACCCTATGGGACCATTGATTATAATGGTCCCTATAGGGTATAATGGAGCAGAAGAAATGCAAGTTTCCTGAATATTTCATGAATCCAAATACCATATTGGTAAAACTACGTTGGTCTTAAAGGCACAATTGACTCCTATATTGGTACTGGGTTTTGGGAATATTTGAAAATAAATGATTTTTTTGGGTTCAATATACCCAAACCCTAAAAATACCTGTGGGGTTTTTTTTTGTTTTTTTGCACACCTCTAGTTATATGATTATCCACACTGTTCACCTTTAGCATTTTGAAATGTAATACTTCTTTCTAATAATTGACAACTTCTTGAGGTTTTTTAAAATATGATTTTATGAAGGAAATACCATAAAAGAAAAGGAATAGTTCAGAGATCATACTTATGCACAAGCACACACATGCACTACAAGCTTACACTGGTTTAACATCCATTCTCTGTTTCTCTCAAAGAATTCAGGAAACTGTAGGCTTAATAGAAAGGAAATAGACAATTGAAGCTTTCTATGGAATGGACATAAATAACATCACCTGCTAAAGAATATCTCATTAAGTGACAGAACATTTTTACCCAAGTTGTTGGCAATGCTAACTGTAGTTCCATGAGACTGTGGGGGAGGATCGTACAGCACAATCCTAAACACAACTACTCAGAATTAAGTCTCATTGTGTTCAACAGAGCTTACTCCCAAGGTTTTTGAAGAAAGTCATGATACTTAGACTGATATGAAGTCCTTACAATTTTATATTGTACACATTTTATAAAACAGATTTAATTCTGTCACAGAATTTGTGTGCAAGACAGGCAACTTCAATCTTAATTCATTTTCTGCTTGTAAAATAGAATATTATTTACCTATCCCAAAGTGAGTTGCAAACAATTAAATCTGCATGAATGTATTCAAAGATCTAAGGAAGAAAGATTTTTGTTTATTCTGTAGGAGATTAACATTGGTGTGATACTTCTGATTTCCTGTTGTCACTCAACAGAATCATAAACAAGGATTTTGGCAAGGCATCGTTAACAAGGGGCAGTGCATCTATCTAAGAGTAGATTTGGGATGTACTAAATTCTCTGAGTGAAACTAGCAATCATTTCAAAAAGACTTCAGCTTATATCATATTTGGTAGTGTACTTATATTTGCCTAGATGTAACTGAAATTGCTAACCAAGGTTTTTTAAATCTGCTGGTAAGAAAATTTGGGATGTTTGCAACATGTGTACTCAGCATGGCTACAAGTGCCTGTTTAAAAGTGTCTCCTGTGATCTCAAATTGCAGCAGCACTTTTTTTGAGCAGAAACACTGTTCCAGCTGGCTTGGTGTCAGGAGGTGTGACCTAATATGCAAATGAGTTCCTGCTGGGTTTTTCTACAAAAGACCTGTGAAACAATAGTGATGTCAGGGGGTGTGGCTTAATATGCAAATTAGTCCCTGCTGGGCTTTTTTCTACCAAAAAAGCCCTAAATTGCAGCATGACCAACAGAAGTTCAGCAAGAGAAGTCTCACCTTGATCCAGCAAACTTCTGTCTATTGGACTTCACACAGATCTTACAGGCACAGGAACCCTAGACCAAGCAAAAGCACCAGTGCTGACTCAGCAAGCACTGTGTTTGCGAGCCAGACCAGGAGTGGATCGAGGGAAAACATGCTGGCTGTTGCTTCCCAAGTGGAGTAAGTGGCAAACAGAGGAGGAACATTTCCAGCAGTGCTTCCTTGTTTTGGCAGTCCACATCATTGGGAAGCTAACTGCAAGCATGGAGCTCTGGGGCTGTCTATGATGCATGTCCCTGCCAAAGACCCTTTCTTCTATTAAAAGTGCTGCTGCTGGGCGCCCCAGCCTCTTGATTTTTGGTTCTCTCATTGGCCCGTGGCTCAGCTCTTGCATCTCACATGTGTGGATTACAAATGCCTTCCAGCTACAATGATCGCATCAGAGGAGTGGCTGGGATCACATGGTTCTCTCTGCTTTTTCTGCTTCAACCACAGCAGGACTCACTATTGGCGGATGAGGAAGAGCATGTTATTTGATTCATCTCAGGAGAGCTTTGAGTAGCCTGTGCACCAGCCTTTATGGTCCTTCCATATATTTACATTGGCTGGGCCCCCGCTTAAGGGATTGGGTAGGTTGCTGTACTGCTTATCCCACAAATCAAGTGCACTCTGAAATCCTACTGCTCGGAATGGTCATGGGTGGCTTTTATTAGTTTAAACGCTGTATCATTTGTGTCTAAAAGATGCCTGATAAACCAGCTGCTGCCTGCTCTTAATTCTCACTAACAGAAGTATAGTTGCTGCGTGATTTTTCCAGGACTTCCTCATTTACACAGTAGATATGTGGTGGAGTTGGCTGACTGGGCTTGCATTCTGAGTTCTGTGGGCTGAATAAAGTGCAGCGCGCTCTTGCTGCTTCATAGAGTTTATTTGCCTGTCTTTTCCAGCACTGAATAGTAATTGCAGTGATTGACTGTAGTATTAATAGAGGTTATATATATTTAATTCATAGTTATAAAATAATAATAAAATAAAATAATAAACAGAATCTTAGTGTATGTTTGTGTGTAGACAGATAGACACATAACCTATATAAGGGTTTGCCAACAGGGAAGGGTTTGTTAATGGAAGAATCCTTATGAAGACTGTTGATCTCTAATTAATGTAGGGTTGGCTCCTTCGATTTATACCTTTTGATAAGATATTGACCACTCCTGAATGGTGTTGTGAGCTCTTTGAGGCTTCTGATTCAGGTGTATTAATCGTCTAAGGAAGAATTGTGGCTAATGAAATGAGATTCACCTAGGGTCTCATCAGGATTTGTTTACACATAAGAAGCACATTGAAGTTCTTACTAAGTGACTTGTTGAAGATGTATTGTACTGTGAGATCCAAGTACAGTTGCAGAGGAAAAAAGGGAAACGGTGCTCTTTAGTCAAGTGGTTGGAGAATGATCTGGATATTGTACTATATAAAACCAGCATATTTTTTGATTAGACTATATAATATTATAGACACAGGCACTATAGATTGTATTGGAGTTTATTGCTATGTTTTGCCTCTAATATACATCTTAGTTATTGAAAATTGTACAAGTACAGCCATATCATAGTGTTGTTTTCATACAGTATTCTTATTGTACATTGTGACCCTATTGTTTTGTCATTCTAAAATATTTTATAATTCTGGATTCCCGCCCCCCCCCCCCAAGTTCTGGTAACAGTTGTCATCTGAGGGCCAATATTTTAGGAACAAATGCATTACATTCTGGTGTGACATTCAGGCTCTTGTCAGCATTATCAATAATCAGTCCTCTCTCTCTCTCTGAGCGGGTCATGCACCTTCTGTGCAAATTCATTTTGGTTTGCCTTATGGATATTTTCTTTTCAGCACAATATGTTGCAGATGCCAGTAACAACATTACAGACACCTTGTCTTAATTTCAGGAAGAGTTGTTCTATGCATTTGCCCCCAGCACATAGCTACACCTGGATCAGTTCCTGGAGGAACTCTGGAATCTTGGGAATGAAAATTTTTACAGAGAATATTTGATTTTATCGCTCCATCCATGTGGCAGTCTTATGCATGTGCTGTCTCTTCATTCACGTCTTTTCTGGCATCCACAGGTTACAATGCAACCTTCCTTGTCCCCGAGGGTTTAACCCTACACTATTTGGCACATCTCAAAGAGCAGGGTCTGGCACTCAGAACCATAGGGTTGGCTGCTATATCCTTTTATAGCAAGGCTCTAGGATTCAGTGACCCTTATAATTCTTTCATGGCCTGCTGGACAACTGAGGGTTGGAGGTGGGCCTCCCCGCATCTCCAAAAGTTTGGAAACCTATTACAGTGCAAGCACTAATGGGCATCATGCTGCATCTTCCATGTATTTTAGTCCACTTTTGAAGTTACCCTATTCAGGTCTGCTTTTATTTATTTTTTTCCAACACCTTTTGCAGGCTCTTTAAGCCTTTGAACCACATTTCATCGGGGTTGGTCCCTCTCTTTTAACAACATCTCATTACAGGTCACTGAGCTGTAGATGTTGCTGTGATGGTCCAAGACTAAACAGAAGGGCAAGAGAGTTAAGATCCTATTATGGTCTGCTCCTACCAGGTTCTTCCCACCTGTCTGCTGTATGGCAAATTACCTTGCCATAAGGCCAGCTTCCCTGGGCTATTTTTTTGTTCATACTGATGGCTCCTCACTGTTGGAATTCCAGTTTTCTAGTGTAATGTGCAAGTGCATTGAGGCCTCTGGGCCTCCCTCCTGCTGCTTACAGCATTCATTCTTTTAGCATAGGTGTGGCCATTGTAGCTTCCAAAATCAGGCTCCCGTCTGACAAGATCAGGGCCATTAGCCATTGCCACTCAGCAACCTACAAGTCCTACATTTGCCGTCAGTCCAAATAGGTATCTTACTGGTTTCAGTCTTAAGCCCCCACAGGTCATCAGGCATAGAACTGTCTTTTGAGCCAGGAAATACTCATCTGTGTCAGGATGGGGGGATTCCTTGGGGCTCAACAATCAGCTACATTTCACTTGGTTGGGACAAAGGGGTACATGCTGGTTCTCCTTCATGGGCACCATCTCTCATCAGGTTTAGAAACATTTGGCAGGAGCAATGGGGTCCCCCCAGTCCTGTGGCAGTTTGGACATTGGGATGGATCCTTTGGGGAGAGGACAAGTCTGTATGCCCCCCTCCCCCATTTGGGGACTCCCTTAAGGTGTTCTTGCGGGGAGCCATTAAGCAGCATGCTCAGCTAGGGGGCTGTCAACTGGCTCTCACTTTCAATTGGCAAGGGACCATGCAGTGGCAATCACCCATGTAGCTCTCACTGGCTTGCCATTCCACGGTTAACCTCCCTGCAGCAGGCAGGATAGGAGGGAAGAGTTTCATCAGGTGGTTTGATGCAAGATCTGTCCCCATGCTGCACCAATGCGCCTTTGTCTATATACAATACAGCTGTGGCTGTTTTCCCTTCTACAATTTGGGTTCTTCTTCCGCATGCTCACTCTGCACTAGGCCATGGGCCAACAAAAGTAGCAATCCCCATCCCCAGATAGATGACACAGTCACAAAGTAAACAATCAATTTTCCCAAGGTTTTCAGAGAAGCCTGTTTTCTTCAAAAAAACAGAATTATCTCACACATATAACTTGCCATCCGGATTTTCATTTTACCTTTAAAAACGTACTGTGATAATATCATGCTAATTAAAAACAAAGTGCTGGTAACATTGTGTTCAGCCAAGAACAGTTTGGTGCAGACGTTATAAAATTCTTTCCACCTGGCAATGTTTACTCATGACTTGTAAATACCTCTGTTAATCCTCTTCTTTGTGGTCTCTCACACAAGATCTTGATAATAAACTACACTGCACTTTTGTTCTGTGCAACAAGAGATAACAAAGAGGAAAAGGAATTAGGAAAACACATCCAGTGGGTAAATAATGATTCATGTAGTTTCTTCATGATGAAGTGGCTACCATAGAATGAGAAGCAATAAAGAAACCAAACTACCCCATTTTGCTAATATAATCTTAAAAATGTTTTACAGAACAAAAATAAATACATCTCACAATCTCTTTGGTTTCTCCATAAAGTAAATCACAGTGAAGTGCACTCATTTAGCACAGGTTAAATATTTTTATAAAATAGTCATCGGACAATGAACAGTATGCTTCCTGTATAAGGAAAAGTCAGCACACAAAAGAGGTGGTAAGCAAAGAATTATGACTGAAGTTTCTTTTAAAATCTATTTTTAAAAAACGGGGGGGGGGGGGAGATGAAAGGAGGAGAAAAAAACCTCAAAATTTAGCAACTAAATAAAACAAAAAGAAACAAAAAAGTATATAGAGACAAACAGATTAACAGAGTCTAAAACCTGGTTGGATAGACCATATAAATGGAAGGTAAGACCCCTTCTACCTTAAGGTTGTCCTTTATTTGGCAGATTGCTAACGGCTGGTGACAGACACATGAGAATGAAAAGTATTACCAGAATCAGTGCTTTAAGTATGCCTGAATCATATGAACACAGTCAGCATTAGACACAGATGACAGGCAGGAAAGGTGGATGAACTATTTAAGACATCTGTTTCAAATATCCCCACTCTGAAAACAATGGAGGTATAGAACTATCCTCACAAGAGTCCAGCCCTGCGAAAGTAGCTTGGGAGAACTTGTGCCTCTCAATACATTCTGGCGTTTGATCTGGTTAAGTATTCATACAAGAAATCAGAGCAGCTCTCAATTATCACAGAAACCAAGGTAGCAAAAGTGTGTCCTGCAGCTCTGAAGTGAGTATCTGCAAGACTTCTTTTTGTGTCATATTCCACACTGATGTTGTTTATTTGATGAAATCTGAGACAAAATTTAAACATATCTTTCTATACAGCAGCACAGAGCACAACTCTGTTAGGCAAGAGCAAAAGCTAATTCCAGTCTTCTGTATGGGTAGCTGCAGGTAACCCAATCAACCTAAGACTGTCCAGCAAATCCAAAAGCCAACAGCAAATACAAAAGCCAGTTTGGTGTAGTGGTTAAGTGTGTGGACTCTTATCTGGAAGAACCAGGTTTGATTCCCCACTCCTCCACTTGCAGCTGCCGGAATGGTCTTGGGTTAGCTATAGCTCTCACAGAGTTGTCCTTGAAAGGGCAGCTTCTGGGAGAGCTCTCTCAGCCCCACCCACCTCACAGGGTGTCTGTTGTGGGGGAAGAAGTTAAAGGAGATTGTAAGCCACTCTGAGTCTCTGATTCAGAGAGAAGGGTGGGGTATAAATCTGCAATTCTTCTTTTTCACTTTGAATCAGGGCTATTTTCCCTGCTGGAGCAGAGCTCTGCCCGGGCTGGCCAGGGCTCCAGTTGGCCCTACCCCCCATGTGGTAGCCATGTGCTCTCAGGCCAGACACTGTGGCCTAATATGCAAATGAGCTTCTGCTGGGCTTTTTCTACAAAATAAATACTGCTCTGAATATTTGGGTTAATGACAAAAGCAAAGAATCTGAGTTTTGGGAGAGTTTTTAAATTTAAAAAATAGCATTTCTCAGTAACAATGACATTTCTAGACTAGCATAGGAGCAATCCTAAACATTCCAGTTCTTTCCAGTAACAACAGAGTTGCATTTGAAGCAACCTATGAATTATTTCCTGCTGTGAGCTTTTCAGCACTGGATGCGCCACCTGAGTCTTTCTTATCATGCCCAACCTGAAAATCTGTGCTCTCTTGAAGGTTGTCCATTCACATTTATTTGCCAAAAATTATTGTGCTAGGTTTAAATGTCTAAGAATAAAATTAAATATTCCTATATATCTAGTAGGATTACTTCTTGCCATTTCCATTTCCATATTGATAAGCAGCTCCCATGTCATACTATAAGAACATAGTAAGTCCCCTGCTGGAACAGACCAGCATACTGTTTCACATAGCAGCTAACCAGTTGCCCTAAAACCAGGGCCTGCAAACAGAGTACAGAGGCCAAGGCCTTCCCCTGATGCCACTTCCAAGCACTGGTATTCAGAGGTTTCTTGCCTCTGTATATAGAGGTTTCCTTCACTCACGGTGGTTAGTAGCCATTGATGGAAGTCTCTTCCATGAATCTGTCTATTCATCTTTTAAAGCCATCTACAGTCATAGCAATCACTACATCTTCTGGCAGTGAACTGCAAAATGTAATTACTCATGGAATAAGAACTCAGGTACATCTGCTTTCTTACCGGCACCTCTGTTGCATGATGCTATTGCTACTAATCCAACTACATGACTTAATCCCTCTGTTTCCAAACTAAAGTTCACACATATCCTTTTACACAGAAATGTATCCACATCACACATCTGCCCTCCCTGAAGACAAGTCCACACTGAAGTGAAATTCAAGGTAGGAAACAACATAAATACAAGATTTTAAACAAGGTGTAAGCACACCAAAACATCTACAATGCTTCAGGATTTCCCAGTTTTAACAGTTTTCCCCCTGTCCTGTTGGTAATTTTATAAAACATGTTCCTCTATAGAATGATAAATATCATTTCTACTCCACTGGAGAAGCAGACAGAGAAGAAACACCATACAGTATAAAAGTAGTAATAAGAATGATATGGTGTATTAACATCCTAATATGGGGAAGGGTTAAACCCTGAGGCTAAACACTGCCAGTGAAGTTCTCAGTTACAGAGATGGAAAAAGAAATAAGGAAAGGGCAAAGAGCATGTTAGGCAAGAACCTCATATCCTAGAAGGCTGAGGCTGCACATTTGTAAAGAGGCTGAAACTTGTAACTACCAAGCTACATGTGCCATCACCTGCCCTTTGGACAAGACTGAAGTCAGCTCACCAGAGGTTCTACAGCAGCTGTTAAGCAGTAAAGGGATGTTTCAGAATTTGGGGCACTGAAGAAACAAGCAAGATCTTGACTTCAGGAACTGACTGCACAAAGCACAGTGGTCACAGAGACTATGCAACAAGACCCAAAGGAAATTCTGTATTTCTTTCCACTGATGTCAGCTTCACTCTTTTATTTTATTTTATTTGCAGCTGCTGGAACTATCAAAGAGTGAACTCCCAAAATCATCCTCTTTATTTTAACTTAATTAGTCAAGAGAAACTCTGCTTTCTAAATTCACAGCTTCTAATATCCTTTTGAATCCCATTCCATCTTTTAGCAAGAAACAGATGAATTTATTTGTAACTTGCCTTTCTTCCTTACCGAAGTGAGATTCAAGGTAGGAAATAACATAAATTAAAACAATGGCACACTAATAAAGCCCAAACAGATTTTTTTTTTTGAAAACCAAATGTAGAACTTTATAATTATAACTGAGCCCTCAAGAAACATAATCCCTTGCCCCCTAAAGATGCAATCATATATCCTCTTGGGAGCCCCAAAAGCTCAATTTTATAGCCTCTTTGGAACACAAGCAGTTTGGGAGAACATTAGAGGTCCCCTGCAGGATCAGACCAGTAGTCCATCTAGGTCAGCATCCTGTCTCAGACACTGGCCAACCAGTTGCCTTGGAGGTCCAGCAAAGCAGGTAGAGAGACCAAGGCCTTCCCCTGACGTTGCCTCCTAGAACTGTGTTTCAGAGGAACTTAAATCAAGCCTCAGTCACATTAAAAGGAGCCATTTCAGGAACATAATCAGTTTTTTCTCAAGTTGACCCCACCCCAAGAATTTTTCACTTTTTTTAAGGGTTGTGACTAAAAGTACCTGAAATGGCAGTCTGACTCATGCTAATGTGTAAGAATCAAAGTCATAGAGACAAATGAGAAATTAATTTTCATAACTTCCTATTTGTTAATCTACTCAAAAGGTTAAAAGGTGATGAATTCTTTTTTCAAAACATAGTTTAATAGCTGTTGGTAGGCAGGAGCCAGAATCATTTAGGAGACTAGGCAGTCCCAGGTTTAAATCCCCATTTGGTTAGGAGTTCACTGGGGAAACTTGGGACAGTTACACAAGTTTGTGGTGAGGATAAAATGGAGGTAGGAAGAACTATTTAATTTTACACCATCTTGAACTCTTTGACAGAAGGCTGAGAGAAAATGGAACAATTTAAAAGCGGACAGATTAGTGAACCTCTGCATTCAGCCACTATTTTTGAAGTCAGATGCAATGGAGGGAAGCTTCAGAACACTTCTCAGTGGGCCTGAATGTTTCTAAGTAATAGCAAAAAATAAGCTTCACTAGTCCAGCAGTGCACATTCTGTGTTCATGTATCGTTGTTGAGGGTATGAGTTAGAATCAGGAACAGGCAGCTAAAAAATCAGAAAGGTAACAATTCAGTCCAGCAGCAGGATCAGAAACTGAGAAAAGTAGATACAATTAAATATATTGATAAGAAGTTCAAAATAATTTCACGAAATAAAAACAGTTCCTCTTTCTGAGAGTTTACACAGCAGCTGGTGACAATCAGGGAAAAGTTAGGATGAAAAAGCAGCAAAGAACATGTTGGACGGTTCCATAAAGAAAAATACTTTCCTTTATTGTCTTTAACAAAGTCTTTCAGATATCAGAGAAGGACCAATTTTATATTCCAGATGATGAGATCCAAAATGATCAGTGATATTTGACTAGACACAGAGGAAGCCGTGTGACCTCCATCTCACTAAAGCTGCAAACTTGCATCCTGCATTCATGGCTCTGCATGGCCCTGTGACATGACCCTACCTGCACTAGCTGCCTTAAGTGGGCACTGTGACTGTGATATGGTGCGGCCCTTCAATAGCAACCAAAGCCCTCCCACATCTTGCATTTCACGGCAGTATGAAATGGGTGCTGCTGCTCATGATACATACTCACCCCACTTGTCATCTTAGAGTATGCAGATCTACACAGCAAAGCCCCCTGCATTAAAAATACAAACACACGCATACTCTCCATATGGTAGTGTTACATTACAATAGAAAAAGACAAATAAGCTAACTCATTGCAAGTGACAGTTTCAAAGTTGTTGGGTTTTTTGGCGATTAATAGAAAGCATTTGTTGCCTGAAGTTGAATGTGACAAGGGGCAGGGGATGCACTGTGAATTTGGTTTTGTCACTAAGTTATCAACATAAGGGTTTCTTAATCTCTGATCTACAAGAGAATCTCTGAGGAATTTTCTTCTGCTTTGCTTTGCTTTGCTTGAAATGATGTGAGAAATGCAGCTACACAGAGAAATGCTTGCTCCTGGCCTGAAGGCATTTTCTGTGCCTCTAACACTGCTGTTAACAAGGAAACATGAGGCAGGTGAGTTTTTCCTCCTCAGGACTGTAAACAGAAGAAGCAGATACTATCCCTGATAAGGCAGTAAGAAGGATCAAAAGCTCATACAAACCATACAAAAATTTTGATACGGTAACTGCATAAATTAGTGCTGTTCCATCCACCAATGTTCTTTTATTTGCACAAGATCATGAGCAAAAGTTTGTGCAGGGGTGGCCAAACTACAGTTCAGAAGCCACATGTGGCTCTTTCACACATATTGTGTGGATCTCGGACCCCAATGCCCTGTCGGCCAGCTTGGAGAAGGAATTTTTCTCTTTAAATCACTTCTCCAAGCCAAGCCAGCTAGCAGTTTGAAGAATGAATTTAAAACTAAAGTTACTTTCTTGCCACCTCCCTATTTATCTGTCTGTCTGTCTATCATCTATCTCCCTCCCTTCTCTCAAACATCTGACGTTTATTCTATGTGGCTCTTATGTTAAGCAAGTTGGGCCACCACTGAGCTAGTGCAAACAGAAGCATGGGAATTGCTACAGAACCTACTTATAATTCATGCACAGATGTTTCCAGGACCATGCTAGTAGCTATGCTCTTCAGAGTCACAGTTCTTTGAATCCATCAAAATATCATGTTTAAATAGCTGTTTCTTAAATATATGACATATTTAAATTCTTTACAAGCTAGGAGATCATTCTTGGTACATTCACAGTCTGAATACAGATTTTAAAGTGAGTCTGAACTTGGTTCCTTTACAAACGCTTTAAAATGTTGTTTTTCAATGATTTTATATAATTAGAGAGCCAGTAGTGTTTAGAATGCCAGACTATGATTTGGGAGACTGAAGTTCAAATCCCTACTCTGCCAAAGAAGCTTGCTGGGTAATCTCGGGTCAGTCATTCTTTCTCAGCCTAACTCACCTCATTGGGTTGTTTTGAGCATAAAAATGTAGGAGAGGAGAATGATGTTGTAAATTGCTTTCAGTCGCAACCAGAGTTCCTTCCTGAGTTAGTATGAGCTAGCTCACAATTTTGTAGTCTCCGGCTCACATACTTTTGTTTTGCTCAGGAAAAATGAACCCCAGAGCAAACTAATTTATGCAGTAGCTCACAAAGTAGAATTTGGGCTCACAGGATTCCACAGCTTCGAGGGAGTATTGGTCACAACTGGGGAGAAAAGGGGAGGGTATAAATATCCAAATAAATAATAAAAAACCAGATATTTTAATTTTAGTCAATACAAACCTGAGAATATTTGGAAACATATAGTACATCCTCCCATACTTGGAAGGAAAGCATTCATGCTTTGTTTAAAACAGTAGATTGGCATAGGGTTCAGTATAATTCTCCTTCCTGACTTCTGATCCTCAACTGGCCTGAAGCTGCACATACACATTCCACAATGCACCAGCCATTACTTTTAATAGAAATTCCAGATGTATTTCCCATGTACACATCTGACCATCCCTCTTGTCTCTAGAACCCTGCCCAACTTATGGATGCCCCAGCAAGAAAGCAAAAGGGGAATAAGAGGGACGTATTGAGGTGGACATTTCTTAAATTCCCATATGCACTGGCATGCCTATCATGCAATAATTTGCTTCATTCATATATTTCATAGATTTTCACCCAAATTTTCAAGTATAGATACATGCACACTTGTGTTTCACAGTCATACAACATCAATCTGCAAGAAAGTTTTTCCGCTTCTGTAAAAAGGATCCATCACCATCAAAATTCTGAATACTATATTCAAAGGAAAACCACATTATCAGAAGGAATCCAACCGATGGTTATTGCACATACTGGAAAATGTCTTGGTGGGGAAAGTGGGGAAAGCTCTTGGACTTAGTTTTCTCCCATAATAGGATTTGACCTTGATCCTTTGCTAGGCTTTCCCCACTTTTGGTATCTTGGTCAATGGAGAAGCAATAAATTCTTTTGACACCCAGGGTTGGAATTCTAGCAGGAGCTCCTTTGCATATAAGGCCACACACCCCTGATGTAGCCAATCCTCCAAGAGCTTACAAGGCTCTTTTTAAAACTTTTTTTTATTACAAGATTCTTTTTTGTAAGCTCTTGGAGGATTGGCTACATCAGGGGTATGTGGCCTAATATGCAAAGGGGCTCCTGCTAGAATTCCACCCCTGTTGACACCCAATTGCTGCCTCCTTGTGTCAACAAAATAAGAAGCTGAATGTTGTAAATGTTGTAAGTTGCATCATTGTGTCCTGTTACATTCCCATTTCCTATACAAGAATAATTAAGCCAACACTTGAAACACAAGATAGTTGAGCAAATGTTTCTTTGAATACCATTGACCTATTTGAATTGAGGGTCCCCCCCTTATCTCTTGAGCATTCAAACAGAAGAACAGCTTGAACTTCTTCCATTATCCAAGTCTCCAACAACAGTCACGGCCAAAGGTTTCTGGAAATTTTAACAACTTAGAATGCAAAACAGCTTAAGATCTGGCTGCGCCTTGCAGGAGAAATGAGAATTTCTTAGCAACTCAAAGAACAAGTGGGAGAGAACAGGACAGCTCAGCCCACTTGGCTGAGGGCCCAGTCAAACATAAGCCAGATCCCACAGTAAAGGGCAGCTAAAGGTGTGGCTAAAGCAGTAGACTATGATAATGCTTCTTTGGCCACATCTATGCAAGTTTCTGTCTTTTGCCTTGCATCTTTAGCCACTCTACACCATGGGGCTTGGTACATGTTTTATTGCGCCCTGAGCTTTCACAGAGAGCAATGTAGTTAACTAAAACTAGGTATCAACAAATGGGAATATTCACCCTCATTACTGAAAATGTAATGAGAAATACATTACCAAAGCCAAAAGGCAGGCAATTTACATCTTCTAATGCAGGAGCAGAAAATTCAGTGACTTTCAGGAATCATCTCTTATTCATGCTGAAGTATTAAAGCCAAAAAACAGCTCCATCTCTTCACATCTTTCACCTCATTCCTCTCTGGCACACACCCAGGCTATTTATATTTTCAGTGCTAGGTCATGCTATCACTGTCATTATCATCCTCTCTTTCTCACACAATGGGATTCACATCGGGAAAACTTGTTACCAGAAATGTTAAATTTAACAAGGCAAAGGAGTCAAATTATAGTCTCTCACTACAGTCTTCTAAACACAAATAAACCTCTTTCACAGCTTTTAACTCCTGTAAATCACTGCAAATGCATGGAAAATACCCACTAAATGTATATATCTGTTCTTTCCACAATTCTGGTAACAGTATACTGAATTCCCCATCATTCGAAAATGTAGGCAATTATTTAACTAGATTGTGGGACAATTGCTAGCATGGCAGAATAGCTTTTGGTAGGGAAGCAAATTTGCTAGGTTAGAGTTTTCTCACAGGCTTCAATCCATAATCTTTTTACTCTCGAGAAATCTTTCAGTTCCATTCCATTTATGTTTACTCAGAAGCCTCCCTGAATATTTTCCTATTTGGTGCACTGAGATCTGTAGTTTATATATTAAGCAGAGTTACACCCTTCTAAACCTACTGACTTCAGTGGGTTTATAGATGTTTAATTCCTTTTAGGATGGTACTGTTAATCACATAAAAAGAACTAGTGAAGTGTAAGTATGGATTATAGCCTCAGTTGGTTGAAGTTTTCAGTTTCAATAAACAAAAAACAAGTTTCCCACTATGTAGGTTAAGAAACACATAATCAAAAAGACCGATTCTAAAGTGCTCACTGTTGGATTCACAATATGGTTTGAAATTCATTTACTTCACAGGGAAAATATAATTTAAAATTCCACATGACAAGGGAAGCAAAGTGAATTTAGAACTGTACTGATGACTTATAAGTTAAAAAGAAATTACATACAGAATGAGGAAATAGAGGAACAGAACACAATAAATTCCATGCATTTTCATGAGACTTTGGTGTGCTTCTGAAATTCTAGTTGCAGCAATGGGTCTCTAACAACTTTATGCACAAGTCCCAGTGATTTCATTATTTTTAACCCCCAGTAAATGGGCATAGGACTGAAGCCTAAAACAGAGAATCTGTGTGGACATTGCAGGCCATGTATAATGAATATCCCTAGCCTTTTCAAACTTGAAACAGATTTTTCTAGGCAAAGGGATGCACGAGGCTTCTCACACAATATTAAGACAGAAGAACCAAAATACCTAGAATATTTCACACTGTGAAAGATATTTTACAGCAGCACCTGTGGAAGTATAGCTGCTACTATTATCTCCACACACGCTCTCCTGACAACACAGAAGATCAAGAGATCTAGAATGGGGGGGGGGGGGACTGAGATCCACAGGTGTGTCGAAAATAGAAAAGGACACTAAAGTAAAGGAAAGAGGAATAAAACAAACATAAAGAACCACAAAGAAAGAGGAAGACAGTGATGAGAAAATTGGGAAGCAGAAGTTGGGAAATGAATTGTTATATTAAGCATTCACAAAGTTTAATTCATTCATACTAATAACAGTCATGGATTTTTGACTTATCCCAGGCTTCCCAATAAGTCCACGGTTCAGCAGGAAGAATATGAATTCAAGTTTCCCATGTTTCCTTCACAAGACATTCCAGGAAGCAGTAATGTATGAGTATAGAGATGGGAGAAGAAACAGGACATTTCCCCAACCTATGTGCTTTCATCAGAAGGTGTGCATCAATCTTACATGTGTAGGACTTTCTCCCTGCAGTCAGGAACTCTACTTTTTAAAGTCATCATTTCCTTGAGGAATGTCTACATGAATAATCTACTATGCATACCTTACAATGAAATTCCATAGGTCAGCAACAGAGCTTGCTACCACAATCTTACTTCAATTACTCCTCTGAACAAATTCTTTCTGCCCAAAATGTCTTAATAATGATAATCCACTCTAAGTCAAATATGGCCCCCCCCAAAACACCCACATTTATAGTGTCCTCCTAAGTCCAGTTACACCTTTCTAAGCCTATTGATTTCAATGGATTTAGGAGGGTGTAACTCCACTTAGGATGGTACTGTCAGAAGCTAAACTGGCAGGAAGGATGCAGCAGGAAGGAAGAAGCTAAAGTTACAATGAATGTTTTCCTCCCTCAGTTCTTCTTAGCATTTTCTACAGCAAATGGGTGATGGATCTTTTCCAAGTCATCCCTGAATTCTGGAAATTATTAAATTCTGAACATCATTAAATAAATTAATGAAACATTGTGGGTTTGGAGCATACTTTGAGGGTTCACCTTCAAGTAGTTTTGAACTCCTGAATTAAATTCTGCTACCAGATCCAGCAGATTTCAAAGCAACATTATTTTCAGCTCTGGAAGAAGCACATTGTACTGGGAGCACTAACAGGATTTTGCAGAGCAATGCTGCACACTGGGAATGAAAGTACACCACAGTCAAAAGCAATATTAGAAACAGACACACATATAAAAAAGATGGAACTAATGCTCCAGCTTCAATCTGCTAACCCATCATAAAGAAACACTGTGGGCTTGGAGCATGTTTTGAGGTTTCAACTTCAAGTAATTATGAAGTCCATTCCAGGATGCCCTGAGGAATCATTAACTTAAATTTTGCTCCAGGAAATGCAGTGTCTCATGCAGCCCTTGATTTTGAAGTGCCTTGTAGCCCTTATAAAATGCACTAAGAGGGGCTTGTGGGAGTTCTACTTTGAAGAACTGCAGCTAGAGCAACACTTTCGATAATGAAGGCATACACCTTGACCCTTTGGGGGTTTGCAGGCAATAGCAGACCAAAGACTATTTCCTGAGTTCACGAAATATATCCTCTGGTGTCAGATAAAAGGAAAGGCAAGACCAGTGAACTACAGTAAATATCAATATTTTAATCTGGCCTTTCCTTCCCCATTTTTAACAACAGGTAATTACTAGCTATTGCCTGTTTCCTATTCCCAACAATTGACTCAAGTTATTTTTTGTTGCTAAGTATTGTTTGCAACTAAATTCTCTTCTTGAAAGCAGATGAGATTAAGAGAAATATAAACTGGCAGGAACTACTATTGTCACCTTAATAATAGCTGACAAACATTAGGGTCCTTCTAGACTAGATGTGTAGCATATATTTGTACAAGATCAATATAGTTTAATTTATTTACTTCGTTTATACTCCATCTTTCTCCCCAGTGGCATCGCAAGTGTCTTATGGAATTCTCTTCTCCACCATTTTATCTTCACAAATCCTAGGAGGTTAGTTTGGCTAACAGTGTGTAACTGACCCAAGGTCACCCAGTAAGCTTACAGCAGAGAAAAGGGCTTTGAACATGGCTAGAGTCTAGTCTGACAGTATAACTACTACACCACACTGTCTCTCTTCTGATGAGTGGAGGGAAGAGTTTTGCTGCAGGGCAAGATAGCTTTGTCACATACAAGTTGGTGGGTTTTTCTGTTTGCCTTTGATAAACCCACTCCCAAACACCTTCTCTTTGACAATCTTGAAAGCCCTGAACACAGGAAGCTGCCTTACATCAAGTCATACCAATGGTCTATCTATCTCAGAGATGACCCATCAAAAAACCAGTAGCTCTTTGGGCTCTTGGGCAAAGAAAAATCTTTCTCAACACATCTGATACCTTTTTAAGATGCTGATTATTGAGCCTGGTATAAAAGAGAGCTAGACCCACTGTGAGCTCCATGCCCAACACACCATACCTTCTGATACTTTACTCTAGTAGATTAACATCAATAGGGTTGATCTGCTTGTGATACAGATGGACTGACCAGTCTAGTTCTCTGCTGCCAGTGTGCATCTATGAGACACAGAGAGGGAGACCATGGCAAGTCTCGTCTCCAGAAACAAACCTGCCTTTCCCTCCTATACATTAAGTAGCATGAGTAGTATCTGCCAGATGTGGGGAAAGAAATCTAGGAAGTCTCAGGATTAAGATACAATTTTAAAACATTTATTATCAGTTACATACCGGGTTCATTACAAAGTGCTGGTCATTACCTTTAAAGCCCTATATGGTCGAGGACCTGTCTACCTTAGGGACCGTCTCTCCTCATATGAACCCCAGAGAGCACTGAGGTCAGCCGGGAAAAACCTGCTGACTATCCCCGGACCGAGAGAGGTGAAGCTGCAAAGCACCCGTAACCGGGCCTTCTCCTCTATAGCCCCGAGCCTATGGAACCAACTTCCAGAGGAAATGCGGGCCCTGCGGGACCTAGAACAGTTCCGCAGGGCCTGCAAGACCTTCCTCTTCAGACTGGCTTTTCCTGATGAAAATGGAGATTGCGAAGGAAACCGCCATCAGAAAAAGTAAACATAGCACTAGTACTTTTAAAAATTAATTAATTTAATTTTAAAGCTTAACCAGATTTTAATTAAATGCTGATAATGTTTAATGTAGTTTTATTTACTTGTATAATTTAACTCTGAACCATGTTGTTAGCCGCCCTGAGCCTGCTCCGGCGGGGAGGGCGGGATACAAATAAAATTTGTTGTTGTTGTTGTATCACACAAATCACTCATTCTTTATGGGCTATATGGAAGATGGGAGCATGGGTTCTGTTGTACCAAATAAAATATATCAACAGAATGACAGCCAGCCATTATGGTGTAGTTATTTCAATGCTGGACCAGATTCTGCCTGATTCAAGTTAAAATATCCAGGCAACCAGTCCTTAAGTGCATCCACACTACACTAAATAATGGGTTTTACAACTTGATTTTTGCTATTCCTACACAGTAAAAATCCAGTTGCAAAACACATTATTTAGACCAATTCAGTACTAGCAGCTGCTCTGCCCCTGAGCTTCTGCATTCCCTGGCTCAAGTGTTCAATTTCCCACCAGTTGATGCACAGGCACATTTTGATCTGCGGTTCCCTCCAATTTACCCCATGGCTTCTGGAACTCTAAAAAACAAGAGCAGGAAGCCATGAGGGAAATTGGAGGGAACTGCAGATCAAAATGCGCCTGCACAGCAACTGGTGGGGAATTGATTGCTTGAGCCGGGGAAAGCAGAAGCTCAGGGGAAGAACAACTGCTAGTGAGGAATCGGTCTTAGTATAGTGTGAATGCATTCTCTCTCAAACCTACCTCAAAAGCTATTGCGAGGATAAAATGGTGAAGAAAGAAGAAAACCATATACACTGCCCCAGAGGTAACTAGGGAAGGGAGGAGTAAAATTGTACTAGATAGAATGAAACAAAGGAGACTGCTGAAAGAAGGGACCAGGAAAGGAAGTAACAGGAGGCTCTGGTGGAGATTAGCACTGGAGAACTTCGTAAGTATGGACTAGAGTCTTTAAATGAAGAAAGTGGCAGGTAGGGTTGCCAAGTCCAATTCAAGAAATATCCAGGGACTTTGGGGGTGGAGCCAGGAGACTTTGGGGGTGGGGCCAGGAGACATTAGGGGTGGAGCCAAGATCAAGGCTGTGACAAGCATCATTGAACTCCAAAGGGAGTTCTGGCCATCACATTTAAAGGGATGGCACACCTTTTCAATTACTTCCATAGGAAATAATGAAGGATAGGGGCACTTTCTTTTGGGGCTCATAGAATTGAACCCCCTAGTCCAATCTTTTTGAAACTTGGGAGGTATTTTGGGGAGAGGCACTAGATGCTATACTGAAAATTTGGTCCCTCTACCCCCAAAAACAGCCCCTCCAAAGCCCCAGATGCCCACGGATGAATTCTCCATGATTTTCTATGGGAATACATCTCCATAGGGAATAATAAAGTTCCCAGCAGACATTTCCCTCCCCTCCCCCCGCTTTCTGACGACCCTGAAGCGGGGGGGAGGGCCTCCAAACCGGGGGGATCCCCTGCCCCCACCTTGGGATTGGCAACCCTAGTGGCAGGGTGCCAGTTTACCTCCTGAATTACAGGGATAGATACCATTATTCCAATAGCTAGACTAAAAGAGATTATTTAAACACCACTGCAATTTATCTGATTGTTTTATTCTTTTAATATTGCTTATTGTTTATTGTGTATTTGATGTTGTTAGCCGCCTTGAATATGCATAGAATAGGCAAGATATAAATATAACGTAAATAAATTAAAATAAACTGAGGAGCAAGAAGATCCTGCACAGAAGAAGTTGGATTCCCTTTTTAGTAACAGGGTATTATTGAACAAATATACATTACCATACTGAAGGATTGTGGTGATGCCTCGTATTTGACAGTATTTTAAAAAGAGTCCATAAATAGTCATTTCACAATATGTTTTTGGAACTTCTAAAGGATACAGGAGTAAAATTGATATAGTCAACCCCTGGAGAAAGGGGTTCAAGAAATTGGGAAATGAAACTTTACAACAGTCACTGTTTGCAAAGAAAGATTACGTTGACATTCACTGGTTTTATTTTCCACTCTGTCAAGCCAAATACCAACATGGGACTCTATACTGCTGAAGGAAAGTCACAACCCCATCACAATAATCGTTACATTAACAGTTGGAAAAGAACAGGTATCAGCCTCCAAAAAGGCTTCATTTGTATTCAATACATTAAAAGGCATATATATTTTTAAAAGCATGAAGTCACAAAGAAAGCACTGCAATACACAGTTTGCTTCTGAGATGCAAGTGCCTCCTAAAACCAGTAGAAACTAATCCCATTTATCAATAACATATGCTTTGAAAAAAGGTATCCTTATCACTTTGGACTCACTGCCTGAAACAATATAACTATGAGCCTTCAAATTGCTGGCAGAACATACTGTTGTGTGAAGGGATTGTCTGAAGGTTAGTAACTGTTTACCTTCTAAATTAAAAGCCAAACTGGATTATCCTCAGGGATGTCACTCAATAAGCAATACAAGAGGGTGCCAACTTGTAAGTGGTCAGTATAATAGTTTAAACCAGCTCTCACCGAGCAAAAAAGCAGCAGCTGAACAATGACCACACTATGTTTGTTCCAAGCTCTCTTTGAAGAGATACTACACACAGACAAACAAATTATATATATATATTTTTAAAGGCGGGGGGAGCAGACAATTTACTGGAGTAATGGGCTCAACAATAAATGTAATACACAGCAAATGACTAGCTCACAAATAAGATGCAATACTTAATCAAACAAATTACAAGAAATCACAGTGATCAAAAAGGAGTTTCCCCATCTGAACCACTGAAAGTCTTCATTTTATAGCAGCCTAAACAGGCTACAAAAACTAGATTTTTCTTTTGAATTACTGTATGTCCTACTATCTCACAGGCAAAAGAATTTTCAATTTTCTGTGGTAACATCAGCAAGTTTATTTTAACTGGATCTGATGTTCTCAAACATGGAGTGCCAAAGCAAAGCATTGTGGGCTACTTGCAGTTGCCACAGCACTTGCCTAGCCTGTAAACTGTAAAAATTCCAGTTTGGGTGGGGTTTTTTGCCACCAAAACCATAGAGTTTGTCCAAATACCAGAGAGCATCCCCACATGACATCATCACATCAGGGATGCTGCTGTGTTGTTTGGGGGTGGGAAAACCTGTGCTGGGACCTGCAGGGTGGCACCCCTAATTCCAGACAAAATACCTCAAAAAATCTCAAAATAGCAGCAAGGGTCCAGAAGCTTTGGGTTAATGAAAAGCATGTCCTCCTCAAAATCCAGATCCAAAATTAACATGGAAAAAAATCTGAAAGTGCACACTTCCGCTGAAGACATACATTTGAAAGAGCCATCAGTGTTCTCTGTGGCATTTGCAATGTCAGGATTTAAGTTATCTAAGCTTCACATTAAGAGTTAACAATGAATTGTTTTCACCTCCCCAGAAGAGAGACATATATGTGGCTCAAGAATATCTCTAATCCTAGATCTGACAAGCAAAAGGCATCATATGGCCAGCTACATCATTGGTGTCCTATCTAATTTCTGAAAATATTTAAGGCCTCCTTACTAAGAAGTAGGTGGCTATGATATTTTGAGATGCAAAGCTCTTCTACTCCTGAAGACCTCAGTCAAACTTACATATGCAAGCACAGTGCTTGTTGCTATGACATAATCATAAGTTTGTTTATGTTATGAACACCGTGTAATGGAGGCCACATGCAGCCTCATTTATTTTGGGATCAAAAGTATTTGGACTTATGACAAACATTTTTAGTTCGGATATCTGCTGTCACAGTAGCTGTAAAGGAGGAGGCACAGGAAAAAAATGTTCAAGGACATGATCTCATGTACACATTCAGACACCACACTGGGATAGACCTTTAATGTGACTGGGATTAATAAGCAGGTCAAAAGAAATATATACCTCTTGCCAAATTCTCATGTAGACAGTAAAGCAGCATCTGCACTGTACCACTTCAGACAGTAGATAGGAATGTTCAGATTGTGTATTGTTCCACCCAAATTTCTTTTCTGCACAGATGAAAAAGCCCCTAGATGTCAGGAAGAAGGGGCCTAGTTTGGCCTTGTGTCAGGGAGCTGAGTACTCCCTATTCTGCCTGACCCTAAGGGGACCCAGGGATCCACCCTCAATGTCCATAAGCCAAAGCAACAACACAGTAGCACATTTAAGGCAAGGCTTGCTTCTTCACTGCTTGATATAGACAACCCTTTAACAGCCTACTGCCTGATAAGCAGATGAGATGCAGCCTTAAACCAGTATGGGGAAACAAGAAGATGAACCACAGCTGGTTTGTAGAGGCAGCAACACCTTCCCTCAGGAATTGTTCAGGTCCCTTGGAACTTCCAAAGGGGTGCAACCTTCAAGGGGCTGGCCCCAGCACAAGCCAGGTCCTTCATAAGGCAAGGAGAAATAGGTCAGGTATGATGTGCTGGCTCTTGCTCTTGAGGTTGAGAGGAAGAGGAAGGTCAAAAGATAGGTGAAGAATCAGGGTGATGGAAACCTTCCTCCCTTCTCTATTTCAGGCCTGAGGCAGGGTACACAAGTGCCCCCTTCTGGCAAAGATTTGCCAGACTTGAGCAGGTTTTCTAAATAAATAAATAAAATGCACCTATTTTGCCTATGTGTATTAATATTTATTTTCAGTTGTGAAACATTCCATCATGTGACATTTGCAGTCTGAACTGATACAGCTCAGACCCAGCATTATCTCCTTGGCAGGAACAAAGCCTTAAACTTGCCTGTGTTAACTGAACAAAGTCTGCTTTCTTGTTACAACAGTGTTTTCCAAGCAGGCACAATGTCAAGGTAACTTGATTGCATTCCTAAAGTGTCTGAGTTTGAGGCTGACTTGAGCCCCATTCACACATGCACACACAGCAGCATGGGAGTCACTACGGCACCACCAGGGAGTAGTTGTGTAAATAATCCCACCACAAAGTCAGAGCTCATCTGCTTTGAGAGGTGTGCACTGACTGAGTCAATTTTTATTGGGTTAACCCAACAACAACATGTTCATGCATCCTAGCATCCTAACAGGTCACAAGATTTTCAGGACAAACTTGATTCATGTTATTTAACCTTTACTTCTGAATTACTTTAAAACACACTATCTGGAATTTGCTGCATTTTCTACATTATATCAGTTGCCAGACGGAACTAATTCTGAAGCACGTGGACACACAATGTTTTCTTAAACCATGGCACTATCTCTCCACAGTCTCAAACAGGAAACCTGAATCTTATAGGAAGTCTCTTGCCCTACACCAGGGGTGGCCAACGGTAGCTCTCCAGATTTTTTTGCCTACAACTCCCATCAGCCCCAGCCATTGGCCATGCTGGCTGGGACTGATGGGAGTTGTAGGCAAAAAACATCTGGAGAGCTACCGTTGGCTGCCCCTGCCCTACACTACTATCTGAGCCAGTTGAACTGACAAAGCTGGGATTGGCATTTGCATGCATCTCAGTGACCCTCTGAATACAGAATACACACTCTGCTCCTGAGTTATGATCTCGTTCCAAGTTCATAATGTGTTTACTCACACATTCACAAGCTAGAAACATATAAATGTATCTATCACCAGCTTGCATTAGCTATTACAGTCTGTAGTAAATCTTTACATGTAGGAAAGTAGGGGCCCTTGCCACCAAGCTGTCTTTGAAATATATAATGAATAGTAAAGACCAGACTAAAAATAATTTTCTGATATATGATTGTCACATTACTTTGTGAAAAGCAGATATCCAAAAAACCCAACTATTTACATTTAATTGTGTATTTTAAGGACAAGATGTCTAAAAGAACATCCTTTCACATAAGAAGAATATCTGTTAACAGCACCGCTCTTCCTGGAGATGGTTGGGCCCTTGCTAGAATATTGTTTCAAATATTTTGAGGATACAAAGACAATCAGAAACAATTCAGAGGAGACCAGCAAAGACAGTAAATGGAGTACAAACAAACATATCCTTCAACTATGCCTATGTATACAAAAGCAGTACTTGTTTTCCTACTGGGTGGACTGGCAGGTGCCTTAAAATGAAAATCAGGCCGTTAGTCCAACAAGACCAATACTGTTTATTCAGACTCACAGTGGCTCTTCAGGATTCTATGGAGAAATTTTTCATATCACCTACTACTGAATCCTTTTAACTAGAAATACTGGCAACTGAACCAGGGACTTTTTTGTATGCCAAGCATATGCTCTAGCACAGAGCCATAGCTAGGCCTTCTGTTTACCTGCCCAGAGGGGAGGATTTGTTGGGTGAGTTAGCAGAGAGTAATTTAAGTGAAAAGCATACCCATGTACATTTAGCTTTCAAAGGATAAACTTTACTAGAGAAAAATACATAAAGTTTGCATGAGAAAAAAACAAGAAATAATCTATTGGACTAGCTACCTTATCTAATTACTGGTTACTTCAGGATGGATTCTCTGTTCTAATCTTAGAGCAAAGAGAGGAAGGAGACCTCCCCAAACTGCATACATGCAAGATTGCATGCAACATATGTATCATCTAATAGTAAGGCTAAAGGTCACTTCATTATGCATAAGACCTTTTCTAGAAATTTCTACTCCGTATCTCATTGATTCTAAGCTAAGAATTAGCATACATAGGCAAACAGGTTAACTCTTTCATGACTGAAGTAACTGAACTTGCAAGCTCCAACAGAATTACCCACCCCCAGCCAGATCAAATTCAGCCTGAAATCCTTTGAAACTCAAGCTGGGATCAGAGCTTTCAAATGGAAGCTTAAAACTTTAAGGGCTACTCCCTCTGTGGAACTCCTGTATTTGGT